>NC_088834.1:29728147-31198037 GCF_904066995.2 Poecilia reticulata
ACTTCATCTTTCATTTTATTTGGTTATTTCATTTATTTTGGATATTAAATGTCTTCCAGTTCCTATGCTAAATGTTCAATAGTATTTAAAGTTTGTTAATCTTTGAGAACATGGTTCTGCACTAGTATGTCATTACAACAATTATAGTTGATCAGAATAACTTCTCGAACAAGAAAAAATTATGACTGTGAAGGACGTTAACCATCTTCCAGTTGTACGTAGAAACTAGTTGAATTTACTGATTGTTGTTCTCAGAAACCAAGCAACTTAAGCCAACAAATTATAATTATTTATTTATTAGAGACATTTATGAAGCTGACTAAATGGGATGCCAACCCACAAATGCACAAATAAAGAGATTGTTAGATTTGGAGGGTGGAGTTGATTAAAAGCTTTCAGTTAAGTTTTATTTTTTCAAATGAAATTTGAAAATCCTACCTTTTGAGTAGAAATGGAATACAGCACATTCTTATAACACAAGTTAATTGCTTTCAGTCTGGCCTTATTTCTTTCTTTCTTCCTCTGTCCCTAGCTACTTGTGTGTACCAGACCATAAATATACAAGACAAAATGAACTCTTTTTTTAACAAATGTATTTTCCACCGAGAAATCTAAGGATGAAAATAAGCTAATTTAAATTCTGTTAGACCCTAATTGGTGTAACAACAAGAATCTTGTCAGTAGCATTCTTTTGAAACAAATAAGAGCATCTTATGTTTAAAAGAATAATGGTTAGAAATGCACTCCAAAAATGTTGAGTAAAAACAGCCCTGTGTGACACACTAATGTATAATTACAAAGAAATTGTATTGGTCTAAATCACAAAAAATGGCTTTTGAGATCCTTTTAAGCTGTAGTTACACTCCCGTGCCAGAAGGGTGCACATTCTTCTGTGAGACAGAATAGAGAGGTCACAAGCCTTCCTCTCCAATATTGCAGAAGTGAGTCATTGAGAAACTTCACCAGTTGTCTTGTCACTGCTGTTTGTCATAGAAGCACTATTTATACTGTTTAGTTGAAAAAAGAAACTTTTTTTGAAGACCAATTTTCAAAGTTTGATCAAATTTTCTTTTTATCGTGTTTAAGTCATGTGCGTGTAGAAAAGAAAAGTTCTAGATTATGTCATGTTTATGACAGTGTCATGTCAGTTTTATGCACACCCCTTCAAATAAAGTGTTGCCAAATATTTTCAGGTTTGAAAACTTGAATGCCCCATGGGGAATAATAATGCTTCAAACTAGAAAAAGCTGGAAAATAATTAATATTTTATTCACCTCTTTTCATAAGCAGACTTGTCAACATACCAGAGAACGGACGAGCCTATGGTGCCTGAAAACCATGGCCACATTCAACAACAGATCTACTGATGAAAACTATGATCTGTAAGTTTGCAATGTGCAATTTTATTTAAAAAATAGTTTTAAAAATACTTTACATATAATCTATTCACTTTTAGTCATGATTTATCTGAAGTAAATAATTAGACTTGGGATTTGGACCTCTCAGTTGCAATTAGTAATTTCCTTTCTATAAATAGTTGTGCTTGGTTGAAATGCCATGAATGTGACATTCCCAAAGGTCACAGAAAAAGTTTTTCTCCTCTTGCTTCTGTTTCTGTCTCGTCTTCAATTCCTCTCCTTTTCTCTCTACTTGTTTTTGCCGTTGTTTTTTTTTTCTTTCAGAAATTTCACAATTTTGAGTTAACACCCACTCTTCTATAAGAAATACCACCATATTGCAGGCAGGACTCTGGCTCTCCACCTACATCAGTTTTAGCACTGCATTTGTGGAGCAGTCCAAAAGCCAGTCATATTGTCCTAAACAAACACTTAAAAAAAACCTTTGGCTCAGTATGGCATAAGAAAAGAATAGGACTTGACAGGCTATACAAGGCTAATAAATGTAGGAAGAGTCATGTTCACAATGAAAAACCTTCACCTTCCAAACATCCATTTGAGAGCAAATCTGATGAGCTAAACGAAGGAAAAAAATTACTTTTCTTCCATTTAGAACAGAAATAACATCTTTGTCCCTCAGTGGGAATATTCGGCAAACAGCAAAAGCTGATCAAAAAGTAAATCCCGTCTTTATCAGGGTACATTATTACTAATGTTTTTTCTGCTTTCTACGACAACCCAAACAGTAAAAACATTTCTTTCTAGAAGCAAGTTAACAATAAGACTTTTAGAGTTTCCAGAAGACCCCATGCTTTTAAAGCACCATTAGGCCTGGACAGAGGATTACATGGTTCTGAATACTCAGATGGTTACCCGAGACACAATTGTCAGATTGCAACTCGAGGCTTAAGGATAAAAGAGAGTTCCATCCATGCAGAAGCCTGTTTTCCATCAATGGAGTCAGAAACGCATTTCAACAAAGAATTAAAGCACAAGTCAAATTAGAATGGATAATGTACTGGAAAAGGACTCTAATTTGCTCTAAATAGCTAATTTGCTTTAATGATATTTTTTATGTTTTAACAGAGCTACAACATATTTTACATAAAAAAAGGGGACAGCAACACACCTCTGGTTGAGTTGAAGGGTTTTGCTAATGTATGAGTAGCATTTGAACTTTTCCTCATTTTGTCAGGTTATGTTCACAAACATCTTTAGTGGGTTTTTATGTGTCTGACCAACACAAAGGAGGGCCGGGGGTATCAATCGTATTGGTATCGGATTGATACTAGGGCGATAGTATCAATCTGATACTATGAGATTGATACATATCTTCCAATTACATGTGGAAGATGATATCTCTTTTATATGTCCTCCAATTACTTGAATGTCCTCACAGAGTTCATGCCAGCGCATATGCAAGATTTAAAATGTCAAACATGAAGTTGAGAACAGCATTTCATGCCTTTGTTCTGTTTGTACTCAAAACGTCTTTCAAATACAATGTGTTGAATTCCGTCCTCAGATCGGTTTGATTATTTATTTAGGCAGCTAGAAAGAAATTCATGTAACTCAAAAATATAGACTATACCTGAAATCTGAATATGGCTGAATATTAACAAAGGAAAAAAATAATATTCCTACTTAGGTAGCTTATAATTATAGGCTCAGTTAACCTAATAACGTTAGGATGTGGGCCGAACCCAATGCACTGATTAAAATGATTAAGCAGAAAACAAATCAGGTGTAAAATGATAGACTCTACCACTGCTGACTGATGAGTTCATCAACCCCAATCTTGTTGCTGTTAACGATTTTATGTCATTTATCTTTATTTGCTGAAGAAGGATGCTGTGCATTGATGAACAACTTACCACAAATATAAATAGACTCAATTACAGCCAAGGCTGATTTCCATTGTTTGTTCCTCTGCCAGATGAACAGGCCATTCAACCTAAACTTACAAAAGAAATTACATACTAAACAAAAAGCAAAAAGAAGAAAATATTAACATATAATACATGACATAAACAAGACTACACATATTTCAATTTTTTCAGTGTATTGCATAGAATGATACTGGCCTAGATAAAGAATTTTTTTGGCTAAAATATTTAAACTAAAATATTAAGTCTTAGAGAAAAGTGGTCTGTGAGCAGTGTTTGATCTATTGTTCTGTAAAACCACACATCGTCAGGCAGGTATTTAGAAACATTGGTGCCGCCACAAATTGTGATTCAGAAACAGGGGTGCCACCAGGAATCGTGGGCCCCTGACAAAAAATTTGTTTGGGCCCCCCTGCGCAGCTGCTGTTACAATTTTTTGAGTCTATTTGACCCATAAAACGCATCGCAATTATAAAGGCTTGCAACT
Source organism: Poecilia reticulata (assembly GCF_904066995.2). Taxonomy (NCBI): domain Eukaryota; kingdom Metazoa; phylum Chordata; class Actinopteri; order Cyprinodontiformes; family Poeciliidae; genus Poecilia; species Poecilia reticulata. The sequence continues at coordinate 29,731,918 of NC_088834.1, forward strand.
GCCTTGCTTTCTTTGGTTCAATACTGATAATTAGCACAATATTTACTGCTCATGAATTTAACATCCAACAGTCCACATCCAGTATGCAAGTAGGTTGCTTACATTTTTTCTATTAGTTTTAGATTACTGAAATGTCTCTCCCCAAGAGCAGCAGTCAAAAGCAACGTGCAACTACACATAAAGCAATCCAGACTTCTCAAAAATCCTATGTAGTTCCATTTTATTCAAGCTGCAGTACATAACTTTAATAAAAAATATGTTTTCTCCATATTTGTTAAAGCTGTCACCATGTCGTAACAGTTTCTTATGAGACAGATAATCTGTGAAAACAATCATTCTCCTCCATCTCCTTCCTGAATTACTATTACTGGTTAAAGTAATGCACCGTTCTGACCAAAACAACCAATCAGAACTAGTAGGACGCTCTTAGCACTGTCAATTAGCCTCATTCACTGACTGCTAAATGTGCTAATGGTGGAGAAATAACAAGAAACCGTTTATCTGCCGTCATTGGCAGACTAAACTGAGAGTTCACAGTTTGAATCTGCACAGCTATGTGCTATGCTAGTTACAGCACGGCACAAATCGAGGGGGAGGAAGGATGAGCAGCGCCACATAAAATTGTGATTTACAGCACTAAAACTCTCCTGCCACTGACTGGTTGTTTGTAACACTGGGAGAAACCAGAGGAAATATATTTTTCACAGATTACCTCTCATACCATACTGCCACAACATAACAGTTTTAAAAAATATGAGAAAAAAAATATTTATATAAAAGTGACATACTGCAGCTTTAATTTCAGGAGAGGACGGGTCAGGAGGGACGGTGGTTAGAGCTGCTGCTGACTTTTTTTTATTTTTTTATTTCTATGGACAAAAATTAAATAATTAAATTGTGGAGGGCCCCCTGTTGGTCAGGGTCCCTAGAATTGTTATCACTTTTCCCCCCTATACCGTGCCCATGAAGAGGCATGTTACGGCACGTTAAGTCATCATAACATGGTTCCTCTATTATCTTTTTAACAACATTTTTACCAGCGATGCTCTGAGAAGTAACTCCTATGATAAGGTCAGCTGATACTCACTTCCACCAGGTGTTTGCTAATTGCTGCTGGCTAGTTGAAGGTAGAGCTGCTCTGTGTAGCAAAAGCTTGGAAACTCCAGCTCCTAGGAGGTGACAGCACTTTTAGAACTACTTACACAGAGTCTCACAATAATCTTGATTAATGTTAATTTCTTATTTACCTTTAATACAGAGACCGTAAGTATTTTTTTGTAGATTGTGAATTGTAGGTATCTTTGTAGGCTATTGTCTAGGGCAAAAGTGATGCAAATGTGCACAGCTAGGTTCTTGTGGAGCCACTGAACTGAGACTAGATGGAAAGGGAAGTAAAAATAGGCAGACATATTGACTCCACATTGCTCTCTTCCTCTGTCCTCTGCCTGAACAAGATAGACCCAGTCATTTGTTAGAGATGACAGCTGATACGATACTTGAGATAACAGAAATGAGGTATTGGCCATTTTGTTATAAAATCCATTCCAAAGAAGCAATGTTATGCTGATCTTAGAATCTACCGAAAACAAGCTGTCAATACACAACAAAATAAATCACTGAGGAAAAAACAGAGCATGGCAGATGGCGAAGACAATACACAGGTATAATATATGAGGTATTTGTAATGTAATAATATATTTGCAACTAGGCCTGTCACAATAACAAACTTTGCTGAGCGATTAATTGTCAAAAATTTTTTTGCGATAAACAATATTGTTTCAAGACCTTTTGACACTGATTTAATGGAAATGACTAATAATGCACGCTATTTCCTGCCACAGATAGACTTTATATTCAAAAGAACACATAACACTGGGACTGATAAACTAAACAAACAAAAGAACAAAAAACAAAAATAAAATGAATTCTCAGTCTCCATTAACAAAAAACGTACTTGAATAAAAACTAAACAACATAAAGCCAAAGTGGAAATAAATATTGTATTCAACCAAAAGAGTGCAGATTATGAAGTCTGAAAACTATATTGCCCTTCAGTAATCCATCCATCCATTTTCTTGCACCCTTGTCCCTTAATGGGGTCGGGAGGGCTGCTGGTGCCTATCTCCAGCTAACGTTTCGGGCGTGAGGCGGGGTTCACCCTGGACAATTCGCCAGTCTGTCGCAGCGCACCCCTTCAGTAATCACTAGATTTAAATAGAGAAGATGGGCACATCCCACCACCTAATGCAGTAGTTCATACTACACGGTTTTTTGCCCCTATTTTTCCCTTATGACAATCTTAGATCGTTGGCCGATTTAAGATTGTCGCTGGTGATTTCGTAACCAATCATCCTGCAGTGTGTGGTGTGTTATGGTAGATCGTCGTTCCCGCTCCGATCTAAATCAGGAATTTTCCCCGACTGGGAGCTTAACGCTGAATGTGACAGGTAGCCAATCAGAAAGCGCGGATTCTCCTCTGTGCTTTCCGAGGGAAATTACGGAAGGGAATCCCAAACAGCTGACATGGCGCAACCCGAAGTCCAGCGGACATTGGAGATTATATGTGGAAACAACATTAATGTTTATTCAACATTTCGTGCAAAGAATATAGAAATGACAAGGAGAGGAGTTGGAGCCAAATTGCTACCGCAGTTGATAAACTCGGTAAGTTTTCAGCTGTTCTTCGTTAACGTGACATAAATAGGTTATAATGATTTTCATTCAGTCAGAAATTTACGCTGACTCTAGCCACATGCATCACAGGTAGATTCTAGTAAAGCATTGATTAATGCCAGATTTTAAAATTAGTTAACTGGACTTGTAGCCAGTGGCGGAGCCAGGGGGGCCAGTGCCCCCCCTGTCATCTGATTAGTCCCTCCAGTGGCCCCCCCTGATGATTGGTTATTCCTGTACATTATTTGGAATCATTCTAAGTCAACCTAATATCTAAAGAAAAAAACAATAATAAATATATGAAAAGAAAATGTATAAAACTTTATATAAGTCCATGTGATGACATAAATAAATAGATTTTTATCAGGCGCGATACCAGCCTCCTTTATACTCATAAAAACAAGCTGAAATTGTTCTCCTAGGTGTTTCAGTTGCTGCGCTGTGGTGCAACTCAAAGGCTAAAGCACTTCATACCTGGTGGTGATGGTAAAACACCAATAAGTTATTTATTGATCCTCCGCAAAAAAGAGAAAAAACCGAAGAGGGGCCAGTCTGTGAGACAAGGTAGTCAATTGCAGAGCTCTACGTGGAGGCGACGGCCTGTCTAAAGAAAGACGACAGAATCAAAGAGGATCTGATGGAAGCAGCAAAAGGCTGTCTTCCTCCGCCTGCCAAGCTTCTCTCACTTCCGCAAATTCCTCGATGATTTCAAATAGCGTCTCTCCCTTTCTCTCGCCCGACTGGGATTTCTCCATCTCCCGCTCCCTCACCACCTACTCCATGGTCCACCTCTGGCAAGCGGACACGTGATCCCACTGTTTCAACCCGCACCGTCTTTCTTCGCCTCAGCTCCTTCACACCAGTGCCACGCTATGGATCAGCAATGCCTATGGTTTCCCTCTCCTGCATGGCCGCTGTCAGTCCGCTCAGCAACACCTCTGGTTTTCCCTCACTACGCCTGTTTCAGGCCACCAGGGTAAGACATAGCATTCTCATGTCTCATTCAAGTCTCGCAATACTTCATAACGCATACACCTGTCATTAGTTTATCCCCTCCCGAACACGTTTACCGTATATTCATGCGCCACTCGAGTTCTAATGTCTACGGACTTTTACCCAAACATCGACTAAGTTAAGTAATCGTCACTTTTTTCTCCGAGGCGCCTTTAAACATAACATTAGTTCAGTAGGTGACCGCTGTTGCATAAGAGCTGCAAGGTGTATGTTAGAATCCAGACAGTCATGGAGGGATATCTTCTGCATAAATAGCAGACGAACGTGCACTCAACTGCATAGCAGCGCAGCCCATCTTTAACAGGTCGTTTGGTCACCGCAGTTATCTTTCTGCTTCACATTAGTTATTTGTCGCTAGTCAGCGCACCTGAGCTATATTATAGCTCATGCTACCCAGGCCGGCAGCAAGGGCGGACATCTGGGTGCATTGCCGGCTTCAGTTAATCATGTCCCGGCTGTCTGCAAGCCCCGTGTGTTAGCTACATGGCCAATTCTTTGATAGTCCTGCACCGACTTGGCACCGGAATTTCCTCTACTTCCCTTATCGTGTTTTCTGCAACCTCGTTCTGCAATTAAAACAGTTTTATGTGCCGTTAACACATCTTAATCTATTTTTCAAACCGCCTACAAACGCAACGTGAGCCCAGAGACGTTCACACCATTGCTTGTTAATAAGACGCCCGTGGCTATTGTCGTTGTGTATGTTCAGCTACGTAGATTCGTTCTGCCTGTTGAAGATTCAAGGTTGTAATATATTTTTGGAAAATCTCTGGCTCCATCTTCTGCTCACAGATCCCAGGTTCTCCCGGCGGACCGAAGTGAAACCACACAGAAAACGAGCGTAGACGTCACAGAATTATTGACTTTAATCCAAAAGAAGACATGAAATTACACCTGAAACTGCAGAACAGAGATGTGCATTAATTTACTTGAGACAAATGGAAAGAAGAAAGCAAAGATGCGCTTAGACGTCTTTGGAGAATTGCAAGAGCCAATCCCAGTAGTTACTCCCGTGTACAAGGTTTTATAGTAAAGGCGTATTCTAGTCTTCTATTTCTTCAAATAAGGCGTATCCTTGCACATCCATCCAGGAGCTGTCTCTGACCCTCTTTAAAGTTAGTCACTCCCTGCACTTTGTTTTCAAGATCAAGCACCAATTGTCACTTTTATCTTAAAGCAGAAGTAGAACCTCTCCTTTACTGGCCAGGACTCCTGCTGTTTCACGGCTTTTCACAGTTCGTGTGAAAGCTGGAACTTCTGATGGTTTCCCACACAAAGGGCAGTTCAAAAGATCTTAGCAACCTTAAATAGAAACTGGTTTAGTCTCAATGTAAAACATGTTTTTAGCATCCGATTTATAGGAACTTTTTCCAGACGCACAATGTATAGTGGTGTTTCATATTTCATTCAGGTAGCACAGTACAGAACAATCCAGAGGATTTAAATGGTCTGGCAGTCACTATCCCAGCAGGTGATCAACAAGTGATTCTTTTCGTAGCTTAAATTTTAGATTTTTCTTAGTTGTTTCAACTTCAGGATATTCCTGGTCTACTTGCTTCACCGCTATCAACCGATCTGTCCCATATTCTGATGTGTCCTGTTCAAGTCCCATTGGTTGCTTCTCAGTTCTTATCTCAAGATCTCCCGAAATCAGCAGATTATTTCCCAGGCCATCCTGCCACTTTGAGGTTACGCAGTTAGTTCTCTTGCTTACACCGGTCCCACACTCAAATGTGCTCATTCCAGTCTCACTTCTAGGCCAATAGACATTAGACACTTACCAGTCATTCTCGTGGGTCTGTCACTACGGCAATCAGCACTTGCAGGTATCCTAAAGCTCACAGCCCCATCTAGAGTCTGAACTCCCAACCCCACTGCTGGGTCCAGTGGAGTTCAATCGCATGGCACATCTCAGCACGTCAAAGCTTTTCGACGAGTCTAAGATGGCATTTCATTTCTATTTCCCCTTTTAAATTCAGCCTGTCGGGCCTGGCCCTTTTTGGGGGGGATCTCCTATAGTTGGTTCAGCTTCACCTTCAACAGCTCGAGTTTCCAGCTTTTACAAAATTGTTCCCTGGCCGTAACCTGTTTCCTGAGTGGCTATCTCCGCAAGCAATCCCAAGTCGTCGCTCTCATCAGTCGTGTGTTACCATAAAGCTGAACCTTCACCACTCCGTTTCATGTCATCAACCGACTTTAATCTTATATCTGCTCGTTTCACCCCTGATCATTTTGACTCTATTGTTGATGAGCCGTCTCTCTCCACCTCTGCTCAGTTCAGTTCAGCTATTAGATGGAATCGCTCATTTCATGTTTAATCTCAGGTCTTGCTCTATAATTTTATTTTCTATATGTCCCCTGTTTCTTTTATCCTCATTTCGAATCTTAGTTTCTCTTTATGCTCATCCATAGCTTTAGATTATGTTCAACCAGTCTCCAAGCACTCTCTCGATGTTATGTCAGCACTCCTGTCTTTTTCAGTATTCTCTTCATATGATTATGCATCTCTTCCCTGTGTCCATAGCTCACTCTGTGCCAGTCGAGCACTCCCCTGCAGCTGGCCCATGTCCCAGCGTCGTTCAGCCCCTGCAGCTGGCCCATGTCCCAGCGTCGCTCAGCCCCTGCAGCTGGCCCATGTCCCAGCGTCGCTCAGCCCCTGCAGCTGGCCCATGTCCCAGCGTCGCTCAGCCCCAGCAGCTGGCCCATGTCCCAGCGTCGCTCAGCCCCTTCAGCTCACCCATGTCCCAGCATTGCCTGCCCCTTTAGCTTGCCCATGTCCCAACATTGCCTGCCCCTCCAGCCGGCCCGTGTCCTAGCCTTTCTCTTTGTTGGTCCATGTCTCAGTGTTTTTCCTTTCCCTCATACTTTTCAGAGTGGCTCCCTTACCGTGGGCACCTATCCTACAGCCTTTCTCCAGATATATTTGTGTCCCCTAGCTTCCCAACTCCTGCCTGGCTCCGTGCCTTCAACTATCCTTCACTCTCTTGCCCGGTATTATTTCGGCTCATTCCTTAGCAGGCCTTCATTTGCCAGATGAGCATCATAACATGAAAACCCCTCTATCGATCAAATTTGATTCCTTCCATCAGTTTCTCATCTTCTAGTTTTCTGCACTCCTTCGGCCTACAACCCGTACTTTTCTTTTCTCCACGCATCATCGAGTCGGCATACAAGTTTAAGGTCTCACCTTTCCTCGGGCCTCGGCCTCAGACCTGTTTTTGGGGGGGGAGAGCATCCCTAATCGGTTATCGGGATGTTCATCGAGTTCACATCAAACACAGCTCAAATTAGCTGCCGGGATCCGAGCGCCAAAGAACTGTTATTCATTCCTGTCATTAAATCTTTAATTGTTCCCTTTTGTCCATCTGAGTCTCTCCAGATTGAATTATATTTAGCTCTCTAACTCTTACTTTAATAAGAAGAGTTTGAAATGGGAGTGGCTGAGTCACTAGCAGAACAAGTCAGCATCGAGCTGGGGGGCGGGGCCAATGACCGGGCCCCTCACGTTTATCACCTGCTCTGCTGGAAACTGTTTTGAGGGGGTGGGGAGGTGTGGTTTGTCGTTTTATTTTTACCTAGGAAGCACATTGGCTAAACCGTGAGTCAAACAGTCACTGGGACTGACTACTATATATTCCATTGAGGGAGCGTAACTTTAACATTACATGCACCTTTCTGAACAGGTGAGGGCGCCACTTTTCTCCGTCTATAATCAGACATTAAAGCAACTTGAAACCATTCTTCCCTTCCTGGCAACTCCAGACCCTGGCCACCATGGGCACCCATCTGGGACTGGGCCGGGGGGCAGCCGGCCCCCCCAGCCCCCTATAGCTCCACACCTGGGCCAAGCGTTAGCACTGGCTGACAGCTCTGTATGGGAGCCGAGAGCAGAGGGCTTACTGAAGCTGACAGTAAAACAAAATAAGGTATGCCTTTATTTCTTACCATCTTCAACGTAGAGCCTTTAAAACCACAAAATAAAATCTGAATATTTTTCTAGAAAACTCTGGTGCTGACCTTTAAGCTTAAGTTATGATACTTCCCAAATATTCAATTCCTACATATTTATAAGTTCTCAGTCATCCAGGACATGAAAAAACCCCATCAAAAATAAAAGTTTAAAGCAACTTAAGTTATAATTTAAATAACACATTATTTGTATTGAGAACCACTGCAATAAATCAATATTTATGAAGAATTTTAAGTGGAGTTACTTATTAAAACTTGTTTTTATTTAGAGCCTTAAGTTTTTGTAAAGGTGTAGCAGAGATTAAATGAATCAAACTCATATCTAAGCAACATTTGAATCTTAGTTTGACTTCTATGGGTCTCAACAGGTTGTTTCCTGAAAAAAACACTTTCGTTTTTCATTGCTACTTACTAGTCATTTTTGATGGTGCAACTTAAACACACACACACACACAAAATTAACCACATTTTACTATAACTTTGTCGACCCCCAGCTCTTAAAAAATGTCCCTGTTTATGGTCCCCCCCAAAAATGAGATGGGATTTAACCCTTGCACAGCTGTTATGTTTAAAGTTCGATGGCGAGTCTTGTGTTTGACACATGTAGTATAGAAAATCTCAATTATTTAAATTTCCTTGACCTATGATAACCACAGAGACTTGACTGGATGAAACAGTCAAGTCTCTCCACCCACACCTGGACACATCCAGGTGTGGGTGGAGAGATAAGGTGATGGTTCAGGTAGGGGTCAATCTGGTCAGGAAGATAAGATTCATGATTTATTGATTTTTATTTATTATTTTTGATGGAGAAAATTTTGACAGAAATTACCTTAGATATCTTTGCTTTCCACAGTGAAGAGAAACTTGAAAAGTTGAAAATGATCAAGTCAGTCCTGATCTGAGCCCAATTTATTGCGCATCTCACTCGTTAAAGACTAAACTAATGTGAATTTCACATTCTTTCTTCTTAGTGTATTTCAGTAACTCTATTACAGTCACACACATACAGGGGTGATCCAAGCCAAATATTGCGGCATTAAATTACAAAATTAAGTCTTAGTTGATGTGTATTTAGCATTTTTATAACAACTGAAGGTAACATACCTACTTGATTGTGCTGTATAATGATACTATGTGCCTGGGAAATGCATTTAAAGTTTACATTTTAAGTAATTCATAATGAATGTTTTTGATATGCTCAATATTATTATTAGTATTAACACACACACTTTGATATAAATGTTAAAGTGTGTGTTAAATGTAAACATTACTATTATAAATCCAGCTCTGAATGCAACAATACTATGTCAAGCAACTGGATAAGCAACTCCACATTGTTACTGCTAACTCTTCACATAATCTCGCTTATTTGAAGCGACCAGTGAAACAAGTGCCAGTGTCAATTTATTAGTCTTTTCAGAAGTTGAAGAGCTTACATCTCGGATAAATAAGCACGTTTTTTTTGCTGAGCAGTTATGCAATGTTAATGGAAAAAATAGCCTCTGTATGAGAACAGCTTTAATATTAATGTAGTATCATTCCTTTATTAACACAATTGTGTTACAAGACAGTTTATACAAGGAGGGAGTTAAATACGTTTTACCTTTTAACAGCAAGGCTTCTTGCTTTAAATAAACTTCACATCCTGACTATTGTCAACTTAAATGATGTTGAGTGGTATCATTAGACATCAACAAAACCGGAACCTATAAACCACTGTAAACCCATCCTGTAATTAATTAACATCTATATTTGAATTCACTGCTCCCCTTCTGATTTTATGGTCTCATTAATCACATGCATTATGGCGCCGATCACTCTCCTGGCAGAGTTAATTGTAGAACTGTAATGAAGCTACAGAGGTCTTATGAGAATTACAGTGAGATGTGATTGATAAACAGTTGAAGGATCATTGATTTACTGGTGTCTGGCTGCTGCATAAGCAACATTTGATGAGTGTTTTAAGACAGCTGCATATTTGCCATCTCCACTCCTGCATCCCTCAGCACAGGGATCCGGTGCTGGATTTAAAGGGATAGTTTGGATTTTTTGTTTTGTTTTTGAAGTGGGGTTTTATGAAGAGGTTTTCAGCAGTATCTACAGTAGGTGGCTGTCATTCAGAACTTCAAAGCAGTGTTGTTGTTGTTTTTGTGCACATTTTTTGGTGTCGCATTGTGAAAAATTCAAAATAACTTTCCCTAAAGTTATTTTGGGAAACTTTATTTCCCGAAACTTTGAAAATTTTCATGCTCACTTGAGGTGAGTTTTGACTTTTCAGAAAAAGAGTTGATTTGCTAAAGGAAAGATGGAAACACATGCTAAAAAGTTCAGACATAACAAACCTTCACATCCACTGTGGGAGATATAAAACTCAGATTTCTAAGTCAAAACCTCCAGCTCAGATGAAATCCCGTTTTATTTTTTTGAAACTTTTTAAAAGTTTGCTAAAAATTCATGAGACAATTGGATGGAAACACAGCTAGTAAGCTCAGCCTAAATCCAAACTGTACACATCAGTTATTATTGATTAAATTGGCATTTTGGACGTTTTTGCACTTTTGCTTTTAATTTTGTTGCATTGTATATAAAAACATGTCCTGCAAAAAGATAGATACATTAAAAAGAAAATGATTTTATGTATCATTATTCTCTTTTTAATGGAAGATTCTTGTTAATTCGTCTGTATTCCACTGTGCTGTATTGTATTTATGCTGATTGTAACCTGAGGGACTACAGATAAAAACTAGCCTTATGGTTAACTCTGTTATATTATGTGATGTACATTGTCCTTGTTGAAATAAATAAACAACATCAACAGGACAGACTAAATAAAACTAACAATTTCAAGGAAAAGGTAAGGTGTATAAAATTCATAAAACTGCTTTTATTTAAACGATTAGCTGGAGATGGGCACCAGCAACCCTCCCGACCTCACTGAGGGACAAGGGTGTCAAGAAAATGGATGGATGGATGAAATGTTGATCATATTCACATGAGCTACAGCTAATGGACCCACAGTCTTTCGGTAAATAAAGGCAGAGCTCTATGTACGTCAGCAGGTTTATAATACAGTATTCATCTGAACCCCTAAATTCACGAATGTCAATTTTTTTCTAAGATTTTTTTTGGCACTGGGGGACTTTATTGTAGGGTAATCATATTTTGATCTCCAAAGAGTCTCCAAAGAGAAATATCTGGGAAACAATTTCTACTGTTACTTCCTGCTTGCCATCCTGTCTGACCCCAAAGCAGAGGTTTTCCTGTTTACACATTAATATAAATGGTAAATGTCAGGAAAGCGTGTGTAAGCTTTATGGGGCTGTAATCAATTAAATAATTTTTATTCACCTTCTTCCACTAATTTTCAGTGTCAGAAACTTGCACAAGGCAAAAATGATTATCCATTTTTAAGCAGCTAAATCTTAGTGAGTTGTTAAGAAAATAAAAAAAAAGAACATTGTAAAACATTTGAACAGATTTTTATTGGGGAGCTGATTGAAGGAACAACCTTCATGAATGATTATGAGCTGCATTGTTTCTTTTCAAGCTCATATTTATTTCAACCAAACAAGCTGGTTAACAGAATAAGACTCCTAATTATTTTAACAATTTTATGACAATGTTATGCTGTCAGAGTGTTGACAGGAATCTCAACAAAAATCAAGCAATAAGAAAAATACCTTTATGTTGTCTTTTTCTCAGTTTTACACTTATGGTCAAATTAAAGTAAGTAAATTTTAAAAACTACAGAACAATATATCACAATTAAAGAAGAACAACAACATCTGGTTCTAGAATTTGGTTGACAACAATAAAATAAAAGCAGTCTTTTGGACTAAGGGGAAAAATGCTTTTCTACCTTGGCTCCCGGAGTTAGCCGTGGTTGTAAGCTGCTTTCTTCTGTGACATCACAATAAAATAAAGTATCCTGAAAAAAAAAAAAAAGGTAACCTCCGAGAATAAAAAATGGGTTAATGAAATACCCATAATTTCTTCTGTATTGATATGTACACAAGGATGTCTTGCATGTATGTATTGTATTTGTAAGAGTCCACGGAGTAAAAAATATCTGAGTCACAACTTTTACCGGAACTTATAAAAGGAAAAAGGGACAATGGGTTTGACAGAGAAGTGGGTGTGGCAGCACGATTGGAAAGGACGCCGAGCAACGGACCGAGGAGCTCGATAGATTAGCCCGGAGATACTTGATTGTTGGAGGAAAAGTATGAGGGGCAGTTTAGGACAAAATCTATGTTTTGTCTCTCACACACTACAAGAAACTCACGCACACTCAAAAAACCATCACGCACACTCAAAAAATACTCAAATTGCGTATACACGCTATTAAAATGTCTCACACGCACACACATTTTATCTTTCTCGCACACATACACTGTACTAACAACTCGCACACGCACACAAATGCTATCTTTCTCGCTCACATACACTCTAACATGTCGCACACACAAATGCTATCTTTCTCGCACACATACACTCTACTAACATGTCGCACACACAAATGCTATCTTTCTCGCACACATACACTCTACTAACATGTCGCACACACAAATGCTATCTTTCTCGCACACATACACGGTACTAATTTGCACACGCACACAAATGCTATATTTCTCGCACACATACACTGTACTAACAACTCGCACACGCACACAAATGTTTCTCTCACATACACAAGACTAAAGTTGCGCACACACACACACACACACAGTGCTAAGACTCGTTTTATGTATGTGTGAGAGCGAGACTCGTTTTTTGAATGTGTGAGAGCGAGACTCGTTTTTTTAATGTGTGAGAATTGTCACGGAAGAGGCGGGGCATAATTTTTTGATCAACTGCGCATGCGTTGATCCTAAACTATAAGCTTCGATTGTTTACTCACTGTATGTTCTATTACTTAGTATATTTGTGCTTTTAAATATATATAGAACTTTAAACTTTCTTGTAATTTAAATGTACTATAGAAATAAATAAATCTGATTGATTGATTAGAAATAGCAAAATTAGCAACTGAGAATCCGGTGGATATCGGAGATGATATGTGGAAATCTTTATTATTATATGTAAAGGTCATTATTATATATTATTGTGTTTATTCAGTTAAAAATGTTAACTATGAAAAAACATAGTCACAGAGGTTTGGAGAATAGGCCGAAAATTCTTAAATCTTGCATCTAAACCAGACTTGAGACTCACAAGCTCTACTCATCTCATCTCGACCACTGCCCAAACGCTCTCTGACTCTGGTCGCTATGGTAAAGTTTACATATCCCTTCAAAATAAGATACAGATGCGCCACAAAAATGAACATTTTACTTTCGTGAAAATTTTAACTCACGATAATGACTAACGGGAGCCCTGATCTTGTTTCTCTGCAACGAGACGGTCCCATCTGGGAGTGATGAGAGACAATGACACCCGAGGTGTGCTGCTTAAGCACAGGGTGCTTGGTCTCTACGTGGCGAAGCAGTTTGAAGCTTCATTGCCTCATTAGCAGCCGGTCGCCGCATGTTACGCAGAGCAGCTTGTAATGTGGGACTCACCTACCAGTCCGGGATAAATCCATTCTCCTGTCTTTTCTCTGGGCCTTTTCCCCTTCGTAAAGAAACTTTCCAAAGACATCTGATCTGTTTCTTACTCATTTTGCTGCTTGTGGTCTCAATGTTAGCGCGCAAGTAACCGAGAGAATCCAATTAAAGGATTTTCAAAATAAAAGATCCTCCAGACTCAAATAATACATAAAACAGAAATATTTCACTATTTCTTGCGCTGCCCGGTACTAATTGGTCCACGGACCGGGAGTTGGGGACCACTGCTATATATGTCCTGGTACTCTGGTTAACGCCACACAAATATGGAGGCTGAAGATGCTGGAGATTATTACTGTCATACTCTTCATTACACCAACAGTCAGTGTCAGTGAAAAATCATTGAACATCTACCTGTCTGCCTGAACAGAAAGTGAACTCTGTTCTGCAGCTGCAATCTACAGTAGAGACTGAAATAGTTCACTGAGCAAACACACTGGACACACGCAGCATCTCATTTCATCAAGTTTTATTAAAACACAAACTAGGAAAAAAGGTGTATTTTCTTAACATTCAAGAAAGTTGATGAAGGTCTAACTTTTTTCAAACAAAGCTGAGAATGTATTCTCCTTTCCAAAAAATAAAATAAAATCCTGAGCTAAAATAAATCAGTGTAAGCAGCAAAGTGTAGCCATTGTTGTGCCTTCTTGATCAGACAGTTTGTGCTGAGTCCATGTGATGTCCCCTAATATGTTTGTGGCCAGAAACCTAGATTGTAACACTCTATCCAAACCTCCTCCATTGGTTTTCAGTAATGGGTGATTCATCTTTTTCCTCCCTGGCTCTATGGTGATTTCCTTTGTTTTTCTTTGTGTCTACATTCACACTGCAGGTCTTGATACTCATTTCAGATTTTTTTTTCTGCTAATGAAACCCAACGGCAATGAGACTTCTGTGTGAATGATTTATGACCTCAAACTCAGTAAACTGAGCATTTACTGAGCTCAGTAAATGCTCAGTTCTACCAGGTGTTTGTTAATTGATCTGGGATGATCCCCCCACCCCAGCTCCTTCAGACTAGCCAGGGCTGCTCTGTGAAGTGGAAACTTGGAAACTGCAGCTCCTAGGAGGAGTTTTGTCCTTGAAGGCAGAGCTAGGACCACCAAGGCATTTTGCACAGCTGAATGGTTGCCATGGAGATTAAACAGTTTAAACACTCAAACATGCATGAAGGAATCAAGTCAACACTCCAGGTTGAATGAGGGAATAATGTAACATGATGTGAAACTCAAAAAAGTAAATTTTACACTCTCCTTTAAAGTTATGATCATCACAAGGTGAAGGAAGCTGATAGAAAGAAAGCACAACTGATAATAACTGCCGTTTGTAGCATGTTGAATACAAATTCTATATGGACGTTTCTAGAACTGTGTTCAAGACACTTGTAGACTGGGTGTCATTTAGGTGAGTGCAGTGTTGTGGTCAAGACCACCTAACCCGAGACCAAGACAAGACCAAGACTTTTAGGGTCCAAGACCAAGTCAAGACCAAGACCAAGGGAAGTCAAGACCGAGTCAAGACCAAGACCAGCGGCCCAGGCTACATGACATAATAATAAAATATGATCAAAATTGCTTCTCAAATTGATCTGAAAGATCTATATTCCCATAAAAACATCTAGATATTAAATTCTTAATACATTTTACCAATATTAAATATTCCATCTCTGTGCTACAATACGTGGTGGTCTCGTGCCATCCCTAAATAGATAACGCCCTGGGCGTTTGCCCATATTGCTCATGTCAGAGACCACCACTGTCTGCACCATTAAACATAGCAATTGAGGCAATGCCCTGATGGTAAATAACGCTCAACTATGAACACTGACCAAGGAGCAAGAAGTAATCAAGTACAAGACGCTCATTGTGACTATTCTCTCCCTCTTTCCTGCTACATGAAGCCAGCCAGTCTGACACCATGGCACACATTATAGCTGCCACTTTGAACGAAAACAATCAAAGAACAATGTGCATGCTCTGCATGCTCTTTTGTTCTTGTGTTTTAGTTATTTGTTAATTGAAAAAATATCAACGTACATAATTAAATAAAATAATGATAGGTACTGCAGTGTACGCAGAGCATTAGAAGAACAAAGAATGAGAATTCTGTCAGGTCAGATCGTCATACGCCTAGCACGAACTCGCGGCTATATCTGTCAGAGGTTAATGAGTTTTACATGGGCGTGTGTGGTAGTTGACTCCAGCTGCAGCCAGACCCTGCTTTAAATACACTTTGAAACCACCACAATGCATGTATATCTATATAGTTATCATTGAAAACAATTTAATGACTTGTTTTCGTCATAACTTGTTGTGTATGGTGAACTGACAACTCCTCTGACGGTCGGACTTCTTAATGCGCATGCAGGCATGGTACTCACTGAATGTATGCTATTCTGACAGCGCATGGTAATCTGATAGAACAACGGCTCTCAGTGACACTCCAGTCCTATCTAATAAGTAAAGAGCTTTTCAGAAGAATCAGACTGTTTCTGAATGTCACATCACTATATTGTAGACTTTTGGACACAGCGTTGTCCCATATATGCGACAAGTCAGTCAACACCTCCGCACAAAAATTCAGCGCAGTGAGTGACTTTTTTCATCATAAATGCTTATGTGTCTCTGTACAGCTAGCTTTGCTAACATCACTTCAACGGTCTGTGACCCCCCCCCGTCTGTGAAAGCGAAGCAATGCTGAGTAAGCTGTGGTCATCGGATTTCTTATGATTTATGCAACGCTATTCTATTACTGACGATTAGACAGACATCTTCTGCCGCTCAGAGGAAACCACTGCGCATGTCTTGGAGCGCCGCGTGCGAGTGAAAGGTGGGGAGGGGGAGTAACAGAAACACGTAATTGCTTGGAATTTAATCGATGCGTTTTGCATCCACCGAAAACAAAGATGTTAACAAATAAACTGTATGCTTAGTGATATTTTCACTGTTGCAGTCTCGACTGGTCTTGAAATAAAATGCCGAGTCCTCAGTGCCCGAGACCAAGACAAGACCAAAATCAAATCCGGTCGAGTCCGAGACAAGACCGAGACCATCAAGAAATGGTCTCGAGACCAAGACCGATCTCGAGAACTACAACTCTGGGTGAGTGATCTGCTATTTCCATGCCATGTTATTCTTTTTTCCTCAAAACTAGTGTACTCACTGTAAAAATCTTATTTGAAGGTTCAAAATATTGAAAAATTGAAAGAGGTACCAAGTGGTGATATTAGGCCATTAAATGCATCCTACGCATCATGTACACATGCAGCACCAGATCCACAAACACTTGGGGACTAGAAAATCTGGACACAGACTTACAGCTCACTTTTACATCACTAAGACTAATTTAGTTCATTGTCACATAAGAAAGTCGTCTGGAAGCAATTGGCTTCTTTATGTACACACATAAACTGACACTGTCTCACTTTCTAAAAGTTGTGAACTTTTTGTTTTTCTCCTTCAATTAGTGCCAATATGTATGTGGGATGCAACATATTCACACTCAGCTTGTTTAAGGCAGTTTCCGCTTAAGGTAGGAGGTGCTTTGAAAATATTTTATTCATTGTTTAGTGTTTTCAAATGAACACGTACAAGAAACAGACATGAAACTTCAGTTTCTTTAGACTAATTCTGGAGGACAATATTTAGTTTTGTGCTCAGTGTTACACTGAGTATAGGTGAGGAAGGAAAGTCTCTTTCAAATGTTGTTTTTCAGTCAATTTAATCAAATCCAAAATTCTCAAATTACTTTATTTACCAGCTTATTTTGTGAAATTCATTCAAAATAAAAACTGTTTTGGGATTTTTCTTCCAAAGGTCTATGGTTTGAAAAAATTAAACAAAAAACAAAGCATTTAATTTTGCAGTTTAATTTAAAAAAATGTCAATACATTTTTTTTATTTTTATTTTTTTTCTCTACAAACTGTTTGATTTTCTGGGAATCCAATGCCAAGGTATTCTCATTTGATGATTTTAAAAACACACATTCACCAGGCAGTTGGACCTGGTTGGCTGTGATTTGTCACTTTTTTCAGTAGTAAAAATACAGCAGGTACAGCCTTCCTATGTTATAGAACTTGTAAGGAAAGCCAGTAAATGGAGAGACATCAGCAGTGGCCTTTGTTGAGAAAAGTCGAGCTCATCCCATTTCCCCATGCTGGAGATTTTAGTTTAATAGTAACAATAAAGTTGCCTTTAAAATTAACTACACAGGTGACATCAAGACCCAACAGTAGAGTCAGATGGTAATAAAATTAATCTGGTTGCGTTTGTTGTTATTGTGTCCTGCAAACTTAGCTTTAATTCTACTTTTTTCTATTTAATCATAAAAAATCATAGTCAGGCAGAAAGAGAGTCATGGAACAGGAAGAGCAGGTTTCTAGAACAAAGAGGAAGTTTCCAGTTTGTATCAATATAAAAATAGTTCAGACCATTCTTTATTTTAAAGCATTAAAGGTTTAAAGAATAAAATCTAAACATGTTGAGTAATTGGATAAAACCCAGAGTAAAATACTTACATGAATAATAATGACTTATAATTGGGCCAAAAATTAATATTGGTTTAACCAGTGGTTGATGTTGGTTTGATTATAAAAATATTTACACTAACTCTTAAACTTGTGGAAGTACTTAAAGGTGAAACAAGTAACTGTAACATGGTATAAAATAATTAGAATAATGGATTATTCTTGGTTTCTTGTCAGAAGTGTCTGTAATAACTCACATTATGATTATAATAAGAATAACTAATAAGTTATGGTTATTATAACATTATAAATGAATGTTAAATCAGAGAAACTAAAAGGTTGTAAATGTGATTTTGACATTCAACTTGAAATGGTGTAAAATGTTGCAACTGTAATGAAAGGTCGCTGATGTTGTGCTGGAGGTAGATGGTAGGTGAAAAGTCAGGGGAAAAGAGGAACTGATAGGAGAGCGGAGGTAACCAAGGCCTTATTGCTAAACTTTGACTTTCCTAAGAAAAGGTTGGGCAAGCAACAGATGTAGGAGGACTGTTGAGCAACTCGGGGATCATTGGAACAGAGATCAGGTCATAAGGTCTCCAAGGTGATGGATATGAGATCATCTGTCC
Source organism: Poecilia reticulata (assembly GCF_904066995.2). NCBI lineage: Eukaryota > Metazoa > Chordata > Actinopteri > Cyprinodontiformes > Poeciliidae > Poecilia > Poecilia reticulata. Next base: position 29,750,275 of record NC_088834.1, read on the forward strand.
AAGCAGTCAGCCAATGAAACAGGCACAGCAACAAAGCCAATGCAAATGCACCAAAAGGGTGGATAAACCCTTTATAAGGTGGGTGCAAAAGAGGAATCTTTGGTTGGATTCTTCAGGCAGCTTTGAGCCAAGATCAAGATGGACAAAGAACTTCGCAGCTGAAGAAGAGCTGGGGCCACAGAGCCGGAGACTGTTCTGCACATGGGGACCAACCCGTTAGCCCCGCAACATGTGGCTTCAAATTGCACTTCTCTCATCAGCTGGGTTTAGACCCCCAAAGACAAAGACCAAGGCAAAGATGAAGATAAAGACAAAGGCAAAAAACAAAGGCAAAGAGGAAGAACTGGTGTGTTCCTTCCGTGGGACCAGGAAGTTCGTGAGATGAGGAGAAGGGAGCTACAGAGCTGCAAGACAAGAAGCTGAGGACAGATACGCGCATGAGGAAGTCACCCTGAGGCCCAAGACCTGCCGCTCTAAGTCAATACTCTTCCTGTACTGGGAGCCTCCTGCTGCTGCAACACCTTCTTCATCATCAGGCCAGTTCTGGGGTTCAAGATGCCAAACTCCGTCCGTCTCTCTCAAAGTTTCCCTTTTTTAGTTCACAGTGTCAGCATTAGGGAAAGATAGGCTAGATTAGCGGTTCTCAACGTGGGCGGTACAGCCCCCCAGGGGGCGTTCAGAGGATGGCAGGGGGCGCTGGCTGATTTTTTTTACAAAAGAGGGGCGCTGGGATGCCTTTGAGGGGCGTTTGGTCAAAGGTAAACTTTACACCTTAAATGCACAACAATGCCAGTTTAGAGCAACTTGGTAAAACTGTATTGTGTAACATTAAATCATGCTTGGCTGCAACTGTATTGATGGCAGCTCTTCTTCTATTCAGTGTTTGTTAGCTTCTGTTAGCTTCTTGGCGCAGCACCGTTCTGAAGCTGCTAGTAGCTAAAAAAATGACACCCTCACTTTGTATCCCTCTGAAAAATGAACCCATTTAAATAAAAAAATCAAGAAATCCCTCCATGGGTGATACCACGATAGAGAGCGTTCATTTTATAGCGTTGACATGGTGCTGTAAGTGGTCCGGTATGAAACGGGGGTAGTAGAACAACACAGCACTTTTAAATTTCAATAATCAGAATGCAGAAATTGTTTCCGTTGTTTTAAAAGGTTTATGTCAGTCTCCCTTTTCCCCATCGATACGCCCTGCACCTTAAGGGGTAAAAAAAAAAAAGATGCGCACATTGCGCAAAACTCTGAAACAGGAGAAGCGGGACATAAAACGGAGCGACGGACAAGATGTGAATTATGGCATAAAAACAGAGAATCCGACGCTGAACAGTGAAAAAATCAACACATGAACATCATGGCGATTAGGCAGTGCAGCAGGTGATGAGTGAAGATTACTGATGGTCAATAAACAATAAAATAAATATAGCAACAGGAAAGAAACTAAAGTGGACATAGCAATAAACCAGGAGAGGATAATACTAATCAAAGGAAGCTAAATGGAAATGAATGAAGAACAATGCAAGAATAAACTAAGAAACTAAAGTAAATACAGAGGAATAAACTGGTATGGCAAGACATTTCAAGCAATAATTAATACAGAGGACTGTATGGCAAGAATAAACGGACACTATTTCCAGATAAAAGGTAAAATAATATTGTTGAAGTGTCATGGGTTTGTTGAGACCATATCTAGTACTGTGAATAAATATATCTTTACAGACCATAACAGTAAAGAACTTATCACTTTTTTTATGTTTTTAATTAGATTTGATATATTTATTAAATATTATTTTTCATGTCAGCGTTAATGTCATGAGGCTGATGACTCCATGACACTTTCAATTTGACTCATTAGGATTTGATTAAGAACCAGATTTGTTCTTTGTAATTTCTGTCCAGTTAAACTATTAATCTATAAATCAATAGACAGGTCTATATAAAGATATAATCCATGTTTCTGTCTCATATTTGTATGTCATTAGAAGGACCTGGAACTTTTGTTTTTCCACTGAAAGCTCTGGTTTGCACAATGAATACCATGTGGGTGAAATTTTATGGATGATACTCTGATGTCCCATTCTCCTGAAGGCAGCACAGAGCTGCACCACCAGAAACCGACAAACACTGAAGAGAAGAAGAGTTATGATTAATGTAGTTACAGTTCTATCCATGTTTTAATTTTGCAGAGCTCAGTCGTTTGCAAATAGTTCAAAGTTTAAACTGGCATGTTGAACATCTTTTATCTGGTCATTTTGTGGAATATTTAACAACTAGAAAATGGTAAAGAACAAGAATATTTTTTCACTCTGATTGGTTGCTGTTAGGCCTACCAATTTTAACTTGAATGTTCATTAAATTTTTCGTAGACTCCTGTGAAAATAATTTCTATTCTCATGGCTTTTTTGTTCTCTGGGAAATTATTTTTGATGATAAATACAGAAACAAGCATAAAAATCAAAACATCTACAATAGTGATAGTAATATTAATGATAAAATAATAGTCAGTGCAAAGTAGCCTACAAATTCTTTGGTGGGGGGCGGTGAGGGACCTGGATAAAGGCTGGGGGGGCGCTGGCCCAAAAAAGGTTGAGAAACACTGGGCTAGATTATTGATTTTACTTATTTGATTATTTCTGCTACTGAATTAAGCTGTACTGACCCTTGCAAAATTGCCTTACTAATAAAATAATTAGCATTAAGAAAATCTGAAAGATGTTGTGGACATTCAATTAATGAATCACCTTAAAGTTCTTTGATGGTCATAAAATAGCTATAACGTTTGATTCGGGGAGGAAAAAGTGGAAAATGTTTAATAGGTTGCTTTTAACCAAAACAACACCCTTGGGACTCACACGAGTCACTAAAACCAACCTGGTTCAGTAACAAGTGCACATTGTAAAAAAGAGAAAGAGCCACCGTTAACAGGTGTGCTCTGTGAAGCTAGTTGATTGCAGGCTGCTCAATGTGGCTAATTTACAGGGTGAAGAAGGTGGGACATCTGGAGGGGGAGGTCGTTAGAAACCAGGCTAGTCTTTCTCGACGCCAGCTTAAACAGAGTTTACTTCAGTTCTGGACAGGGTAACTCCCATCAGATTTAGAAAACTCAATTCACCCGTTAGATGGAGAGCTGGCTGCACATCTCCCTCCTCTGAGAAGGGGAAGTAGAGAGAGAGAGAGAGAATGGGGGGGGGCTTGCGCAACAACACCTTAACCCTTGGGCGTATGAGGACTGAGGCAAATTATACAATTATACAAGTGATACGGGTGTGGTGTCGGTTTGCTACAAATAGTAGCAAATTTATTCAGGGGTCAACTGACACATATTTTGGTTTCTAGTTCTTAAAAATATTTTTATATTTTTGCAATATAGGAAACTCAGGATTTTTTAATGTTATGCAGTGGAGAACATTCATATATTAATTAAATTGTATATACTGTAGGTTTCTGAGCACTAAGGGAAGGCAGCAAAATCTCACGGCCTTTAAAAATAAACATGTGGGGCCTTGTTTAATCAGATGTTCAGATGTTTGGGTTGTGGAGTTATTTCTGAACCAGGAGACGTGTCTCCAAACCTATTCACACACAAGGGACACGTTTGCATCTGCGTGTACGTTGGCACCCCTCTGCCCCCCTTAACCACCCACCAGATGCTTCATTGTGAAAAATAATGTGTTTTTCAAAGACATGTAAACCACTCTTTTATTTTTTCTTTCTTTCCCAAGTCTCTTTAACGCTTGGATTCAACATTTAGTCGAATGCCTGCGTTTGTTCGGTTCACAGCTAAAAACAAATGAAGACTTCAGTGCTTTGGCTGTCAATAAATGTGAGATATACATAATGCAGCGATCATGACAGCTCTACAGCTGTTCAACATCACCCTGGACACTGAGACCTCTACTGAATTAATATGAAATGTTCCTTTCATTATGAATGAAGGCCAGGTGTGCCTCATTAAATTTGAGCCTCTATTGCCAAACATACACATCCCCACACAGATACACAGTGGGGTTGTGTTGCTCTTGACTGCTGATGGGCACAGAGGAGAAAACAGTAGCAATGTGACATAAGTGTCAATAATCTCCCTAAAATATGAAGCAGCAGATTCATTTACAGACATTAATTATTTCTGCTCTCTTCTATTAGTTTTAAGAGACCAGACTGATCCTTGGGGTTGACTGCAGTAGCAGATATGAAGCAACACCATCAAATAAATCATTCTCTTTGCACTGACAGCTTGTGATGAAGTAATAGCAGTATGTCAGATGTGGGGAAAATTAAAAAAGACTACCACTGCCACTCGGGTCCTGCCGCTCTGCTGAGCATGCTGGGACATATTGTGCATTGTCTGCGCTTCCATCTGGAAAAGCAAGTCTTGATGTCACTGCTGGGACCCGAGGCGACAGACGCCAGATGATCTGGGATGATTCAAAGCCCAGCTGGTTGATTCCTCCGGTATAGTCGACTGAGTTGAGGGAACATGGCCGCAGCTCACCACGGTCCTCCATCTGTCATTCCTGTTAGGGGCGCTTCAGAGATCCCGTCACCTCGCCCAGTCTGACCCAGCCCAGTGGCCTCATCTGAACTTCCCTGGCCGACTTCTCTAGGGTCCGACACCAGCCCCACCGCTGGGACTGCAGCTGAAAATAACCAACTGATCCATCGGTAACACTTTATTTGAAGGGGGGTGAATAAGACTGTCATGACACTTTCATAAACATGACATAACACCTGTCATAAACATGAATAAGCCTTCATGAATATTTATGACTGTTGTCATAAAGCGTCATTTGGTAAATTATGACACTTTTGACAAAGTTGACATTATTCAAAATGTCATTGTTATGACAACTTGACATTAACCAAGAAATCATTACTGTTTAAATTTTACCTTTAACAACATAAAGTTACCGAATTTTTAAAGTGCAATCAGTAATACTTTTATAACAAATTTATATCAGTAATGATTTCTTGCCATTTCACCCCACCGGTCACAATAGTGACCAAGAAATTTTTTTCACTTTCAAGGACTCTACAAAGCTTCCTGATTAAATTTTCAGTTAATGTTCAGAAAACAGTGAAAGTTTAGAGTGTTTGGATAATACTTATGCGATATCACGTGTTTAGAATAAATAATCACATGAATAGAGCTGTTTAAATCTTGGTTGCACCTTGGCGAGAAGAAGACTGCCACAAACCTCCCAAAGAAGAGGCTATTAATGTATGTTTAAATAAACATACAACAAAGATTTTTGATGCACATCATCTTTAAAGTGTATAGTTATGATATGCACCTTTACATTTACAAAAGGTAGTTTGGTGTGTGAGCAGGATGTGTAAACATGTTGACGGTCACAATAGTGACAGATGGGATAATACATTAGACCTAGGTGCACTTATTTAAATACATACCATATTCTTCCAATTCCTAACTTCTTCCTTTTTAAGATTAATTTAAATCTTAAATTTAAGATTTAAATTAAAATCTTAAATTTAAGATTTAAGATTTTAAATCTTAAATTTAAAATCTTCAGATCAAGTCCTACAGTCCTTGATCTGTAGGACTTAGTGATGGCCAGACAAAGCATACAACAATGTAGTTGTGAGAAAAATGGAATCCTTACTGATTTTGATAGTGGTGACTTAGACATGGACCATATGGGGAAGATGGGCCATTTTCCATGCCTGATATATGATCAGTTTGTGGGAAAAGAGGAGGATCTGACCCTTCACCAATCATGTGGCACTCTGTTACCACTTGCAAAAGTTTATGATGAAGGGACAACAGTCTCTTTGATGCACCCTTTAAAAATAAAGAGGATCCTAATGAGGTTCCGACACAAGATGAGAAACTGCTGGTCCACTAGAAAAACAGCAATATTTTCATAGTAGAAACAAAGATGAGAAAGAACTATATAGAGACTGATGTCAACTAGATCAATGACCAATGACCTTCATGACCAAAACCCCTTAAGGTTCAGAGTCATGATCAGGTTTAAGAAGTGGTGGTGGCCCATCTCAAAAGCACACTTGTAAACAGGGTGATGGTAGTCTAGGAGGTTGGAGTTTATCTTGCAACTGGTGGGTTGCCTGCTGGGACCCCCACTTTGTCTGTCAGTCATTGTGACCTTGATCAAGAGGACAATTCACCTGCCATACCAGCCAGTGATAGTCAGAGGACCTGGTGGTGCCAGTGAATGACTGCCTTACTTCTGTCAAACTGTGGCAGGGAAGCTGTAGCTACAACATAGTAGCTAACAGCTGACAGTGTGTTAATGTGTGTGAATGGCACACCCATGCCTTGGAGAAATTCAAGGCTTTATTGCACACTGAGTGCTTCAAGAAAGAACATGGAAAGTAAGGAGGGGATGAAATAACCCAAAATTGAAGAATATCAAAGTCACCAAATGGTGAGAAGTAGCCATACAACTGGCCTTTGATTCCAGGCTTTGGGGTCTGGTATCCTGCAACTTTCAGGTGTGTCCCTGGTCCAACACACCTGAATTAAGTGGATCACCTCCTCAGTATGCAGTCCAGTTCTCCAGAGTCCTGCTAATCACCTGATTCAGGTGAGTTGAAGCAGAGGCGGATGGAAACGATGCATGACACTGGCCCTCAAATCCTGGAGTTGGAGATTCCTGGACTAACTATTGAGTCTTACTTTATGACAGTGTGACAAATGTTCATAATTTTCAGAAATAAAAATGAAAGCCTCTACTGTAGATGTCATTTTTATGATATACGTTACTGTGATGACAGTAGAACTGAATGAAGTTTAATATAATTTTGCACTGTAAAAAAAAGTCAGTATATTAACGGTAAAAACAGTAAAAAACTTATTATTTTGAGTCACTGATATGCTAACTGGCAGAATTTTGAGAGCTGTATTAAGGATTTTTCAAGCAAACAAATGCTATTTGTGCTGTTTCTACAAATTGTTTTGAGAAATGCGCTTACCGTTTTGTAAATGCCAACAGTGACTTGAGAAATGCACCAAAAGTGACTGAGAAAAACTAACATAGCATTTTATATGACAGAAAAAACAGAAAGTACTACAGAATTTTTACAGATAATTATCTGGTCTTCAAAACCTACAATTTAAAACTGAAAATTCTGGCATGCATTTACAACAATTTGTGGAATTTAGTTTGCCTTTAAAGTTTTTTAAAGTATGTCTCCAACACAAAGTCACATCAAAGCACAAGTCAGAGGCTCTTCATCAGCCCTCAATATGTAAATCAAACTATGACAGAATGCAGTTAATGCTGTGAGACAAAGGTTAACCTACTGTATTTGCCTAGTTCACACGGCAAGATTTTTATGCTGATTTTTGTCCTATTTCTCCTTTCCAACAATATTAAGGACGCCCCGATTAATATAATCTTAGATATTCCTACTGTGTGGTGGGTTCAGACTGATCTGGTCTGCTTGCAGAAACGTCAGCATATCGGGGATGTTCGACATGTTTAATTGTCTTGCCCTGATGTCACAGAAGTGTTCAACAAGGACAAATGAGAATGCAACCTGTTGAATGTGATGTGTAGCCAATCAGAAAACGAGGTGACGGAAACATGAATAACCCCTCTGTGTTTTTCTCTGATGATATTCCAGACTGTCACAATGTTTTCCTCCTAGCTACTCATGTTTGTTGACTCCAGGTCACATTTAGTCTTGATGAGTTTTGCGAGATTTCATGTCTGATGTCTAACTGTTGGTGATTGAAATTTAAATGCTTTTGGTATAATTTATGTGTATTAAGCTTATCAAGTTCAGGGTCACATCTTTCATAGTCAGTGTAAAAAAAAGTCAGTAAATTAACGGTAAAAATGGTAAAAGACCAACAGTTTTTGACCATCATATCCAAAAACATTTCATTACCGTAGAAATAGGCATGTCGCGATAAACGATAAATCAATTAATCGCACGATAAATTAAACCTATCAACCTCGTTTTAATTATCGGCTTTATCGTCTCTTCCTGCCTTTTTTTCTTTCTGTTGACACTGAATGAAAAAGGCTCAACTCCGGTGCTCTCCACTGACCCTCCCTTCCTATTTCCTTAGTGTAATGTCCAGCTTGTCGTGATCCGTGTTTCTATGTGTTTATTTTTGAGTTTCTGTGTGATCCTGTTCCCTGTTAGTCCTGTCTCTGCGTCTTTCCCCGTTGATTGTCTCCCAGGTGTGTCTCGTTCCCGTGATTGCCCCGTGTGTATTTAGTCTCACCTGTTATCTGTGTTATTCGTCGGGTCCTTGTCTATTGCTGTCTGTTGTCAAACGTACGTCTAGTCCTGCGTCAGTCTGTCCGTCGTCTCAGTAGTACTGATAAAGTCCTGTGTCGGCGTCTGCTCCAGTTGTCAGTCCTTTTATTCAGTGCTACCGGCAATTAGCTGTGCGCTTGTCTGTCTGCCGTGCTGCCCGTTTCCTGGACTGCTCCGAGCATTATTACCATTAAATCATCATATTCTTCATCTTACCTGGGTCTCACGTCATCTCCTCACCATTAACCACACCTCCATGACACAGCTTACACTACACAAGTTGTCGGCCCATTTTCAAAACCTGACAGACCACACCTTAGCCGACAGAAATCCTAGGTATAACGGTTCGATCGTTATACCTAGGAGTTATACCTCGATCGGTAGGAATTTGGCTCCAGCTCCTCTCCTTGTCATTTCTATATTCTTTGTACGAAATGTTGAATAAACATTAATGTTGTTTCCACATATCATCATTCCACATATTTGTCCTTGTTGAACACTTCTGTGACATCAGGGCAAGACAATCAAACATGTCGAACATCCCCGATATGCTGACGTTTCTGCAAGCAGACCAGATCAGTCTGAACCCACCACACAGTAGGAATATCTAAGATTATATTAATCGGGGCGTCCTTAATATTGTTGGAAAGGAGAAATAGGACAAAAATCAGCATAAAAATCTTGCCGTGTGAACTAGGCAAATACAGTAGGTTAACCTTTGTCTCACAGCATTAACTGCATTCTGTCATAGTTTGATTTACATATTGAGGGCTGATGAAGAGCCTCTGACTTGTGCTGTGATGTGACTTTGTGTTGGAGACATACTTTAAAAAACTTTAAAGGCAAACTAAATTCCACAAATTGTTGTAAATGCATGCCAGAATTTTCAGTTTTAAATTGTAGGTTTTGAAGACCAGATAATTATCTGTAAAAATTCTGTAGTACTTTCTGTTTTTTCTGTCATATAAAATCCCAATAAAATACATAAAGGTTTATGGTTTCAACATGAAAAGGTGTGAAAAGATTTAACAAGTATTTGATTACTTTGGCAAGGAATCATTTTTGTCTACTGAAACCATTAACTTGATGCAGCATTAGCATTAAGTGTTTAAATGAAGAAATCCAGCTCATGTTCGTACAGATTTATCACTGCAGCCTCAACAGGAGCAGGCAGGCACGCAGCTGCTCTCTGTCACACTAAACCAGAGTTGCTGCACATCATCTTCATCAGGAACTCATCAGGGTTTGATAACTACAGTCCTGCTCAGACTCAGCCCACTATTCAGGAAACAAGAGTTCTTCTCTGGTGAGGTTGATTACACATTGGGACACTGTGATTACAGCATCTAATTAATACAACTTCTCGTGACTGTATTTAAAAACTTGTTGCAATTAGATACTTGACAGAGCTTGCTGAGGCACAAAGCCCAATTTCAGCATGAGTGGGAGATTTCTCAAGAGCACTCATTTTCATCTGGACAGAGTGGGGATGAAAAGTTGTAGTGAAACATGATCAGAACCCAAAAATTCTCCCTGATTGAGCACATTACGGGTTCATAACCTTATACTTTTCATACAATCCTATGCATGCTCTGTACACTTCATGATGCGAATCCTGCAGCTTTTCAGACAGGAACCACGCTCTTCAGCTTCTTTCTGACCTGTGAGATAACATGATCATTCCCCATCCTTTTGCCTCATCTTGAGCTGTCTTTTTCTAAAGAACAGTCAGCCTTCTAAAAGGAAATAAAGACAACGTGAAAGCAGATAGATATCATCTCCTTTCCGTCCCGGGCAGGTGCAGGTAATTTTTTTACATCCTTGTGCCGAGGCAGCTTGAAAAGCTGCATCAGATCTACTGCTGTTTGGACACAGCTACAGCAGATAAAGCATATTCTATATGACAGAAGTTGCCAACATTAATTCTAGTCTCTTCTGCACTCTGATGTAACAGAACCAGACTCTTATCAGTTGAAATTAAACCCCCGAATTAGAAAGGAATCAAATTATACTGTGATTGAATTACCAAAAGTCTATCAAATGATAGTACTGATAATAATTCTGACAATAAGCGAGGTTAAGCCATTTCATTAATCCCATATTCCAGTTACAGTAAATTGTTTCTCCCCATTGTTATTTAGAGATGCTTGTCAAAGACTTCCTTTATGAAAATCTAATATTAAGGTGGCATATGAGCAGTGCTTTATTTGAATGAAAACGTTTTAATTAACGTATGTCGCAAATGAGAACCATTCATGACAGTCACAATATTAGCGCTGATTTTGTTCTCAGCCTTATGTCATCCACCCCTTTTGGTTACAACTTTCCAGGCAAACTTTTCGCTCTCCTCTGGATGTTAAACTATTTTGTGATTGGTCTGAATTTTGTTAATGTTTTTTTAATATATATAATAGCTCCAATCACTCAGCTTCTTGAAGTCGCTTGTTTAGTCGGAGAGCAGGATAGTTTGGAGCAGTAATTGTCCAGGTCTTGAAACTAAAATGCTGAACTCCTCCTGCTGGGTTCTGGTACGCTGCAACAGTTTAACATCCTGCCTGCGTCCTCCGTTTTTTTTCCCAACAACATGGAAAATAAAATGAGATGTTGCAGTTGGTCATTCAATCATGTCTTCCAATTATTGTTTCAATGAACTTGTGAACACGAAATAGTCAATCTTCGCTGCCATGATTGCTGTGTTCACTATACAGTTGTAAACCACACATACGATAAAACACCATCACCAACACTACACCTGGAGGAGTTTCACAGGAGCTTGGCTTGGTGTGTCTTATGGAAGGTGTATCTTATAGTGTGTCTGTAGGGTGTATGCCAAAACAAACTACCTACGCTGGGCCCTTAGGTTTTTTCTAGACTCTAACAAGTTTTTTTCACGATTGCCCAGACTTTAGGCAGAGTGCATTGTTGGAACCATCATCCTCTCATCAACTGACCAGCTTCTCTGTGGTCAGTTGATGGGAATAAATGCTTTCCACCATTTCTCACTGGGGAACGTGTGTCCACCACACACCTTTTTTTGACCGGAGACCAAAACGTTACACTTTGGTAATTTTTTGGTCAGCTTGCTCCACGTTAATTTGAACAGCTTGCTCCACATGTTTCTGCTTTGTCCCTTGCATGGCTTGAGGAAAGCCCCAGAATGAACTACTTGAGGAATAAACTACTTACAACAATACCATTCATATCATTCTTTCATCTCATGATCTTCATGTGTTCTTCACAATTTGCGATCAACTTTAAAGTCCCAACATGGATTTGGGAGTTCAAAGTTTACCAAACCGGGTGTCACGTGGCAGAGTGGGCGCCTTGGATGCGGAGGCTGCAGTCCTTATTGTGTTTGTCCAACCTCTGTACCTTTGTCACATGTCTTCCCCCTTTCTCTCTACTGTTTTGCTGTCTACTTACTGTTGGAAAAATTGAGAAAGGTCACTAGTACCATCCAAAAGGAGATAAGTTAACCTCTAACACAACACCACAATCCACCTCAGGACCTGACACACAAACCATCCATCCATCCATCCATTTTCTGCCGCTTATCCAAGGTCGGGTCGCGGGGGCAGCAGCATCAGAAGGGAGGCCCAGACTTCCCTCTGCCCAGCCACTTCTTCCAGCTCCTCCGAGGGAACCCCAAGGTGTTCCCAGGCCAGCCGAGAGACATAGTCCCTCCAGCGTGTCCTGGATCTTCCCTGAGGCCTCCTCCCGGCGGGACGTGTCCAAAGCACCTCACCAGGGAGGCATACAGGAGGCATCCTTACCAGATGCCCGAGCCACCTCAACTGGCTCCTCTCGAAGTGGAGGAGCAGCGGCTCTACTCTGAGTCCCTCCCGGATGACCGAGCTTCTCACCCTATCTCTAAGGGAGAGCCCAGCCACCCTGTGGAGGAAACCCATTTTGGCTGCTTGTATCCGTGATCTCGTTCTTTCGGTCATGACCCAAAGCTCATGACCATAGATGAGGGTGGGAACGTAGATCGACCGGTAAATCGAGAGCTTCGCTTTTTGACTCGGCTCTCTCTTCACCACAACGGACCGGTACAGCTCCCGCTTCACGGCAGACACTGCCCCAATCCACCTGTCGATCTCCCGCTCCCTTCTTCCCTCATTCGTGAACAAGATCCCCAGATACTTAAACTCCTCCATTTGAGGCCGGACGACCCCCCTGACCCGGAGAAGGCACTCTACCCTTTTCCGGCTCAAGACCATGGCCTCGGATTTGGAGGCACTGAGCGTCATCCCGGCCGCTTCACACTTGGCCGCGAACCGCTCCAGCGAGGGCTGCAGATCACGGTCTGATGAAGCCAACTAGACCACATCATCCACAAAAAGCAGAGATGTGATCCTAAGGCCACCAAAACAGATCCCATACTCCCGGAGAACCTCCCACAAGGCCCCCCTGGGGACACGGTTGAACGCCTTCTCCAAGTCCACAAAACACATGTAGACTGGTTGGGTGAATTCTCATGCACCCTCCAGGAACTTGCTGAGGGTGTAGAGCTGGTCCAGTGTTCCACGACCAGGACAAAAACCACACTGCTCTTCCTGAATCTGGGGTTCGACTATCTGACGGACCCTCCTCTCCAGGACCCCTGAATAGACCTTATCACGGAGGCTTAAGAGTGTGACCCCACTGTAATTGGAGCACACAATCCGGTCCCCCTTTTTGAACAGGGGGACCACCACCCCAGTCTGCCAATCCAGGGGAACTGCCCCCGAGGAGCTTTTTGACCACCTCAGCGACCTCGTCCCCAGAGATTGGAGAGCCCAACCCAAAGTCCCCAGGCTCAGCTTCCTCAACAGAAGGCATGTTGGTGGGATTGAGGAGGTCTTCGAAGTATTCCGCCCACCGGCCCACAACGTCCCGAGTTGAGGTCAGCAGCACACCATCCCCACTATAAACAGTGTTGGTGCTGCACTGCTTCCCCCTCCTGAGACACCGGATGGTGGACCAGAATCGCCTCAAAGCCGTACGGAAGTCTTTCTCCATGGCCTCTCCAAACTCCTCCCACGCCCAAGTTTTTGCCTCAGTGACCACCCGAGCCGCATGCCGCTTTGCTCGCCGGTACCCATCAGCTGCGTCTGGAGTCCCACAGGCCAAAAAGGCCAGATAGGACTCCTTCTTCAGCTTGACAGCATCCCTCACCGAAGGTGTCCCCCAACGGGTTCGAGGGTTGCCGCCGCGACAGGCAACTTGCGGCCGCAGCTCCAATAAGCCGCAATGGAGGTACGGAACATGGTCCACTCAGACTCAATGTCCCCAACCTACCCCGGAACGTGTTCGAAGTTCTGCCGGAGATGGGAGTTAAAGCTCCGTCTCACAGGGGACTCCGCCAGATGTTCCCAGCAGACCCTCACTACACGTTTGGGCCTGCCAGGTCTGACCGGCTCCTCCCCCACCACCGGAGCCAACTCAACTCATAAAGCCCCAGACAGCATAGCTCCTAGGATCATTGGGACACTCAAACCCCTCCACCACGATAAGGTGGCAGCCCAAGGAGGAGACCAAACCACCATTATAATCAGTAAGAGAAGAAACAGAACAAGTGTGATGTAGTCATATAAAGCAGAAGAAGGAAACTTATAATCTTACGGTAACTGGAAATATGATTGGCAGAATCAGAGCCAGATAACATGTTGAAAATGATGCAAACAACTCTGTTTGTATTTAAATGCCATATCTGTGCGTCTCACAGACCCGGCGTTTGTGTGAGTGTGTGTTTGTGAATGTGAACTTGTCTTCCTCTCAGCAGGCTTAGAGCTGCAGCTCATCAGGGGAACTGCTCAAACGGCTGGTTGAGGGTGAGTTGCCAGTTTGTTTTCCCTCTCTGTGGTAAAGTGTCTCCCTAGTTGTTGAGAATAATTGTCCCCATCACTAGTTGCCTAGCCCCTGGCTCTGTCACTTTACTTTCAAGAACCTTTGGAGTTTACTCAAACCGTGTCCCTGCTTCCGCGCTGATCTCCAGGTCGCCCTTCCTTGTACCAGAATCTCTCACTCTCTTTGTCACCTGGAAAAGGCTGCTGAAACCTACCATTCCCCTTGCAAAATACCCACCTGCCTGTCCGCGCTTTGCCCGCTTCTTCATTTCTCCTAAAGGAAAAGATACACAAAGCACACTCTATTGTTTTCCTGTCCAACCTGTCAACCTCAGAGCTGTCAGGTGTTCAGCACCCTCTCCTCTGGAACTTCACCAAGTAAAACAACAACCAGCATTCAGTTCATTCTTTACGATACATCATGTCCTGGATCATACATCAGTCTAATCTCTTTTTATTTTCCAGTTTTCTCAAATACCAGTCCACAAACTTATTTTCCAATAAGCCATTTAAAACTGCTTATGTTGTCCATAATTGTGTCTGCATCATAGTCAGATTATTCAAACATGACACTAAAGTGGGAAATTCTTTTGAACAGCCTGTATTATATAACACAGACCTTGGGATTAATCTGAAATGACTTAATGTCTGTCACTTTTCCATAAACATCAGATCTGCAAAGTTCACAATTAACAATCAACTGATTCTTCCCACAGGAGCTTTGGATCTCTAGGTTGTTGATATTTTTAAAATTTTCTAAATAATTCACAAACTGCAGTTAAAATGAAAATCATGACAGACCAGTGAAGCAGCCGTGAGCCGCCTTCTCATTTCAATGCTTCCAATGCACTTTTGTTCATAACTGAAGATATTGCTTTAAAACTGTGAGGATCTGGGTTTTCCTTGGGGTTTTTGTGGGTTGTTTTTTGCTTGCTGTATTCCCCATCAACCACGTGGAGGAGACTACAGGAGGGCTGCAGGTCTGACGTCACCTTTCACACCGGTGACTGATCATCTCGTTACCGGGAGTTTAAGAGAAGCTGACTGCCAGTGCATCAACGCTTGAGTGTTAGCCAATTATGGTAGCTCTGAGCCCTCTTGAGCCTTTTTTGTATTCTTTCAGAGATCTCTTAGTAATGTTTCCTTGTTGCTTGGATTCCTTTCAGGGTTACCAGTTGAACCAGAACCTGCCTGATTACTAATAATGGGTAGATGAGGCGTTATGTATCGTTTTTACACATAGCAAAACTGTGTCGATTCTGTCTCGATACTGTGTCACTCAATACTGACACCTGCTGGACATTAAAAATTCCTTCCGGCAACGTAGTGATTTGATGACCTAGTCCAGTGTTTCCCAACCCTGGTCCTCAAGGCACACTGCCCTGCATGTTTTAGGTGTTTCCTTGCTTTAACACACCCCATTCAGATGATTGCAGTTCAGAAAAAGCTTGTTAATCAGCCTTAATTGAAATCATGTGTGTTGAAGCAGGGACATACCTAAACATTCAGGGCAGTGTGCCTTGAGGACCAGGGTTCAAAAACACTGACCTAGTCCATACAATAAGATTTAAGTGTTTGTATTTTATTGAATATTATATATTGAATTATGTTATATCTTCAGTTAAATTTAATATATATTTGATATACAGTCAATAAATAATGTGAACATGTACCATCCATCCATTTTCTTGTCCCTTGGTGGGGTTGGGAGGGGTGCTGGTGCCCATCTCCAGCTAACGTTTCGGGCGAGAGGCGGGGTGCACCCTGGACAGGTTGCCAGTCTGTCGCAGGGCAACACAGAGACACACAGGACAAACAACCATGCACACTCACACCTAGGGGCAATTTGGAGAGGCCAATTAACCTGACAGTCATGTTTTTGGACTGTGGGAGGAAACCGGAGTACCCGGAGAAAACCCACGCATGCACAGGGAGAACATGCAAACTCCATGCAGAAAGACCCCAGGCCGGGAATTGAACCCAGAACCTTCTTGCTGCAAGGCAACAGCTCTACCAACTGCGCCACTGTCCAGCCCATGAACATGTACCATCAAGTGAAAATTTAAGTGAATGTGCTTGGAATGAGGATGCATGGATTGTTTTTTTTCCCCACAAATTTTTATTTAAAAAAAGGTTTTACAACATTTTGAAATTTAGCCTATTACACTTTTTTGACAAAATTTCTCCTGCTGTAGAAAAAATTAAGTAAACATTACATTTACAGCAAACCCTTGTTTTTCTTAGGGGTTGCGTTCCGAAAATAACCCGTGATAGGCGAAATCCGTGAAGTAGTTACCTTTAGTTTTTACAGTTATTATACAGCATAAATAAATACTCTACATTGAAACCAAAGAACAAAGCCTGTTTTCAGATCTGCGGATGTGCATGTTCATCAATCGGGCCTTAATGTGATCCGGAGTCATGTCATTAAAGCGTCTCCTCCAAGCTGCACCGCCAGACTCAGCTGTTTCTACGGCAGAGCGATGGATCTCGTCAAGCCTCCTGTCGGGTTTTGCGCTGCCTCTGGCAACAGTTTTTTTCCAGCAGGCATTGAAAGTTTCAGTTTCCATCTCCTGAATGGCCAATCTGTATTAAATGCCGTAACTTTATTGGCACTCAGGTAGAGAAGGAGCGCGGAGACTGCTTTTACCAGTCATACGGTCAATCAGGACGCAGAACACTGTGAAAAAAAACTGCACAAAAAAATCTGCGAAGCAGCGATACCGTGAAAGGTGAATCGCGTCATAGCGAGGGATCACTCTATATAAAATAATTTATAAAAAGCAACTGAGTAATTTGTAGAAAGGCTGCATATCTGAGTTTTTCTCAGATATGCAGAAAAACTAGGTGTATCTGGGACTTAATTCTCATGCCTGGCCTCATAATGCCTCAACTTTGAAAAGGTGGATTTATTTAAATAAGACAGTTTAGTCAAACATATACGACACTTAACCTGCAGAACATAATATGAAAGTAAACTAAGAGTCAATTTCAGCTGAATTTGGATTCAGATAGATCAAGTAGAAACTGACAAGAACCAGATAAAACACCAAAAACAAAAACAAATTTATTTTCCAATATAAGATCAAAATGATCCCACACTGCAAAAACCTTTCCTTTGAAGCTGCTCCATAGTTGACGTTGTAAAAAATCAAGAATTCGTTTGGCAAATGCTTTTGACAGCTTTGCTTCCTTATAAACAAGCCGTGTCCAAATTCAGGGCCTGCATCCTTCGAAGGACGGATTTGTAGGCCGATTACGTCATAGCGTGGCGACAAGACCTGACCGAATTCAACGACTCCTTCAAGTGCATCCTTCAAATGCGTCCTTTTCCCCAGATTTTAAGGATGGGTTCGGTGTATCCTTTGTGGCCCACGGTATCCCATAATTCATTGCGGGTTCAACTGGGTGTTCAGGCAGAATGTCAATGGCGGTGAATAGCGACGGATTATTTAGCTATATAACACTTTAAAATGACACAACGTGATTTGGTACAACGTTTTCAGGCGAGAATGTAAGTGTGTAAATCTCAAATATCTGCTCGGTTCATCAATACATCACCTAATTACAATATTGCTCTGACGTTTTTTGGACCTGTCTGCTACCGCTGCGTTAACAGCCAGCTCCCCTCGCCAGCTGTCAGCTGGCTGGGCGCTCCAGGTTCGGTATACCGAGAGAAAATGCCTAACTCCTGGCACATTGTTATAAAAACTCCCACTAGCTTTCCCCAATGAGTGGGAGTTAAACACCGATATTATTCAGACCTGTCCTATATAGAACAGTCCTTCGAAGGATGCAGACCCTGAATTCGGACACAGCTACAGTTTGGCGCGTTAATGTCATTTCGAAACAGTTCCTGTATCGGTCACGTGACTTGCTGAAACCAATACGCGCACCGACATGGGTTTTGGTCTATGGGCTTGATACATGTGCCAACGCATCGGTGTTGCCGGACCCATCACTACTGATTACTCTGTTCCCTCAAGACGCAGAGGTCCGATACCCATTGGTGCCCGAGTCCACATTCACCTCCTCCGTTGAAGATTCTCACCGTTGTCTCTGACTAGCTGCCCGCTCGCTTCCCTGGAAACAGTCAAGATCCTCTCGCCTGTCCGCCCTCTACCACAGCCTCAAGGCTTAAAGAGCTCCGGCCGGGGTCCGGATTTCCGGCTTTTGACCAAACGGTCCGCCTCAACCAAACTGTAGTCTCCGGGACCCTTCTAGACCGGAACTCGTCGGCGGCGACACATCTAAATTTGCAGTACCGTAATTCCGACCAACGTAGTGCTATCTGAAAAACTCCAACGGTTTCTGAAAGGGGAGATGTTGCACTTTCCAGCAAATATCGGGTTAATACGGCAACTTCACAGCTGCAGCTGCAGAGAGTAATTACTCCGGTTTAATAGGTAAATTGCGAAAATAACTTGCTGGATATTGAAAGTTCCGGTTGTTATGGATACATGGGTAAGTATATCATCTCACAGGACATTTAAAGAACTACTTACAATTAAAATAAGGAAGATTTATTTAGTCCGACGTTTGAAACTTAGGCGTAAAGAGCTCCGTCTGGGGGCCAGACTTTCAAGCAAAGCAAGCATTGGACCAAACGGCCCGCCTCAACTAAACTGTAGATAATAGACAAAGATGTGTGCCAATCAG
Organism: Poecilia reticulata; assembly: GCF_904066995.2. NCBI lineage: Eukaryota > Metazoa > Chordata > Actinopteri > Cyprinodontiformes > Poeciliidae > Poecilia > Poecilia reticulata. The sequence goes on from NC_088834.1 coordinate 29,769,018, forward strand.
AATTCTAGCTCTCGTGTTCTTGACCAATGATTGTAAAACGGTTTGTAGAAAAGAATCGCATGCGTTCGGTTCGGCGGTTAAATCAAATGCGATAGGAAAGAAGATGGAGTTTGTCTCACCCGGTAAAGAAACACGTTTACTTGAGAAAGGAATTAAAAACAAGTGGCACAAGGCATGGCTAGAGGAAAGAGGACAAAGTGGGAAGTTGGCGGACATTTTTACAAAAGGGGGGCGCTGAGATTCCTTTGGGGGACGTTTGGTCGAAGGTAAACTTTACACCTTACAATCACAACAATACCAGTTTAGACTTTGAAGCAACTTCCTAAAACTGTATTGTGTAACATTAAATCATGCCTAGCTGCAACTGTATCGATGGCAGCTCTCCTATTCAGTGTTTGTAGCTTTTGGCGGAGCTCCTCTCCTGCTAGTAGCAGGTCAGCGTTACACCGGCTGATAACGTTGCTGTGATTCACTTTGTCTGGTGTCTGATTTTTTAATATTTTATGTTTTATTGAGGATTTTTGTACATATGTTTAGGCAGTTATGTGATTATGTCAAAGCAGCAACTTATATTAAGTGTTTTATTGTCCGTCTGGATGCTGCCCACTTCCATGGAAGGACAACAGAAAATCGCTCTTATATGTAATTGCTAAAATCACAACACCCTCACTTTGTATCCCTCTGAAAAATGAACCTATGCAAATAAAGAAATGCCTCCATGGGTGATACCACAATTGAGAGCGTTTATTTTATATATTTGTTGAGACCATATCTAGTACTGAGAATAAATATATCTTACAGACCATAACAGTAAAGAACTGATCACTTATTTATGTTTTTAATTAGATTTGATATATTTATTTCTTCAATATTATTTTTCATGTCAGTGTTAATGTCATGAGGCTGATGACTCCATGACACTTTCAATTTGACTCATTAGGATTTGATTAAGAACCAGATTTGTTCTTTGTAATTTCTGTCCAGTTAAACTATTAATCTATAAATTAATAAACAGGTCTATATAAAGATATAATCCATGTTTCTGTCTCATATTTGTATGTCATTAGAAGGACCTGGAACTTTTGTTTTTCCACTGAAAGCTCTGGTTTGCACAATGAATGCCATGTGGGTGAAATTTTATGGATGATACTCTGATGTCCCATTCTCCTGAAGGCAGCACAGAGCTGCGCCACCAGAAACCGACAGAAACACTGAAGAGAAGAAGAGCTATGATTAATGTAGTTACAATTCTATCCATGTTTTAATGTTGCAGAGCTCAGTCGTTTGCAAATAGTTCAAAGTTTAAACTGGCATGTTGAACATCTTTTATCTGGTCATTTTGTGGAATATTTAACAACTAGAAAATGGCACAAAATAAGAATATTTTTCCACTGATTGGCTGCTGTTGGCCTACAGATTTTAACTTGAATGTTCATTAAATTTTTCGTAGACTCCTGTGAAAATAATTTCTATTCCCATGACTTTTTGTTTTCTGGGAAATTATTATTGATGATAAATACAGAAACAAGCATAAAAATCAAAACATCTACAATAGTGATAGTAATATTAATAATAAAATAATAGTCAGTGCAAAGTAGCCTACAAATTCTTTGTTGGGGGGCGGTGAGGGACCTGGATAAAGGCTGGGGGGGGCGCTGGCCCAAAAAAGGTTGAGAAACTGATTTAGTTGGTAATGTTGCATGTTCTAAATTACTTGATAAAACATTGACTGAAAGGACTCTTATTTAATATTGAGGGGATTTTGCCTGTAAGGCTAACCTTTTGGGCACAGACATTTTACATTTTGTTTTGAGTTGAAATGTACTTAAGTCTTATTTAAGTTTGAGTGTTTAGCTTCTTAATTGTATTGTTAGAAGCCATTGTTTGCACTATTCAAAGACACTTTTTATTAAACTGTGGCAATAGCAACGCTATAGTAAATTTCTATCATAACTACTGTATAAGTTTCAGGCTCAGGATTTTTTTTTTACTTTAAGCCCTGCAGCCTCCACTTCAACTCAAGACACCTCTCCGTGAACTGATACTTCTGGAGCCTGGATCAGTGTGCGAAACACCACCAAAGCCCCGAAAACAGGAGCAAACGGTACCTACCTGTCAGTCAAGATTTTCCGGCGCTACCAGTAAGAACTATCACGTTCTGAAAATCACTGACAAATACGACTGCCTCAAACTCATCAAGTGTTCTGCTGTTCACCCCAGTGCTCTGACGCTCCAGTTATTCTCCTCCCAAGGTCTGATTTCATCCTGCACTGTTAAAAAATAAAAATAAAATAACGGGTAAATAAATGTACAGTAGAAATTTGATGGACTTTTTCCGTTTTTAGTACTTTATTTTCAATTTTACGCATTGCATCATGGGAACAAGAACCTTCGCGAAGCGCGAAAACTGGTCAGACGACATTTCAAGCTCGCTACCCGGACCCTGGAACATATCTTTTGGACTTCAGTTGAAAAAATAAATAAGAACACATGCTTTTCTGTGAATAATATTTTGAAATATTTGTAGTTGACTTTGTGAGACTCCTGGCACAGTCTATGCCAAAATATTTTGCTTTTTTTTTTTTTTTTACAAAAAAGGTATATAGTTTTACAATGCTGTGTTTGCTTGTGTATTATGAAAGTAAAACGCGGTGATTACTATTCATGTATGTTCAGTGGCGCAACTACACATTATTCAGGTGGATGCGAAAACATAGATCGGCGCCCCCCTCCCCCCGACTGAGGGAAGGAACGTCAGGGTGAAGGAGCGACGCTCACTCGATATGCGACGGTCACTCGATATGCGACGGTCACTCGATATGCCAGTGAGTCAGTCATCTGATTGTCTCCCCCCCCCCCATACAGGAATAGGGAGTGATGATTGACATGTATCAGCACCAGGTAATTTCTGTACATTATTTGGAATCATTCTAAGCCAACCTAAAGAAGAAAAACAATAATAAATATATGAAAAGAAAATGTATAAAACTTTATATAAGTCCATGTGATGACATAAATAAATAGATTTATATCAGGCACGATACCAGCCTCCTTTATACTTGTACTCATAAAAATAAGCTGAAATTGTTCTCCTGGATGTTTCAGTTGTGCTGCTCTGTGGTGCAACTCAAAGGCTAAAGCACACTTCATACCTGGTGGTGATGGTAAAACACCAATAAGTTATTTATTGATCCTCCGCAAAAAAAGAGAGGAAAAAACCGAAGAGGGGCCGACAATGTTCGTAGTTTGGAGCAGAGGTGGCGCTAGAGTTTTTTCGTTGTCCGTCAAAGAAAAAAATCATTTTATTTCCAATTTGTAGTCATCAAACGAAACATTTAGTATTTCTCTGCGAGAACATTTTGGAAATCAGGTAACAGTTCACAAAATGACGTGATTAGAAGACGGCAGAACTGATCGTTTCCTGATCCCGCACCCACTTCCCTCGACCCGAGGGAGAAAAACCCAGCAGAAGCGGATCGGCTGCGCTAGACGTTCCAAAGCCTCTGGGCCGTTAAAGCGTCCAGATCAGAGATGATACTCTGACAGATATTGTTCTTAGTCTGATTAATAATGAGCTCCAACTATGTTCTCTGTGCGTAAAGTTGAAACTGCCTGCGCACCAAGTGTCAGCTGCGCTTGATCACAGTCTGGACACGAAACCAGCGACTGCTCTCTGTTCTTATCAAGATGAGGGTGAGAAGGGAATCTGATATTTTAACTCAGTTAAGTTTTTACTGGTTTTGTTTTTAAAACACCATTAACGTAAGCAGTGTAACTATGTATTGTACATTTGGCGCTTGTCATCTCATGTGTGATTAATTGGAGCGTAACGGTGGAGCATTTATACGTATTTATTGCCCAGCGCACTGCGCTTGTTTTTGTCTAACGAATCTGCACTTTAATTTCGTTCCTCCCTCAACAGTCAGCTGCTATTCCTGTACTTAAACTACGAACACAACTTGATCACACATTGTCTTTAGGTTTTCTCTGTGTGCTGCAAACTCATTGAATGTAAACTCATTAGAAGCTCGAGCCATCATCAGGCAAATAATTCTGGTCCGACCCGAACTATTTTTACCTGTCAAATTACCTGTCAAAACATATTAACATAGAATATTTAACCGTATTTTTATGCGGTTTAGTTAATATTCACGTAATTGAATCTAGATCCCATCACACATAAAGCAGATAAAAGCATCTAACTTCTTCTCCGTAGTGACACAAACCACTGACTGTGGCTTCAATAACTTATAACAAATGAAATTAAGCGACTCCACTTAAATTACATCACTTCACCCGCTGGAGTCTGAACGCACAGCTTCACAAATTCTTCCTGGTCACATCTGCAGAGAAATCTGCGCTGGTTCATCGACAGTTGGATCTGTGTGATCCATCCGAACAATTGAACTCTGCAAGATTTATCAACTTTTTTTTAACCCTGTGCGCGGTTCGGGCATGCGTTTTTGCCAGGATTTTTTTTTTTTTTTTTGCATGGTTTCGCTTCTCCAAAACGGACAGATGTTACGTCTGCCGCGCTCCTTCTGAGCATCGCTCTCCTTCTAGATGCGGGAGGGTAACGTCTTCACCTCCTTTTGTTAAAACTGCAGGGCGAGTTGAGTTTAATTCTTTGCAGCGGCTGAGCCGCGTCCGCTTTGGTTGTGCAGTGCACTGTGCATGGATCTAATTAACTTCTGCACCTTTATTTATTTCCTCAAAATGAACTGCTAGCTCCTCTGTTTAGACTCTGAATGGATTAAAACAACGTTGCATTCTCTTTAGTTTTATCTGTTCTGTGCTGGAGACTGGAGTTAAAGGCGCCATTTCAACTAAAGATTTGCGATGAGCTTCCTAACCAAGGTGTCCTGTCCATAACTCTTTAACACGCTGTCAGCTCCCGGTGAGAAATACGCATTTAGTTCAGAGTCCATGAGATGATATTCAGAAAGGATTTTTTTATTGATTGATTTTAGTTGCCTCTGCGATGAACTCTTTGCATAAAGTCTGTCATGTCGCCATGTGCGCCAGTCAAAGGTGTTAATTATAACCTGTCAAATGACAGAGGGGCTTAAAAAAGTAACTAAACATTCAGTTTGGTTGTTATATATGTATATATATAGGTCCTTCTCAAAAAATTTGCATATTGTGATAAAGTTCATTATTTTCCATAATGTAATTATAAAAATTAAACTATCATATATTTTAGATTCATTGCACACCAACTGAAATATTTCAGGTCTTTTATAGTTTTAATAGTGATGATTTTGGCATACAGCTCATGAAACCCAAAATTTCTATCTCAAACAATTTGCATATCATGAAAAGGTTCTCTGAACGAGCAATTAACCTAATCATCTGAATCAACAAAGTAACTCTAAACACCTGCAAAAGATTCCTGAGGCTTTTAAAAACTCCCAGCCTGGTTCATTACTCAAAACCGCAATCATGGGTAAGACTGCGGGCCTGACTGACCCGATGGCCACAGCTAACTCAGCAGCGCTTCGCTTTCACAGACGGTGGAGGCTACGTCTAACTTTTTTCGTCACTTAGAAAAGTAGCTCAAAGAAAGGTAAGCTCCGTTGACGTGATGTTAGCAAAACTAGCTGTATAGAGATACATAAGCATGGTGATGAAAAAAAGTTGTCACTCACTGCTCTGAATTATTGTGCGGCGGTGTTGACTGACTTGTTGCACATATGAGACAATGCTGCATCCAAAAGTCTGTAATTTAGTGATGCGACATTCAGGAGCAGTACGATTCTTCTGCACGAGTCTTTACTTATTAGATAGGACTGGAGTGTCACTGAAAGCTGTTGTTCTATCAGATTGCCATACGCTGTCAGAATAGCATACACCAGAGGTTCCCAAACTGGGGCGCGAGCCCCTAGTGGGGGCGCTGTGCCATTGCAGGGGGGGGGGGCGCAGGAAGCCGTCTGGATGAAAAAGAAAAACAAAAAAACATGAACGCTGTATGTGCTGGGTTTTTACCTTAGAACGGCCAAGTCTCTGTTATTCCTCTGTCAATTTGATACAGTAGGGTCTTCCACACTAACCATATCTGTGTCCTCTGTCACTTTTATCAGCAGTTAAAACTGTTTAATCCGTTGTTAACATGTGGTAATCTGTTTTTCCGAGCCGCCTTTAAATGCAACATGAGCGCTATGACGCTGGGTTTACACCTGGGCGGCAGCGAAGGAGACCTGCTGATGCTGTGCGGAGCTGCACAGGTGTGTTAGAATAATGGCAGCAAACCAGCAAAACGCAAAGATCTTTTCACAGTATTCCCCCCAAACAGCTTGACTGTTTAGTAAAGCTGTTTGATGCAGGTACAGTTAGCTAAAAGATGACTAGCTAGCTAATATCAATACATCACCTTAAGCTTGTTAACAAGTAGCTTATAAGCCAAGTTGTTGTCTATGTTTAGCCACATAGATTCATTTTGCCCCCCAAAAAGTCAACAACCCCCCCACTCAAAAACACATCATTCAACCACACAGCTATTTGTAGGGGGAGAGGGGGGCAGAAAATGTTTGGAAACCACTGGGGGGCGCAGGACAAAAAGTTTGAGAACCACTGGCATACATGTAATCTACTTCTTGCTTGTTGCTCCTTGGTCAATGTTCATAGTTGAGTGTCAGGGCATTGCCTCAATTGCTATGTTTAGTGGTGGTTTCTGACATGAGCAACATGGGTAAACACCCAGGGCGTTATCTTTTTAGGGATGGTACGAGACCACCGTGGATTGTAGCACAGAGATGGAAGCAAAGCAGAACAAAGAGTTTGTTAAATTTAATATTAGTTAAATTTATTAAGTATTTAATATCTATGTGTTTTTAAGGGAAAAATGGATCTTTCAGATCAATTTGAGAAGTAATTTTGATCATATTTCACATTTTATCATATCATGTAGAGCGTGGCGCTGGTCTTGGTCTTGACTCAGTCTCGACTTCCCTCGGTCTTGGTCTTGACTTGGTCTCGGACCCTAAAAGTCTTGGTCTTGTCTCGGTCTCGATACACTCTGGTCTTGGTCTTGTCTTGGTCTCGGGTTAGGTGGTCTTGACCACAACACTGACTAGAAGAACTGCAGACCCGTCAGAACCTATGAACCAGACATCTGCGTCTCCTCATCCCTCAATCATCTCCTGAGGCTGATATGGTACAGAACATTTTGCTATGAGTAAGTTTCTTATTGTGCTTTTACTGGTTTGATTATTTGCTTATTTAATGTATAATAGCCAAAATAATACAAATTGTCATTTAAAGAACAAGACAAAACACTAAATTAACACTAAATACATAAATATTTCCTACTTTAAAAGGTTTGTTAGGGCTTTCTGTAGGTTTTATTTTGAAATGTTGGTATATTTTATGAGGCACCAGCAACCCTCCCGACCCCACTAAGGGACAAGGGTGTAAAGAAAATGGATGGATGGATGGATGGATGGATGGATTTTACTTTAACAACAAATTAAAAATTATAGCGCTGCACTTTAATCTGCTGTATATGATTATACTTTCCATCTGCCAGGGATCTGAAACCTAGATCTCTGGAGACAAAAGTGGCTCTTTGGCTCACTTATTATCTCAAATGATGAAATATTGCTCTGTTTTTTGTGTGTTTTTTCCCCCCATTCTTTTTCAAGTGTCGCCATGGAAAAACACCAACTATCCTGACCCCTGTGGTAAATTAGGTCTAGGACCAGCCTCCAAGCCTAACTCCTTATTTCTATAATTATTTTAGTAATGCTCTTTACAGTACCAGAATATTCACATAACCTTTATACTTTTGGCTGTCTGAGGACACATTTTGAATATTAAATCAGGTGTTATGATCAGTTGATCAGTACTTGAGTAGTTTACCAAATAATTTTTACTCTGGCTTAATTAAATGTGTTTTTAAGGTATGCTACTTTGATCGGAGTACAATTTTGGGGTACTCTAACCAACTATGCATGAATGATCGCTCTACAGATCACTTTTTAAAAACAAAACCACTGCCATAAAATAATGTCTACTGCAGTCCCACCCCATGAGAGTAGGGTGACACGCCATGGGGAGAGTCCCTTATTTTAATTTCTGAAAGGTGGCAACCCTAGTTTCAGAGGATACAAATTCCCACAAAAATACATAAAAATTTGATGTCAAGTGACAAAATGTATGAAAGTTCAAAGAATGCTCCAGAGTAAAGTATCTGTAATTTGAGAAATATACTTATTTGTGCTGCAATAAAAACAATTCCTTGTTGTGTCTGCAAAAAGTAATGAGCAAGTAGCTACGTTCATATTAATCTGAGAAGTGACCAAAACAATGCATTTTTATTCTTGTGTGATATAAGTTTTTAATCAGTTTTTCTAATGTAGGTAGTTCTGCACTTGGGATCCAGATCACTTGATTCCAATAACGCTTGTTTAAACAAGAGCGCAGCAGAGGGCAATCTCATGTGCAGCTGTAAATATCATGGCAAACCCGACTCTTCTCTTCCTCCCACTGATTTTTTGCACGTTTGCAGTGCCTGACTGAGCGTCCCCACTCAAAAACCTGAACTTTTTCAAAAAATCATGTCTGTGGTTCTTTCCTATTTTCTGCTACATGATTTTTTTGTGTATTGTATTGCACTCCAGAGGAGTGTGTTGCACCATTGATATTAAAGGGGACACATTATATGCAAAATTCACATTTTTCATGTTTTTGTTCTTTGGTTTGGATTTGTACTGCTTTTAAAAACATCTTCTAAAAGTCACTACTGTGACTGTCGGTCTGTCTGAGAATACAAAGGTCATTTATGACTGAGAGGCCTGAACCAAACTTCGGATCCATTTAAATTTTAAATTAAATTTAAAACCAACCAGACCAAAGAGAATGGATAGCTTTAATTATGTGTGTTTATTTAAGCTATTTTGTGGATTCTTCATACACCTGGATGTGTGTCCAGCCTCAGAGGCTTCCCCCTCCCTCTGCTTTTCCAGCCCAATCCTGTAAGTGATCCAAAGTGGAGAACCACCAGACATGTGAACGAAGCCTGTGCCAGAGCTGACAACCTGCCAGTCCCACAGAATCCTCCTGGACCACAGAAACAGATGTTTATCCTGTGACCCCTTAAGTCTTTAAAGCCAAGAAAGAGGAGTTTAGGAATCTCACATCAGGAGACCCAGCTGGTTCAGTGTGAGCTGGCAGAGCGGCCTCCCTTTTATCTTCTCCACTTAGATTCAATTAGGAAGTAGAAGTCAGAATGAGACTGTAAACTGTTTCCATTGGGCTTCTGAAAGGATGAAAACCTGTTGATAAGCGTTACATCTTTATTCAATTTAAGCTCCTTATTTCAAATTAGTGTGCAGTTTGTATTAGTTGTCTTTGTAAAGTGATTTTGATAGCTTTTTTGCCCCATAATGCTAAGGCTAGGACTAGGAGATGAGTCATCTGCCTCGGGACTTTTCACACAGAAAATACATCAAGTCCTACTGGCTTTGGATAAGTTTGACTTGCTTTGACAGCCGATGATTGAAAGTCATCTTCTGAAATATACTCACAGTCTACTGTCAGAAAATGTGATTGATTGCTGCAGATAAAATCCACCAGCAAGTTTCTCAGTATGTTGGTTTAATTAGGAGAAATAACTTCAGTTCTATTTCAGTCTCTGATTCAAACAGGAATTAGAGCTACAGCCATTAGAAATGATTAAAAACAAATCTTCAGAAAAAAGTTAGTAAGCTAAATTAGGTGTGAGTTTTGAGTATTTCTAATAATAATCTAAACAATTCATCAAAATAAAGACTAGGGTGACACTGGTGTGAAACGGAAACAAAAAGGAGATGTAAATGATCAAAGAGGTGAACTGACCAGAAGCCATTTAAATTAGTTTAATCTGAGCATTTATGTCTTTTTTTTATGTGGATCTCCATAAACTTTTTCAGAGCTTATTCAGTAGATGAGTCCGTGTCGCTTTTAGCACATTAACTATTTTTTGGAAAAGCCACCTGGAGCAAGTTTAAAAACTTATTTTTGCTAAATTAAAGAAGTTATTTCAAATTTTGCCTTTTCCACCAACCTTTTTTAATCTGATACTTTAAAATGTTCATAAAAAACTAACTTTGATGGAATCACAACTATTGTATTTTTGTCTCACCGCTCTTAATAAAAATACAGGTCCTTCTCAAAAAATTCGCATATTGTGATAAAGTTCATTATTTTCCATAATGTCATGATAAAAATTAAACTGTCATATATTTTAGATTCATTGCATACCAACTGAAATATTTCAGGTCTTTTATTGTTTTGATACTGATGATTTTTGGCATACAGCTCATGAAAACCCAAAATCCCTGTCTCAAAAAATTAGCATATTTCATCCGACCAATAAAAGAAATGTGTTTTAATACCAAAAAAGTAAACCTTCAAATAATTATGTTCAGTTATGCACTCAATACTTGGTCAGGAATCCTTTTGCAGCCTTCAATACGGCGTGGTATGGAGGTAATCAGCCTGTGGCTCTGCTGAGGTGTTATGGAGCCCAGGATGCTTCGATAGCCTTAAGCTCATCCAGAGTGTTGGGTCTTGCGTCTCTCAACTTTCTCTTCACAATATCCTACAGATTCTCTATGGGGTTCAGGTCAGGAGAGTTGGCAGGCCAATTGAGCACAGTAACACCATGGTCAGTAACTTCAGCTATAGTGAAAATAACACAATGAGATGAAAACATTTGTCTATATCACTGTGTTATACAGGACATTAACATTTTACATTTTAAAGGGTCTGTTCCAGAGCACCTTATACAAACGATAGCATTAGCTCTTTCATCAGACATTTACTGAGGCCTGAAACATGCAGGGCAGACGACCTGAGGACTGACTGGTTAAACTATTTCACTGACACTTCAGATTGCAGATTTCCAATTGAAGGCGTCCGTAAGTGAACACAATCATTATTTAATAAACCAAGCTGGTAAAATAGCTGTTAGGGTTGCTATTAAGAACCCAATATGTCATGTTTTTTCATTTCTACGTTGTCGTACATACAAGGTACTCCACTCACTGTTTAGCTTCATGTTGAAGAATCTTCAGTGTAATGAAACCAAAAAATAAAACGGGTCAAACTTTCAATCTGTATTCTATTTTTGTAGCTTTGTTCTATTAAGATTGTTTCGTTTATTTTAAGCCACAAACAAACGATCATTTTATTGTCTCTGGGACGTGAAAACATGAGATTTGATTAAATTAGAACTTCACAGATTAGAAGGAACACAGATTTCATAATAAAACATTTTGTTTATTCAAAACAGTAAAAATACAGACGGTTAATGCATATCAATGGTATAAGAACAGCCACATTTTTCTTAAATGAATGTGTCACCAGTGCATTTGGCCGAGTGTTCCTGCTCCAGAAAGGTGAAGGTCTCTGGTCATCCTGAAGCTGTGAGCCCACTGGGAGTCTGAAGGGAAACACTGAGACCAGAGGCCTGCAGGATGGACTGCATCTGAAAACATACAAGATGGAAACATTAATGAATGTGCTGCGCCAAAAAGCTGTACTTTTGACCTGGTGGCGATGGAACCAGTTATGGTAGATCTGAACTTTGGTTTGATGACCTAAATATGAGAAACTTCAGACTGACAGGAGTTAGGTTAAAGCCACATCTTGTGAATTTGGTATATTTTTCCTCCAACAGCATCCAGAGGAATCGCAACAAACCAGAAGTTGGATTAGAATTTATTTCAATGTCATTTGTGAATGTCAGCTTCTCATTTTCAACAGTGGAGCTTTTAAAGTTGAAAGGTTATTTTGGAGATAGTTTTATCGCATCAATATTTCCACTAAATAAATAGCATGTTTTATACAGGAAAAGCCTCTCAGACTCAAAGCAAGATGCCAGAGCGCTCAAAACTTAAAAAAAATTTTAATTTAATTTCACATAATTATCGCGGTAGAAGCCATTTGTTTGTTACTTAATGAAATATAGTCGCAGACGAACGAGGTAGTTAGTCCAAGTTTGTCGTTTATTGAACGTTCATAAACTACAGCAGCTGTGATGCATCCCAGCAAAAGTAAACAAAGGTAAAACAAGGCGATCGACTCTAAACCTCTAACATTTTAATGTCATTTAATCAACCTATTGCCGTGGCAACCGCTTGCGCCCCACAAACCCAGCAGAGATTAGTTAAAAACACAAAAGATTCAGTCCATTAAGATATCAGGTTTTCAGGCTTCATATTTACTGGCTTCATTCTTTCAGCTCGATGCTCCATAGAGCTGCTTCTGGATATTGCAGTTCACTTACGATGTACAGTAAAGTCTACTCCTTATTGTTGGATCACAGCTGGTAGCTACGAAGGCGTCCCGAACCTTCAATCGTAAGCCAACTTCAGCGGCCGCTTCGTCCAAACTATATAAACCCCAGACGGTGAAGCTCTGAGTCCATGAGAGCCGCGAGATGAAACACGTTCTGTCTGAGCGGCCACACAAAAACTAATGTCAGGAGTAATAACACTATTTTCTAATGAAGTTAATGAGCTTCAGCTTATTGATAACCCGTTAGTAGGTCGCCATCTTTCTTGAAGCAAAGTATGGGTGTGACGTTAACCAACCAATTGGGGAAGTTGTAGCCTGATGACATGCCTTTCCTCATTTGCATTTATTTTTTTCTAAGTTTTGCGGGGAAACAGAATGTAATAAGAAAATAAGGAAATACTAAATGAATAAGGGAAATTGGAAAATGGGAAAATTAAAATTTTTTCAAACAAATGTTAAATGATAAATAGATAAAGAAAAATAGGTAAATGAAAAAGGGATATATGAGAAATTGATTAATGAAACTGGGAAATAGAATATCAGGTTAATGGGAAAAGGAAATTGAAAAATTGTTAAATTAAAAAATAAATTAATGAAAGATGGGTAAATAGATAAAGGCATAAATAAAAAATAGATAAATGAAAAAGAGAAATTGAGAAATTGATAGTCTGAAAAATAAATAAAAGAAAGAATTGGGTTAATGAAAAAGGGAAATTGAAAAGTGGTTAAATGAAAAATCGATTAATGAAAAATGGTAAATGGATAAAGGGATAAATGAAAAATAGATAAATGAAAAAGAGAACTTAATAATATGAAAAATAAATAAATGAAAAATTGGGTTAATGAAAAAGCTGAATTAAAAAATGGTTAAATGAAAAATAGATTAATGAAAAAAGGGAAATTGATATGAAAAATAAATAAATGAAAAATTGGGTTAATGAACAAGCTAAATTATTTAACATATTTTCTATTTATTTCACTCATTTTCTTCATTTTTTGATTTATTTTACTCATTTTTTATTTATTTCACCCATTTATTTATTTATTTATTTAACCTCTTCGGAACATGGCCTCCTTTTGAGCAATATGGCTGAAAATAACATGTCCAAAATGAATTGAATGTATCTCAAGAACTACAGAGTTTATTTTTATTGTTTTGGTATCAAAACAAAGGCAAGACCCTAGAGAATATGTTACAGCTCTAAAAACTACCCTGCCTGTTACTGAGGAAAGGGAATTAGTATGATACACATCAGAAATTAAGAAAAAAATCTATTTCCGCCTAAAAAAAAACAGTTCAATATAGGAAAATTCCTTTCAAAGCATTCAGTGAAAGCCAAAACATGCAGTAAACAACAGTACACAATCTGACCTTTTACTGTGCCAAGTTTTATGAAAAAAAATTAATCATATGAGTTTTAGAGAGGTACTACTTGATAAAAATCTAGGCGGACCTTCCAAATTAGCCATTTTGGCACAATTTGGCACAATTTGTGCCATTTGAACTTTCTCAGTTTTTTTCTGTAGGTTCTGTTTCAATTATTTGATCTTATCAAAGAATAAATGATTACTTATCTTGGATAAGTAATTACATCTAATAACATTTGTTTTTGGGGGTCCCTTTGAAAAATCCACGTTGCATTTATTTATAAAAAGAGAAATATAGACAAATTGTAATAGAATGAAAATGGAAAAGATTTACTCACAATAACATTTCAAATCCATTTATATAACAATGAAAATGCAAATGGCAATGAAAACTGATTTGTCAAAATGATATGATCACAGGAAGAAACTGATATATCTCACAATTACATTACAATAATGCAACAACAATAGGGTTGTTTTGTGGCTCTAGTTTTTGTTCAACTATAAACATATGGAAAGTGGGGGAAAGAGGAGGAAGACATGCAGGAAATTATAATTTAATGCTTATAATGCAGCAAAGGTCAACATGTTGACATGGCCATGTCGAGGACTAAAGCCTCCATATATTGGTTGCACACTCCATATCTCTGCCACTGAAAGACCCTTGAACTAACAAAAACAAACCCTCACTGTGACAACACAGTTGTAAACAACAATTACTCATTACCTATTGATAAGAACATCATCTTCATTTACATATTTAGATTATTTGGCATCATGCCACTCTTTGAAGCAGTTTCTTGTGGATGAAAGGCACAGAGGGACTTGGCACCTCCTGCAATAAATGGGTGTCTTCACCCTTGTGCTGCCAGCATCCTTGCATCTCCTGCAGTACTTCCGGGTTTGAATGTCAGCACTTTCATAAAATTCTGGCATGCATGTCAGTGGTTGAGGTGGCGGTGAAGATGGTGTTGAGCTCTCAGCAAACTCAATCATTTCTGCAGCAAGCTGCTCTTTGAACTTTTTGTGGTCGGCTGTACTTGTGGAGGCAGGATCCCTTCTCAGTTTCAAGAGCTCCTTGTAGAGGATGAAGCTGTTCACTGTTGCAATGTCTATAAAATGGTAGAAAAATTTTTTGTACCATTTTATGGATTTTTGCTGTACACTGTAATAACTGATTAACGCATCGGACAAATCCACACCACCCATGTGTTTATTGTAATCGATGACGGAATCAGGAGCAGGTATGCTTTTTGTCTGCCACACACCACCACTTTTTACCCTCCGCTGGATAGTTTTTCCACTGAAAGCTGTGTGGACTGTGGAGCACATGGTCACCTCACGTGTGTCCATCCACTTCACAAAAAGTAGATTACCTCTCCTCAGCCACCGTAGATCTCCCCTCTCAGCCTTTTTGGGCAGGTCGTTAGTGGTTGTTTGAGGAAAACCAACACGGTTTTTTCTTATTGTCCCACAACAGCCGATGTATTTTACACTCAGATCTGTAAAAAGTGTGGGGCTGGTGTAGAAATTGTCTATATACAGCGTATACCCTCTTCCAAGCAAAGAGAACGGAAGGAGGTCCATCACTGAAGTGTAGCTCAGGCCCTGCCCTGTGGTGGAAACATTTTTACCAGTATAAATAAAAAAATTCCAGGTGTAGCCAGTGGTGGAATCTGCCAAAACAAAAAGCTTGAAGCCCCACTTTGTTGGCTTGTCCTTCTGGTACTGTTTCATGCTGTTGCGGGCTTTGGACGCAACCATCCGTTCGTCAATGGAGATTTTCTGTTGTGGCTGGAAGTAGGTCTGGCAGGCGGTCACAATATCTGTGTATAACGGCTTGACCTTGAAAAGCCTGTCATACTCTGCCGTGTTCTTCTTTTTTTCATTCTCCTCATCTTCCTGAGGGTTACTAAGATGAAGAAACCACAAGATGGCTTCAAAACGACATCTTGTCATCTTATCTCCAGGGAAGGAGAAGTTATATGGCCACGACTTTCTCCAGTAGTCTGATGTACGATGCAAACTCACAAGACTGGTGAAAATGACGATGGCCACAAAAATGTAAAAATCTTTCACTGTCAGCTCCTTCCAGATGAACTTTTTTCCAGCCCATAGTCTTCTCGCAGCATTGGCATTGGTGTTGTCAATAACTGCACGGACTACAGAAGGACTAAAAAAAAGCTGGAAGAGGCTCAGTGGAGACCAAGAAAATGTGGTATCAAAAGTGGGCCCGGGCATCCTGGCTGGCACAAACCGGAATGGTTGTGGCTTTTGGTCTTCATCTTCTCTACTGTGCCATTTTTCCTCTGATAGAGAATCACCCCATCCCCGCTTTGGATGCACAGATTTGTGGGGGGCTTTTTGTTTCCTTTTTTTCTGTGCATCTCCAACCTGATAAAGGTCTGGATGTGGCTCTGCAGGGGAAGCGGAAGAACATGGCCCTACTCGGGATGTACTGGAGGATGCTTGTCCAGATGGCAGTTGATTGTCATCCTCCTCCTCACCATCATCACTATAAAATCACGTGGAAAAGAAATAAAAATTCAGGGATTCAAAGATTTTTTTTTGTCATACAACATTTGCTCGTTTGTGGCACAAAATTTGCCTTTGGGTCCCAGATTAACAAATTAACACAAATAAAAACATAAATAATTAAAAAATTTATGTGATATAAAAATATGTTTGCTCATAAAAATTCTAACACATTTTTTTTTTATCATGTTGTGATTTTGGTTTCTCATTTGAAGTAATATTCATTTTCAGTTGTAATAGTAAAATTTGATAAATTATAATTTACTTTTAATTTTGGCTGAAACGGCTCTCCATACAGACACGCCTCAGAGGTCCTGAAAGACCAGCGGAATTTATCTTGTAAATATAAATCTGACATGAGCTGCATTTCCATAACAAATGTACACAAAACTGTGATTCTGCTAATGTTGAAAAAACACAAACTTGCAATTATTCAATTGCACTTAATGGGAAATGCAATTAGAATCACACGTGGATAAGTTTGTTCACTCAATAAGCTATTAAAAAACAGGCTGCGCCCTGATCCAACCACTTCCTTTCGATCTGTTCTTCATGGTAACAAAAACTGCTTCCATTGCAGTTTTGTGAAATAAACCAATTTCAGAACAGCCAAAAAAACACCAAAAATTTGTATTAAAAACATTTTTGTTCAAAGTTGGTGTGTTTCCATTAAGCAAAATTATTTTTGGAAATGTCAAATTGTGGAATTACATGGTCAATGGAAAAGCAGCTATTAATTAACTTCTAAAAGCGTTTAGTTCTACTGCACTTTCAGGAAAATTAACATAAAGAGGGATGAATGAAAGTAGATTCATCCCTCTAGAATCGACTCTAGTAGATTCATATAAATTATTATATCTGAGTAATATATAATTATTTATATTTTCATACGCAAATAATTTTGAGATCTCTCCTTTTCCTTCCAGACCATAGTTTATCACTACTTTAGTTGTACTTCCTTTATCATATAAAATCTTCCCCTAACCCTAACAACACAGCACTTTTAAATTTCAATAATCAGAATGCGGAAATTGTTTCCGTTGTTTTCAAAGGTTTAAGTCAGTCTGCCTTTTCCCCATCGATACGTTTCCCGACCGCCCTGCGCCTTAGGGGGTTAAAAAAAAAAAGACGCGCACATTGCGCAAAACTCTAAAAACCGGAGAAGCGGGACATAAAACGGAGCGATGAACTAGATGTGAATTATGGCATAAAAACAGAGAATCCGACCCTGAACAGTGAAAAATCAATACATGATGTGAGACACATCATGTATTGATTAGGCGGCGCAGCAGGTGATGAGATTACTGATGGTGAGCATCAATAAAGGATAAAATAAATGTAGCAACAGGAAAGAAACTAAAGTGGACATACCAATAAACCAAGAGAGGATAATACTAATCAAATGAAACTAAATGGAAATGAATGAGAATAAAATGTAAGAATAAACTAAGGTAAATACAGAGGAATAAACTGGTATGGCAAGACCTTTCGAGCAATAATTAATGCAGAGGATGTATGGCAAGAATAAACAGACACTATTTCCACATTAAAAAGTAAAATAATGTTGAAATGTCATGGGTTTGTTGAGACCACATCTAGCACTGAGAATAAATATATCTTACAGACCATAACAGTAAAGAACTGATCACTTATTTATGTTTTTAATTAGATTTGATATATTTATTTCTTCAATATTATTTTTCATGTCAGTGTTAATGTCATGAGGCTGATGACTCCATGACACTTTCAATTTGACTCATTAGGATTTGATTAAGAACCAGATTTGTTCTTTGTAATTTCTGTCCAGTTAAACTATTAATCTATAAATCAATAGACAGGTCTATATAAAGATATAATCCATGTTTCTGTCTCATATTTGTATGGCATTAAAAGGATCTGGAACTTTTGTTTTTCCACTGAAAGCTCTGGTTTGCACAATAAATGCCATGTGGGTGAAGTTTTATGGATGATACTCTGATGTCCCATTCTCCTGAAGGCAGCACAGAGCTGCACCACCAGAAACCGACAAACACTGAAGAGAAGAAGAGTTATGATTAATGTAGTTACAGTTCTATTAATGTTTTAATATTGCAGAGCTCAGTCGTTTTGCAAATAGTTCAAAGTTTAAACTGGCATTGCTGTACATCTTTTATATGGTCATTTTGGGCAACATTTAACAACTAGAAAATGGCAAAAATAGTAAATTTTTTTCCTCTCTGGCTGCTGCAAGGCCTATCAATTTTAACTTGAATGTTCATTGCATTTTTTGTAGACACCTGTGAAAATAATTTCTATTCCCATGACTTTTTTTGTTCTCTGGGAAATAATTTTTGATAATAAATACAGAAACAAGCATAAAAATCTAAACATTTACAATAGTGATAGTAATAGTAATGATAAAATAATGGTCAGTGCAAAGTAGCCTGCAAATTCTTTTGTGGGGGGCGGTGAGGGACCTGGATATGGGCTAAGGGGGCACTGGCTCGAAAAAGGTTGAGAAACACTGCTTTAGATAAAACAAGGCCCAGTTGATTTTCCATTTCAAGCTTTGGATTGTGTTTGCTGTTGATATCATGGAACCTTCCAACAACAGATCAAATTCAGTGGAGAGAAGGTCCCGAGAAGAAAACTGTTAGAGATTTTTTGGTATTATCATTTTGTTATTACTTTAGTTCATATTCAGTCTAATGTTAATCAACAATAGTTAATCAACATTCAGTCTATAAATTATTGTGATTTTCAGTTTAAATTGTTCTCTTCCTTCTGTGTGTATAAACTGACCTGGAGGCCCCATCTGCCTGTTTGTCTTCATGTGAAACAGTTAACTGTTTGTTTCCCAGACCTTAAATTACGTTTCCACAGGTGCCTTCTTATCGATCGGAATACTCCCTATTTTAGAAACTAGAAAAAATACCCATCAAAAACTCTGTATTTAAGGGAATAAGACAATAACTCAATCTGTGAAGGGAAATTATCTGTTCAGCTTATAATTTATGTATCAAAGTCTGCCATGTTATTGCATTAAGACCTTATTAAAGTCTGAAATAAGAAAGGTTAAATTAAAAAAATGTTAGACTTCCCGCTCATTAGTTATTCTGCCAGTTTTTAAGTGTTTTCAGATCAATTTCAAATGATTTGTTGTACTATTAAAAATATAACTTCTCAGGCACCTTGTAAGCTTAATTAATGCTCTGCTGTCAGACTTCTAGGGAAAACCGTGAACTGTAATTAGTTTAATATCCTGAAAACTGTCTCTGGCTCAAAGCAAAACATTTTTGTGGTTTAGATTAAACTTAAAAGCAAAAAAATATATATATAAAATTCATCACGCAGTGAGTTTCACTGAAGTTTTAAGGAAGTAATTTGCTGCTAATTGCACCGGTTATTTACCAGACAAGTTCAGGGCTTAATTTTTTTTGCTTAATGAGGCTGTTTTGCTCAGAAGAGGAGAGAATTCCTCCAGCAATGCAGTGTTAATTTAAGATATCACAGAACAATGATTTCCAAAAGTATAGATTTTATAGACTGAGTTTAAGGGCTATACAAAGAATCTTCATTATATTTTTTGCGTAAAGTCATTCTCAAATAACAAGATTTCACCTCCTCAGTTCTCTATTTGAGATTCTCTCAGACTGAGCTGTTTTAAGGCTCTGACATTTTTATGCAAATAAGTGTTGCTGACCATGCCTCCAAACACAAGCACAGCTGTACAACTTTGACTCCAAGTCAAGCCCAAACACAGCAGAAGCAGAGCCTCCTGCACAACCATCAAGAATGCAGGAAGGGGTTTCTAAATGGTTGCTAGGTGACGGACAGTCCTTGCTGACTGTGATTTAATAATCTGGCGTTTTTGGAAATGGCTCATTTTTCAGACATTAAAAATATGAACAGCTGGATGTTTGTCTTTCTAGCACTTCATTTCTAGATGCAATAGAAATGGAAATACAAAACATGCAAAAAGACAATTTTGTGCAATAGGTCCCCCTTAAACCTAAACTATTCCATGTTACCTCTTATGCTTTTTTTTTGTTCTTTTTATCAATTGCTTTCTTTCTGCTACACTATTATAAATGCCAGATTTGCAAAGTGCATGAATAATAGATGTCCTCTTGACAGACTTTTTCCACCTACAGAGCCAATAGGGGCCTCATTCCTGTTTCTCTGATTAATTCTTTCCCTGACAGGTCTGTCAGTTTATGTGGACGGCCATGGCTGTGTCATATAATCTTTCTGTTATTGGGTAACTTATTGGAAAGTACTTTTCACTTCTTCACAACTTTCTCTCTGATCTTTTTGTTCTGTTCCTTGGTTTTCATGATGCTGTTTGTTTAGAAATGTTCTTGAAAAAACTAATGTTCTTCACACAACAGTTGAACTTTAATTAAATGGCATATTTTGTTCATTAGTTGTTACTTTTGAAGATCATATTTAAGAGCATAGGATTAAATACACTTTTTGGATTTTAATTTGTAAAATATTACATGCCTAAGCTGATCCACCCTACTGCTACTGGTATGCGTTTTATGTTGGTCTGTCACATAAAATTCCTCTAAAAAACGTTCAGATTTGTATCACCCAGTTGCCGGGTTATTTGGTTGCATTTAAACCAACATCGTATAGAATAGCGGTTCTCAACGTGGGCGGTACCGCCCTCCAGGGGTCGTTCAAAGAACGGCAAGGGGCGCTGGCGGACATTTTTACAAAAGGGGGGCGCTGGGATGCCTTTGGGGGGCGTTTGGTCGAAGGTAAACTTTACACCTTAAATCCACAACAATACCAGTTTAGACTTTGAGCAACTTGGTAAAACTGTATTGTGTAACATTAAATCATGCTTGACTGCAACTGTATCGATGGCAGCTCTTCTTCTATTCAGTGTTTGTAGCTTCATGGCGCAGCTCCGCTCCGCATCAGTTCAGCGTTACACCAGCTGATGACGCTGCTGTGATTCACTTTGTCTGGTATTTATGTAGGCTACATATGTTTTGGCAGTTCTGTGATCATGTCAAAGCAGCAATTTATATTAAAAAGTTTTTTATTTCCCTTTGAAAGCTGCCCACTTCCATGGAAGGACAACAGAAGATTGCTCTTATAAACATGTAATTACTAAAATCACGTAATGTAATGTAAAAGATTTGACTTTGTATCCCTCTGAAAAATGAACCCATTTAAATAAAGAAATAAAGAAATCCCTCCATGGGTGATACCACGATAGAAAGCGTTCATTTTATAGCGTTAACACGGTACTACTGTAAGTGGTCCGGTATGAAACGGGGGTGATAGAACAACACAGCACTTTTAAATTTCAATAATCAGAATGCAGAAATTGTTTCCGCTGTTTTAAAAGGTTTATGTCAGACTGCCTTTCCCCCATCGATGTTTCCCGATCGCCCTACGATCGGGAAAGTTAAAAAGTTTAAAAAAGTTAAAAAAAAAAAAAAAAAAACCGAGCACATTGCGCAAAACTCTGAAACAAAACGGAGCGAAGAACTAGATGTGAATTATAAACAGAGAATCCGACGCTGAACAGTGAAAAATCAACACATGATGTGAAACACATGACGATTAGGAGGCGCAGCAGGTGATGAGTGAATATTACTGATGGTCAATAGATAAAATAAATACAGCAACAGGAAAGAAACTAAAGTGGACATAGCAATAAACCGAGAGAGGATAATACTAATCAAAGGAAACTAAATGGAAATGAATGAAGAACAAAATGCAAGAATAAACTAAGAAACTATAGTAAATACAGAGGAATAAACTGGTATGAGCTGGTAAGAATAAACAGACACTATTTCCAGACAAAAGGTAAAATAATATTTTTGAAGTGCCATGGGCAGGAGCGCAACTACACATTATTCAGATGGATGCGAAAAGATAAATCGGCGCCCCCCACGAAGGAGTGTAGAAACATACGCTCGCCTCCCCCCTCAAACCTCCTCCTCGAGACGCCACTACGTTTAGCGCAAAACTCACTACATTTACCCCGTTATGTGCGCGAGGTGAATGAGCGTAAGGCGCGCTGAAGTGTACGGGAAAACATAATCGGTGCGCCGATTCAAAACATCTACAATAATGATAGTAACATTAATAATAAAATAATTGTCAGTGCAAGTAGCCTACAAATTCTTTGGTGGGGGGCGGTGAGGGACCTGGATAAAGGCTAGGGGGGCGCTGGGCCGAAAAAGGTTAATAAACACTGGCCTAGATAAAGGTTTGTTTTAATGTGCTTTAGTAATGTAATGTAAAAGATTTGTAAACCTGCTAATAGAAAATTAACTTGAACGGTCCAGTTCAATAGTTCAACTTTTATGCTAGCGTCTTTGTGTTTGTGTGAAACTGAGTTTAAACTTGATTCTCATGGTTTTCTCTGTATATTTCTGAGGCATTTTTGACTTCAAAACGCCGTGTTTGATAACATTTGATTACAATAATAAAAACGTCTCAATGTTTGACATTGTCTAGCAAAAAATGTTTTTATGTCAGGCTACATAGCTGCTACATGGATGAGCTACTTTATGCAGTAGTTGGGGATATGTATTTTGCTGCTGAGCATAATCATTTTGTGGCTAAAAACAAACATTATTTTTCTAAGTTATGTGAAACTTCTGTTAAAATCATTTGAAGGCTCAGAATCAGTCCGGTACAAATCCACATTCTCAGGGGGCAAAGACTCGCCTGATATAAATAACATTTTTAGCTATTGAAGTAACACTTAAGAGACATTTATTTAATCATAGAATGTCATGAATATGTGTGTAGGGCTGCACCAATTCCAGTTTTCTGGCCGATCCATGGTTACCGATCTTTAAAAAGCCTCACCCGCCGATTTTGATTTTGGTTGATATGAATTTTTTTTGTCTGAAATGTCGCTAAATATAGCAAAAAAGTAGGTGAGTTGACAACAATGGGGTGAATATTGTTAACTGTAAATGAGCAAACCTGGCCTGGTGGGCCAGTCTGTCAGTCACACCTCTCACTGTAGAGCAGAATAGGACAGATACTGATCTTTAAATCTTTGCTGACGAAGATAAGATTAGGAGATAAGGCTTATCTCTTCCTAAGAAGGCTTACATAAGCCTTAGGCCTTGTGTAAGCCTTAGGAAGGCATACACATCTAAGTGTTGTAAGAGAATAAAAATGAAAATTTTTAAGTTCTGGCTCATTGTATTCTCTTATCCTCCCGGATTCAATGATGCCAAAATTTAATTAATGCTCCAAATGTTTACCAAAAACATTTTAATACAATCTAAATGTTTGCCTCAAACATTTAGATCATATCCACGCTCGACGATCGATCAAGCGTGGGGCGACAAGGCCCGCACCACTACCGTGTTGAGCAAAAAACAAAGACTACCAAAATCTCCCAACATTAAACTCCGTTTCGCAAAATCTCCTTCCGTAAAGCTGCAGAAACTCCTAAATCCAAAATCTCCTTCCTTAAATCACCAAAAATAAAACTTCTAAATCCAAAATCTCTTTTATAAAATTACCAGAAATAGAAAATCACTTAAAATACGACAGAGCCGGCGCATCAGATAGAAATTAAAATGGCTTACCTGCCCTGTGCTGCAGATCGACGCAGACAGACAAAAAGACAGACCTTTATTTACCTGAGACAAATAGGATAAGGAAAAAAATGCCAAGGCAGGAAAAAAAAGGCAAAGACACCTTTGGAGAATTGCTAAAGCAAATCTGATTTGTTCCTTTGGGGCCCTTACTTTTATTCAAAAGGGTGTTTTCTTTGTTTTAATTTATGTAATTATGCAATTAAGGCATGCTGTTTCCCTTTTACGGCTACAACTAGTTTGAAATTACTAAGTTGGGACATCCGAAGCAATTTTTTTACCTTCTGAGACCTGTTAAATTTCAGAGCTACGGCGCTTCTCTATCTAGACAAGGGAGAGCAAAGGTCATTTAGAGCAAGCTCTTCTCATGCCAGTTTGAAATGTGATGTTACTCCTAATACCTGGTTGGAACAAAGCCTCTAGTCTTTTACCAGAGTTCAACCAAAAGTTAACCTGCCTTAAACCTATTTTATTTCCCCGTCGTGTACAAATACAGATCAGTGCAGTAATTTTAAATTGACATAAAGTCTGGTACACAAAGTGGTTCAGAACGTCTGCATCCTCGTAGATCAAAGCGCAGATTTTAAGAATAAAACACTTATAGGATATTCCTGAGCATTTTCAATATAAACCCATTCATTCTAAACATTTTCTAATTAATTTTATGCTAGTTTTGATTATATTTAACTGATATTACGTTTGTCCTAGGTTAGAGACTCCATGTAGTTAATATAAAACTACAAATTAGAGTAGGTCAAGTCTTGTTAATTTTAACTAAATGGTATTCTACTAATTAAATTGCAATTATTGTTAGTATTGTGTTGTTTGTTTGTTCTTAAGTTTTAGTGTCTCTCTTAGGGAGATGACTTGAAATGTCTCCTTGCTGCCTGCTCATTTGAGACAGACCTGTGTGCCAAAGTTAATTTATGACATGGTTCCTCCCTGATAACAGACATTATTTTCTGCAGGCCTTCTAAGATTTTATCCAAAGGACTCTTGCTTAATCCACTATGTTCACATGTTGTAAGATTTAACTGTATTAAACACCAAGAATATTTATTTTCCTCAACAGTGTGAAGCCCACTTTCATGTGGGCTTCACATGTAAGTGTCGGACAATCACAACCCCCCAAAATTAAGGAAATCGGCACACAGAAATCGACTGGTCAATAAATCAGTAGGCCAATAAATGTATCCTATTACAGCACTGCCAGAGATGCAATAAGTTTATAGCAGGTATGTGAATGATCTAATGATGGGACTGATGATTGCAGCCAGTCCACATTGTTAGCAGAACTAGAGGCCCCCAAAACCACATTTCGCTCTGGGCCCCATGGAGGGTTGGGCCGAAATTTCTTGCTGTATGCTGACAGAATTTTAACATGATAGATGTGGAAAAACACAAAACATCCCTCTCTAGGTTGTCAGTTTATTAAGTTTACAACAAATGGACAACGTTTCTCTGTTATTTTTCAAATGAGCTCAATGTATTTTTGTCAATACAGCTGGTGAAAGCCTGACTTTCAGGCATATGCACTGATGGCAATTTGCAAAAACACAAGACATGTTGCTCGTACACTGTGGATAGCAAATAATATACAGTTCATCAATTTATCAGAGATATAAAAAAAAAGAAAGCATTTACAGCTGAACTTTGTAGAGATGTTTTTCGTACTTTGGTGCTTGAGTTATTGTATGGCTCAAATAAATGATAAATTCAGAAGATTAATAAAGCATTTTTGAGCAAAATGTTACTCCATCAAAAAACTAGTTGAGGTCAAGGTCTTCAATCTTCCAGCAATGATAACTAGAAGCACATAGCATAAAAACTGTTTAAAAGAAAAAGACAGAATGTTTTAAACTGAAGAGCACGGAGTCCTGACCCGAATCCCATTGACAGAGCTGAAGTTTGAGGCTGTAAAAACGACTCTTAACAGCTTGAATGAATGAAAATCAAAGAGCGGCTGAAACAACCAGCACAATATGTAGAAAAGGCTTTTATGTTTCAAAGCAATATTCAGCTGTTGCAATTCCTGCGAAGAGTTTAGCAAACATCCATTGGTGGTGTCCATTAAAAACCGACTGTTGAGGGCAAAATGATACTTTGAGGTCACAAGGCAAGATGGGACAAACCACCGGCTTCACATTAGCAGGATGACTTTTTGCAGTATTTTTTGGAAGACTTAGAATGCAACTTTGGTTTTTACAAGTATAATAAAGTTTTAAAAAATTTGGTCAGTGGGTGTGTGTATATTCATCACTCCTTTCCCCTTGAATATAATGAATACAGTTTTATTTGATCAAATGGTATTTTATAGGGAAAAAAACATGGCTTTGAAATCTGGCATGATTTTTTTTTGTTTGTTTTGAGTTTTTTTTTTATCTGTTAGTGGGTTTTGGTCAGTGGGGTGAAATTGTAAGATGGTAGGCAGATGGCAGGAGAACCTGATGCAGACTGCTGCAGGACTGTAGGACGGAGGACAAGTAGCGCAACAAAGATGGTGTTGCGCTGAGTTTGGATTGATGAAGTTAGCAGTCATCAATCCAAACTCAGGGGTGTGGCTAGTTCTGGTCTGACTGAAGGTTTAAACCAAACCAACTTTGTTTATAAAGCACTTTAAAACAACCACAGCTGATGCAAAGTGCTGTACATTAAAACACAACATAATTAAAAAACAACTCTTACAGTTTAAAAAAAAACAACTAACATACAATTTAAAACTAGATCCCGCTGGAGTTGAAAGCCAAGTAAAATAGATGGGTTTTAAGACGAGCTTTAAAAGTGGATGGTGAAGAGGCCTCTCTAACCTGCAAAGGCAAGTCATTCCATAACTTAGGACCCATGATAGAGAAAGACCTGTCCCCTCTTAGCTTCCTTCTTGATCTCAGTTTAGAGAGATTTCACAGGTAGATCCCAGGAAGGGCGCCTCTCACCCGGAACGTTAGCTGGAGATGGGCACCAGCAACCGTTCCGACCCCACTAAGGGACAAGGGTGTAAAGAAAATGGATGGATGGATGGATCCCAGGAAGGGCTCAGGGTTAACACTCAGACAAAGACTGACTGGCAACCCGCTGTTTATATCCATGAGGGTGAAATGAGGCTCCAGGAGTTGCAGGTGTGCAGCCACACCTGCAGGGAATCAGCCCTCAGTCCTGCAAGTGATTCATTTGGTGCCCCCTGGTGGCTATTTGCTAGGAGGTTTAGAAGATCCACAGAGAAATTTGAAGTAAATGTGATAATCACTGTGTTGATCCTGGAAGAAGGTCCATCCATCCATCCATCCATCCATCCATCCATCCATCCATCCATCCATCCATCCATCCATCCATCCATCCATCCATCCATCCATCCATTTTCTTACACCCTTGTCCCTATTGAGGTCGGGAGGGGCGCTGGTGCCTATCTCCAATGAACGATTTGGGTGAGAGGCGGGGTACACCCTAGACAGGTCGCCAGTCCATCACAGGGCAACACAGAGACAGACAGGACAAACAACCATGCACACAAAAACTCACACCTAGTGAGAATTTAGAGGAAACTATACTTGAGATAAAATGGACTGTTCTTATAAAAATGTATATTTTTAAAACTGGATCATTGAAGTGAACAGATCCTGAAGATTCCCTTCAAAGAGCCATCAGTCCCATCACTTTTTCCAGTCTTGGAGCAGAGACTATAGGTGACAAATGGGAGCTGTGTAATATGGTATTTAAATCAGTTTCCTTGGTAACAACTTTCCTCAACAAGTGTCTGTATTTCTATTGGCTGCATGGCTTCACATCATGATATAGTTTGATTGCGGCCATATCCAAACTGAGCAGATTGTTGCACAGAGGTGGAAGCGGAGCAGAAAAAAGAAGACTTTGAATTGATTCTGTTGGTTAAATTTATTTCAGCTCTGACTGTTTCATGTCTCTGTGTTTTTATAGGAGTGTGAATCTTTCAGATCAATTTGAGACGTCATTTTGATCATGATTCATGTTTATTGTGTCATGTAGTGTGGGGCACTGGTCTTGACTTGTCTTTGTCTTGACTTGTTCTCGAGTTAGGTGGTCTTGACTACAAAACTGGATTATGCACTAAGAACATTATAGAACATGTAAAATATAATGTCAGAAATGAATTGGTGGTTGCAGGTGGTAGTCTTTTTTTCAGGTTCTGGTTGTGTTGAGTTGATTAATTGATTCTAGTCTCATTATTATTCAGTGTTGCTGTGTGTGTTTCAGCTTTGTTCAGCCATTTCTTAATGATTCTAGTTTTCTATGTTTAATTCTTCCTTGTGTCCAGTAATTCTTTGTTACTCTTAGACTATTATCTTAGTTTCTTTATTTGCTCTCCCTCGCCCCTTACGATCACCTTCTCTCTCCCCTCACACCTGTAACCCATTAGCTAATTACCTCAGTTCTTTGTTCCAGCATTCAGCCTTACTCTTCTCCTGCCCTCAGTCTTCACTGGTTCCTTCCATTAAATTCCCCGTTAGTATCCTGTTATCTTTTTCCTAGAGTTAATTCTTTTTGTTCTGCTCTGGCTCCCTGGAGTTTCTTGTACATTTTTGTAATTAATATAAAATCTATTTTATGGATGACAGGTCTCCTTGAACTAATATTTGATACTAATACTTATAGCAATGCCTGTGTGAGTTAGTGAGAGCATCTGGATATTAATATGAATTATTCTTTCTTTTTCAGCAAAAATTCTATTTTCCTCATAATCATGGATGTCAGAGCAGACGGCTATGGATGTGTCTTCAAATGAACCATTCTGCTCTGCGAGGAACAGATTATTTCAACGTTATTCAGATGTCATCTGTATTCTTACGATGAATAGCACCAACAGCTGGCTCTCAATCTAAAAATAGAACAAGTTAATGGGAAGGTCATAGAAGGGTAAGTTCATAAAAATTGTAGTCTTAGCAAATGCATAGTTGTTTAACAAGGCCGCAGTACAAAAGAAAACCATTAAATTCTGTTAATAAAGCCTTTGCTTAAGATCACCCTAAACTTTGCATAATGCATCAGTGTAGCTGCTCTGTTTTTGTCAGACAGTCCCTGCTCAACATGCACACCCTTCTGAATCACTGCAGCTGGAAATAGAAGCTACAGCTCTTTGTAAACACAGCAAAAGAGAACAGTCAACAAGAGATAACAAGAGACATAAAGGTAGCTGAATAAAAGACAGTTGAAAAGATGTTTTGACTTAAAAAAATAAAATGAGTGAAAATCTCATTAAACTCATATTCAAAAGTGTGGTTATATGGGAACATATTTGCCATCCAGATTTCTCCATGTTTGCCTTTTTTTAATAGTTATTTTTTTCAGATAACCAGCACACTGCAAAAATACAAAACCTTACTAAGTATTTTTTTTAATTTAGTTTCTAGTGCAACTATCTTTGTACATTTGAAATAAAGCAAAACTAACCTACAAATTACTTTTCAGCATAAAAATGAGCTTGCAATTAAATAATAATAATAAACCAGTACCAGTTCCACTTACAGATTTTTTCACTTACAACATGACATTTTCCATGTTAAAAGTGAAAAAAAAATCTGCTGGAAGAACCAGTAGTTTTTTTTTACCAATATTTTTGAGTTATTGACTCAAAACAAGCTCCTGATCTTGTCAAAGTTACGTGTAAGTTAGTTTTGTCTTATTCCTAGTGTAATAATTTATTTGCACTACAAACTAATCAAAATTAAGTACGATTTTGTGTTTTTTGCAGTTCAATCAAAAGATTTCCTGAGGAAAATGCATATTACAGTTTTGAAATAATTGTATTAATTATGGAATAAAAAGCTATCTAAACCGTTGTGAAAATTTTTAAGTATTTATCCATAAAATCTATTGGGAAGTCTCATTTATGATTGTTTTGATAGAGCAAAATCCATGTTTCCATTAGTCCCAGCAGGTCATCCAGGTCCTGAAGAAGCACAGCAGCCCTAGAAAAAGCATATCCTATGTCAGTCCATATGATATGAACACAACTTGTTGTGTATCATCAACATGTTCTTTTAGATATAGGAGACAAATGTTTCTGTTCCTTTCGGCAGATCTTGTCATCTTGGTCTTTGAACTTTTTAGCCTAAAAAAGGTTTAGAAAGTACTTTTTCACATAGGACATAGTTGGTTTTTATTGTTTGTATTTTTTTTGTTCTTTTAATAAATATTGTTTTGTTTTTTGCAGTTTGTCTTGTTTGATATAAAAAATTGTAGACATTTATTTATGACCAAAAAACAAAAAAAGAACTATATCTACCCGGTGAAATGAGCTGAAATGATAGGATTGTACTGCATGTGTTTTAACCAGTGTAATACTATAAGAAAGTCATAACGAAATCTTCTTAAGGTGACACACCGAATTCTGGAAACATACACAAATGATTTTCCATATTCTGTCACTTAGAAGGCTCAACTGCCACGCTCCTCTAAACACTGACATTTGTCTGATCACATTTATCTCCTATGAAAAGAAATCACATTACATCAGTGTCTACTTCTTGACAGGATACAGTACCATCTTGTTCAAACGACAGGGGCTTTCTAATTATTTGCACATAACTCTTTCATCATGAAGGGAATTCTCTTCAAAATGACAAAACTTTGTTGGATTGTTTTTGAGGTAAAACCATAAAAAGCAGCTATTGACACATTTCTAACCATGAAACTGAAGATGATGCATGAAACTTTTTCTTTGAGAATTCTCAAGCCTGTTCATATATACAGCCTAGAAACCTAAAAACATAAACTTATTTTCACTCATTTAACAAAAAATGTTTGAACAAAATTTGTGAGAAAACATCCCATAATGTTTGTCTGATCACCCTTTTTTGTCAAAAAAACTTCAGTCAGATGCTTCTTGTAGCCAGTCATTCTTATGGCCTCACTCTTTGCTCTTGGCGTTGAGATGTTTGCGTTTTCTGCATGTTCAGCTTGTTTCACCTCACAGCATCTCAACTTATCCAGTGAAAACCGGCTGCCTCCTTGGTTCATTTGGAGCTGTCGTAGGAAAGAAGATGCCATTTACCTAATTTAGAGTAAAATTTTCCTTATTCAGCGATAATAGTCTCTCTTCATAATCAAAGTCATTTTGCTAGGAATGAACTGCACATTCTTCCCCATTAAGACTCAAAAACAAGAGTAATCCAAGTTTTTTTCCTGAACTGTAGCTCTGTAAAGATATACAGGTCCTTCTCAAAAAATTAGCATGTTGTGATAAAGTTCATTATTTTCCATAATGTAATGATAAAAAATTAAACTGTCATATATTGCACACCAACTGAAATATTTCAGGTCTTTTATTGTTTTAATACTGATGATTTTGGCATACAGCTCATGAAAACCCAAAATCCCCATCTCAAAAAATTAGTATATAATGAAAAGGTTCTCTGAACGAGCAGTTAACCTAATCATTTGAATCAACAAAGTAACTCTAAACACCTACAAAAGATCCCTGAGGTTTTTAAAAACTCCCAGCCTGGTTCATTACTCAAAACTGCAATCATGGGTAAGACTGTTGACCTGACTGCTGTCCAGAAGGCCATCATTGACACCCTCAGTAAGGGTAAGACACAGACATTTCTGAATGAATAGGCTGTTCCCAGAGTGCTGTATCAAGGCGCCTCAGTGGGAAGTCTGTGGGAAGGAAAAAGTGTGGCAAAAAACGCTGCACAACGAGTAGAGGTGACCGGACCCTGAGGAAGATTGTGGCGAAGGGCCAATTCCAGACCTTTGGGGACCTGCGGAAGCAGTGGACTGAGTCAGGAGTAGAAACATCCAGAGCCACTGTGCACAGGCGTGTGCAGGAAATGGGCTACATGTGCTGCATTCCCCAGGTCAAGACACTTTTGAACCAGAAACAGCGCAGCAGAAGTGCCTGACCGGCTACAGAGAAGCAGCACTGGACTGTTGCTCAGTGGTCCAAAGTACTTTTTTCGGATGAAAGCAAATTTTGCATGTCATTCAGAAATCAAAGTGCCTGAGTCTGGAGGAAGACTGGGGAGAAGGAAATGCCAAAATGCCAGAAGTCCAGTGTCAAATACCGAGAGTCAGTGATGGTCTGGGGAGCCATGTCAGCTGCTGGTGTTGGTCCACTGTGTTTTACCAAGGGCAGGGTCAATGCTGCAGCTATCAGGAGATTTTAGAGCACTTCATGCTTCCATCTGCTGAAAAGCTTTATGGAGTTGAAGATTTAAATTTTCAACACAACCTGGCACCTGCGCACAGTGCCAAAACCACTGGTATTACTGACCATGGTATTACTGTGCTCAATTGGCCTGCCAACTCTCCTGACCTGAACCCCATAGAGAATCTGTGGGATATTGTGAAGAGAAAGTTGAGAGACGCAAGACCCAACACTCTGGATGAGCTTAAGGCTATCGAAGCATCCTGGGCTCCATAACACCTCAGCAGAGCCACAGGCTGATGGCCTCCATGCCGTTTTGAAGGCTGCAAAAGGATTCCTGACCAAGTATTGAGTGAATAACTGAATATAATTATTTGAAGGTTGACATTTTTGGTATTAAAAGACTTTTCTTTTATTGGTCGGATGAAATATGCTAATTTTTTGAGACAGGAATTTTGGGTTTTCATGAGCTGTATGCCAAAATCATCAGTATTAAAACAATAAAAGACCTGAAATATTTCAGTTGGTGTGCAATGAATCTAAAATATATGACAGTTTAATTTTTATCATTACATTATGGAAAATAATTAACTTTATCACAATATGCGAATTTTTTGAGAAGGACCTGTATGTTGTATAACTTTAATTCTCAATACAAATTTTTTTTTTAGATTTTATATTTCAGACAACTTCATTTTTTTCTATATTTAAGCATCAACTCACTGTCTGATGAGATTCTATTAAGATTTATAGCACCCCCATCTGGTCAGCTTTTGGCAATTTGATCAGAACGTAGGGCAGTCTGTCCGTTTCTCTGTTAGTTTCAGGCTTCCTGTGGAGAGTAAAGTAGCCTAGCCTAGAGTGAGATTAAACATTGCTAGCATTTGTATAGCAGTGGTATTATCCTGCAGAGTAGCAGTGGTGCACAACTACGATATACCCAGTGAACTTTCCGACACGCCTATGAGCATTTCTGTGGAAACATTCACCAAAACATCACAATTGAACACCATTCAGTTCAGGGAGGGTTGTCTGCGAGTGTCCAGCGAGGACACTTGAAGTTTGAGGCTAGTGGTGCTCATGTGCAGGGGCTCGGTATAAGGGGGGAAAAGTGATGACAATTCTAGGGGCCCTAATAAAAATTTTGTTTGTTGTTCATAGAAATAAAAAAATAAAAATAAAAAATTGGGGCCCTGTCAATTACAAAATTAATCATATTGTATTTTCAAAGATTGTTTTTAGCAGTAAAAATTTAATGTTCCCGCTCCCAGATCAAAAAACACACATCCATATTTGCCCTGAACACCCCCCTATCTGCATTAAATGGTTCGTTCCTGCTTGGAGCGCTTGAGAGTGACACTGTTCAGCTGCAGACAGTGGAAGACACGAACGATTGTGGCAGTTACTGTGCTGCTAAGAAAAGTTATAAAATCAGGTTTTCAAAAAAAGAGAGAGGGAGAGAGAGAAAAAGGCAAGAGTGTTAATTTATAAACCAGTTTTTCTCCATGAGAGGTGAGTAGACTGTGTGAAATTATCAAACATTTAGCATAGTTAGCTTAGCTACAAACTACTGTTTGCCTCCTTTTCACTAACGTTTAATGAATTAAGGAAAAAATTACCAACATATTCATATATTTAACTTGTCCCTTGTACCTTTTACCACTTAACAGATGAGTCAGTCAGCAGCAGCTCTAACCCAAGTCCCTCCTGACCTGTTCTCTTCTGAGTGAAATTAAAACTGCAGTATGTCACTTTTTTCTCAATATTTTTTTCACATATTTTGTGAAACTGTCATTATGTTGTGACAGTATGGTATGAGAAGTAATCTGTGAAAATTATATTTCCTCTTCCTTCTCCCAGTGCTAGAAACAACCAGTCAGTGGCAGGAGAGTTTTAATGCTGTCAATCACAATATCATGTGGTGCTGCTCATTCTTTCTCCTCCTGGATTTGTGCCGCACTGCAGTTAGCATAGCAGATTCGTACTGTGAATGCTCAGTTTAGTCAGCATAGCTACCAATGACGGCAGATAAATGGTTTCTTGTAATGATAAGTTGTTTCTTCACCATTTAGCAGTGAGTGAATGAGGCTAATTCAACGTGCTAAAAGCATCCTACTAGTTCTGATTGTTTTTTTTTTGTTGTTTTTCAGAACGGTGCATTACTTTAACCAGTAATAGTAATTCAGAATGGAGATGGAGAAGATTGATTGTTTTCACAGATTATCTGTCTCATAACAAACTTCTACGTCATGGTGACAGCTTTAATAAATATGGAGAAAACATATTTTTTATTAAATTATGTACTGCAGCTTGATTAAAATTCAACTACATAGGATTTTTGAGAAGTCTGGATTGCTTTTTGTGTAGTTGCACATTGCTTTTGACTGTTGCTCATGGGGAGAGACATTTCAGTATCTAAAACTAATAGAAAAAATGTAAGCAACCTACTTGCATACTGGATGTAGACTGTTGGATGTCAAATTCATGAGCAGTAAATATTGTGCTAATTATCTGTATTGAACCAAAGAATGCAAGGCCTTTAAAATTGTGACACGTTTTATGGGTCAAATAGACTCAAACAATTGTAACAGCAGCTGCGCAGGGGGGCTCAAATAAATATTTTTGCCAGGGGGCCCATGATTCCTGGCAGGGCCCCTGGTCATGTGGATGAGGTTTTTTGGACATATCCAAGTAATCTGGTGAAGCCTTGCTTCTCAGGGGATCAAACAAGATTGTTATTTTCCAATGGCGTTGTGTCATCCTGCGCCATAAAAACAAAACGCAAACACCCAATAGTGTGAAGAGGATATAGCGATCAACATTTAGATTCAGACCTGTTTTATATGAATCACCAGACCAGAAAATATCAAAAATAACACTCTATATATGAATCAGTCATTAGAATGTAATTCTAATTTTTATGCACCGGTTAGATGAACCTTTGCGCTGCCGCCGCAACATCTTAGAGAGCTGCAGTTGGTTTTGTCGTCCCTATATCAAGATAGGTACAACACTTAAAGCTGTTGCTACACTGTTTATCTTGGATGTAGCTGAAATCATAATAGTTGAAACATGAAGTAATCAAGTGGTTTGTCTAGAACACCAAGTCTTCAAGAACATAACGTGTGTGTTGCTTATGATATTGCGCTGTTGTGTGTTTGTTTATGAGAACAGATCACAAAACTACTTCTCTCCATTGAGACTTCATTAAGGGCTCGGGGCTTTACACTCAGTCTCCTCTCTCTCTTGTTCCGCTCACTGTGCTTGTTAAGACACAGATAGTATCCACAGGGAGAACCCCACCGTTCAGTGCATAGATGTTATGTACAATGGATGACGTGAAAACTATAACAATTGGTTAAAATAGATGGTGATTTAATAAATAATTTTTAGCTGAAATTATTACAAGGACATCCTTGCAAGCCTGATGTCGTGGATCAGGGGTGACTTGGTCCACCGCCACAGCACAATAGCTGGACCACAGTCTGACCATGCAACATTCATGCCTAGGACAGACGACTATCAATTTCGCACATATCCTTCTCACTCAAAATGCAAAATAAATTAAAAAAACAGTGGCGAATTGTTTATCTAGCAAATTTTCAACCTTCATACTCATGATTTTAATTCACATTCAGAAATTATGAGAAATAACACATTTATATAAGCGAAATAGCAATAATCCCAGGAAATATTTATTTTTTTCCACAATGCATTGCGAGACATGATCAAACATTTGTAACATAAACATAAACTAATTCTAGCATTTAAAATGTATTTGTTCTCTTAAATGTACAACCAAAAATGTGTCTAAAACATGAAGAGAAAATATTTCCCACTCCAATAAAAAGCCTGGGTGTGTACTGTTGAATCCTCGGACTGACAGCTATCAACTTCGCACATCTGGTTCTCACTCATGGTGTAAAACAACAAAAAAACAAACAAACAAAAAAAAACAAAACAATAAAGACAGTGAAAATTGTTTTTTCTAGCAAATTTTTACTTTATACTCAGGATTTTAACTCACATTCAGAAATTCTGAGAAATAATAAATTTATATAAACAAAATCGAAATAGTCAAAGGAAATATTTATTTTTCCCACAATGCATTGCGACTGAGAGACAACCACATTACCCCTGGACAACAGCTCTATGCTGCTTTGGGCTCTGTTGCTATGGTAACTGGAAACATTGCTGTTCCTAGCGAAACAGCTGTGAGAATGGAATTAGCACAATTAATTGAAGATAGCAGAAGTAGTTAACGAACGAAAAATGTGAGCAGGATCTTAATGACTGATAAAGAGACCGCTTATTAGGTGTAGAACAGTAGGTTCCAACCTAGAACAGTAGGTTATTGGGGCATTGCGTAGGTAGGCCCCAATAAAGAGAGTGCTTATTGGGTGGTGAACAGTAGATTCATGCCATGCATTGCATAAGCAGGCCCCAATAATAAATAGACATTCTATTGGGTGTAGAACAATAGATTCCTGCCATGCATTGCATAGGCAGCCCCAATAAGCAATATTTTAAAATCAGAAACCTTTTTTGTTGGTAACTTGTGGAATATATAGACATATGAGCTCAACAACCAATACTTTTTATGTTATTTAAGTAATTCAACCATGAGATTGATGCAACATGCTATTGTACACATTCAGTGTTTCAGGAACTCCTGATCATTTAGAAATGAGAATGAGAACGAGAGTGCAAAAGCTGCAAATGCTTTAATTTAAAGTTTGATTTTATTAATTTGTCTAAAATTCTAATCAGAATTAGATGTGTCCAATGTGTGAAAGCAGTAGCTCAGTTCTGGGCTACAGTGAAAGGGTAACTCGGGTTACAAGGTCAGTAATAAATTGTCTTCTTTCAAATGATGCTGAAGAGACACATTCAAGCCGAGATAAGGCTTCAAGAAAAGAAAAAATATATATTTCTTCGCAGCATTTTTTTTTTCAGATTACAAAAATAGATGCTAATTTTAAAATTTTATGCCAGTTTTGTGTTTTTGCTCTAATCACAGCATGAAAAAATCATGATACTCTCCATGGCATATTTTTTTTATCTTTATTTCTGTTTAGAATTTTTTTTTTTATGTCTTGTAAAATTGAGGGGAAAATTATTTATTGTCTGAAATCAAATTAATTATCTAAAATGCTGCAACACCAAGAAGAGAGAACTTGACCTTTTAAGAGATTTTCCAGTTGACATATGTAGCAGTCAGGTATAACATCACGTGTCACACAGGCTTTTACTTTTACTCATAAAGATGCTGTAGCTGCACAGGAGCAGTGAGGCTAAATAATACATCCTAACTGGCAACTTGAACATTGCTGTAAAAGGCTATAATTATGCCTGTCATGATTACAAATTTTGCTGGGTGATTAATTGTCTAAAAAAATTATTGCGATAAACGATAATATTGTTTCAAGACCTTCTGACACTGATTTAATGGAAATGACGTAATAATGCCTGCGATTTCCTGCCATAGATGCACTTTATTTTCAAAAGAACGCATAACACTGGAACTGATAAACTACATAAACAAAACAACCAAAAACAAAAATAAAATGGATTCTCTGTCTCCATGAACAAAAAACGTACTTGAATAAACATAAAGCCAAAGTGGAAATAAATTCAACCAAAAGAGTGAAGATTATGAAGTCTGTATACTATTGCCCTTCAGTAATCACTACATTTAAATAGAGAAGATAGGCACATCTTCTCTGCTAATGCTGCAGTTCACACTACATGATTTTTTGTCCCTATTTTCCCCTTATGACAATCTTAGAACGTTGACCGATCTAAGATTGTCGCTGGTGATTTTGTAACCAATCATCCTGTAGTGTGTGGTGAGTTACGGTAGGTCGTCGGCCGCTCCGATCTAAATCAGGGGTTTTCCCCGACTGGGAGCTTAACGCTGAATGTGACAGGTAGCCAGTCAGAAAGCACGGATTCTCCTCTGCGCTTTCTGAGGGGAAATTACGGAGGAGAATCCCAAACAGCTGACATGGCGCAACCCGAAGTCCAGCGGACATTGGAGATTATATGTGGAAACAACATTGTTTATTCAACATTTCGTGCAAAAAATATAGAAATGACAAAGGAAGGAATTTGAGCCAAATTGCTACCGCAGTTAATAAACCCGGTAAGCTTTCAGGTGTTCTTCGTTAACGTGATACAGATGGGTTATAATGATTTTCATTCATTCAGACCTTTACGTTGAATCTAGCCACATGTGTCACAGGTAGATTATAGTAAAGCATTGATTAATGCTTGATTTTAAAATTAGTTAACTGGACTTGTAGCCATTATTTTGTGCCCATGTGGCTGGACACCACAAGGCACAATCGAACCCGATAGAACCGTTATACCCAGTGGTGGGAAGTAACGAAGTACTTTGTTACTGTACTTAAGTACAGTTTTTGTGTATCTGTACTTTACTTAAGTAGATTTAATAATGGATACTTTCTACATTTACTCCACTACATTTTACAGTAAGTATCTGTACTTTCTACTTCACTACACTTCTAGAAAACTGTCATGTTACTCGTTACATCCAAGTCGCATTGAGCTTTTTTTCCGTTAAAATGTGAAGTTCGGGGACTTAGGGTGGCGCCGTGAAATCCAAGCATAACGTGACTTATGTGTCTGTTGTCACCCATCGCCTCCCCCTTTACTCGCACGCGGAGCTCCAGACATGCGCAGTGGTTTCCTCTGAGCCGGAGAAGATGACTGTCTAATCTAGCGGTTTTCAACGAGGGGGGTACCGCCCCCCAGGGGGCGTTCAAAGGACGGCAAGGGGCGCTGGCGGACATTTTTACAAAAGGGGGGCGCTGGGATGCCTTTGGGGGGCGTTTGGTCGAAGGTAAACTTTACACCTTAAATCCACAACAATACCAGTTTAGACTTTGAGCAACTTGGTAAAACTGTATTGTGTAACATTAAATCATGCTTGGCTGCAACTGTATCGATGGCAGCTCTTCTTCTATTCAGTGTTTGTAGCTTCATGGCGCAGCTCCGCTCCGCATCAGTTCAGCGTTACACCAGCTGATGACGCTGCTGTGATTTACTTTGTCTGGTATTTATGTAGGCTACATATGTTTTGGCAGTTCTGTGATCATGTCAAAGCAGCAATTTATATCAAAAAGTTTTTTATTTAGCTTTGAAAGCTGCCCTCTACCATGGAAGGACAACAGAAGATTGCTCTTATAAACATGTAATTACTAAAATCACGACTTTGTATCCCTCTGAAAAATGAACCCATTTAAATAAAGAAATCAAGAAATCCCTCCATGGGTGATACCACGATAGAGGGCGTTCATTTTATAGCGTTAACACGGTACTACTGTAAGTGGTCCGGTATGAAACGGGGGTGATGGAACAACACAGCACTTTTAAATTTCAATAATCAGAATGCAGAAATTGTTTCCGCTGTTTTAAAAGGTAGACTGCCTTTCCCCCATCGATGTTTCCCGACCGCCCTGCACCTTAGGGAGTTAAAAAAAACACACAAAAAAAAAACCGAGCACATTGCGCAAAGCTCTGAAACATGAGAAGCGGGCAAAATGGAGCGA
Organism: Poecilia reticulata; assembly: GCF_904066995.2. Classification (NCBI taxonomy): domain Eukaryota; kingdom Metazoa; phylum Chordata; class Actinopteri; order Cyprinodontiformes; family Poeciliidae; genus Poecilia; species Poecilia reticulata. The sequence continues at coordinate 29,808,464 of NC_088834.1, forward strand.
AGAACTAGATGTGAATTATAAACAGAGAATCCGACGCTGAACAGTGAAAAATCAACACATGATGTGAAACACATGACGACTAGGAGGCGCAGCAGGTGATGAGTGAATATTACTGATGGTCAATAAACGATAAAATAAATCTAGCAACAGGAAAGAAACTAAAGTGGACATAGCAATAAACCGAGAGAGGATAATACTAATCAAAGGAAACTAAATGGAAATGAATGAAGAACAAAATGCAAGAATAAACTAAGAAACTAAAGTAAATACAGAGGAATAAACTGGTATGGCAAGACTTTTCGAGCAATAATTAATACAGAGGACGGTATGGCAAGAATAAACAGACACTATTTCCAGACAAAAGGTAAAATAATATTTTTGAAGTGCCATGGGCAGGGGCGCAACTACACATTATTCAGATGGATGCGAAAAGATAAATCGGCGCCCCCCCACGAAGGAGCGTAGAAACATACGCTCATCTCCCCCCCCAAACCACCTCCAGATGCCACTACGTTTAGCGCAAAGCTCACTACATTTACCCCGTTATGTGCGCGAGGTGAAGGAGCGTAAGGCGCGCTGAAGTGTACGGGAAAACATAATCGGTGCGCCGATTCAAAACATCTACAATAATGATAGTAACATTAATAATAAAATAATTGTCAGTGCAAGTAGCCTACAAATTCTTTGGTGGGGGGCGGTGAGGGACCTGGATAAAGGCTATGGGGGCGCTGGGCCGAAAAAGGTTGAGAAACACTGGTCTAATCGATAATAGCTGCATAAGATATGGTGACATGTAAAATCAGCAACGCTTTCGCTTTCACAGACGGTGGGACTTCGTCCAACTTTTAGCGTCACTTGGAAGGAAAGCTTAAGTTAAGGTAACCTCTGTGGACGTGATGCTAGCAAAGTTAGCTGTACAGAGACGCATATGTTGCATCCACGATGAAAAAAAGTTGTCACTCATGCGCTGAATTATTGTGTGTTGACTGAGGTGTTGCATGGGACAACTCTGAGACCAAAGTCTGCAATGTAGATATGACATTCTGGAACGATCCGATTCTTCTGGACGGATCTTTACTAAGTCCTAAAGGCCAGAAGCCTCACTGAGAGCCGTTCTTTGTTCTTGTGTACACTGCAGTAGCTATATATATATATATATATATATATATATATATATATATATATATATACATACATATAAAATTAAATACGATCGGTTCATTTAATGATATTAGCGATAATGCATTCAACAAGTACTTTTACTTTTAATACTTAAGTATTTTTAAAAGCCAGTACTTTTTTACTTTTACTTAAGTAAAATGTTTATGTGGTACTTTTACTTGGGTAAATTTTTTGACTGTGTATTTGTACTTATACTTAAGTACATTTTTGAGTACTTTCTCCACCACTGGTTATACCTAGGATTTCTGTCGGCTAATGTGTCTCTCAGGTTTTGAAAATGGGCAGACAATCAGCCGATAACTCGTGTTGTGTGCGCTGGACATTATACTAAGGAAATGAGGAAGGGAGGGTCAATGGAGAGCATCGGAGCTGAGTCTTTTTTCATTCAGTGTCATCAACAGAAAGAAGAAAGACCGGAGACGACAAAGGCGATAATTAAAATGAGGTGGATAGGTTTAATTTATTGTGCGATAAACAATAAATTAATTGATTTATCATTTATTGCGACAGGCCTAACTATAATTACTGATTTGACCATTTATTAATACTGATAAATTATGTTTCTACAGACGCTACTGTAGACATTGTGTAAACCTAACTTTACCATAACCCTAACCCTGGGATGTTAAACAAAGATCTCTGTTTAGTTAGCAAAATGGCTTGAGGCTTGTGTTTAAGTGCTGAAAGAGATGCCAGCTGACCTCACGGCCGAGGATTGATCTGCGGTAAAAGGCCCATTTATGGCGAGCTCAAATTTGACTGAGTAAGGCCTGGGCATCATCAGTATCATATTTTCTAAATGACATTGCTGCACTTTACATAAATGCAAGTTCCGTTTCCGTTTTGTTTCATTATTTCAGCATCCCATCAACTGATATTCAAAGCCCGCGAGTGGCTCGCCTATCGCCAAGCGCCAAAAAGGATCTCAGTCACAGATTTCAGGGGCATATCAGGTTTGTCTTCAGTCTTTCTCCCTGTCTATCCAACAAGAGTGTCGTCAATCTGTCTGTCTCAAGATTTCATTTGATATTTAAATCATTAAAGATGGAGAAATGCTCCTTTGATCTATTATGTTAATCAAAGAACTGGCCAAATAATTTTCCATAAACTTGTGGCCCAGTACTAATAGCGTCTCAATAATTCTGTTTATACAAAAGGTAAAGAGAAGAAGCTAAATCAGAGGGCGTCATGGAATCCTTACAGTTGTGATGCCTTGCAAAATTTAACATATCTCTTGGCCTTTTTTGTATATATTTGTGGTAAAAGCACAAACCTTTATGAATTTTATGGAGTTTAATGTGATAAGCCATCACAAAGTAATACATAACAAATAACTGAAAGAAAAATAATACATGGTTTAGATTTTTTTAATATTCTTGAAATCTAGAAGTGTATCTTGCATCTGTATTCAGCTCCTCTAGTCCAGTGGTCCACGGACCGGTTTAATTTATTAAATTAAATATTTAATTATTTAAATATTAAATTTTTTAAATAATTAAGTATTTTTGTTTTATGTATTATTTGAGTCTGGAGGATCTTTTATTTTGAAAATCCTTTAACCGGATTCTCTCGGTTACTTGCGCGCCAACATTGAGCCCACAAGCAACAAAATGAGTAAAAAAAAGTAAGAAAAAGATCAGATGTCTTTGGGAAGTTTCTTTGCGAAGGGGAAAAGGCCCAGAGAAGAGACAGGAGAATGGATTTATCCCAGACCGGCAGGTGAGTCTCACATTACAAGCCCGTTAAGCTCTGCGTAACATGCGGCGACTGGCTGCTAATGAGGCAATGAAGCTTCAAACTGCTTCGCCACGTAGAGACCAAGGACCCTGTGCTTAAGCAACACACCTCGGTTGTCATTGTCTCTCATCACTCCCAGATGGGACCGTCTCGTTGCAGAGAACAAGATCAGGGCTCCCGTTAGTCAGTATCGTGAGTTAAAATTTTCACGAAAGTAAAATGTTCGTTTTTGTGGCGCATCTGTATCTTATTTTGAAGGAATATGTAAACTTTACCATAGCGACCAGAGTGAGAGAGTGTTTGGCCAGTGGTCGAGATGAGATGAGTAGAGCTTGTGAGTCTTAAGTCTAGTTTAGACGGCAAGATTTAAGAATTTTCGGCCAATTCTCCAAACCTCTGTGACTATGTTTTTTCATAGTTAACATTTTTAACTGAATAAACACAATAATATATAATAATGACCTTTACATATAATAATAAAGATTTCCACATATCATCTCCGATGATATGTGGACTCTCAGTTGCGCGCTATGTCAGCTGTATGGAATTCCCCTCTGTTCTTACGTCACCGCGCTTTCTGATTGGCTACCTGTCACATTCAACAGGTTTTATTCTCGTTCCCAGACAGGGAAAACCCTACAGGCTGCCATAAAAGGGCCAAGACAACAACATTTGACATATTCAGGCTTTAGCGGGAACACCAACATGCAGAAAGAAGCCTTATCTGACAGTTCATCTATCTAAACGAGAAGAAAAAGGGACAGAAGAAAACCTAAAAAATTAAAATGTTAGTAAATCACTATCACAAAGATTTCAGTGACGCTAAGGATACAGTCATTCAGCACCAAGAAAAATAATTGGCCCTCCTGGATTGGCTGCTTTACATCAACCATTAGTTTGTCATGTAGCATTTTGGCTAGGTATTTTAGCTTACAAGTTGCATTTCCTTTCAAATAGTTTAGAAAAAAAAACTTGGAGTAGGCAAATTTTCCATGAATTTGTAGCTAGCTTTCACAGAAAAAACGACAAATACCTGACTGCAACTAGGCTAGGGTTCTGACATAAACCATGACGTCTTTGTGGCTGGATGCTTTGTCTACACATGAATCTTAGAGATTCATAGAGACAACTGAGCCTGGTTTTTACAGAGGAACAGTCAAAGTTTTTTTTGCTTCCGGTGCCTTAAGCGCTGTAACCTTGCATACATGAGAGACTCTAGTTCTCAGGGTCGCAGTATAGGGGGTAAAATTTATGACAATTCTAGGGGCCCTGACCAACAGGGGGCCCTCCACAATTTAATTATTTATTTTTGGTCATAGAAATAAAATAAAAAAATTGGGGCCCTGTCAATTACAAAATTAATCACATTGTATTTTCAAAGATTGTTTTTAGCAGTAAAAATTTAATGTTACCACTCCCAGATCAAACAACACACATCCATATTTGCCCGCATGAAATGGTTCGTTCCTGCTTGGAGTGCTTGAGAGTGACGCTGTTAGCAGCAGTCAGTAGAAGACACGAACGATTGTGGCAGTTGCTATGCTACTAAGAAAAGTTATAAAATCAGGTTTTCAAAAAAAAAGAGAGAGAAAAAGGCAAGAGTGTTAATTTATAACCCAGTTTTTCTCCATGAGAGGTGGGTAGACTGTGTGAGATTATCAAACATTTAGCATAATTAGCTTAGCTACTAACTACTATTTTCCTCCTTTTCACTAGCATTTAATGAATTAAGGAAAAGAATTACCAAGATATTCATATATTTAACTTGTCCCTTGTACCTTTTTACCACTTAACAACAGGTGAGTCAGTCAGCAGCAGCTCTAACCCACGTCCCTCCTGATCCGTCCTCTCCTGAGTGAAATTAAAGTTTCAGTATGTCACTTTTATATAAATATTTTTTTCAAATATTTTTTAAAACTGGACATATTAAGGTCAGCTAAATTGTTGTGGCCGGATCTACACAGGACCCCAGAATGCTACGGACCTACGCTGTTGTCACTGTTGCCTAGAGACGGACACTACGCAGCCGCGGTGAAGTGCTATCAACCCGTGTCTTTTTACAACGTCCTCGACCCGACTCTTTACTGTACTTAGAAGAAGGAGCGCCGCCAGTAATCGTGGGAACCTGACAAAAAAAATTTTTGGGCCCCCCTGTGCAGCTGCTGTTACAATTTTTTGAGTCTATTTGACCCATAAAAAGTGTCACAATTTTAAAGGCTTGCATCTGCCTTGCTTTCTTTGGTTCAATACTGATACAAGCACAATATTTACTGTTTAGTTAGCATAGCTACCAACCACGGCAGATACATAGTTTCTTGTAAATGATAAGTGTTTCTTCACCATTAGCACCATCACCATCAAACAGTGAGTGAATGAGGCTAATTGACAGTGCTAAGAGCGTTCTACTAGTTCTGATTGTTTGTTTTGGTCAGAACGGTGCATTACTTTAACCAGTAATAGTAATTTAGGAAGGAGATGGAGGAGATTGATTGTTCTCACAGATTATCTGTCTCATAACAAACTGCTACGACATGGTGATAGCTTTAACAAATATGGAGAAACCATATTTTCTTATTAAAGTTATGTACTGCAGCTTGAATAGAATGCTACTACATAGCATTTTTGAGAAGTCTGGATTGCTTTATGTGTAGTTGCACGTTGCTTTTGACTTTTGCTCGTGGGGAGACATTTCAGTAATCTAACAGAAAAAATGTAAGCAACCTACTTGCATACTCGATGTGGACTGTTGGATGTTAAATTCATGAGCAGTAAATATTGTGCTAATTATCACTATTGAACCAAAGAATGCAAGGCAGATGCAAGCCTTTAAAATTGTGATGCTTTTTATGGGTCAAATAGATAAAAAAAATTGTAACAGCAGCTGCGCGGGGGGCACAAACCAATTTTTTGTCAAGGGGCCCAAGATTTCTGGCGGCGCCCCTGCTAGTTCTATTGCAGGTGTATTAAGGTTGTGTGATACTGGGAGTTTTGGGATTGATCTGATACCAAGAAAATACTGGCTATTATTGCTGATACTGATACTTTAAAAAATAATTTAATTATCATTGAATGATTTGGTGATTTCACTAGTTAGTTAATTATGATTGTGTTTTATGTAGAAGTGTTTTTGTTTAACTTCACTAGAAAACAATGTAGCAGTATTGAAATAATAATTCCCCTGTTACCTTCAACACACAATTGTTTAAGATAACCGAGTTGGTAACTGTAATCTGGATATAACCTTAGAAGGAATAGCATTTTTCCTTCAATACTTAATATTCAGACATATTACTCGTGTCAGGTTGGAGGTATACATCTTTACATAAGTGCATATTTTTGAGTTACAGTAAGATTTTATTTCTGCATCCTGAATAGATGATAATAAAACTGCACTTATAGGGGGAGTTAAACAGATTGTATTTGAAAGAAAGCAGATGTTGAGTGCAAACATTCCAAAGATATGAAATCCTGCTCTCAAATTGAAAATGTAAGCTCTTGAGCCAGCATAAGGGCTGTAGAAGTGGGGTGATATGTGTCAATACAATGCAGTTTTTTCTAGATTTTTATACTTGGAACAATTGCTTTGTTCTCACCATTCCATCAAGACTTGATTTGTTCCTGACTTTATTCAAGGGTATCAAAATAAATATAATTGCAAACAAGTGCAAAAAAAAAACCTGTATCATCATTCAGTTTCACAATCACTGCTTGATATATTACATAAACTCTGAAACATATAGATATTTTATGGTTTAAATTTGAAGAAACTGAGCAAGGCATGGATGAATATTTTTGGCCACTCGTTTGATTCAGACTAATGTTCCTCCTTCTGTGAGGTATATGTTGTAGGTACTGTACTGTATTCCCTTTGTTTCTGTGCTGGGTTGCAGTAATGTGCTGGGTTCACATTCCAGACTTTGCCTTTGGTAGGCTTAGCCAGGGAACCCGATTCAAACTTTCACACCAGCCAGTGCCTGGAAGTCTTTCCCTATTCTCTACGCCGTTTCCTGCTATTAAGCACTGGGAGGCAGAAGGGGCTTTGGGACATGGGCAGTCCAAGAGCTAGAGAGTCCTTCTCAGAATGTAAGAGAATCCATTACAAAGATACCTTCCATCTTCCATCATAAATGTTTTCCAATCATTCTAAAACAGAATCACAGGACACATAATTTGTGCCTTTACCGTCAGCAGAAAGTGGCTGTACAGCATGAGTTCAAGTATTGATTGCTCATGGAGAATGTAAGACGGTGTGTGTAAGAACACACAGAACATCAAACTAATAAGAGCAAGGTCAAAGACAGCATGTTGGAATCAAAAGCAGGTCAGTTTGTCTGTAAATTCAGTCAGTGCTGTTCTTTTATTAAAGAGCGGCCGCAGCATCCTCTGATATGCGTCCGGGGCCTTTGTTGGCTGTTCTGCTTGTGGGATGCCTTTGTTTTGTCATATTACAGATATATTCCTTTCAATCGCTCAAGATGAACTGTAACTAGAAAGTTGAAATAAAGGAGCCAAAAATCTTTATGTTCGTTGGAGAGAGTGAAGTAAATAACCAAATAGTTTTCACTGGTCAGGGATGGATGGACGGATATTAAACTAATAATTACATCCTGACCTCAGAAATGTTCTTCTGTTCTGGGACAGTGGCTGAATAGACTCCCATCAATCTTCTCAATATTTAGCTGTTATTTTATTTGCCTTGTTTATACAGCATTAAGGACAATTCAGTGAAATATTTCATTGTATAATCCAGTGTAACACAAGATTTACCGTAATAGTTGAGCCATAAAACACCGCCAGCCTCATGTTATGACGCACATTGACATCATTCACCTGTGTGGCAGCAAAGAGGCAGTGGAGGCCACTTTGCAGTAACTGCCACTCTGCCTCTGTATGCCGTCCTGCTCTGATAATTGTGCCTTGCATTGCAATCAGTCTGGCCCCAGATCCCATCTGCGAGTGACATGAGCTGTTTTTCAGGCAGCTTCTTGGGGGCAGAAAAGGACTGTAAATACTGTAATGTTTTCCCCCCTCTGGAGAGTACTGAAGCGTTGCTATGTTCACTCCTGCAATCCTAGCACGTTGCTAACATCATTTTTCACTCAGAGAAAAAAAAGCCAGCGCCTGGCACTCGTCACTTTACTGTTCTTTTATAGTGAAACAAGTTATTCAGTGGTTATTTATTTTTCTCTCATATAAAGCTGCGTTCCTGTGTTTCTCTGTATTTCAGTATTTGGGGTGTCAGATAAGGCATGAAGGATTTCCTTACCCTTCTCACTGAGCTGAAGGGAAAAATAGGCACCCAGGTGCTGTTTTCACTGCCCCGTCTGCTCTTTTGGATGTAGCGTACTCCCATCGCAGCCGTTTAGGGAGCAGAGAGATGTTAATGCTCTGTCAGGTCTGGCTGACATTACCGCAGCTGCAGGATGTCAAAAAAAGGGTGCAGAGTTTCAACCCGGTTGAGGGACCCCATGGTCAGGGCAGGAGATCAGCTGCGAACCTCTTCTTTTTGCAGACATATTGATTTTTCTTGAGCATATTGTGCAAGCTGTGTTTCATTCCAGCATAAATTGAAGCTGCTAAAGGCATAATTCTTTTTGAAACTGTTGATATTTTGACTTGCGGTCCTTGCAAATATATTCATGTCTACGAGCATTTGTAGTTCAGTCCACATTTTACTTAAATATACTAGATTTACCCATTGAGGCTCTCTTTATATGCAGGTTCATGCTATAAAACTAAAATACAGCTGACCCAGAACGCTGCTGTTGGTGTTCTCACTAAAGTTCTCACTAAAGTCTATTCTCTGCCGATCAGAGAATAGACTTTAAAATACTGTTGTTAGTTTATAAACCATAATGTATTGTGGCTTAGCACCACAAGATCTGCTGCTGTTGTATCAACCTTCCAGAACTCTCAGGTCTTCTGGTTCTGGTCCTGGTCTGAGCTGGATCTCCAGAACCAAACTTGGAGAAGCAGCATTCAGCTTCTATGTACCATAAATCTGGAACAAACTTCCAGGAAACTGAAAAACGGTTGAAACACTGAGTGCTATAGAATAAACTTGATTAATTCCTAAAACTCAAATAAACACATTTAAGTTTGTGATTGTAATTGGATGAAATCTGAAAAGCATTGAAACATTCCTGTTGTTTTAAATGTAATAAATTAGCCAAACATACAAAGGATGTGTTGAATGCCTTTCTAAACCTAGCAAAAATCGTTTTAAGCTAATAATTCTACCAATAGAATAATTCTATTCTACCATAGAAAGTTTTAACTACCAAATCATGGGTTGCAGTCTGCAGGAGGATAATGAATGTCAAAGCAGTAGTACCAACAGAGTTTGGCTCTGCTAGCAGCCCGACATAGCTATAACGCTCCAGCAGGCTCCACTGCCCATCCAATGTTTGCGTGGAAGCACATTACAGCAGACTGCGCTGCAAAAAGCTGCCTCCATCTACTGCAGTTCTCTAATGAGGTTGGGACTGTCAACAGGCTTTGCTAGCGTTTCTTCAGCCAACCATGGAGCTTGTTCCTAACTCACAGTCTAATCCCTCTGGGCCTGCCACACACTTTACACTGGCTGCACCGATTAATCAAATAAGGCCTTCTGCTGCTCTCTTTGCATTTTTTTTTCCCAGATTACAGTCCTTGATAAGTGAGTCCGACACTGTAATAATTGCAAACTCTACTAGCGTCATTAGCAAGACTAAACTAGGGTGATGATCATTCTCCCATGCTGTAATTAAATATTTGCAGCAGCAGCACTCCAGCGACATTATAGACATATGTCAGCATGACAAGATTGTTCTTTGATAACCATCTGTCAAGACGCTCCAGTCTGCATCTTCTCACATGCTCAAAACTGAAAGAATATTTGACAGTAAATCAGTAGAATGCATGCTGAAGACAAGATATTTTGAGAATACGATGGGATGTGTGAAGATAGATACAAATGTCAATTTGTAGTTTCTTTTGAAGGACAAAGTATGTAAATATATTGTCTTAATCAATGACAAACTTATTGATATGAAAAGACGTCTTCACCCCCGTAACAGCATTCGAATATTTCCACTGTTGTTCATTTCTTTTGATGTTTGATAGCACACAAGACAAAGGAAACCAAGTGAAGGAATAAGTACTTTATGATGAAAAAAAAAGTGCAAGAAACAAGAAGTTTGATAGCAAAACATCCAAATATGAAGGTGAGGCCAATTAAGGAAAACAGGGTTTGAGTTGATTTGCACACAAGACAAAAACAGGAAGACACCTAAATGTAAAGACACAACTGAAATACATTGACCTTCACTCAAACAACTTGGGAAGGAAGTGTCAGTGTCAGACAGGTGTACTCTAAATACTGCTGCATTAAAAACAATCACATTTGGGTCAATTTGGTAAACTATTCATGGTTCAAATACTGACTGACCAGCCCAGGGTTGATTCAACACAACAGAGTTATAGATTTGACCCCAAATGTTTGAGTTTTCAACTCAAAAATTCCTTAGTGACAAATGTCTAACTTCAGGCTGCCAAAGCACAAGTAAAAGAATATTTCTTAAAGTGGATTATTAGTACTTTTTGGACTGGAAGGAATTAATAGTCAGTATGTAAGACTATAAAACATTTCCTGTCAATATTGATCTTTGATCAAAAAGTGGGTGTAGAAGAAAGATAGCATTAGCTTGTGCTAATAAAAAGTAAAAATCTAATCTTATTTTAAATGAAGAAACTTGCACAATAGAATGAACACAATGCATTTATTTTACAGCACCAACATATTCTCCTTTATTCCACTTTTTATTTAGCTATCAAAAAAATTACACTTTAACTCCTATTACACTTTAACTCCTATCAGTTAATACAATGTTTTTACTTTATAAAATATAGTAGACTGAAATATGAAAATAGGATTGGAAGGGAAAAAAATTTAATCTGTAATAACGAGTGTATCTCGTGACGTGGCATAAAGTGATGGGTCCGGCAACACCGATGCGTCGGCACATGTGTCAAGCCCATAGACCAAACCCCATGTCGGAGCGCGTATTGGTTTCAGCAAGTCACGTAACCGATACAGGAACTATTTCGAAATGACATTAACGCGCCAAACTGTGTTTATAAGGAAGTGAATCTGTCAATCTGTCAAATGCATTTGTCAAAAGAATTCTTGATCTTTCACGGTACAGCGTCAACTATGGAGCAGCCTGAAGGCAAACAAAAGTTTTCCGCAGGGTGGGACCATTTTGATCTTACATCGGAAAATAAAGTGTTTTCATTTCGTTGTTTCATCCAGTTCTTTTCAGTTTCTACTTGATCTATCTGAATCCAAATTCAGCTGAAATTGACTCTTAGTTTACTTTCATGTTATGTTCTGCAGGTTAAGTGCAGCATATGTTTGACAGAACTTTATTTAAATAAATCCACCTTTTCAATGTTGAGGCATTATAGGGCCAGGCATGAGAATGAAGTCCCAGATACACCTAGGATAAACTCAGGTATACAGCCATTCTACAAATTACTCAGTTGCTTTTTATAAATTATTTCATATAAATATATTGTTTACGTAATTTTTTTCTACAGCAGGAGAAGTTGTGTCAAAAAAAGTGTAACAGACAAAATTTCAAAATGTTGGAAAAACTTTTTTTGATTGAAAATTTTTGAAAATTAAAAAAAAAAAAAATTATCCACAAGCATCCTCATTCCAAAGAGGTTCACTTAAATTTTCACTTTATGGTGCATGTTCACATTATTTATTGACTGTATCTAAGAATATCAAGTATATTTTAAATGTAACTGAAGATATAACATAATACAATATACAATAAAATACAAAGACTAAAATCTAATTGTATAGACTTCATCAAATTAGTCTGTCAACTACGTTGCCTGTAGGGTTGTTTAATGTCCAGCAGGTGTCAGTATTCAGTGACAGTATCAACACAGTATCAATACAGTTTTGCTATGGGTCGAAACGCTACATGACTCATCTACCCATCACTAGTGACATGTGTTTTAATGACTTTTCATGAACAGACTTGTTCATGTAGAAATTTCTTAAGGAATTTAATGTCTAGTTTCAGCTGCATTTCTTATTTAATGGAAACACATCAATAGCAAAATTGGGTTTTTTCAATTTAAGTGGAAAATTAACGTTTTGCACACATTTGTAATTACAAATCTGACTCAGGTCTGACAACATTAAGAAACATGACAAACGCTAGCTTTGAATCAAAATACAACTTTGTGAAGAAAAAAAGAACATGAGAAACTCCAACATACTAGAATAAATCCTAAAGGCACTTTACTTGCTAAACCCTTAACCACCAATTAAGTAGCAACATGTTCATATTTTCTTATATCAACACTTTAGTTGCAGTGTTTTATGCACCACTCACCACAGGTTTTACAATCAACCTCCAAGCCAAACGTTTCCTATTACACCAAACAAACATATGCGCTAACTCACATTGCCTGAAGCTTTAATTACATACCTTTTTTTTTGTTGTTTTCACAATTAATGACTGAGCATGATTGTAATTTAGGCCAATTGCTTTCTTTAGCAGTTGCAAAAGAAAAATAAGCACAGAAAAAATATGGGTGTATTTGCTGAACAGAACATTTTCACTATTGATACACATGAACTCACCTTTGCTTTGGTTTTATTGCAAGTCTAGTTGATATGAAGGTACAGAGACACATTAAATCTTCAAATGCTTTTCTAACAATCCCATTTTGAAGCGGACACAGAGACAAAATATTTCGATAAGACTCTCCTCCTTATGCATGATGGAGTATTTCATTTTCCCGGACTCTTTCCAGAATCTTAAAAAACCAAAACTACTTCAATCTGGAGAGACTCAAATGGAGAAAGAAAGTGATTAAAAGAGTTTAATGACAAAATGAACATGAAAATAAACAAAGTCCTTTGGCGTTCAGGCCCCGGCCAGGGACGTCGAGCTGGACTTCGATAAGCTCGAACATTCCTGATGCAGCATAGGAATGTAGACCCCCCACGGCCTGTACTGGCGGCGGCGGTCAGAGGAAGATGAGGCCTGAGAGTCTGGAGCAGAAGGTGGAGATGGGGCGGAGGTGGGTTGATCGCAGCTGGTGAGCAGAGGAGGCCATGGGTGAAGGTCCTTTTGAACTGGAGCCCAAACGATGATTGGTTGGAGCGAGGCTTGGGCCGGCGCTGATAGGTCCAGGTTGCAGAGAGGGAGGCGCTGATTGATGAGGCAGGTGCGTCTAGAGTCTTCCAGACTGAACTTTTGTCAAGCATCCATTTCAATCTGGAGACTCAAATAGAGAAAGAAAGCGATTAAGAGTTTAATGACAAAATGAACATGAAAATAAACAAAGTCCTTTGGCGTTCAGGTCCCGGCCGGGGACGTCAAGCTGGATTTCGATAAGCTCGATGAACATTCCTTATGCAGCATAGGAATGTAGACCCCCAAAGCGAGGCTGAGGCCGGGGCCGAAGCCCGGGTAGGAGGTACTAATACGGGGTTTCGAGATGGAACTTAGGGATCGGAGGAGGCGAAACTATGGAGGAGGTGACCGAGGAAATAGAAGAGGAGGTGACTAGGGACTCAATGAGGAGTGAGATGAATAGGGGCCAAAGGGGACACCCCAATGCAATGGTGATTGGCTGCTGGGAGATGTAACCCAGCAGGGGTTGCCACGAGGCACCGAAAGAGGGGATGCTGGTAGATGAAGGCCAGCTGCTTTTTCGCCTGAACTGTGCTGCACTGGAGCAGAAGGGAGAGAAGTGATGGGCTAGAGGAGAAGGAAAGTAGATACATGTACGGACAATGCAGGAAGAATTTATTTTATTTATTTTTAATAGAGAAGGTGACAGGAGATATGAGGAAGAGGTTACCTAGGAACGATGAGTGGGATAAATGGGGGCCAAAAAGGGATGCCGCAAGGCGTTGAATGAGAAGTAGCTGGTGGATGAAAGCCAGGAGGGGACACCGTGAGGCGGGAAATGGTGGGACGCTGGTGGAGGAGGCCAGCAGGGAACGTGGGTGTCAAATGGCGGGATGCTGGTAGATGAAGGCCAGCGGGGGACGCCAAAGCGTATGTTGGTGAGAGGCTGGTAGATGTAGGCCAGCTGCTGGTGACTGGAGCTATGCTGCTGGTGACTGGAGCTATGCTGTCTGGGGCTTTATGCCCCTGGTAGGGTCACCCAAGGCAGACAGGTCCTAGGTGAGGAACCAGACAAAGTGCAGTCCGAAGACCCCTTATGATGAACACAAACATTGGACTTCGTTTTCCTTCGCCCGGACGTGGGTCACCGTGGCCCCACTCTGGATCTAGGCCTGGAGGTGGGGCACAATGGCAAGCTCCTGGTGGCCGGGCTTTTACCCACGGAGCCCGGCCAGGCTCAGCCCGAAGAGGAGACGTGGGTCCCCCTTCCGATGGGCTCACCACCTGTCCGAGGGGCCAAAGGGGTCGGGTGCATTGTGCTATGGGCGGCAGCCAAGGGAGGGGACCCTGGCGGTCTGATCCTCGGCTGCAGAAGCTGCTCTGGGACGTGGAACGTCACCTCTCTGGTGGGGAAGGAATCGGAGCTAGTGTGTGAGGCTGAGAGGTTCCGGCTAAAAATAGTCGGCCTCACCTCGACACATGGCTCTGGTTCTGGAACCAGTCTCCTTGAGAGGGGCTGGACGTACTTCCACTCTGGAGTTGCCCACGTTGAGAGCTGCTGGAGTGCATACTTGTTGCCCCCATTGGGCGCCTGTACGTTGGGGTCACCCCGTGAACGAGAGGTAGCCTCCCCCGCCTACAAGTGGGGGACGGTTCTGACTGTTGTTGTGCTTACGGGCCAAACGGCAGTTCAGATTACCCACCCTTCTTGGAGTCCTTAGAGGGGTACTGGAGAGTGCCCCTCCTGGGACTCCCTTGTTCTACTGGGGGACTTCAACGCTCACGTGGGCAATGACAGTAAGACCTGGAAGGCGTGGTTGGGAGAACGCCCCCCCCCGATCTGAACCCTGGTTCTGTTGTTGACTTCTGTGCTTGTCATGGATTGTCCATCACGAACACCATGTTCAGGCATAAGGGCGTCCATATTCACTTGGCACCAGACGCCCTAGCCGCAGTTCGAAGATGACATTGTCATCGTCTCATCGATTTGCGGCCGTATTTGCGTCGGATTTGTCTTGGACACTCGGGTGAAGAGAGGTTGGAGCTTCCACTGACCACTACCTGGTGACGATTGGCTCCGTGTGGGGGAGGAAGCCGGTCAGACCTGGCAGCCAAACGTATAGTGAGGTCTGCAGGAACGTCTGCGAGTCCCCTGTGAACGGAGCTCAACTCTCATCCGGCAGAACTTCAAACACATCTCGGGAAGACCCAGGAAACGCTGGAGGGACTATGTCCTCGCTGGCCTGGGAACGCCTTGGATTCCCTGGAGGACTGGAAGAAGTGGCTGGGGAGAGGGAATCGGGCCTCCCTTCTGAAGCTGCTGCCCCCGCGACCCAACCCCGGATAAGCGGAAGAAAAAGAAGGATGGATGAGGATGGTGTAGATGTAGTACAGTGTATTGCGAGAAGATTAAATTGTGTGCGTGTGCAACATGTAGTGTGTATGTGCAATTTGGATTTGTGTATGCGTGTGAAATAAAATGTGTGTGCATGTGTGACATTTTAGTAGTGTGTAAGCGCAATTTGTGTATTTTTTGTGTGTGCGTGAGTCTTTATTAGTGTGAGAAACAAAACAAATTTTGTTCTAAACGGCCCCTCCTAGTCTGTCCTTGTGTGTCTACATCATGTTACCGCGATAAATGTTGTTTCCTGAGCCTCGTAACTCACAGTTACTGGTGTTATTTATGAAGGCAAAGTGGCTTGAAATGGCTATGAGAAAAAATATAAAATACCAGTGAGGGCGAAAAAAATAAGGTTTGCTGAAAGTGCGGTGCCAACAATGACTTTGGAGTGAGAGCTGGATGGCTCACAATATGGAGACAGTTTAAGGGTTAGTGCAGTTCGGTCTCTGTCAGTCTGTTCGCTGCACTTTGGCAACAGGAGAAAGCAGAGTATATCTGAAGCCTGTTCTGCTGCTTCATTTGGACCTAGCTACATACTGTAAAAAAAGAGCAGCAGCCTTTCTTTTTGGAATCTTAACATGTTCAAGCTCTGTGATTTTGCTTCTTATTCGACAACCTCTGTGTTCAGTTTAGCATCTGGAAAAGTATGTCCAGGCTGTCCAATTTATTTTCCCCTTGGAGAAGTGGGTGCCAACTTTGGAGGGGAGTCTGGCTGCAGATGGTGCAGGTGTGAGATTAGAGCAGGCATTGACACATGGCGGGAGGCTGAGCTGGTGTGAAGCCACAGTGGATGAGAGCAGAGTTCAGAGATCTTCTCTATGGGGATGCATCACTAGCTCTGTAGTTTCTTTCAACTTTGGGGAATAAAATATTAAATGCAACAACTATTTTTTAAATAGTGTGTCAATTTAAAATAATCCACACACTCCGTAGACACTATGATTTTTTTATATGTTTCATTTTCCCCGTCAGACTGAGCTGTGTGCCAGGGGTTTATATGTAACAAAATGAATAAATAAGTAATCACTGGTCGGGACTACTTTGCATATGGCTGTGTTGTGGGAATAAAGTTCTTTATATTACTGCTGCCACAAAACAGGATGATTGCCAGAGTTCATTAATAACATATAATATTTTTCAAGAAAGAAATATGATGTGTGCTTTTATGTGCGGGACCATATCAGAACAACTCTATTTTCACTGGCGCAATTAAGGACAAGATGGTTGCTCAAGGGCATAAACATGGCTCTTTGATTTATCTCCCTGGTGCTAAATCACAAGGCTTTTGACCCTGTGTAATACCCACTGCTGACCCGGCAGAAAAAGACTAATTACAGAGCTGTAAGAAAACTGTAGTGATCCAGGATGGATATCTCACTGGAGGCCAGGAAATAGGAAATATTTTTTGATAATAATAATAATAATAATAATAATAATAATAATAATAATATGTTGCTTTTTTACTTCTCTTCCTATAAATAGCCAGGCAAGACTAAAACATGACTTCAATCTTTACGCCTTTGATCAAACATGTTTAATGTTCTCATGATTTAGATATGCAGTAACCAATATAGTCAGAAGAGGGTGACAGAGACTAAAAATGAAAAATAATGCATAGTTAAAAAACAAAAATTGTTTTGTCCAACAGAGGGAGGCAGAGGATTATCGGGGAAAACACCAGCGTTTCTCCAATAGTCTAAACGGGTCTGATTCAATGAATCAAAAATGTATGAGATTACATTTTGCTGCAACAACACCTGTAATTGCTTTTGGAAATCTGCAGCTTTTTTTATTATTATTATTTCTGTTGCATATCGGTTTGTCTTTGCAAAATGGCTAAAGCTGAGTGTAACTTAATGGATTAAAAAAAAAAAAAAAATTGCCAGCTGAATTTAGGTTTGACCCAAATCATCTGAGTGAAGCTCCACTTCTATATTCAGAGTTGGGGTTTTGCCTCAACTCTGAATATAGAGTTGAGGCAGTTTCTTAAAGTTTTTCTTCCAGTACCTTATATTTAGTTCTGTTAGCACTGTTAGTTAGTAGATAAATATTATTTTGTTTACATTTTTGAAGCTAATTATTTCGTTTGCGAACTTAATCGTTAGTTTGAAGCTAAATATTTAGCTTGCTAACTAAATATTTAGTTTGGAACTTAGCGTTTTGTTTGAAGCTAATTATTTAGCTTGATAACTGAATATTTACTTTGCAGTTAACATTTAGCTTACATAAATGTTTCATTTGTAACTAAACATTTTGTTTGAAACTAATTATTTAGCTTCTGTCAGGACTCTGGGGTTTTGGGTTTGGTTTTGATCTTATTTATCATTATGTTCTCTTTATGTTAGCCCTTTATGGTCCTTTTGATTGGATTATTTGAGGTATTTAGTGTTATTAGAATTGTCTTGTTGCTGCTCTCCTTATTTTCAATCCTTCATAGTGTTTCTATTTAGATTTCTTATTTAGTCACCTTAGGATCTGTTATCCTTGTATGTCTGATTCTATGTCAGGCTTTCTTTAGTGATTATAGTTTATTTTTATTTAATCCTTCAAGTTATTCCTTATTTCAGCCTCCTTGTAGTGATTCTAGTAATGTTTATTTCTGAGTTATTTTCACCACCCCAGGTTCAGTTATTTTTACATGTCTGAGTTTAGATATACCTTTCTTTAGTAGTTCCAGTTATTTCTTAAGACCTTCTAGCTTCATCCAGTAGTGTTTCTAATTTTCTTATTTTGTCACTTCTTTTGTCTGAATCTATGTCCGTTCTTCTTTAGCAGTTCTAGTTTTAGTCTTTGTTTAGTCCTTCTAGTCACCCTAGCTCTACGTCCCCTAGTTTTTATTATTGTTAGATCAGCCTTCTTCCTGTTTAGGTTTGCTTATGTTTTTTTCCTCATGTCTTTTTGTCTTTTAGTTTATCAGGTTTTCTTTAGTATTAGTGTTTCTTTAGTTTTAGCCAGGCCCATTTTTCCATTTACCACCTCCCAGTACTTAAGCTCCGCTATGTCAGTCACAACTCACCACTCCGTCTTGTTACCCTGCTCGTCACTATACTTCTTTCTACCCATGTAACCCTCCCTAGATTACCTGTTATTCCCTGTTGTTCCCTGTTGTCTTCAGTTTGCTTTGTTTTCCTTTTTGGATTTCCTTGGATCATTGAATTTTTTGTAATTTGAATTTCTTTATTAAAACATCCACAACATTCAACGTCTTCTGCCTGCTGTTATTGGGTAACAATCTACACACATCATGACAACTTCATAACTAATTGTTTAGTTTGAAGTTACCACTTAGCTCGCTAACTAAATAGTTTAGAGCTAAATATTTAGTTTGTAAACTATTTAGCTAGCTGATTAAATATTTGTGTAATTTTTTTCTCCTATGACAGGCTATATAACCAAAATTATTGCTGTTACTTTATTTCATTGTGTAACTTTACCACAGTATGATCAGAGTCAGTTTCAGCATCAGTTTCCCAACAGGCCATTTACATGTTTGCGTGTTTTCCATATATGGTCAGTGTTGGTCTCATCTGACAAGAATGCTTTGTTTCACATGTTCTCCGTGTCCCTTACATGACCTGTGCCAAATTGCAGTGCAGATTGTTTTTATTCTGTTAAGCAGTCTTTTGTCTGTTTTCTTGTCTGGTCTTTTCTTTGGGTTCCCAAAGACAAGATTTGTGGAGTGCATGGCTGTCACTGCACTGAGCAGAGGAATTCTGCAACTCATTTTATAACCTAACTCTGCTCCAAACACCTCCACAAGTTTCTCCTTGACTGTCAAACAAGTAACTTCAAATAGAATTTAGAAAATTAATTGGTTGCACTGGGTTTTATTTAGGGGGATCAGAGTTGGGGTGTGAATAAAAATGCAGTTTGGCTGAAAATGTGACAGGTCATACTTTTACAAAATCATGTACGACACAAAACCAGGACTGGGTTTTTTAACTCAAACATTGCCAAGCGAATTAATGTCAGTCATGAAATGAGTAAAAGTGCCAGAGGTGTCATGAATTAAAGTCATTGAAGTAAACTCTGTTTAAGCTGGCGTCGAGAAAGACTAGCCTGGTTTCTAACGACCTCCCCCTCCAGATGTCCCACCTTCTTCACCCTGTAAATTAGCCAGATTGAGCAGCCTGCAATCAACTAGTTTCACAGAGCACACCTGTTAACGGTCAGTACAGCTTAAATCAGAAGCAGAAATAATCAAATAAGTAAAATCAGTAATCTAGCCTATCTTTCCCTAATGCTGACACTGAGAACTAAAAAAGGGAAACTTTGAGAGTGACGGACGGAGTTTGGCATCTTGAACCCCAGAACTGGCCTGATGATGAAAGGTGCAGCAGCAGGAGGCTCCCAGTACAGGAAGTATGACTTAAGCGAGGTCTTGGGCTTCAGGGTGACTTCCTCATGCGCGTAGCTGTCCTCAGCTTCTTGTCTTGCAGCTCTGTAGCTCCCTTCTCCTTGTCTCACGATCTTTCTGGTCCCACAGAAGAAACACACCAGTTCTTCCTCGTTGCCTTTGTTCTTTGCCTTTGTCTTTGTCTTCGTCTTTGCCTTGGTCTTTGTCTGATGAGAGCCACATGTTGCGGGGCTAACGGGTTGGTCCCCATGTGCAGAACAGTCTTCAGCTCTGTGGCCCCAGCTCTTCTTCAGCTGCAGAGTTCTTTGTCCATCTTGATCTTGGCTCAAAGCTGCCTGAAGAATCCAACCAAAGATTCCTCTTTTGCACCCACCTTATAAAGGGTTTATCCACCCTTTTGGTGCATTTGCACTGGCTTTGTTGCTGTGCCTGTTTCATTGGCTGACTGCTTGGACAGATGATCTCATATCCATCACCTTGGAGACCTTATGACCTGATCTCTGTTCCAATGATCCCCGAGTTGCTCAACAGTCCTCCTACATCTGTTGCTTGCCCAACCTTTTCTTTGGAAAGTTAAAATTTAGCAATAAGGCCTTGGTTACCTCCGCTCACTTATCAGTTCCTCTTTCCCCATAACCTTTCACCTACTATCTACCTTCAACACAACATCAGTGACCTTTAATTATAGTTACAACATTTTACACCTTTTCGAGTTCAATGTCAAAATCACATTTATAACCTAGTTTCTCCGATTTAACATTCATTTATAATGTTATAATAACCATAACTTATTATTCTTATTATAATCATAATGTGAGTTATTACAGACACTTCTGAATAGAAACCAATAATAATCAATTATTCTAATTATTTGATACCATGTTACAGTTACTTGTTTCATCTGTAAGTACCATAAGTGTAACAGTAAATTTAAATATTCTTATAATCAAACCAACATCAACCACTGGTTAAACCAATATTAATTATTGGTTCAATTATAAGTTATTATTATTAATGTAAGTATTTTACTCTGGGTTTTATCCAATTACTCAACACCTTTGGATTTTATTCTTTAAACTTTTAATGCTTTAAAATAAGGAATGGTCTGAACTATTTTTATACTGATGCAGGCTGGAAACTTCCTCTTTATTCAGGAAACCTGCTCTTCCTTTTCCCTGACTCTATTTCTGCCTGACTATGATTTTTTTATGATTAAATAGAAAAAAGTAGAATTAAAGCTAAGTGTGCAGGACACAATAACAACACACACAACCAGATTAATTTTATTACCGTCTGACTCTACTGTTGGGTCTTGATGTCACCTGTGTAATTAATTTTAAAGGTAACTTTATTTATTGTTACTATTTAACTAAAATCTCCAGCATGGGGAAACGGGATGAGCTCGACTTTTCTCGACACCCCCTCCTCGAGGTCAGACCTTTCACATGCTGGGAACCCAACACCCTCCTGCAGGTCTGCGTCCTCATACCCCGGAAAGAGAAGATGGTCGTCTGGGTGTGAAGATCCTTAGTCGTCACAAAGGCTCAGCAGTCTGGGATGTGAAGATGCAGATCCTCAGTCTTCACCAAGGGCTGAGCAGTCTTCAAAACTCCACTGCTCTTCGACACCCCCTCCTTATTGTTTTGATGTCTCTCAGGAAGTGACGAATGTCGAAGAGAACCCAGGTCGCTCTGATCCCTTAACAGTGACAAAAATTCCTCAGCTGAATGAAGTGTTGGTTCTTCAGGATGTGGAAGATTCCTTGGGGACAGGTTGATGGGCTGACGCAAAAAGCCTCAAATAAAAAAAAAAAACTCTGGGAGTTCAGTAGAGCAAAGCAAAAAGCATAAGCAGCATGACGCTTTATCCATAATCATAATCATTTTCCGTCACTGGGGTCGTTAAAGGGGTACTGGAGTTGTCGGAGGCAACAGGAATTGTCCAATTGTAAAACTGCAGTCTTTGGGCTTCCTCATCAAAACTTACAGTGATGAATATCCAGGACAGGCGCTCTGAACATCAGGATGGATCAATTGCCAGGTCCTGGGAGGAAAGTGTCGACCCTTCCCCTTTCCAGGTTAAAGTTAGATGAGGAAAAAAACACACAAAACAACAAAACAGTTCTTCTTTTGGATGCACTCCATCAGGTAGGACTCCGTGAAGTCCACAGGTTGCTTGTAGATGTTGGGTGTGACCTCAACACTTTGTTGCAGGATTGATCTTGGTGGTTGTCTATGACACCACTCCTTCCGCACGACTTCAGTCCCTTTTCCAGTTTAATCCATCAGTTTGTGACAGGAGTTCTTCTTTAGCATAATCCAATTACTTCAGGGCTCTCCTAGTCCAAAGCCTTGAAGTTGTTCTTTGAACGGCAATCATCCTGTAATAGTGGCCAGTCTAACACAGGATGGCATGGTGCTTGATTCTTGCAATCTTCTGGTTCGCCTTAGCTAAGAACTGTCTTGAACACTGACCTCCTTGGATCCCCCTTATTTCCAGCAATACTGTATTCCTATCCAGTATTTCCTTCACAATGTCTGTTGTTTCAAACTTTGGCTTCACCGCTGCGTTCACAGGCTGTTCCCTTGCATGACCCCATACACGTGCTCTTCTGGGACCTCCCTTCCTGTCCCACTTCTCGATTCCGACAAAGACAACCTTCCTTTGCTGGATATAGCGTTCCACCTCATCGTTCCCACGCTAATGAGCTCCCTCATGCGTGTGCGCTCTCTGATGCTCGACCTTGAGCTCCAAATGCATTTCACCACTTGTGGAATTGCTTGCATCTTCTGGACGTACGACAGCCGTCATCCTCAACTTCCCTGTTTGCCTTTGTCCTCGAGTTGCTTGTTCCCAAAGCCTCTCTTAGTACTCCAGAGCATGGATGGGTTCAAGTGACTTTGGCTACTAGCCTTACTGTCTGGACATGGTCAACTGTCCCCTCACCCACACGCCGTGCAGTTACTGCGAGGGTGGTGACTGAGGCTTTCAGTCACCAACAACTCTACCCCTGTAAAGCTGCTACTCTAAGCGAGCTATCCAGAACTATACTCCTGTTTTACACGCTTAGACTTCTATGACGTTGGGCGCCACCTTGTTGTTACGCAACGCCCCACGTTGGGCGCCAATTTGTTATTACGCAATAGTCAGTCACACCCCTACCTCCTCTCAGACTCCTACTGACTGACTACTGACCAGCTCTTCGTCTAACGAGTCCGTGAAGCCTCTACCTCCTGAGTATTACCACAGATGAGTATAAAGAGGGCATTCTGTTTAAGCTGGAAGCGAGAAAGATGCGTCTAGACTCTAGACTCTAACCACCTTCAGATCCTGAGATTATGACCTTTTACAGTTAATGGATCAGACATCCAAAATAGCCCGTGGTAGCCGGGCTCCAGAAACCACCCCAGTTAACGGCGGCTCTTTCTCTATTAATAACGTGCACTTGTTACAGTCTAGATAACTTTAGAGACTCGGCACGAGTCCCAAGGTCATTATTTAACATAACTAAAGAAACGTCTGAAGCCCCCAATTCACTAGGATCATGAACATTGATTTTTATATTAACCAGAAGAATTGTTATTCCAATGACTTAATTAATTTAACTGTCCACAGCATCAAGTAGACTTTAATATTTTATTAGCAAGCTTTAGCAGGGGAAAATGACATACAGCTATTTCATTCAAAAATCAAAAATCCAAATATAAAAGAATTTTGGAAAACACACTCCCCTTCTAGTCCCTATACTGTGTCACTAAACCTTAGTGACACAGTATAGGGTGTGTGATATCTGCTAAGAGTTTAAATGAGATGGAGAGAGATAAAGGATTCCATCCCTTCTCGTAATCTCTTAGGCTGTGTATTTTTTCTTCAAAGACCTGGAAGCTTTAATAGTGACGTTTATTATTCTTTGAAAATAATCCATGAAACATTTCTGACAATCTGCTCTGTCTAATCACATGTCCAGGTTTACATTTTGCAGCTAAAATGGTTTTAAGAAAATTGCTAGATATTCTGAAGGAGTTTTAGTTCTGTAGAGATTGTTTTAATCATTCATTGTCTGTGTTTACCTCAGTTATTCTTTGTTTTAATCAGACCTGCCTTGTGTATGTCCTGCTTTAGTTCAGTCTGTTCTATGTTATTAGTTAAAAATACTTATTTCTTGTGTTTATTTATTCTTTATCTCACTTAGATTGATGTTTCCAAGATCCTGTTTTAGTGTTGGCTTCTCCTCACTCTGCCGTCCCATCTCTCTCTCTTCCTCAGCCTCCTTTCTGCTTGCCCCTCACAGCTGCACTCATTTAATATTTCTTGTTTCATTTTTTTCATTAAAAAGATCACTGTTCACTCATTACCTCTGCCTGTTCTGGGTTTTGTGTCCAATTGTCACAATAGATTATGACAAAGAATATCACAGCTGTCTACTCACTTCAGGTCAGCTTGCTGAAAGAACATTGTAACACTTTTTTCTTTAACTTGAAGAAATGCAGAATCAGTTGTTTTTTAAAATGCCATATGAAACAAACACTAAAGAGCTGGACACTAAAAAGCTCCAGTTTTTAAACTGTTGCTTGCAAGCCTCCTGTGTTAAGCAGCCGAATGGCCTACCCTAGCAGGTAGCCTGACTAATTTACTAGCTGATATCAAAAGATTGGTGGGAAGGGATAATATTCTCTGCAACTAAAATTTAACCACTAAAGTTAATGGATATCTGTTCAAAAAATGTAGCTTTAAGTTATGCAACAACATTAAAATGACAAAGATTAGCTTTAGATAACATAAATATAGCTACAATTTCTAGCTGGATTTCCATTGGCCTTATAATCGCAAAAAATAGAATTATGAAAATAAATTTGCTTAATGGAAACTTGTAAATTTTGGGAGAAATTAATGTTTTTGGATAAAAATGTTTTTGCCTAAGGATGTTATGGTTTTTCAGCTGTATCAAAAATAGTATATTTCACAGAACTGCATTGGAAACACTTTTTTTGCATCACAAGTCATTTGATCCACTGACGGATGTTAGCACTGGCAGAAACCATGAAGAAGTTGACAGGAAGCGGTAGGAGAATGACGGCACGGCAGGTTTTTCAATGACATGTTTTAGTGAAAACACTTATTTTAATTGTGTTTCTGATTTAATGGAAACACCTCAATTGTCAAATTGTGTTTTGTCAACATTAGTGTAATCGACAAAATTTTCTAATTTAATGGAAACAGCTTTTGATCATTTACAATAGTTGCTCCTCTTATGTTTTAAATAAAAACAGTTTGATCATGTCATGCATTTTTGTTTTAAGTATTATTTACTGTATTATCGGTGACAATACAGTGACACAAGGTTAGCATACATTGACATATGGGGAGAATCTCGTTAAAGTCCCAAGCCTAATTTTGACCCATACAAACAAGGAGAAAAGCAGATGACCTAGTAATTATTTAAAACTAATAATGTATTTTCAGTCTTGTGACATATTCTCATTATGTGCACTGAAGAGAGAAATAAGACACAAACTCTTAGATAGTTAATATTCTAAGCAGGAAAAAAGAGGGGGCAGAGATGGTGGGGATGGTTGACTTCATCAGAGCTTGATGTGAGCACCAAGAGGCCAGACAGAAACTCGATTACTGGGAAATGGAAGACTGTTGTTGTGCGACTCTGACAGTGTGTAGTGATGGGTGGAGGGGGTGAGGGGAGGCATGACTCCAAGATGATACCATCAAAGTCCTCCTTTATTTTGCCTGATGAGGAAACGATGTCCCATCTCCCTGAGCTGCCAGAGGGCATGCTGATCTCATCTGGCTGTCAGACACAATGATGGGAAGGCTTCTTGCTTCCCCCAGAGCCACAAGTAAATGAACAAATTAGTGAATGGACTCTGCATCAGGTTTCACAATGAAACTGGACGAAGTGCATTAGCATTTTTCGAGTTAAACTGACTGGATATATCCTGTGCTGTGATAAGACGTGTGCTATCTTTGATGAATCCAAGTTGCGCTATGCCGCTTGGTGCTGGAAATTCAAAGCATTGTTATGAGACACTCCTCGGCACGTCTGGGGGTTGGGTTGGGCGTGTTCTTCGCTCTTGTGCTCCACCCTTGATCCTTAGAGACACAATAAGAATGGCAAAACAAAAAAGGAGGCAACTGCTTTGGAGTATTTTTAGAGGCAGATGCAAATTATTGCATTTATAAAAATTTATAATTTTTTTTTTTTTTACATATTTTACAGTTTGCTATGAGACAGATATGAAAAGATCAGTCTCCTCCACTTCCTCCATGAGCTACTATTGCCACCTGAAGAAACGTTCCGCTCCCAATCAAAAGCAACCAAACAGAGCCAGTAGGAGGGGCTTAGTGCTGTAAATCAATGTTATGTCCTTGCTTCTAATTGCGCTAATGGCAGAGAAAGAACTTAACGTTACAGGAAAACTACTTAGCCGCCATCATAGTCCAGTTAACCACGGGAGAAGGCGGAGCAGCTCAATCCTCTCACAGATGATCTGTCTCATGCCATACTACCACAGTTTCAACAAATATTAATAAAAAAAAAAATAAAAGTTACATACTGCAGCTTAAAGTAATTCAAACCTAAAATACCTTGATAATTTCAGTTTGGTTGCACATATATGTGCAACTAAACAGTATTTAGTATATATACTATGGTATATATACTAAATAGCAAAGACGTTGTAAGTTACGTTTGAATAAGTTAGCACTGGCAGACTTTCAAGACTTTTTCAGGGTAAGCAATATTCTTAAACTGATCTGAAAGTGTCATTTTCAAAAAGCTTTCTGTTTTCTGCTTACATCATCAACAACAGCCTTATTGTGTTAACTTACAGGCATTAAATAATAATGATGTCATCAGAGCATCCATCCATGCATTATCTTACACCCTTGTCTCTAGTGGAGTCAGTCGGGTTGCTGGTCCAGCAGACAGCGGGGGAGAAGCGGGGTCACCCTGGACAGGTTGCCAGTCCATCGCAGGTCATCAGAGCATATTTTAGTTTTCAACAAGTTGTACACATGTTGAAAACTTTCCCTTTGGTTTTTAAGTGAGCAGAAAAGGAGTAACTCCCTGACCCTTTACAATCCAAAATCCTCATCACTTTCAAACACTTGAAAGTTGATGAGAATTAAGCTATGTTCACTTGAAATCTTTTATTAAGCAGAATGTTTTGTTGTACAATGTGGTTTGAGAATAACAACAGCCACATAGGGGATGTTTAAATTGTGGGATTTCACGCCGATGGCAGGTCACAGATGCCTGGATTGTAAACAGACCGCGCCCTGTTGAAACTGGCAGTGGAGTCAGACACCTTTAAACGCTCCGAGGAGCAACGCTGCCTGGTGAAATAAATCCAAACCTTGACTACTCCACTGCAGCCAGACAGTGCTTAATGAGATGCAGCCAGATTACTAATTGAGTTCCCTGGATTCCACATTGCATACATCGCCATGGTAACTGAACCAGCCATAGCTTTTCATACTCAAATGAAATAAAATCCTTTTTTGTTCCATATCTTCATTTTTTCTGAGTCTGAATAAAACTTTCAGTAATCATCCCAATCTGTTAACTGCTAATCTTATTAAAGAAATAATGAGGTTTAATAAATGCAAGACATGATTAAACAAATTATATCTGCTTGAGGAATTAGTTATAATGGCTCCAACGTATGAGCCATGGGTCGAGAGAGTGAAGCGTTGTGGATAGAGGCAGTTAAAGAAGATGCTGTTAGTGCAGGGAGGAGGAGGAAGCGCCTGGATTCCCGCTGACACCAACACGGCCCATTCTGTTCCCTGTCACAGTGACATAAAGCAGTCTTGAGTCACTGCTGGCCGCCTCCTGAATCCCTCTGCTTCGCTGACACCCTGACCCCCCACCACCCCACTACCCTACCCCCTCCACACATCAGATTATGTATCCTAATCAGATGGATAACAAGATCCAGAATGTTTCCTCCTGGGGAACAGACACTTAGAGAGCAACATGTTGTTAATTGCACAGAAACATGTGGTGAAAGCAGTGCAGCGTTTCTGCAGATTTCACCAACTTAATATTTAAGACATTGAGACCTTTTTAAGACAATTACGAATACAATTTAAGATCATATCATGGTTATCATAGTTAACTAAAACTAACGAAATAACAAAAACTGAAATTGAGAAAATATTTTTAACTTGCATTGATAAAAATGTCCGAAGAGTCAGCGTCTGCCGTGAAGCGGGCGCTGTACCGGTCCGTCGTGGTGAAGAGAGAGCTGAGTCAAAAAGCGAAGGTCTCGATTTACCGGTCGATCTACGTTCCCACCCTCATCTATGGTCATGAGCTTTGGGTCATGACCGAAAGAACGAGATCGCGGATACAAGCGGCCGAAATGGGTTTCCTCCGCAGGGTGGCTGGGCTCTCCCTTAGAGATAGGGTGAGAAGCTCGGCCATCCGGGAGGGACTCAGAGTAGAGCCGCTGCTCCTCCACGTTGAGAGGAGCCAGTTGAGGTGGCCCGGGCATCTGGTAAGGATGCCTCCTGGGCGCCTCCCTGGTGAGGTGTTCTGGGCACGTCCCACCGGGAGGAGGCCTCGGGGAAGACCCAGGACACGCTGGAGGGATTATGTCTCTCGGCTGGCCTGGGAACGCCTTGGGGTTCCCCTGGAGGAGCTGGAAGAAATGGCTGGGGAGAGGGAAGTCTGGGCCTCCCTTCTGAAGCTGCTGCCCCCGCGACCCGACCCTGGATAAGTGGAAGAAAATGGATGGATGGATAATAAAAATGTTAATTCAAAGTTAACAGGAACTATTTGGAATTATATTGTGCGTTTATAATACTATTTGCAACATGCTAAAAATATAGATACAATATCCTTTGATTTTGTGTATATGAATCTTTTGAAATGATGTGAAATAGATTTTTTCCCCACACAAGCAGCTGTCGGCACGTTACCGAACTCCATTCTCCTCTTGGTGGCTCTTAAGCCAGTCCACAAAATGGTTGCAGCAAAAGTCCAGCCAGCTGAGAATAAATTTGCACTTACCTAAAAAGCTAGTTATCTAGCTGGCAAGGGCATATTAGCAGCTAGTTAGCGGTAGCTGCAACTGCCTCGAGTCACAGAATATAATGCAGGTCTGCACACCGCTCAAAATCCCCCAAAATGACATAGAATATTCAAGATTAAATAGAAATGGCTTGACAACATTTCAGACCTGTGACGTATTTAAAGCCATCTTACTTTTTTAATTGAATTTAAGACATTATAAGGCCTAAATTCTTACAATTAAGGATGCGCGGACACACTTTGTGGAGATTTGGCCCAGGCTTCACTAAACTGGGCAGTTTACAACCTGCATGTCATTTCCTCTGCTGAGGAAGAATGTTGTAAACTTGAGTCTTTATAGTTCTCTTAAATTTCAAACCGACAGTTTTGGGTTTCTGCATGTATCCAGGCCCCATGACTCTATAAAACAGCTTGGTTTAGACTCAGTGTTAACATGTTTGCAGGGTAGCGCACTGTGCCTATCCATTGTGTAGATACATTAGATTAATAACAGCAGAAACTGGGCTGCAGGCATCATGTTTTAGTGGCTTTTAGTGCTTAATGTGAGACAGACTCCATTGGATTCTGTTCTCATGTTGTGAACTGAATACTGTTATAACAAATATTCAGACACTTTGACAAAAAGTGTAGATGTCAGGAACAAATTGGTGCCAGTGTAGTTCACAGTATTTGACCAAAAGACATTTTGACATGACATGGATGATAGGAATAATACCAAACAGACTTCAAGTTGTCAAATGATTACTCAGAATATAGTTTCTAATTTTACTAGATAGTCAAACAAGTCAAGAAAATCATTAAAGCTTAAGGAAATAAACTTTGACTACAATTGTCTTACGTGATTTTCAGATTCAATAGAAACTTAGAAATTACACAGGCTTTCTATGTTATTTCCATGGCTGTTGTGTAATACCATATAACTGAAGTGATACATGCAGCATAAAGTATTTAGTCAAACAATGTGCAAAGTGGATGAATTTTTTCTACTCCTGCTGAACCTTCAGTGGGCGTCAGATCAAAAAAGTGGAAGAAACTCCATCTGTCTTTCAGTAGCTAAATTAATAACATTAGCTAAATGACTCTTGTCAATCTTCAGAAGGCCCTCATAAAATACAGCTCAGCTTGTCATGTTCCATGTAAGATTTGATTTGAGGCTTCCGTGTGTTGGTTGCCGAATAGCTGAAGAAGAAAATGTGGCAGAGATCAATATGACTTCATACCAAATTCTTTGTTTTGTTGTTTTTAATGGTCTAACCAAACAATAAGGGGTGCAACTGCATAATCTTGTGATTTATCACTCCACCTTATGCGTCAGACGTAAATGAGAATGTGAGAAGACAATGAAGCAAATGAAAGGGATTGTTTCCATTAATTGCAGGTGTGTTTCTCTTTAATTTGCCTTAGGGCTAGAGACTTGGTTAGATGGGGTTCTGAGTCTAAGCTTATTGATTTGTTGTTGGGCCCCGCTTTAAAGCCACTTTGCTGGTTATTACCTGTACTACCATTCTCCTGTGAGCAGCGTTTGCCCCTGCTACAAAGCATGCCGTGCTCCCCCGACACACACACACACACACACACACACACTCCCATCTCAGATGGCTCCGTAGTACATTTAATTGAAACAGACAAAATAACACTACTGTTATCCCGTGGGCCTGATTCTATTAGCATCTTACTTGGCCCCCCTTAGGGAAACGCAGCCGCAAGCGAAGGGGGAAACACGGACGGAACCATCCATATCTTTGGAACTCCTCTGGGGGATGATCGCATTGCCTGCAGGGGTGAGACAGAATGTTTCCCCCATTCCACCTGAGCTGGTATAAGACATCCTGCATATCAGAATCCCGATGATGTTTGTCCAAACTGTCCATTTACACAGAAATGAATTCACATCCAAACATGAAAGGCTGTAGATAGTTTTGAGCTTCCACTCATCTTCGAAGAGACATCGACCTTTTTGCCCTGGTACAAGCAGACAGGCAATTATTTGCATGATCACACAGTTATTGTGTTGCATCCAACCACTGAGAAATTTAATTATCTCATGGTAAATTCTTTCACAGAAGACAAGTAACGAGCCAGGCCCGTCCTCATTTCCCGCAGTGGTTCATGTCCATCAGTGTGTCTATGTGATTGGATTTTTACTCCGTAAGGATTCATGTGTGAAAAACTACGCCTGTTTGCTTGCTTTGAGTAATGCACCACGTATTAATTATAAGTGCCCACCTTCTGCTGCGTTGATTGGTTGTCTGAGTCTCAGAAATAATGGTTGATAGAATTGGAGTATAGATTCTGCTGAGCAGTGGAATCAATTGTCTCACCTGAGTAGTCACATAAAATATAGGCTTCAACAGACAGTAACACTGCTGCATGCCTCATTCAGTGACAGCACTCCACTTTATCAAGTGGGCTGCAATCATACTACTGAAGGAACAAGAGAGTAGAACCTTATTCCCCATTTCCTCCTTTGTTAAATGATTGAAGGCCGCCTGGTTCCATTCTAACTCAAATCGCATTGCAGCAATATTTGGATTGCTATGGAAACGGCTTTCCACCCAGACATGATGGTGTCTCCCAGCTGCTCCTATACAGTCACTCCCATAAAGAGGAAATGATTCCACGAAGACATGCTCCACCAACAGAGCAAAGCAGGGTCCCTGGGGAACAAGTGCCTACGCAAAGAGCAACCTGCCACAGTAAAAAAAAAAAGTCTTCTCCCAGCCGACTGCTGATATTAATTACCAATTGAAAGATGTGCCTCCAGTATTTCTTAAGTATGGCTGGGAGGGGAAGCTACAGATGTTCACAAACGCGCGTGCACACACACATGCAGACAGGTCTTCTGGTAGAAAAATGGGAGATGCTCTTGCTTTATTCTCAGCTCCTTGCAGCACGTGTCCTGATAAGAAGTGGGAGAAAGCCTTGTAATAAATCACAGCTCCCTCCAGATAACACGCCATGCGCTCACTCTACCTCTGTGTCAACTCCCATAATGCTTCTGTGCAGAGTAGCCTACAGCGTGAAGAAAATCACAAATAACTGAATAATTTCCTTCCAGTCTTGTTTTTGAAGGAAACCTTTATAAAAACA
Organism: Poecilia reticulata; assembly: GCF_904066995.2. NCBI lineage: Eukaryota > Metazoa > Chordata > Actinopteri > Cyprinodontiformes > Poeciliidae > Poecilia > Poecilia reticulata. The sequence continues at coordinate 29,840,428 of NC_088834.1, forward strand.
ATAATAGTATTGCTGTTGAAATAAATTTGAGATAAATGTAAGCAAATTCATTGCTAGCCTATGAATATATCACCAATTCACAGCATGCCATCTGAAAGCCCTTTACAAGACAAACAGATCCCATACAGTGGTGGACATTCTTCTGCTAATAGAGGAGCTAATGTTTTGTTTAGTGCTTGTTAAAGGAAGAGTATTCTGAATTGGTTAAATTTGGAAAAAAATCTGGCTCTCTCTTCCTGTTGAAGTTCCTCTGGGCGACCGCGTGTGGGCACAAGAAACACAACAATGCGTGGTGATGTCACAGAATTGCAGAATTTAATCCAATGGGAGACAACGTATGAAGATACAACAGAAAACTGTAGAACAACAGAGACAATACACGTCACACCTGAGACAGGAAGATAGGAAAAAGGCAAATACGCGTCTTTGGAGAATGCTGAATGCAAAAGGAAATAAACCAGCAATCTGAATTGGTACTCCTGCGCACAAACTTTTATACTTGTGGGGGTGTTTTCCTCTTTAATATATTCAAATAAGGCGTACCTCTGCTTGACCAACTAGAAGCTATTTTTGAGCGTCTGAGAAACCTAGAACTTACCTTATTTTATTATCAAGATCAAAAGACATTTGCTCCTTCGTGTTAAACAAAATGATGGAGTTTGTCCGGGCCTCCTGCGGCTCTACAGCCATCTGGCATCTCTCCCGCTTTCTCAGGAACAAACTTTTATACTGTATTTAATTCAAGGAAAAGGAACCCAACTTTGTTCTTCTGCACTCAGCAACCTCAAAGATTTAGTCCTGCCAAAAAGCAATACATACAATCAACAGAAAAGAATGGAGTAAAATTCCTTTTTTTAACCTACTTTAATAATATTCAGTCCCAAGTATAAAAATTAACACAATTTTTCAAAAACCCCATTCACCATAAACGTAGGCAATTTTCTAATACCAAACAAAACATTTTCATGTCAGACAATTTCCATTTGATTCTGATATAGACACAGATAATACCATTTTCAATCAGAGCTTGCTATTAATGACTCAGAAAAATATCTTACAAATTAAATGTTAGTGATTTAAAACATCCATCCATTTTCTTGCACCCTTGTCCCTCAGTGGGGTCGGGAGGGTTGCTGGTGCCCATCTCCAGCTGACGTTCCGGGCGAGAGGCGGGGTCACCCTGGACAGGTCGCCAGTCTATCGCAGGGCAACACAGAGACACACAGGACACACAACCATGCACACACACACTCACACCTAGGGGCAATTTGGAGAGGCCAATTAACCTAACAGTCATGTTTTTGGACTGTGGGAGGAAACCGGAGTACCCGGAAAAAACCCACGCATGCACAGGGAGAACATGCAAACTCCATGCAGAAAGACCGGGGCCGGGAATCAAACCCAGAGCCTTTGTGCTGCAAGGCAACCGCTCTACCAACTGCGCCACTGTGCAGCCCTGATTTAAAACATTTTATGTTATATTCAGTTTTTTTGCACCATCTCAGATGTTAGTTTTGGAAGACTTCTGATCCTGCTTGCGTGAACCGACCAAACTTCTCTTTCCCATAGTGATTCAAGTGATACTGCCTTCCTGCATATGTTAATTTGATGGCCTCCTGTCCTCTCTGATAACTCCCCAGGGGTCCCAGCGGAAGCTCTCCTGCAGATCTCTACTTTCCTTTTCCATCCATCCATCCATCCATCCATCCATCCATCCATCCATCCATCCATCCATCCATCCATCCATCCATCCATCCATCCATCCATCCATCCATCCATCCATCCATCCATCCATCCATCCATCCATTTTCTTCCGCTTATCCGTGGTCGGGTCGCGGGGGCAGCAGCTTCAGAAGGGAGGCCCAGACTTCCCTCTCCCCAGCCACTTCTTCCAGCTCCTCCGAAGGAATCCCAAGGCGTTCCCAGGTCAGCCGAGAGACATAGTCTCTCCTTTCCTTTCCCATTATTTCAATACTTACCCAGCAATAGTTTAATTTTAAATCTCTAACAGAAACCTGTTCAAAATTAAGAAATTTGTTCAAAAAAGATTAAACAGTATTAAACACTAAAAATAATCATTTTTCCTCAATACGCTTTAGTGTTTTGGCTAACTTTAAAAATGTTTAGTTCACTTAGCTTCTCCTAAATTAATTTTTCTAGATACATTTTAAAGCTCAAATTTACTTGGCTGTTTTGTAAACTTTTAATTGAAAAAGGTTTGACATCTCTGTTGACGTTGACTGTTGAATATTGACTGATGTTTATATCCATGCTCTTATTTTAAAGTGGTTGAAGACCACTTGTGGCTCTCGTTCTTTCGCTCTTTTTCCTCCCCAATAACTTTATTTTAATCAAGACATACAGGAACAAAATGGATACTAAAAAATAATGTAAATACAATATCTAAGGGCTATGTAGAACATGTAAAATATAATGTCAGTGTGAGGGATTTACCCCCTCCCTAACAGGTGCTGTTTTTTGTACTTCTATTCTAATTTATCTGGTAAATGTATTTTTTGGTTGGAGGAAGATACTGACTTTATTTAATGATATTTTATTAATCATTCTCTCTTCTCTTTGAAGTCACCTGGTCATGTGTCGCCATGGAAGCACGCCCATGAGCAGTGCTGACAAGGTGTTTTCAATCAGCCTCACTGGGATAATCCATTGTTTGAGAGGGTGGGGAGATGTTTTTGGATTTTGTCTGGGCCCAGATTGTTTTTGTTTTGAAGTTGTTAGGGTTAGTTGTAATTATGTAAATATTTTTGTAAGAATATAATTTTGTACAAATTAGACTTTTTCCTCATTTGGTCTTGAGCCGAAAAAGGCTAGAGTGCCTTCTCCATGTCAGGGGGGTCATCCTGCCTCAAGTGGAGGAATTTAAGTATCTGGGGATCTTGTTCACGAATGAGGGAAAAAGGGAGCGGGAGATCGACAGGCCGATTGGGGCAGCGTCTCCCATGAAGCGGGCGCTATACCGGTCCGTCGTGGTGAAGAGAGAGCTGAGTCAAAAAGTGAAGCTCTTGATTTACCCGTCGATCTACGTTCCCACCCTCATCTTTGGTCAGGAGCTTTGGGTCATGACCGAAAGAACGAGATCACGGATACAAGCGGTCGAAATGGGTTTTCTCCGCAGGGTGTCTGGGCTCTCCCTTAGAGATAGGGTGAGAAGCTCGGTCATCCAGGAGGGACTCAGAGTAGAGCCGCTGCTCCTCCACGTCGAGAGGAGCCAGTTGAGGTGGCTCCGGCATCTGGTAAGGATGCCTCCTGGACGCCTCCCTGGTGAGGTGTTCTGGGCACGTCCCAGCGGGAGGAGGCCTCTGGGAAGACCCAGGACACGCTGGAGGGACTATGTCTCTCGGCTGGCCTGGGAACGCCTTGGGGTTACCCCTGAGGAGCTGGAAGAAGTGGCTGGGGAGAGGGAAGTCTGGGCCTCCCTTCTGAAGTTGCTGCCCCCGTGACCTGACCCCGGATAAGCGGAAGAAAATGGATGGATGGAGACTTTTTCCTTTTTGGAAATGTAACTGTTAACTCCACCCCGTAATTAGTCCTGGTAGGAGCCAATCCTTTAAAAGCCAGGTGATTTAGATCAGAGGGCGTCTCTCCCTCTTGTTTGAATGCCTGTTATGTTGTGAACTGGATTGTTAAGTTTCAAGGACTGCATAAAGAAAAATTCAAAGCTCTACAATCTCTGGGTCCTGTCTGATTTTTCATTGCAAACCAACAGTCAGCATTAATTTAGTTCTCCAGGGTTGTAGTCTTTCAAGGGTAGATATAATTTGAATTGAAGTTGGCACTTTAGCATTAGCTTTTAGAAGTTATTTGTGAATACAGCAGATGTGCGCAAAACTTGACTGCATCAAGAGCCGGTCGGCCTTTGAACTCTCTCTGCTTGCCATGGTTACCCACACTTATCTGTTTCAGCAATATTCCCAGCAATAAAACTGTTTATTACAGCGTGATAAAATACGTTATTCTACCAAATTAACATTAGTGGATGAGATGCAAATTAATAACCCATAAGCAGCTTTAGTGTTAATGCAACTAATTTTTTGGCTATCAGTGCCTACCACTGGAGAAATATATAATCAAATCAGTTAAATTATGTTGATGGAATACTGTTCTGGCAAACTGCCAGGTAGCCACTCCCCTCTGCTGCACCTTTCTGCGCTTCTCTGCTTGCAGGTGGACTCAATCTCCTAGCAATCAGAGAGTGCAGGTACTTTTGGTGTGACTGATCTATCACTCCTGTTTGAAAAAGTCCCACAGCATGAGAAGCAAACAGTGCTGGTAACACATGTAAATTCAGAACTGTGCAAAAGTCTACTACAAACTGTGAAGGATAGCCGGTAAGCCTCACAATGCTGTTGCTCATTTCCTGAATCTTATTGGAGCAGCACATGGACTCTGATTGATTGTTGTATCTAATAGTTTGAATCTTGAATCTTGAAGTCAAGCTAGTAAGTTTAAAGAAAAAAAATACACATGATGTTTATTGGCTAAAGTAGAAAGTTAAAAAAAATGAGTCTAAAAAAGAAAGGTAACACTTTATTTGAAGGGGGTTGAATAAGACTGTCATGACACTGTCATAAACATGACATAACACCTGTCATGAACATCAATAAGTCTTCATGAATATTTATGACTGTTGTCATAAAGTGTCATTCGGTAAATCATGACACTTTTAATACAAAGTTGACATTATTCAAAATGTCTTTGTTATGATAACTTGTCATTAACCTAGACTACCTAGGGAACAGTATCTGATGGGTGAAATATGGCCATCAGATAACGTTCCCCCACTGTAAAACAAGGGGAACGGTATCTGATGGGTGATTGTAACATAGGGGGAACGATATATATATATATATATATAACTAAACATATACATACATTTATAATAATTATAATATATATGTGACATATATGTATTTATCATCACTATTATTTATTATTATTATTACTATTATTATTGTTGTTGTTATTGTTATTATTGTTGTTGTTAGTATTATTAGTTTCCCGCAAAAACGTGAAGAAAGTGACAACTTTGCCGAAACATATTGTTTGAGGTTTCACGGTGTCCGTAGTTCCCTACGTACGTGCTTTCTCAGTGCTCAGCACGAGCGTATTTAGCCGCGTGGGCGGTGTGGAGCGACAAGAAGACACAGGGGGAACCATATCTGATGGGAAAACGCGGATTGACATAACACCGGTTCCTCAAATGGATTAATACAATGTTGCATCCTCTTTAGTTTTCTCTGGTCTGTAGTGGAGACTTGAATTTAACGCGCCATTTCAACCAAAGGTTTTGAATGCGCTTCCTAACCATGTAATGTAACAATATGAGGTGTTTAATTTATTTTTAACATTGTATTTTCATACATTTATGCTAGGGCTGCCCAAGTCTAGTTTTCCAGAGCTACCATCTGCAACTTTAGATGCGTTCCTTCTCTAACACACCAGGATCATTGACTCATTATAAGCCTCTACAGAATTTAATTGCTGCTAATGAGGGAAGTCAAGCTTTTGTCTGGGGTGTGTTTTAGCAGGGATGCATCTAAAAGTTGCAGTCTGGAGGACTGCAAACTCCTCCAGACTGGGAACTCCTGATTTGTACCGTCAATGTGGCCTGTTGAGGGAGGCCAATATGCTGAAGTGGCCCTCGGTGAAATTGAGTTTGACACCCCTGACCTAGACAAAATTGTCTTCGTTATAACAACTTGTCATTAATCAAGAAATCAGGATCTGACATAAATTTGTTATAGAAATATTACTGATTAAACTTTAAAAATTAGCTTTATGTAGCAATATTATATAGCTTTGCCATGTTGTTTAGTCTTAATTTTCTTAATTTAATCGATCCTAAAGTTTTACAGCAAGATGTCTACAAAGCACTTATGAACTTTGCATTTGAAACATTAAAGGCTGTTTTAACCCTGGTGCATGCGAGGACTGAGGCAAATGATACAAGTTTTACGTGGACCCCATTTCTAAACACAAGTGTTAAGTAGTGCAATACACCATCTCCACGAGTGAGAGGCAGCAGTGCACAAACAAGCGTGTCGGTGAAGAAGAAATCTTTAATCTTGTGGGGCCTAACCATAAGAGTAGATATTGTCGCCGACGAGATTTAGGGTGGCCATCTTGGAGCGGTACTCCACTCCACTCAGCTTATGTGTTTAGCAGGCACAATGACGTATCAGCACATTTAATCGATCATAACACGCTTTTTTGTTAATGGAAACCACATTCAAACATCTATCAAAGCTACATTTATAAACAATTGTATTTTTAAGTATGTTTTTAATATATAGTTCAGCATACTTAAATATGCCTAGTGGCAATAACAATAGAATAGGAATGGAATATTCTGATATTGGTGTATGATGAACGTATTACAAAGCCCACAGCCGTTAATTTATTTAATAATTTATTTAGTAAGATCAATACATATTTATATAACTATACAAACACAAATAAATAATGATTAATAATGACAAATAAATAAAGATTAATACTGAATAATATATATTGGATACATGTATGTATGTATGTATGTATGCATGTATGTATGTATGTGTGTCCATACACACACACATATATATATATATATATATATATATATATATATATATATATATATATATATATATATATATATATATATGTTTTCCAGCCGACGAGTTCTACCTTCAGAGTGATTCCGCACCTGAGATTGAGTCCAAAATCCGATCCGAGATTCATTCGTGCTGCAGTTAATCCGTCTCTCTTTAAAGATATCTCCCACTTCTTCCTCATATCGTGTCTTTATAAAACCTTCAAAACAAAAACGGAAGATTTGGGATGTATTTTACTCTTGACAGAGTGAGAGAATTACACATAAATAATAGTCTTTACCACCTGTGTAAACGGAATCTCAATTATCTTTTATAGCGGGGTTGAACCCGGTATTACACCAAGTATTGTAGCTAATATTAGCTGGTATCTCGCCGGTGAACATAAATACAGTAAAGTAATATTCCAGTCACAGAATATACACAATAATATGTCCATCTTACTTGTGAAATGTTGTTTGTGGAGCCCTCACATAGTCCATCGATCCGAACAACAATACCCCTCAGTGCTGAGGCATCTTCTGCTGTTTTGATTGAGCAAAGTAGGAGGGTATACCGCTCCAAGATGGCCGCCGTATCGCCTAGGTCTACTCTTATATTGTGTCTATGGGCCTAACGGCCAGACCACCTGTTTAAAAAGAAGCTGAAGTTTGACACCTAATACTTATGAGGTATGTGTCTTATTAACTTTATGTTTTCTTTGAGAAAATAACATTGACTATGTTCTCTTTCTTTGTAATGTTAGCTATGAGCAATTCAAGCCAAACCTACTTTGTTGTAAGTTAATGTTAGCTAAAGTTATTAATCTCCATTATTGTAATGTTAGCCCTTAATATTAAACATATTTTAAAGACAGGCAAATTGTTTTTTTCCCTCCAATTTAAATCTAGCAAATTAAACGCTAATATATTAGTCAAAGTTATCCTTTATGTGCATTATTTAGCAACTTGGCTGATATGACACAGTGCTTGTGTTCTTTGTTTTGGAAACTTTAGCCACATGAAGACCCATGTTAGCCTAAGGACACATGGTGGGGGGGACAAAGTTGGCTAATGAAGACATGCTACGAGTGTGGAGGATGATAATGAGGACCAGCCACCAGAGAAAGAAGTTCCTGTTTGACCAAAGAGAAAGAAGCAGATGAAATATTCCCCAAGAAAATTAGGTAAGTCGTTTTTATGTTAATGTTTTCACCATGTGAAGTGGGGTGGGTCTGGCCAGGTAAGTGCGGAAGGGGGAGCAGGAATCAACATTCATCAGTTGAATTAATAAGTTACGTTTCAGACAACTAAAAACTGGTGTTAAATCTATTTATTTATTAATAAACGTCTTGCAAACATCAATAAAAGAGTATCTGGTTGGAAATAATTTAGAATGCTCATTAAGTGAAAAGATACACTCATGTGCCTAAAACTATACATTAAATGATGCAATCTGAATAACAACAGTCTGTTTGAACTTCTGTCAGACAAATACTTGATCAGAATAATTTTGTTCAGCTCCAGTTATTATGCTACTTGTATTAAGAAATAATTGTATTGCACTTTATCACAACCAGTCATGTTAACTAGACATTTGTCTGCCAGTCTACCATCCTGACAGTGTGCAGCAGGGGACATTCTTGGAATGGTATTTAAATAAATGCTGAATTATGATGACATTGTTCTTTTGCTTTTTTTGTTTTTGTTCTTTTTTTTAAGTGACTAAAATGAATTGAGTCATCACCGACTATGAGAATGTCCAGAAGAGATTCACCAAGTTTGAATTCATGAAAAGGCTTTCACCATGATTAACTATTGCAAGAACAGCTGTAATTTCTGAGCATTTCTGGACATCTTTAAAGAGCTGCTTCTGGGAAATGAAGACAAGAAGATCGTCTGTTTTCAGAGCATTACAGGAAGGCTATTACGAAGGAGATGGCTGAGATAATCAAAGCAAAAAATTTTACTGTTGTAAGAACCTTTTTTCTTAAGTTAAAGAATAAGTAATTGTGTTTTAGTTTTTCATTCAGTATTTCAGAGTAACACTATGCTGACCAGATGTTAAACCCTCTGTTGTCTTAGAACAAGTTATCTTTTGTTTTATTCCAATGTACAAAGGGTTTGTTCTGCAGCTATGAGTAGTTATAAGTAGTCCAGTGTGTTTCACTTCACTTGAGGTAAGACTTAATATCAATGACTCTGTTAGCATAGCATTTGACACTGTAATAACACTAAATTACATCTTTATAATTGTTGCTAGTAGTTTCACTTTACTTGAGGTAAGAGTTAATATTATCCATCCATCTATTTTCTTTACACCCTTGTCCCTAAGTGGGGTTGGGAGGGGTGCTGGTGCCTATCTCCAGCTAATGTTCTGGGCGAGAGGCAGGGTTCACCCTGGACAGGTCGCCAGTCTGTCGCATGGCAACACAGAGACAGACAGGACAAACAACCATGCACACACACACACTCACACCTAGGGACAATTTGGAGAGGCCAATTAACCCGACAGTCATGTTTTTGAACTTAATATTAATGACACTGTAATGACACTTAATGACATCTTTATAAATGTTGCTACTTGTTTCACTTTACTTGAGGTAAGATAATATTAATGACACTGTAATGACACTTAATGACATCTTCATAATTGTTGCTACACGTTTCAATTTACTTGAGGTAAGAGTTAATATTAATGACATTGTACTGACACTTAATAACATCTTCATAACTGTTGTTACTTGTTTCACTTTACTTGAGGTAAGAGATAATATTAATGACACTTAATGATATGTTCATGAGTGTTGCTACGTGTTTCACTTTACTTGAGGTAAGAGTTAATATTAATGACACTGTAGTGACACTTAATGACATCTTCATAACTGTTGTTACTTGTTTCACTTTACTTGAGGTAAGAGATAATATTAATGACACTGTAATGACACTTAATGAGATCTGCATAACTGTTGCTACTTGTTTCACTTTACTTGAGGTAAAAGTTAATATTAATGACACTTAATGTCATTTTCATAGGTGTTGTTACTTGTTCCATTTTACTTAATGACACTGTAATAACACTTAATGACATCTTCATAACTGTTGCTACTTGTTTCACTTTACTTGAGGTAAGAGATAATATTAATGACACTGTAATAACACTTAATGACATATTCATAACTGGTGCTTTTGTTCCACTTCAGTTGATGTGAAATAAATTGTTCATTTGTTATTAAATTATTTGACAGTGTAATAAAGCTTAATGAAATCATTATTGCTTGTCCTACTTGTTTCGTTTATTTCAGGGAGTGGAAATATTAATCACTGTTTTGTTAAAGCTTTTGCTAGTGTAATAATTAAATCATTATGACTACTATTATGACAAATTTATGTCAGATCATGATTTCTTGGTTAGTGACAAGTTGTCATAACGAAGACAATTTTGTAAAGGTTTATGACAAGTTGTCATAACAACGACAATTTTGTCTAGGTTAATGACAAGTTGTCATAATGAAGACAATTTTGTCTAGGTTAATGACAAGTTGTCATAAGGAAGACATTTTGTCTAGATTGTCAAGTTGTCATAACAAAGACATTTTGAATAATGTCAACTTTGTATTAAAAGTGTCATGATTTACCAAATGACACTTTGACAACAGTCATAAATATTCATGAAGACTTATTGATGTTCATGACAGGTGTTATGTCATGTTTATGACAGTGTCATGACAGTCTTATTCACCCCCCCTTCAAATAAAATGTGACCTTTAGTGTTGAATTTTTTAGTGTTGAATTTTACTATAAAATATTTGCTGTTTACTTTGGAATAACTGGTTTAAAGGGGTGGAAATATGTTTATTTCACAGTATATTGTTAATTTCAGAATGTAATGGATTTGTTTCTGTTTCTTTTTAGGCTTTTCACCTATGTGGCTGAAAGGCTAAATTACTATGATGACAATCATACAAAAATAAAGACTGATCAGCTAAATTGAAGGCTCTGAGTGAAATCCAGTTAAAAGTTTTATTGTAGAGACTGTCCCTTTCAAGTGGGGTATTGCACAGAAAAGCAAACCTGACAAAACTTGACAAATACCATTCAAAGACATACATTTTGGTGCATTCAGGTTATTAATGAAATGCAGTCAAAAAAGTAGTGCAGCATAAAATATAGTGGTTGTTTCCGCAATATACCATAATGCACAATATTATTTGTCTCCAATATTAGATGGTTAATGCCTCATTTGATTTGGTTCTACATTTCCTTTAATTACATAATTTTTTTTCAGTTTTGGACTTAATCAGACTTTCAGTTTGACATATGACACTATTGAGACCACAGAGGATGTACATTTTCTAAATGTTTTATTTAATGGATTTTAGCAGTCTCACCTTGCTGTACATAGTTGGCAGCCCTAAGGTCTGCACTATTTAGACTGAATGCAAAGAAAGCTAGAATTTGGCATTCATTTAGTACCTTTGTACCGAATAACATCCTAGGAAAACCCAACAAAATCAGTTTTACCAGAATTTATTGTGGTTTGTCAGTAAACCTGACAATACATTTACAATCAGAAATCTTTGAACTGAGAGCAGACTAAAGTATTTTCATTGATAGTTGCAATAAATCTATTAAACATTAGCAATATTTAAAGTGCCTCCATCTCTGTGTGTGTTTCCAGGACTAAAAGTGCAGCATACTCACCCACCACTTACTAAAGATAGCTTTTGATAATGCATGTTTTGAAAAAGAAATTTTCCCTCCAGTTGGTGGGTCTAGGTTGAGCTGTGTGTCTCTTTTCATTTCTGCTTAACCAATTCATATTGACTTTGCAAGCAGAGCGACTTACTGAATGCTCTCCAGTTTATTTTTTTATTTTGAATTTTAATAAATCTTAAGCAATTTACTTATATATCTCCTTTTGCAGTGGCTTCTGGGGACTACTGCTGACTTAAGTGGCCCATATTACAAAAAATGAAACCACCAACTGAGCTACAAGAGGATGGGGGGAGGAGCAGCTGAATGAGTTTTGGGGTCCACTGCTGGAATACGAGGTACAAAGACCTTGTTCATACCCCAACTGTGAGGAAAGAAAAACATATGTTGGCTATTCTCTTTGTGTAGGTGTGAAATGACAGTAAAATGAAACCTGACTTATTGAATCATCGCCTTAGTATTCCCTTAAAGCGAACATCCGCAACAAGAGAAAACAAATGATCCAAACTGGAATGAACGAACAGGTTAAATCTTTTGTGAAGACGTTGAATTCCACTTTAGATAAATAAAACACTGACCAGCATTGTTATGAGCTCCTGACAACACAATCCATCTTCATTTTAGATGAAAGCCTATAGGCTGTCTCCAGTGGCGCAAAAAGTGGGTATGCAGGGTATGCAACGCATAGGGGCGCAGCACCAGAGGGGGCGCCAAAACCCCGCCTGGAGGGGGCGGCGCGCCGATGATGTTTTCCCGTACACTAATGCGCGCCTTACGCTCCTTCACCTCGCGCACATAACGAGGTAAATGTAGCGAGTTTTACCCTTCACGTATCGTCGCCTCGGGGGGGGGGCGCCGATCTATGTTTTTGCATCCACCTGAATAATGTGTAGTTGCGCCACTGGCTGTCTCATATAGAGCAGGCGAAGTCGGCACACAGGCTGCATATTTACTTCCAGCTCATTTATTCTCATTATGCAGCTCTGAGGACGTCAATGAGGGGATTTCTGCCCCACAGTGATATTCACAGTGATATTTGAAGATGCAGAAGGAGAGAGAGGGGGAGCAGGGAGAGAGATAGGAGGGGTGAGGGTGATGTGTCAGACGGAAGAGGAGCAACGGGGGGTGCAAGCCGTCATGCTCTGCCCATGAACTTTGACACCTTTGACAGAAGTACCCTCTGTTTTCAGTCCCCTTGTTGACAGCACCAGCTCATTCTTTTCCCCCTTGTTCAGTCTCCGTTGGAAATTTCACCACCCCCTCACATAATGAGACCCCGCCCTGTCTAGTTGAGACGCATTCACAAATTTGAACCTTTGTTTTACCTCTGTGCAGTAATTAGGGTTTCCAGCACTCTCAATTCTTGAAAACTGCTTCTAGTTGTATTACCATAGATATTCTAAAAACAAAGCTGTCCTTGTCCATTTAATGGTACTAGACTTTTTCAAACTCTGATATTTTTTCTGATTGATTTAGTAGCTGCGTTTCCACTAACCATAAAAGAGTGCAAATTAAGATTGAAAAAGTAAATTTGCTTTTAGGGAAAGAACAACCTCAGAAAAAAATGTTTTTTGATAAAAAGTTTATGGGCTAGGATGAGGTGGTTTCTCAGGTATATTGAAATTGGTTTATTTTGCAAAACTACAATGGAAACTTTTGACTGAATTACTGAATTCAGCCTAAAGCTTCTGTTGTTCTAAGCCAAGAATCTGCTGACTGTAATGACCAGAGTGTTGTGGAGCGTCTGTGTCTTGTCAGTGTGTGGAGTACTGTTGACACTCTCCAACTCTGTTGACATTTTTCAGGGTCACTGAGTGAAAGAGATCACTTGGATTGGCTGTGCACAATAACAAATTAGTGCAATAGAAGGGATGTGGCTGATATGTACACAAACTTCCAAAACCTCTTGTACATTGCAATTTTATTCTCCCCAAAACAAGAACACAACAGTGGCAATGAGGAATTTAAATAACAGCTAATAACTGATTCATTGTCAAAGTATTTTATTTTATCAACATTAGACTGACTCTAGAAAGGGGAAGAAAAGGTTTTGTTCCCTTAATCTTTTAATGATTATGGGAAGAAAATTATCCAAAACAACTAAGACTCTTGTGAAGAATAATTCATGATCTTGTTCAGTCATGAATTAACTGTGATTTACTTTTTTAGCATTCACAATCTCTAAATACTCCCAGGTTTGGCATGTAGGATTAATACAGCACTTAAATTAACCTTAAGTAAACCTGTCTGACAACATGGAGCTGACTAATTGATCTTCAGAAAGAACACATTGTGCCCCAATTTAAAGACATTCAAGAACAGGTAACAGAGGAAGTCACTGACACCTGTCAATCTGGAAAAGGTTACAAAGCCATTTCTAAAACTTTGGGATTTCTGTGAACAATACTAAAAAGCATTATCCACAACTGTAGAACACATGGAATGATAGAGAACTTTTTTAGAAGTCATTGACCAACTAAAACATTCTCCAGGACTGCACCAACAACTCATCGTGGAGGTCACAAAAAAGCTGGAACAACCTCTAAAGGACTGTGAGCCTCATGGTTCCGTTAAGAACAATGTTCAGTATTTATTACTAATGCCTCGTTTCCACTGACAAGTACTGAAAGAGTTGGTGTGCTATTTTATGGGCCGACATATTCAAGAGAACTTTTCCTCTGTCAGTTGTGCTCATCCAAATGCTCAAAGTAGCATCATTGTAGCTGGATGACAAACGTGATGCACTTTGTATAATAATAATAATAATAATAATAATAATAATAATAATAATAATAATAATAATAATAATAATAATAGTTAGTTAGTTAAAACTTTATTGTCATATTGCATACACAAGGTGAATACAAAACGAAATTTCGTTGCATACAGCTCAGGACAGTAAATATGTATATAAATATAGAAAATATAGAGTGAAGGAATAACAGTAAAAGAGTTCTTTGTTCTGTGCAAGAGGCAGATATAATGTGGAGACCATAATAATAATAATAATAATAATAATAATAATAATACATTTTATTTCAAAGGCGCCTTTTCTGGCACTCAAGGACACCGTACAAGAGTAAAAAATAGTGACAGAAACAAATAAAATATAACAATTAAAAATAGATAGAAATAAATAAAACAAAACAATGTATCTATATGAAATCGATGTAAAATCAGGCAAACCAATTGTGTCATGTGGAAAAGGCAGATCTAAAAAGGTGTGTTTTGAGTTCGGTTTTAAAATTTGATAATGACTTTATGTTTCTAAGGTATGGTGGTAATGAGTTCCATAGTTGGGGAGCAGAGCGACTGAAAGCTCTGCTCCCCATGGTGGTGAGACGGGCAGAGGGGACAGTGAAATGGATAGAGGAGGATGATCTGAGGGAGCGAGAGGGAATGGCAATATGAATAAGATTTGAAAGATATGGTGGGGAGAGATTGTAAAGGGCCTTGAAAGTGTACAGAAGAATTTTGTATTCTATGCGGAACTTGGTGGGCAGCCAATAGAGTCTTTGCAGGACAGGAGTGATGTGGTGCATGGATGGTTACATTTCCAAAGCATCAAGGTGATCCCCTAGACTTTTTGGAAAAAATATTGTATGAACTCATTAGACAAAAGTGAAACTTTTTGGAAGGTGGGTCATGTTATATCTGAAATAAAATTAATACATTATGTTGGTATGAAAAAGAACATCATACCAACAGTCAGACATAGTGTAATTTTCCTGGGCTGCCTAGATGCTTCAGAAACTGAAAAACTTGTCGTTACTGATGAAGCCAGTCATTCACAAGAAAATCCTGAAGGAGAATGTCTGAATAATGGTTTGACATCATGTCCAAGCAGACAATTCCAAAACCTATATACATTTTCTTTTTGTAACCCACAAGAAAGGTATACTTCAAATACTCTTGTTAATAGTAGATGGCAGGTAGGGCTGAAACAATTCCTCGAGTGATTCGAGTACCTCAATTACAAAAAATTCCTTGAGGAAAATTTTCTGCCTTGAACCCTAGTTAAATTATGTTTTATTATTTAGTGCACCGTGTTCCTGCCAAGTCGTTATTTGCGTTCCGCTGCGCTCTCACTTCCGCCTGAGTTGTTGACGAAACCCAAGTGTTAGCAGCATAACGTCTAATTTTCAAGTTCGGCCTGGAAGGATTTTACTGATTCATGATAACGTTTTTGTCGTTTTTTGGGGGGACCAATAAATATCCTTAAAATGACTGGAGCGATGCCTGGAGTACGGAAGCTTTTCTCCTCCGGAAGCTGCTGGTTCAGAGCGAATGGCGGGATTATTTATACAGGTGAGCGGATAGACTGAACACTGTGGGTGACTGCGCATTAGATGAGTAGCTTTACTGAAAATACCGGAAAATAAATTTCATGTCATCCCAGTCGCAACTAATGGGTGCTGAAGCGCATCGTAATGTTACATACCTGGTAGATGTGTTTCTGTGTGTGACGAATGCAGGCCCGGGCCTTGGGGGGGCCCAAATGGGAGGCAGAATATAGCTTCATGTATCCAAGGCTTTATATGTCTGAGAGCTGGACCCTCTCTTGTTGAGTACGGTGTATGTAAACTTACATAGAATGATGCCCCTGTAGTTTATATAGTAGGCTGCCCCAGTCATTGTTGACTCATGGTTACAAAAAACTTTACACGACCAACTGATTTTAGTAACAAAGTGGGTGTAAAATATTGAACAACATGACATACAAAATTACAAGTGGATCGCTTGTCACCAGCCGTTCACCAACGTCATCACTTGACAACAGCCGGCAACGGACTAAATGAACTTGAGTGGAACTACATGGAGCGGCAAAGTGAAAAGAATGAAAAAAGAGAGCAACGAAAAGCCAAAAACTGGACGCATATTTTGTCTTGGAGATGAACCAGACTTTTTTGTTGGCAGCCCAGCGAAGGAGCCGGACTAGTTACAGATAGCAACTCTGATTTTATTACAATGTATGTTAACTGTAGACTGATTGTAAACTGTATCAACCCAGCCGCCTAGCTTACATCTCCTTTTCTCTCTGTCGGTGGTACAGTGGGGATGTCTGAAGGTTGAGTTATAGTCGTGGTTTTAACAGTTCGGGTTGAGCATGTTTTTGAGCAAAGACAGAGAAGTATGACGTTTATAGTTGAGGTTCACATTGGAGCCGCCTGGAAAAGCATCTTCCAGATCGTCCAGTTTGTGTGAACGGCGGCGCGCGGTCTGTGCCGAGTTACAAAGATCCAGAAGCGCACGAGCTGCTGCCACACTGTATGTGGCGCGTGCCGCTGCGTGCTCTATTCAACGCATCAACAATAAACCTAGCTTCAGCAGTTGCTAGCTGCTCCAAGCTTCGAGTTGAAATTAATAAAGTGTCAACATGATCCGATCGCTCTCCGTGGTTGTGAACTGAATTGAATTTGTGTTCATCATTAGTGACCAGTAGCCTGATGTTTCTGTTGTTCACACTGCAGCCTGAAGTGATCCAATTCCGATTTTTTGGCAATTCCGATTTTTTTGCCAGGGCTGTTCACACTGCCAGTAAATGCGACCTGTATGCGTTCTGCAGTGTGAACGGGCAAACGACCTGAAAGTGTCCTGCATGCGCAGTAGAGGGCGCAATAGCGTCAGCGTTCTCAGTGTTCTGCCAACCACCATAAAAAGAAGTGCTCAGTCTTTGCGGAAGTAAACATGGAGGCTAATGGTGGAGTTTAGCTTGCATATTTGAAGTTGTTGTCCGGCCGCAGCAGCATTTTAATCTGCTGCTCAGGAGTTACACCCACTGACTGTAAAGCGGATTCCCTGCCATTCTCAGATCATTTCTTTTTATAATTTGGAGTTAATATTTCACTTTCTAAATCTAACCCCCCATGTGACATAACCTTCCGTAAAATTAAGGACATTGACCTGGATAATTTATCACATTGTATCAATAGACTACCTACTACTGATCATTTTTCTTCCACAGATGAACTATTGGCTCACTACAACAAAGGTCTTCACAACATCCTGAGCAATCTTGCTCCACTTAAAACCAGATCTGTTTCTTTTACTCATACTGCACCTTGGTTTAATTCCACTTTTCGACAGTTAAAAACAAAAGGACGTCGCCTTGAAAGACTGTACCGAAAAACTGGTCTCACTGTTCACAAAGACATGTATTCCAGTCACATTCTTTTATACAAAGATGCAATTTCTTCAGCCAAATCAACATATTACTCCACTTTACTCAATTCTAACAAGGATAACTCCAAAACTTTATTTTCTGTACTTGCAAACATTACCAAACCACTAGATTCCCTTCCTCCTCCTACCTCTGATTTTGTAACACTTTGGTATCATTTTTTACTTCTAAGATAGAAATTATCCATCAGGAACTTATACCCAGTCTCGCCTTAACATCACCTGTCCCAGTTTCAGTTGTTCCCACCAATTCATTCTCGGTCTTCAGCTTTCCCTCTGTTGATGATGTCACCAAATTAATTCAAAAATCTAAATCTTCAACCTGCCATTTAGATCCTCTTCCCACTGTTCTTGTTAAAGTGACCCTCCCCTCTCTGTCCCCTCTCATCACTAACATTATGCATTCTTCCCTTACTACTGCTGTTGTTCCCTTGGCTCTCAAAACTGCAGCAATAACCCCAATACTTAAGAAACCTGGTTTAGATCCCAATGAACTCAATAATTTTCGTCCTATTTCAAATCTTCCATTTATTTCAAAAATTCTAGAAAAGACAGTTGCTGCTCAACTCCATTCTCATCTTTCCAGCAATAATTTATATGAGCAATTCCAATCTGGCTTCCGTCCACTCCACAGTACAGAAATAGCGCTTCTTAAAATTACAAATGATCTCCTTCTTCCTGCTGACTCTGGTTTATTACTCCTTCTCCTTGATCTGACTGCGGCTTTTGATACAATTTCACATAACATCCTTATTGACAGATTATCCTCTCTTGGCATTGTAAATATACCTCTCAACTAGTTTCGTTCATATCTCTCAGGCCGCTATCAGTTTGTTCAGTTAAAATCATTTTCCTCTCGCCCAGTTCCCGTCTCCTCAGGTGTTCCCCAGGGCTCTGTCCTGGGACCCTTGTTGTTTATCATTTACCTTCTCCCCCTTGTTAATATTTTTTGCAAACATAACATCCAGTTTCACTGCTACGCGGATGACGCCCAACTCTATGTTTCAACCAAACCTAATTCCATGCTTCCATTTTCCTCCCTCACTGATTGTCTTCTTGAAATAAAACAATGGTTTACTCTTAACCTCCTCAAATTAAATTCCGTTAAAACTGAACTTCTCTTAATTGGTACTAATTCAATACTAAGTAAACTTGATAATTTCTCCATTTCAGTTGATAACTCCTCCATTTTCCCCTCCCCTCAGGTTAAGAGTCTGGGTGTCATCCTCGATAGCACCCTCTCTTTTGCCTCCCAGGTCAATAATATCACTCGGTCAACTTATTTTCATCTCCGAAATATTCGCCGTCTCCGTCCTTCTCTCACTCCGCACTCCACTGCTGTTCTGGTCCACAGTTTGGTCACATCTCGTTTAGACTATTGTAATTCTCTACTTTTTGGTCTGCCACAGAAAACTCTGCAATTACAATTGGTTCAAAATTCAGCTGCTCATATCATTACACAGACCCCTTTAATTTATCGCATCACACCTATTTTACAACAGCTCCATTGGCTTCCAATCACATATCGCATCAACTATAAAATACTTCTTCTAACTTTTAAAGTAGTTCACAACCTCACACCTTCATATCTCTCTGACCTCCTTCACATTGTCACACACACCCGTTCCCTCAGGTCCTCTTCTTCTGTCCATCTCACCGTCCCCCCTGCTCGTCTTGTCACTATGGGGAGCAGAGCATTCAGCCGCTCTGCTCCCAAACTCTGGAACTCACTCCCACCTGATCTCTGGAACATCGAGTCTCTCCAATATTTTAAGTCCAAACTCAAAACCCATTTGTTTTAACTAGCATACAACCTTCAATTATCTTTGTACTGTCTTATAAATCCTGTTTGTGTTTTTATGTTTTTTATTACCGGTATGTATTTTATAATTTGCTTGTTTTTATGTCAAGGTGACCTTGGGTGTCCAGAAAGACGCCTACAAATAAAATGTATTATTATTATTATTATTATTATTATTATTATTATTATTATTTAGACTTTTTAATCTTGTTGTAGAAGAAGATATTAAATCAACATCTATTCATGTTTTACTTGTGTTTTTAACACTGGGTTACACTTTCATAAATCATTTTAGTCAGACCTGGATGAAAGCCTGGACTGGTTTACCATTATCTACCTTAAGAAAAAGCAAACAAAATTATTTTCTATCTAAAGAAAAGTAACAACAGGTTGTGATTCTGCTACCACTTTGTTTCAGTATATTTACGGTGATCTTTCGCTGATGGTCAGCAGTGTTTTTTGTGTTATGCTAGTCTCGAGGGTTTGTTTCATAAAAAAATTAAGTTCAGTTTTATCAGACCACAACACAGTCACCCTCAAAAGTTACATGAGATTTTAGCTAGGATAGAGTTCTGTCAAAAAAAAGGCTTCTACACGCAACCCTACTCCACTGCTTGGAGACATTGGTCTCCAAGCAGTGGTCTCTAAAGGAGAAATATGCAGGTTTAGTTATGTCCTATATTTCCTCTATTTGCTGTTGAATGCCTAATTAATAGTATTGGGTTGTTTCCTGCTTTATCCTGACTGATACCTTTGCCCAATATATCCCTTGATTTGTGATCTTGTCATTAATCGCTTGCTTATGATAAGATGACTCCTTAAAATAATTCATTAGTTGCTTTTGCAATTGTAAGAGACTGATCAATTTGAACGAGAATGTTTAATTTTTGATAAATTAAATTAGCTGAGCCTAAAACTGATGGTGTTTTCCATAGATTGAAAATTATCCCCACATTCAAATCTATGAAAGTATAAATCTATTTTACAGATGATGCCACGTTGTTATGAGAACTTAAAGACACAACTGAGAACCAAGTCATTCAGACTAAGGGCTTTAATAATGAAACAGGAGCAATGGAAAGGGTACACTTGTAAATACACAAGTAATTGCAGAACATAAACAAACTCAATAGATATTGACAGAAATGTTCGGCACAAACGGTCTGAATTGCTTGCCTTGAGTTATCGTTAGGTTTGCCTTTCAACTGCAACAAACCTCAACATTTCTCACACTTTCATTTAAATTTTGTTCAATGTTTTCAAATCGTAACCTGTGGCATGTGCTTTTTAATGCTGCATTAAGCTTTTATGTGCAAACAAAGACAGAATATTATGGTGATAGCAGGAAAATATGAACCAGCCTAATCAATTTATATATAAGTACACCTCTTTTAACCGGCCCTACTACAGGTTAGCTGAGAACAAGACTGTAAGCCACTGTATCTCATTTAACACTTACAGCCGAGCCAGATTCACACTGAGAGTAGGAAAGAAGCAGATGTTCCACCAAATCTAATTAGATTTGATAAGAGCACACGCTGCAGCACGGTGCACCTCACAGAGGTATCGTATTCCATTCGTTGCTCTGTCTAACCATTGTGTAATCCACTCAGCGCAATTTTGATGACCTAAATTGGGTTATTTGGATTCAGTTCAATCTGTTCATTTCCTTTCTTTGGGAACAGAGAATTCTCAAGGCTTTTCTTTTTGGTAACACCCAAATGAAGGAAGATTCCAAGGTTGGAAGAAAACCAGGACATTTCCAGTTAGCTTTTAACCTTAGCCCTGTTGCAGATTTACATATTCTGCGACTATAGTGTACATATTAAATATAGAATATTTAATGGAATTGCAAAATTTTGTGTTTTGACATTAGTGTAATATAGGTCAGTGTTTCCCAACCCTGGTCCTCCAGGCACACTGCCCTGAATGTTTTAGAAATTTCTCTTAATTAAACTGTAGTTATTCAGTCAGTAGTTATTCAAAACACATTAGAGCTTAATGTTTTGTTCATTATAACATCTCCATCTTGCATTATTTAACATAATTAATCCTCTTATTTGAGAAATGTTTTTTTTTTAATGTACATCTCTGCGCTTGTGGATTGATTGGTGGGAGTTGATACTTTTTACTCAGGTGAAGGCTGTGTGGTTGTTTTGGTAGCAGCAGAGGGACACAGGAATGTGATTGTTCTAGGAAGTGTTAATAATTTCATGATTTGTAATAAAGAGACAGAGTTTGGGGAAGAAGACGGCGGCCGTCTTTTTTTTCTATCATTGATGCTGTTCGTCTTTACTGGGTCTCCTTCAAGATCAAATGGGAAGCAGAAATTCATCGCAAGAAGAAAAAAAACCCTGAAAAAACAAAACAAAACATAATTTGTTACAACTGTCCACCATATGCTGAGACGTGTAACAATAACATAAATACTTAAAAAAATAAAATAGACTTGCTGGTTTTGCATTAAAGTCAAGCCTTTGTTGTTTGGGTGGTAGGGAAACCACCCAAACACCAGGCGCTACCTGGTGGAACTTTACCAAGTTCAACTGTGCTGCAACGCCACCATCACTGGTCATTACATCATCCACTCGAGGTTATGCACCAGCATTGACTTGTCTTGAATTTTCCAAACACACTTCTTCTCAATGTGGCCAAATATCCCAGTTCAAGTCTTGTCTGACCATCACTTCTATTTTTCTTGAAGGCTTTTGGCTTGTCCATGTTGACAGATGGACACTTATGTTGAGCTGTAGTGTACCAACTTTGGAAAAGTGGTTTTTCTTGGACATTTCTGTAAATGTTAAACTGGGTTCCATGTGATGACCATTGTGATCCTGGGTTAACCTGGTTCCTAGACTGTTATTGAACATTATAACCATCTTCCTTATGCATTAGATTCTTGAAACCTGTACGGCAATGGGTTTTCCAACAGGACAATGAACCCAAAGAAATATCTTATACACATTTGAGCCTCTTCTGGCCCTATGTAAATTAGGTCAAAATTAGCCTTAGCACTTAACCACAGGATAATGGATAATGTCCCATGAGATTGGTGAAAACTATGCATTCATTCACAATCAATTCTTTAATCAGTTGAAAGCTTTTTCCATTTCCAAGCTCAAATCAGGAGACTTCCTGTCTTACATATTATCTCAAACGACCCAATGAGTCAAAGATAACCGATGGTGGAAGCTGTTATCTTTGAAACCGGCCAGGAAGCTCTTCCCACCTTGTCATTTCCCAGGTTGGAGATCGGTCCTATCTCTGCGTCTGAGTCTCAGGTTATTGAATACATTGATTTCTTGCTGACCTTTCCTGCTCGCTCCGCTGATGCAAAGAGTTCCTAATGATCCCAAACTGTCAGAGGTGCTGAAATCACAGATCCCAACAGACACCATTAGCTTGCAATACTGGGACTGGCTGTGTGATCAAAGCAGTGGAGTCCCCTTGATACACACCAGGTTGACAGCACAAGAGCAGCTGTTAATGTGCCACAATCCGTCATTTGCAAAAAGTGAGACCTGAGAGGTGAGGCAGATTATACAACTTTGTATTAAGGTTTTAGATGTTTGTGTTTTTCTTGCTCATTACCTAATAAAGGGTAATGGGTCCTATGACTGTTAAAATATTGTAGGACATTTTAACAGTCCTACGAGTTAAAATGTACATTTTGTTCAACTTTTTATCAGGTTTTATCCATCCATCCATTTTCTGTACACCCTTGTCCCTAGGTGGGATTGGGAGGGTTGCTGGTGCTTGTCTCCAGCTAACGTTCCGGGCAAGAGGCGTGGTACACCCTGAACAGGTCGCCAGTCTATCAGTTTCTATCAGGTTTTACTGAAATGTTTTGTTGCATTTGTTTCACAGAATGAAATCACTTTTAGACAGTAAGCTGATATTGTTAAGACCACGTGCTGTTATTCTCTTAGAGATTTAATTACATAAAACAGGTGCTTTTCATACAATGAAAAAAAAACCCATGCAAATATTTTTTTAGTTCTTATTTTAGAGCAATGGAACTGACACCTGAACGGGGATCAGTTCTAGTTCTGATTTTCAGTTTCTTCAGATTTTGAGATGTGAAACATTTTGAAAGGACAAAAAATGTCAGATTTCTTTTTTGTTTTTCTACATCTATCAATTTCCAAACAGACTTTATCCTCACATTTTAGAAAATGAATGGAGAAAAAAACTATTAAAATGTTTATTCAGGGAATATCTTAAGAGAGACTGAAGAAAAAAAAGATGGATTTTAATCAAAAACATGAAAATGTTATTTAATGTCAGTTTCACATATTACCTGATGAGATCAAGCCTTACTTTATTTTATTGGGTTTTTATTTGACACACCAAGTTTAGAAAATGGATGGATAGTGTATATTATTTTTATGTTGTCTTGGTCAAACATATGAAAACCTTGCAAAATACATTCAATGGCACAATGTGGAAAAAGTTGAAAGGGATATAAATACTTTTATAAAGCACTATAATCAAAAGCCATCATGTGGATTAGTGTCACATAAGCTGCTGTTACTCTAGTTTGAAGCACGGAAATTCGTTAAATTCTGTGCAGGGAAACGCATTAAACTGCTTACTGATGTAATAAATTGAAACGTTTTTGACTCATGTTTGAACAACATCCTCACCAGCAGAGTTTAGTCCCCGTTTCTCCTCTCCGCCTCCACCCTGCTCTCTGTGAAGCCTGGGAATAATGTCAGTCACAGTTTTTGGGGGGTCTGGACAGAAAGAGGTGGGGGTGCTTTAACCCGGTCACAACGCGGGGAAGTTGTTACTGCGTTGCCATGGGGTTTTGTGAAACCTATTGACTGCGATAGGGTCCCTGCTTTTCTTCTGAGTCCGTCTTTGTTGAAGGAGGAGGAAGAGACCCCTATTACTTTTTTTTCTTCCCCCATCAAGTCTCGCGGAGGCGCGTGAGGAGGCAAGAGGAGGAGTAGAAACGGAAGGAGCAGCCGCATCCAGGAAAGGTAGAGAGGGAAGAGAAGGAGGAGGAGAAACGGAACTGCTCCGGTTAAGACCAACAGCGAAACTAAGAGGCTCTACATTTTTTTACCGGTTACACCTCCAATCTCTTTCTTCCGGCGGTGGATGCAAATCAACTTTGGAAAGAAGGGCTGCGGCATGAGTTGCACCTGAGGGTGAGTTTCTAGTACTGTCTAAAATTCTCCTTGTTGAGAGCTGTTGATTTTATAGCATGTGAATGTCGCCGGTTGGAACACCGAGGTATTTCGTACCACCACTAGAGTGGGCGAAGCACCTGCGTTTGTTCCATACTAGCAGGTGTGGGCTATGATCATTTGTTAAAAAAGGGGGAAACTGAGATGGTGAGTCGTATTTTGGGAAACGGTTTTTCTGGACTCCTTTTTTAATATTTCCATGACTTCAGTGTAAAAGTGTGTAAAAAAAAAAATAACGTGCCAGCTAGTATCTTTTATAATTTCTCCCCGTAAATTACAGTAACTCTAAAGTTGACATTTAGAAAAAATTTATGATATTGTTCCGACGTAAATGTATTTTATTTTATTTTTTATGACTGGTAATGACAAGAAATTGTGCTATGTTATATTCCTCTAGAGTGATGGGAATTTCGTCTCTTTTCTGAGATTCAGATCATTCGGCTAAGCAGGGGAAGCGATTCTCTCTTCCTATAAACGGCTTTCCACTGTTTCCAGTAGTACTGTTTCTAGACAGAGTGGTTCATATCTGCCTATATGAACCACTCTTGGGTGTATTTTTTTCACAGTAGAAATGAACAGTATGAGGTTGCAAATCAAGAAGCAAGTTCATTTGTTATTCTGAAATCAAGCTAAATATCTGAATAACAATGACAAAATCTGTTAATGCTATAAATGTTTAGAACATACTTAGAAATAGGTAAAAACAATAATTGCTCGCAGGAAGTATTCACCCCCTGGGTTGTTTTACCCTTACTGTTTTTAACGAATCAATAATGCTTAAAAAAAAAAAACATTTTTCAAAAAATGTTTTTTTTTACCCTCTTCAAGTAAGTATTTAGAAGACCTACTTTTGGTCATTTCAGTTTTCCTCCATTGATCTTTGCAAAGCTGTTCAGGTTCTGTCAGTTTGCATAGAACCATTCTTTGAACAACCCTGTTAAAGTTCTGCCACAAATTGTATATTGAATTGAGGTGTCAGTTTTGACTAGGCCACTACAGAACATCCACCTTGTTGTCTTGAAACAATTTCTGTGTAGCTTTAGCTGAATGCTTCAAGTCGCTGTGTTGCTGGATAATAAATGTTCTTATGAGACACAATCACTCACTACACTCTGGTGAACTCCATCCGACCTGTGTTAATTGGGGTAAGTCACTTTAAAGGGGAATCATATTTATTCAGGCACTAATTTTTGGTTATATATATTTTTTAGTTGTCCTTATTTAGTAGAAATCAGTTTTACTTTGACAATAAAGGATTTTTTGTCTACTATTATGTAACAAGCCCAAATTGTTGATCATAATTAATTTATAAAAGCAATAAAAGGAAAACAACATCCAAGGGGGTGAATACTTTCTATTGGGACTACATCTTTATTCCATCCATTTAGATTTATGCACCAATATGCACCCACACCTTTATTTTTTTTAATTAGTAAAATCAATGTCATGCTTGAAAACATGGGAGTAGTAAAATAACACAATAATTCATCATTAGAAGGTTTCAGTCAATGACCAATTCTGTTCATGTTTCTCCAGTATCTCCTCTGTGTTTTGGTGTGAGTAATGTCCAAAAATTAGTCTTAATATGCTGCTCTAACAGGTGAACTCATGCTAATGTTGGCATGTTTTCTCAACAACTTAGGAGCCAAGTTGTTGAGAATTTGGCTCCTAACAGATTTATTGGTGTTCCTAGTTAAACATGTGGGAGAAAACCTTCCAGAAAAAAATGACTGTTACTCTACAAACTTAGTGCTTTGCTTTGAAGGCTGATTAAAACTGGCTGCAGAAAATGAAACTGCAAAGTCTGTATGTCAAAACTTAAGGACAGTACAACAACAGCAGGTAGCAGAGGTTAGGATTTGTTGAGAGTCCACTACAGAGCATTAAAGAAAATCCTGGATTGGGAGTCTGGTTTGATACTGTGGATCATTAACAGATCCACAGATGCACTGAATCATACCAAGGCTGTTTGGATACAATATTTGCAGGCTCTTTGTAAACAGTAATGGTCTGCAAAACACAGCTAGGTGATTAGTACAGATGAATAAATATGACTCAATTTATATAAATATTCAAAGTGCAATGTTTACCTGTTAAACTAGTTAGAACAATGTGTAGAAAACTGGTTAATTAATGTACATTAACACAAAGAATAAAAATACCAAAATAACTGTATAAAATATGACCATTTTTCTTTTACGTCTTGAACTTGATGTACAAAAACGAATGTGACTGTGTAAAGCCTATTTACATTAGAATTAATGGCCACGCCTCCCCTTTTCTGAACTTTTATGCCCTCATATGGCGTATACCACTGTGCTCTCTCTCTGACTATGTTTTACTGTGATTGTCTAGGTTTCTCTTGTACTGCTGCACTGTTTTTTAACCTGGTGAAATGATTCTGACTGATGCTGGGGAAGTATTAGCTTTGGTTCAGCGATTGGTAAATATCAAGTCAGATTTGCATAACACAAATCAGTGATTCTTGAGAAGAGGGACAAAAAGCTTATGTATTCAAATATGACAAATAATGTTTTGGAAATGTAAAGACGCTAAGGTGCAGGCTCCAAGATGCAACATTTATTTCACAAAATTTCACCAAAGTTTTGTAAGTTGTCAGTTATGGAGTTGACACATCATGGTTGTGACGAGCAACTTACGAATAAAACAGAAGAAAAACTAAAGAACACATGCTAACCAGAGCTGCCTAGCCCTCTTGGCAAAGGAAGAGAAAGGAAGAGGTCATGGGGTCTTCAGAAGTTCTGATGCCCCCCAATAATGCCTGATTGTTTTAAAAAATGTTATGTCTGACGGTGTTGACAAAAACTTGGGACAAATTCCAATGGAGTTTTAAAATATATAAAAATGATTTTTAATTCAATTTATTGATACTTTTATAACTACTTATTTGAATACTTATACTTAATTGTCATAATATATTATCTTAGTATTCCTTTATTATAACTATTATAATGTATCGAGTTCTGTTCCAGGACAAGGGATTTTACAGACACCATGATGCACCTACTACAAAGTTTAAAATAAAAAATATTCAGTAAACACCAGGAAAACATAAATTGTTCTCACATGGCCCAGGTTAGTTTAGTCAGATATTTGAAAAAGATTATATTTTGTGTATATTTTATTCAAATTTTGTGCTTTATCCATAAGACCTGTTTTGTCCCTCTTCTCAAGAATACAATATTTGAAGAACATTTTTTATTAAAATATTTTATCTATATATTAATATTTATTAGTATTTTTTTTAGTACATTTTTTTGTTAATTGAAGAAAGACGTTTGCTTTTCATTTACATAAGCAAGTCAGTAAATAGAAACAGTTAGATTACTGCCCATAACACGGGTGTGTTCATTATTGGCTCACATAATGAGAACTCACCAACACTGCAGGACGGATGAGACATCTCTCTATCAGCAACAAGAGCGGGCTTTTAGAGCGGCCTGAGGTAAGACACAATGTTGAGATTCACTGCTTTGTGGTTAATCTGCACTGGATAGCGGTGTCCAGGTTTGCACACATGTAGATGTCCAATTCAGCAGATTTTCTGTTGTGCTGTGAATTTATCACACATTTCATAGTGTGATACAAAATACTCTCAAAAGTCAAAATATGTTTACAGGTAAACTCCACCCTCCCAGCCCCCTAAGATGTTTTCATGATTAAATTACCTGAGCCCTCCTGAATCAAACTGCACACTTGAGGAAACAGCTCGTTATTACAGGCGTCAACGACTGAGCGTAAACACGCCTGCCAACAGATTAAAATGAGTGATGAGAGTTAAATCTGCGTGATTAAAATCGCATTAGAGTGACATTTAAATCAGAGACCTGGTAGTGCTTATCAGTGGATTCTGTAATCGATGGAAGGTGGATGGAAAACTTGTTGGCTGTTTCTGATGGACTTTAACAAACACCCCCTCTTTCTCATATGGAGAGATTCCCCTCGTTATGAATATTAATAAGGTATGGAAATGCATGTATGGAGCTAAGTGTTTTGTTTCCTCACTGCTGTTTTTTAGTGTCTCTGTGCAGACATCTGCCTTTGAGGGAATCCCAGAAAACAGCTCTGTAGTTTACTCCTAATTTGATATTTGTATTCTGTTTGATGGTTTTTTTCGGTTTGCTTCAAAAGCAACTTTCAATTTGGCCTATATTGTCACAGAAGAAAGCAAAAAATCTCCTAGTAAACATGCCACCAACAGAAAACTTCTTAAGCTGGTGCTTGGTGATGTTAAACATTAAGACCATGTGAAATGGAGGACACCGTGAGTTCTTTTGTCTTCCTTTTATGGGGTGTCCAATTTAAACCAGCAGGTGGAGGTGCCCAAAAGCAGATGGGTCCTCCAAAGTTCATTATCACCCATCAGGTGAGCAGAGGAAGCCTAAATTTAATTTCTAGGCCAAAGACAACAACCTCTAATAGTACTTGTCATCACACGTGGACTCCTGCCTCCCCCCTCTGAATTCAGGCCAGTAGCGCTTTGTGTCCAGAAGTAGGTCAAATGCTTCTCACCAAAGCACATTTGAACCAGAGCCAGTAATTGGACAAGCAAAGTGTCGAGCATCTCTCAGCCCGTTCCATGCCAGGCAGCACCACTTAATATGCAGCTCCAACCTGCCGCATTTCATGGACCCTTTTTCATCCCTTTTAATCATCTGTTTAATCATTTGGATTTCAACACGGTAGCAAACAGAACATCGGTTGTAGCTGCAGTCATACAGATTCTCAGTCAGGATTCAGCTGACTGGGAGTTCCAACTCTAAGGGTTTCCAGGAGGGGACACCTGGACTTTCTCCTGCCCCTCACGTAGATGTTTTAAGGAGTAAAATATACAAAACCAGTTGTCTTTTTAGAAACTGTAAGAGTGCCACGTTGTAACACTCAAAGGGAACAAAGAATATGTTCCTCAACAGCCCTTCTCGAAAACGCCAATTAGGCCTCTGCTGCACCAAGCAATGTCTGGAGGAGGTAATTCATCCATTAAATTCAGCTGTAAATGTAGCTGTATTATGTGCTTTGTATGCATTTCATTCCTATAAAATACATTCAAGTTTGTAACTGTAATGTGGCCAAATGTGAGCAAATGGTTCTTGTAGGCTGAAGTTGCAGACCGCAATTTAAAAGCATTCCATCGTAGCTGTG
This sequence comes from Poecilia reticulata, assembly GCF_904066995.2. Classification (NCBI taxonomy): domain Eukaryota; kingdom Metazoa; phylum Chordata; class Actinopteri; order Cyprinodontiformes; family Poeciliidae; genus Poecilia; species Poecilia reticulata. The sequence goes on from NC_088834.1 coordinate 29,870,075, forward strand.
GAACTATCTTAAGGGTTTTGGCCCACTGGAAGTGGAACCTCCATCCCACTGTCTCAAGTGTTTTGTAACCTGTAACAGTTTTGCTTCCAGGGTTGCTCTAAAAGTACACTCATCAGCTCTGCTGCTTCTATTGTAGAAAGAACTTCCACAATGTAGAAGTGTATTTTTACAGGGTCCTGTTGTATATCTGCCTGCCCAGGTGTATGCTTGCCTTGCAGCGTCATTGTTCAAGTCAATGGGGCGGGTTCCCTTTTACTGTCCCAGTTGCAGTGTGTGGGGCTCGAGAGTTGGAAGCAAGAAAGAAACAAAGTGCTCTTTGTTGGTAGCCACAGGCAGCACAGACAGACCTGATATGGAACACAGCAGACCCAAAGATGCACTCCACCTCAGTCAAATCGAGAAATAAACACGTTCTCTGGTTGAATATTTGAAAGGTCTGCTGCTTTACTGTTTTCATCCTGCAACAGATACATCTCTTATCAGCCGCAGGAATGTAATTGTAGGTTGTAATCCATCTTGTCGGATAAAATATGGAGTATCAGATGGGTTTTAGAGATTAGAGAATCCTCTCTGCCAACAGTGAGCGTCAACTTACCTGCACTATCAGACTAAATTGTCCATCTCCTGACAGGAGTGCTGGTGCTGTCTGTGAGGGAAGTCAACCTCGAAGGTGAGGCATGTATGTCTCAAAGGCACAGTGCCTAGCAATTGCTCAGGCCCTAATTCATGTTCAGCTCAGGCTCCAGCGCTGGAAGCAATTACAAGGAGGATCGGTGCTCCTGGTGCTGCAGGCGGAGTAGGGGGTGCCGCACCTCAACCGTACCAGAGCCCTCCTCTTTCATGTCTGTCATCGATGACAGCTGGAAGGGGCACAATTTTACACAGTGTGTTTGGTTACATGAAATATTCATCCCATTGCCTACTCTCTGGCGATATACATATATTAATTCACCAGATTTATTTTTTAGCGTACCTGTGAGTGGTTCAGAGAGGAGCCTGATTCCTTCCACTAAAGAAAAAGATAAGAAGTGCTGATTACTAGAATCAAGGTTTATTTCTTATTTAACAGGTCAGGGTATCATCAAGGGAAAATGTAGCTGGCGTGATCTACGGTTCGGCGCTGTGCACGGATAATTAACCTGGAGAGTCAGGACAGGAGGATAAACCTGTGGTGTGGTCAATGTTATCTGGTACGCTCAGCGCTTCTCCGAGCTGACGGCGTGTTATGCATGCGACCCTGCATCTCTTATAGTGTAGCTCTGCTTGTCATTGTTCTCTTACTTTGCTATCAGAGGCTGTGTTTTCTTGGAACATTTTCAACTGGTATTTTCTGCCAACTATTGAAGACATGGAACAATCAGCAGCTCAAATACGACAAGATGGTTTTGTTCTATAAATTTAATATCTACAGCAATGATCCCCTATCATTTTGAATTAAGTACAACTCGAATGGTTTTCAAGAAATATAAAAAATTTAATTGGGATAATTTGGTAATTTCTTAATTTTCTCTTCTATTTTAAACCAATTGTATTAAAGAGTCTGCAACACATTTTTCTGTTTTATTTGCGAATTTCAATTTCTGTAAGTAATGGTGATTAATTGCATTTCAGTTCAACTATATATTGACAAATTAGGCAACATTTTCAATTTAAAAAAACATTTTTGCTGTTAATTTATTGAATAAATAGAAATATAAGCTCAACAGTAAAAACATTTATTGGGGGCTGCCCATAGCAATGTATAGGGAGAGCAATGACTTATAGAACTTTAAATTGCTGTAGATGGAGGGATATCAGCGCCATCTTTGGGGTCCATAAACATAATTGACAAAAACGACAGTCTCGCAGATTTTTTTAAATCCAAGTTACGTAATATAATTTAGCTTTCGTACGAACTTGCTGCGTTATTGAATGTAATGTCCAATCACACTACTAAAATGGTAAAAAGATGGAAAATGGACTTTCGTTTCACTATTTTCCTGACATTTATGTAAAATACATTAATACATTACATTAATACAAAATGCATCAACACAACGAATCTAATATGGCATTTAAAAAACAAGCACTTGATGGTGTTGGGCTATATCAAAGCTTAATGCAGGAACAAAAGGACATCCGGAGCAGCCGGTGTTCTGGTAAAGCAGCGCTCAATTCATTAGCATCACGGTCAGAAAGCTAAACAAATAAACCGAAAAATAATTCAAGTCTTCGAGCTGGCAGTGTAAGACGCTGGTTCTGCTCTCGCTCTTGGACCGCCGCTACGCGCTACTGGCAGTAATATTTCACAGACAGAGCGCCGCTCAACCTCCACCCAACAGTGAACTCTCACACCGAACGTCTGCTTAATGCACATAACTTAAGCAAAAAAAAAAAAAAAATTTAGATATGTATTAAAACTTTCGCCGTCCTAACATAAAACAGATAATGTCTGAAAAAAACAGTATCTCTTCTGCCTCCTGTGTTCTGCAGAATTACTCCGCTCAGTCAGAAACAGCCGTATATGCCACAAGAGGTGGTGACGTATTTCCGTTTAAATTTATGCCACATAGATTGGTTCCGTGTCCTGCTTGCTCCTATTGTTTTTAGCCAACGCTGCAAGATCTGTACCATGAACAAGATGCAAAACTTAAAATATCTTCGAGCTACTGGTACAACAACTGAGTTTTGTTGGGTACCATGGTGTCCAGTAATTAGCCGGTACCATCCAGTGCTTAGTTTTTTTTTCATTTTTCTGTTGATATCAAGGTGACAGTGGACTGTAGCCAAAACTTAGCCACTACAGCTAACACACGGTTTGTAGCTGCTTGCTATTTCAAAGCTTGAGGATATTGAAGATCCAGCATCAGAAATGGGAAGATGGAGGTTAAAAGGGAGCTGTACGCGCTTTGCTCAGTGGAATAATTTGTTGGAGGAAAATAATGCAGGAGGAAATCCACTGCTACGAGAACAGGCTGAGAACAGAAGCAGCGATTCGGCACAAGGTAAGTCAAATATGTGAGTGTTGATGCCTTTGTGTTATACGGAGTATGAAATTATTTTTAGGCAACTCCTTAAATACATTTAACATGCAGTCGGAGCGCCCCTCCGATACTGAAAAGGTAATTTAAGAACAACCGAGGGCAGCAACGCTTCAGCCCGATCCAAACCTTCCAAAACCTTCGCTTTACAGCCGTTTAAGTGACACCGATCCACATGAAAAATCCACAGAACAAGTGGTACAAATGGTAGAAATAACGTATTTCCCAAATCCCAAAGATATGACATCTACCTTTGCTGTTTCATAATTATAATCCACGTTGAATTTCTCCACTTGGCTGCTATAATCTGTTCTTGCGTTACACAGACGTAATTTTTCTTTTTTTTTCTCTGAGATTCTGCTTAGAAAATGATGCTATGAAGTTACATGCTCCTGCTGCTTTTTGATTTTAAAATGGTAAATTTAGGTTTGCCTGGACTTTTATAAAAAAAATTTGTATTACTGTTGGTAATGAGCAAACACTGTGCTTTGCCTGCTAGTAGTTTAAATTAATTTCAGCTACATACTTTCAAGAGTATTCAGATTTTAACATGCATTTTAGTTAACTCTTACTCAATAACTTCAGTATTGTTACACCTCTGAAAATTTTTTTGCAGTTTCTTTGTGATACCAGAACTATTTCACATAAACATTTAATTTAATTGTGATATTGTCAATTTATTTTCAAGCAAAACTCTCAAAAAGGGCCGAGTGTTTATTAGTTTTGATTACGTTGTGCAGCTAAATATGAACACTTAGTTTTTTTGTTTTTAATTTTTCAGGTTTGCAACGTAACACCTTGTGATGTGTTTCTGAGCCATGATCGTTGTGCCGATTACCTATCCATTGGATCCAAGCACTTGTACCAGCTGACGCCATCCATCAGTCCACGGTTTGCCAGATCACAACATGGACTAACTTTTTATTTACTTGGTTAAACTGTGATCTTGAAACCGGAGCACCAGATATGCAAAAATCTACCTGCAGACTTTGTTGGCTACCCTGACTGTCATCCTGGACGGTGCTGAGCCGGTCTTCCTCTCCTGACGAGTTTTCATCACCAGTAATGACAAACAAGTCTGATGTCTGAGCTAGGAAGTATATTATATATTCACTGTTCATTTTGCAATCCTGTTTGTACTTACAATAAAATTGAATTTCATTTGTAATACTCTACATTTCACAAACCTTTTTTTCCCCTTTTCTCAGTGTTTACATTATATCAAGTATTTGCATGAAGATCAGGAATTCAAGTGAGACATTAAAATGCAACACTTTTAGGTAATGCCAGCAAAGAAATTTGAATATTAGGTCATATGTAGTTAGTCATATAATTTAATATACTGAATAAGGCTGGATATCACTTGCAAGATTTTTTTTCATACCAGATTTGATTTTAATCGATTCCTCCTGCCCTCAATTTCTATAAAAAAAATCACAGAAAATACTTTCAAAAAGTGCCTTAATTTCAATCATTTCTGTGAGTTGTATAAGGGAGCATTACAGTCAGGATACAAGATGTTTTAATTGCAAGATTGTAGTCATTGTTACAGCAGAATAAAGATGACATTTTTTAACAATGTCTTAAAATTACAAGAAGTCGTTTTAATGAGAAAGATTCAAATCTGACATAACCAGCTCAGTCCACGTGGTTCTGACATTTTGTCAGTAATCAAGAGGATGTATATTGCCACCTCAACTGACCAGGTAAGCATTAAGGTAAAAATGAAAAGAAAAATAATAATAATAAAATAGAGCAAATAATGTATACAAAATGGAAAAAGAGCAACTGATAGAAGTACTTTCTATATAAAGAAAAGTAAAAAAGTTGATAGCAGGAGAAAAGTTGATGGCAGCGTTAGCTCAGCTAATCTCTCCCTCCAGGAAGCCACCAAACAGAACTGTCCAACTCCAGCTATAATAAAAATAAAAAAAAAGAGAGAAAGAAAGCAGAAAGTTAAAATAACAAATAATGCCAATTTGATAATTCAGATCTAATGCGTTCCAGATGCAAAAAACGTTCTGGAATCTATTATTGACATTTTACAAATTTCACACAATCAATTGGAAGGTTTCACAAATGTTTTATTTATTATGCTATTAGTACAGAATAATCTAGTTAAGTTTGAAATATCTAGGTGTTGTTTTTAAAGTACAACACATTAAAAAAGCTCAAGATAGTGAGCCCTTTAGCTATTTTCCGAATTAGATGCTACGTTCGGAAGCTAACTTCAGCTTCGACTGATAGCTTGGGCACAATATAGAAGGATCTGTATATGTTTATATAGATGTATGTCACTATATAGCATAGATATGTAGATTGCACACTGCACAGATAATCGAAACACTTAGCATCTTTGTAAGCGTGTCCCTGTCAGACATATGAGGCATTATGGTGAATACAAACGATTTATTGACTTACCTTCAAAGTAATTGTGAAGTTTGACACACCCAGCTTAAATCCTTTGCTGTTGGAGCGTTTCAGGACGTCTGAATAATTCTATAAGCATCATCATCCTGCAGAGACTAAGGAGCCATTGTTAACATACTGTTGCCTGTACACCGGAACCATTCTATGTGGCAAAAAAATGTGGACGTGCTAAAACGGAAGTCCGTGGCATAAACTCCATTAGAAACAGCATTAATCAGCTAGCCATGCTACCAGGAAGTTATAATATAGTAATTTAGGATTATTTATTTTAATGTATTTGACTTTGAATGAATGTCTCCTTTATTACTTGACATTATTTGATATAGGCAGATTTATTTGACTAATAATTTATGGAACTGAGGGCCTTACTGTTAAATATTGTACTGATTGCAGGTTTTTCAGTTGTCCTTTTGACTGAATAGCTGCTGTATTGTGCCTGCAAGTATTTTGCATGTTTTATTTATTGCCAGATAATTTTTTAATTTTGCCAGTTCAGCTTTCTACCTAAAGTGAAAAATTAACAGTCAATCCAGGCGATCGGCAAAGATCGGTGATCGGCAACAGGGGTGCCGCCAGAAATCGTGGGCCCCCTGACAAAAAATTAGATTGGGCCCCCGTGCATAGCTGCTGTTACAATTTTTTGAGTCTATTTGACCCATAAAAAGCGTCACAATTTTAAAGGCTTGCATCTGCCTTGCTTTCTTTGGTTCAATTCTGATAATTAGCACAATATTTACTGCTCATGAATTTAACATTCAATAGTCCACATCCAGTATGCAAGTAGGTTGCTTAAAATTTTTCTATTAGTTTTAGATCACTGAAATGTCTCTCCCCATGAGCAACAGTCAAAAGCAACGTGCAAAATACACATAAAGCAATCCAGACTTCTCAAAAATGCTATGTAGTTGTTCAAGCTGCAGTACATAACTTTAATAAAAAAATGTTTTCTCCATAATTGTTAAAGCTGTCACGATGTCATAGCAGTTTGTTATGAGATGGATAATCTGTGAAAATCTCCTCCATTTCCTTCCTGAATTACTATTAATGGTTAAAGTAATGCACCGTTCTGACCAAAACAACCAATCAGAACTAGTAGGATGCTCTTAGCACTGTCAATCAACTTCATTCACTCACTGCTAAATGTGCTAATGGGGGAGAAACAACTTATCATTTACGAGAAACAACTTATCATTTACAAGAAACCGTTTATCTACCATCATTGGTAGCTATGCTAACTAAACTGATCATTCACAGTTTGAATATGCACAGCTCTGTGCTATGCTAGCTGCAGCATGACACAAATCAAGGGGGAGAAAGGATGAGCAGCACCACATGAGATTGTGATTGACAGCACTAAAATTCTGCTGCCACTGACTGGTTGTTTCTAGAGAACCATGGGAGAAAGCAGAGGAAATAGATTTTTGTGACATACTTCAGCTTTAATTTCACTCAGGAGAGGATGGGTCAGGAGGGACGTGGGTTAGAGCTGCTGCTGACTGACTCCTCTGTTGTTAAGTGGTAAAAGGCACAGGGAACAAGTTAAATATATGAATATGTTGGTAATTTATTTACTTAATTCATTAAATGCTAGTGAAATGGAGGCAAACAGTAGTTTGTAGCTAAGCTAACTATGCTAAATTGTTGATCATCTCACACAGTCTACTCACCTCTCTTGGAGAAAAACTGGGTTATAAATTAACACTCTTGCCTTTTTCTCTCTCTCCCTCTCTCTATTTTGTTTTTGAAAACCTGATTTTACAACTTTTCTTAACAGCATAGTAACTGGCACAGTCGTTCGTGGCCGCAGCTTCTACTGACTGCAGCCGCATACAGCATCACTCTCAAGAGCTCCAAGCAGAGACCATTTCATGCAGATCTAGAGGGGGGGGGGGCAAGAGCAAAACGGATCCGACTTTTTAAATTATATTTCTATGAACAAAATATAAATAACTGAATTGTGGAGGGCCCCCTGCTGGTCAGGACCCCTAGAATTATCATCACTTTTCACCCCATTACCGCGCCCCTGGTCGGAAAAGATCAGCCTCATGGGTGATCGGTATCGGAATCGGCAGCAAAAAACCTGATCGGAGCATCCCTACTTAAAAGCTATGTAATTAATCAATCAAAATTAACAAGTAAAAATACTGACCCTACTTATAATTCTTGAAAACACTCAAAGTAGAAGCCAAGAAGATAAGAAACTCAGAACCAGAACCACCAACGGAAAAATCCAATGATCTCTACTTCCAGTCCTCCCATGTTGTTTGCCATTTCTTTGTGCTTGAATATCTCAAAACCAAAAAGAAGGCAAAAAAAGCAACAAAGAGAGTGCCTTGTTCTGATTATGTCCTAGTGACTGTGTTCCACTTGTTGTGTTCTAATCCCAGCCTCCAGGCTGCTTTTCAGAAGCATTTCCCCTCCTTTGTGGCATTCATTGTGAAGACTTATATGTGGTGCTTTTTCGCTTCATCAGACTTTGAAATTGTAGTCTTTATGTTTAATTAATCATCTGAGATTAGGCTTACATGAAAACCATAAGCAATAATGAGGGCCAATGAATGGAGCTTTTATGAGTGGGTAACCATAATCCCATGATGGACTGCTGTCAGCTTCAAGCTCATTCTCCAAACTGGCTGTCCTGGTTTTGGCTAGTCAACACAGAATTACAATACCTCTATTGGGTCAGAGTACATATCCTCTGCCTTCCCTGTTCATATATTAAAACATCGACACAAGCATAAGATTCTCAAATCTTATGCTTTGATTTGAGAATCAAAGCATCAAATCAAAGACTCTCCTCTTGGAGGAGAGTCCAAGATCAAGTTGATTTTTATTTTAAGCTTATAACTGTATAAGCTTGACAGTTATACCTTAAAGTGGGAAGCGTTATTTCCCTTTAGTCGATGGGTAACATGGGTGATTTCTAGAGGTGTGCCGATCGATTGGTCACCGATCATAATCGGCCGATTTTCATGAAAAGTGCATGATCGGTGATTGGCGATCATTGGCTCTTGTTGCCGATACCGATCACCTGCATCTCATTTCGCAGCCTGCCTGTGCAGCTGGTTTCCTCTTTCCTTCACACTGCACAAACGCGCAGCAACAAATCCTAAGCGGTGTGGAACTATAACACACTGAGTGAATGTTATAGTTTGCGTGTTGCGGCGGAAAATTGAAGCACGTCAAAATGCATCAACACAACGAAGCTAATACGACATAAAAACAATGCCATGCTTGACGGAGTTTGGCTATATCGAGGCTCACTGCAGTGAAAAAGACATATGGAGGATCAGATAGCAGGTAAAGCAGCGCACAGCTACAAACACTCACCCGGATTAGAATGACGGTCAGAAAGCTAAACAAATAACCCGTAAAATTATTTAAGTCTTCGAGCTACGATGTAAGACGCTGGTTCTGCTCTCGCTGTTGAACCGCTGCTACGCGCTGCAGATAGTAATATTTCACAGACGGAGTGCCGCTTCTGCTCCACCTGGTAGTGACTCTCACACCGAACCTCTGTTTAAAGCTGCAGCATCTAACCTAAAAAAAAAACATTTTACATATGTATTAAAACTTTCGCTGTCCTAACATGAGACAGATAATCTCTAAAAAAAATAATCAATCTCCTCCCTGTTCTGTATAATTACTCCGCTCAGTCAGAAACAGCCACTCAGAACTAGCAGTAATCAGCTAGCCGCCATGCTATCAGGAAGTTTTCATTCAGTAACTCTGGATTGTTTATTGTAATGGAACCTGTATTTGCCTTTGAATATTAAGTTTATCCTTGAATTTTTTTGGCAATGTTGAGAGATTTTATTTTGGCTCTTTGCATTATTTAGCCTCTTCAGAGCCTTCGTATGTTATCAGTCTGTTAAAGATAGTATTACTGATAGCAGTACAATTTGCAGAATGCCTGTTTTGTTTAGTTTTCTTCTTGGAAAAAGTTATTAAAAACAAGTTTTGTCTAAATTAAGGTGAATTCATGGTTCCTTTTTCCACATAATGTAACCAGTAGTGTTTATGATAAAAAAAAAAAAAGAAAATAATTATGTGATCCGTATCGGTGATCGGCCCTCATGGGTGATCGGTATCGGTATCGTCAGGAAAAAACCTGATCGGCACATCTCTAGTGATTTCCATTTCTATTGGAGGCTTGGTTTGGAATAATTCATGCATCCAGAGGTGAAATGAACAAAGATCACAAGCGCAAAAGTGACAAATGCAGAGAGTGGAACAGAGGAGCATACCATCGCCAGCTTTGTGTCCAATGAAGGGCATTGTGCGTGGCTGCATGGATAAGGTTACTAGACGACCCTCGGGAGATCAAAGTGAAGGGCGCCAAGAGGAGCATTTTGACAGGAAGGGGACACAGAAGACATCACTGTGAAGAAATGAAACATACCCAGTGCTGCAGAGCTGGGACATTTGCTAGTAAATGTGTCAAAATTGCTTCTTTCAATGCAACAACATCCACATATAGTTGTTATTTCAATAAATGTCCCAGGAAAATACAGCAGGAGATGACTGAAACCGACAAAAACAATTATGCAGACTTTAGTCACTTTGACTGATGTTCTGGCATATATTCACTTTATTCTGATGAATAGCTTTTTCTAGCCATGTCCCTGCAACCTGAAGTTAATCAGTCCTGGTCAGAGGAGAGTCCAAGATCAAGTTGATTTTTATTTTATTTTTATCATTCTCAAACAACTCTCATTCTAAAAATGTCATATCTTCGTCACAGAAGAAGATATGACATTAGAAGATGAGATATGAAGATAAGACCTTTTTTCGCATATCCTTTACAGGCACATTAAGAAGCTGTTTGCCTACATATGCCAGGGAAGATTTCTACCAAAAACACATCTGAAGATGGAATGCTAACCATCTGATTGATTTTATTTAGTAATAAAATCAGCAGTTTGCATTCTCTGATCAAGTCTAGTGATAACTTTAAATCTCTGGACATCATAGGTATATCATCTATACAATTCTTGGAATTTTCTTTGTAATTCCACAACAAAATCAGTTAAGTGTTACCATACTGTTCTGTAATTGGTGTGTGAGATAATCTCTGTCTGGACATAGCCGATGACAATGAGTTGTAGACCTGGGAATGTCATAATGGCAGCAATTCTCCGTGTTCCCCTGGGATCTCATTACGTCATGTCAGGGGGCCTGTTGGGTCCTGGAAGTGGACTGTTCACCTCTGTGTATGTTGATGTGGTGTGAACCTATGTGAACCTCTGATGTGCATACAAAGAGGCCGTATACAGGCCCATCGAGCCTCAGAGTCGAGCACAGAAAGAGCAGATCAAGCATGATTAAAGCCCTGAAACAAAGAGGTGGAGTTGAGTGGTCAATTTGTTAAGTGGACAAACACATGAACAGAGAGTTTAATGTAATCTATAAGCATAATCAAAGTGTCCTTGTATCCTCAAAAGCTTAAATTTATGCATCTAAAATCAAGGCCTTAAAATTGCTTTAGAAATGCAAGCTGGCCTTAAGAATAATAGTCTTACATTTTCGTTGTGACAGAACTGCTTAATCAATTTAATGTAGTTTTTTTCTCCCAGTTATTTTGTCAAACTTTTTTGCATCTATCACGGGGAAGTGCAAATTTATTGCCAGTTGGCTGGACGTCTTGCCACTGGCTCACGTCTAACCCACATGATGTACAGTTCTAACCCATATGACGCTACATTCACAGAAAGCTTGGCACTGTGGTGGCCAATGCTGTCAAATAGACACAAAACAGACCCTTCTACTACTAACATAAGAATGTGGCAAAACCTTTAGTTAATCTCACACTTAATACCTTGTTTTAATATATACAATACATACATTTTTGCACATTTCACTTGTAATATAGGTCTTATATTACATAAGGTCACAATGGTCTTAAAAAGTTAATTTGAGTTGATGAAAACAGCAGAAACTCCAATAATGTTACATTTTTATTTAAACCAGAAGAGAAGAGATAATACATAAATTTAACTTTTCATGCAAACATACATTTAATACTCCACATTTGTACTGATTCTGGACCTGTGTGCCATTTCGCAACAAGAAAAATTTCAATGCGCTTATTTTGAGAATTTCTCTCAGAACAAACTTCCCAGCAGCTTGGGAAGGTTATTTATCTCTGAAAGTCTTTGCAGTTGCCCTTTGGGGTCCTGCACAGTGAGCCAGATCTCAGCATGAATATTTCTTAATGTTCTCACCCTCAGACACAGCAAATGTTAGCGTAAAAGAATCTTGCCAAGCTGGTGCAGATCCAAATCAATTCATCGGCTCCCATCTTCATTATTTTTTTTCTTCTTCTTTTTTTTAACAAGCGTGACCCACAGAACACCAGCCATGAACCACAGAACTCCTTGACCTCATTATTATCACAGCTCGAGAAATCAAGACTTCTTGTTTTTATGGCTCTCTATTAAATTGGAATGTTTAAATGGTTTACAGTGGAATTTTAATGAAAATAGGAGGGTCCCCTGTCTGGTGTGTTTGGGGGGTTAAAAAATTAGCTTGGTGTTAAATTACTTCACAGTTTAATCACTAATGGACTCATTTAGAGACACAGCAGGTCAGTGGTAGGAATGTGAGTTTAATTGCTGGAGCTAATCAGTCTCATGTAGCCTTTGCTAAGCACATCTCCAGCACCAGAGTGAAATACTCACTATGAAATCTGAACCATATCAGTACTAATTGTAAAAAAGATTCATCAACTCACAGTGGAGCTTAATATACATTCAGTTATTTTCAAAATATGACAGACGTTGAACTTTTCAACATGTTGTCACAACTACACTGAATTGTCTTTTAGTGAGATTTTCTGTCCATGTGAAATGGAAGAAAGAGGATGTGATGTTTTTTTTTTCTTGAATGAAGAAGAATCTGAAAAGTGTGGAGTCTTTTATATTTGGCATCCACTAATTGTTGGAATTTTTTGCATGCCTTCTTTCCAAATTAATTCTAGCTTGGTGGCATTAGAAAGAGAGCATCTGTGAACATCAGTTTTGTTAACATCAATGTATGCCTGGACTTTGATTAAGCCTCATCAACATGGATCTCGGGCCTAGTGCCATATCTATTATGTGTTTTCCCTGGATTGGCTTGTATTTAACTGCATTCATCTTCCTATGAATTCTGATGAGCTTCCTTAAACATGGTTAGAAGAAGAAACATCTCCTTTTTTGGTTTTGTTGGCTTTAGTTTCCTTTATTTGAAAGAGCTCAGACAGGAACCTGGGTGGTGAAAGAGGGGAAGACATGCAGCAAAGGTCATCAGGCTGAGAATCGAACCTGCGACAGCTGCGTCGAGGACTAAGGCCTCCTTATGTGGGTTGTGCTTTACCCCTGCACCACCACAGCTCCCCACTAATCATAATTTAATTAAAAACTGAATAGCAACATTTTCATTTCAAAAACCTTTTTTGCTGCCAAATTATTGAATAAATAGATATATGTGCTCAACAACAAAGATATTGTCTTAGTCTGATATTGTTATTCAACCATCAGATTGGTTATTATTTTATTGCTGACATTAGCATTGGGGGCATCTGTGCTGCTGCAGTATGTTTAGCATTGAGATTCTTTTTAGGCTTAAGAAGTTTCACTAAAATGGCTAACTCCTTTTAGCACAACTTGAACACAACAGTGTTTTTGAATGTCCGATCAGATTGTTTATTGAAGCAAATATCTAACTCCCGGTTGACCAAGAGAAGCAGCTTTGTCCATTGCTGTTGCTTGCTGATGTCGCTTAGAAACATGAATACAAAGGTTCCATCTATGGATTTTTGCATGTAAAAAAATAAATTGTTAAAATTTTTAACGTGTTAAAATCAATGTAATTGATGAATTAAAATGAATACATTACAGTTCCAACCCTAAATGTAGCATGACTTGATGTAAAAAAAAAAAAAAAAAAATCTAATAGGCTTGAATATTTTACAAGACACTATGAGAAAATAGTTTTTGTCTCAGTGTAATTTTAGCTTTAAATTTCTATCAAAGCTTAAGATTCCTTTTTATGAAGCATTCACGCTTTGTTCAGCTACAGAAATACAACTGTGGGCTGTTTCCATCAGCCAGGAACCCATGAGAGAGATAAAATTGTGTCTGTGAGCTCTGAGTGGAGGGCAAACTGAAAATATTTCCAGCAGAAAGCAAAACACTGAATATATATTATGACCTATTGCAGTAAACTGAACAAAAGGCTCGGAATGAAAATATTGGCAACAGTTTTATGTCATAGAAGCAGAACCTGATTAATTAGCCTTGAGGGAAACCTATGTGTACCTCTGGTGGGTGGGCGGTTTGTTTCAAATAAATCATGTTGTTCTTAATGGAAATATGTAGTTTAATAGATAGAATAACACCCTGCAGCTATGGAATTAGTGCTTTTGTTTGTCTGCATTAATCAGTGAAGATCTGTATTAGTCTGCCGTGGCTAAGACAGACAAAAAAAACAACCAGAAAAAGAAAAGAGCAAATGGTAGAGTGCCCCGCCCGTTTGAAGAGGCTTAAAGGCTTTAACCAGAGGCTTTGGGAAACAAAAGCAGATCAATAGTAGTGATCCGATTAAAATCCAGCTTTGATATCTTGGAATCACACTTGACAGTCTTCGTATGTAGTGCAACTTTGACTCGTTTCTCCATTGCCTGCCACACTCCGAGGCAAGTGTGTCATCTCTCACCGATAAAACTTTGTGGCGCTCGTCTAGTTTTAGAATGCATCTTCTTCACCAGGGCTTCTCCAGACAGTGTTGTCTTAAGCGCTGGAATTTGCATTTAAATTGACTTTCACATGTAGCCACTTATTTTCTCGAGACCGAGAGTTTTATCATTGACTCGGCTCCTAATACTCTTGGATCTGCTACAAGTGTGATAACCAAAGCAGGATTAATATTCAGGGAAATTGCAGTCCCAGGTTTGTTTCATGGTCTGCTGTAGATATTCTCCAACCACCCCACTACCAGTGTGTGGAAAAACTCCACAAAAACTAGACATTATGTTCACGTCATTCACACACAAGGGATTTCTTGAGGAATTATTCCAGCTTTGAAATTTTTATGGACCTTGTAACATTTTTCCCCAGTTTTTCAAAAAGTCATCTTTTGTTCTTAACTTGTACCAAAGATTCTCTATATTATCAATCTGACTTTTACCCATTCTTTATCATTAGTGTCCATCTTCAACCTTCTTAAGCAGGGGTCCCCAAACTTTTTCCTGTGAGGGCCACATAACTTTTCCCTTCTCTGGTGGGGGACCGGAGTCAGTTTGTAACAGAAAAAACGTGACGATTGCAGGAGTGTCTAAATGTAAAAATTGTTTTCCAGAAAGCACAATCAAATAATCCTCTCTGGGTTCTTCACAGAACAAAAGTCAGGAAATAAATAATAACACTATTAATGAAATAAATAATAACCAAATAACCCTCTCTGGGTTCTTCACAGAAAAAATCCAGGAAATAACACTATTTATGAAATAAATACGTATTTTCCAGACTATAAGCTGCACCGGACTATGAGCTGCAACCCCAAAGTTTTTTTAAAAAACCAGTAAACATGCACATATAAGCCGCACCAGGCTATAAGCCGCAGATATCTCTGCGTCTCACGTTTAGATTTAACTGAACTGATTATGGTAGTTTCCGAATGGTAATGTAACAGTATAAAAGTGCTGATCCTTTCGTGCTGATCCTTCGTGTGTGCTACTAGCATGTGCTAAATGAAATTGGGTGCTTTCTTCTTCTTCTTCTTTGTGTGAGAGGAGGGTGAGTGGAGAGCGGAAGAAGAGCGAAAGAGAGAGCGAATGTTAAACTACTATCTTTGTGTTTTTCTTACTGTTTTTTCACTTGGTGTTTATGTTAATTGTTTAGTTGTGATTTTGTGTTAGTTTGTCACGTTTTAAGGGGTTTTTGTTTAGGTTCGGGTGTGGCCGTCAGGCGTGCCTGGCTGGCAGGCATCTGAGGACGCCATGGTGTCTGGTGGTGGGGCTTTCTCCACGCTGACACAGAAGAACGGCGACAAGGTGGTTGCTGGTTCTCCGTGCAGCGTGGAGGAAGTTTGTTTGGCGGTTGGAGAAGTGATCGGACATGGTTCCATCAAGTCGGCAGCTCGCATGAATGTAGCTGTCATCTTGTTTGTTGAGAAGGTCGAGCAAGCTCAACAGTTGGTGGAGGTGGGCGTTTCTGTGAACGGTTTGTTTTTGCAAGTTTCACCGCTCACTGTACCGGCAACTAAGGTAACATTATCAAACGTGCCCCCGTTCATTAGTGACAAGTTTTTAGTTAGAGAGCTGTCTTGGCACTGTAAGGTGGTGTCACCAATCAGAAAAGTTCCGTCGGGGTGTAAATCACCTTTATTGAAGCATGTTGTCTCTCACAGGAGACAACTGTTTATGTTGTTAAACAAACGCGACGAGGAACTTGACCTGCGTTTTCATGTCAGATTAGATGATTTTGACTATGTACTTTTTGCAACATCTTCTAGCATGAAATGTTTTGGTTGTGGTCAGGAGGGGCACATTATTAAAATGTGTCCCGACAGGGCCGGGCCGGCCCCGTCGGGTGCAGCGAAACAGCAGCCCGCTGCTGCTGAGCAGGTGGAAGCCCCTCCTGGTGAAGCTGGGGCAGTGGAGGACCCCGCTGCTGCCGCAGAGGAACCCGCAGAGGCTACGGTGGGGCCCGCAGTTGCGGCGGAAAAACCTGCGGTAGCAGCGGAGGTACCCGCGGTGGTGGCGGAGGGGCCCGCTGTCGCGGTGGTGGAACCCGCAGTGGTAGCGGAAGAGTCTGCTACAGGAAAACTGACAGAAGGTATTGTTGAGGATTCAGTAGTGGACGGTGAGGAAACTGAAAATGAGTGTAAGTGTGAGCACTGTATTGTGGTAACGGGGTGAATGATGGTGGTGATGGGGTGAATGGTGGTGAGGGTGAAAGTGAAGTGGTAGAGAGGGATGGTGTGCAGGGAGAGCAGCAGATGGAGGTGAGGGGCGATGAGGAGCATTTAGGGTGTGGGGATCAGGGAGGGAAAGGAGAGGTGCAGGTGGAGGTGGAGGGAGAGAACAGTGCAGAGTTTATTTTTGGAGCTGGAGTGGCAGGAGAGACAGGTGAAGCAGAGGAGGCGATGGAACTGAAGGCTTCAGCCCCGTTAAAGAGGCGAAGCAAACGGAGGAATGTGGTGGCTGCTCTGCAGGCCAGCAAGCAGGCCAGTAAGCTGGCTGCACAGAAAAAAGAGATGTCAGAAAGCAGCGACAATGAGAGCTGGTTCTCTGATACCAGCGAGGTTACTGTATCTCAAAATAGCAGTAAACAACCTAGATACCCTGTAGAGCAGGGGTCCCCAAACTTTATCCTGTGAGGGCCACATAACGTTTCCCTTCTCTGGTGGGGGGCCGGAGTCAATTTGTAACAGAAAAAATGCGACGATTGCAGGAGTGTCTAAATTTAAACATTTATTGTTTCCCAGAAAGCACAATCAAATAACATTCTCTGGGTTATTCACAGAACAAAAGTCAGGAAATAAATAATAACACTATTAATTAAATAAATAGTAACACTTTTATTAAATAAATAATAACCAAATAACACTCACTGGGTTCTTCACAGAAAAAAAAATCCAGGAAATAAATAATAACACTATCAATAAAATAAATAATAACCAAATAACCCTCTCTGGGTTCTTCACAGAAAAAAGTGCATTTAACATAAACTTTCTGTTGTGCTGTGCACAATCTTAACAGGTCTAAGTTCAGCTTAGTTGTCAGAGCAGAATCTCTTACTTAAATGGCTCATATGAGCAGGCTCTCAAAGTTCCTGTGTTCCTTCCTTATAATTCTTTTGTAAGTTCCAGCAGGCTTGTAGACATCGCTATTTGCAGCTCTCTCTCATCAACTTCCCTGTGAAAACCACAAAGCAAGTGGGCTGAGAGGCAGCACCTACACCGCACAACCAGTACCACTACCAGTATGGTTGTGGAGATGGATTTTATCCCAGTAGATTTTATTATGATTATATTTTTTATAGTCAGAATGACTAATTCAAGTCAGAAAAGTGAGCTTACCTTTGTATGTTCATCAGTGTGAGCTGTGGGTCTGCATCTGGCTGGTGAGAAGTTGAATGTCAGGTTCCATTCTAGTCACTACCAGTCTCAAACACTGATGCAAATGTTCATCTGTCAATCTTGATCTCATTGGAGATTTCAGCAGTTTCATGCGTGAAAAGGTTTGCTCGCAGATATACGTGCTGCCAAAAAGTGTGGACATCTTCATTGCGTGTTTTCTGATGTTAGGGTACGTGTCGTTTGGGACGGCGGCATAGAAGTCAATGAGACTGTTGGGCTTGAACGCGTCTTTCAGAACATCACAGTTTTGTAACTCGGCCAACTCAAACTGATAAGAAGGCGGGACTTCATCAATGTCGGCAACAAAGGGGTTCTGGAAAAGACGGATTTCTTTTGCATAAACATGTAGTTCATGGAATCGCCCACTGAACTCCGCCTTGAGCATTTCCAGTGCTTCCACACACTTTTTAACTGGAAACGGGACCGCTGGGTTCTCTACAGAGAGGTTTTGTATAGCAGGGAGATGGACGAAGCAGTGATTTTTCACTTGTCCCAAAGTGAAAAGCAGCTCTAGTTTCACCTCAAATGCTTTTATGTGTGAATACATTTCGCAAATGAGTTTCCCCTGGCCTTGTAGCTGCAAGTTAAAGCTGTTCAGCATTTCTGTCATGTCTTTTAAAAATGCGAGGTGCCATTTCCATTCTGGGTCGATCAGCTCTGGCACCGTTTTGTTTTGTGAATGCGTTAATTTTAGAAGAAATGCGTTAATTTTAGGTAGCAGCTCGTAAAAATGCCTCAAAACTCTGCCCCGGCTCAGCCATCGGACCTCGGTGTAGTACAGCACATCTCCGTGTGCAGAATCCAGTTCAGACAGGAATTCTTTGAACTGCCTGTGTTTAAGTCCTTTTGGTCTGATAAAGTTTATGCACGATACCACAACCTTCATGACAGAATCCCACGTCAACACTTTACAGCACAGTGCTTGCTGGTGAATTAGGCAGTGGACTTGTAGCGGGGCGGTGAGACGTCGTTCTTTCATCTCCCGGTTCATGCGTCCTATTAGACCCCGAGACATCCCCACCATACTAGGAGCACTGTCAGTTGTGATGCTAGCCAGCTTTGACCAGTTCAGGTCCAACTCTTCCATAGTTTGGTACACTTTGCCAAAAATATCCTCCCCCGTCGTAGTCCCTTTGAGACTTTGGAGGGCTGCCAGCTCCTCGCACATCTGAAAGTTTGCACTAACTCTGCGAATAAAAATGAGCAGCTGCGTGGTGTCCTGCACGTCCGTGCTCTCATCGGTTGATCGGTTACGAAATCACCAGCGACAATCTTAGATCGGTCAACGATCCAAGATTGTCGTAAGGGGAAAATAGGGGCAAAAAATTGTGTAGTGTGAACTATTGCATTAGGTAGTCTGATGTGCCCATCTTCTCTATTTAAATCTAGTGATTACTGAACGAAACCAAACCAAACCAACTTTATTTATAAAGCACTTTAAAACAACCACAACTGATACAAAGTGCTGTACATGAAAACACAACATAATAATAAAAAAAAAATAAATAAAAACTTATAGTTTAAAAACAAACACATACAATTTAAAACTAGATCCCACTGGTGTTGAAAGCCAAGTAAAATAAATGTGTTTTAAGGCGAACTTTAAAAGTGGACAGTGAGGGGGCCTCTCTGACCTGCAAAGGCAAGTCGTTCCATAACTTGGGGCCAATGACAGAGAAAGCCCTGTCCCCTCTGAACTTCCTTCTGGATCTTGGTACCTCCAAGAGCAGCTGATCTGCTGACCTGAGAGACCGATAGGGTACGTAGGGATGAAGAAGCTCAGAGAGGTAAGCCGGGGCAAGATTATGCAGTGATTTAAAAACAAACATAAGAATTTTAAAATGAATCCTAAAATATTCAGGCAGCCAGTGAAGTGAGGCCAGGACAGGGGTCACATGTACCCTCTTTCGAGTTCCTTGGAGAAGTCGTGCAGCAGCATTCTCTACTAGCTGCAGACGTGAGAGCAGCGACTGACTGACTCCCAAATAAAGTGCATTGCAGTAATCCAATCGAGTTGAAATAAAAGCGTGGACTACTGTTTAAAAATGCTGCCTGGAAAGAAAAGATTTCACTGACACCAAACGCCTTAAATGATAAAAGCTGGACTTAACCACGGCTCTGATTTGGCTGTCCAATTTAAAATCACTGTCCACCTTAAAACCAAGATCTGTAATAACAGGTTTAAAATATACCTCCAAAGGTCCTAGATCAACAGAGGAGGACTCACAGGAGCCACTGGGTCCAAACACCACCACCTCTGTTTTGTTTTTATTAAAATTTAAAAAGTTCAAGGCCAACCAAGCTTTAATATCACCTAGACATGCCAGGAGATGTGTGATTGAATGTACATCCTTTTGCTTCATGGGCAAATAAATCTGACAGTCATCAGCATAGCAATGAAATGAAATCCCATGTTTCCTGAGGATAGAACCCAGAGGCAGTAAATAAAGTGAGAAAAGCAGAGGGCCCAGAATTGAGCCCTGACGGACACCATAAGACATTGAAGCAGCAGATGATTCAGAGTCACTAATTTTCAGTGAAAATGTTCTCTCCTCCAGGTAGGACCGGAACCATTTAAGAACAGTGCCATCAATACCAACAATGTGGTGTAATCGCGATATTAAAATGTCATGGTCTACTGTATCAAAGGTAGCAGTTAGGTCAAGTAAAATCAGAACAACATGGTTACCAGAATCACATGCAAGAAGGATATCATTAAAAACTCTTTTTAAAGCAGATTCTGTACTATGAAGAGTTTTAAAACCTGACTGAAAAACCTCCAGAATGCCATTGTCATCTAAAAACTGTTTCAGTTGACAGTACACAATTTTTTCTAAAACCTTAGAAAGAAAAGGCAGCTTCGAAATAGGCCAATAATTAGCCAGAACAGTATGATCAAGGCCAGGTTTTTTAAGCAGTGGCTGCACTACTGCATGTTTAAAACTAGCAGAGATCACACCTGAGGGCAGACTGCTATTTATAATTGCCCTATGCTAGATAAAATATCTTTAAAAAATCGTGGAGGGACAGGATCACATGGGGAACAGGTGGCTTAATGCGGCCAACCACGTCCTCTAAAAGTGAGACAGTAACTGGCTCCAGGTTAAAGGAGTCCAGAAGGCTTAAAAAGTCATTTACCAGTGGCTTATCAGGACAGCACACGTGTATATTGAAGTCTCCAACAATAAGAACATGTTCATAGTTAGTTATAATCCCAGATAAAAAGTCAGAGAAGTCGCTTATAAAATCCTTATTATATTTGGAAGTAGACGACAGCACAGAAAACTGAGTTTACGTGTCTCATCTCATATGATGTAAACTCTAAGCTGGGGAAAGACGTCTGTAGAAAACGCTGCTTACATTTGTAGTCCTGTTTGTAAACAGTCGCTGTGCCTCCCCCTCTCCCCGAAGCCCATGGTGAATTAAAATAAGCACAATCCACTGGTAAAAGCTCAGATAGAGCACTGGACTCACCAACACTCAGCCACGTCTCAGTCACACACAGAAAATCCAGGTTTTGGTGACTAAAAGAGTCCCGAAGAATAAAAGTTTTATTCACAAGCGACCTGGTGTTTACCAGGCCAATCCTGACAGGAACTGGATCATGGGCTTTGACAGGTCGGGAAAACCGGCACAGCGGTCTCAGGTTTTGGAGACACCGTTGGCGCATGTTGATCAGGGAAGGGCTGGGATGGCGGTGTAGAGGGGCTTGAACGCCGACCACTGGCACCAAGCAGACATCAACGGGATCCAAGAAACGCAGAGGCACCCGAGAGCCCCGAAATGATCCATGCGATGATCGGGTAAAAGCAGAACAGTGCATCATGTAAAACTTCAGCTTCACCAGCCGGCCGCTTCGTCAACCGCGACGACGATGACGTCTCCACCATGAAAGCCGTGCAGGAACCCGGAACAGGAGGCTCGGAATCTCCGACAGAAGTGGGGGCAAGGATTGTTGGCCAGCAACGTTGAATAACTCCATATCTTGGACCAAAGGTTGGAGGTCTAGTAGTGTGTTGCGATCGTACACCAGCAGAGACTCAGTTCCGTAGATGACACAGGTCAGAAACAGTATAAACATCAGCAAACGTGAGAACGACAGACGAGCAGCCATCATAAGGCCAATATAGTACCCAGACTTCCTAATCTGCACTCTTGTGGATGAATGCAGTATTTATTTTCACTTTGGCTTTATGTTTAGTTTTTATTTAAGTACGTTTTTTGTTAATGTAGACTGAGAATCCATTTTATTTTTGTGTCTGGTTGTTTTATTTATTTAGTTTATTAATTCCAGTGTTATGTGTTTTTTTGAAAATAAAGTGTATCTATCTATGGCAGAAAATCGCATGCTTTATTAGCCATTATCATTAAATCAGTGTCAAAAGGTCTTGAAACAATATTACCGTTTATCACAATTATTTTTTAGACAATTGCTCAGCAAAATTTGTTATCATGACAGGCCTAGGAACAAGGAGGTTTCAGGTTTTACAGATTTAGAAGTTTTTAGACTAAAGAAAATAATGACCAAAGTTAGAAAACAACTTTGATTTACATGATGCACAGTAGCACTTTATTTATTTTTTATAGTCTTTTTGTATTTTGTTTTTAGCTTCTTACCCAATATGGATTCTTTTAAAATAGCACCTTTGAATCTTAATGGGGCGAGGGAGGCTAAAAAAACGGGCTTTGATTTATCAAATGCTGAACTAAAAGAAAATTTATGTAATTTACCTGCAAGAAACGCACAGTGATCAATGAATAGAGACAGACTGGGTCAGAGAGTGGAGGGTGAGGTCATTTTAAGCCATGGCACCTCCCAGAGTGCAGGGGTGGACTTCCTTTTTCCAGAGTTTTCACCCCAAACTGTACTGAAGTTGAACATGTCATTTTTAAACTTTTTACACTAAACTTTCAAGACAAAGTTTGATCATTTTAGTATAGTTTTTATTAATATTTATGCTCCAATCACCAATGCAGAGAAAAAGTGTTTTTATGAAAAAATTGGGGAAAGGTTGGGTGATTTTAATTGCACTGAAAATGAGTTTTTAGACCGCAACCATGCAGAGCCGCATCCAGCAGCCCAACATGCTCTGCGGCAGCTGGTATCATCTCATGGCCTGGTGGATGTATGGAGGAGGATGCATGCTGGATCCAGGCAGTATACATGGTCGCATATTAAAGAAAATAGAATCTCTTTAGCCCGTCATGATCAGGAAATTTTTAGCCTTTTTGGCGTAGTTTTTACCAATTCAGTTTTTATCTAGGTATGCATTACAGTCAAGCCACTAGTTTTAAATCCCGGATTTTAAATTATTTAATCGCAGAGGCCAGAATGGATATTTATTTAACTCGACGGGACAAAATGCAGGCTGGACCTCAACTCAATGCCGTGGCTCTGTGGAAGTGTAACATCAAGGCCAGGTTGAGATTGGAGTTTTGTTTCCACAGAGCCACCGGGGATTTAAATAGTTTTGTACAATTGTGGGGTTTTAATAATGTATTGTGAACCGTTTCAAATCAGGGAGAACTAAATTTTAACAAGCTGCTGATGTAAATATTTATCGTTTTTATTTAGTTTCTTTGACCTGATTATGTAAAAGGGTATTGTTAAATTATTGTAAATGTTTTGTTAAAAATAAAAAAAATATCATCTTCTTCTACTTCTTCTTCTTTAGATTTCAATGGCAGCTTGCATCCATTATTGTTGCACTACTGCCATCGATTGGATCCTAATATCTATACCTTAAATTCTCATAATGATCGCAGTATTATTTTAAAAAATGAAAAATCTTCTTTTTCCCCTCAATGCTATTTAACTGATCAACAACATTCTCAAATTTCAATTGCCTATAAAAACCTAATTCTTTTTCAATGGGCGCTTTCTTCTTTTATTTCAAATTTTGACTTCCAATGATTCACTTCCTGCTAAAGAGCCCCCTGGTGATTGAAGAAAAATCCACATATAAGCCGCACCGGGCTATAAGCTGCAAGGTTCAAAGCTTAGAAAAAAAGTAGCGGCTTATAGTCCGGAAAATACGTTATATGAAAAAAAATGTAAATGCTCTCTGGTATTGTTCAGAGGGCCGGACCAAATGTGGAGGTGGGCCGGATCTGGCCCACAGGCCGTAGTTTGGGGACCACAGTTCTTAAGACAGCTTAAGATTGCCCAGTCTCCACATTTTTGAAATGCTTACATTTGGATTTGGGCTGTTCTAAAATATCAAATCAGGTTTTTCCTAGTTAATTCTCTGCATCTTGGTGATTATGTGATGCTTTGCACATACTGTACCCTTAGAGAACCCATGCATGCACAGGGAGAACATGCAAGAAAGGAAATTAATTTGAGCCCAGGACCTTCTTGTTGTTTGAGGGCTGCTCCACCATGCAACCCTAAAATAATCTTTCAGTTGTAAATATGTGAAAAGGTTATTATTTGCAAGATTGCTTGCATTTTTAATGTCTTCAGAACATTTTAGTCAACCTTATTGATCATAATAGAGCTGCTATACATTCTCCTAGGGCTGTTGTAAATTAATATTTTAGTAGTCGAGTAGTCTATTGATTTTTCTTATGATTAATCGAATAATCGGATAAAAAAATTATAAAATAAAATATTGGTGAATTTTCCATAACACCAGTGTTATGGAAGATATCAATATCAGTCCAATTTTTCATTTTTGATCATCCCTAACAGTTACTTTTGTAGTTTAGAAAACTAAACTGTAACAATAATAGCTCACTTTCTAAGTTAACCTGAAGAAAAGTTATACAAACATCTGAAATTATATCCAATTTAATAATAAAGAGCCGGGTTCACAAATACGCTTACCTCTCACCTTGCCCCCATACCTGTCAAGCTTTGGGTTGGGGAACTTGGGGTGGTGGAGGCAAGCGAGCGAATGAACGTGAAATGGGGGTGGAGGGAAGGAAATAGACCAGGGGACAGACGAACACAAGTCTGGGAACCGGTAGGCCAGGGGACGAAAGTAAGAACAAGGGGTGGGAGCAATACGGGCTATTTACGGCACCTTCGTTCGTCACACTCAGAAACTCATCAACCAGCCACGATGATTTCCGCCACTCGTTTGTTGAGACCGAGGTGATATAAAATGTATTGTGCGGTTCATCCGTAAAGCTGCACTTACACTGTAACCATCAATTACTCAGCTGTCCGCCCTGTTCAGTCTTACTTGTTTAACTGGCAAGTGCCACACATTTAAAGTTAGTGATAGTATGAATATGCTTGTAAAAATGTTAAATAGAATTAACGTTTTAAAATTTTCTTTCAAGTCTTATGTGACATATATATAGAATTTTTATAAAACTGAAGGTAACATATTCTACTATACCTGAAAAATACATTATTCTATGTGGAGGTTCCACCATCTTTTCCCCAGTGTTAGTATTTATTTAAACGATTTCACATAATATATGTAAAATTTTTCACGCAATATATTTATAATTTCACTTTTTTGTGGTGGTTATTGCATTAGGCTGTTTACTATTGCATACATTTAGTAAACACCTTATGTTTATTTGGATCGTTAACTATTTTGTTTTGCTGAGTTTGAAGGACTGGCTTTGGGAGAGGACTGATTGTAAGGCAAACCAGGAAGTGGAACAATCCATCGAGCTGGTGGAAGCAGCACAACTGCTTCGATATTTTTCGTGTTAGGTTCAGGCGCAGAGCTATGGGGGGCTTTTGTTGAGTACGGTGTATGTAAACTTACATAGAATGATGCCCCAGTAGTTTATATAGTAGGCTGCCCCAGTCATTGTTGACTCATGGTTACAAAAAACTTTACACGACCGATTGATTTTAGTAACAAAGTGGGTGTAAAATATTGAACAAAATGTTGTGCTACATGACTGCTTTATTTACATTTAAACTTTATGACATACAAAATTACAAGTAGGTCATCCTTATTGTCTCTAAGTGTAATCTGGGTAAAGCTTGTCACCAGCCATCCACCAACGTCATGACTTGACAACAGCTGGCAACGGACTAAATGAACTTGAGTGGAACTACATGGAGCGGCAAAGTGAAAAGAATGGAAAAAAGAGAGCAACGAAAAGCAAAAAACTGGACGCATATTTTGTCTTGGAGATGAACCAGACTTTTTTTGTTGGCAGCCCAGCGAAGGAGCCGGACTAGTTACAGATAGCAACTCTGATTTTATTACAATGTGTGTTAACTGTAGACTGATTGTAAACTGTATCAGCCCAGCCGCCTAGCTTACATCTCCTTTTCTCTCTGTCGGTGGTACAGTGGGGATGTCTGAAGGCTGAGTTATTGTCGTGGTTTTAACAGTTTGGGTTGAGCTCGTTTTTGAGCCAAGACAGAAGTATGGCGTTTATATTTGAGGTTCACATTGGAGCCGCCTGGAAGAGCATCTTCCAGATCGTCCAGTTTGCGTGAACGGCGGCGTGCGCGATCCGCGCCGAGTTATAAAGATCCAGAAGCGCATGAAGCTGCTAACACACGCTGCGCATGAGGCGCGTGCCGCTGCGTGCTCGGTACAACGCATCAACAATAAACCTAGCTTCAGTAGTTGCTAGCTGCTCCAGGCTCCGAGTTGAAATTAATAGTATCAACATGATCCGATCGCTCTTCGTGGTTCTGAACTGAATTGAATTTGTGTTCATCATTAGTGACCAGGAGCCTGATGTTTCTGTTGTTCTCTTGGTTTGTTGTACTTCATGTCTGATGGATTTCAGAATGACAGAGTTGTTCTCAGTGGTAGTGAAACTTGTAAGCTCCGCTGTTGCGGGCATGTCAATGTTGTAAAGTTAAATTATCATGAGCTTTATTATTTGGGTTTGGTGCCCGGTCATTAGCCCCGCCCCCTGGCCCGACACTGACTTGTTCTGCCACTGGTTAGGTTGTCTTGTTTTTAAAGTTGTGTTCTAGTAAAAATTTCTTGGTTTGAATTAGTTATTTATGTCTATGCATTGTTTGTCTTTGTCTCATCTCCCACTCCTTCTCGTTTGTGTAGGCTAGCCTTTTGGTATAAATTTCCTTCTGTGTTCATGGTGAGAGGTCAGTTTTTGGTTTGTTATCCTGAGTTTGGTATGCTTTAGATCAGTGGTCCCCAACCCCCGGTCCGTGGACCGGTACCGGTCCGTGGACCAATTGGTACCGGGCCTCGCAAGAAATAGTGAAATATTTCCGTTTTATGTATTATTTGAGTCTGGAGGATCTTTTATTTTGTAAATCCTTTAACCGGATTCTCTCAGTTACTTTCACGCCAACACTGAGGCCACAAGCAGCAAAATAAGAAACAGATCAGATGTCTTTGGAAAGCTTCTTTGCGAAGGGGAAAAGGCCCAGAGAAGAGACAGGAAAATGGATTCATCCCGGACCGGTAGGTGACTCCCACATTACAAGCCCGCTCTGCGTAACATGCGGCGACTGGCTGCTAATGAGGCAATGAAGCTTCAAACCGCTTTGCCACGTAGAGACCAAGGAGGCTGTGGATATAAGCAACATTTGGGTGTCATTGTCTCTCATCACTCCCAGATGGAACGGTCTCGTTGCAGAGAAACAAGCTCAGGGCTCCGTTAGTCATTATCGTGAGTTAAAGTTTTCAGTAAAGTAAAATGTTCGTTTTTGTGGCGCATCTGTATCTTAATTTTAAGGGATATGTAAACGTTACTGTAGCGACCAGAGTCAGAGCGTTTGGGCTGCGGTCGAGAGGAGATGAGTAGAGCATTTTGAGTCTTAAGTCTGGTTTAGACGGAAAGATTTAAGAATTGTCGGCCGATTCTCCAAACCTCTGTGACCACAGAGCTGATAAAAGAACAAGTTCGATCGGTTCGTGTGTCCAAGGCAGGAGCAACACGAACCGATTCCAGTCACGAACATCACGATTCCAGAGGATAATCCAGTAAAACCCCCAACATAGCGGGAATTTAGAATAACCAAACACGGATGACGATGTAGAAGCAATAGTGATAGTTTGTGGAGTCATTTTAAGAGATAAAAGACGTAACAAAAAGAAAAGGCGGTGGATGAAAGACGACGGGAGCAGCCGCTCTAATTGCTGCACTATGATTTGGAGGTGAATATGTTTTTTCATAGTTAACATTTTTAACAGAATTTTTAACTAAATCTAAATGACCTTTAGATTTAATAATAAACATTTCCACATATCTCCGATATCCACCGGACTCAGTTGCGCGATGTGTCAGCTGTTTGGGATTCCCCTCTGTTCTGACGTCACCGCGCTTTTTGATTGGCTACCCGTCACATTCAGCAGGTCGTATTCTCGTTCCCAGACAGAAAAAACCCCACAGGTTGCAATAAAAACTCCAAGACAACCCAAATTGGGCATATTCAGGATTTAGCGGGAACACCAACAACCCCCCGGGCTGCAGCAACATTTTCCAAGTCTTGACCGGTCCGCGGTAATAAAAAGGTTGGGGACTCCTACTTTAGATGGTTTCTTTTGGGCCCATTTTGCTGCATTTTTTATATTTGTTGTTGAAAGCCTTTTGTTAAAAATTTTTGGAAAAATAAATACAATTATTATTTTTTTTTTATGTATGCCTTTGTCCTTGATACTTACTGGTTGGACCGTAACATTCTGCCCCATAAAGAAAAGTGCAAATTTGACCCCAACTTTTTGAAAAATTTGTTACATTTACATTAGTAATTTTAGGCTTCTGGGCTAACAGTTTGATGTGGAGATCACCCAAGAAATCCTGATTGACACCATTACCCCAGAGGTGTGTCGGCTTTCTGACACGTGTGTGAGCTCACACGTTTTTCTCTTGCCGTAAATAGTATTTTCATGGTTCATGTTTTTAAAGCAATGTACACCTCAGTAATCCTCTCTTCAACAGCTGCTAGTCCCAGCTGAGCCACAGTAGGTGTCATGTGTCAGCGGGTAATGGGGGGAGGTTTGAAAAGAATGTTTTTATGATTGACTCAGAGACCAATATACTTTCACTAGACAGTCCACAGGTCGTTTCCTCCCTCTGGGTTTGTTCTCCTAGCCCTGACGTTGAACCTGCGCATTAAAGTCCCCATGCACTGTAACTCACCTGCTGTTTAAACATTTGGACTGCATATCCCAAGCCCCAAGCCATCCCCTTGCGGCTGTTCACGGGCATCACCTGCCCACAGATGGCTCTCCTTCTTCCTGAGATGTGCTGGCAAAGGAGGAGTGAAGAGTTTGAAGGTTACCACCAAGTCTTCCTCTCTGGTTCCCTCTTCAATTGCTGTCGTTAACACTTGGAGACCTTTTGATACTTGAGCCACTCACATCCTCTTGCGGTGTGAGGAGATTTTATCTTGGGCCAAAAGTTTACCAGGAGGACCACTGTTAACCCCGCAGTTCTGTGTCTTCCGGTGAAGGGCAGACTCTTTGTCTCCTCATCAAAGAACAGAAATGACAAGAGCATTTACAGTGGGGAGAACAAGTATTTGATACACTGTTGATTTTTCAGGTTTTCCCACTTACAAAGCTTGTAGATGACTGTAATTTTTATCATAGGTACTCTTCAACTGTGAGTGATGGAATCTAAAACAAAAATCCAGAAAAATACAATGTATGATTTTTAAATAATTAATTTCCATTTTATTGTGTGAAATAAGTATTTGATACACCAGAAATAAGAAACTTAATATTTGGTACAGAAACCTTTGTTTGCAATTACAGAGATCAGACGTTTCATGTAGTTCTTGACCAGGTTTGCACACATTGCAGCAGGGATTTTGGCCCACTCCTCCATACAGATCTCCTCCAGAGCCTTCAGGTTTCGGGGCTGTCGCTGGGCCACACAGACTTTAAGCTCCCTCCAAAGATTTTCTATTGGATTCAGGTCTGGAGACTGGCTAGGCCACTCCAGGACCTTAAGATTTTTCCTACGGAGCCACTCTTTAGTTGCCCTGGCTGTGTGTTTTGGGTCGTTATCATGCTGGAAGACCCAGCCACGACCCATCTTCAGTGCTCTTACTGAGGGAAGGAGGTTGTTGGCCAAAATCTCACGATACATTTTTATCAATTTTATCCCTGATGCCCTTACACAACTCTCTGGTCTTGGGCATTGTGGAGATGCTGGAGTCGGATTGATTGAGTGTGTGGACAGGTGTCTTTTATACAGGTAACGAGTTCAAACAGGTGCAGTTAATACAGGTAATGAGTGGAGAACAGGAAGGCTTCTTAAAGAAGAACTAACATGTCTGTAAGAGCCAAAATTCTTACTGGTTGATAGATGATCAAATACTTACTTCACACAATAAAATGGAAATTAATTATTTAAAAATCATACATTGTATTTTTCTGGATTTTTGTTTTAGATTCCATCACTCACAGTTGAAGAGTACCTATGATAAAAATTACAGTCATCTACAAGCTTTGTTCTTCCCCACTGTAGAGTTCACTATTTTGCTACAGAGGATGCTCTTTTCCTCCTCTTTCCATGAACTTGAGGTAAACAATCAGAGGGTAAAACAGTGTGTGTAGGAGTTTGTCCCAAAGAGTGATGCTTGTAAATTGACAGTGGAGGTTTTCCTAGTGATGACTACAATCAAGGCTTGTTGTGCCGGGTCAAGAGGATGAGGAAGCTGCTGTTATAGCAAAGAAGGAAGAATATACATCTGAAATAGCTCATCCAAAATGCACCATGTGTCTGCTTACGATCCACAGTATTCAAGCAAAAGTAGTCCCCTCTTTTCACACTTACAATCCAAAAACTTTGGGATTTATTGGGTAAACCATCCAGTATTAGTGTGTAATCGTAAAGTGGAAGAGAACTTCCTCTCTGTTCAAAAACACTTTGGTTATCCCATAGGAAAATGAAATGTCATTACTCGTATCATCCAAGTCCAAAGAGTTGTTGTGGATGGTGAAGCTGTAGACAGCAATAGGCCTACTGTCACAATAACACATTTTGCTGGACAATAAATTGTCCAAGAAATTATATTGTTGATAATATTGTCGTTTTGAGACCATTCTTAATATCGTGATGACTGGCACCCTCACAAGGGCAAAGTAACTTTAATTTTATGCAGGACACTCCACACTGGAACTGGAAGACATTTTGACAGCCAAAAACCGAAACCAGATCATACATAAAATGGATTATGTAAACACAATTGCCTTTTCAAAAAATATTAATCATCACAACAGAAATTGCCAATCTCATTTTCATTTATCATGGCATTCATTGATTAATTGATTAATGGCTCTTTGCGACAGGCTTTGGCAGGAATGGTTTCCAGTAGCAGTCTGAGGCTTCTGACTAAAGAATGTTGCCATTTGTCAGTTTGGAAAAGTAGCTCAAGCTTAATCAGGTAAGATTGAGAGTATTTGTGAATATTTGTCACACTTTGCCAAAGATTTCCATCCATCCATCCATTTTCTGCCGCTTATCCGGGGTCGAGTCGCGGGGGCAGCAGCTTCAGAAGGGAGGCCCAGGAGGCATCCTGACCAGATGCCCGAGCCACCTCAACTGGCTCCTCTCGACGTGGAGGAGCAGCAGCTCTACTCTGAGTCCCTCCCGAATGACCGAGCTTCTCACCCTATCTCTAAGGGAGAGCCCAGCCACCCTGCGGAGGAAACCAATTTCGGCCGCTTGTATCCGTGATCTCGTTCTTTTGGTCATGACCCAAAGCTCAAGACCATATGAGGGTGGGAACGTAGATCGACCGGTAAATCAAGAGCCTCGCTTTTTGACTCAGCTCTCTCTTCACCACGACGGACTGGTACAGCGCCTGCTTCACGGCAGACGCTGCCCAAATCCGCCTGTCGATCTAACACTGCCTTCTACCCTTATTCGTGAACAAGATCCCCAGATACTTAAACTCCTCCACTTGAGGCAGGACGACCCCCCAGACCCGGAGAAGGCGCTCTACCCTTTTCCGGCTCAAGACCATGGCCTCGGATTTGGAGGCACTGAGCCTCATCCCGGCCGTTTCACACTCAGCCGCGAACCGCTCCAGCGAGAGCTGCAGATCATGATCTGATGAAGCCAACAGGACCACATCATCCGCAAAAAGCAGAGATGTGAAGACCACCAAAACGGATCCCCTCAACACCTCGGCATTGGTGACAAAGGGCAGCCTTGGCGGAGTCCAACTCTCACTGGAAACGAGCCCGACTTACTGCCGACAATGCGGACCAGACACTGACACCGGTCATACAGGGACCTGACAGCCCGTATCAAAGGGCCCGGTACCCCATACTCCCGGAGAACCTCCCACAATGCCCCCCTAGGGAAATGGTCGAACGCCTTCTCCAAGTCTACAAAACACATGTAGACTGGTTGGGCGAACTCCCATGCACCCTCCAGGACCCTGCTGAGGGTGTAGAGCTGGTCCAGTGTTCCACGACCAGGACGAAAACCACACTGCTCTTCCTGAATCCGAGGTTCGACTATCCTACGGACCCTCCTCTCCAGGACCCCTGAAAAGACCTTACCAGGGAGGCTTAAGAGTGTGACCCCTCTGTAATTGGAGCACACCCTCCGGTCCCCTTTTTAAACAGGGGGACCACCACCCCAGTCTGCCAATCCAGGGGAACTGCCCCTGATGTTCATGCGATATTGTGTGACCCTACAACATCCAGAACCTTAAGGAACTCCGGGCAGATCTCATCCACCCCAGGAGCCCTGCCACCGAGGAGCTTTTTGACCACCTTGGCGACCTCGTCCCCAGAGATTGGAGAGCCCAACCCAGAGTCCCCCGGCTTAGCTTCCTCAACAGAAGGCATGTTGGTGGGATTGAGGAGGTCTTCGAAGTATTCCGCCCACCGGCCCACAGCGTTCCGAGTTGAGGTCAGCAGCACACCATCCCCACTATAAACAGTGTTGGTGCTGCACTGCTTCCCCCTCCTGAGACGCCGGATGGTGGACCAGAATCGCCTCGAAGCCATACGGAAGTCTTTCTCCATGGCCTCTCCAAACTCCTCCCATGCAAAAGTTTTTGCCTCAGCAACCACCCGAACTGCGGCCTCGGGTGTCCTGGTGCCAAGTGCACATATGCACACCCTTATGCCTGAACATGGTGTTCGTGATGGACAAAACGTGATAAGCACAGAAACCAACAACAGAGTTCAGATCGGGGGGGCCCTCAGCCTCGCACACTAGCTCCGGTTCCTTCCCTACCAGAGAGTTGATGTTCCACGTCCCAAGAACCAGCTTCTGCAGGTGAAGATCAGAACGCCAGGGTCTCCTCCCTTGACTGCCGCCCATAACACAATGCACCCGACCCCTTTGGCCCCTCCGACAGGTGGTGAGCCCATTGGAAGGGGGACCCACGTCTCCTCTTTGGGCTGAGCCCGGCCGGGCTCCGTGGGTAAAAGCCCGGTCACCAGGCGCTCGTCATCGTGCCCCACATCCAATCCTGGCTCCAGAGTGGGGCCCCGGTGACCCGCGTCCGGGCGAGGGAACGCCAGATCCAAAGATATTTTCCATCAAAAGGGGTCTTTGGGCTGCGCTTTGTCTGGTTCCTCACCTAGGACCTGTCTGCCTTGGGTGACCCTACCAGGGGCATAGAGTCCCAGACAGCATAGCTCCTAGGATCATTGGGACACTCAAACCCCTCCACCACGATAAGGTGGCAGCCAAAGGAGGAGCCAAAGATTTGTAATTGTATTTAAGTTTGAACTTTGACTATGCCATCCTTACATATGAGTATGGCTTGTTCTAAACAGCACTATAGCATTTCTGGCAGTAGACTTAATGGTTGTTTGGCTGGATGGTTTACTCCTGCCCCAGTCTCAAGTCTTTCAACAGCTTTTCTTCCAGTTTCAGAGGATCATGGGGGTTTTCCCACCTGATTGTCCAGTAGACTCGGTTTGATTGGGGACCAAAATTGGAACATTTTAAGATATACATTTATTGTTTTCTACAAATTATCACAAAGCAGCAGGATAGTTATCAGGATACATTTACATACAAAATGTTGACCAGTCTTCTAAGACTGATCTTATCCCAGTCTAGAAGTGTTGACTCTTACAACACTGGGATCTTTTACATCATCTTCATCTGTTGATGAATCCAACCAAAATCACAGCTGCAAACAGGTTCCAGATTCCATCTGCCCAACTGTCATTTATATTGCAAGAAAAATAAACATCCACGGTCCACAGAAAAGAAAAGTAGTACCCCAACCCAAGAATATTAAGTAAACAAATTAAGGAATCTTAAAAATGAAAGGATACAAAATAGCATAACAAATACATAGATGGAGGGAGAGGAGGAACAGGAAAAGCAGAAAAAAATTTAATAAAAATAAATAAAATAAAATATTCAGCTCTGCCACAGGCCGTTGAGAATATGAAAATATCAAGGTGTATCAACTCACGTGCACTAGCTGGTAAGCCTACCGGTTAGCCTACTGGTAAGCTACAGCAATTCTGACAGGCAGGGAAAGAACAGGACTACAGAGTTGGAGCAAGGCTGCCACCACCTGAGACCTACACCTACACAGTGGAACCACTCATATGTTCAAGGAAAGACCCCCAGGTCCTAACATGGGTACATTATTATTGAGAGTGTATCATATTTCTCCTAGACAATAAACCGTGTTATTCAGCCAGCACTTAAAAGAGGGAAGTGAGGCAGACTTCCACTCTATAAGAATGACACGTTTAGCCACAACCGTCCCAAATAAATAATGGCAGTACCAGAACTGATGTCCAAGGGTAGCATTAGGGTGTCCACATCTGCTGCTAACACTTGAAAGATTTGGGAATATTTTACTTAACTGTGTTTTAGAATAGTGCAGGCGATGTACCACTTTTAAACTGGATTAGCTGCAGTTTAGCATTAATAGAGCAGTCCTTTATTCATATCAGAGTGCGATCCTAAAGTGCAGCAGAAATTGAAACTCCCATATCTTTGGACCATGCACCTGTGAGACCAACTTTTCAGATCACTTAGTTTCACCTTCCACAGGGTGTTGGCTTCCCGGAGCTGACCACAGGAGGCTTCGAGGGCTGAGATTCGGCCATCAGCAGACGACATGGCTTCATCAATGGTGTCAACTCGGCTCTCTAGTTCCCGTTGTTTTTGCACGTCTGCGAAGGAAACTTCAATAGCATCGAGTCGACCCTCCATTGACTTCTTCAGGCCATCAATGAAATCAAAATGTTTAGCGACTTGCACCTCCTGGTCAGTAAGAGCAGCTAAAATAGCTTCGTTGCTAGCTCCGGAGCTCGGCTGAGCTGTTTCCTTCTGTGCGTTGTCCTTCTTCCCCATTTTGAAAAATAAAGAGTAAAAAAGTAATCTCACTCTCTTGAGGTGAAACAAGATTGAATAAAAGACCAAGTGTTTTGTACTAAAAATTTAATTTGAGGAGATGCCACAGAACTTCACAGAAAAATCTACATTTGAGGAGATGTCACAGAACCTCACAGAAAAACATCTACTCCATTGCATCGCTCTAGCACCCCTCCAATGATCCAGATTAATTGAAAAACCTGTTCACCTACTCGCCTGTTGTGGCGCTGTTCCAAGCGCTGGAAAAGGAAACAATACAATAAACCTCTGAAGAAGACCAGTGCCACTTCCTTCTTCACAAAATGTAAAGAAAAATGGAATAGCGTCAGATTTTAGTGGTTGTAGAACTTCTCTTTTGTCTGTAGTAAATAAAACCAGGAACCATTTATTCCTGTAGTTCTGGACTCATGCAATTCTTTTGGCTCTATTGTCCCAGAATGCCCTAGCAGTCCACTTCCTGCTTTTGGAGCGACCTCTGGTCCACTTGCATTTACATACATCTTTGAACCGAAGTGAGACCTGGGTATTTAGGTGGAGTAGAGGTCGATTGCGCATTCTCATCGAACAAACCGGGCTTTCTGGACAAACAAACTGGAGTTTGTTTAAAAGGAACAAATAAGGCTTGTGTGAAAGCACCTTACTTGTAATTTTTCTTCCATTTTACTGTTTTGTTTAGGTCTATCACATAAAATCCCAACACAATAGAATAAGGTTTACAGTTTTAATTTGATAAAATGTAAAACAAAAGAAAAAAAGTTAAGAGTAAGACTACTTTTCAATGCGCTATTTTTTTTAACTCAAGCTCACTTGATTACTCATTAATGATATTTGCCTGTAAAATGCACACACTGTAGCTGAGATTAAATACATTTCTATCTGTGGCACTGTACTACAGATGGCAGAACAGCTGCCATTGAATTAGTAAATTAGGGGGGAAAAAAGGATCAAATCTAGCAGGCTTAGGCTTGTCTGCGTCATTTTCTGATGGCCCTTATGCAGCAGATATTCATCTAGATGTGGAGGCTGTATGAGCGCCGGAGGAACATATTGCTACTAAGATTGTGTTGGTATTGCCAGTGGAGTCACGACTGTCTTCTTCTTTTTTTTGTTTTCTGAGAGCTGTGAAATGGGGACCAGTACTGATCAAGCCAACCATAAGCTAGCTCTCTTCGGGGGACTCCATTACAGTGCGCAGAGCCCATACTGGTTCCAAAAGGAACCAGAGGGGGGGATTTGATTTGTTTTGGTCAATAAGGGGTGAAAATGGCTCGAAATGCCCCCCTCCTCTTCCTTTTTCTCTACACAGTGGGCTGATTTATAATCCTGCCTGTCTCCAGTTTCCTGCCGCTGTGTTAATGTGGGAGGTGGGGCTATTAAACGGATGGTGTAGCATTGCATCTCTGTCACTGTCAGCATGGAGCCCCCAGGTTGAGGGCTGATGCTAGCCACTATTTGCATAGCACTTTTCTTCTTCTTCTTCTTCAGTGCAAACTGTTTTAAGTCGAACATTAGAGCCTTTAGATAAAAGAGACAGCAAAACACAGAAGCACAGGATTGATCAAAGCAGCGTGAGCTTCAGTGGATCAAAGGAACATTGTTCCCCAGACCCCATTACATTACCACTATTATTTCTGTAAACCTTTTTACTAGGGGTGCACTGATTGCAGTTTTCTGGCCGATCTCTGATTATCAATCTTTTAAAAGCCTGACTGACTCAGAATCATCTGAAATGTTGCTAACTATAGCAAGAAAGTCTCTGAGTTAGCAACAGTGAGGTGAGTATTGTTAACTGCAAATGTGCAGACATGACCTGGTGGGCGGGAACAGTCAAACCTTTCTCATGGGAGACCAAAGACGAAGACAGCTGATTTTTAGTCCTTTGTTGAGGTAGATAAGATCAGGAGATAAGATCAGCTTCAGATGTAAACATCGGCCAACAATAATCTCCCAAAATTAAGAAAATTGACTGATCGATAAATCAGTGCACTCCTAGTTTTTACTGTTGCTATATGTTTGTCATTCATGTCACCGATGTGGGGTTTATCTGCTTTAGCTACGCATCGCACCACATGTTATGCTTGACTTGAGTATGACCTACTTTCTGATGTGCTAAATACTTAGCTCATCCAAACTAAGTATTATGCTTCCTAACTAAGCAAGTAATTTCAAACTAAATATTTTGCTTGCTAGCTAAATAGCAGGGCCGTGCAGAGGGCACTAAAGGGGCAGGTGCTCAAAACTAAAAAAGGGCACATCTAACCGCATTTTAGTACAGAATATTAACAAGCCTCTCAGCTTTCAGAGTTTAATAAACAATTATAAAATACAAAAATGTGACATATACAATTAAAGCTAACGAACATCTCCATATAGAACATAACACTATGCATATATAAGATATTTTATTAGTAATTTCTTTCTGCAGGTCTACTTTGTTATAGGAAAGTATGCCAATATTCAAACCCGCAATTTAGCAAGATATGTAAAGCAGAGCTGGACCAGACATATTTTGTCTTTACAAAATTACACAATTAAAAATATAAACAAGGGCACAATGCAACCTTTTAGTGACTGTAATCTATAAAAAAAGAGCTGCCTGTTTGCTGCAGTGGAGATGAAGATGGTCCATTCAGGAAAGCAGAGCTGCATCAAACTTTAACGTGGAACTGCAGAAAAGCGAAAAAAACAAAAGCAAAAATTGAATTGTTAATGCATGTCACCATGAGAAAAGCCTACTGAGTTATGCTTAAAAAAACTTTTTAAAAAATTTTAATCACACGTTTGACTCATGAAGTTAACTTTCTTTTTTGCAAAACAAACTTATTTGCGCTTGTCAGAAATCTTTTCTTGCTATTCTAAGTTTTTGTTTGTGACTCAAAAGTTTTGCTTGTGATTCTCACATGACATCTTGAGCAGGGCCTAAAATCACAACAAAAGATTTCTGATGTGTGCAAATAAAAGTTTATGTTTGGTAAAAATTTGTTATTTAATTAAAAAAAGTCTTTTAAACAAAACTTTTTTTTAAAGGAATCATTACAATTTCAAAAGTTTTGATTACAATTTTATTTTACTTAACTGAGGTTAGTTTTTTTTCCATTGAGTAATTGGGAAACAAATTTAACTTCATACTCTGCAAACCGGACCCTAAACTTGAAGTCTGGGTTGAGTTTTTTCCCCTTCATTAATGACACACTTTTATTACATTCATTATATCCATCATGGTAATTCAGGATGAGTTATTTTTAATTCTAAATGAATATCCTTGTTGGACTATTATTTAAGTGTTATTCTCCTTCAAGATACATTTACCTAACGCCAGAATAAATGCAATGTACATTATGCAGCAAAGGAAATTAGAAGATCAGACATATATCCATTATGGAGATGATCGGTTTTGGACGGGTGATGTGCCCCTATTGCATAAGCGACACTAAAGAATGACTAATAACATTAAAGATACAGGGGAGAAGCTTTTTAGTTATCATGCTTTGCTAGCAAAATCGTTAGCTAGCAGCTAGCTTATAGCACAACAACAACATCCTAATGTCTGTATGTTAAAAATACTGATTCGATCGATAACAGTTTTTCCTCACCTGGCTGTCTCCTCCCGCTTAGTAGTTCTTCAGAGAAAGGCAGACGCAGAGGCCTGTCAGTGTCTGTTGTATTTCATTACCTCTCTGCTTAAACCGCGACTCCGTGCTAAAGCAGAAACGATACTTCAAGGTTTTCCGTCATCTGACAAGTAGCAAGTTTACTCCACTTTATTCACCAAAAACGTTTTTTCTTTTATTCACCAAAAACTGTTCTGTAATCTGGAACGTTCGCTACGTTGAGTTCCAGTTAGCCGCTTTATCTCACTGCGCGAGAGGCAAATGCGTCATGCGTCACGGGAAATAGGTCAAAGGTAACAAGGTGATCGGCTTATGTTGTACAAAAAAGAAACAAAAAAGCAAAGAATTTTAGCACATGTTTTTGTGTGTCAGAAGCGGGCTTAGGAAATACCAAAAAAATAAATAAAAAATTGACCAAAAGAGCACTTTGAGGCAAGGAGCAAAAAGGGCAGGTGCTCAAGCAACCCCAGCTCACCCCTCTGCACGTGCCTGCTAAATAGTTAGCTTCAAGCCAAATATTCACCTTGGTAACTATATGCGTAGCTTGCTACATAGATATTAAATTTTAAAATAAATATTTAGCATAACTAAATATTAAGTTGTAAAAAATATTTAGCACGATGACTAAATATTTTGATATTTAGCTTGCCAACTAAATATTTGGCTTTATAACAATATTTAGCTTTCTGAGATAAAGATTTTTTTTAAGTTATCTAGTTTGCCAACTAGATTTTTAGTGTGAAACGGTGAAAATGAAAAAATAAAATAAATTAACATGGAGAAAATATGTCTTTGGCTAAATAACCCAAATTGGTGTTGATTTTTGATTGTGTAACTTCACAAACCGCGTGTCATAAAGTGGTTAGTGGGTGGTGAGGAAGTGGATGCAGGTGGACCCGGGAGGTGATGAAAAATGATGATTTAATGACAAAACCAAGCCACAGGACAACGGAGAAGAGCACGAGGAACATCTAACGGTGGCAACGGGAAACAGGCAACACACGACAACATTAGACAAGGATCCGACAAAGAACACAGACAACAGGCGAGACTAAATGCACACGGGGTAATCAGGGAATGAGAAACAAATCAACGGGGAAAAACGCAGCGACAGAGACTCACAGGGAACAGGACTACACAGAAAAACTAAAAAATAACACACAGAAATACGGATCATGACAGTACCCCCTCCTCAAGGGGCGGCTACCAGACGCCCAGAAAGAAAAACCCAACAAAAAACAACCCAACAAAGTGGGCGGAGGGGCGACGGCAGGAGGGCAAGAGTCCACAACAGAACTAGGTACAAACAGGAACTCAAACACAGGAAAACAGTCCGGTGGATGGCGACGTCGGAGGCGGAGCTGAGGCCACAGAGGGCGGCGACGTCGGAGGCGGAGCTTGGGCCGCGATGAGCGGCGACCGGGAGGCGGAGCTTGGGCCGCGATGAGCGGCGACCGGGAGGCGGAGCTTGGGCCGCGATGAGCGGCGACCGGGAGGCGGAGCTTGGGCCGCGATGAGCGGCGACCGGGAGGCGAAGCTTGGGCCGCGATGAGCGGCGACCGGGAGGCGAAGCTTGGGCCGCGATGAGCGGCGAAAGGGAGGCGAAGCTTGGGCCGCGGAGGACCGGGCGGAGCGCAGGCTGCTGCAGGCTCGGGAGGACCGGGCGGAGCGCAGGCTGCTGCAGGCTCGGGAGGACCGGGCGGAGCGCAGGCTGCTGCAGGCTCGGGAGGACCGGGCGGAGCGCAGGCTGCTGCAGGCTCGGGAGGACCGGGCGGAGCGCAGGCTGCTGCAGGCTCGGGAGGACCGGGCGAAGCGCAGGCTGCTGCAGGCTCGGGAGGACCGGGCGAAGCGCAGGCTGCTGCAGGCTCGGGAGGACCGGGCGAAGCGCAGGCTGCTGCAGGCTCGGGAGGACCGGGCGAAGCGCAGGCTGCTGCAGGCTCGGGAGGACCGGGCGAAGCGCAGGCTGCTGCAGGCTCGGGAGGACCGGGCGAAGCGCAGGCTGCTGCAGGCTCTGGAGGACCGGGCGAAGCGCAGGCTGCTGCAGACTCTGGAGACGGGGGCTCGCACGGAGCAGACTCCGGGGGCTCCGACCGAGCAGACTCCGGGGGCTCGGACCGAGCAGACTCCGGGGGCTCGGACCGAGCAGACTCCGGGGGCTCGGCTCCTCAGCACACTCGGGGGGTGGAGCCACGGGAAACTCAGGGAACCAAGGTGGCTGCTCACATGCAGCGGGCGCAGGGAAGACAAGGAACTCTGGGGGAGAAGGGAACTGACCCTGCCTTGGGGCTGGAGGCAACAGGGACTGACGCTGAAACGGGACTGGTACCGGAGGCAGCGGGGACTGATGCAACCTCGGGACTGGGACCGGAGGCTGCTGCTGGGTGGACACTGGGACCGGGACCTCAGGCGGCTCAGGGCGGCAGTGACGTCGGGGTCCGACTCATGATGGGCAGATCGCTAGCCGAGTTCCCAACCAGGGATTCATCCTGGCGTCCATGATATTGTCTTTCCTCACCGTAGTTTTTGGTCGAATCCTTCTGTCATAAAGTGGTTAGTGGGTGGTGAGGAAGTGGACGCAGGTGGAACCAGGAGGTGATGAAAAATGATGATTGAATGACAAAACCAAGGCACAGGACAACGGAGAAGAGCACGAGGAACATCTAACGGCTGCAACGGGAAACAGGCAACACACGACAACATTAGACAAGGATCCGACAAAGAACACAGACAACAGGTGAGACTAAAAACACACGGGGTAATCACGGAACGAGAGACACCTGGGAAACAATCAACGGGGAAAAACGCAGCGACAGAGACTCACAGGGAACAGGACTACACAGAAAAACTCAAAAATGACACACAGAAACACAGATCGTGACACAACGCCCCAGAGTGGAGCATCTTCAGATCTAACCCATAAAAATCCCAAATTCAAATGACTTTTTTTTTTTTTTTGCAATTTTGCTTAGCCATTTTGTCTCTGACATAAGCTTGGTGAAATTTGCTGTTAATTCTTCTGTTTTAATTTTGTTCCTCATGGTACCACCTCAAAGAAAAGCCCAGGTCTGAGCGGTGTGGTTCCAGTTGAACTCTGTAAAGGCAGTTCTGGTATTATCTTCCATGTTGGGCGAATCCTCTTC
This sequence comes from Poecilia reticulata, assembly GCF_904066995.2. Classification (NCBI taxonomy): domain Eukaryota; kingdom Metazoa; phylum Chordata; class Actinopteri; order Cyprinodontiformes; family Poeciliidae; genus Poecilia; species Poecilia reticulata. Next base: position 29,911,628 of record NC_088834.1, read on the forward strand.
TGTCTGGTCAGAGCCAAAATGCAGGGCACAGCAACTTCACAGCCATCATCATTAGAGCTGTGGGGCTGTGGACCCTGTTGGCCGTCCCTGCACTGCTGCTGCAGCACATTCAGGAAACCCTTGCAGGACTCCAGGGTGTGAACACATGAACTGATTCAGATGGATGAATTCATAACTTCCATTTCTTGCTTCAAAGCAGAGTGCAAAACACAAGAACCTCTGCAGCAAAGAGCCACAGCAAGCACATTAGGTGTGCTGACCTCTGTACCCCGCTGAAACCATTAAAGGAGGCTAATTGGAAAGTTTGCCCCAATTTGTCTTCATTCTGAAGGCAGGAAGAGACGGCGCTGTTTACAAGTTGCAATATTGAGAGTGGGGACAGTCCCAGTGGTGACTGCCAGTGGTGGCAGTTTTGGGTGGGGGTGGGCTTTGTAGAATCAATGCTGTTGGAATGAGCCGTCCCTAGACTCCTAATTTTCTTCTAAGATTTCAAATAACCCAGAAAAGACTTTGCTCAGTGGATGCTAGAGGGTCAAGTGGTAAATCTGTATGCAGATTATAGCAAAAGAGAGATTTATTACGCACACTTATCAAGAAAGTGTATTTGAACCATGTATTTGAAAATCAATACAAGGTTATTACTAGGCTCATTAATCAAGTTTATTTATTTTCACAGTCCTGGTAAAAAGCTTTCAGTGGTCATCTTTTACGAATTACATGTTTTTACTGGGCCAGTATGGATTTCTAGCCACCCAAATGAACTCTTTTAGAGCCTGGAGTCATTGTTCTCTGCTTTGCCTCTGGTTTCAGGCACCATGTCCCCTTCTGCATGTACTCTTTCCCAATCAATACATTTTCACAGTAATATAACTTCATGTGCCCATGAGAGCTTGTGGTAAATTTACCAGCATACTACAAGTTGGAATTAAATCAGTGCATTTCCTGGTTGTCCTGTCTTCTGTTAGCCTTGTTAATTGATGTCAGGGCTATAATCGATACATTTTGTTGCAGTTGCACACATTTGATTTTGGGCCATTTACCCAGCGTTTCTCTCCAGATGGTTCACAATTTATGTTTTAACCTCAGTCTGATTGGGGGGATGGTGGGGTTGCAAAGTTTAACATTACTGATTCTCATTAGCTCAGTGACTGTGCTCAGCTCTTACCTGATGACAATCAATACTCATACGGCATCAAATCAATTCCCTTTATGGAGTGGAGGCTGGGGACCATAGTACTAATTTGTGTGTTGTAATCTACCCAAAATCTAATTTCTGATCATGAGTTTCAGTCAAAAAATTAACAATCAGTTTTTCAAGTCATTAGAGGGTATTGTTGTGAATTATTCTTAGTGTTCATGTTGCAGTCTTTTTAATGTGCAAAGATGTGATATGCTACTTTTCTGTCTCATATGTACACCGACACCAATCTGTCTTTGCTCAGACAAAAGGCTTCACCAATAATGGGAATCTAATTTAGTTTCCTTCTGATCTATGGAGGTTTGGAAATGTCAAATCAAAACAGGGGTTATTTGGGAGAGAAATAGAACAAAACCTTAAAGGATCAAAATAATACAAAACTAGAAAAATATTAAATATAAATAAGTCACCATGAGCTGCAGCATTGTTTTTCAAATATGTTTTTTAATTATTAAAGTCCAACTTATAGACACAAAAAGTCCCTGCTCTCAAAACCAGGCGTTACTACATATGGATTAGATGCAGTCTGAAACATCTGATTAATACAGCCGTTTAATACAGAAAAGCATTTAATGCTTTATCTTCTGACTGTTGAAAAGCTCTAGTGGTCTCTACAGATGGTATTATTATATTAAATCAATAAACTGTCTCCTCAAATGTTTTTTTTTTTTCTATTCATGGTAATCTTCTGCAGCAGCCATTAATTTTTTTCTCAGTGTTTGAGCAAAATGAAGCACAGTTTGGCCAGGTCATGTTTATTAATAAAAACATGTTCTTAAACACTGCGATGGACTGGTGACCTGTCCAGGGTGACCCCGCCTCTCGCCCAAAATGTCTTGCTGGAGATAGGCACCAGCACCCCTGCTGACCCCACTAGGGACCAGGGTGTAAGAAAATTAATGGATGGATGGATGGATGGATGTTAAGCATTTTATCTAACAGAAATCCTTTGGTCCGTTTGCTTGATCCAGACCAAACAAGCTATTTAGCTTCACATTGTGCTTTTTTGGAATTGGACTATAATTTGTAACTTAAGCCACAGGGGATGGGACAGAGCACAGGCCAAGAAAAATAAACTTTGGAAGTTCTGCTTGCTGCATTTCTGTTGTGGACATTTGTGGTGTTATTACAACTTCAATACCGTTTTGAATGTTAAGAGTGGCTCATGCAATGTAAGTTTTGCAAGGTGACATTTTAAATTTTGGAAGTGGAATAGAAAAAGCATGCTGCAAAATGAATGAGACAAGACATCTGACCCACAGCATGCGTCTAAGCAAAAACATTAAAACAGCAAAATGACTACATTCAGTAGGAATGTTGGCAATTTTAAATGGCTCATTTTTACCCCTCTTTTATCTTAATTTTGGGCTTTGAAGTCCAAAAAAACAAATATTTCCTGTAGTTGGTTCGTATTGAGGCCGGTCTGCATTCACACCAGAAGCAAACTGCACCAGAATTTGTTTTCAAGCGGACTGAAGCCAATTCCAAAAGTGGTCTGGGTCTGATTGTTCACACTGGTACAAAAGGTCTGGACTAAAGGTGTAAATAAGCTGGCAGGTGTGAATAGACCCTAATAAAATAAATTCTAAAGGTGTATAGGGTAAAATAATATTTTAACTTTCCCTCCTAGCCAGCATGCATATTTGATTATTTTAAAGACAAAATAACTTGTTTTGAGGACATTAACAGTAAGTTTATAGGGTTAAAGTGGAATGGCAGATGGTGTCCTCATTCCAATTAAAACAAAGGTAAAGATAATTGTATTTATATAGCACATTTTCAGCAACAAGGCAATACAAAGTGCTTAGCAATTGAAACTGAAACTGAATGTGAGTAGAAATGTAAGACTTTCAGCTCCTTCTGTTCACTATTGCTGTTTTACCCACTGTGGGTTTGTAGCTGGTTTGAAAATGTAATTTTTTAAATAAAATGTTTTATTGTGTCTAGTGCTCATAGTACTACAGAGAGGTTTTCATTTCTAGGTTGGGTGCCGGTTTGATAGGTCTCCTATAGAAGACCTTTCTCCTGACTCCCTCTTCCTTCACCATGGAAGTCATCATGTCATTAACTCATGTTGAAGCTGAAGACTTTGCTATTCCTCAGTCTTCCACAGATGACTTAGCCAATTTCTGGCTACTTTTGACTGTATTTTTTTTTATAGTTCCTGAATTTTAAAATAAAAAATATTTTAGAAGTCAGGTTGCACAAAATGACGCTTGTTATTTTGTGCAACAAGCGTGAAAACAATTGAAAAATAAATGTGTTATGTTATTAAAAACAGATTGAAGCATGCTGTCCAAGAAGATGGTCTTTATCCTGTGATACTAGCACATTCATTCATAGTCCATACTGATCCTGTTCTTATCCTTATCATAATGTATTTTTCAAAATGTAAAACAAAAAACACATCACTATAATCTCCCACTATAACTCCACCACTTCCAGCCTGATTGTCCACTATTACAATGTATCTCCGTCCTCTGAATTTCTATCAGTCCTCTCAATAAACTTGTTTGGGATTAGCAGCTGCTCACTTGATGGCCGCCGACAAGTGCTGATTGACTATCAGAGCTGTGCACTGAGGTATACCCATGCTAAAGTACAGCTCACCCTCCATTGTTCAATCATCGGCTACAGCTGAGCAACATGCATTATGGATGAAACTTGCCCTCTCTGTGCGCAACACGCGAACCGCCGAAAAGCTCAAAGATGAAAGCAAGAAACGTCAGACTGCGGAGAGTCAGCCTTGCACTGACCACGGTTCCTGCTGCGACCGCAGCGTGAGGTGGAACCGCAGATCAATCACAAGGCTTCGTTAATGGACCGAACAGCACAGATGGATTCTGCTCGGCCGGTTACCAGCTTCACAAAAGAACATCACTGCTCAATCTTTTAAACTCTTATGTCTCTGCAAGACCTTCCATCTGTTTTTGTATGAACGTAGGCGGACAGCCAGCTGATGTGTAAATATGAAGGCGCTGCAGCCTGTTTGAGTTGGCTTTTATCAGATAAAGGATGTAGGAATGTAGGTTTAAAAGAAGTGAAAATTGCAGAGAAACTAGTCAAGTTTGAAACAATTTTAGCGCTTCCTGTTTTAGAGGTGACTAAGCGTGTTTACGAAACATTTTGTTGCATAATTGTTGAAGACTATTTTGTTGGAAAATCTGCTGTTAAATGTTCTCTCCATGCTCTCCCAAGTCCAAAACAGAGCAATTCCTAAACCTCCCTTTAATAGAGTCTTTCAGGGAGGCACAGGAAGAGGAACAAATGGCTCTATTCAGCGGCGTCCAAAATGCTAATTCCTCCAGCCCTTTATAATGTTTACACGTTTGTAAGGGTTCCCATGTCACGACATGGCATGGTCCACCCTGGCCGGGGACAGCACGAAAAGGGCCAGGCGTGACAGAACATGAGAAATATGACGAGATGGGAGGTTTCGCCTGGAGACAGAATATCTGAATCTGCTTTTCCTCAGCAAAGGTTCTCACTGCAAAAGTGCAAAACCTTTCCAAGTATTTTTGGTCTAGTTTCTAGTGAAAACATATGAGCACACATGAAATAAGACAAAACTAACTTACAAGTAACTTGAACAAGACTAGGGGCTTGTTTTGGTCAATAAGATAAGAAGTACGACTTCCTCTTGCAGATTAGTTTACTTATAACAGGACAATTTTCCCTTGTCACAAGTGAACAAATAGGCCAGTAGCATTGGAACTTTTTCATCACTGCTAAGCCGTTATTAACCTAAAATATTCAGTTATATAAGTGATTCTTGAGAATAGGGACAAAACAGGTCCTATGGATAAAGCACAACATTTGAATAAAATATACTCAAATTTTTTTTTTCAAATATATGACTAAACTAACCTGGGTCATGTGAGCACAACAATGTATGTTTTCCTGGTGTTTGCTGAATATTTTTCATTTTAAACTTTGTAGTAGGTGGATTGTGTCTATAAAATTCTTTGTCCTGGAGCAGAACTTAATATATTATAAAAGTTTAAAACAAATTAAGGAATACTAAGATAATATATTGTGGCAATTAAGTATAATTATTCAAATAAATAATTATAAAAGTATCAATAAATTGAATAAAAAATAATTTAATATATTTTCCAACTCAATTGAAATTTGTCCCTAGTTTTTGTCAACACCGTCAGACATAAAAATAATGTAAAAATATCAGGCATTATTCAGAGGCATCAGAACCTCTCAGGACCCCATGGCGTCTTCCCTTCTCTTCTTTTGCTAAGAGGGCTAGGCAGCTCTGGTTAGCATATGTTATTCTTTAGTTTTTTTCTTCTGTTTTATTCCTAAGTTGTTCGTCACAACCATGATGTCAACTTCATAACTGACAATTTAAAAAATTTTGATTACATTTTGTGAAATAAATGCTTAATTTTGACATGCTGTATAGATTTCATGGACCTGATGAGCTACAATATGGCCTCCTTCAGAATAACATATAAATTGAGCTAGTTTGGCATTTTGTCAACTCCGTCAGATGTCAACACCATCAGTTTTTAACTGACAGTGTGACTCTTTCAGTGAAAGTGTTGACAAATCTCACTTAAATGTGCAGTAAATTCATTTTAATGTATTTTATATAAATGGCATTACTTCACATGTATCAAGTATTTAATTTTACTAACTAGTTTGTCACCACCTTCCGCTCTGCGTCAACTCCATCATGCACTGTCATGATGGAGTTGAAAAATAAATATATATTTTTTTAAATTTTTATTTTGTTTCTTGAGAAGCATTTGTCTTTAAAACTGAGTAAAATATCACTAATAGGGTCATTAAAAATAATTGCATATTTTTGTCAGATGGTGTTGACAAAGTTCTGGGTCAGGTCCATTAAAAATGTAATTTTCAAAAAAAAATGTTGCAACTGGGAGACTGCATCTTTACATTTCCAAAACATTATTTGTCATATTTGAATACATAACCTTGAGGAATAATTACATTTTTTGGGGGGGAAATGTAAACCCATTTAGTCCCACTTCTCAAGAATCACTGATATCTTTCTTAAAAGTTACTTCTAAGTTAGTTTTGTCCTATTTCAAGTATACTAAAATGTTTCCACTAGAAACTTGACCAAAAATTTGGTGTGAGAGAAATGAGATTTTTTTTGTCTTTGTTGTTTCTTCAGTCACTGAAGTTTGTGTTTTGAACATTTTCTTAGCCTCGGTGTTTGAGCTAATACCACTGAATGTTCTTTGCAGTCCATGCAAAGTCTATGCATGGACTTGTTAAACCTTGTTACTGGTTTAACAAGAAAATTAGGCAGCAATGCGACTGATAACAGTTTCAGTGGTTGGGCGTACCGTTATAGCAAATACCAGTAATGCAATAAGTTCCTAAATTGAAGAAGTTTTCTGGAGTCAAACACATGAAGGGCCAGGCAGAGCTTAGTGATTGCTTGGGAAAGTAATTATGCCTTATCTGTATGGCTGCTGGAAAGCAGTTTACAGACCTGTGGTTCCAGCTCTTTTTAAATCGAGACTACGTCAGATTCTCCTAAGGTGTTTCTTGTATGACTCAGCCAAGCCGTCGAACAGTTCCAGTGCGGTATCGACCTGTTGGACTGATTAGAGCAGAGTCCATCAAAGTTTTCTGCTAACTTCTAATTCCATTTACGATACCATACAGGTTATTCCCTGATTCAAAGCGTGCTCGGGTATTTGGATTGATGTTAGTGAACTGCTTTAGGTAATACTATTGATGTTTGAATTCTAACTATGCCATAAACAAAGGTGAAACAGAGAGAAAGCAATGGGGGGATGACTGGTGATAACTGCCATCAGTGTCATTTTTAACAAGTCTCCACTCCTCCATATGTGGACTATTTTTCCTTTGGTCATACAGAACCTTCCAAAAGTATTTGGTTTCCCACATAGAGATGAACCAATTTGATATTAATATCTGTACTGGTCCTCATATTGAAGAAAATCCTGGATCGGTTATTGTTGACGATGCGCTGGCTCCTTAATGACAGATCTATTCAGCTTCATTCTATGCTTTTGTGCTCAAAGTGATGTCATGCTTTATTTATTTTACGTTACATTTAGAATTCCTAATTGCACTTTCTGAACCATTTGACAGAATGTTTGTTGCAGCTTATTTTTACATGTTAGACCACATTAGTCCAATCCATTGTTTTAGTCAGTCTCAGTTTATTTATTTTACATTGGTAAAGAATTTTGTAATTAAGTACATTTATGTCTACATTGAAAAAAAGGAACGTCTTAAGTCAATTCAGATGTTTTTCTGTATTATATCGGAATCAGGAGATACTAAACCTCAGATATCTGTATCGATATCAGAAATCAAAAGAGTGAGGCATCCTTAGTCACGTATTATCACATTTACAAGTTTTCAGACAAAAAAGGTTATCAGCATGTCAGGTCTTTTTAAAGATTGGCCAAAAAATTGCAATCGGTGCACTGCTGATTACAACTGCGCACCTTACTTTATTGGGATTTTACGTGCTAGATGAACAAAAAGTAGTACAGGGCAGGGTGGCAGGGGTGCTGCCAGAAATCTTGGGCCCCCTTGACAAAAAATTTTATTGGGCCCCCCGCGTAGCTGATGTTACAATTTTTTGAGTCTATTTGACCTATAAAAAGCATCACAATTTTAAAGGCTTGCATCTGCCTTGCTTTCTTTGATTCAATACTGATAATTAGCACAATATTTACTGCTCATGAATTTAACATCCAACAGACCACATCCAGTATGCAAGTAGGTTGCTTAATTTTTTTCTTAGTTTAGATTACTGAAATGTCTCTCCCCATGAGCAACAGTCAAAAGCAACGTGCAACTACACATAAAGCAATCCAGACTTCTCAAAAATGCTATGTAGTTGCATTTTATTCAGGCTGCAGTATATAACTTTAATAAAAAATATGTTTTGTCCATATTTGTTAAAGCTGTCACCATGTCGTAGCAGTTTGTTTTGAGACAGATAATCTGTGAAAACAATCAATTTCCTCCATCTCCTTCCTGAATTACTATTACAGGTTAAAGTAATGCACCGTTCTGACCAAAACAACCAATCAGAACCAGCAGGGCGCTCTTAGCACTGTCAGTCAACTTCATTCACTCACTGCTAAATGTGCTAATGGGGGAGAAACAACTTATCATTTACAAGAAACTGTTTATCTGCCGTTATTGGTAGCTATGCTAACTAAACTGAGTGTTCACAGTTTGAATCTGCACAGCTCTGTGCTATGCTAGCTGCAGTGAGGCACAAATCAAGGAGGAGGAAGGATGAGCAGCTCCACATGAGATTGTGATTGACAGCACTAAAACTGTACTGTCCTTTATAGTGGAAATTAAAATGTGTGGCAGTTTTAAAAGTCTTTGACAAATTCAAATATGCCAGTTTTATCCATCTTCCCATCAGTTCTTATTAGCTTCCATGCTGAAGACAACCATCCCTTCAGCATGGTGATTGTGTTTAGGGTGTTAGATTGTCTTTTAACATGAGTTTGAATGATAATAATAATAAAAAGCTTAATTTTGATCTCATCTGACCAAAACACCTTCTTTCCTGTTTGCAGTGTATTCATCTGGACTTGGGGGAAACAAAAGACAAGGTTTTCTTTTCATTCTGAACGCCAAACTTGGGAATCACACGAATAAACCTTATAAACCATCCCACCTGAGTTTGGGATCTTTGCCACTTCTCCAGAGTTCTCATGGTCCTCTAGATCAGTGGTCCCCAACCCCCGGTCCGTCGACCAATTGGTACCAAGCCGCGCAAGAAATAGTGAAATATTTCCGTTTTATGTATTATTGGGGTCTGGAGGATGTTTTATTTTGTAAATCCTTTAACTGGATTCTCTCGGTTACTTGCACACCAACACTGAGGCCACAAGCAGCAAAATGAGTAAGAAACAGATCAGATGTCTTTGGAAAGTTTCTTTGCAAAGGGGAAAAGGCCCAGAGAAGAGACAGGAGAATGGATTTATCCCGGACCGGTAGGTGAGTCTCACATTACAAGCCCGCTCTGCGTAACATGCGGCAACCGGCTGCTAATGAGGCAATGAAGCTTCAAGCTGCTTCGCCACATAGAGACCAACAGGCTGTGGATATAAGCAACACTTCGGGTGTTATTGTCTCTCATAACTCCCAGATGTAACCGTATCGTTGCAGAGAAACAAGCTAAGGACTCCGTAAGTCAGTATTGTGAGTTAAAGTTTTCACGAAAGTAAAATGTTCGTTTTTGTGGCGCATCTATCTTATTTTGAAGGGATATGTAAGCGTTACCATAGCGACCAAAGTCAGCGTTTGGGCAGTGGTCGAGAGGAGATGAGTAGAGCTTGAGTCTTAAGTCTGGTTTAGACGGAAAGATTTAAGAATTGTCGGCCGATTCTCCAAACCTCTGTGACCACAGAGCTGATAAATGTCCAACAGGTTCGATCGGTTCGTGTGTCCAAGGCAGGAGCAACACGAACCGATTCCAGTCACGAACATCCCGATTCCAGAGGATAATCCAGTAAAACCCCCAACATAGAATTTAGAATAACCAAACACGGATGACGATGTAAAAGCAATAGTGATAGTTTGTGGAGTCATTTTAAGAGATAAAAGACGTAACAAAAAGAATAGGCGGTGGATGAAAGACGACGGGAGCAGCTGCTCTATTTGCTGCACTATTGATTTGGAGGTGAATATGTTTTTTCATAGTTAACATTTTTAACTGATCCATCCATCCATCCATTTTCTTGCACAGTGGCGCAGTTGGTAGAGCTGTTGCCTTGCAGCAAGAAGGTTCTGGGTTCGATTCCCGGCCCCGGTCTTTCTGCATGGAGTTTGCATGTTCTCCCTGTGCGTGCGTGGGTTTTCTCCGGGTACTCCGGTTTCCTCCCACAGTCCAAAAACATGACTGTCAGGTTAATTGGCCTCTCCAAATTGCCCCTAGGTATGAGTGTGTGTGTATGTGTGTGTGCATGGTTGTGTGTCCTGTGTGTCTCTGTGTTGCCCTGCGACAGACTGGCGACCTGTCCAGGGTGTACCCCGCCTCTCGCCCGAAATGTTGGCTGGAGATGGGCACCAGCACCCCTCCCGACCCCACTGAGGGAAAAAGGGTGCAAGAAAATGGATGGACATTTTTAACTGAATAAACATAATAATGACCTTTAGATTTAATAATAAACATTTCCACATATCATCTCTGATATCCACCGGACTCTCAGTTGCACGATATGTCAGCTGTTTGGGTTTCCCCTCTGTTCTTATGTCACCGCGCTTTCTGATTGGCTACCTGTCACATTCAGCAGGTCGTATTCTCGTTCCCAGACAGGAAAAACCCCACAGGTTGCAATAAAAACTCCCAAGACAACCCATATTCAGGATTTAGCGGGAACACCAACAACCCCCTGGGCCGAAGCAAAATTTTCCAAGTCTTGACCGGTCCGCGGTAATAAAAAGGTTGCGGACCACTGCTCTAGATTGCTATTTTGAAAAATATTCAACATTCTTAGATAGTGGATGACGGATATTCAAGCTTTTTAACCAAATCATCATTTCAACATCTTCACAACATTCTCTTTAACCTTCCTGCTGTGTTTTTTATCTTCATGATGCTGTGTTTTTCCCTAATGTTCTCTAACAGTCTTCTAAGGCCTTTGGGGATTAAATGCCCACCACACTTTTAAGATTTTTCTGTGTAAAAATTTTTAGAAAATGATTCATTCATTTCCTTCTACTCACTACTGTTAATTTTGCAACTTAAAAGCATTGAAGCTTAAAGTTGCAACATGACACAAAAATACCTTGGTAAGATATCATTTCTGGCATAGAGAGTCACACCAAAATCAAATGAGTGTTTAATTATTCCTCTTCATCACAGTTTTATAAAGCTGTGATGAACTCATCATAAAGCTGTGATGATGAGTTTGACGGTGTGGATCAGATTTGTCCCTACCACGTTGAAAGGCTTCTATTCAGGATTAAATATATGTGCACTCTGGAGTGAATGAAAGCTCAACAATTGTGCCAAAGGAAATCACTTTACCCATCATGCGGCTCTGCAAAGTGAGTCATCTTTTTCTTTTTTCTGTCTACCCCCTTTTGTTGTATTTCTGTTCTTTTAAGTTTGCTGTCACATTTTGTTTTCAAACCAAAAAGCAGAGGCACTGCTTTTAAAACCATCAAAGTAACATGTTGAGACAAAGGTTGCTGCTGGTTTCCCAGTAAACACCAGCTCTTCACTTTGGTTTCAGTTGCCTTTTGTGGGCAAGAAAAAGTAGCTTGATGAGTCATTGGTTAACTCTTGTATTCAACCAATGCATGGAGTTTGTAGATCAGCTGAGCTGCGTTGTGTTCTGGAAACTGCCAAACCAACCCATAATGTGGGTGTTTCTGCAGCAGTAATCGATGGCAGAGTCCACAGCTACAGATGGCACACCAGCATTAATGATTTTTATCTTTATTTCCTCCCCTCGCCCTGTCCTGTTCGATTTTATGATTAAGCAAATTGGATTTGATCCCACTCAGTGCGGAGCGCAGCAGCAGCTAAATGATGCTGCTCCATCAGCACTTTAATAACCCGCTCTCCACCTGAGGAGGCCCAGCTCTTTTTTGCTCCCACCACTCAGGGCCTCTTGAGAACTGAATGAACTCCCCCTCCCTCTTAACCTCTCTTGCTCATTTGGAAACATCCAGCTTTTGACTGCTGTTATTTCTTAGCATTCTATAGCCTAAAATGTTGAGCAACATGCAGCAGTGAATGCTAAGCAAATGCTTTGCAAGCGTAACACTATGCAGGAGCTGGAATGAACATTCAGAAAACGGAACTGGGGCATTCATCTTGCCAGGATATGTGACACGAACGTTATTGATTGCCCTGGACTGATGACTGTAACAGCCTCCAACAAAGCTTAATATGACTGAATCAAATTATGAAGCTGCAACATGTGACTAAAAGTAATTCATTTATTTTTTTTGTTGTTTTTTTTTATTTGAAGAACAATCTTGAAAAGTCTCTAAAGAACACTTAAAAAAAAAAGTAATCTTTTTGCACAACTTTTTCATTGCATAAGGTTATATTTTTAAAAAAAAAATTCATTGCTTCCAAATTCTAATTCTAACAGCAGAGATATGAAATTGTTGAAGTGGAATAAAGTTTAGTTTTGAGTGAAACAAAGAGCTTATATTAGCGAGATACTAAACACAAGACGAAACAAAACATGATCACAAGAAGGAAGTCGGACATATTTAACAATATTTCCTGGATAACTAAGAATTCCTGTTTTGTTGTTGCCACAAGTAAAGTAAAAGTTTCTCAACGGTCAAATATGTTTTTAAAATCTGTGATCAGTGTAGGATATTAAAATCATGCTTTTCTCAGACTAAGATATTATTGTCAAAACGCTAAGCCTAAATCTCGAGCTTTGTTTTAAAAAAGCTTGAAGACTGAAGAAAAAATAACTATGAATAGCCGTTTACTTCAGTGCTGATAAGAAGTAGACGCAAACTTCACCATCAGTAGCACCTAACTATTAGCCAATTGTAACCAGAACAACCATACTTTGTTAGTCTACTTCGTCCACACAGTGGGACAGCGAAAGTCCAACTTCCTGTTTTTTCCTTCATAATAAAAGTCTCAAACAGAAATATTTAGTCACGTTTTGTGACTAAATAAAAGTTCAATCAGCAACATTTTCAAGCTCATGTTGCGGAGTCTAAGCATAACTTAGACTCAGCAACGTCCACACGAAGAAGGAGGTGGTACATTTTTGTACATTAAAATAAATTTGTGCATCCACATAACAGGATGCAGCACCTCTGAAAACACGGTAGCAGATATTCCAAACCAATCGGCAGCGCTGCCATACGAGCACAACCCCGTACGACACTGTTTGTTATTGGCCAGAGTGAGGCGCATGCCAGATGGAGAGAGAAATGGAGCTACCACGTTATCGTTTCACATGAAAGATGTACCCACTCTGGGACCAGGTTTCAAAAATAATCATCTTTATGTTTTCCAAAATACAGAATCTGTGGTCACACAGTCTAAATGACAACAGTAGCTACACCTGAAATCATTTCAGTGTGGACAGGGTCTTATGGTGTAGACTTGGTTTCATTTGGGGATCAAAATTGAAACATTTGTCACATTTTCAGCTGCTGCAGTTTGCTTTTACTGTGTCCAATGATCCAAACCCTTTGAAAAGCTTGCTCCCCTCCTCACCCGTGGGGGCGCTGCATCAATAACTACTGTAGGAAATTACATGAAAACCTCTGAAGAAGATGAAAGTGAAACGTAGCGGTTATAGGATTTTTCTTTTGTCATTGTCAAAATCAGAATGCAGCCTTTGTGTATTTTACCATAAACACTGTCAGCATCTGGACAGAGCATGACAAAGCAGATTGTGTCATCTCTCAGACTTTTCTTCACAATGTCTGTGAGCTTTAGTGAGTCAGCCACTGTAGACATACATCAGGTGTGGGGATTAAGGACAACTGTATAGATTTATTTTTGCTTTGCAGAGCATAACTGAATAACTCTTAATGTTTCCAAGTCTTGCATCCAAACAGTATTGAACAATTTTACACACTGACATTTCAATGATAATTGTGATTTGATAAATTGTGCTGCTTTTCATCACACTCCTTCTAATTAGTGGGTAGAGGACTCTTATTACAGTGGCTATGTAGTGAATTATTGTGATGATAAATGACAATAAGTGGAAGATTAATTTGCTTCAGTGTGACTTGAGTTCAGCAAACAGCTGCCCTCCACCTACTCAGAAAAAAGTCAAGTGATCATCTGTCTGCAGGCGAAGCGTTTGATGTTACCCTGACAAAGGCACACACTCCATAAGTCCTTTCACTGGATTTTTTATCCCCCCCGCCCACTCCGCACCCTGCCTGCTTTTAAGTGATGAAAAAAAATACTTTCAGGGTGTGCCTTGTTTTGCAGTTCAAAACAGACATTTGTTTAATTTGTACAAGCTCCCTTTCATGTGGCAGCAACTCTTGAGAACCTTGAGTTCTTGATCTGGCATCCAGCTTTATTTTACTCCAGACACCCATGATGAAATCAGAGGACACCCATGGTCCTCTGATTTCATCTCCTGTGTGTAGGTCGCACATTTACAGTCAAAAACTAAACATGCACTAGAATATTCTGGAAAATTCTATACAAATGATAAGTTTGTTGCTTTCTTACATTAAGATATCATCGGTGTTACGTGCCATCTTGTCTTGTTAGTCAAATGTGTCGAATCAAAATAAAACGCTCCCACTTTTTTCAGTCTGTAAACACATTGCTCAAGGATTTTGAGATTGTTTTGGTGGTATTTTTAAAATCAAAATTACACATTTTTTTAAAACTACTTTAGAAATATTTCAATATTTTTCTCCATTAAATCCCTTCCAAAATCTACATAATCCACAAACAAAAAAATGTGGGGAATTTGAGGGAAATTTGGCAATTGTGGAATCACGAAAAAAGGAAAGGACTGTTCATTAGTAATAATCCTTTGATACATTGTTTTTTTTTTTTGTTATTTTAAATCCACTTCACACTGCCGTAACAAGGAGACAGTTTTTTCCACCAAGTCACCAGGTGCTGTTTTATGCACGGCTCTAAATTTTCCAGGCACTGATGTTATTTATGTCTGTGTCATTCACTGGCCTGTAGGAAAATGTCACTTCCTCAACAAGCCCTCCAAGGTGCAGTGAATACTTCTAGAAAATATGTTATTTTCTAGAAGACATGGAGTATAAATGATCCAATCAAACCCTGAGAACTAATACCTCTGCTGTTGCTGTGGTCCTGGGCCCACACATGCAGTGAAGAGCTCTTTTTATGCGCTTGCTGAATGGGCATGATGATGAGGTTTGAAAAGTTATGTAGCCAGCCTTTTGACGAGTTTGTCTTGATAAAAAAACACACTGACACATACACATTCACCCATCTTTTAATTTGTCTCAAATATTGTGCCTACCTCTCCGTTTCTATCCCGGGTTGTCCAAGTGAGACGAAGCCCACCATGGTTTTTCCACAGCAGGATTAGTGGTGTGCTGCAGCAGACTGATGCGCCTCAGTGGGCCTGAAGGGCTGATCCATGAAGGACTGACCCTGAGATGAGGCACCCAGCAGGACACTCCTTAAAAGGTTGTTACATGTGGCTTATTATGACATCTCCCACTCAGCCTTTTCAGTTAACTATAGACTGGAAAAAAGACAGTTTTCTGAAAATAATTAATCCCAATTGTTGCTGTTGTTATGGAGGGGAAAACATGTCTGGTGCTTTAGATTCCTTTATGAACCTTTAAATAACGGTCATGGAGCAGTATTATGCATTTTCCAGCCACATAGTGTAGTTTTATAGGACAATCAAGTATTACCTTCAGTTGTTATATAAATCAAAAAAACTTAGTTGAGTTTCACATGTTATTCCCTCATCAAAAACATACCTGGAATATGGCTTGATTCTTTCATGCACATTTGAGAACAAACAGCTCCCCCACTCAGCTCCTTCAGACTAGCCAGCAGCCATTAGCAAACACCTGGTGGAACTGCTGAGCTGAAGGGAACTGTTGAGCTCTATTATAGGATCTACTTCTCAGCTCAACGCTATTAACCCTTGTTAAAGGGTTAAAAGAGGAGCCATGTTGGGATGACTTCCTGAAAGAGGAGGAAGACAAATTGCACAGCTGAATGGTTGCCATTCAGCTGTGCAAAAACATACCTCCAAGTACATGGAATAACATTATAAACATGAAATAAAACACAAAAAAAATTGATTTCACACAGTTCTGTCCCTTTAAATTACAGCCAAAAATGACTACGTTTTTGAAAAAATCAACCTTCACTTGTATGTTCCTCAGTGGAGATCTAAGCACACCGTGTTGGTGCGTGTGTGCTTAGCCCTCCAGCCATTTGGAAGGTGTGTGTCCAGGGTGTATCTTAGAGCAGAGCCAAGCACCAAGCCTGGTTACCATGCCGACACACCTAACAGGGAGTCACAACATTTGTCTAAATGAATTCATTTTCAAGCTCATGTTTGCCTCTGTATTCTCCGTCAACTGTGTACACATACTTAATGGTGATGGACTGTTGTTAGTGACCTGGGAGAAATGCTTTATTGATTCTGGGAGGGTGGTGTACGGGGCGAATTATTACATTTTCTTCTTAGCTGATGCTCCTTATGAACTTATCCATAGGATAGGAGGGAGGAAAGATGAAGTGCCAATTTACTTGAATACTTGAGAATTTAGGCATTTCTTTTTACCAGTCAGCTGATATATTGAAATTTCAGACTTTTTCCAGCATTCTCGTGTTCTCTATGTACAGGAATACACAAAGAGCATATTTAGTGTTTGCTAAATGTTTACTCACCTCTCTGAGGTGTTGTACACACAACATACAAAACCCAGGAAGACGGAGCAGACGGTGTTGTGCTCATTGTGTTCAGTTGGTGTGCTAATCGGGACCAGGGATCCCCCGATTGCTGCCACAGTTGCTGAGCTCACCATCTGTGGTGCTCTGACGGCTGGCAGCCTCGCTGAGCGAGCAGCAGAACCGTCTGGCCCAACTTTACCTCAGTCCTCACAGGTACTTACAACCTTACTGTCAGTCTGCAAACGCTTCGTAACAATACTCATTACAATTTTGTCACTCTGCAAACACAAACGTTATTGTATTTTATTGTGGTCTTTTGCAATACACCAGCAGAAAGTATCCTACATTTTTAAATGGAAGGAAAACAATACAATCATATAATCATAAAAGAATAAATACTTTAGAAGCGTTTGTAGCTTAGGGTTTTCTTCCATAATTGCTCTGTTGGTCCATCCATCTTCCTGTCATCTGTGCTGAGGAAAGCAACCTCACAGCATGCTGCTACCACCATGTTGAGGATGGTATGCCCATGCCAGAATGATTTACAGTGTAGATATGTGCCAGATGTATAATTTGTGTGTAGAAAGTTTAATTTGGTTTCTTCTGACTGGGATGCCTTCATCTACATATTTATAAGCATGTCTCCAAATTTTATGTCTTTGTTTTACATTATAATTATTATAATTATTATTTATTATAATTATTAGAATTTCAATAATCAGAGATGCACTGATATAAAATTTGGGCCAAAATCCGATATTTATATTTGTTCTGATACCCGATATTTATCGATATTGCTTATATTTCTATTACTCTACCCTTTCAACACCATTAAAAAACCATTCTGCTGACATTGCATGATCACATTCACATTACTAAACAAATATGACATCACCATCTAGCTTCCTACTCCCTGTAATGAAAAACAAAGGTAAACGACAAAAGAATGGAAATAAACAAGTTATTAGTAAAGGACTGATACCATCCATCCATCCATTTTCTTGCACCCTTGTCCCTCAGTGGGGTCGGGAGGGTTGCTGGTGCCTATCTTCAGCTATCGTTTCGGGCGAGAGGCGGGGTCACCCTGGACAGGTCGCCAGTCTGTCGTAGGGCAACACAGAGACACACAGGACACACAACCATGCACACACACACACTCATACCTAGGGGCAATTTTGGAGAGGCCAATTAACCTAACAGTCATGTTTTTTGGACTGTGGGAGGAAACCGGAGTACCCGGAGAAAACCCACGCATCCACAGGGAGAACATGCAAACTCCATATAGAAAGACCCAAACCCAGAACCTTCTTGCTGCAAGGCAACAGCTCTACCAACTGCGCCACTGTGCAGCCCAAAGGACCGATACCGATAAATAAAAAAATGAGCAGCAAGTTAATCAGGGATAAGATCAGTACACAGAAAAAAAAATAATAAGAGATTGTACAATAAGGACAGTTTTAGGGGAGCACTGACCGCAGTTTTCTGGCTGGTCACCAATTATGATTTTTATAAATCCTGACCTGCTCATTCTGATTTTGGCTGATGCAATTTTTTTTCTGAATTGTTGCTAAATATAGCAAGAAAGTCGCTGAGTTGGTAATAGTGGGGTGAGTATTCTTAATTGCAAATGTGCAGACATGACCTGGTGGGTGGGGCTAACAGTCAAGTCTCTCTCAGCGGGGAGCAGAAGAGGACAGTAGTTGATTTTTAGGCTTTTGCTGAAGTAGATAAGATCAGGGGATAAGATCAGCTTCACATGTCTGCATCGGCCGATCACAGATCTGACAAAATAAAGGAAATCAAAGACGATAAATGGGCTGGGCGATGAATCTGTGCAATGCTGTGAGAGCTTGGTGGAGCCAGCTGCACATTGTTTAAAAAGCCCAGAACCTACAAATAAGGATGGTGTGACTTTGTGTGTTTCAAAAAAATTTGTTTCCGTTGCAGTTTTGCAAAGTTTGATGCGGCAGAATTTTTTTTATCAGAAGAATTTTTGAAATTGGAATGTTTCCATTAAGCCAATTTATTTTCAGAATGTCAATTTTATGGTCAATAGAAATGCAAGTAATGACTCAAAAGTGGGATAAAATGTGACATGACAATTCAGAAAACTATCAGATATGTTAGTCTGCTGTGAAAACACTGGATATAGGTCACATTTGCCTGCCTAACAGCCTAATATGTTGTCTGGTCTACAGACAACAAGAGAACAAAAAGAGAAGTTCTCTTTTTGCCCAGCTGATTAGTTTAGGTTTTTGTAGTAGCATAAGGATAATGGGTTGATGTGAAGCTTTGAACATTGCTTTTAACCTAATCCTGCATGTGACATGATGTGATGTTTCGAAGTGATGTGGGACTTCCTGTTCAGATTAAACGGCTTCAGATCATGACTGCTGCAGAATGCCTCAACCCTGTGAAACTTTTAAAATCTCCGCGATAAGAATAAAGATAAGGGCACCTGTTACCATGGTAACTCCAAGTAAAATCGCACAGAAAACCACAGTGGTTTTCATATTGATTCAGAATGCAGAATGAAGACCTTGGTATCAGTCAAAGGCAGGTTGCCCAGCTTCTATCTTCCCAGTGCCAGGTTAGAGGCTTATTGACCGTTTTTTTTTTGACAGACTGACTAACAGACGAGTTTTTCAGTGAAATGGGCCGCAAGCCCAAAGTTCAATTAAAAGCCCCGCTCTACATGAGAGCAGCATATTTGCCAAACGGGGAGAAAAGTGTAAATCAGTCTTCATGCTTCCTCAGCAACCTGCTTGTCCTTGGGGAGTATTGATGGCTACGCCTCAACTCATTTTTTAAAAACACCCATCAAAGCTGCTACATTTATCTTATCCTGACAGGTTGAGGGGGATTTTTATGCGGCACAAGTGCTTTGGAAACACATGGCTTCACTTTAACGAGCTAGCAAGGCACGTGAAAACCACCTGCCTTTTTTCTAAAAAGGCAAGTCCAAGCAGCAGGAAAAGTAACCTGGCTTTAACTCGAAGCATGCTTTTGTTTTCTCATTCAGCTTTCTTTTGCTTAACAGACTCAGCAGGTCAACAGAGCATTAGTCTATTTCCATGTTCACGATACGACTGCAGGCTTTCGTTTTGTAGTGGTCAGATAAGGTTGTGTAAATCCTGCTGATGGAAGATAAGAGACATGTCATAAATTAAGACTCTTGTGGGGAACCGTGAATTTCTTGATATTATATTGTCACCTTCCTAAAATAATGGTCTAAGTAATTTTTTGCCAAAAGGGATTTTGTCAAAAAAAAATCACCCCTTTTTTTTTTTTACAAAAGAGGATTTAGACAAAAGCCATCACTATTTGCAATAAATAACCATTATTTAAGGGATGTGACAATATTGATTTCTGAAGTAGATCTGACAGTTGCTGAGTGTCCAAAACAAATGTGCGCCAAACTTTGTCGCTTTTCTGCTAATGTTGAAATGTGTGCCAGTTTAATGCTATGAAGCTTACTGGAAATATGCCTGCGCTGTAAACAACTGTTCTCCACTGAGAAGAGAGAAGTGCCAGGCCAAATGAGATAGCTGTTGATGTTATCTTAATATTTAGAAGTGTGACCAACATGGACTGCACGGCTTCCTTGACTTCCTTCCTTAGATTGCTAAAACTACAGCAATAATCATCCATCCATCCATCCATCCATCCATCCATCCATCCATCCATCCACACTACAATTCTAAAAAGAGCAGAAAATTGGTGTCATTGTTCACAACTTCTTCTGTTCGCTAATTGACCCAGTAGAAATTGACCACAGACGGTACAAGTTAAGGGGAGAAATCCCTGAGTGCGTTAGAAGCAAGAACTTTTTTCAAGCGGAATCGCACAGGAAGGCAATGGACAGGCTTGTGTTTCCATCAAGGAAATTTATTTTCAGATTTCGAATTTGCACAATTTTAAGGTCAATGGAGATACTTTTAGTATGAGGTATGACAACTATCCAAAGATACAGTGAAAGTAGAAGAGTCCTTCACAGGATGTTGCTGGTTGGTTCCTGGGTGTGAATAAATGTTTGCCTTCTCACCCGTGTTTGTCGTGTCCAGATGGTTTAATCAGCCGGGCTCAAAGTGTGAAAGAGCCGCCGCGGCGGACAGAAAGGGGAAGAGGCTTTTCCCGGGGCAGTGCCCAGGACAATGTCAGGTTTGTCTGGCCCGAGTGCACAACACTAAGCGTCTCTGAACTGGCAGCCCGCCTCGGGACCTACCCATCCCGTCCGGCTTCCAGGGCCGTCCAGCCCCGGAGCACTAAGCAAAGTTCATAAGGCTTCCTTCTGTTTGTGCGGCTATAAAGGAGGCTCCATCCTGTTGTAGCTCAAAGAGGAGCTTATGGGCTCGCAGATTCTGGCACTGGCTGTGCAGAGGAGTGAGTGTTCTCAGTTACTGACTCTGGCTGACTGCTTTCATTATAAGAAGATATCCCCCCTCCTCAACACCCCAGCCACCTTCATACCCCCTCATTAGATCCAGATCTGGGACTTCACTAACAACACTTAAATTGTTATCAAGCCATTCACCTCAATCTCCATGTGAATAAGTATCCATCCATCCGTCAGTCCATTCATCCATCGTTCATTCATCATTCATCCAACATCCATCCAATATATTCATACGCCATTCCATCCATCCATCCATACATCCAACATCCATCTGGACATCCATCCATCTATCCATCCAATATGTCTGTCCACCTATCCATCTTCCATCCTACGTCATTCCTTTTTTTAAGAGTAAATGCAATATTTAAACACCCACTAAAGAAATATCTACATTCCTGTAACGAGTATGCAAAATCAGCCAGAACCCAAAACGCAGCCAAGACCAGAGATCAGATCAAAAAGTTTATTACTAAATAAAGGGAAGGGGGTGGGTTCCACAGGGAGTGGTCACACTGGTGAGTGAGGAAGTGGGGGACCAGCGGGGTCGGGGAGCCAGCTTGGAGGGGGTAGGGTGAAAGGGCAGAGGGGGCCGCAGGGACTCAGGGATGAACTAGATGACAGGGACAAAATCCACAAACCAGAGGCTAGTCGTTAACACAGTCCAGGGTCATGCACGGGGGTTTCTCAGGCAAGGTAATCCAATAGACGGCAACCAGGAGGCAGGGTCAGGACCAGGCAGGGTTCAGCAACAGGAGGGCACAATCTTCAGAGCAGAGGGAAAAGGCAAAATCAGTGGTCAAAAACAGGCAGGATCAGAAAACCAGTAGACTACTTGGAACATGGACAAGGCTTGAAAGCTGTGACAGTGGCAACAGACGATCTCGCACTGAGCTGGTGACGAGCAGCTGTTTAAATAGGGAGCAGCACAGAGCAGGTGAGGGTAATGAGTAATCAGCCCACTGAAGGTGGAGCTGAAGGGCTGAAATCATGACATCACCTCCCCCTCAAGGGGCGGCTCTTGACGCCCCTCTGGGCTGGTCCGGATGCTGGCGGTGGAACTTGCGGACAAGGTCCTTGTCCAGGACCAGGCGAGAAGGAACCCAGGACCTCTCCTCAGGACCATAACCTTTCCAGTCCACAAGATATTGGATGCCACGGCCCCAACGTCGGGAACGCAGTAACCGCCTCACAGTAAAGGCAGGGGCCCCATCAATGAGTCGGGGGGGTGGAGGGGGTCTGGCTGGAGGGCACAACCTGGATGACATCAGTGGTTTGATCTTGGAGACATGGAAGGTGGGGTGTACCCGTAATGAAGGCGGTAGTTTGAGACGTACCGCTACTGGGTTAACAATCTTAGTAACAGGAAATGGGCCCACAAAACGGGGTGCCAACTTGCGGTTCTCTACCTTGATGGGCAGATCCTTTGTAGATAACCACACCCTCTGACCGACCAGGTATCTCGGGGCTTGGGATCTGTGGCGATTGGCATTCCTGGCATAAACCGCAGAAGTCTTGCAGAGAGTAGCTCTGGCCCTTCTCCAAACTCTGAGACAGCGACGTGCTGATAAATGGGCAGCAGGGACCTGGGTGGCTCCCTCCTGAACAGAGAGAATGGGCGGCTGATAGCCATAAACGACATGAAATGGTGACAGACCTGTGGAGCTCGATGGTAATCCATTAATGGCATATTCAACCCAAGGTAAGTTCTGGGACCAGCGACTAGGAGCGTCCATGCAAAGGATGCGCAACTTGGACTCTACTTCCTGATTTATCCTCTCTGTCTGGCCATCCGTCTGAGGGTGAAAACCTGAAGAAAGACTGACCTCAATGCCGAGAAGGGTGCAAAACTCACTCCAAAAACGGGAAATGAATTGTGGTCCTCTATCAGATACAATGTTGCGGGGAATGCCATGAAGTCTGAACACCTCTCGAGCCATCACACTAGCGAGATCAGGTGCTGAAGGTAACTTGTGTAAAGGAATGAGGTGGGTCATCTTGGAGAACCTGTCAACCACAGTGAGGAGTACCGTGTTACCTTGAGAGGGAGGCAGGCCGGTGACAAAATCCATAGAGATGTGGGACCATGGTCGATGAGGAATCGGCAGAGGCCTCAGAAGACCAGCTGGGGGGCGTCTGGAGGGCTTAACTCTGGAACAGGTGACACATGCTAAAATAAACTCTCGTGTGTCCTTTCTCAGAGTGGGCCACCAGAATCCTGACTGGACCACAGCCAGAGTCTTTGTAATACCTGGATGACAGAAAAGTTTAGAGCCATGACAGAATTGAAGGACTTTAGGTACCATCTCTTCAGGAACAAACAGAAGACCCTCAGGACATTGAGCTGGAGGTGGTTGTTTTCGATGACTCCTCCTGAGCAAGGTCTCTATTCTGGTTAGAGCTAACCTGGTCTTGGAGGGAAGGATGTAGTCATGGTCAACAGAATCAGAAGAGCAGACAGAGGACAGATGAAGTCTTGAAAGGGCATCTGGTTTGACATTCTTGCTGCCAGGTCGGTAGGCCAGAGTGAAGTCAAATCTGCTAAAAAACAGTGCCCATCTAGCCTGTCGTGGGTTCAGTCTCCTGGCTGACTTGAGGTATTCCAAGTTCTTATGGTCTGTCCACACAGTAAAAGGAAGTGCCGACCCCTCCAGCCAGTGCCTCCATTCTTCCAATGCTAGTTTAATAGCTAACAACTCTCTGTCTCCTACGTCGTAGTTTCTCTCGGAGGCAGAGAGCCGGCGAGAAAAAAAGGCACAAGGATGTAGCCTGGCATCATCTGCAAACCGTTGCGACAGGACGGCTCCAACCCCAGTATCTGAAGCATCAACCTCCACAACAAAAGGGTTAGACGGATCAGGAAAACGCAGAATGGGAGCTGAAGTGAAAAGACTTTTCAGCTTACCAAAAACATGTTCTGCCTCTGAAGACCACTGGAACTGAGTCTTGGTGGAAGTGAGTTGATGAAGAGGGGCAGCCACTGAACTATAACCCTTGATAAAACGGCGATAAAAATTGGCAAATCCAAGAAACCGTTGAAGTTCCTTCCGACTGGATGGTTTGGGCCACTCCAAGACGGCTGCCACCTTTGATGGATCCATGGTAATCCTGCCAGGAGCAATGATAAAACCCAAGAAGGATACAGATGGCTGATGAAAAGCACATTTCTCCGCCTTCACAAATAGATTATTCTGGAGGAGCCTAAGAAGAACCTCACGAACATGCTTGATGTGGGTGGGGAGATCCTTGGAAAAAATCAAAATGTCATCGAGGTATACAAAAACAAATCTGTTTAACATATCCCTTAAGACATCGTTAACCAATGCCTGGAAAACGGCTGGGGCATTGGTGAGCCCAAAGGGCATGACCAGATATTCATAGTGCCCTGAAGGGGTGTTAAAAGCCGTCTTCCACTCATCTCCCTCCCTTATACGGACCAGATGGTAGGCATTGCGCAGATCCAGCTTAGTAAACACAGTACTTCCTTGAAGGAGCTCAAAGGCAGAAGTCATGAGTGGTAGAGGGTACCTGTTCTTGACAGTAATTTCGTTAAGACCTCGATAATCGATGCAGGGCCTAAGAGATCCATCCTTCTTGCCCACAAAAAAGAATCCTGCACCTGCTGGAGAGGAAGACTTTCTTATAAGACCTGCTTTGAGGGCATCGGAAAGGTATTTCTCCATAGCCTCTCTTTCAGGACCAGAAATGGAATACAATCTGCCCCTGGGTGGGGTGGTTCCAGGGCGGAGGTCAATGGCACAGTCGTACTCTCTATGGGGAGGCAGAGAAGTGGCCTTTGATTTGTTAAACACCTCACACAGATCATGGTAAACCTTAGGGACTTTAGACAAATCTGGATAGTCATGGTTGACCTCACGGGGGAAGCCATGATGGGGGCTTCCTTTAAACAAGAAGTGGAGCAAGATGAACCCCAAGACTGAACCTCACCCGTGAGCCAATTGATGACTGGACTGTGCTTGATTAGCCATGGGCGTCCCAGAATCACGGGGATCTCAGGAGACCTGGTCAGCAGAAACGTGATCCTGTCGTGGTGATTTCCTGAAATCAGTACAGACACAGGCTTAGTGCAGTGGGTTATTTGATCAATCAGATGCCCATCAATAGCAAAAATCTCACGTGGTTTATCTAGAGGTTCCAACTCCAAGGCGAGCGCATGTGCTAGGCTAACATCAATAAAGTCAGCATCAGCCCCAGAATCAATGAAAACAGGAACCTCCCTGCCTTCAGGAGAGTCAGAAAATCTGATGGTGCACTGGTTGTGTGGAGGGTTCTGAGATCTGAGGATAGGGCTCAGCAAAGACCCCCCGGGCTTTACTGAGCCTGTCCTTTTGACGGACAGCAAAGAGCGCGATGGTTTCTCTCTCCACAGTAGAAACACAGGTGATTTCTGAACCTCCTCTCCCTCTCTTCAGCAGAGAGCCTGGTCCTACCCAACTGCATGGGCTCCTCAGTGCCAGCAGGGGGAGTTGTGGAGACCTGTGGCATGCTGCAGGGACTGACCTGGACAGTTGAAACCCTTCTTTGATAATTAGCTGAAGACCTCTCCCTCTTACGTTCACGAAGACGTTGATCAATCCGTGTGGCAAGCCTTTCCAAGGCCTCAAGGGTCCTCGGAGGGTCACGGGCAGCAATCTCATCCTTAATCTCATCTGACAGGCCCTGGTAAAAAACGTCAAACAGGGCTTCATTATTCCAAAGGCAACTGGACTTCAAGGCATGGAAATTGATTATGTAGTCAGTAACAGGTCGAGAGCCCTGTTTGAGAGAAAACAGTCTCCTGGCAGCCTCCCTCTCAGGACGGACTGGATCAAAAACCCTCTTCATTTCTTCAGAAAAATCAAAAAATGAGTCACAGCTGTCGGCATCATTCTCCCATTCAGAAGTTCCCCACTGTTTTGCCTTACCAGATAGTAGAGAGATGGTGTAGGCCACCTTGGCCCGCTCAGAAGGGAAGGCAGAGGGCTGGAGTTCAAAAAGCAGAGAACACTGAGTTAAAAAAGGTCGGCACTGTTCGGGATCCCCATCAAAACGCTCTGGGGGGGGATCTTAGGTTCATTGTTAGCGTTAGCTGAGGGAGTGACAGCTAGAGGACGTGGCGGTGTAATGGAGGGCCTAGCTTGAGTTTGGGAATCTTTTAGAGATGAAAGTCCCTGTAAAAGCTCCTGGACATTTCTTTCTAGGCCAGTAATGGCATTCTCCACACTAGAACACCAAACCGGATTAGGCTGTGGGTTCATACTGGCGAGATCGTACTGTAACGAGTATGCAAAATCAGCCAGAACCCAAAACGCAGCCAAGACCAGAGATCAGATCAAAAAGTTTATTACTAAATAAAGGGAAGGGGGTGGGTTCCACAGGGAGTGGTCACACTGGTGAGTGAGGAAGTGGGGGACCAGCGGGGTCGGGGAGCCAGCTTGGAGGGGGTAGGGTGAAAGGGCAGAGGGGGCCGCAGGGACTCAGGGATGAACTAGATGACAGGGACAAAATCCACAAACCAGAGGCTAGTCGTTAACACAGTCCAGGGTCATGCACGGGGGTTTCTCAGGCAAGGTAATCCAATAGACGGCAACCAGGAGGCAGGGTCAGGACCAGGCAGGGTTCAGCAACAGGAGGGCACAATCTTCAGAGCAGAGGGAAAAGGCAAAATCAGTGGTCAAAAACAGGCAGGATCAGAAAACCAGTAGACTACTTGGAACATGGACAAGGCTTGAAAGCTGTGACAGTGGCAACAGACGATCTCGCACTGAGCTGGTGACGAGCAGCTGTTTAAATAGGGAGCAGCACAGAGCAGGTGAGGGTAATGAGTAATCAGCCCACTGAAGGTGGAGCTGAAGGGCTGAAATCATGACAATTCCTTCATAAAATGCAGCAAAAAAGGACAAAGAACGCAGAAATCTTGATTTCTGGAAATATATTCACTCTTCACATAGGAAATGTGTAAAATGTCTGAGTAGTGGTGTTCTGTCTCATTAGGACAGTCAGCTCTTTCCGATTCTTCCCCTCTGCCCTCCGTAAACCCCCTACCGAGGTAACAACCTTGTCATCTCAGGCTGTAAGTC
This sequence comes from Poecilia reticulata, assembly GCF_904066995.2. Classification (NCBI taxonomy): domain Eukaryota; kingdom Metazoa; phylum Chordata; class Actinopteri; order Cyprinodontiformes; family Poeciliidae; genus Poecilia; species Poecilia reticulata. The sequence goes on from NC_088834.1 coordinate 29,938,666, forward strand.
TGCTCCAAGCAGCCGTGCTTTGGTTGCTGTTTTTCCACCGTGGTTACGACCCACATCAGCATAATTCAAGCATGACCCTCCTCCCTTCCTTTCATTTTCTGCCTTTTCTCTCCCATTTAAACCCAAGCCTCTGTCCTGAGTCCACATCGTACATCATCCAGCACCGAGGTTTTCCCTCTGTTTCCACCTCCCCCTGCATGTCGTGGGAGAGATTCCTCCCCCCAGTCCTTTTCTTTTACGTTTGAAAACTCGCATCAACAGCACAAACCCTCACTCCACAATGTCGGATGTTCTAGGCCAGGAAACAGACATAGTTCCCTTTCTGATGTAGACCAATCTCCTGCAAACTTCTTAAGACATTTGAACATTTTCTTGCATTGAGAAAGGGGAAGAGTGAAACAAAAGGTCGTCCAACAAAGTGCAGCGCTAATGCTGGCTGACAGTCTTAAGCAATTTGATGCGAGTCTCCAGCAGCATTAGCAAAGAATTAAGCAGATTGTCAGCAGCTGACAGAACGGACTCGCAGCAGGAGCAAAACTCAGATTCCCAGTCAGCGGGGAATCTGGCTCCCCATCTCAGATTCTCCTTTTCATCGGTTCTCCCAGCCGATTATTGCAAATAAACACTTCGCCGAGCCTACAGGTGCATCAAACGTCTTCCATTATGCTAATGTAGGAAGCAGGAGACGGGACTGGTGGTGCAAGATGAAACTCACATTCCTCAACTCTTGTTTGTGCACACTCACTGAATAGCCCTTAGATCAGCCTTTGTGGGAGTGATTGTCAGCAGCTTAATGAGCTTCTTTGCCAAGCTAAAGGCGTTGGCAACATATGTGACTACACTGCCTCTTCGCCTCTGTCTCAACCTGCATGATACAACATAGAGCAAGCTCAGCGTTCTTTCTCCCTATAGACATCAGAACTCCCTTAACTCATAATTTTCCTGTTTACTCCGGATTTGAGCGACCCGGAAAAAGGAATTGTTACTCCTCTCATGGGGACCAGGACTGAGAATGAGAAAGTCCGATTTTGTAAGTAACTATTTGCTACATCTGACGATACCTTCTAGGGAATGCTCTGGTTCCTCCAGGTTCACTTCAGTTAACACTAATAATCCTACACCGTCTCAATAGGATTTTATTTAATATGGAATACAAGGATGCATAAGTAATACTTTCAGCGATATTTTCATTATATCATTGATTGTAGTTCTTACTGTCACTCTTTCCTCTTAGTGGTTGTCTTTGATTGATTTTAGTTGACCTTAGTGCAGCTAAACTAATGTCTTACAGACATAAATGTTACTTCATGTTTTGGAAAAAGACACTGATAGCAGGAATTTTTGATAAAATACCTGCTATTGGAAATTTTTGAAATAATTTTTATTTTATTTCAGTTTGTCTTTATTTTTTCACTTTCTTGCTTTCCAAATAAGAAAAACAAAACTTTTCCAAAAGCAAAATGGATATGTTTTCTTTTATATAATATTGTGAAAAATGATGTAAAAAAGAGGCAATTTCCAGTCTGTTGGAAAAAAGGAAAAACTTTTTGAAATTCATTGCAATTATTCCATTAAAAATGGCAAAATCTGATTAAAATCTTGCTCTATTTTATGTCTATTTCTAAAAATAGTTGGTCCTTATTCTTTTTGACCTGTTATTAAGAGTCATTGAGGAAGGTTCAAACATTTATTGTAGACAAAACAGCAACATAAGTCATCCCCCAACTTCTCTTGCACCTGTTATGTTTAGATTCACAGCACAGCTACGTCATATAAATGGTAAATTTCATGCAGATCAAAACCGTCTGCACTAGATCTGCACTGATCAGGGTTCTGGTTTTTTATTAAGACTTTGTTTTGCCATCTCTAATTTTATCTGGTTTTACAGCGACAGTCAACAGTGATCAAATAATTATTACCAATCTTGCCACATTTAATGAGTGGTCATTAACCAATTATATGAGGAGCAGAGGTGCTGCCACACTGCATGTTATGAGAGCAGAGTTTTGCTAGTTAAAATACACAGATGACTGTTAAGTTGACATTTTAAGCTGTTTGTAAAGTTCCCGTCAGGCTGCAAGGTTTGTTATGCACATAGGGTTGCCACCTTTCAGAAATTAAAATAAGGGACGCTCTCCACGCTGTGTCACCCTACTCTCATGGGGTGGGATTTCCACTGCAGTGATAGACATTATTTTATGGCGGTGTTTTTTGTTTTTAAAAAGTGATCCGTAGAGCAATCATTCATGCATAGTTGGTTAGAGTATCCCAAAATTGTACTCCAATCAGAGTTGCATACCTTAAAAACACTTTTAATTAAGCAAGTGTAAAAAGTATTTGGTAAACTACTCAAGTACTGATCAACTGATCATAACACTTGATTTAATATTCAAAATGTGTCCTCAGACAGCCTAAAGTATAAAAGTTATGTGAACATTCTGGTACTGTAAAGAGCATTACTAAAATAATTATAGAAATAAGGAGTTAGGTTTGGAGGCTGGTTCTTGAAGAATTTACCACAGGGGCCAGGATAGTTAGTGTTTTTCCATGGCGACACTTGAAAAAGAATGGGGTGAAAAAACACAAAAAACAGAGCAATATTTCATCATTTAAAATAATAAGTGAGCCAAAGAGCCACTTTTGTCTCCAGAGATCTTGGTTTCAGATCCCTGGCAGATGGAAAGTATGATCATATACAGCAGCTAAAAGTGCAGCACTATAATTTTTAATTCGTTGTTAAAGTAAAATTGTGAAGGTTTTTAAAAAAATGATCCACCACTGTGTATTAACATAAGACATGTATTTAGTATAACTTCTTTGGCGCATAGCAGCACTATGCGCCACAATGGACACATTTTTTTTAATTGCCTGTGTTCATCCTCACTAACATTATTCAGCCTAGGATTTGCGTCTTTCCTCGCATGTCCGTATCTTTATGAGAGGTTTTACTTCTAAGTACGGTGAAGAGTCGGGTCGAGGACGCTGTAAAAAGACGGGTTGATAGCTCCTCACTGCGGCTGCGTAGTGTCGGTCTCTAGGCAACCATGACAACAGCGTCAGTCCGTAGTGTTCTGGGGTTCTGTGTAGCTCCCGCCACGACAATTTAGCTGACCTTAATATTTCCTGTGTTTTGTTTTGGTCATTATTGTTACACTTAGTGCGTGATAGGCGTGTCTATCGGACATGTATAGAATACGGAACGAATCGCGTCCCGTATCGGTTCAATGCGGGACGCATCATTTAACAGCCAAATACGGGACGATTCCGTATTTTACGGGACCGGTGGCAGTTTTGATGCACATGCAACAAAAACAATGGTGAATAGCATCGTGCTGTGTGCTGTGTGTGTTGCTTAACCTGTTCAGTTTAACACAATTTGATATGGAACATTTTGTCAGCCAGATTCCCCACTGACTCGGATATGAGCATGTGGCTTATGGGAGACAGATAATTGCTTTATAAATAAAGTGAAAGCAAATGAAGTGGTAGCTGAGTGTCAAAAGCACATGGTGTTTCGATGACATGCTAAAATTACAACGCCATCCAGTGGCCTGGAATGCAACTAGAGCGGATTCAAGGTGTCTTGGTGGTGTCATGTCAATGTGATACTTTAGCTCAGTCAACATCTGAAAATACTAAGGGTACATTTAGCCTTAGTAATTAGCACAGTTAGCATAGTAGCTGTAAATATGTATTTTCTCTTACCATGCTTCCACAGAGCATGTTGTTATGGAATAGGTTCAGATTGCGTGCTTCTGAACGTCAATGTTTTGTCTAGAGTTAGTGCCCATATATATCTTTTCTAGGAACTAACCATGTATCATCAACAGGGGGCAAGATGGTGAATGTCCTGTGTCACTCCCACACTTTTTGTTTGTTTGTCTTCAGTCTGACCAAGGGTGACGTCACGATTCGTACTGAAGAACAACGTATTCCACAGTGTCTAACTGAAACCAGATTTGACATTCTGGAGCTTTGCTTGGTCACCCCGTGGAAACGTGACACTGGTTCAAAATCATTGAATGGACTATAAATCATGTTGGTAGCAAAGCCTTATGTCAGTTGCATTGGTTTCCAGTATATTCTAAGATTAATTTGCAGAATTCTCAAATATAAAATCCCAAAGTTTCTTGAAATATTTTTTTTTTCTTTAAACACAGATTTGCTTTGAGTCTTAATTGATTAAAAAATGAAAGTGTTTAAAAAGATCATTCAACAGAGTCATAAAAGTGAAATGAAAAGCAGTTTGGGCTGTGTCAGGATGATGAATCATCTCCTCCTGAGGGATCAGGGTCACCTTTAAGTCACATTTTCAGCTTTCGCAGTCTGCCGCTTTGACCTCAGAAAACCTGAATCTTGACTTGTTTAAAGCAGCAGCAGTGTAGAGACACAATAGTGACAGGGCGGATGAGTTCCAGAGCACTCACTGAACAAATACAGACTGTATCCACATGCAGTTAAAGGTCTGTCTGTGCTGAGCTTCCTGCCAGGGCAAATTTACATCAGGGAGTATAGGGAACTGTTTCATTAATTACTTTAAATAGACTTCCAGGACCGTCGCTTTGGTTTTCTTAATCAGGATTATTTACCAGGATGGTCATCCTTTGAGAATCTGACCTTAACTGACTGTACGAATCACGTCACTCTACATAGATACGTTTTATTTGGGCCTACATTCTGATGTCTTTGTCTTACATCAAACTGAAATATTCATTAGAATGTAAAATTATCCAATGCTTTACTTAAAAACTAAACGTTTTAGCCTTAAATTTTTCATTTGATGTGTTTGAACGCAGGCCATTAGGCAGCGGAGAGCCACAGGAACTGGGCCACCTATCCGGCAGCGATGTCAAACAACTTAACCCGAGTAACACTGTCCAGATGTTCTGCTGCACCACGGAACAGGATTTTCAAATGATAAATTTTGGGAACATTTTATTTTATTTCACAGGCTGAAATCCTCACTTTAATTGCGTGTTTGAGACACCAGAAGGGAGTACAACGCCCACTACAGGGATGTCGGAAATTCTCGTTCGTTGGTATTAATAAATTGCTTGGAGGGCCAACAGAGATAAGGATTGGGGATATAAGAGCCATCGATCAGGTCTTGCTGCGGCACGATTTCATCAGGTTTGGTAGAAATTACTGGCATCAGTCAGTCAAAGAGCGAGCGGTCCGTAGTGTTTAGTTTACATTGAGTGAACTAATGCTGCATTAGTTCACTCAAAATACTATTCCTGTCCTCAAAGTCCAGCTCATGAATTCATCTCTCTGCCTGTCTTTGTCCTAAGCAAGAGGTACTCCTGGGAGACTTCAAAGAGAGCAGATGAGAGGGAGAGGCGATGAAAACCTGGGACAGATGCAGTCCACTTCTTTCACCTCTGACTTCAGGATGATCAGAACATATTTATGTTGCTTTTCAGACACGGTTTGTACAACCTGTGTGGCTGAGAACCATTCTCTGTCCTGCTCTGTTCAGCTCTTTACGTTGGTTAATTGAACTCATGAATTTGATTGGAAATGATTCAGAAAGAAAGTTTTGTCATCTTATTGTTATTTATCCTGCGTATTACAGCAGCGCAGTGACATAAGTCATGCTCTTTGCCTCTAGAAAAGTGACTGAAATGTCTAATTCTCTTGTAGTTTTAAACCTTTCAAGCTGTTTTTTTGTTTGTCAAACCAGTTCATACCTGTTTTGCTGGAACCAGCTGGTGAAATGATTGTCCAGTTGCTGCATTGCTCGTAGTTAGACCAGGGGCTGCAGGATGGATGCCCCCTTTCACAGGGGACTCAGTTCACCCAGGGTCAGAAAGGTTCTGGATCATTAGTTCATTCAGAACATAGGAGCCAGAAATGGTGCAGTCCATCAGTGGATCCCTGTGTGTTTGTGGCCAACTAGCACTTGCTCCCTTGCACCTGAGACACTTCCTCTCTTCTCCTGCCTTGTATTAGTGGTAGGGTCAGGCTGTATCCTCCATACTGGTCCTGTTTGTCTTTATGTCCAGCTCTGCTTTCAGTCTCCTGGCACTCCCCAAAACATGAACAGCATTATAAAGGAATTACATTGAATGAGTCTTTCACAATATTTCCTGTGGAATTTGAAGTGGACGATTTCTAGGTATGCACTATGAAGATAAAGTATTGAAAAACAGCTTTATTTACAGACTTTATGCTCTGTCTAAATGTCCATTCCCTTCCTCCATTCATCCACCCATTCTTTCATTTATTCTGTCCATCTTTCCTTACAATCTGTCCATCCATTCGTCCATCAATCCCTGCATCTGTCCAGTCTATTTGTCCATTATTCCATCCGTCCATCTAGATAATCTGTCTGTCCTTCCTTAAAATATGTCTGTCTATTCCTCCATTCGTCTATCACTGAAATATATTTGTGAATGTACCTTTTTCTTGTTTACTGCTGTGGGTTAAATTTCATTCTGGAAAAGTATGAATATTTGGTTAAAAAATGTGTTGGAAAAAAGACATGCATGACTTTGACATTATGCTTTACTAAGAGATCTAAGATATGTGTTTTGCAGTCCATTAAATGTATCAAAGTTAGAAAAGCATTTCCTTTTAGATTTCAGAGATGAAAACGTTATGCTCTGTCTAAAGGTTCATTCCCTTCCTCCATTCATCCATTCATCCATCCTTTCATCTCTGTCAGATGAAATCTGAAAGAAAACGAAAGCTGAAAGAAAAGAATCAGGCTGATTCTTTGGTTTTACACTCTGCAGCCATTGTTTTCCTCTTTCCAGACTGCTTTTGAAATCTTTAAGTCAACTGAGAAACCGGCCTCTTGAAAACTTTTGTGGTCTTTCTAAGCGCACAAGAAGCAACACAAGTCCTCTCAGAGTTAATCAGTTCAGCTGCTGTTCTAATTGTTCTCCAATGATCAAATGGGAATGAATGTGGAGGCATTCTGGACCGTGAGAGGGAAGCGTGTAGTTGCTGTGTATCCGTTGCAGGTCTTTAGTAAAGTGAATATATTAATCCAGCCTGACAAGACGAGGATCTGCTTAATCCTATTAAGGGTCTGCACATTAAACTACAGTAGGCCCGCACTTCTCTTCCTGTTGTCTTTGTGTGAGAAAGGAGCAGATGGTGCCAAATTAACAGCCTAGTCTACTGTAGTGAACTTTGAATGGCTGAGCTCGGACTGCCACCCTGTTACTAAACAACACGATCACAAGTGGAGGGAATTCTCTAGATTTCTTCTTTTGGTGGGAGTACATTGTCTTTGACTTTATATCAGTTTATGTTAGGTGGGTGGTCTTCTCGATTTTGAACAGTATATTTGGATGTTTTTAGCAAAATAAAACACTTTCATTTAATTTACTTTATCATTAGTTTTTGAAGTATATTCTTCTTTTTCGTTAGTAAATGCAACAAATAACTTTTTACTGGCAAGGTGTTCTAAATACATAATATTTTCCTTTATTCTGCATCAGCTGTAAGATGACAGTTTGACAGGCACAAAAATTCTTTAGTATAAACAAAGTGATTCCTATAAAGCTATTAGGCAACATGTGTTTGTTGCGTGTCTGGAAAAACTGGATGTGAAGTCAAATTGAGGTGAAAAGAATTGTCAAAATCTATTCCCCATATAAAATATATTAAATAGATGTTGTGTTTAATAAATATGGAAAAAGCATACTGCCCATCTCGTTCTCAACCAATGGCTCTTTAAGAATCATTGTGCTGAAGCTAAAACTTCCACTTGAGACGTTTTGAGTAGAATAGATATACAGACAAAGGGTATTTTAATCGTAAATGCAAACGGTATTTTTGCTTAATATACAATTTTAAGCTTAATTATGGCTCTGTATGCTGTTCTTTTAGCAAATGACCTTTTCTTTTGCCTGAACACTCCAGATAATGATTAATTGAATTCTAAAGTAGCTGACCATTATTTTATCATGATTAATCTGATTAATCATTTCAGCCCTTCAAAAAACTTACATTTCTCACTGGAGGTGAAGGTATGTAAGGTTAATGGTTCAAAATCAACTTAACTGTTGTTTTTGAACCATTGCCTGTCAATGTAAGAAGTAATGGAAACATTGTTTTCATGGACCAGGGCTCCTCCACACTTGTTCCAGTGTTATCTGAAAATGGTTGTACATTTGGTCAGGTAGGTAATAGTCGACGGTGTTCTTCAATTGTCAGCCAGAACGAAGACGGTCTTTTCTTGGTCCACATTGCTTTATTGCCCCTCCATCACTGAGCTGGTTGGGCTTCACGCTGGCCTTCCCACAGTGAGCAGCGTTTAACCCCCCCACTGCCTCCCTCCGTCTCAGGATGGTGTGATGGCTCTAGAGCAGGGGTGTCAAACTCAATTTCACCGAGGACCACTTCAGCATATTGGCCACCCTCAACGGGCCACAATGACGGTACAAATCAGGAGTTCCCAGTCTGGAGGAGTTTGCAGTCCTCCAGACTGCAACTTTTAGATGCATCCCTGCTAAAACACACCCCAGACAAAAGCTTGACTTCCCTCATTAGCAGCAACTCAGTTCTGTAGAGGCTTATAATGAGTCAATGATCCAGGTGTGTTAGAGAAGGATCGCATCTAAAGTTGCAGATGGTAGCTCTGAAAAACTAGATTTGGGCAGCTCTAGCATAAATGTATGAAAATACAATGTTAAAAATAGATTAAACAACATCTCATATTGTTAAATAACGCTTTGGAGAGTCTGGCTAGAAAGCGCATTCAAAACCTTTGGTTGAAATGGCGCGTTAAATTCAAGTCTCCATTACAGTCCAGAGAAAACTAAAGAGAATGCAACATTGTGTTAATCCATTTGAGGAGCCGGCAGTTTATCTTGAGGAAATAAATGACGACGCAGAAGTTAATTAGACTGTAACATGCGCAGTCTGCTGCTCAACCACTGCGGAAGGGGCTACGCCGCTGCGAAGAATTAAAAACTGCTGGAAGCAACTCATCCAGCGGATTTAACAAATGGAGCCTTGGTACACGTTACCCAGGAGAGCGGCGTTCTGGAGGAGCCTGCAGACGTAACATCTGAACATCTGTCCGTTTCGGAGATTGGAAACCACGCAAAAAAAAAAAAAATCCTGGTAAAAGCCCACACCAGACCACGCAGGGTAAAACACTCACAGAGATCTGTTTGGATCCAGACAGATCCAACTGACTGATGAATTAGCGTAGATTTTTCTGCAGATGGGAACCAGGAGGAAGTGCATTCAGACTCCAGCGTGTGAAGTGATGCTAATTTAAGTGAAATCGCTTAATTTAATTTATTAAAAGTTATTGGGGCCACAGTCAACCTCCCCCCCCCCTCCCCTCTCCGGGTCAGGGGGGGTCGTCATGCCTCAAGTGGAGGAGTTTAAGTATCTGGGGATCTTGCTCACGAATGAGGGAAAAAGGGAGCAGAAGATCGACAGGCGGATTGGGGCAGAGTCTCCCATGAAGCCGTCGCTGTACCGGTCCGTCGTGGTGAAGAGAGAGCTGAGTCAAAAAGCAAAGCTCTCGATTTACCGGTCGATCTACGTTCCCACCCTCATCTATGGTCATGAGCTTCAGCTCATGACCGAAAGAACGAGATCACGGATACAAGCGGCTGAAATGGGTTTCCTCTGCAGGGTGGCTGGGCTCTCCCTTAGAGATAGGGTGAGAAGCTCGGTCATCCGGGAGGGACTCGGAGTAGAGCCGCTGCTCCTCCACGTCGAGAGGAGCCAGTTGAGGTGACTCGGGCATCTGGTAAGGATGCCTCCTGGACGCCTCCCTGGTGAGGTGTTCCGGGCACGTCCCAGCGGGAGGAGGCCTCTGGGAAGACCCAGGACACGCTGGAGGGACTATGTCTCTCGGCTGGCCTGGGAACGCCTTGGGGTTCCCCCGGAGGAGCTGGAAGAAATGGCTGGGGAGAAGGAAGTCTGGGCCTCCCTTCTGAAGCTGCTGCCCCCGCGACCTGACCCCGGATAAGTGGCAGAAAATGGATGGATGGAGCCACAGTCAGTGGTTTTTGTCACTATGGAGAAAAATGAAGATACATTAATCTGCTTAATTTGTGATGGGATCTGGATTCACGGCGAATATTAACTAAACCACATAAAATGCGGCTAAATAGCCGATGTTAATATGATTGTAATTTCACGGATAAAAATAGTACATGAACGATTTTTTTATGTTGTCGGTCAGGATGATGGATAACAAAAAAAGTGTAGCGCGACCTGCCACCCTGACACCAACTTGCACACATCTTCATTCACAGTCTTACTTGTAAATCGATTTTTCTTTTCTTGGACATTTTGATGTTAGCTTGTCGATGTCTCGGTTTTATTCGCTGGTAAAATCAATAAGCAGCTTGAGGTGACTCTGCTGCTCTCTAGTGGCGAGAAGCCATAATGTTGGCTGGTAACAATCGGAATGCATTATGGAAGATGTAGTTTGTAGTCAATCTGTGCTCAAAACATATTTTAAGTCAATCATGGGCCTATAAAACGCTGGGGGGCCACATAAAATGACATGGCGGGCCACATGTGGCCCGCGGGCCTTGAATTTGACACATGTGCTCTAGAGAGAGGCAGGGATTAGGAACAGCCTGTGGTCTGTAAATCAGATATGAGTTGAGAGCTGGGCCTCAATAATACAGGTCCACTAGGCACCATACCCTCAGAGTTCAATGTACACTTTATAGCTCACAGCAGTTTAGTTTTGACCAGGCCTCTCTCTCAGCCAGATGGCTGGGTTGGGCCTCAACAAATCATTGGGCAGGAGGAGAACAAATTAAATCACCAGGCCCAGTTTGAACCAACTGTAATCCATCTAAGCCGGTGTTAGGAAGGTAGAAGATTTTGGCCAAGACCATAAGTTAATGAGAAACACTCTCTTGTGAGGATTGAGTGGCCCACTTTGCTTAACCTGGCCAATCTCACCGATAAAGCACAAACCAATTAGAGTGAAGGTCTCACCGTTTCCATTTTAATTTGTTTTCAACTACATAAATCACACTGTCTGGGAAAGAATAAACAAAGGAATGAATGCCCTGGGCTGCTCTTTGAGATCACTTAAATCTTAAGCATGAACTAAAATCAATGTGATTAGGTTGGGTTCATTTGGATCACATGCAGTGCCTTTCCAGAGCATTCATTCCTCTTGAGATTTTCCACGCAAACCAAGAACTTTCATCTAGTTTTCACTGATTTTATGTGATTGACCAACACTACGTTGTGCATAATTGTGAGATTAAAGCAAAAATGTTCTTCATTTTTATTTGTAATGTATTTACATGTATTCAGCTCTGTTCACACAGATACACCGAATTATAAATTGAGCCACAATATGTATGGCATGTGGTGGAAAATCCTGTTTTTTAGCATGACTTCAAAATTGATCTTCATGTTGATAGGTCGCATGTGTCAAACTCAAGGCTCGCGGGCCACATGTCATTTTATGTGGCCCCCCAGCGTTCTATAGAGCTTCGGAGCGTGGCGTCACTGCTCTAGTCGGAGGGGTATCAGCGCCATCTTTGTTGCCACCGACAAAAATTACTGTCTCACAGATATTTTAGCTATGGCACAAAGTTGCTGCGTTATTGGGTGTAACGCAGGACCGAAAAGGTATAAAGATGTAAAACGGACTTTCGTTTCACTATGTTCCTGCTTGGAAACAACACAAGGAGGCTAAGCTTTCGGAGCTCACGAAAAGAAGACGAATGTCGTGGTGTCAGCAGTTGAGACGTCCTGATATCACCTTCTCCAAAATCCCCAGATATCTACAAGTTTGCTCCAGATATTTCCATTCTGGTGAGTGTCTAAATTCGCTTTGTTGGTGTGTGAGTTGGTGTCAGGGCGGCAGGTTGCGCTAGACTTTTTTGTTATTCTATCTTGACCGACAACATAAAAAAATCGGTCATGTACTATTTTCATTCGTGAAATTACAATCATATTAACATCGGCTATTTAGTCGCATTTTATGCGGTTTAGTTAATATTCACCGTGAATCCAGATCCCATCATAAATTAAGCAGATAAATTTTTCTCCGTAGTGACACAAACCACTGACTGTGGCCCCAATAACTTATAATAAATTAAATTATTCACTTAAATTAGCATCACTTCACCCGCTGAGGTCTGAACGCACTTCCTCCTGGTCCGCATCTGCAGAAAAATCTGCGCTAATTCATCAGTCAGTTGGATCTGTCTGATCCAAACAGATCTCTGTGAGTGTTTCACCCTGTGCGGTCCGGTGTGTGCTTTTACCAGGATTTATTTATTTATTTATTTATTTTTGCGTGGTTTCGCTTCTCCGAAACGGACAGATGTTACGTCTGCAGCTCCTCCAGAACGCCGCTCCCCTCGGTAACGTGCACCCAGAAGGCTCCATTTGTTAAATCCGCAGGATGAGTTACTTACTTCCAGCGGTTTTTAATTCTTTTGCAGTGGTTGAGCAGCAGACTGCGCATGTTACAGTCTAATTAACTTCTGCGTCGTCATTTATTTCCTCAAGATAAACTGCCGGCTCCTCAAATGGATTAACACAACGTTGCATTCTCTTTAGTTTTCTCTGGTCTGTAATGGAGACTTGAATTTAACGACTACTCCAGTGTGTATGATGAACACTTTGGTCAAAGGCCTATTCAGAATCACTGTAGCCATCAGCACCATCTATGAAAATTGTGGAATATGTGTTACAACATTTAGCTTCACCCTGGGGGAATAAAGTATTGAATTGAAACCTTGAACACAGCTGTAGGCTGGTAGCTAGAGGTCCCTGTTAGTTTAGGAAGGCTCTTGTTGGGTCACGGTTAATACTATTAAGTGTGGATGAGAAGTTCAGAGTTCATGTTCATATAAAAAGAGGCTCAAAGGAGCCAAATGAAGTGTGCTGTTCAGCAGTTGGTTATTTAATTCCTGCTCTTGACCAGGAGGTTGACCTCAGCGCTGCCTATTGATTCTACTGAGGCAGAGGCTAGATTAGACCAGAGCACCAAGAAGATTCTAGTCTCCTAATGTCTCTTAGTTGAATATCTCCACATAACTGATTCATCATAGCACTCATGCACACCTTCTTTGAGATTATACTGACTTAGAGTTAAGATTGGGCCTAAAAAGTCCAACCCAAACCGAACCTGTAGGCATTATGTCTGAGTCTGATCTGACCTGGCTAATTAACTTTAATCATAGTTCCGAGGCCAAATAAACCTAAAATTATTTTAATTATGATTAAGTTAAAATTTTTAGCTTTTGGTTAACCTCTTCCAACTCCTTTTAGTCATTTGTTGTAACCGCAGGGTGAGTCATGTGCAAATTTTCTGGGATGTGTGATGCAGTGCACTTGTTACAGTCTGATTAACTTCTACTTAGTTACTTTATTCCCTCAGCAAGTTAAACTATCTACTCCTCTAGTTACACTACAATAAGTAGATTAACAAAACTGAATCGTACATTCTTATTTGGTTTTCTCTGTGCTGTATGTGGGCTGGACAAAATAAATCAATAACAGTATTGTGATATATTTAAAATGTAATAATTTAACTGAACTCTGATTCAGAACCGCTCAGCGTTGTAGGGGATGTAGGCAGAGAAAAGGCTTTAGCTGCTCAACCTCTCACAGCCAACTAAGTAAAGGGAGTGGCATCAACTAGCTCACTCACTCTTTGGTTACCTATCAACAACCTATTGAGTAACTTGTGGGTATCTAGCAACAACCTGTTGAGTAATGTATGGTTGCCTAGCAATAACTGGAGTAACTTGCGCAGCAGCAGTTTCAATCAATAATTATCAACATCGACTGATAGGAAATGTTCAGTCGTACCGTCCAGCTTATACTGCATGTACCCCAGGCTTTTTAAACGTGTCACAGAAGATCGAGCCAACCCTGTCTTCAAAGAACTCTCACCTGAATTTCAGGTCAGGCTCAGGCCATAAATCTAAACTCTAATTGGACTCCCTATCTCAGCTGCAATAAGTGTAATTTCTGGACTTTTGCCATTTTATTTGCAGTCCGAAGCCCTTCTAATGGAATTCCAACATCTTTATGACATCATGTTTCTCTGTTCCCCTATAATCATTCTATTCCGTTATTAGGGTGAGCTAGCTATTGTGCTAATTACTCCACCGTGACCCGCTAAGCCAGGTCAGAGCTAATATAAGGGAGAGTAATGAAGGGACACTCCAGAGGTTTCCCAGAGAGATCATCATTCCCAGCGTTCCCATAGCTACCTTCCTGTCTTCTTTTGGTCCAGCAGCCTGGACCTCTCACACTTCTGCTCTGTTATCTGCTGAATGAAGCGCCGCTGTGTTCTCCCTCTGTCTGACTCCAAACTTCGCTTTGCTTCTTATGTCTCCCCTGAGGCAAGCCTGCAGAATCTGCAGTAATAGATAAAATTGTGGTGCAATCTTGAAGTCATTCAGTCATTGTTATCCAAAAGCTGCATCTCCAGATTAAAACAACACAACGATTAAATCAGCCGAGTTTTGATGTTAATGTGGCTTCAGTTTTTCCTCTCTTCGCAGTGAGGCTGAACATCTGCCATGTATTATCAAACCCACAAGCTCCTGGTGTTTTATTTTGTATTTCTTTTTATTGTTGCATTAGAACAGTACTCTGTGAAGCTTACCTCAACAGACAACAAAATATATAATGGGGGGTAAAAGGCATATTGATAGAAAAGCAGAACTTGACTGAGTTCACAGTGTGGACGTGTGTCTGGGTGGAAAACGAAAATGTGTGACACTGAGGTGAGAGCAGTTGTGTTCCCGGTCAGGGAGGCAGGGGATTTGTTATGTGTGTGGTTTGCCGGAGCGTGGGTCTGATTCATGGATGCTTCTCCATCTGTACTGCCTTCACAGGTACGGCATCTTCAGCCCGTCCCGGAAATGAACTGAGCTCACAAAGGAGAGCGCTGGTTGGTCGGTGAAGTTCTGAAGCCTGCAGTGAAACCATGAGGTCACAACAAAGCTCCGGATTGGCTGGCAGGCTGACGCTGCTGGTGGTCACCTGTCTCCGTGCTTTTCACACAACCGCAGCCATCGATATTCCTCTTGAGGGTGAGTTCAGACCAGACAGGAAAATATGGCTTAGTTTGTGATGGGTAATGTCATAAAAGCCATCCCTGTCATTTTATGTCATATATTAATATGAGGGGTCGCTTTAACGGGATATTTTCCTTTTTTTTGATTGGCTTTGTTTTTAAACGACAGAAAAATTTGAAGCCCTTCGATAGCACATGTGTGCAGTAGCAGACATGTGCTACTGCACATGTCTGCCCATGTGCAGTAGCACATGGGCAGACATTATAGGCTTTACGCAAAGAGTTTATGGCAGAGGCAATTAAAATCAATTAATAAAAAAAATCCTTTTTGAATATCATCTCATGGACTCTGAACTAAATGTGTCTTTCTAACAGAGAGCTGACAGCGTGTTGAAGAGTTATAGACCGGACGCTTTGGAGCCTCTTGTTCAGAAGCGCATTCCAAACCTTTGGTAGAAATGACGCATTTAATTCATGTCTCCAGTACATACAGACTAGAGAAAACTAAAGAGAATGCAATGTTATGTTAATCCATTTATAGCCGGCAGTTTATCTTGAGGAAATGAATAAAGGTGCAGAAGTTAATTAGCATGCAGTGCACAGCACAACTAATGCAGACTAAACTTAACTCACCCTGCGGTTTTAACATTATATTTTTATTTATATATAATGTGTGTGTGTATGTAAAATAGTCTGCCTATGTGCCATTCAGCTCTAAATTACTGGAAATTACTCAGCTATATACTGGATAAGTTTATAGCAGAGTTGTTGTTATACATTAATTAGGTTTATCCAAGTAAATTTATTAAGTGTATTAAGTTGTCATGCTAAACAAATTTTAAAAAAGTACGTTTGACAAACTTGATTCGATTATATGTGACAAATTAACAATTGTTTTTAAGTTGGAGCTCCATTCTTTTTTTTCAGTGTACATATAAATGCTGTTGCAGCTTTTAAACCCAAATGACTCTGCTCAAACTGTAGGTTCAACAAGTGGAGCCTGACTTTGAGTCTAATCATATATGATTTCAACCAAAAAAGCAGCTTTTCATTTCACATCCAACAGAAAAAAACAGACTTTTCATTTGAAAAGCTGTCAAACTATCAACTTGCATTATTCATCGTCCCTCTCCTTTTCTTTATTCTTCTCTTTTCTAATGCAATGCCTGGATTGTAAAATCAGAGCATGAATAACATCCTGAGCACCACAGTGGTGACATTGTGATAGAAAACATTATAGAAACTCTACCAGCTCAGCCTAACTCATTATGAGTGCAATAGATGATGGGAAATGAAGAAAATTATTATTTTTTAACTAGGCAGAATCACAGATGGAGAGGGTAAAGAAATGCTTTGGGACTGATTTTGCTTTGCATACATAATTTAACCTCGGATGGGTTAAATAAATAAGTATTTAGTAATAAATCACACCACAGACATCTGTTATGACTGTCATGCATCATGCGGACCGAACACATTCACAAACATTATCATGTTTGAATCAGGTTTTTGCTTCATTCTGTGTCGGATCTGCATGCGTCTCTCCTTGTTCCCTTGGCAACGCATCTCAAACACGTCCTTGTAAATCAAATATTTCCTCCTCCAGTCATGAAGCCTTGAGGAAAAAGAACAGTTCTAACAGATCACTGTCAGACAATCTCTCTTGATTGTTGTTCTTGTGTGTGTGCTTCAAGCCTTTCGTGTCAAGAAATTACTTATGACAGGCGGGGATTATGCCCAAACTGCTGACTGTTTTTGTTTTGTTTATTTCCCCCCTCGCTGCCATGGATTATGTAGTTTTAGGTCGCGTAAACAGTAAGTTCACTCTCCATTACTTTTGTTGGTATTAAAGGGTTCTTGTTTTCCCTCTGCGGCATCTTTACTGACAGTCATGATCTGAAAGTCATCAGCACCAGTCATTAATCCATAAAACTTTTTTTAGTCTCTTTAACCCTAATCTCAGTTTATGGGTAAATGTTTCATCAGATTGAGTTGAGCATGTTTCATTTCACCACACCTCATGACACCAAATCACAGAATAAAACCAACAAATTGTGACGATTCTTTCAGTAAAGTATGGATTTTATTGCTTTTTTGTTGTTGTTTTTTTACGTTTTGGGTACACCCATAAGTAACATCCTCAAACAGGAGCAACAGATGTTTTAAATGTGGAAATGCACACACAACACTGAAGTGGACACTAGTTGATACAATACACTATCAACTACTGGCCATCCACTGCAAGTGCAAGAAAAATTTTCTTAAATCCAAAACAGGCGAAAAAGCATGCAGACCAACTCAGGGATATCCAGTCCCTCTATCTCAGGGATGACCAACGTCGGTCCTTGAGGGCCGGCATCCTGCATGTTTTAGTTCTCTCCCTAGTGGTAGTTAACAACCTCCTCAGAAAGTCAATGTTCTGCTTAGGCCTTCTAACGAGCCATCATTTGATGCAGGTGTGTAACTAAAACAGGTGTGTAACTAAAACATGCAGGATGCCGGCCCTCGAGGACCAACTTTGGACATCCCTGCTCTATCTAAAGCAGTGTTTCACAACCCTGGTCCTCAAGGCACACTGACCTGCATGTTTTAGATGTTCCCCTGCTTCAGCACACATGATTTCAATTGATGGCTGATTAACAGGGTCTTGCTGAATTGCAATCATCTGAATGGGGTGTGTTGAAACAGGGGAACATCTAAAACATGCAGGCAGGGGACCAGAGCCTTGAGGACCAGGGTTGGGAAACACTGGTCTACAGTACAGGACTCTTGCAGATAAAAAAATATTGTGAATCAAATCAGAAAATAAAAACACTTTTGAAAAAAATCCTGACATAAAGGATCACAATTCATGCATCAAGAGTTAATAAGTTTTAAGTACAAACAACACCTTGCACATTTACTTTTCGTCCTGGTAAATATGTGAAAAGAGCCTGTAAATGAATGTGTATTTTGTAATATGTATATGGAGCAAAATCTGTCTTTGAAAAAGTAGAAAAATCCAATCGATAATTTATTCACTGCAGATCTCATGAAATTCAGAAAAATGAACTCGTTAAAGGAATGAGTCATTTATCAACATCCTTGGTGATGAATCAGTGACTCCCTCTAACAATTCCTGTGAGAAACAAGGAAATGAGGCATTTCTGTTTATAAAAGTTTACTTTTTCCATCTCAGCAAAGTCTTGGGGAACTTTCAAATGGTTACCCATGAATCCATGTTCCCCTGGGGCAACAATATGATGCGACACAGTGGTTCATTTCTCTTAGTCACAACAAACAAAATGAAGTAACTTTCCATTTAAGTAAAGCAGATGTCTGTTAATTTTCCACTAAATTTCAAAATTAAACTAAGTTCATCTCAGCAAGTTATGGAACTGCAATACTGACTGGCACCTCACTGTCACCAAATCTCCATAGTATTTTAAGGCTTTTGTGAGTCTTTGACACAAGTGAAAATAATTGTGGAGGGTGCTATATTTCTATAGGTGCATAACCATGATGCTAGATAACAATGTGCAGCTTTCAGATGCACATCACTCAATAACCTCCCATAGTGAGGGAGGTTATTGAGATTAACCTCCCCCACTATTAGTTAAACTATGCAGATTAACTAATCTGCATAGTTAATCTGATTCAGCTTAATTGGCTTTTTTAAAATGTGGAAACCCCAAGCAGAAAGCCATTAAGCAAAAATAAATAAATAAAAACATTTCCAATACACTGGAGAAGACAAGGATCTTCCCTGACCCCTGCACCATGTAACTGCTGTGAAAAGAATCCATTAAGGGATTAAAGTGAACACTGGCACACACACGGAGCTCGTGTAATTAACTCACGCAGTGAGTGTAAACAGGAGCCATCAGCATTCTCAGAGACAAGACAAACTTTTAACAATCTAAGTTTCAGGACGTCAATTCACCCTCTGCTTCAGTCACAACACACTGACAGGATGACAATAACATAGAATTATTCTTCCACAGTATCAGGTATAAAGGTTTTTACAAAACAAGTTTTATAGGGACAGTATTATGCAAAATCAACTTTTTTTGAGCTTTACATCATGTTATAATGTTGTTTTCTCGCCAAAACATACCTGGAGTGTTGATGTAGATTGTTTGGGAAATCCTTTAATCTCCCTTACAACCATTCAGCTGTGATAAACATGATGTCTTCAAGCTGCAGTTTCCAAGCTTCAACACTCAGCTCCTTCAGACTAGCAATCAACAAACACCTGGTGGAACTGAGAATCTGCTGAGCTCATTACAGGAGCTACTTCTCAGAGAAACATTGATGAAAATGTTTTAAAGGGTTAATGGAGGAGCCATGTGATGGCTTCCTGAAGGCAGAGTTCCAGAAAGAGCAGAAACTTCTTAAAGAGACACTTTTCCTTACAGTCTCTGTAACTTGTTGATCCACCATGGTTTTGCTGTATCGCCTCTTTAATTGACACTCATGTCAGTCTGATGTCTGATGTTGTGGCGTTTACCTCACAGTGAGTCATATTCAGCTATGAACCCCAGTCAGGATTGAGCTAATCCATTTCATACGTCAGTTTGCCTTTAAGAGGACATATCAGAACACACATCAGTATTAATGCTGTAAATTTGATAACACTAAAAAACTTAATTAGTTTACTTCACAATAATGTAATAACCTCGATGTCCACTGACAAAACTTGGACTATGCTACATAAACAATATTAGCCCGACCTAAACAAGGTTGACCCACTTAAATGAACACAATATGAGCTGAACGTGACTCGGACAAAATCATAGCAAAAAATATGACACACCACCAACAAAGCAAATTTAGACACTCATCAGAATGGAAATGTCTGGAGCAAACTTGTAGGTATCTGGGGATGTTGGAGAACGTAATATCAGGACGTCTCATCGCTGATTCCCAGGACATTCGTTTTCTTTTCGTTAGCGCCGATAGCTTAGCCTCCTCGTGTTGTTTCCAAGCAGGAAAATAGTGAAACAAAAGTCTGTTTTCCATCTTTTTACCATTTCAGTCATGTGATCGGACATTACATTCAATAACACAGCAAGTTCGTACCATAGCTAAATTATTTTAAGTAACTTGGATTTAAAAAAATCTGCGAGAATGTTGTTTTTTCGGTTATGTTTATGGACCTCAAAGATGGCGCTGATATCCCTCCGTCTACAGCAGTGATGTCACGTTCCAAAGCTCTATCCACCTTATTCCTACGCCCCATGATGCTTTGCGTGAAATTGTGAGCGCGAATTCTGCTGCAAGCCGGAACTGTTATTTGTTTACATTTTACCCTAACGCTAATCGGCTTTCGTCAGAGCTTTTAGGCTATAAAATATGTGGGAACCACCAACGATCAAAGCTTAAATGTGACAATATCGTTTACCACAAAATACAGTTATTGCAGGGAGGGATGATAACTCGAAGAAATGGCCGCATTCCTTCAAATCCCGCACTAGCATAGCTACTTCACTGACTCAGTTGCTTCGGATGCAGATGTGGGTTATCTTGAACTTGCTGCAGCCACAAACTAAACGTGGTCTGTTTATTAGAGTACAGCCATGAACAGCACAACAGTTATCCGAGCTACACAAGGGCATCTTACGACACTTTCCAGTGGCAAGTTGCTCTCAATAATAGGTTAATATGTGATTCGGTTCGGTTCTTGTCCAGTGGGGAGATTCAGCTGTTGCGCAAGATCTGGAGCGCAGCAGCTGCGGTTATTTCTCTGCTGATTTGCAGCGACACTCAGCAACGGAAAACCTCGAAGTTCTGGTTCTGATGGATTAAATAAATCCAGATATTTTATTTGGTCTTATAAATAAAATTCCCAGGCCTAATCATAATGATAAATACTCAGATCATGAGCTTTATTTATGTTTTTTAATTCAAATGAAAAATAAAATTCACATCACACCAAGCTAATATTGTGTAGTTCTGGTGTTTCATACTGTCGGAACAACTCAGATCTAAGACAGATCTCAGATCTTCTCTGCTTTTTTCTTTATTACAGTCAGTAATAAAGAAACGAGCTGTTAGCAGCGCTGCTAATTCACGGTCACTCCGTTACAAAACTTAATGATCTTGTTTCTGTCGCTCCCCGTGATTAAACTCACAATTACAATTACAATTACAATAATCTGTACTGAGCAGCTCTCTGATAGCAGACGGTGTGTCCGTAAATAAGTTTTACTAAATATTGTATTATATTAAGAGAGATGTAACTTATATCATGAATACAGACTAGCAAAAATACCCTACAAATTACAATGAAATACTGCTACTTCCGCTAGCCGCCGGAAGTAACACCCATAATCGTTTCCCCAGTAAACCCTTCAGGAATAAGGTGGATACAGTATTTATAACAAGTGACATTACTTTGTGGCATCACTTGTCATAAAATAGCGCTATATGTCTTAAAAATACAGAGTACTACCCTTTTAAGTGTTGAAAGAAATATATCAGAAAACATTAACAATATTAATGATTAGAGGTGTGCCGATCGATCGGCCACCGATCATAATCGGCCGATTTCCGTGTAAAAGTGTATGATCGGTGATCGCCGATTACTATCTCTTGTTGCCGATCACCAAAACGTTCACCTGTATCTCACTTCTCAGCCTGCTTGTGCAGCTGTACCTTTCCTTCACACTGCAGCAGCAAATCCTGTTGTGTGGAACTTTAACGCTCTAAGAGTGAATGGGGAATCTAACCTAACCCTAACCCAGATAGCAGGTAAAGCAGCGCACAACTACCAACACTCACCCGGATTAGCATCACGGTCAGAAAGCTAAACATATAACCCGAAAAATAATTAAAGTCTTCGAGCTGGCGGTGAAAGACGCTGGTTCTGCTCTATCTGTTGAACTGCCGCTAGCGCTACTGGCAGTAATATTTCACAGACCGTTCTGCTCCACTGCTTAATGTAACGTAAACAACAAATATTTCACATATTAAAACTTTCCCTATGTCCAAACGTGAGAGATAATTTATGAAAAAATAAAAAATAAAATAATGGATCTCCTCTCCTTCCTCCTGTGTTTTTCAGAATTACTCAACTATGTCAGAAACAACCAATCAGAACCAGCATTAATCAGCTAGCTGTGCTCTTGGGAAGTTTTGATTTAGTAACTTATGATTGTTTATTTTGATGCAACCTGCATTTGACTTTGAATTAATGTTTCCCTTTTTTACTAGACATTATTTGATATAGGCAGTGTTGTGAGACATATTTGACTCATGTATAATTTATGGTACTGAGAGCCTTACTGTTAAATGTTGTTTAACTGGTTGCAGGTTTTTCAGTTGTTCTTTTGACTGAATAGCTGCTGTATTGTGCCTGCAAGTATGATGCATGTTTACGTTAATTAGGTGAATTTATTACCAGATTTTTTTTTTTAAATTTTGCCAGATCACATAGTATCATTTATAACTAACACAAAAAAAAGCAGTCAATCCAGGCAATCGGCAAAGATCGGCCTCATTGGTGATCGATATCGGCAGCATCCCTTGTAAAGATAATAGCAATAATAAAAATATACTAATGGAAAATACTGTGCAGTTTTTACAAATAAAAATATAGGATTTGCGAGTGAGATCACGTTTCCAAAAATGTACATAATGTGCATCTGCATTGAACGTTAAAGACTGTTTACAACATGCTGTAGCATCACCAAACTGACCACCTGTCTGTGTCATATATGTGCATTCATCATGTGCATTTAATGCTTTTTAATATACTAATACAAAGACAGACATGGCAATGTACTGCTTCCCAACCTGTGGGTTCAAATCCCTCAGATTATAAAAAGTTAGATGACCTGGCCTTTCTACTTAGATGCAGATGAAACACAAAGTCTCTGTTGCAGAGTTTCCTCTAAACAGCAGAATAGGTATTGAGTTTTGTTTGATGAACCAGGTTTGGAAGCAGCGTGTAGCAGATAAAACGTTCTTTGATGGGATGAAGGGCCTGCACTGGGTCTTTGATTCCCATGTGTGCTCTACTGTTCGCTTCCCAGTTGAGCAGCTGCCCACCATCACAGATCAGGCTCCCAGCTCCCTCATCGCCTTTCCTTTCGACGAGAGCTTCGCCATGACGTGTGAGGCCAAAGGGAATCCTGAACCAAAGTGAGTAAGCGACTCTTCCAAAGCTTTTCACATAAGAGCAGGGATGAACACACCATCACATTCCAAACAACAGCTCAACATCAGCGGGTTGCATTCCAGGGTTCCCGGTTTGGGCTTTGACACTTTCACGCTTCCTTTATGCAGATTCCAGTGGAAAAAAAACGGGGAAGATTTTGACCCTTATCTTGATCCTCGGCTGATGAAAGAGGAGAATTCTGGGACTTTTGTGATCCCCAACAACGGGAACCTCACAGAGTACCAGGGAACCTACCGCTGTTACGCTTCAAACAAACTGGGGACGGCCATATCCAAGGAGATTGAGTTCATCATACCCAGTGAGCAACATTTGTGTTCGTGTGAGCTGCATGTGTGTGTGTGTTTATATGGGGTGTCATGTTACAAATGTTCTGGAAATTATTCCAAACCTCTTCATTATGAGAAGTGACTGACTATCAGTGAGGCTGCATGTGAAACAATGTTACATAGAGTTTAGAAAACGTTTCATGAGAAAGTAGCGGTGCACCGATTTCTGTTTTCTTGCCAATCACTGAACTTTATGAAAACCTGACCTGCTGATATCAATTTATTCTGTCTGAAAAGTTTCCAATTTGGTAACAATGATGTGACTACTTTTACTACTGCAGAGTTAAAAGATCTTATCTTCAGATCTTTGCGGAGAAAGATAATAAGTTTCTAGTGTAAGTATTCTCTGATTGCCAATTTCCCAAATTGGAGGAAATTGAGTTCTATTTATTGGCGCACCCCTACTAGAAAGGGATTTATAGTGTTCCAGTGTATTCTTAATTTACAAAAGACGGTTCCTTGCAAAAATATTCACATGCTTCTGATCTTTTTTTCTTACATTTTCTTATGTTACAACCATAAAATTCTATGTATTTTGTTGGGATTTTATGTAAAAAAGCAGTAATGTGTCTTTTTTAAGTGGAAGAAGATGAAGATTGATGGTTTTCATCAATTTATGCAAATTAAAATTTTAAGTTCTTGGTTTGCGAATCTAGCCCAGCAGTGTATTGGGACATGTCTCTACTAGCTTTGGGCATATGGATACTGATATTTTTGACTAATCTTTTTTTTCCCAAGCTCTAAGCCAGGAATTGCAATGCCTTTTCAGTATATCTCTGTTATGTTTGTTTACTTTGTTGTAATAGAAGATGAACCTCTATCCCAGTTTTACATCGTCTACTCCCTTTAACAGGTTTTCCTTCCTGATTTTAGGAAGTATCCTGGTGAAAAGCATCCTCACCACCATGCTTCACCATGGTGGCTGTGTAGTCCCTGATCTGTCTGCTGTGTTCTTTTGTTTTCATGCTGGTTGGTTCACTAATGAACCTCTGAGACCAGAAAAAACAGCTGGATTTTTACTGAGGTTCAGTTACACACAGGTGGACTCTGATCACTCATTAGACCTGTTACCAAGGAAAATGGGTAAAATAGATTTTACTTAGGGGATACCAGAGGAAAATGGTGGTCACCACAATGTTGGATTTGTGGTTATGAAAAAAAAAAAAAAAAAAACACAGTGCATAATTGTTTCAACTTCACAGTGCTTTTTTTGTTGGCCAGTCACATAAAATGTTAATAAAATACATCGAAGTTTGGAATTGTTATGTGACAAAATGTGAAAATGTGTTACATAGAAATACAATTCTTGCAATACGGGTCTCTGTTTGATTTTCAGAATGATTTTACTGCCCTCTTCTGAAACAGAAACAGAACTGCAGTGTGATTTCAATTCAATTCCTCCACCAACTCATCAGTTTGTTCTGCTGTTTTTTTCCTCCAGATGTTCCAAAATTCCCTAAAGAGAAGCTGGACCCTGTGGAGGTGGAAGAGGGCCAGCCTTTCATTCTGAAATGTGACCCACCCACTGGCATCCCGCCCCTGCAGATCTACTGGATGACTATCAGTAAGTGACGCCTCATTTCTTTCTCCGTCTTCTGTATTAATAGATCAAAATGTGCTGTGAATATTTTACCCTCTGAATCACGTTTTGAGAGGTATATATAGGCTTTAAAACAGCCCTAAGCTGCAGTAATCCATTTAAGCATCTCTGATGTGAATATGTCAGTACTCACAGTCTCAAACATTTGACTTTAAATTCAATTTTGGAGCTTCACATTGCCAAAGGCAGTAAATGTGTCAGGAGAAATTCTGCCAAAAAAAGAAAAAAAACTATACATTTTAACGCACCACATGTGAAGGTAGCATAAAGTGCTTTTTGCTTACTTCTTTAAATGCATGTTAAAGCGGCAAAATTATGTAAAATAAAATTTTGAATATACCTCGTGTTATGATGTTATTCCTTCATCAAAACATACCTGAAGTATTGGTTTAATTCTTTCATGTTTGAGAAATCCTTTAATCTTCATGGCAACCATTGAGCCTTGCAAAACGATCTAGTACCGTCTTCAAGGTAGAAGCTCCTCCTCCTGCAGTTTCCAAAATCCCGCCTCACAGAGCAACTTCACCCACTCAGCTCCTTCAGACTAGCCAGAGACAATTAGCAAACACCTGTTGTAAATGTACATCAGCTGAGCTCATTATAGGAGCTACGTTTCGGTGAAATGCTGGTAAAAACATTGTTAAAGTGTTAATAGAAGGGCCATTTTGTGACAACTTCCTGAAGGCAGAGTTTCAGAAAGAGCAGGAGTTTCTTAAAGAGACAGAGGCCCAATTTCAAGACTTCAAATAATGTATTTCTTTTAATTTATATGTGATATATGTAACATTTCTATAAAAACTTCTATAAAAACTGAAGGTAACATTTACTTGACTGTGCTATAAAATGGCACTATGTGCCTAAAATGATGTAGTACTGCCCCTTTAAATGTGTAAGAAATCACTTTCTATCAGTTTTATTTCTGCTGCCTTGTCACACTCAGACCTCCAGCACATCGAACAGGACGAGCGGGTGTCCACTGGCCTCAACGGAGACCTCTACTTCTCACATGCGGTGGAGAAAGACAGCCGGAGGGACTACTGCTGCTTCGCCGCCTTCCACAGGATACGCACCATCGTTCAGAAGACCGCCATGTCTGTCAACGTCAAGACAAGTAGGTTGCCAAGCCACATGCCATGACGTAAACTTTGATTCTTCATCTCCAACAATCACAAAAATCCATTTTGATGTCACTTTGTCTGATTTATTTGCATGTTTTTAGTTGCTTGGGTTATTTTTTTTTATCTTTTCATGATTCACCCACATTGTCCTCGATGCGTGTGTGCGTTGGTGTGTCATCCAACTTCCATGTCAGGAGGAGGTGGCGGTAAGTTAGAAGAGGGAATGTCGATCTTTTTGTCTTTACAGCTCTATGATATTGTCATATTCTCACTTGTTCACCAGCCAATGCAATCCTGGAGAGGAAACCCTCACTTCTGACGCCCTCTGGTGGCAGTTCAGAGAATCGGCTGGTCAAAGGAGAGGACTTGGAATTGGAGTGTATTCCAGAAGGAATGTAAGTAACACTGCATAAAGTGATGGCATTTGAAAAGCAGTTTTATGTTTCAATTTGACTTCTGTTTTTTTGCAGTCCAACTCCACAGGTGGAGTGGATAAAAATTGGCGATCAACTTCCTGTTAAAGCAAAGCTGGAGAATCACAGGAAGCTGCTGATCGTTCCCAGAGCCCAACAAGAGGACAGCGGGAGGTACATGTGCAGAGCAAATAACCCACTGGGAGAAGCTGTCCATTACTTTACAGTGACAGTTGAAGGTAAAAAAAAAAGTCAATAATTAGGTTAAATCATTTACCTTTCCTCATCAAATTTACAACATGCAGGTCTCCTCTGACCCTGCAGTGCTGTAGACTATAATTACAAACCTGTCCTGTCTTTTTTTAGGCCTAAATTATTGAATTAACATTCAATAATTACCATTCAAACTTTAATATTTACTAACAGTTATCTTTTAAGCGTTTAAACTTTCTGTTTGCTACCCAAAAATGTGCTGAAGGCTGCTTTATTGAAATATGAATAAGCATTTATTTAAAAAAAAGAAAAAGAAAAAGATTAATGAAAGTATTTTTTGGCATAGTAATGGCTAATGGCTATTGTCTTCTAATTTTTGAAATATTGCACTAAATATGTCTTGGAGGTGTGGTTTTTATTTTCTTGTTTAGCTGCCAGTGATACTGGTGTATTGCACAAAGAGGACAACATGAGAAAGAAACACCAATGTCACATCATTAACCTTCACTTTAAATCTGCAGCTATGTGGTTAAAACAGGTGCATGTTGATACAGAACCATGATCAGAGCTGGTTTCGGAACATACAAAGTAACCTAACATTCAGCTGGTTTAATGGTCCTTATCTCAAACCCACCTAAACTTTCTGACTGTATTGGCTCTGGGCCCTTTGTCCAATTAGTAGTGGGGTTGATCTTATCCACTGATCTTATCTACTTTAGCGAAGGTCTAAAAATCAGCCACTGTCCTCTTTTCTCTGCAGTGACAGAGGTTTGACTGTTAGCCCCGCCCTCCAGGTCATTTCTGCATGTTTGCAGTTAACAATATTCACCCCACTGTTACCAACTCTGCAACTTTCTTGCTATATTTAGCAACAATTCAGACAAAAGAATGGGTATCGGCCAAAATCAGAATCTGCAGCGCAGACTTTTGAAAGATCGATTATCAGCCAGAAATGTGCAATCGGTTGACCCCCTAGTTGTGTGTTTATATTTGAGTCTATGTATAACAACGAACATTGAGTAAAAAAATCTTCCCTAAAATGTCAAATTGACTTGAACTGTTGTTGAAATGCTTTCACGGTCACATCATTTGTTTATGTTCAAGGTTCTCTGCCCTTTGATGACATTTTATTTAGTTGTCATTGTTTACTGCATGCCTGGCTAATGCTAGGGCCCTCCTCTTGGCTCTGATTGGTCATTTCTGACAGAGAGCGGCGTATTTCTGCACATGGCAGAAGGACCACAGGGAGGATGCTGAAGAGCTTCATTTTTTTCACAGATTATATGTTTCATAATATACTGTCACAACATCATAATACACTGCTCAAAAAAATAAAGGGAACACTCAAATAACACATCCTAGATCTGAATGAATGAAATATTCTCATTGAATACTTTGTTCTGTAAAAAGTTGAATGTACTGATAACAAAATCACACAAAAATCATCAATGGAAATCAAATTTATTAACCAATGGAGGCCTGGATTTGGAGCCACACACAAAATTAAAGTGAAAAAACACACTACAGGCTGATCCAACTTTAATGTAATGTCCTTAAAACAAGTCAAAATGAGGCTCAGTATTGTGTGTGGCCTCCACGTGCCTGTATGACCTCCCTACAACGCCTGGGCATGCTCCTGATGAGGTGGCGGATGGTCTCCTGAGGGATCTCCTCCCAGACCTGGGCTAAAGCATCCGCCAACTCTGTGGTGCAACGTGACGTTGGTGGATGGAGCGAGACATGATGTCCCAGATGTGCTCAATCGGATTCAGGTCTGGGGAACGGGCGGGCCAGTCCATAGCTTCAATGCTTTCATCTTGCAGGAACTGCAGAGAGTGTATATTGTTATATAGTTTATATTATTTTTAAAAGTTACATACTGCAGTTTTAACTAAGTTTACACATAAATGTCACAATTTGCACAGGAACACAAAGTTAGCACCTTTACACTGCAGAGACATAAAATCTTATGAAGTATTTTTAGTTTAGTTTCTAGTGCAAATATCTTAGTATGCTTTAAATAAGACAAAAACTAAATTACAAATAACTTTTCAGCAAGATATAGGAGCTTGATTTAAGTCAATAATTCCTTAATATTGATTTAAAAATTACTAGTTCTCTGGCAGATTGTTTCACTTTACAACAAGACCATTTTTCCATGTCATAAGTGAAAAAATTTCCAAGGATTCAAGGCTTTTTTTTATTGCCATACCACCTTTGGTTGTTTGTTTTTGTTTTTGTTTATGCCAATGGAATAAGTATTTTGTCATCAATATTAAGGAGAAATTGACTTAAACAAGCCTTCCAATAACGTCAAGTTAAAATTTATTTATATAACATATTTACAACAGCCTTAGCTGACCAACCAAAGTGCTTCACAACAAACAACATCGCAGGGAGAAAACGATATTTGCACTATGTTCCCTGCTGACAAGTGACTTGTTAGATTTGTCTTATTGTAGACATTTGCACTAAAAATTTGACCAAAATACATGGTATAATTTTATGTTTTTGTAATGTAAAGCCCAATTTATACAGTTTATCTGCGAAAAAAGTTGATTTGATGTTTAGTTACTCTTTAATTCATCCAGTCAATCTACAGAGAGCGGCAATAACATTGCTTTCCGTGTAACTGCAGGTCATGGAAAACAATTAGGTATAAAAATGAAGGTAATGATTTATAATGCTTGATCACTTTGCACCACTTATGACACAGAAGACAGAAAAGCCATGATTACAATAGCTTCACTACAGCTGCTCCGCTGTTCAGATTTTGTTTAAAAGAGGACATCTACAGCCACGTCCTTGTGAGTGACCCTGAGCAGGTGTTATTGTTTAAGTGTTGGGTTTATGTGAGAATTACACCTGATTCTATCATGAGCAGAGTCACTCAAGGGAGAAATGTTTCTTTGTCGGTCCATGTCTGCAGGCCTTGGATAAAAAACCACAACATTACTTTATACTGCATAGCACAGTGAAGAGGTAACTGTCTCTCTCTGTGCAGTGTCTCTATGATAACATGGAGCTGACTGTGTTCCCAGGGCCTCCAGAGTGGGAGTCGGAGCCACAGAGCCAGCTCAGTATGATCGGCTCCCATGTCCACATCAAGTGCTCAACCCGCGGCGTCCCGGAGCCCACCATCACCTGGAGGGTGAATGGCCAGCTGCTGCAGGGTCAGTCCCATGACACTGACCATTAAACACTGTAAAAACTGGATCTTACCAAGTATTTTTCCTCTAGTTTCTAGTACAAATAAATTTATACACTTGATTATTATTGTTTTTTTACTATCATTATCATCAACATTTGACATTTGTTTTTGTATTATTATTTTAGTTGGTATACTATATAGATTATGAAGTATATGGTGTATCAACCAATCAATTAGGAGTTAGAAGTGTCAGTTTGTAATCATCTTGTTTTAGGTAATATTATTTATTTGTAGGTTCTTTAGCACAGTAGATTGCATGTTTTTTTGTGTAATTACACATTTCTGATGATTATCGAGTTGGTAAGTGATGATTTTTATTCACTTCTGGCAGATTATTTCACTTATAACATGGGAAAATATTATGCCTGTGGAAGTAGTATGTTTTCATCAATATTAAGAAATTATTGACTTAAAATAAGCTCCTATATTTTGCTGAAAAGTTACTTTCAAGTTAGTTTGTCTTATTTCAAGTGCACTAAGATAATTGTAGTGCAAACTAGTCCAGAATTACTTGGTAAGATTTTGTGGTTTTGCAGTGAAAACGAAAACATTTTCTGCTTTTGGCTTTAAAACAAAAGAAAAAAAATGTTGGAAAGTCGAGAAAATTAAAATGGAATCAACTGTGTTTTTCTGCAATGTCTGGCTTACCGTGAGGGAGAAGGATTGTGGTATCTGACACCGGGCTGACCGGTTTCATTTATTTCATTTCTCATTTCCTTAGGAAGCTGAAATGTCTCGGTTTTTAATTTTCTTGTCCTTGAGAGCCGTGCTACTGCTTCACAAGAAACAGAATTTTGGAAAGTTTTCTTGCCAGACCTGGTTGGTTAAATTAGCAACAAAGCTTATATTCAGATCGTTGTGGCAAATGAGCACAAAGAGCTCATCTTTCTCTAAGCTTGCATTTAAATGTATCTGGAAGAGGTTTGCTGGCATAAAAGTAATAAAGAATTCTCAGTTTGTTTTATTCAGCCAACGTCTCTAAGAATCCTTACAAATCCCAACAATGTGAAATAAACACTAAAAAGCATTTGATAGCCTCAAAAACCATTGTCCATTAATTCATTTCACTTTAGATGAGACAAATGATTCAGCATGAGATTCTCACCTTGAAATACCACAGTATTCCTTTTTATACAGTATTAAAAATGCATGGAAAAAAAACACAAATAATCCATCCATCCGTCTTCTTTAAACCCTTGTCCCTCAGTGGGGTCAGGAGGGTTGCTGGTGCCCATCTCCAGCTAACGTTCCAGGTGAGAGGCGGGGTCACCCTGGACAGGTCGCCAATCTGTCGCAGGGCAACACAGAGACAGACAGGACACACAACCATGCACACACACACTCACACCTAGGGACAATTTGGAGAGGCCAATTAACCTACCTGACAGTCATGTTTTTTGGACTGTGGGAGGAAACAGGAGTACCCGTAGAAAACCCACCATGCACAGGGAGAACATGCAAACTCCATGCAGAAAGACCCAGGGCCGGGAATTGAACCCAGAACCTCCTTGCTGCAAGGCAACAGCTCTACCAACTGCGCCACTGTAAACAAAACCAACATTTAAAAACATTTAATTGCCTATAATGCAATAGCAGCATTCCTTTAGTGAACGCTTGATCATTTGTGGCAAAGAATGCATCTGCTGATAAAAAATACATCTAACATCAACATGTGAAAAGTTCAGCACTTTCTGCTCGACTTCAAATTGATTGTTAAATTAGTTGATGTTAGTTGATTAGTTGATGATTAGTTTCAATAATCAACTCGCTACAGTTAATCCGATGAATTGCTTTAGCCCTATTCCAAGTAGTGGAAGTAATAATGTAAAATATTTGCATTTGCCCCGTTGCAGACTCCCCAGTGGCCAACAGGAAGATGCACGGCGATACCATCTTTTTACAAAACGCCAAAGCCTCTGACAGCGCCGTCTATCAGTGTGAGGCCTCCAACAGACACGGGACCCTTCTGTCCAACGCCAACATCATGATCATGAGTAAGTAAAACAAAAAATCTCTGCAAAGCCTTTGTGAGGATGGTAAATGGACTGAACTTATATAGTGGTTTTTCCAGTCAGTTTTGACCACTCAAAGCGCTTTACACTAGAGTCACATTCACACACCGATCGGTAGGCAATTTTGGGTTAAGTGCACATCGACACATGGCAGGAGGAAGCTGGAAGGGAACCTACAACCTTCCGACCGCAAGACGACTATTCTACCCACACAGCCACAGTCGCCCCAGTGGATGTGTCAGACTTTACCGCCGGAGAGCCAACATACGCCCGTAGAGCTGTGAGGAGCCCAGAGAAGAAGCTCTGTCTGCTGACTGTCATTGCACTCAGCCTGGCTGCTCCCCCAACAAGAAGCAACAACATTCTGTTCTCCGCCATTTATATGCTAACAAGTTCGCCTTACATTCTGCGCACATTTCAACGCTATAAGATCAGCACAGGAGTGCAGATTAAAAAAGAAAACCGCCAAACACAGTCCAGCGCTTTCTGTCTCTATGTGAAGTTTCTGCTCAGCGACACAGGAGTTAATAAAGCCGGACAGCTTCTGAATGCTAAGTCCTGCTTGCTGCTGCTTCGCCAAACAAAAAGGAGCGACGGAGCATTTTAATGAGGTTGCTGTGGCTCAAACTGATAAGGTGCATGTGCTCCACTAACTCATTATTGCATTGTTTTCTGCTTTCTTTTCATGTTCGCATTCCTTACAACCAGACTGCCGAGTTATTTATTTCACTTACACAAAAGAATTTGTAGCTAATACACACATACAACTGTGAAATGCTAACACCTTATTTAACCTGCAGTTGCCTTTGCTGTTTTTATCAAGTGTTTGTGCTTCCTTAAAAAGTCTCACATTCATGTGTCTAAAATTAAGACCAGAAATGTCTTAAATTCATAAAAATGTCAATTGGCCTTGAAAACATTAATAACAGATCTTAAAATTTGTCATGGCAGAACAATTTAATATAGTTATCTATGTGGAACTTTCCTATCAGGGAAACATTTCACTCGCATACAAACATGTTTGTTGCATTCCTCGCTAAAAATAGTGACAAAAATCTATATTCCTTATTTGCCAGCTAATCAGCTAGCTATATTTTTTTACCTCTGTTATGGGTACAAAGCCCAACCATCATCCAACTATCCCCAATATATGTTTTTTTTCTGTCTTAAATTTCATTCAAGGTGACAGTAAAAAGGTCTTTAAAAGCCTTAAATCCATGTGTCTAAAATTGAGGCCTTAAAATGTCCGAAATTCATTTGAAAAAAAAAATGTATTTCACCTTAAATATGTTAATTACAGTTCTTAAATTTTGTAATGGCAGTACTGTTTGAGTCACACACAACACAGCCAGGTTGACAGTATTTTTATGCTTT
Source organism: Poecilia reticulata (assembly GCF_904066995.2). Lineage (NCBI taxonomy): Eukaryota > Metazoa > Chordata > Actinopteri > Cyprinodontiformes > Poeciliidae > Poecilia > Poecilia reticulata. The sequence continues at coordinate 29,972,092 of NC_088834.1, forward strand.
ATTGCTATGCAGCTAGCTCTAACCATCCTTTATACTTATAGTTTTTTCAGTCTTCATTTTCATTCAAGCAGGCATTAAAAAGGTCTTAAAAAATCTTAAATTTGAGTTTTTGAAACCTGGATTTAAAAGACTCTAATCTCACAACCTGTCAGGTTTAAAAGTCTAAAAAGAAAAAAGCGACATCTTGAGCAAAAACTGTACAAAGAAGCTTTAAAGAAGTTAAATTCAGTTGTTTTGTTCTTTTCAGATTTACAGCCTATGATTCTGACCAATAACGGGGAGGACTACTCTGGAGTGGAGGGGAAGGGAATCATGATGCACTGTAAGGTCTTCAGTTCTCCTCCTTCAGCAATCACTTGGTAAGCCCAACACACCAGCAGGGAGCAGTAGAGTTTCAGTAGGTTCATTTGTGTTGTGCCCTAGTCAGATTCAAGACAGTGTTTCAAAACATGCCACTTGTAGTGCATTGTAAAAGTATTGGCACCCCTTAAACATGTCAGTGTTCTGTCACATGACAGCTGCAAACTTGAACGGATTTATTTGACAGACCAGGGTCTGCAACCTGAACCTTACATAACAGCTCTTAGTAACACTGACCTAAAATGATTGAGTCAACTAATATTTTGAAAATAAATTTAATAAACGTGCTGGTTTAAGCCTCTTTTTTTTTTTAGAATAAATTGATATTCTTTCACTGATTCACACTAAAAAAACAGTGGTATTGTTTTAGATCCATTGTGATATTTATCAAAAATATATATATATTTTTTATGTCTTTTACCTTTTATGGCTCTAGACAAGTCTTATGTAGCTGGATAAATATGGCTCCTAGGATTGTAAAGACAACAGATCAGTTATAGAACAATATGTAGTGTGTAAATGTGAAGTGGAAGGAAAATAACTTATTGTTTTGTTTTTTTTGTTTGTTTTTTCATTTTTAGCTTTGGAGGAAGAAACTTTTTTGCAACTATAGATCATAAAATTAAAAACCTTGGTCCTAATTGAAGCAATGCCATAATAATGATATGATTTTATTTTTATTTTTTCTTGTTTTTACATTTTGTTTGTTTGAAATAAATTAAGAAATATGCATATCATAAAAAAACAACACAGTAATATTGGTAGTAAGACATGTAGAGGCAACAACAACAATACAGAAAAGTGCTGACATCAGATCATATCAAAATTTATATAGATTATTTTGTCCACATAACCTCGAAAATACTATTTCTCCTTTTAAATATGGTGGTGGCAGCACCATGACATTGGGGTTAGCCGGTCCGAGATAAAAAGGGCGGAGCTAAAAATAGAGAAAGAAAGCTGAAAAAGCTTCGAGACAGAGAGAGGCAGACAACAACCACAGCCAGGACAGCAAGAGCTCCAATGTAAAGGTTTCCTTGTTCATGTGTGTGATTTTATTCTTCTATCATGTTTGTAATAAATGAATAAAATAAATAAAGCATATTTCTGTGCTTGAGACTTAAATCTGAGAATTTGTGACAAGCGAATCTCACAGATCCTCTATCTAATCTAACTAAACTATTTTGCAAAGATGAGTTGGTAGAGTGGGTCTTCGATATGGAGGTAAAGTTTTACCATGATATTTTGAGGGAGTTTGTGATAACAATAACAGTGAAAGCTGTTTACTACTTTTTTGTTAACTGTATCGTTGTAAAATAAACTCAAGCATTGGTTTATGGCACAGCAATAATAACCCCACAAATATAAACTCTGCTCTCAAAAAACAACGACACGGAGAGTTTTAGGGAATTTTGACAATTATTAATTAGAATTTATTGTGACAGAGATAAAATTATCATAAGAAATGTATCACAATAAATGGTAAATAATATAAATGCCCACTACTAGAAGCACCCGAAAGATTCACTGTTGCAAATGCAGTATTGACTCAGATGCACCAAATACAAATACATTCTACACTATTCAGGTTTATATTGATAAAAAAATATTAAGTCCACTTCATACACTGCTATGTGGGGGTCTATCACAGCAAATCCCATAAAAATACGTAGACTTTGGCTTTGGTAACAGAACAAAAAGTGTCATGTTACAACCACACACGTAAAAGTGTTCCACTTTTGCAGGTATGTATGTATATTTTCTTACAGTTGCCTTTCTTCATATGTATTTGAACTGAAGTTACCTCAGACTGAAACCTTTTTGTTTTTCCTCCTGTCCTCAGGAGCAGAGATGACTCCTCTGAGTCGGTGGCGGGGCCCCGGTTTACGCTTCATGACAACGGTTCGCTGGAGATTCACTCGGCAGAGAAAGGCGATGCGGGACAGTACACCTGTTTGGCTAAAAACACGGAGGGATCATCCGCCATCGACGCTGTGCTCTACATAAAAGGTAAACACTCATTCCTTTGCCAACATGTGGAAGGAGCAGCCCACAGTGTGTGTGCTCTGCCGCTAACTCGTGCTTTCTGTGGAAGATCCCACCAGAATAGTGGTGGCCCCAAAGGACCTGCAGATCTTAAAAGGCAGCGCAGCCCAGCTCTCCTGCCTGGCAGAGTATGACAAGTCCTTCAGCAATGACTTTGAGCTCCTATGGGAGAAAGATAACATACAGATAGCGCTCAACTACACAGTTAATCCCAGGTAAGACCCAGAATTTTGTTTATTTTTAAAACATGGCCGACTTGGTCTCAGCTCAGTTTTCCTTCTCCCTCTCAGTGCTTGGCAAACGAATATTCCAGCCTTTTGAATGTTTTTCACATTTCATACACAAACTTTAAGATATTTCTTGGGAAGTGTTTTTGGGGACTAACACAAAGTTCAAGAAAAGGAAAGAAACAATGCATATAAAAATCTGAAAAGTGTGGCATGAATGTTTATTTACATGATTCACTTTTTAATCTTTCTGTTTATGGACTCTTTTCTTTCTCTTGTCTGGATTTAATTGATTCTGTTTGTTTTGTTACTACTTCTTATACTAAAGCATGAAGAGTTGAAATTGTTTATTTGTAATGAACACATATAAACTTCAGTCTTCACCTCTTCAATTTATGCAACACATGAATTATTTTTATTTGACTTCGTTTTGAATTTCTTTGATTTGCAGTTAGAATGTTGATTATTATGTGTGTGATTGAGTGTTTTGGACCGAATAAACTATTTGGTACAAATACACATTTTAAAGCTAAAATGTGTATTTTCCCCTCCTTAATGTTTCTAAACTGTGTATAAACACATTTTGCCTTTTGTTTACCTCCATTCATCTTACCTTCAGAACTAACACATTCCCTCAGCATGATGCTGCCACCAACATCTTTCACAGTTTTTAAAGTGTTCACAGTAATGAGCAGTGGACTTTTACTACCACACAAAATCTTACCAAGTTTTTTTGGTCTGGTTTTCAGTGCAAACAGAATTAACTTACAAGTAACGTTTCAGCAAGATATAGGAGTTTGTTTTAAGTCAATAATTGGTAACACTTTATTTGAAGGGGGGCGAATAAGATTGACATGCCACTCTCATAAACATGACATAACTCCTGTCACGAACATAAATAAGCCTTCATGAACATTTGACTGTTGTCATAAAGCATCATTCGGTAAATTATGACACTTTTAATACAAAGTTGACATTATTCAAAATTTCTTTATTATGACAACTTGACATTAACCAGTAAATCATTACTGTTATAAATTTGATACAAAAGTATTACTGATTGCACTTTAAAAATTAGGTAACTTTATGTTATTAAAGGTAAAGTTTAAACATTAATGATTTCTTGGCTAATGTCAAGTTGTCATAACAAAGACATTTTGAATAATGTCAACTTTGTATTAAAAGTGTCATAATTTACCGAATGACACTTTATGACAACAGTCATAAATATTCATGAAGGCTTATTCATGTTCATGACAGGAGTTATGTCATGTTTATGACAGTTTCATGACAGTCTTATTCACCCCCCTTCAAATAAAGTGTTACCTAATAATTTATTAACATTAATAAAATAAAAAACAGTACTAGTTTTACTGGCAGATTATTTCACTTTTAACAAGATATTCTCTCATATTATAAGTGAAATAATCTGTCAGTGGAACAAGTACTTTTCATCAGTACTAAGGAGTTGTTGGCTTAAAACAAGCTGTATCTTGCTGGAAAGTTGTTTGCACTAGAAACTGGGAAAAAAAAACACTTGGTAAACATTTTCAGTGTAGCATTCTGTTTGTAGGCCAAAAAGTTCAGTTTTGGACTGTTTTCATACTTGAGACTTCTTAAGGCTTTTTTTTACCAGTGGCTCTTTACTTGCCACTCAGTACTTTCTGTACTGAGTAGTAATAGCCATTTCAGTCATGAATTTAATCATGTGATTTACTGGTTGCTCTGGATTTTATTTTAGGGTTCAGAGATCAGGGGGTGAATAAATAAGCATGACTCACTTTTCAGATTTTTAGTGATAAAATAATTAAACATCCATCATATTTTGTTCCTATTCACAATAAATTAAGGTGGGAAAGTTGAAAGGATTTTAATACTGGTTCATTGCTGAGTTTGTGTCTGGACGTCTCTGTGAACAGATACATCATGGAGGACGACTATCTTAACATCAGCGACATTAGCCATGGAGATCAGGGTGTGTACAGTTGTGTGGCGAAGACTCCGCTGGACAGAGACACAGCTTCAGCCTTCCTCATGGTGTTAGGTGAGCACATGCCACAGCATCAGCAAACCACACAGCTCTGCATTATTGTTTGTGAAGAGATCAGAATGTCAGAAAACACAGAGCAGCACCGTGTCTGACAAGACGCGACTGACGCCTCTCGACCAAAAACACACAGCGCCTTCAATTCAGCTCGTTCCACATCCTCTGACTCGGGACAACTTGATTGAACATTTGCTGCTTTGACCTTTCCTTGCTAGCAGAGATTGATGCCCCGTTGTGTGATTTTGTTTTGTTCTGTTGGGTTGATTTCCAGATGTCCCTGTCGCTCCAGAGAACTTGGTTTTATCTGAGTACAAGAGTAAAAGTGTAAAGCTGGAGTGGATCCCCAGGGATGACCACAACAGCTCCCCTACTGGTACGTAGGTGTAAATGCACATTAAAGAAGCAAAGCGGGAACGGCATTAGGACTTTTTTTTTTTGCTCATCGTGCTGCGTACATAATAAAAGTGTTGGATCTCAAATACATTATTGATTAATGCAAACATGAATTGTGGTTTGTGCCCCAGAGAAAGAGAGAAGCCAGGAGTGCTCCGCTCAGAGCGTGTCAGATAAGTGATCATTTATAAACGGGACACTTTGATTATGTTTCTGTTTCTCACCAGAGTTCGTCATTGAGTTTGAGGAAAACAAGTGGGAGCCAGGAAACTGGAAGGAGCTGCTCCGAGTCCCTGGGAACCACAACTCTGCCATTCTCAGGCTCCACGGTCACGTTGAGTATCGCTTCCGTGTTTACGCCATCAGCGCCATCGGAGCTGGGTTGCCCAGCGAACCCACAGAGAGATACAAGACCCCCCCGTCAGGTGGGACATGCCCTCCTCTGTTATTCCACAATGTGATACATTCCCTGACAACTCCAGGTCAGGAAACTTTAAGCATCCTTAAAAAGTATTTCCGCACTATAAGGCGCACCGGATTATAAGGCTCACCTTCAATGAATGGCCAATTTTAAAACATTTTTCATATATAAGGCGCACTGCATTATAAGGGACGCTACAGTTAGGGTTGCCACCCGTCCCGTATTGAATGTATACGAGACGCAATTTGTTCCGTACTCTACAAATGTGGATGTATAATAATAAAGAAATGGTCCCCGAGTACTTTATATAGTAGGCTGCCCCAACTGCTTTTTGGGTAACACAGACCAACCGACACACTGCCGCCGCAGTCTCTGTCTCTCTTTCCCCGATCCCCCAAGCTTTAAATGTATAGGGGCTTGTCCCTTGGTCCGTTATCCGGGTGCTAGTTGAAGCATCCCGGATGAATATCTAAAGCCACTTTGTTGACATAAAGAATGTCAACAAAACAGTCCGACTCGGGTTGGTGAGGAGAGCCTTCCGCGACTGGGCCGGTGCGTGACCGGACGATGGTCACCCTTCTCCGTTCGCGCACAGCATGTTCGTGGAGAACGTGGTGCTAAATTACCTGCAGACGACCTGATTATCAGGTCAGTAGATAGATAGGTCAGTCAAACAACTATCCCAGCATGCACCGCGCACTTCTTCTTCTACGGGCGAAAATAAAGTCGACGGTTGCTTATTGTTGTTGCTAGACCTGTTGTGGCTCAATATTGGTCCATATATAGTATAAGGCACACCGGATTATAAGGCGCACTGTCAGCTTTTGAGGAAATTGAAGGTTTTTAGGTGCACCTTATAGTACGGAAAATACGGTAATTTGGCTAGAATTAAAGTCTTAAAATGTCTTCAATTAGTAAAAACCAGGGTCCGTGTACTTTTCCACAGTAAAAATCGAGCATATTCAAGGAAAGTTTTCAAACTTTTGCTGCACTAACTTTGGAGATAAAAACAATTCAAATGAACTGCAGAAGACGGTTTCAAATGAGATGGTTGAAGCTACCGCTAACTTTGTTAGCTAGTTGGCTAGATATTTTCCTTCTATCATGGTCACAAACCTGCGTTCAGTGTTTGCTGTGCTTTCTTTTTATGCAATGAAGTTCCCCCATCCATCCCCTATATTTATAGTTTTTTCTGTCTTAAATTTAATTTAAGGTGGCATTTAAAGGGTCTTAAAACATCTGAAATGTGACTTGTTGAAACCTGCAGATCCTCCCTGTTAAAAGGAGCCACTCCTGCCACTCTTGTTGAAAATCTGCTCTTTCACTGCTGATGTCTCCCACTAACAATGCTGACAAAAATCCATATCCTTTCTTTTTTACAGCCCCTGACAAGAACCCAGAAAATATCAAAATCGAAGGTCATTTGCCACATGAAATGAATATCAACTGGGAGGTAAGAAGCAGAGCCTGGCCTTTTATTACCTTGTTACTTCCATATTCTGCAATTCGTCCTACCTTTCCCCCTAACCCCACGCCTCCTTCTTCTTCAGTTCATAGAATTCCTCTCAGCGATCACAGATGAAGTTTTTATCAATGTTTCATTTGCCAGCAGCAATAATTTAAGAAGCAGAAACTGTCCATTTTTGATATTTCCACGTTCCGCAAAGATCTGAAGAAAAACCTTCTTATCTGGGATCACTGTGAATATGTTTCTATTGAACGCGGCTCCTTTTCTTTGATTAGAAAGCAAAAGGGAAGGCTGTGAAAAGAAAACCTTTTAACATTGGCAGTCATCCATTTGGCTTTTATTGTAGAAAGATGAATCTCTCCTTCACTTATTATCTACTTGCCCTGTCTCGGTAATGTAGACCCTCACTTGTGGATTTCAACTTTTCCACTGTTAATGATTTGCTTTTGTGGATAATGGCATCTTATTCTATTTCTCACACTCTTGAGTCCTGTGAGGAGATGAATCTTTTCATCTGTGGTGTCTGTATTAAACAAAACGGACCACCTCAGTGGCTCCATTGTTTTATTACACATTGTGATGAAATTTTTCCAAAGAGCCATGTGCATCTCACCACACACTCTGGGATTTGACACCAACCGATGACAAAACTTCAATGAAACTTTTCTATTCTTCCTGTCTCGGCCGTCCAGCCGCTGCTGCCCATCGAGCACAACGGCCCTGGCCTGGAGTACAAGGTGAGCTACAGGCGGCAAGACGGGCAGGAGGAGTGGACGGAGCACACCGTGAAGAGGCACTCGTTTGTGGTGCGGAACACTCCCACCTTCGTTCCCTACGAGGTGAAGATCCAGGCCAGGAACAACCAGGGCTGGGGGCCTGAGCCCAGAATTGTGAGCGGATACTCAGGAGAGGACTGTGAGTTTGATGGAAGCTACTGTCGTTCATGTTTCAGTCTTAGGTGACTTCACGGTGCAGCAAGGAGCTAGTTAACGAGGATACATTTCAGAGATTTCTTCTCTTTCCTTTTTAAAGGGACAATATTATGTGAAATTCACTTTTTTAGATTTATATCATATTATGTCAGTCTCTCATCAAAAAGAAGCGCTGTTGTGATGACCAGGAATTGTTGTAAAGAGCAGGAGCTTCTTAAAAAGACAGAGACCAATTTCAAGGCAATAGATGATGAAAAGTCAAACTTTTTTTAAGTCACTTGTGGTTACTTGGTTGCGCTATAAAAAAGATGGGTTTAAAAAAGATGGGGGGAAAAAACATACAAAAAACCCCTAATTTATCATTTTTTCAACAGGAAAATAAAATCCATGCTAAAAAATAATTAGAGATTAGAATTTAACATTAAATAACCTAGAATAAAATGAAGAAAATCATCCTCACCACCATCGCCATGTTTCACTGTTGAGATATGATAAATAAATAAATGAAGAGATACCAGAGCAGAGTCATCTAAAGCTAAACTCTGCTCAAAGATGAATCACATTATGATGAATATGCTGCTTAGGCTATCTGCTCATGTATCACTCACTGTATGAAATCTCATTTCACACATTTTTTTCCATTAACAAGACACAAAATTAAAGAAAATAAAACATTCCGACACTTAGCTGATAAATGGTTGCTTTCATAAAAAAATTAAATAGTGTGAGAATTGAGTTTGTACAGTTTGGACTAGAGAGGAAAATGGAGAAAAAAACTGTAATTAAGTCTCAAGCTGGTTGCTTTAGATGAACAGACTTCACAGATCCAGACATGAAATATAAAAAATCCAGCCCATCTTATTTATTACTTCCATTTTTGCAGTGAAGCGCAGTATGTTGGAGTTTGAAGGGAGCATCTTCTCATTTCTGTGTGCATTTTCTGCTGCGGTGTTGTAATCCAAAAGAAAAATAAACTCAAGCATTGGTAGAAAGCAAAGTAGTTATGGACCCATAAAAATGACTTCCACTGCTTATAGCAGAGGGTTATATCCTGTTTATGTCTGTTGGTTTGTTATTTTTTGTGTAACAGTTTTTTTTTTACTTCTTTTAATAGAATTATGTAAACTGTGCTCTGTCCTGTGAATTCCATGGTGACACTTTTGGTTTTTTCTGCTTACTTAGGACAAGGGGTGAAGTTTAGCTATTGTGCTAATTCCTGAATATTGACACTGTCATGAATTGTGGTAATATAGATTAATGTGCACTGTCCTAATGAAGTAAAATAAAATTGAGTTAAATAAGTGCACATTATTAACCTGAACACATCATCCCCACTGTGAAACATTCTTCATGTTTTGTGATGTTGTGGATAGTTCAACTCATTAAAGAGAAGAGGCAGCTTGTTTTGGTTTTGGACTTAATCTTGTTTAGATGTTCTGGTACAGCTTGGCTCTAGCTGGGTCAGGTAGGAAGTGGGGGTAAGTTGTGGATGGGGGGTTAGAGGGGCTGTGTAGTGTATGACTTTTTCTGAGGCTTAAACCTAGGAGTCACACAAACCTGTACTTCCTGTGTTCAGCCTTCTTCTGGACTTGTCCTGTGGAGGTCACCTCAGGTCATGACTCCTCCTTAGTGTTGTGTGCTGTCATTAATGTAGCGCTAGCTCATTACCCTCTAGGTCTGTTTTTTATAGATATCCATGAGAGAACATTTGTGAATCATAAGTGTGTTTTTTTTGTAGATTATTAAAAGTTCCTCAAACTGTTACTGATTCTGACGTGTGTGTTTGCCTCTGCAGTTCCCTCTGCTGCACCTGATGACGTAGCTGTGGAGGTGATGAACAGCTCAGCCGTCAGAGTGACCTGGACACGCGTCCACAAGGACAAGCTCCATGGACATCTGGGAGGCTACAGGGTAAGCTTAAGAGGAGCGGCCACAACTTTGCTGCTCCCAACATGTGTATAACGTAAAACCGCCTGTCCTCTTCTTCAGATAAACTGGTGGCGCCTGCGCAGCCTGGTGGACTCGAAGAAAAGCCACGGAGACAAACAGTCTCTGGCGTTCCCCGGGGATCGAACCCACGCCACCGTGCCGGGCCTGACACCCTTCTCTGAGTACAGCCTCATTGTCATGACCTTCAACGGGCGAGGCAACGGTCCGGGCAGCCATCCGTTCAACTTCAGAACCCCAGAGGGAGGTAGGGTTTTGGAAAAGCAGCGTGAAGCGCATTGATTCACAGCCTCTGAAGGAAACATCCAATAATAACCAAGAAAGTAGGTTACTGCTGCCGACAGTGCTTATTGTGTGTGCTTTGTTCTCCGCCCACAGTCCCAGAGAAAAACCCAGTTTTGAGGGTCACAGATGTAAAGAGGAACTCTGTGTCTCTGGCCTGGGCCCCTCCTTTGGAGCCCAATGGGATTCTAACAGGATATCTGCTGGAGTACCAGCTCAGTATGTATCACTCAGGAAAATGACATGCTTTCTTCTTATGCTTCCACCACAAAGTTTATAAATACAAGTGCATAAATATGTAAGCATTTACAGTTTTCGAACAGTAACAATATTATGAGCCTAGTTTAAAAGACATGAGATGTTTATGCTTAGTTTATGCTTCCTTTGTTAGATGGGACTAAGTTTAGTCCGGTATGAGGTTCTCACTGGCTACGTTTCCATTGACTACCTTGACATTTTGAATTTAAACTTGTTTAATGAAAACATGCCAATTTCAAAACAACTTGTTCTTGATCAAAAGTTTTGGTGCTAGGATGAGGTGGCTTACCATTTCAAAATTGGTATGTTTCCCAAAACTGCAAAGGAAACACTTTTGTAAAACACAAGATCAGCAATTGCATGTTACTACTGGCATAAACCACAAAGAAGAAGGCGATGATAGGAAATACGTGAACAAACTTGTTCAAGTGTGATTTTAATTTTGTTTCTTATTTAATGGAAACGCCTCAATTTCGAAATTGTGTTTTTTTTAACAGTAGCGGAGCATTGACAAGGTCTTGCGCACATTTTTAATGGAAATGCAGCTATTGTGTGATCTTCATTAAAACTAATGTTTTAAGTAAGCATAGTGTTGGCACAAAAATTTCAAAACAAAAATTTATATCATGATGTAATGCATGACGCTCATGCTCAATTTAATTTCTTTATATTGCACCAATTCACAACGAATGTCGTCTAGAAGCAATTTACAAAAACATTACTTCAATTCAGTCACACATACATTCCACATGATCCAAGTTATCAAACACTGCAATAAGCTGATTAATTATTCAAAACTGTTCAAAAAGTTTCTATCTGAGGAAACCCAGCAGCAAATCACTGACTTGCAGCTTTCACTCCTCCCAGACAAACATTCAGACTATATGTTAACTTTACAGCAGTCCCTCATACAGAGCATTCATGTGGTGACAGTAGAGAGGAAAACCCCCCGTTCAACAGGAAGAAACCAACATCAGAATCAAAACCGTTTTCAATACGAAGACTGATACCGAAGAAGAAAGATCAGATAGATGCACAGGGGTACTTTCTATGTTAATAAAAAGTAAAAAGTTAACAGCAGAAGAGGCAAAACAGTTAGTTGTTGGCAGCATTACCTCAGCCAGGAAGGCACCACAACTCAACGGAATGCTAGACCAAGTGTAGCTTCAATGGGGAAGAAATAACAGAGACCTAACAGCAAATAATGTAAAATGAAGAGTAGTAAAAGAAGAAAGTTATGAAAAATGGTCAGTGTGTCCTCCAGAAGCCTAAGCCTATGGGAGCATTGTTACAGAAATGGGTCAGAATAACTTAAGCCAGTCTTAACTAAAAGCTTTACGAAAAATCTGACTTTTAGACCTACTTTTAAAATTTGACATCAGTTTGGCATAACATCATTTTTGCTTTATTTTAAGGATCACAAATTGGCTTTTTTCCACATTTATCCAACTTTGCTAGATACAAACAGTGTTTTCAAAGAAGGAGTTTATCCATATGCTATTGTCATCACTAATAATACATAAAAAACAATCTACCATAACACTTAGGGAATTAGAAACCTTTGGTTTGTTCAAGCTAACAAATGAGAGACCATTTTAAATGATTCAGAATCTGGTTCTTTTTTAGAAAATACAAAATAATAAATAGAAGTTTTGAAACCAGAACCTTTAAAATGATGGTATACCATGAGATCAAAACTCGATCCAGCCTAAATTAGATTATAGATGTATAGGTTTTAACATTGGTTTTAAGAGGGATGTCTGAAAAGACAGAAGGTGAGTTTCTGGCCTGTTGTTGATTGTGCATGCAGCCCTTGATCTTTAATAGAAAAACATATTCATCCTGATATCAGGATATGTTGGGCAGGGTAGGTATTTTACGTCACAGTCATGAGCAGTTCTGGCTCATTCCATTAGAATCTGCTTTTCCTGACTCAAATATATCCCTATTTGAATAACCTTAGCTTGCAGTTCCTGAGGACATTATCCAGACACATCACATGTCCAAATACTGATCTTAAGCAACAAAGGTAACAAAGGTAATGACCTACTTCTAATAACGTCGTAGTGCAGCATTTCCCTGGCTAATTGGGTGTGATTTGGTCACTGCACAGGAGGGCCGGGTATCAGGCTGCATTTCAGGAAAGGACGTTTCTGGTGGCACGCCACAGCAATTAGGCTGATAGGCTCTCTGAAGTGTGACTTTTTGTTGAAGTCCCCTTGATGGAAGTCATGTATGAAATGTTGAGGATAATGCAGCCAGCTGTTGGGAGTATCATCAATGACACAAGTGGCGTCTCAAGCTCTAGCACATCTGTTCAGCAGTAATATCAGATCCTACAGGTTTCTGATGAATGTCTGCTGTGACACTTTTCAGAGTCTGAAACAGGATTTGAATCCCTGACAAATTTCCTTGAAGTAGTTTATTTTTTAAAGTTGCCATCAGATTGTTATTTCATTATATAGTATATATCATATAAGTAAACACACCCCTCAGTCTTCTGCATATATTCCATTATTTCTTTGATTCGGTACAATCACTGCTAACAGTTTATTTTTGTTGGGAAGAATCACAGTTTCTGTACTTAAACAAACATTAGACAGAGGCATTTTACTGTGTGCGAAGTTTTAATTATTATTTGTCCCAAAGCAATGAAATCCAACATTACAGCTGTCTGGTATTATATATGCTTTAGTTTAAATGTTTTCCCAATGACATTTACTAGCTAAACTAAAATCTTAAATTTAGCGGCGACCGGCGAGCTAATATATTACAAAACACAGTCATCATTTTAACTTAGTTACAATATACAAGAACAGCCTGGAACGCCTAAACACAAAACAGTAAGTCTAAATTCAATAAATCTTCCTGTGGATGGATCCATAACCATTAATATAGAACGTGACAGAAACAACTCAGGATACACTAGCTGACTGCTAAACTAGCAAGGCAACTAGCATGTTGGCACCAAATTGCTATCACTCTCATCATTTCCCTCTCAAAACAGAGTCTACATAAGACCAGTTAATTTTATATCAAATAGTATTTGTTGAAAACTATGTGATAATCTTAACTGTGGTGTTAATAAACTTTACCAACATGTAATTAAACAATGTGTAATTACAAAATTAGGGCTGGCTTTGGGCTGGCTAAGTAGAGCAAGAGACTTCAGGGATTCACTGCCACCTTGTGGTGTGCCTCAGTACAACCCGCCCACGCCTCATTCTTTACCCATCTAATGTTTCTTGCGCTTTCACTGTACAAGCTGTATATGTACTTAGAAAATATATGTCTGTATGTCTTAGAAAATACAGTTATCTTTTATCTAACAAGGTCCTTTTACTGGCAAAGTTCTACATGCCAGGAAATTTTAAGGAGTTCCTTAATCAGAATTCCACTGAAAACACAATTTTTGCTTAATTCTTTGTTTCAATGTATCATTTGGGTTTAAAATGCAACCCTGCTGAATGTATCATTCCTTTTTTATTTGCAGCTTTTGTATTTGTGCAGATGGGTTTGAGGCACAATACGAACACTTCAAACCAGTCTAGTGTAGCTTGCACTGCTCTGAACTGAAATATTGTTCGAAGTGGGAGTCGAAAACAACGTTGGCTTTGGTTCATTCTGTGTAGCAAAATCCTGGCTTGTTTCACACTTCATAAAGCCAACCGTGTTTGGCGCCGGCTGAAGAATATTTAGACTTGCTGTTGTTTGTTGCAAGTGTGCGAGCCAGAGTCTGCAGCCTTTCGCCAGTTCACTGTACAAGATAGAGAACACAAGCTGGCAGGCCACAGGGTTTCTGGGAAAGTTACAACATAAAGCATTAGCAAGATGGAAACATACGGCTGGTAGCTTTTTTTTTCTCCCTGCTCTAGACTGGATTGCATAATTTGCCAAAAAGACAATTTCATCCCTTGAAAGAAAACCCAACAAGAATCAAGATTTTTACTGAAGAGGAGTCCCCATGAGGAAGGAATTCATACTGAAGCATTCCTGTCAGCATTTCTGTTGCTCTTAATGTGAGAAAAAACATTGCGCCTCTTCCACAGCAAAGGTCACCTTAACACCTGCTGGGTTTGTTTTTGTTACTAAGAACATAAATGTCATCTTCATACCTAGCTGGCTGCCTTACAGTCTGAAAAATGAGACGCAATCAGAAAGCAGACATCAAAAGCACAAAGACGATTGAGTTTTAAATGGACATTAGATAACATACTGAGTTCATTTTTTAAAAAGAAATAAGAGGTGAATTATCTACTTGTTTCTTTGTGAGTTGTTATCATCTGAAGAACATTAAGTTAAATCCAAATTATTTATATTCAGTAAAAATCTTGGTTTAAAGTTTTTCTTACCAGCACTTTTTCTACTTACTGTTTTTCTGCAGGTAACAAAAGAAGCAAAAAATCTTCCAAGTTTTTCAGTCAGCAACTAGATGGTTATAACTGGATAACCTACCAGAATTAAAGCTGTATTTCCTTTAATTTCTTTAGTTAACGACACAGAGGAAGTTGGGCCTCTGCAGGCTGTGAACATCAGCAACCCTAACACCACCAAGTGGATCCTGCATGAATTAGAGCCTCTGACCAAATACAAGTTGTATCTTCGCTCCTGCACTGCGGTTGGCTGTGGGCCCGTTGTCAGCGAGGAGAGCACCACCGCCCTGGAAACAAGTGAGTGACAGTTTAGACGATAGCTGCATTTCCATTACAAATATGGGCAAAACTTTGTTGATATTCCGCAAATGTTGGAAAAACACAATTTTGCATTTGTAGTTTCTATTCAATAAGAAACACAATTAAAATCACACATGAATAAGTTTGTGATAAGTCATTAAGAACATGCTACACCACCATCCGCATGGCCACCATTTCCTGTTGACCATGTGACTCTTGATGCAGAAAAAGTTTCCAGTGCAGTTTTGCGAAATACACCACCTCATTCTAAAGTAGCGGTTCTCAACGTGGGCGGTACCGCCCTCTGAGGGGCGTTCAGAGGACGGCAGGGGGGCGCTGGGATTCCTTTGGTCGAAGGTTAACTTTACACCTTATAACAACAATACCAGTTTAGACTTTGAGCAACTTGGTAAAATTTTATTGTGTAACATTAAATCATGCTTGGCTGCAACTGTATCGATGGCAGTTCTCCTTCTATTCAATGTTTGTCGCTTCTTGGCGCAGCTCCGCTCCTGCTACTGGTAGCTTCACCGCATCAGTTCAGCGTTGCACCGGCTGATGACGTTGCTGTAATTCACTTTGTCTGGTATTTTTGTACACATATTTTGGCAGTTCTCTGATTATGTCAAAGCAGCAACTTATATTAAAAAGTGTTTTATTTCCGTTTGAAAGCTGCATGCTTCCATGGAAGGACAACAGAAAATCGCTCTTATAAACATGTAATTACTAAAATCACGATACCCTGACGTTGTATCCCTCTGAAAAATAAACTCATTTAAATAAAGAAATCCCTCCATGGGTGATACCACGATAGATGGCATTCATTTTATAGCGTTAACACCGGTGCTGTAAGTGGTCCGGTATGAAATGGGTGTGATAGAACAACGGTACCACAGCACTTTTAAATTTCAATAATCAGAATACCAAAATTGTTTCCGTTGTTTTGAAAGGTTTATGTCAGTCTGTCTTTGCCCCATAGATACGTTTCCTGAACACTGCGCACCTTAGGGGGTAAAAAAAAAAAAAAACCGCGCAAAACTCTGAAACAGGAGAAGCGGAACATAAAATGGAGCGACCAACTAGATGTGAATTATGGCATAAAAACAAAGAATCCGACGCTGAACAGTGAAAAATCAACACATGATGTGAAACACATTATGGCGATTAGGCGGCGCAGCAGGTGATGAGTGAAGATTACTGGTGGTGAGCGTCAATAAATGATAAATCTAGCAACAGGAAAGAAACTAAAGTGGACATAGCAATAAACCAAGAGAGGATAATACTAATCAAATGAAACTAAATGGAAATGAATGAAAAGCAAAATGCAAGAAGAAACTAAGAAACTAAAGTAAATACAGAGGAATAAACTGGTATGGAAAGACCTTTCAAGCAATAATTAATGCCGAGTACTGTATGGCAAGAATAAACACACTCTTTCCAGATAAAAGGTAAAATAATATTGTTGAAGTGCCATGGGTTTGTTGAGATATATTTAATACTGAGAATAAATATATCTTACAGACCATAACAGTAAATAACATCACTTATTTATGTTTTTAATTAGATTCGATATATTTATTTCTTCAATATTATTTTTCATGTCAGTGTTAATGTCATGAGGCTGATGACTCCATGATACTTTCAATTTGACTCATTAGCAGAAAGTAAGGGGGTACGGCCCCTAAAAGATTTAGCGGGGGTACGCAGTACCCTCAAGAGAGGAGCGGCTCTCTGCTGTAAAAAGAAAATCAATGGATTCACTGTACAGCCGCGAGTTCACCCACTTTTTCAAGAACAATCTAAAACACGACTTAATCAGTTAATAAATAGCTTTTTTACTCATTTCATATTGTTTCTGAACTGTTCGTGCTTTGCTACAGCAGGGCCCAATATGTCGATCGCGACATTAGGTGACAAACTGAACGCCACCAGGACACTGAGACCAGCACTTCCTCCTCTGGCTCCTTATCAAAACGTTCGTAATTTTATTAAAGAACAACAACAAAAAAATCAACATAACGTGCTCAAATTTATGACCTAACAACAATAATAATCTCAGTGATTATTGTTTCAGCAAGGTGTTGCGCAATTCTGTGCGTTTCGGTTCCATTATCAAAATAACAGAGCAGAGCAGGAGTTTAAAATTAACTAATCAACCACCGCTGTGTTCGGGGGAGCGCTTATTAATAATCGCAAAATAAATATCAAGCCTGCAAACCTAATATTGTAACGGACTAGTTGTTATGTTTTTAACATAATCTCGGTTCGGCTTGTGGAGCGCAGGAGGTTGCCATAGCAACAGGTGTGCTTAAATGACAGAGACCGAGAGTAAAAAGGTAGGAGTGGTTTAGAGTTGATCACCTGTTCAGGTTGTTTTACCTTTTTTTTACTTTTGCATTGGCTCATCACAGCCGCTGTAGTTTCTGAACGTTTAATAAATGACAAACTTGGACTAATTACCTCGTTCTTTAAGTATACAGTACGTCATTTACAACAAACATCAAACACGGTAAATATGTGTTATTAAGTATTTAACAAATAAATGGCTTCTACCGCGATAATTATGTGAAATTAAATTAATTGTCTGATATAAAAAAGTTTGGAGCTCTGAGCTCAGAGTCTGAGAGGCTTTTTCTTTATCAAACAATTTTGTTTTGCCTCTTATTTAGTGTAAATATTGATGTTGGTGAGGTTTTCTCCAAAATAATAAAATTGTTCAACCTTTATAGCTCCCCTGTTGAAAATGAGGCTCTTAACATTCACAAATGACAGTGAAATAAAATCCAGTCGAACATCTGGTTTGAGGTGATTCCTCTGGAACCTGTTGGAGGAAAACTATCCCATCTTCAGAAAATGAGCTTTAACCTAACAGAGCTCTGTGGTTCCTCCTATCAGTATGAGAGTCAGGGTGAGGAGGCGCCATGTTAGGAAGAGAAGTGTAAGCTACAGGATCTTCAGAACAAACAGGTCATGATCCCTCTGTCTGGACACAGGATCAATAGAACCAGTTTAAAAGCTAAAACGAATGGTTATATGAAAGACAGGGAAAACTGGGATGCACTCCATGCCATGATGTTCAGAATTTAGGTCTCATGGCATCTCAAGGTGTCAACATTGCAGCCAGTGGGCTGAATGAAATACAGCTTTATTTTGTAGCAATTCAAGAGCTACCCAGCTTTTATTGCTTTGCAAAAAAATTAATCAGCACAGAAACTCCAAAGCACAATATATATATATATATATATATATATATATATATATATATATATATATATACACATATAAGGTGCCGATCAGGTTTTTTCCTGCCGATACCGATCACCCATGAGGGCCGATCACCGATACCGATCACATAATTATTATTGGAGGTGTGCCGATCAATCGGTTACCGATCATAATCGGGCAGATTTTCGTGAAAAAGTGCATGATAGGTGATTGGCGATCATTTGCTCTTGTTGCCGATACCGATCACCTGCATCAGTTTTCTTCTTGGAAAAAAAAGTTTTTGTCTAAATTAAGGTGAATTCATGGTTCCTTTTTCCACATAATGTAACCGGTAGTGTTTATGATAAAAATAATAATAATAATAATAATTATGTGATGAGTATCGGTGATCGGTATCGGTGATTAACCCTCATGGGTGATCGGTATCGGTACCAGCAGGAAAAAACCTGATCGGCACATCTCTAATTATTATTATTTTTTTTTTTATCATAAACACTACCTGTTACATTTTGTGGAAAAAGGAACAATGAATTCACCTTAATTTAGACAAAAACTTGTTTTTAATAACTTTTTCCAAGAAGAAAACTAAACAAAACAGGCATTCTGCAAATTGTACTGCTATTGGTAATACTATAGTCTGATAACATATGAAGGCTCTGAAGAGGCTAAATAATGCAAAGAGTCAAAATAAAACCTCTCAACATTGACAAAAAAATAAAAGTATAAAACTTAACATTCAAAGGCAAATACAGGTTCCATTACAATAAACAATCCAGAGTTACTGAATGAAAATTTCCTGTTAGCATGGCGGCTAGCTGATTACTGCTAGTTCTGAGTGGCTGTTTCTGACTGAGCAGAGTAATTATGCAGAACAGGGAGGAGATTGATTATCTTTTTAGAGATTATCTGTTTCATGTTAGGACAGCGAAAGTTTTAATACGTATGTAAAATGTATTTTTTTTTAAGTTAGATGCTGCAGCTTTAAACAGGTTCGGTGTGAGAGTCACTACCAGGTGGAGCAGGTGGACCGCTTCTGTTCCACCTGGTAGTGAAATATTACTACCTGTAGCGCGTGGCAGCGGCTCAACAGCGAGATCAGAACCAGCGTCTTACATCGCAGCTCGAAGACTGAAATTATTTTGCGGGTTATTTGTTTAGCTTTCTGACCGTTGTCCCAGCATGCACTGCACGCTTCTTCTACGGGCGAAAATGAAGTCAGAGGCTGCTTACCATAGTTGCTAGACCTGTTGTGGCTCAACATTGGTCCATATATAAGGCACACCGGATTACAAAGCGCACTGTTGTCTTTTGAGGAAATTGAAGATTTTTAGGTGCACCCTGTAGTGCGGAAAATACGGTAATTTCTGTCCATTAAAACTATTAATCTATAAGTCAATAGACAGATCTATATAAAGATATAATCCATGTTGCTGTGTCATATTATTATGGCATTAAAAGGACCTGGAACTTTTGTTTTTCCAATGACGGCTCTGGTTTGTACGGAGCCCTCCAGGGGACATGGGGAATTTTTTTTTCTTTTGCGTTCCCTTACAAAAGTTTTGCGTTCCCTCGCAATAATCTACTGATCAGTTCATGCAGCATAATTGAATACTGTAAGCCTTTCTTACGGTGGCCGCCGTACTTTCTGCTTTAATACAAGGTTATGTAAAGTTTTTCCATGGACTATTTCTGAGTTATTATCGTGGGGTAATAAGTCATCTGATTGTGTTCTGTTGTGTTTGTCTGAATGGTTTAAAGGGCTGCTTTCAGTACCGTTCCATCTCAGACATAAACATGCAGTAAATAAATAGATTTTCAATCAGTTTTTTGCACCAAAGTGTTAATAATAATAAACATGTTTTATTATTATAAAACACAGCAAACTAATGGTGGTAGAGGGCCTCACTGAGTTATCTCGGGGAATCTCATCTGTCCATGTATCAATCAACTCCAAACCTCCTCTTTATGTATGCTCCAAACTTTGCGAGGACTGACCACCTCGCTCACCCACTTCCTCAAACACACAGAGCCAGCAGCCAGTCACCTTCCCATTCATACTTGGTGACAGTCACGCTCACATCGACACACCCACCACCAGCTGTCAAAGCCGCTGCTCCTGTCATATCAATAATTACTTATTTCATTCATATGGTTCTTACAGAGCCTCAGTGAAAACATGTTTATTATTATTAACTCTTTGGTGCAGAAAATTGATTGAAAATCGATTTATTTACTGCATGTTTATGTATGTTAAGGTTAAGATGGAACAGCACTGAAAGCAGCCCTTTAAACCATTCAGATGAACACAATAGACACAATCAGATGACTTATTACCCCGCAATAATAACTCAGAAATAGTCCATGGAAAAACCTTACATAAGCTTGTATTAAAGCAGAAATTACGGGGCCACCGTAAGAAAGGCTTACAGTATTCAATCATGCCGCATGAACTGATCAGTAGACTATTGCGAGGAAACGCAAAAGTTTTGCGAGGGAACGCAAAAGAAAAAATATTCCCCATGCCCCCTGGAGGGCTCCGTAGGTTTGCAGAATAGATGTCATGTGGGTGAAATTTTATGGATGATACTCTGATGTCCCATTCTCCTGAAGGCAGCACAGAGCTGCACCACCAGAAACCCACAGAAACACTGAAGAGAAGAAGAGTTATGATTAATGTAGTTACAGTTCTATCCATGTTTTAATGTTGCAGAGCTCAGTCGTTTTGCAAATAGTTCAAAGTTTAAACTGGCATGTTGTTCATCTTTTATCTGCTCATTTTGTGGAATATTTAACAACTAGAAAATGGCACAGAACAAGAATATGTTTTCCACTCTAATTGGCTGCTGTTAGGCCTACCAATTTTAAGTTGATTGTTCATTGCATTTTTTGTAAACACCTGTGAAAATAATTTCTATTCTCATGGCTTTTTTGTTCTCTGGGAAATTATTTTTGATGACAAATACAGAAACTAGCATAAAAATCAAAACATCTACAATAGTGATAGTTATATTAATGATAAAATAATAGTCAGTGCAAAGTAGCCTGCACATTCTTTGGTGGGGGGCGATGAGGGACCTGGATAAAGGCTGGGGGGGCGCTGGCCCAAAAAAGGTTGAGAAACACTGATCTAGAGCAAAACTTTTTATTGAAAAATGTGCAGGTTTTTTTTTTATTTCTGTGTTTCCATTAAGCAAATTTATTTTCGTAATGCCAAGTTGCGCAATTTTCAATTTAATGGTCAATAGAACTGCAGATAATGTCCACTAAGATGGTGGCAGAAATGAGTGCATCCTCCTCTGTGAGGGGTCCACAGACCACCTGTTCATGAAAATATCTTTCTATTTGTCACCACGACAACACAGGATAAGAAATAAAACTATCATCTGAAGGAGTGGTTTACATTTAGAAGCATAAAATAAATTATCACAAAGAGCTAATGTGTTGGAATTAATTACCAGCTAGTTTGTAGCTTCTGATCTTTTCAAATGCATACTTGACTTCAGAAAGCCATTTTTATTTGCCTACGTTAACACCATTAATTGTTGGTTGGCTTTTTTTTTCTTTATCCAACTCCAACACCAAGAAATTGGCAGTACAGGGCCTCATTATGCAGAAACAAAATACTCAGTGTTTACCGACAGAATCCTCATAATCACAGAAATACACTTAATTGGCTTTTGTTTATTTGTAAGCTGAAAAGGGAAATGATTTATTTGTAAGCCAGTGGAAATGATTACAGGGAGGATGACTCACTTTTGTCATGTCGTTACTTGTAATTTTGCCGGGTGGCTTTGTGCGTGTTGGAGGGAGACTGAAAGCCTTTTGTGGCAGCTCTGCTTTCAGCTCCGAACATGTCCGTGTTGTTTCTGCTAATGGTCCTCTGTCTGCACTCTCATACGCCACTAAATAGTGCATTGCTTTCTGATTTTGCTTTGAACATGACAGCGTGTGTTGTGAATTTGTATGTGAAGGTGTGTGTCTACTTGGCCATGCAATGTTTGTCTCCCCTTCCTTTCATTTTTGTTCTTTGGTTCTGTTTTCTTGCAGCTTCTTCTTTGGCTCCTACTGTTGGCATCAGTATGTAGATCTATGTTTATGCGGAAAGCGGGGCGTCGTACCAACACACACTCTGTTTGTAACTTTATGCAATTTACAATGGTATTCATGTGTTGTCATTTTACAACTACAGACTTCAACATATTTTACTGGATTTCAACTCATAGGCCAAAACATATTAGAACAAAATTGGATCTGGGATTTTCAAACCTTTTCATTGATAAAATTTTGAAAAGTGTGCTTTTCTCAGTCCCTCCAGTTTTTCCACAATTCTGCGAACAAAGAAATTCATGTGAAAGCAACAGAGTCCCACATTTTTCACACTAATGCATAATTATTTGTTTATTGCTAATTGTCCACAAAACATTGGGTTTAAGTGACTGCTAACTCTTACCTGCAAGTGACAATATTAAATTTTTTTTCTCAGGGGTTGTGTTAACGGAATATTTTTCATCTTTTAATTTTTAAACAATTACAGAAAACTCTGAAGGCCATCTGTCATTTTGATGGATTATATTTGGCACACCTGACCACTTGGTGCAGACACACAAACATTTTCAACTTATGGAAGTTATGAAGAGAAACGCTCTGATGCTCCTCATTCAGAGAGTCTTGCTGACTTCTGGTTACTTCGTTTAGAGAAAAGTTCCCTGATTTTAAAATGTTGGTTGAGTTGGGGCTTGTAATTCCAGTCCAGTGTTGCATTAAACCGCGGTTTCATCCTCCCGATCAACATCAAAACTCTGAAACATTTGATTATGCACAAGGGGAGGACAATTAACATCAATTTACTCTGTTTCCTTCTTGTAGACTTTGAAGAGGGTTTATGAGGGAAAAGTGTGGCAAAATTCCTTGCAAATATCTGTAAAGCAGCACAGCAAAATCTGTGGTTTGGATTGAAATAAGAGCAAAAAATATGAGTGACTAACTTCTATCCAGTCTCACTAATCGCAACGTTGTAAATCAGTCATTTGTTGTGATTCCAACTGTAAGTCGTTTAGGGTCTGTCTGTCTCTACATCTAAAGACGAATTTGTTTTAGCCAATTCTTCCATTCTCGTTCTCTGTGTTCCTGGGTCTTTATGGTGCTTTTTGTTCTCTAATGTTTTCTAAAAAATCTGAGATTTATACTTTTCATATAATTGTTTAGGTGATTTGTTTAGGTGATTTCTGATGGCAGTTTTGGCTGAACAATGCCAAATATAAATGCATAGCAGACTTTTTCAGAATTGTATGTAGTAAATAGTATTATTTCCGTCTTCTTTAAGGTCATGTTCTACTTTGTGTTGAGCTCACATAAAATTCCACTAAAATCGTCTGAAGTTTGTGGTTGTAATGTGGTGCAACACTTCCACAGGTCTGAATACCTTCCCCAGGTTCTGTCTGAATTTTAAAATGGTGTTTGTTGGTATGAGTCATCCTGTTTTAGCATGTTTTAGCCGTAGCAGGGCAGACATCAGTGCATGCTGTAGGCCTCAGTTCCAACCAACAGGAAGCGTTTTATTTGTCTGATGTTCCAGCTCGCCTGCAGATGATTATCCCTCTCTGTTTTTTGCAGAGAGTACTTGGTGCCTCCTTTCATTAGAAAAATGTCAACTTCCTCATACTAAAAGTTTGTGGCTTCCTCTCTATTAACAGTGCTAATGAGTAAGCTAATTATAAACACCTATTAATTGTCCCCTATTAGCACTTGTAAATGAATGTTGACTTTTTATCCTAGCAACAGCAGCCTCAGTGCTTCATGTCAAAACTCTAGCTAAGGTAATAAATTATGCTTTGCGTAATTTATATTGCCTTGTGTAATTTATACTGCCTTGTGTTTGGAAACTAGTGGAGCTCTTTTGTAGCACCTGTAGATGTGTAGTCATTAATTTTACCCCAGGATAGCGTTATGCTAACAACAGATTGTAGCTCCTGTTAAGCTTTGCTTCTGATAACCACAAGATGTGTTTTTCTTTTAGGAAAGTCTCTGTCAACTCCGACCACTCCAAGGTCACATGTGACCAAACCCACTCGTCCCAACATAGGTATAGCAGCAGTTCTAATACGAACAGTAAGAAAACATGCAAAAATGCTGACAAAGCTTTTTGTAAAATCAACCCAACTCACTAAAGAATACATGACAAATAATTTTTTTTTTCTTTGGGTTTATTTCAAATGTAATGGGCAAAGATGACAAGAAAGGTGGGGAAAAAGTTTCAAAAGAAAGGTGATAGAGGATAGAAAGAAGCTTAGAGAAAGCACAAGTCAACACACTAGAAGTCTGCCTCTAAACCTGCGAAAGAGCAAAAACAAAATCGAGAAACATGGATATATAATAATAAGAATCATAGCATCACTGAAAAGTACACGGCTCAAGTTCATACAGGATGCAATTATGTGGCAACCGCAGCTCAATATATAGTGTAACTAACAAATATCTGAATCTAAACATGGATATTGTGACATCCACTCAGTTTAACACACATTTATTATCATCGCCACATCAGTATGTGTGATATTCATATCGTAAAGGACCTTTTGGATTGCAGTAAATGTTGGCTAATGTTTTTTAAGAATTCTGAAGTTGTATTTTTTATGCTAATGCTATATTTGGTCAGAAGGAAAGAGAAAAAGCTCACATCAGACACAAATGATATCACCAAAAATGCTAAAGGTCACATACTGTCAAAAAGTCAAAAACAAAACAGCATTTGCAAACACATGAAGAAGAATAGCTAATTAGTGTGTTATTACGCACGTATAGACATTGAGTATGTTGTTTTTGGTAGTAATTAGTCATTATGGGGAAAGCATTAATAAATGTGTTAATTTATACCTTGTTAAGTATGAATCATCCTTAATTAATGTTTTGAAGGTTAATTAACTATTAATGGTTAAATAAGGCTACACCAAGTACATTAAGATTGACTTGATGTACATTATAAAGTGCTACCCCTTTTCCTAGAACGGCCACAGGAACCGTTTGGTCTGCAAAGCAACATGAAGCAGCTGTTTCTCTTACTGTTGCCGTAGTTTAATATCTTGGCAACACCATAGGGAAATCTAGGACAGCAGATCTATATTGTGAGCCGGCAGTGTGACTGCAGAGAGGAGTCACTTGAACGGGACAAATAACGTCGAATTGTAAGTGATTGATTTGTTGGGCCCTGGCGCCGCCTGCACACGACAAAAGATTGACCCGAGAGCCACCGGAGATTTCCATGAAATCTTCAAGTGAGTAAACAGCCACACAGCTCTAATGAGAAGAAGAAAGAACGAAAAAAAGAGAGGAAAGCTCATACCGATGTCTGAACAACCATAAGTGGAAGCTGATGAAAGCACCTATATCATAATTTTTCACAGCTTTGCCTTTGTGACTTTGAAGGGCCATCTTCTCTTCTGGGCTCCCTGCTGGCTGAGCAGCTGCTCTGTGCTCCGTTTAATAGCAGGCTGAGGAAAGAGGTGACAAAAACACGGCTGTATTTTTAGACATCTGCCCGTTTCAGCAGTTTGAATTACCGTGGTTGCACACTAATCCATCTGCATTAGCCAGAGAGAGAGTGTCGCGCCGTGGTTAGGGGACGGACAGGCCCGGCTCAGGTGTGTTTGTGAACTGAATTATCACCTGGAAATAAAAAAAAAGAAACAAGCGAGGCACCTGAGCTGGAGATGGAGAGGAAGATTTGCATGTTTGCCTTGTTGGGGGGAGAGAGGTGGATGATTCTTTGTTCCCCTGAAGGTTTAGAAAGATTCTGTTTGTCAAACTGATGATGCAAATCACACCCAACATTAGACAACTGTGCAGTCAGAGAAAAGTTCGACTATTAATACATCAGATTTGACATCACTTTTTTGAAGTGTGACCAGTTAGACAAGAAAATAAAATGTATACTGTCTGATGGAAGTACACATGGATGACACTACCTTTCAGTCATCTTCCATAAATGTGTGTATTTTCAGGATTATTTTCAAAGATATTTTCATCAAACTGCTCCTTTTCATTCAAAACCTTTGTTTACGCTAACATGTAACATGTTAGCATGTTACATGAATGAAATAAATACCGTACATAAAATTGAGGTAATTAGAATGGAACTGAATTCAGTTAAATAATCCTAACCACTGTCAGGATTTTTTGAAAAATCCATTAGCAAAGAGAATAAACAAAGAAAACACATGTTTAATGTCATCAAATTAACATAGACAGGAACAAGATGAGTCCATCTCTAATATTTACATCATATAAATTCCATTCAAAAATACTTTTTGCACTCCCAAAGGGAAATGAAATGTTGTAACTCATACTATGTAACTTTCTTCAGAGTTGCTGTATTGGCTTTTGGTTGTGGGAGGTCGCAACTTTTAACAACAGTCACCAACTCAGTGACTTTGTTATTAAATTTGCTAACTTTTCAGACTGAAAAAATCAGTAAAGATCTGTGATCCAGACGTATTAAACATCAATAATGGGTTTATATGTTATTTATAGTCCACCTTTGATTCAATCTCAATATTATAATTTTTAATGAGGGAAATCATGCTAATACTGCTGTGAGTAGAATCAGACATTTCCTACTGAACACTCTGCTACATCTGTTTCCCCTACACCAACACTTCCTCTCCTCTCTCTCTTGTTCTGTCTCATCACTCTATTGTTCCAGGTCTTGTTGAATGTCAGCTCAGCTGTTAGCAGTGTATGGAGTGAAAATAGTCTCAAAATATCTGTGTGTGTGTAAAAAGATTTGTGCATGCGTAAAAGGATTTGTGCCAGTGTAAAAAGATTTGTGCGTGTGTAAAACGTTTTGTGCCAGTGTGAGAGGATTTGTGCGTGTGTGAGAGGATTTGTGCGTAAAAATATCTGTGCGTGTGTAATACTGGATTTGTAAACCTTAAAAATAAAATA
The DNA here is from genome assembly GCF_904066995.2 of Poecilia reticulata. NCBI lineage: Eukaryota > Metazoa > Chordata > Actinopteri > Cyprinodontiformes > Poeciliidae > Poecilia > Poecilia reticulata. Next base: position 29,999,311 of record NC_088834.1, read on the forward strand.
AACCTTCTCCTATGCCTATAAATGTTGAAAAAGTACACACAAGTCACCTGGTAAACACACACAAAACTGCATTTACACACAGATCCGGTTACGAGTGCACAAGTATTTTTGAGACTCATTTCAAGCTTCGGGGAAGCTCCCAGATTTGTGTGTAGATGATGCGTTTACATGCTAGTAAAAGCTGGGCCATCTGAGTTTTGCTCTGAGTCTAGTGTTTTTATCCTCTGACGTTTCTCACTGTGCTTGTGGCGAAGTGGCAAATATGTTAGTTCGGTGGAAAACGGTATATTTCAGCACTTCCTTATAATATCCTAAAATTATTTATAGACATATTGTGCATTTTTGAGCGGTACAGGAGACTAAGTGGAAAAAAAACGACCACTGGGTGGCGGAATGGTTCGCTGGCCAGAAAAATAGCCAGGAAAACCCAGAAGCAAGACAGAGCGTCCCGGTGGTCTGCCCTCTTAAGTAAGTACAATTACTGATTATAATGAGACATGGAGAAATTACAAATTAGTTCAGGTTACGTTTTATATGTCTGGTATTTTGATACTCTGCCCTCCTCATATGTTTCTGTTAGCGGGAGCTAATGTTGATGTCAGCTATGCTACTTTAGGTCTTCGGAGCTAAATTCATGGATTTTTAGTGTCACTCTCAACACAGTTTGAATCTTTAATCCATAAAAATAATCTCTAGGTCGTTCTTACAGTAGCCGTTTTGCCCAAAAGGTCAGCTCAAATCAAATTCTTAAGTCATGTTGCTGACTGATATTTGTATGTATAATTTGTGAGATATTCTGATTTATTTATTCATTAAGTGAATATAATTAAGTGAAATAAATTGCCTTTCGATTCTAATGTGTTGAATTTCTATGTGTATAGATAACATTTTATATTTATCTCTACACAGGACAAAACGGCTGACTGATGGATCGGGTCTGGTGTTATTTCACTTTCTGGAGGATCAGGATCTTTCAGATCTCATCTACCTTCTGATCCAATAGAGCTGCTGCAGGAACACACTGATCCTCTAACAGGGTCCTCAGATCCAGGCATCGATGTCTGGTGTCCTGCAACATTTAGATACGTCCTGGTCCAACACACCTGAATTACATGGCTGCTTAGGACAGTCAAGTTCTCCAGAGTTGTGCTAATGACCCCTGACCTCATGATTTGACTCAGGTGTGTTAAAGAAGAGACATCTAAAGGTTGAAGGACACTGACCCTCCTGAACTGGAGTTAAAGCCCTGCTGTACAATTTTCACTCAATCGTAATCACATTTACTTGCATACAGTGGAAACTTGAGGTAGATTAGGAGTTTGCATAGTGTGTTTAATACCATTTTGGTTTCCATTTGTTGAAAGTAAATTACAAACATTTAGCCATAGTTTGACCACTGCTTTATGACAGAAAAAAAGTTTGATGTCACAAATATATGATTTTAATAGAGGCACCATTCCATTTATACTGTAGAAAGAAGAAAACAAAAGTGTTTCCTGAATTAACTTTAATGTTCACCTCATTGCACACAAAGGACAGATTAAATATTTAAGATCGCAACAAATCTGTTGAATCTTTAACAAAATAGGTTCAGATTAACATGGGTGGTTTCACAGCTACCTAGTTAACAATGAAATGTCTTAAAACTTACATGGAGGTTCAAATATTTACTATAATCAATTAAAAGAAAACACCATAATGCTGTGTATTCAAATAAGACCCAAGGCCAGTCTGTATAGATTAAGGAGACACCATAACATCTACCAACAGAGCAGATTAACTACTGTAGTTGTTTGAAAGGTGTCTTGGTCCAGTTGAAGCTTCAGGTTTTGGTGTTGAACCTCCCAGAATCTCAGCTGCTGCAGATTGTCTGAAGATGCGGAGAAAAATATAAATACAGTTTTAGAAAAACTATGTTGATTTTCCTGAACAGCTGATGCACTGAAAGACCTGACTTTGACAGAACATTACTGAACCTGAAAATTACTTGAATCATCACAATGTATGTAGAAATTTTTCTTTTTATGTTGATCACATGTTTATGCATTAAATGTTTTGCTGTGAAGGCTATTTTTGCAGTGGTGCTTTAAATAAATGCATAAAATATTTACTTTCTTACGTATGTGTTTATTAGCTGTCCATTGTGTCAAAATATAAATTAAGAAATTTACTGCTTGTGAAAATCTAAACCATCTGAATATATTTGACCATCTACATTAATCAACTTGAAATTAAGTCAAACAGGAACAGCATGTTTGTCCTGGCTTGCAAACGATGTATATATTTGTTTAGGGGCCAATGAAATGGGATTCATCTCTGAAATCTTTGGATTTCAGAGATCCAGACACAAACAGTTTAATCTGAAGAATCTGGAGGATGTGCAGGGGCGCGGTAAAGGGGTGAAAAGTGATGACGATTCTAGGGGTAGTCACCAACAGTGGGCCCTCCACAATTTAATTATTTATATTTTGTTCATAGACATAAAATAAAAAAATTTGAGGTCTTGTCAAATACAAAATTAATCATATTGTATTTTCAAAAATTGTTTTTAGCAGTAAAAATGTAATTTTGCCCCTCCCAGACCGAAAAACACACATCCGTTTTTGCCCTGAACCCCCTATCTGCGTTAAATGGTTTGTTCCTGCTTTTAGCGCTTAACAGTGACGTATTCAGCTACAGTCAGTAGAAGCTGCAGCTGAATACAGCGGCAATTGTGGCAGTTACTATGCTGCTAAGAAAAGTTATAAAATCAGGTTTTCAAAAACAAAATAGAGAGAGGGAGAGAGAGAAAAAGGCATGAGTGTTAATTTATAACCCAGTTTTTCTCCAAGAGAGGTGAGTAGACTGTGTGAGATTATCAACTATTTAGCATGATTAGCTTAGCTACAGACTACTGTTTGCCTCATTTTCACTAGCATTTAATGAATTATGGAAAAAAATTGCCAACATCTTCATATATTTAACTTGTTTCCTGTGCCTTTTACCACTTAACAGATGAGCGAGTGAGCAGAGGCTCTAACCCACGTCCCTCCTGACCTGTTCTCTCCTAAGTGAAATTAAAGCTGCAGTATGTCACTTTTATATAAATATTTTTTTTCACTTATTTTTTTTTTAAACTGTCATTATGTTGTGACAGTATAGTATGAGAGGTAATCTGTGAAAAATCTATTTCCTCTGCTTTCTCCCAGTGCTAGAAACAACCAGTCAGAGGCAGTACAGTTTTAGTGCTATCAATCACAATCTCATGTAGTGCTGCTCATCCTTCCTCCTCCTCGATTTGTGTCGCGCTGCAGCTAGCATAGCACAGAGCTGTGCAGATTCAAACTGTGAACGCTCAGTTTAGTTATCATAGCTACCAATCACGGCAGATAAACGGTATATTGTAAATGATTAGTTGTTTCTCCCCCATTAGCACATTTAGCAGTGAGTGAATGAAGTTGATTGACAGTGCTAAGAGCGCCCTGCTGGTTCTGATTGGTTTTTTTGGTCAGAACGGTGCATTACTTTAACCAGTAATAGTAATTCAGGAAGGAGATGGAGGAAATTGATTGTTTTCACAGATTATCTGTCTCATAACAAACAAATTTTTTGTCAGGTGGCCCAAGATTTCTGGCAGCGCCCTGAGGATGTGTGAATAGGTCTGTCACGATGAAAAAATTTACTGTATGATAAATTGTTCCAGAAGTTCTCAACAAATGATATTGTTCTTTTGAGACCATTTTTTTTAGTAATATAATGGTGATGACGAAATAATAATGCACACTCTCAAAGGTCATTAAACTTTAAATTCTGATGAACATTTAACACTGGAACTGGAAGACATTTTTAATATTTAGAATAAATAAAGCTAATGAATTTTGAAAGCCTTTTAAACAAAATTGTTTTTCAAAATAAGGTCTAGTCGAGACCAAAGTACCAAACTGAAGACTTTAGCCAGTTTTTGGTAGAAAGAGAAGAAAAGAGAAACGATAAATCATGCCAATGAAAATGATTGAGTTTGTTTTAATTTATCATCCGATTAATTGATTTATTGATTATTCTGACAGGCCTATGTGTTAAAATTAGACTAAATCCTTAAGTATGTTACAGTGAGAAACGTCAGAGGATAAAAATTCTAGACTCAGAGCAAAACTCAGATGGCCCATCTTTTACTAGCATGTAAACGCATCATCTACACACAAATCTGGGAGCTTCCCCGAAGCGTGAAATGAGTCTCAAAAATACTTGTGCACTCGTAACCGGATCTGTGTGTAAATGCAGTTTTGTGTGTGTACCAGGTGACTTGTGTGTACTTTTTCAACATTTATAGGTGTAGGAGAAGGTTTATTTTATTTTTAAGGTTTACAAATCCAGTATTACACACGCACAGATATTTTTACGCACAAATCCTCTTACACATGTACAAATCTTTTTACGCACGCACAAATCTTTTTACGCGCGCACAGATATTTTGAGACTATTTTCACTCCATAGAAATCAGCTGTTAATATCAGCTGGATTCCTGCATGTTTTCTGTAGCATGTTCGAACAGCTGTAGGTTCTTCTCTCCTCAGTTCCTGGTTCCTGTAAGTGGCAGCAATAACATCTACAGTACCTTAAAAAAAGTATAAATGTACACATGCCTGTTCATTCACATTACAATCACAGGATTTAATACATTTTATTGGAAGTTTGTGTGCTTGATTTTTAAAATCTGATAAGTGTGGCAGGCACTTGTTTTTCTAATTTAGTGCAAAAAAAATGCCTTCAAAAGTGAAAATGTATTTTTATTCAATCCAGTGAGTTATTCAGAACAAATTATTATTTAATAAACAAAATAAATCTGTGAATAATTTAATCTGAGTATGCTACTTTAATGTGATGCTACTTTAGAAACATTTGTGAACAATTTAGTGATATTTTTCCCTTATTACATCCTTTTCTAAATTATGCATTTAGAAGATAAAAGATGAGAAAAATAACGACTCAAACATTTTCATTCTTAAAGGCACAGCTCCATGTTTGCTAATTTTCACATCGATCACAGACTATAAATGCAGATGTAAGAAATCCTGCCACCTGCAGTTGGGCGTTATTTAAATGAATAATTTAAATTGAATGTTTTAATCATTTTTATGGCAAAAAATTGGTAGAAGCATAAACTTATTTTTACACCCACCTCTCTTACAACAATAACATCATCCAATAAATTACTGTTCAGGTTAACTTGTTTATAATATTCTGTTTTAGTTGGTATTTTCTACATCCATATCTATGCATTCATATTTTCATGCCTTTATGAACAAGCATCAGTCATTTTGAAAATTGAAATTGAAATTCTTTCTGTAGAAGACTGGAAACTGGAGTGTCACCTTCCAGCAGGGCACACACATAGCCTGAGCTCCAGTAGAATGAGTTGGATGAAATGGTCTAATCAAAGTCCAAATCTAAATGTAATGATTTTATTGCAAAAACTGAAAATTAGATTTTTATAAATTTAATTCATGTCACAGTTTTTCGGTTTTTATTTGAAAAACATTTTTGGAAAACCACTTTGTTGGGGTTTTTGAACTCTTCAAAGGACTACAGCATCTGTAGCCTTGTGCTGCTTTTTAAATAATTTCTTCATCTCTAGGTGTGTGTTTTCATAACACCTTACAACCCCTCCCCCCGGAGTACAGGTGAAGGTCACTGGAAGACATCAGACCTTTAAACTCTTCTCTCACATTTCATTGATGGTCTCAAGCCTCAGACTGAATATACTGTGTGCCTGATTTCTAACAGCCAGCTTGATATTGCTGGTATGTTTGAAGAGGTTATCACAAGCAGGGGTAAAGGTGAGAAGGGAAAAAAAAGTAATTGACCTCCTGATGAGGAGAGCACAGCCGCGTCCTTGAAGCGACATGATGACGTGGCGGTCCTTCACGCTGTCACTAGCATTTCATTTAGCTCACTAAGAGGAATTACATTTGTTCAGCGTTCCCCGCTTGATTAATTAGACAAGCAGGATTAGCTGTTTAATATTAATACTGGAGCGTTTCCATCAGCGCCTCGGCCCAAGCATCAGATTAGCTTTGTCGATGTAAACATTCAATCAAGTGTCCGATGGAAAGGCCAAGGCCAGTCAAAGTCACGGCGTCTTGTCCTCCACAGGCCTGGCCAGCGTCCACGGAGGAATCTCCACCCAGGGCTGGTTTATTGGCCTCATGTCTGCCATCGCTCTGCTCACACTCATCGTGTTGATTGCCTGCTTTGTCAACAGAAATAAAGGAGGAAAGTATTCCGGTAGGCACACATGCACACACGCACATGCAGCCCCCCCCTCACACACACACACACACATCCTATTCCCTTGTTTGAGTACTAATTGTTGCCTAAAGCATCATTTTAATTCCATATTGTTGTTTGTTCATGCGAGAGAGGTGATCAATCATCAGACAGTGTACTTCCACACCACATAGTCATTTACTGCAGCAGTAGACAGAACAGGCTGCTGCTGTGTTTGCGCCTCCATGTCTCACAATTAAATTTTTTACCTTGTTGGTGTGGCGGGTTTATCTAATTCTGTGCATGAGGTCACTTTATAAAGAGTGACGGCCTGAGCTGGGCCTTCCTGACAGTTTGTTGTTCTCCTCAGAGGAAGCAGAGACATCATCCGCATCATTATTCACAGCTAATGGCCATGAGGGGCAGGGAGAACAACCACACACAGATCTGTGTTTCCTCATTTAACTCTCATTACCACTGACAGCTAGTGACTGCTTTTACAGGGTTCATGTGGCTCACCACCCCGGGTGTCATGGCCTGGGGGACGCCACAGGTTCACTTGTGTCCCTCCCTGTTCTACACAGTTTAAAAGATTGGGGTTGAGAACTAAAACTCCTTTGTGCTAAATTAAAGGAATATTACACAGTTTTCACAGAATCAAATGTAAACTCATGAGAAGCTCAAATTGGTGCTAAACTTTGTTGTACAAAAACATCCATCCTTTTATTAGATAGATAGAAATGTCACTGCCTCCAGCAACTGTTGTACTACAGTTCATACAATAATTAGCATTCTTACTATTGCCATTTACAGAAAGCATACAAAATATTCACAATCCAAAGTTTTCTTCGCTCTAAGCTCTGAATTGTGAAGTGATTGAAATATTTTCCTAAATGCTGTCATTGATGTTTGAAGTGGGAAAATGACTGCAGATAATTGGGAGCAGTCAGGTGACTCATCCAGCTGCAGCAATGGCCATCTGTCCGTCTCCTGTGGAAATCTCTCAGCTCTTTTCATCACTTTGTGTGCAGTGAAAGAAAAAGAAGACCTTCATCCAGACGTGGAGTCCCAGGGCATGAATGATGACACATTCTGTGAATACAGGTAAGCGCCCCACCTCCCATCCCCATGAGGACAGCGTCTCACCACCTCACTGCATCCCCATGAATGTCTGCCCCTCTTCTTTTCCTCCATCTTCTCCTTGCTAAATTCTCTCTGCCTTTTTTTGCTCTTGCCAAAATGACGGCCCAGATTCCACGAGGCTCCCGCAGAGCCTCGCTCTTCTCCTGCCGGAGACGTTAGACGGGCCGAGTAACCGTGAAGTATGTGATAACCGGTTTACATGTGGGCGTGGTCAGAGTAGCTGCTTTTAGACTTGGTGTTGTGTTGGTGTGTGGTGAACAGTTCTGCTTTGATGTCACAGTTTTCTGCTCCCTGCTGGAGCCTCAAACCAATCAGTCATTGAATGCGCCTCATCTCTTGGGCAGTAATATCAGGGCATGTGTCATTGGTCCTTTAGTGGTTCTATTCATAACCGTCTGCCACAGCATGAGTCCCAGTCTAATTCTCCAATCAGTGGGATCCTCACTGCTAAACAAATGCTAATGTGATGAGGTTAAAGTGGCTCAGTGTGGCAGCAATTAGATTTCATCATGTTCACTTCAGGAGCCTGTTGCCCTCAATGTTTAAAAAGGTTTCTACAAAATACTATCAAGTTCAAATTATTGACTAATAATCATCATTTAGAGCTATTAAATTCAGTCAGAAAATGCATCATTTCACCCAAAAAGAGATTAATTTTTAAAAATGTCTTGCAGTGAGGCTCTTTGAAGGTATTACAAGTAGTAATTGTCCTACCGAAGCTTAAAGCTGCAGTATTGAGCGTTAACAGAAGTATGTTTTTTAACATTTGTTAAAACTGTTATCATGTTGTGGCAGAACAGATCCAATCTGAGAACAGATCCATCTACTTCACCTCCTGCCTGAGCTGCTATTGCCATCTGAAGAAATGCACACATTCAAAAACAACCAATTAGAGCCATTAGGAGGAGCTTAGTGCTGTCACTTATTCTCATGTATACATTTTCAAATGTGGTAATGGCAAAGAAACAACTTTCTGTTGCAGAAAAACTGTTCATCCACCGTCACTAGATAGACAGTTAGTAAGCTAGTTAGCATTAACTAACTCTAGCTATAGCTAGAGTTAGGAAGGAGCTGTGGCAGAGCACAGGGAGGGTGGGGGTGTGAGTGGTGCATACATGAAGTTGATTGACAGCGTTTAGACCCTCCTAGTGGCTCTGATTAGTTGTTTCTGATGCAGCAGTATATTTATTCAGATGACAGTGTTTTTTTTCACAGATGATGTGTCTTATATTATACTGTCACGACATAATGATAGTTTTAACAAAAATGAAAAAACCATTTTCTATGAAAGTAAGATATTGCAGCTTTATGTCATATGGCACAGATAATGTAGGAAAGTGAAGGAATCCTCATGAGTAAAAAGCCAATAAGATGAACTGCAGTTTTAACCATTTAAAGCAATACTGAACATCTCTGTACATGGAATACAATTCTATATTAGCAAATATTAAACTTCTACAATTACACAACAGGTTGCATTTATCGCACTAGCTGTTAGTCTTAGCCGTCTGGATTAATTTACAGACTCACTGTGATATAACATATTTCTGCAACAGGTAAGAGAACTGCTACTGATGGTGACACCAAAAAATCTGAAATGAAAGCAGACCAGGTTCAAAAACTTTGGCATCATTTTTGCTGGAAGCCAAATAAGATTGATACTATTCTGTAAGGAAATGGCAGCAGTCAAGCTTAGCTTATGACTTATGATTTATGCTAAGCTTAGCTTAGCTTAGCATAGCGTTTTTGAGTCATGACTGTAAATCGTAATTGTGAATGTAGCTCTGTGTTTAGATTCACTAGCACTGTTTGCCTTGTTGGTTTGGAGTTTGTATCTGTATTTGCTGTGACTCCTGAGGCAGAAACCACTAGCTACTCCTGACAGAACACAACTCCAACTACCTGGGCCATGTATATTTTGCTATTTTATGCTGTAGTCCATGTTAACAATCACATATTTATTACCTCATGGTGTGATATAATGTTCCTTTAGGAATGAGCCAGAATGAGATTCTATGACATTATACCAAGAACCAAAGTCTTTTTTTACATACATACAGCTTACTCTGACTATTCACAGATTCACCAGTTTGCAGATATTTTTGTGGAACATTTTTTTCTATGTTCCACAGAACATAGAAACCACTTCAAATAATTTATAAAAAATTCACCTATTTGTGAATTTGTTTGTAGCTTGAGAAGCTGAAATAGCACGGCACAATGCTACTGGGCGAACTAATGACTGGTGTTAGCCAAACAGTTAGCAGTGTTTCTTCAACATTTATTTTCAATGCCACTGATTGACTGATTGCCTGCTAGGCTGATTGACTGGCTGATGGGCTGTACTCCCAAGAACTAGAATAAGGCAGACTGTAGATGTCTTCTGCTATAGCGCCAGTTTTCACTGTGCATGTCAATGCACTTTAAAGTATATTTGATGTCTGAACTAATGAAATAGGTAGTTCTAAATGTATTTAGAGGGAGTCTCAAGTATTCCTAGATTTTAGCTATTTATAGGCCTAACACCTTTCAATACCAGGTGCTGTAATCATAAAAAGCAACAAATATAACTCCTGCTCCTGATGTAAGATCAGTACTGGCTACAGATATTTTTAAAATCAAAGTTAATTGTGCAGCTTCCAACATTCAGTAAATTTACCACTTCTGCCTATTTTGTCAAAGCTTCTGCAATTGGTTCCTGAATAAGAGGCTCTTACATAACGTTACATAGAGCATTCTATGTAACACTCTGCATTACTGGATGACAGCATGAGCAACCCCATCACCAGCCTTGTCCCAATGCACCCCCTCCCCTATTTACGGCTCATCTGTCTTCCTTTGAAAAAGATACATCGTTGCACGTTCAGTCCACTCTGTTACTTTGAGAATCTATGAAAACATCTGTGATTACGATCCATCGGACTGCCTGAGGTAGAAGCCGGTGTCCCTCATTAAAACCTGGGTGGAGGCAGCGATGCCGCCGGCCTGTACCTCCATCCCTACCGTGTGACCCTCAGAGCAAAGCTCCGGGTGGAATGCTGGGGAATCTAAACCCACTGTGCCTCTCCCACAGCGACAACGACGAGAAGCCGCTGAAGAGCAGCCATTGCTCCCTCAGCAGGGAGATCAAGGCAGCGGACAGCGGGGACAGCCTGGTGGACTACGGCGACGAGGACGTTCAGTTCAACGAAGATGGCTCGTTCATCGGTGAGTACGGGAGCCGCAAGGAGAAGAGGGTGGCGGCCGAGATCAAAGCCTCCACTCAGACCCCAGCGTGAGGAACAGAACGCCCAGCCAGCATCACTCTACCCACATGGAACCAACAAACCCAGGAGGACAGAGACGTTATGAAAGACTGCCGAACATTTTGTGTCAAAACGTAACGAGTTATTGCCAACTGCACACTGCCATTCTCTAAAGCTCTGTTCCTTCACACTGCAAAACGAGTATTACTAAATACCATGTATATATAGTGTATATTGTATGTGTTGAGTGTTCCTTTTTTTTTATAATTATCACAACAACTTTAGAGGTCGTGATTTGTTTTGTATTATTTTCTCTTCATATTGGTGTTTTCAGCTGCACTCTGGTTTGTATAAATGGTGAACTCTCACATGGCGCTCTGTCATTACATGAACCACTGATGTTACTGTGTTGCAGGACACAGGCGATGGGGGAGAAGTTGATATTTTTTCAGATGAGCAATTATTACTGACCTTTTTATATCTGAAACAATTCATTAAAGTTGATGTAAGATGTGTATGAAAGTTTGCCTATTAACTTATTTTTCTCAGTGGTTTACACCTGACAAAATAAAGAGGAAATCTACATATCACTGCATCACCGTAGCTATACTAAGACATGAGTGTCCCTGTTATCTGCCTCAGCAGCTTCAGTCTTTGGTTAATATGAAGCCCCTTTTCCATGGGCGTCCCCTGGCCACATTCCTCTCCATTTGCAGATCCTTCCTTGTTCCTCCCAGTTTTTTGGCACAACTTCAGGTTTCGGTAAGCTTGGGTGTTTTCACATCTGATAGTCCAGTAGTGGACTCGGTTCGATTGGGAACCAGAACTACAACATTTGTTACATTTTCAGCTACTGTGGTTCACTTTCACACTGAACTGAGTGAAACAAGCCAAACCCTCTGAGCAACCTAAGAACCACAGAAGAAAACAACATAAAATCTTCTGAAGAAGACTCCTAGTGCAGATTCCTTCTTAAATTGTGAACAGAATTTTACTAGTTGTAGCTTTTTTGTTTTGTCTTTGGTAAAAGACTACAACCAGTGCTTCCCCAACTTCGAGACTAGCACATTTGTCTTGGTTGTATTTACCCAGAATGCTCAGCACTCTAGTCTTGCTTCCTGCTCTTGGAGTGGTTTCTGGTCTGCTTGCATTCACATGTGCATTCAAAGCGCACCAGAGTTCAATTCAGTCCAAGTTAGACCAGAATTGGCTTTATGGTCTGAGTTCGATTACACACTCACACCTCCCTAAAGAAGTAGACTGTCTCTAGGCAAACGGACTGGAGTTCAGTTAAAGCGAACTATAGAGGGATGCTGTGAATGCATCCTTAGTCAACTTTGATAGAAGAGAACACACAGCGTCAACTGGACAGGGAAATTTTCAACAAATACAGTGAGAAATTTCAGAAATCTGTCTGCCCACAAAATGACACTATTGTTCGGCAAACGTTCTTGCCCATTTTCACACCCTCATGGTGAGGAACACACACCCAGGTTGGCTAAAACTGAACATTGACAGTCTAAGGTGAGATTTGACAATGGAGCAAGGGTTTTATTGTTCAACATATTCTCACCTTCCTGAAATAATGGTCTAGGTGATTTTTTGCCAAAATACTTTTAAGTTTCTTTTGGAAAGAAAAATGTTATTTTTTTCTGCAAAAATATTTAGTTCATTATTTTAGTAAAGTGACGACAGGTTTGGAACATGTGGTCCATTTCAGATGATCAATGATTAATTATTTCAGTTTTCATAAAACATTCCAGACACTGATGTTTAAAGGAGGAACCTTTGGCTGAGACAAGTAAGCTCAGGAGTTTTAAGCAGCCGTTTCCCACTCCAGCAAATCTGAAGTTCAAATCTACAGTTAGCGGTTATTTAGCTTAGAAATAAACTTTATCGTCCCTCAGTGGGGAAATTCAGGCGAACCTGCAGCAAAGTGACAGGCAGGTTGAAACATAGACTCACACCCAAGATTTAAACAAAGTACAAAGGAAAATCATGATAAAAAGCCTGGATACTCTGATGATGCAGCATAGTAACAGTCAAATGAAACAGTTTGATCTGAGGTGATTCAGTGTCAAGATATTAGAGCTAGATGTCGCATCTCAGGTATGTGTGTATATTTGCCACATTCCTCATTGATCTGAAAGGACCATCAGGTGGTACTTAATCTGAAAACTGTCAGCTTAACATACATATTTTAATTTCCATCTAAAGTGCCTTGCAAAAGTATTCCTATCCCTTGAAATGTTTACATTTTGTGACATAACGACCACAAGCTTTAGTGTAATTTAATGAGATTTTTATGTGACAGACCAACATTCTATCTGATTTTCACAAATAAAAATGTAGGATGTAGATACATTGGTGCCTATTATGGCATTTATTTAAACAGGAGGAGAAAAAGTTGAATACAAACACACAGATTGAGATTTAAAGTCTCATTTATAAAAGCGTACTGGGCTATTCAACAGCAAAACTAGATAAAACAAGAGAATTGCAATTCCCTTAAAATGATAAACAGCCTGAAGCATTGCTATCTTAAATAAGAGTTGCCAAAAATTGCCATTTCCATTTAATTTAAAATAATTTAAGGAGTCTTCTACTTTTTAACATCTACAAGACAATTCAACTACAGCTGAAATTAGTGTCACCATGCTTTTAAAGGCAAAGAAACCCGAAAGACATTTGCGTAGCAGTGAAAGGAGACTTTGTGGTGTGAAATAAATTGACCTCAGAGCAGCAAGAACAATGCAAACAAGGCTGGGTCTCAAAATTTAGCCCTGGTGGACTCCACAAATTAAGAGGAGTTATTTTTGATTTGCTAACTCCAGCAATCATCGGGCCAGAAGGTACACTCTGGACATTTCATGAGTTCATCACAGTGGAACACACACACACAGGACAAACGGCAAGACACACACAGTCACACCACTGGGCAATTTAGATCCCAACGGACAAAGGAAAACATGCAAAATAATTCTAATAAGAGGACTTCTGGCAGTGGATATTAAAGTGCTATTAAAGCAAAAGAAGTTGAATACAAACACACAGCTTACTTTTAAGATTTGTTTTTCCAAAAAATGTAAATACAGTGTATAATTTTCCTTCCACTTAACATCTATACACCATGGTGTTGCTCTGTCACATTAAGTTAAAGTTTTATGGTTGGAAGGTAAACAGAGCGATTAGAGAGGTCAGGATACTTTTACAAGATATTGTAACTGAGTCAGGATTCTTATTGCACACACACCTGTTGGTGTGCAGTCTTTGATGGCTGCCAGTTCAGACTGGCAGACTGGCTGCCAGTCTGAACTGGCAGCCATCAAAGAGCCTGTAGGTGGCGCAGAAAACTTCAAACTGCCAGTAAGAAATGTGTGTGGGACCAGCAATGATCATTTCCATCTAATGTCTGGAATGAAAATGTGAAACTATGTGAATGTGAACAGTCTGAACTGGCAGCCATCAAAGAGCCTGTAGGTGGCGCAGAAAACTTCAAACTGCCAGTAAGAAATGTGTGTGGGACCAGCAATGATCATTTCCATCTAATGTCTGGAATGAAAATGTGAAACTATCCCTTTAAAGTGTTTTTCTTTCTTAAAGCAAAATAGAACGTGCCTCAAACTTATCACCAATATGATCACTCCATGCTCACCAAAATGATGACCAACATGATCACCAACATGATCTCCAACATGCTCATCAATATGATCACCAACATGATCACCAACATAATCACTAACATGATTACCAACATGATCACTAACATGATCACCAACATGATCACCAACATGATCACCAACATGATCACCCAACATAATCACCAACATGATCACCAACATGATCACCAACATGCTCACCAACATGATCACCAACATGATCATCAACATGATCACCAACATGATCACCAACATGATCACCAACATGATCACCAAAATGATCACCAACATGATCACCAACATGATCACCCAACATGATCACTAACATGATCACCAACATGATCACCAACATGATCACTAACATGATCACCAACATGATCACCAACATGATCACCAACATGATCACTAACATGATCACCAACATGATCACCAACATGATCACTAACATGATCACCAACATGATCACCAACATGATCACTAACATGATCACCAACATGATCACCAACATGATCACTAACATGATCACTAACATGATCACCAACATGATCACCAACATGATCACTAACATGATCACCAACATGATCACCAACATGATCACCAACATGATCACCAACATAATCACCAACATGATCACCAACATGATCACTAACATGATCACCAACATGATCACCAACATGATCACCAACATGCTCACCAACATGATCACCAACATGATCACTAACATGATCACCAACATGATCACTAACATGATCACCAACATGATCACCAACATGATCACCAACATGATCACTAACATGATCACCAACATGATCACCAACATGATCACCAAAATGATCATCAACATGATCACCCAACATGATCACTAACATGATCACCAACATGATCACCAACATGATCACCAACATGCTCACCAACATGATCACCAACATGATCATCAACATGATCACCAACATGATCACCAAAATGATCACCAACATGATCACTAACATGATCACCATCATGATCACTAACATGATCACCAACATGCTCATCAACATGATCACCAACATGATCACCAACATGATCACTAACATGATCACCAACATGATCACCAACATGATCACCAAAATGATCACCAACATGATCACTAACATGATCACCAACATGATCACTAACATGATCACCAACATGATCTCCAACATGATCACCAACATGATCACTAACATGATCACCAACATGATCACTAACATGATCACCAACATGATCACCAACATTATCACCAACATGATCACCAACATGATCACCAACATGATCACTAACATGATCACCAACATGATCACTAACATGATCACCAACATGATCATCAACATGATCACCAACATGATCACCAACATGATCACCAACATGATCACCAAAATGATCACCAACATGATCACCAACATGATCACCCAACATGATCACTAACATGATCACCAACATGATCACCAACATGATCACTAACATGATCACCAACATGATCACCAACATGATCACTAACATGATCACTAACATGATCACCAACATGATCACCAACATGATCACCAACATGATCACCAAAATGATCACCAACATGATCACCAACATGATCACCCAACATGATCACTAACATGATCACCAACATGATCACCAACATGATCACTAACATGATCACCAACATGATCACCAACATGATCACCAACATGATCACCAACATGATCACCAACATGATCACCAACATGATCACCAACATGATCACCAACATGATCACCAACATGATCACCAACATGATCACCAACATGATCACCAACATGATCACCAACATGATCACCAACATGATCACCAACATGATCACCAACATGATCACCAACATGATCACTAACATGATCACCAACATGATCACCAACATGATCACTAACATGATCACCAACATGATCACTAACATGATCACTAACATGATCACTAACATGATCACCAACATGATCACTAACATGATCACTAACATGATCACCAACATGATCACTAACATGATCACCAACATGATCACCAACATGATCACTAACATGATCACTAACATGATCACCAACATGATCACCAACATGATCACTAACATGATCACCAACATGATCACTAACATGATCACCAACATGATCACCAACATGATCACCAACATGATCACTAACATGATCACCAACATGATCACCAACATGATCACCAAAATGATCATCAACATGATCACCCAACATGATCACTAACATGATCACCAACATGATCACCAACATGATCACCAACATGCTCACCAACATGATCACCAACATGATCATCAACATGATCATCAACATAATCACCAACATGATCACCAAAATGATCACCAACATGATCACTAACATGATCACCATCATGATCACTAACATGATCACCAACATGCTCATCAACATGATCACCAACATGATCACCAACATGATCACTAACATGATCACCAACATGATCACCAACATGATCACCAAAATGATCACCAACATGATCACTAACATGATCACCAACATGATCACTAACATGATCACCAACATTATCTCCAACATGATCACCAACATGATCACTAACATGATCACCAACATGATCACTAACATGATCACCAACATGATCACCAACATTATCACCAACATGATCACCAACATGATCACCAACATGATCACTAACATGATCACCAACATGATCACCAACATGATCACCAACATGATCACCAACATGATCACTAACATGATCACCAACATGATCACCAACATGATCACCAACATGATCACCAACATAATCACTAACACGATCACCAACACGATCACCAACACGCTCACCAACATTATCACCAACATGATCACCAACATGATCACCAACATAATCACCAACATGATCACCAACATGCTCACCAACATGATCACCAACATGATCACCAACATGATCACCAACATGATCACCAACATGATCACCAACATGATCACCAACATGATCACTAACATGATCACCAACATGATCACCAACATGATCACCAACATGATCACTAACATGATCACCAACATGATCACCAACATGATCACCAACATGATCACCAACATGATCACCAACATGCTCGGACCGTTAAATAAAAAGAGTCCTGCTTTCTTACTTCACTGAGTCAGATGATTAAAATCACAAAATTCAACTGAGTTTCTTTTATTAACATTTCCCTAAGTTCAACCCAACATGGACCAAAAAGTCTTTTGTAATCAGATTACTTCGTCTGTCTGCAGATGCTTAACATTCACCTGTTTCAGTCATCCAGTAGTTTTTCAGAGAAATGTCTTAACATGCCTCATTATCTCCACACTGTCATGCAAAACACTCTGTATTCATATTGCAAATAACTAACATGGATATGTTCTGCAAAGATTCAGCCATTGCATGTTATGAATGTTAATCTGTATTCTTTTTTATGCCATTAAATTGCTTTACTTTCCTATATTTGTGGTCTCCTCTGTCCTTCTGACCAGAGGTCATGAATGCTCCTTCATCACTATTTGCGCATTCCAGATATTAAACCCTCCTTGAATAAATCTTTTGACCTTTCGGTGAGGAAGAGGTCAGTGAAAGCCACTTTGCTCCCTCTGAATAAACTGCAGGGTGTTTGATGAGCTCTTCCAGTTTGGAGGATCATTTTCACCACCGTCACTGGGTGTAGCCTCGGTTTGAGTCGAGCGTCGCGTTTGATCACTTTTGCTGTAGGAGAGAAAATCAGAGCAGCAGGCAAGAGGCAGAGGCTGGATGAAGTAGCAAGAGCTGTAATCATGTCTGAAGGTTGATATTAGGAAGCAAAGAGCGGAGAGCGTCAATGTGACGGTTCTGACCGCATGGACCACACCTGCTTCAAATACTGCCAGCCTCTCCTCATTCAACCCTGAGGTCAGCAGGGCAACCATGTTCTTACTTATGTGTATTCAGTCACATTACAATTAGTGCCATGCCTGTTACTGATCATATAAACACACAATCAGCTGTTCAATACAACAAACGGCAACAAGAAATAAATTTGACGCCACTTGTTTTTGGATTCCACTTTATCTCAGAGTCCCATACTAGATAATAGCTGTATTTAAATAAATGTTAAATACAAACAATACCAATTAACCATACATTTTTTTTGTCATTACTTTGGCTCCCCCTCTATAGTGGTGCCCATATGCGGCACACTACATTTTTGTATTTAAAAATGGTTTATGCAAACAGTTGTTAAATACAGAAACTGTCCACTAGAAACCATTTTTCTGCCTTTGCCCTTACAGCACTCCACCAGGCAGCATGCTGGATTTCTGTAAGTAATTTTTCTGCCTTTGATTTGGTGCAACGCCCACAGATTTCTGTATTTAGTGACTATATTTCAATGATAATTAAGTACAGAAAATGTTAGTGGGGCACCCCTATGCGCTGGAGTTCTGTAATTATGAGTTGTATAATACAAAATATCCCGACTGGAAATAATTTTTTCACAGTCATTTAGGCACCCCCTCTAGAGTGGCACCCACTGGCATCACCAGTGCATTACCAGTTTTTGTGCCAATAGGTGTCACTAATGGACCCTCTGGAAGACATTATGAAGATCCTCACCTCTTCGTCAGCAGCACTGGTGGTATTTCTACACATACAGTCAGAGCTGGCGTTGCCACTTCCTGCATCTAATTGTTCAATTCAACAGCATGCAGCTTTCTAGAATAAAATTGAATCACCTCACACAGGGGAAAATGTCAGAAAAGTGCAAAATGCCGACAGTTTTACTCAATTTCCTGTGCAACGCTAAAGAGATTCTGCTGATTTGGAAAGCATCGTCATTCAGATATCACTTAGCCAGATTCAAATAGGTCTGATAAATCTCTGGTCACATTTAACAAGCAATACTCCATCTGGAAGACTAACAGGAAAAAAGAGCGTTCTTTGTATTCAGCATTGGGTCTCCATGGGCCAGATGTTAGAAAGTAGCAATAGGTCTATGGTAATCTCTGCTGCAGAGGACGCTGAGGCTGCTTTGGATTCATATCAGTCACTGGCTGGCAGATTGCTGCAGAGGCATTGATACTTAGGAAGGAAGGGCCAAAATTACCTCAGAACGTTCTAAAACTGCAACTTTTGTTTTTTCAAATTATCTTAGACAACGTTTACAGTTAAACCCATACACCAAATAAAAAGACGCATCCACCTTTTTTCTCACTGTCTGAAGTTAAATCAAAACAAACTTCTCTTATTTCAGGTCAGTTTGTATTACCTCAATTATTTCTGACAAAATGAGATAAATAATATGTCAGATTTATTTATTAATGTCTTCAAAATCTGAAGCTTACATATATTTACTGAGCTTATTGTATTAAGTTTATTAAGCAAAATCCCAACAGTCAAAGTCATAGATCATTTGTTCTTAAACATTTTATTTAAATAACATTTTTTTCTGTATAGACAGATCTTTAAAAACAGGTTAACAACTGGACTTATACTTTTCAGTGCACTGTGTTTAGTAAAAGTAACAAAAAAGGCAGTAAAGTGTTTTAGATAAGTCATGTATGCATCCAACCCAGATAGCACAGAATGATTGAAACAACATTAAAACAACATTGAAACAACGTTGAAATGTGACTTTGAAACAACATTGAAAGTAGTCGGTGACTTGAATGTTGAATCAAGGTTATATCACCGACATATCAATGTTGATTCAACCATCATTTGTATGTCAATTTACATGCATAGTTGTGTTGATTCCACATTGAATCAGTCAGGAATCAACATTGATTCAACCTTCATCTGAACGTGGATCTGCACATATTTCTGTTGATTTTACATTTAATCAGGTACGAGTCAATGTTGATCTACATGCAGATTTGGGTTGATTTCATATTAAATGAAAGCTAAGGATTTATGTACATTTTTAGGTCTGATAGGTCTACATAACATACCACTAAAAGTTTCTTCACTGGTGTTAAACACTATTATTGGCAGATCATGGGTAAACTGTGTACAAAAGTTTAAAAAGGACAACATAGGTTTGATATAACATTTTATTTAAGAGGGACAAATCTTTAAACATATTTGACTCCTTTTTGACTGTCAGAATAACAGTCTATTGTCCACAGAAGAGCAGAGTCCATGAGGTTAAGCTTTGTACTGTATGAACCAGCGAAACAGTACTAGTTGTGGTAACCCCAGTAAGACTGGTTGGCATCACTTTGCACTCATGTTAAAATGAGGGAATCAATATTTAAAATAAAGTCCGTTTATCAGAAAACCTAAAGATAAAACTCAGGGAGGATCAGGGTTTATTTAACACACCAGAGACAGATAAATAAAGCAAAATATGATTCATACTGTAGTTGGAAAAATTATTTATAATTTATACAGAATAAACTTCCATCAAATAGCTGGTTTAATCTTCAATCAACTACAAATATTTCCAAATAAGTTTATTAAATTCATTACAAAATGTCCACGTGCTGATAAAGATCCCACACCAGTAATAATAGACCAGTTCAGTTTAACCAGTTACCAATACAAGAATCAACAGACTGAATCAGTCATTAGCAGGTTTAGTTCAGTGTTTCACCTGCCTTACATGTTCTAAGTGTTTCCTTTCTGTCTCACCTGGATTTAATCTGTGGATGATTAACAACCTTCTGCACTTCTTGATGGCTGCAGACTGTCATGCAATCATCTAACTCAGTTGTTCTGGAACAGAGACACATCTAAACACATCCCTAAGCAGATCATAAAAAAAAAGA
Organism: Poecilia reticulata; assembly: GCF_904066995.2. Lineage (NCBI taxonomy): Eukaryota > Metazoa > Chordata > Actinopteri > Cyprinodontiformes > Poeciliidae > Poecilia > Poecilia reticulata. The sequence continues at coordinate 30,020,386 of NC_088834.1, forward strand.
AAAACAAGTGATTACCATCGCAACAATTTAAAGCCTACCTGGAGCAGCCAGAGAGTGGAAAGGGGGAGGAGATTGAGGGGTAGATGGGCCCAGGTGATGGGTGGGTGGTGGGGGGAAAGGGGTGTGAAAAACAGCTTACATTGATTGAACATTTAGATCACGAGTTCTTCCCCAAACCTTGTCCTCAAGGCAAACTGACCTGCGTGTTTTCATTTCAGCAAAACCCCGTTAATCCGACATCAATTAAAATCATATGTGCCGAATCAGGGAAATGCCTAAAACTTGCAGGGCTTGGAGGACCAGTGCTGAAACACACTGGATTCACTTTGACTTTACTTGAAATAATTAAGTTCGATACCATGTTTGTATCCCTCGTATGACACAATGACTCAAGCTAACCATGGACAGATTCCCAGGTAAGCCACCGTGGCTCTGAGGGTAGAGCAATTGTCCTGTGGTCGGAAGGTTGATGGTTCAATTCCAGCTCCCTCTTGTGAGGCACAAATTGAGTTGGATGATTATAATATATTGAATTGGTTAAACTTAATAACTTAATTTGGATAAATTTAATAAATTCAGTTGGATAAACTTATTTAAATTGCTTGTTACCTACAGAAGCAATTCAATTAAGTTGGTTCAACTAGTTTCTTTTTAGAGTGTGTTTTTGTAGTTGATCCACCGTCATTTGTCGACTTCAACCAAAAATCAACCATTAATCAGCATTTCAGTCATCAGATTTCAACCACAAAACAACATTGATTCAATGACACAGTTTCAACGGTTTGATTGGATGGTGGTTTGATGGTTGATCCACCATCATTTGTCGACTTCAACCAAAAATCAACGATTCTAACTATTTTTCAACGTTGATTTAACGTCGTGTGCTATCTGGGTATTTAATTCCAGCATTTTTACCTCAATAAATCCTTCACACACATTATGACAGAACAGCTTATTTACATGGGATTTTGATTAATTTCTTATTTAATGAAAACATCACAATTGCAAAATTATGTTTTTTCAACATTAGCAGAATATCTATAAATATTTGTAATGGGAACGCAGCTTATGATGCTTGTCTTGTTCACTTGTGAAAAGAAACAGGCAAATACCTGTTTCACCTGCCGCTCATCCCTGACTAACATGCTGTTGAATCATGTTCAACAGCATGTTGAACACTCCACCACGTCTCTGGATTTGTATTTAGAGAAAAGAAAACCCTGAGCGTGACAGGGGTGAGCCACCAGGCCCCTATTTTGGTATTTGCAGTAAATCACAGGGTCACTCAATTAAATAAAAGATGTTATTCGGACGACACCTCTGGCAGCAGCAGTTGTGTTAGAGGTGAAATGCACAAAAGTACAACAGCATAGACTTAAGCAGTCCTATATGCTTCAAAGCTTCCACATCATGTCACAACCCCCCAGTCCATTACAATAGCAATTTCAACGACTCTGGAAAAGAAAAAAAAAAAGCTGCATTGTGTGTTCGTGCTGCTAATGGAATTCTCAGCAGGGAATAGAAGGCTCTCTTTGGGTATCACCATTTGTTGAGTGATGAATAGAGCAGAGAGAGGGTCAATGACTTCAAGTACAAGGTGGACTTCCAAGAGCCTCTCTGATGCGAGAGAGCCTTTTCCCCCAGACAAAGCACTCCAGCAGTGTTTCATCAAAATCAGAGGTATAAATAATACAACACTCAAATGAACGTCAGAATTGCCTCAAAGGTCTTGTGCTAGACTGGGGTTTAAAAAATAGCTGCATTAAGTAAAAATATAAGTTTCTTCTAATGTTCCACAGCAGAGCTGTGAGGGAAGCAAAGAAAACAGATAAAATGTTTGCTCAGCGTAGGGATGATGCATCTGCCGTGCCAGAGTTAACCCTGGTTAGAACGACGGGTTTTTCCTACGTTCAAGCAGGATCATGAATAAATCATTTCTAGATGTTTTCCACATAATAGGAGATTTCAGTCTGTATGGTTCAGCTGGAAAATACATAAATCTGTTGAAAAGAAATAAAAGAGTTGGATGTAAGAGTCCATAGGCTGCCCTCTCTGGAGCAAACGGCATGTTTTCTACTCTAATCTTGGACTAACTAGCTCATTTCAAAACATTCATGTTCCTCGTGTGAAGACATTTTTGTGGATTTGGATTTACGCCTAAAAATGCAATTTGTATAGAATAATTTCCTCCACATCTACAACAAATTCAGTTCCTTATAAAACAAAGTGACACCAGATTGAACTAAAAATAAAAATATTTTGAGCTTCACATCATGTTAAATTTCCTCATCAAAAACATATCTTGAGTGCTGCCTTGATTCTTTCATGCATGTTTGAGAAATCCTTTAATCACCATGGCAACCATTCAGCTGTGGAAAAATGCCTTGATGGACCGAGCTCAGCCTTCAAGGACAAAGCTCCTCCTCCTGCACACAGAGCAGCTCTCCCCTCGAAACTATTGATGGAATAGTTGCACTAACTATCCAAACATGACTCCAAAACAAGCAGTAGTCTTTTGGGAGTTTTTCTTTTGTGTGTCATGTCAAATTAAAATCATGTCTGATCAGTTACTTTCTGATGTTCCTAACCTGAGAAGTATCAAACTTAATCAGGGTGCCAAAACTTTTATGAAGGTGTGAATATTTTTCTTTTATATATTCAATTTTTACTTGGTTTTATCATAGGAAGCCACCTTGAGATTCTTAAAGAAACAAGAATAACTTTTGCATAAAATTATAGTTAGCTTAATATTTAGTTTATTAAGCTTAAATGAAGCTCATATATTCCATACTTATATCCAAATAGAATTACTTTTAGCATCAAACAACAAAATCAAGGGGTTAAATACTTTTATTTGAAGTCTGATACATACTTGTTAAACAAAGCAGATTATAGCAAGAAAGTCTCTGTACTCAGAAGCAATTTTAACAGGAAATGGTTCTGACACCTGCAGCTGATGCAGTTACGGTAGTTAGAGCTACTAAGAGCTGGGATGTAACTTTACTTTTATCAGAGCCAACTCTGACATTGTCAAGTGTTTCTCCATCTGCAGATGTTATTCATAGCATTTGTTTCTTGAAACTTTTGATTTTCAGCAGTCTTATTTTGAAAAATCCTCTTTTAAAGATTTTTCACTCCACAGTCATCAGGCTGGAAATCATGTACCTCTTCAGAATCAGCTTTATAGGTTAAGATTTTGTGGCTCAAACAAGAACTTTGGCTTTGACCTGAAGTGCTCACAACATACTGATATTAGATATAAACTAGAGAAAATGTTCCACAAATATCAGCATCCCATGGAAGATATTGTCTCCACCCACTTTATACTGCAAGAGATATCGCATCTTTTTGTTTATTTCTAAAAATAGAAATAAAATGATGATTGTCCAAACACAAACAAATTTTCTATGGTAGAAAAATTTTGATATTTTTGGAATCCAGAGTTTGTAGGTTTAAATGTCGCTATATTCAACATATTTTTTTATTTTTCAATGTGACATCATTGGAAGGCTTAAAATCTACACTTTTACAATCTGTAAATAACTCAGACCCCAATAAGTTGGCTTCTTTCTACTTTGACCAGTCACATTTATCACAAATTCTAAGCATTTTTTTAAAAAAGATTATGATCATCTGATTCACCAGAAGATAAAAATGAATTTTTACACAACTGGCTAGGATTGTTGCAGCTTTTTGTTTTCCCCAATTCTTTACTCAAAAATGTGTTTTTTGGCTGAATTTTTATTAAATGATTCATCTTTGACCAATTCTGCAGTTGAAATAACTGCATTGCTTTAGAGCCTGTTTTTTATAAAGCAAAACAACAAGCTACTTATTAACCCACTTTCTTTATCAGAAAGCTTTTATCTGAAAGTGAAGCAGCAGATGTCTGATTCATGCTGACAGGTAATGAGGAAATCCTGCACAAGTCACTGCTGAGCGTTTTGCTCCAGGAAGCGCAGATCCACTCAGATTTGAGGCTGAGCTCCCAGTGCCAGCTCAGCTCTGCGGCTCTCTCTTCAAAATGCACAGGCGTCAGGGACCGATCCAAACATATCGCACTAGCACTGCAAATGAATTGGTTCCCCCCCCCAGCAGCCCCAGGTCCCAGAGGCCGTCAGCAACTCACATTGTATGAGAGCTTCATTCATCAACACGTTTTTCCTGCAAGCTGCGACTTTCTGGGGGTAAGAAGGCAAAAGAGGGGGGGAGTAAAGAAGCAAACCCAAATCAAAAATCTGTTAGAATGTACTAAAGGCGCAGAATCATGTGTTTGCAGGCACATAGTGCCATTTTCAAATAACTATATGTTACCTTCAGTTGTTACAGAAAAAACTATATAAAGAGAGAGTGAGTTAAAAGAAATGTAAATTCATCATTTAATTAAATTGGGCCTCTGTCTCTTTTAGAACTTCTGCTCTTTCTGAAACGCCGCCTTCAGAGAGTCATCACAACATGGTTCCTCTATGAACCCTTTAACAACGTTTTTACCAGCGTTGCTCTGAGGCGTAGCTCCTATAACGAGCTCAGCAAATGCTCAGTTCAAGGTGTTTGCTAATTATCAGAGGCAGAAGTTCATTAGCTTTGAACTTGCAGCTTAGAGGAGGAGCTTCGTCCTTGAAGGCGGAGCCAGGTCCACCAGGCATTTTTCACATGCTGCTGAACGGTTGCCATGGAGATTCAACGACTTCTCAAACATGCATGAAGGAATCAAAATAACATGTTTTTGATGAGGGAATAACATAACATAAAAGATCTAAAGATGAGATAATTGTTTTGTAAGAACGGTGTGGCCAGGTTGGACAAGTAGCAATAAGTGGCTGGAAAAAGGAAATTGGACATATAACAAACAGCTGGAAGACCAATTAGCACTAATTAGGTCAATTGACAACATGATTGGTATAAAAAGAGCTTCTTAGGTTGTCAGTGTCTCTCTGAAGCCAAGATGGTAAGAGGATCACCAATTCCACCATTGTTGCGCAGAAAGATAGTGCAGCAATACCAGAATGGTGTTACCCAGCGTAAAATAGCAAAGACTTTTAAGTTATCATCATCAACTGTGCATAACATCATCAAAAGATTCAGAGAATCTGGAACAATCGCTGTGCGTGAAGGTCAAGGCCGTAAAACTCTACTGGATGCTCGTGATCTCCGGGCCCATAAACATCATTGCACCTCAAACAGGAATGCCAGTGTCAAGGAAATAACAGCATGAGCTCAGGAATACTTCCAGAAAGTATCGTCAGTGAACACAATCCACCGTGCCATCCGCCGCTGCCAGCTGAAACTCTACAGGTCAAAGAGGAAGCCATTTCTAAACAAGCTCCGCAAGCTCAGCCTTTTGCACTGGGCCAGGAGTCATTTAAAATGGAGTGAGGCAAAATGGAAGACTGTTCTGTGGTCAGATGAGTCACGATTTGAAGTTCTTTATGGACACTGGGACACCATGTCATCCGGACCAGAGAGAATAAGGATAACCCAAGTTGTTATCAACGCTCCGTTCAGAAGCCTGCATCACTTGCAAGAGTGCTTGTGGCCTGGGCAGCTTGCATGTCTGGAAAAGCTCCATTAATGCAGAGAACTATGTTCAGGTTCTAGAACAACATATGCTCCCATCTAGACGTCTTCTCTTTCAGGGGAGACCCTGCATTTTTCAACAAGATAATGCCAGACCACATTCTGCAGCAATCACAACATCATGGCTACGTAGGAGAAGGATCTGGGTACTGAAATGGCCAGCCTGCAGTCCAGATATTTCACCTATAGAGAACATTTGCCGCATCATAAAGAGGAAGGTGCGACAAAGAAGGCCCAAGACGATGGAACAGTTAGAGGCCAGTATTAGACATGAATGGGAGAGCATTCCTATTTCTAAACTTGAGAAACTGGTCTCCTCTGTCTCCAGACGTCTGTTGAGTGTTGTAAGAAGAAGGGGAGATGCCACACAGTGGTAAAAATGGCCTTGTCCCAACTTTTTTGGAATTTGGAGACACTGTGAAATTTTGAATCAACATATTTTTTCTTTAAAATGATACATTCTCTCAGTTTAAACTTTTGATCTGTGATTTGTGTTCTATTGTGAATAAAATATTCGATGTTGGCACCTCCACGTCATTGCATTCAGTTTTTATTCACAATTTGTTTAGTGTCCCAACTTTTTTGGAATCCGGTTTGTATATAAGTTGTATTTATATCTAGCGATAGAAAGATGGATAGATACATAGATAGATAGAGATGGAAATAACACAGAAAATTTTGTATATAAATAAGATGATTGAGTTAAACCCAAAATGACGAGCGAGGCAGCTCTCAACTAAATTTTCTACTTATTTTTGAATATAGAAGTAAAAACATCTTATTTTAAAAGGCTTTTATTTTGAAATTATATATCATACGTGTATGATATTTTCTGGTTGTCTTTTAGTGGTCTCCGTCTGTCATCCAGAAGTGAGAGAAGTCACTGGAAACAAAGTTTTTCAGCAATGAGCATGGCAAATTAGTGGGGAAAATGTAAAACTAATTTTTCATCAGGTTTTTATTGTTGAAATTATACATCACATCTGGTTGACGTTTACTGGTTGTGTTCTAGAGGTCTTCCTCTGTCACCCATAAGTGAGAGAAGTCACTGGAAACAGAGAGTTTCTCAGCAATGAGCATGGCAACTTAGAGGGAAAAAGATATAAAGTACTTTTTTGAAATGCTTTTATTTTGAAATTATACATCAGATCTAGTTGCCACTTTTGGTTCTGCTCTAGAGGTGTCCCTCTGTCACCCAGAAGTGGTAGCAGTCATTGGAAACAGAGAGTTTCTCAGCAATGAGCACGGCAACTTAGGGGGAACACATACAAAGGACTTTTTGATAGGCTTTTATGTTGAAATTATACATCAGATCTAGTTGCCAATTTCTGGTTCTGTTGTAGAAGTGTCCCTCTGTCACCCAGAAGTGATAGCAGTCATTGGAAACAGAGAGTTTCTCAGCAATGGACATGGCAACTTAGAGGGAAAAAGATATAAAGTATTTTTTTGAAAGTCTTTTATTTTGAAATTATACATCAGATCTAGTTGCCACTTTCTGGTACTGTTCTAGAGGTGTCCCTCTGTCACCCAGAAGTGGTAGCACTCTTTGGAAACAGAGAGTTTCTCAGCAATGGACATGGCAACTTAGAGGGAAAAAGATATAAAGTATTTTTTTGAAAGTCTTTTATTTTGAAATTATACATCAGATCTAGTTGCCAATTTCTGGTTCTGTTCTAGAGGTGTCCCTCTGTCACCCAGAAGTGGTAGCACTCTTTGGAAACAGAGAGTTTCTCAGCAATGGACATGGCAACTTAGAGGGAAAAAGATATAAAGTATTTTTTTGAAAGTCTTTTATTTTGAAATTATACATCAGATCTAGTTGCCAATTTCTGGTTCTGTTATAGAGGTGTCCCTCTGGAAACAGAGAGTTTCTCAGCAATGGGCACTGCAACTTAGGGGGAAAAGATACAATGTACTATTCTAATTGGTCTTTTATTTTGAAAATACATATCAGATCTAGTTGCAACTTTCTGATTATATATATATATATATATATATATAAATAAAAGAATTTAGGGATATTAGTTTTTCATTTTGTATTAGTTTTTCAGCATATACTATTTTCTGTTTGCAAATGCAGCGGCTGGAAACCTATTTTGAGTAGCTCAAACATGGACCGGATGTGCGCTTTTATTGTGAAAGCAGCACGTAAATGGGTGTACCATAATGTCTGGAGCTACCGTATATATACCGTACCGTATATCGGGTGCTGGGCCTGCTGGACGCAGAGCCGGCTAGCTTTACCGCGGTGTCGCACCCCTCGGAGGGCAATACACCGCAACTCCGGCCAACAGGCAGTCGGGCGTCCAACGACGGCGAAAAAGATCCAGAAATCCAAGGCCTACGCCTTACAAAGCAAACCGCACTTGAGAAGAAAAGAGGAACAGACGTCATGCTATATAGCCTCTGATTCATCATCCGATGTGTCACAGGTGTGACTCTGTTGACATTGTTGCTCGAACTGCGCATGCGCGAAGGGCACATTCAGGGAACATTAAAAAAATATGAAAAAATATGAGATATGTCAGTTTGAGAATATTATGTCAACATTGAGATCACTTCATTCAAATATTGTCGAACTACATATATATATATATATATATATATATATATATATATATATATATATATATATATATATATATATATATATATATTCAACTTTTTAAAGGGGCAGTATCATGTACTTTCCAGGCACATACTGGCATTTAACACATACATATATACACCACTATGTCTGTGTACATGCAAGTGTGTATGTATGTAACAAAGAAATTTATCTTTGTAATTTAATGCCTTGTAATTGGGCCTCTGTCTCTTTAAGAACCTCCTGCTCTTTCTGCCTTCAGGAATTCATCACAACATGGCTCCTCTATTAACCCTTTAACAACGTTTTTACAGCACCGCCCTCTGGCGGTCAGTAGGGATGAAATAGAACTGATCAAATTTGCAGGTGACGGTACCCTCATTGGGCTTATATTGGACAGAGACGAGTCTGTCTACAGGACGGCGGATCGGCTGGTGGCCTGGTGAAGCTGTAACAACCTGGAAGCTGGAGCTCAATGCCCAGAAGACAGTGGAGGTAATCGTGGACTTTAGGAAACTCACAGACCCAAAATGCCCTCTTGTCCCCTGGGACCTTCCCATGTCCATTGTGGACTCTTTCTGCTTCCTGGGCACCACCATCTCCAGACCTCAATGGGAGCCGACCATCATCTCCCTCATCATGGCCCAGCACAGGATGTTCTTCCCATGGCAGCTGAGGAAACTCAAACTGCCAACTGAGCTGATGGTGCAGTTTTACAGTCATCATGGAGTCCATCCTCACCTCCTCTATCACAGGGGCCACAACCAGGGACAGACATAGGTTACACATTTTGCACACTGCTGAGAAGGTGATTGGCTGCAACCTCTGACTTTTACAGGACCTGAACTTCTCCAGGACTCCTTTCTCACTCTGGACACAGCCTGTTGAACCTCCTGCCCTCAGGCAGAACACTACGGTCCAGCTGGACCAGAACTTTCTGCCACAAGAACAGTTTTAACCTCAGCTACTAGACTGATGAACAGTAGTTAAATGACTCTGGTAAAGCAGCCACTTCATCCACCTGCTACTCTGCACATGCATAAACATTTTTCTTTTTCATATTCATATTTTCTTTAATTATTTCTTTGATTTTGCATCATTACATGAAAACCATTTTTGATGGTTACACTGACAGTAACCAGCTTGTTTACTGACCATAGCAATAAAGTGACTCTGATTCTGATGGATGTCTTTAAAGAAATTTCTGAAAACAAGTCAGCTTTTCAAAAAAACAAGAAGGTTTAGAGCATGTAGATTTGTTACAGTAAAGCAGAAAATATTCCACAATCTGTTCCATACAATTAGAACACTTCTTCAGGACATATTGTCTGAGAAAGCAGCTTTTCAGATCTCATCTCACTGTTGTTGCACTTAGGCTTTTTTTTCTCATCATTTCATTAACTTTGCATATTTAGAGAGTAGCGGATAACGTCCACCTCCTCAGATTCCCAGCATTTACTGTGAGCCACTTGAACCCAGACTAAACTGCATCTCTGCTTGAGAAGCAGAAGTGAGGATAATGATGATTACACAGCAGTGTCAACCATCTGAGCCTGGCACTCTGGGATTAGCAATCCAAACGTTAGCGTAGCGCTTTCTTTCCGGGGCAGGTGATGATTTAGCGGAGGCGTGTGGGAAAGCCTGCAAGGATTCAGTGGCCCTTCACTGCGACTGAAGGGCCAGGGGCCAGCGGCCGGACTAACGTATCTAGCACAGACACACTGTATGTGAGCCTGGCTGGCTGCTTTTTGGTAATGTAGGCTACAGCGGGGTGGAGGGGGAGCATGGCAGGGAGCAAAGGTATGAGCAGACAGATGAGCCTCTGTTTCTCTCTGGATCCATCCCAGCAGCACCGGGTCAGATGAAGCATGGGCCTCATTCTAACCAGGTGCGCTCCACCTTCTCTCCCTCTCTGCTCTGCCTTCTCTTCTGCTCTGCTTAAATCACTCATTAGGAGGAAAACCTTCTGTTCCTTTAAAGGGCCAGTATCACGTAAAATCAAATTTTTTGAGTTCTATATTGTGTTATGATGATTCTTCTAAGAGCTGAGGATGCTGTTTCCTCAGCATCCTGAAGAAACAGCTGAGGATGCTAGTTCCTTCAGACTAGCCAGCATCAATTAGCAGACACCCGGTGGAACTGCTGAGCTCATTATAGGAGCTACTACTCAATGCAATGCTGGTAAAAACATTGTTAAAGAGTTAATAGAGGAGCCATGTTGTGATGAATTCCTGAAGGCAGAAAGAGCAGGAGGTTCTTAAAGAGACAGAGGCCTAATTACAAGGCATTAAATTACAAAGATACATTTCTTTGTTACATACATACACACTTGCATGTACACATATATAGTGGTGTATATATGTATGCGTTAAATGCCACTATGTGCCTGGAAAGCACATGATACTGCCCCTTTAAAAGGTTGAACAGTAACGTAGTTTGACAATATTTTAATGAATTGATCTCAATGTTGACATAATATGCTCAAACTGACATATCTCATATTTTTTCATATTTTTTTAAATAATCATAGAATCTTCTATGCAGCAAATTCATGTCTCTATTTGCCTGTATTATAAATATCATTACATAGTATTTTGATCTTATGTAAAATGACAGTTTTTTGGCCACTAGGCTCGATGAGGGCCAATATTGCCTCCTTCACAGTGAGTAGGATGCTAGTACATATTAAAAAGATCTCCAAATCTCACCGTAAGAACTTCCCCAAGGAGAGACATCTTGGGGTGATTTGGTCTCCATGACAACCACTTGATGCTTTCTGCTTGCCAACATGTTATGTGGAAGCAATGCACAAAACTAAAAACAAACCAAAAACTTTGTTTGTCCTGTCAGAAAAACCACTAAGACTTTAATATTTTAAGCAACAAACACTCCAGGTGTGTGTGTTGCGAAACAATCATAAAGTTGTCAAAATTCAAATAGATTTTAAACAAGAAGCTGCTCTGCCAGAAAAGTGCAAACTAGTCATCAGTTTAACCTTTCAGCAGAATAATGATCCGAATCAACGTTAACAGTTGTCCTGTTGTTAAAAGACAGCAGGGGTGTCAATTATTTAATTCAAAAATATTTTATTTATCCCAACAGGACATAAAATCTTGACAGAACTCATACCATCCCAGTGTCTTCAAAGAAGAGTTGTGGCTGGTGACGCTGTGGGCAGGAAGGCTCTCCAGTATTGCAACACGCCTGAAGCTTGTGACTAAATGATATAAAAGAATCACCTCAGCCAGTAAACCCCTCAAAGAACAAAATCACAGCTAACTCAACAGAGCTACTTCGATATGTTACCACCAGGGGTGAAAGTAGTTTTAAATTCTTGGGGGCTTGGGGGTACTATGACACACACACACACACATATATATATATATATGTGTGTGCCACATATATATATATATATATATATATATATATATATATATATATATATATATATATATATATATATATATATATATATATATATATAAATAACTGCTTCTTTGTGTCCTTTGGACTTTCTGTGCTGATTAATAATTATTTTGCGAAGCGATAAAAGCTTTACAAAAAAAGCTTTTTAATTGCTACAAAATAGAGCTGTATTTCCTTCACCCCACTGGCTGCAATGTTGACACCTTGAGATACCTTAAGACCTAAATTCTGAACATCATGGCCTGGAGTACATCCCAGTTTTCCATGTCTGGCATATAACCATTCATTTTAGCTTTTAAACAGGTTCTATTGATCCTGTGTCCAGACAGAGGGATAATCAGTAGCCCAGCATCATGACCTGTTTGTTCTGAAGATCCTGCAGCTTCCACTTCGTCTTCCTAACATGGCGCCTCCTCATCCTGAATCTCTTACTGATAGGAGGAACCACAGAGCTCTGTTAGGTTAAAGCTCATCTTCTGAAGTTGGGATGTTTTTCCCCCCTAACAGGTTCAAGAGGAATCACCTCAAACCAGATGTTGGACTGGATTTTATTTCAATGTCATTTGTGAATGTTAAATGTCTCATTTTCAACAGTTTAGCTATAAAGGTTGAAAAAGGTTATTATTTTGAAGAAAGTCTCATCAACATCAATATTTCCACTAAATAAGAGGCAAAAAAATAGCCTCTCAGTCTCTGAGCTCGACAGCACCAAACTATTTTTTATATTAGACAATTAATTTAATTTCACCTGCGACAGACTGGCGACCTGTCCAGGGTGTTCCCCGCCTCTCGCCCAGAACGTCAGCTGGAGATAGGCACCAGCAACCCTCCCGACCCCACCAAGGGAAAAGGGTGTACAGAAAATGGATTAATTTAATTTCACATAACTATCACAGTAGAAGCTATTTGTTTGGTAAATACTTAATGTAAAATATTTACCGAGTTTGATGTCGTTTGTAAATGATGTATTCTCACAAAGAACGAGGTAATTAGTCCAAGTTTGTCGTTTATTGGAAGTTCAGAAACTACAGCGGCTGTAATGAGCCACATCAAAGGTAAGCAACCTGAACAGGTGATCAACTCTAAACCACTCGCACCTTTTTATTCTCCGTCTCTCTCTGTCATTTAAGCGCACCCGTTGCCATGGCAACCTCCTTTGCTCCCCAAGCCGACCAGAGATTACGTTAAAAATATAACATTCAGTCCGTTACGATATCAGGTTTGCAGGCTTGATATTAATTTTGAAATCATTAATAAGTGCTCCATGAGCACAACGGTGGTTGATTAGTTAATTTTAAACTCCTGCTCTACTCGTTATTTTGATAATGGAACCGAAACGTACAGAATTGCGCAACACCTTGTTGAAACAATAATCACTGATATTATTATTGTTGGGTCATTAATTTGAACACGTTTTGTTGATTTTTGTTGTTGTTCTTTAATAAAGTTATGAACGTTTTAAGCAAGTCAGAGGAGGACGTGCTGCTCTCAGCCTCCTGACGGCGTTCAGTTTGTCTCCTAATGCCAAGATCGACTCAAAACCTTCCGCGATCGTCGTGTTGCACCGCTGCTCTAGCAAAGCACGAACAGTTCAGAAACAATATGAAATGGGAAAAAAAGGTATTCATTAACTGATTAAGTAGTGTTTTAGATTGTTCTTAAAAAACTAATCAGTCACGGCTAATTAGTGGGTGAACAAACGGCTGCACAGTGAACCCGTTGATTCTTTGCAGCAGACAGCTGCTCCCCTCTCTTGCAGGTACTGCATACCCCGCTAAATCTTTTAGGGGTACGCAGTACCCTGCCGTACCCCCTTACTTTCACCCCTGATTACCACCATAAGCTGGGCAACTCTAGCTGTATTATAATTAAATTATTATAAGTGTCAGTGGTGATTTTGAGCCAAACAATTACTCGTTTGGGTGGAATTTTTAAAGACTAAAGATGAATTTATTTATTTTGTATATGTAACGGAGCTGTTACTGGTTTGGTTAGGATCCAAGATGGCGCCGGTGTGTGTGGCTGCTCGTCTGCCGTTCTCACGTTTGCTGATGTTTATAATGTTTCAGACCTGTGTCATCTACGGAACTGAGTCTCTGCTGGTGTACGATCGCAACACATTACTAGACCTCCAACCTTTGGTACAGGATATGGAGTTATTCAACGTTGCTGGCCAACAATCCTTGTCCCCGCTTCTGTCGGATATTCCGAGCCACCTGTCCCAGGTTCCTGCGCGGCTTTCATGGTGGAGACGTCATCGTCGTCGCGGTAGACGAAGCGGCCGGCTGGTGAAGCTGAAGTTTTACATGACGCACTGTTCTGCTTTTACCTGATCATCGCATGGATCGTTTCTGGGCTCTCGGGTACCTCGGCGTTTCTTGGATCCCGTTGATGTCTGCTTGGTGCCAGTGGTCGGCGTTCAAGCCCCTCTACACCGCCATCCCGGCCCTTCCCGGATCAACATGCGCCAACGGTGTCTCCAAAACCTGAGACCGCTGTGCCGGTTTTCCCAACCTGTCAAAGCCCATGATCCAGTTCCTGTCAGGATTGGCCTGGTAAACGCCAGGTCGCTTGTGAATAAAACTTTTATTCTTCTGGACTTTTTTAGTCACCAAAACCTGGATTTTCTGTGTGTGACTGAGATGTGGTTGAGTGTTGGTGAGTCCAGTGCTCTATCTGAGCTTTTACCAGTGGATTGTGCTTATTTTAATTCACCTCAGGCTTCGGGGAGAGGTGAAGGCACAGCGACTGTTTACAAACAGGACTACAAATGTAAGCAGCGTTTTCTACAGACGTCTTTCCCCAGCTTAGAGTTTACGTCATTGAGACACGTAAACTCAGTTTTCTGTGCTGTCGTCTACCGGCCCCCCAAATATAATAAGGATTTTATAAGCGACTTCTCTGACTTTTTATCTGGGATTATAACTATGAACATGTTCTTATTGTTGGAGACTTCAATATACACGTGCTGTCCTGATAAGCCTCTGGTAAAGGACTTTTTAAATCTTCTGGACTCTTTTAGCCTGGCACAGGCCGTATCCGGCCCTACACATGAGCACGGACACACACTGGACCTGGTTATTTCCTGCGGTCTGCCTGTGACTAACCTGGAAACCTGTGACTCTGGGTTCTCGGATCACAGGCCTGTTTCATTCAGTGTTAGTTTGACACCTACTGCTGTTAAAACTCGCGCTGCTGTTGGGCGCTGTCGGATTATTAACCCTTCCACTGCCACCCAATTCTCCACTGCTTTTCTTCAGCTCTGTGGATCATCTGACTTCCTCCACTCCGATACAAAAGAGCTCTGGTTCTGGTTCTGTTCTTCCTGTCAAACCATCTCGGACTCGGTTGCTCCATTAAGAACCAGGCAGCCAAGGATTAAACCTGAGCCTTAGTATAATGACAGAACTTGTGCTGTAAGGAAGAAATGTCGTCGTGTTGAACACAGATGGAAAAAGGATAAACTGCAGGTTACTTTTCAGATTTTCAAAGACTGTTGGCGTCTCTACCAGAGCACAGTTAAAGAGGCTAAAAGAGAATATTTGGCAAATATAATTTCCTCAAACAGCCATAACTCACGTGTTTTATTTAACACCATTGACTCTGTACTCAATATTCCACAGAAGGCCTGTTTGGAAGCTTCTCCTGACATGTGATAATTTTCTGCGTTTCTTTATTGAAAAGGTTGGTAATACCAGGGTTCTCATCACAGCTCCTGACTCTGACCCCTCTGTTTCGGTACCTTGCTCTGCTGCTTTCAATCAGTTTGAGCTTGTGACTGTCTCACTTTTAGAGGACGTGGTTGGCCGCATTTAGCCATCAGGTTCCCCACGTGATCCTGTCCCTTCATGATTTTTTAAAGATATTTTATCTAGCATAGGGCAGCCTGTTCTTGCAATTATAAATAGCAGTCTGTCCTCAGGTGTGGTCCCTGCTAGTTTTAAACATGCAGTAGTGCAGCCACTGCTTAAAAACCTGGCCTTGATCATACTGTTCTGGCTAATTATCGGCCTATTTCGAAGCTGCCTTTTCTTTCTAAGGTTTTAGAAAAAATTGTGTACTGTCAACTGAAACAGTTTTTAGATGACAATGGCATTTTGGAGGTTTTTCAGTCAGGTTTTAAAACTCTTCATAGTACAGAATCTGCTTTAATAAGAGTTTTTAATGATATTCTTCTTGCATGTGATTCTGGTAACCATGTTGTTTTGATTATACTTGACCTAACTGCTGCCTTTGATACAGTAGACCATGACAGTTTAATATCGCGATTACACCACATTGTAGGTATTGATGGCACTGTTCTTAAATGGTTTAGGTCTTACCTGGAGGAGAGAACATTTTCAGTGAAAATTAGTGACTCTGAATCATCTGCTGCTTCAATGTCTTATGGTGTCCCGCAGGGCTCAATTCTGGGCCCTCTGCTTTTCTCACTTTATTTACTGCCTCTGGGTTCTATCCTTAGGAAACATGGGATTTCATTTCATTGCTATGCTGATGACTGTCAGATTTATTTGCCCATGAAGCAAAAGGATGTACATCAATCACACATCTCCTGGCATGTCTGGGTGATATTAAAGCTTAGTTGGCCTTGAACTTTTTAAATTTTAATGAAAACAAAACAGATATTGGTGTTTGGACCCAGTGGCTCCTCTGAGTCCTCCTCTGTTGACCTGGGACCTTTGGAGGTATATTTTAAACTTGTTATTACAGATCTTGGTTTTAAGGTGGACAGTGATTTTATTAAATTGGACTGCAAAATCAGAGCTTTTATCATTTAAGGCGATTGGCATCAGTGAAATCTTTTCTTTCCAGGCAGCATTTTGAAACAGTGATCCACGCTTTTATTTCAACTCGATTGGATTACTGTAACGCACTTTATCTGGGAGTCAGTCAGTCGCTGCTCTCACATCTGCAGCCAGTACAGAATGCTGCTGCACGACTTCTGACAGGAACTTGAAAGAGGGAACATGTGAACTGTTATCCATTTTAAAATTTTGGTTTAATAAACAAAAATGAAAAAGCTAGTGTGTTTGTTTTTTTTTATATACACAGACCCTACATATAGGAACAATCAAACCCAGTTATCTGAGCTCTATTTGGACTTTACACTGCACATGTATTTTTCCATAATTTATTCCACGTTTTTTGGACTTTGGAGTTTGCTACTATGTTATTTTTGCAGAGAATGAACAAGAATCAGTTTGAAGTTGAAGATCAACGTCTAAAAACATTAGACTGTTTTAAGAGGAGTCACAGTGTTCCAGTGGAGAGATTTCCAGGAATGACGGCCTCGTTGAGATTGATCTCTACATGAGAGGAGATGAAAGAAGCTAACAGGTGATGCTTATCTGATGTTGCAGCGGATTATCTGATTTCATTGTCTAACTGACCGGAATCCGGCTGCATCTGTTTTGCTTCTGCAGAGCTCACATATCTTCACTTGATCTCTGTCTCTAAATCAATTTGAAGCTATGTGTTTATTCCTGTCTTGAGGATGTTGATGGAACAGTACACTCCAGCCTGAGCTAAAACAGAGTAGCTGTCAGCTGAAAGCACTATAGGTGAATTATTGCAAATTATTTGATACAATAAAAAAAATTCTTGTAACAATTGGTGATTTGTTTTAGTGAAATAAAACCATCTAAAAATGACAAAGTTCCATCTCATTGGCAAGGTAATGATGTGTGCATAGGTCAGGCCACAAATAGAGATAATGATGGTAGTCATTTACCATATTTACTGGATTACCATCTGCAATTTTATGGCTGATTTAAAGCCATTTTATCCACTCTGTTGTAGCAGCATTTTCACAATCAAATGTACATCAGACATTCTTTGATCACCCATTATTGCTGAAGCAGCAAGGAGCAGTTTGGTTCAGTTCAGAGAAAGTATTTAATCACATTACGATCCAGATGATTCATATTTACATTCAGTATCTTCCTGTTCTCAGCTCAGATTCTAAGTGAGTTATTGGTCTGAGAGATAATGGATTACAAGTTGAACACATCCTTTCATCCTAACTGCATTACACAGAAATTGATAAAGGTATTAGTAGACTTCTACTGTATACCCTGCAAAATATTTTTCATCAGTTTTTAATTTAATAAATGTAATTTCAATACATTTAAAAAACTGCAGTAAAACTGCATCCCATGTCCAGGCCAAATTTCATTCCAAGCTTATATTTGGAGTAAGTGGCAGCACATCTTTAGCATTGTTAGCAGCTAACAGTTAGCCAGTCACAGTTTTTGCTTACAGGTGGAAATTGCATGTCTCTGCTATTTAGCGCTCTGGTAAGCCAAAAATAAAATTAGCTGTTGGGTTTCCTGAGCACACCTCTATATTTTTTACTGCTTTTTATGTGATTTTGATTTACAGAATAACACTTCAAAAATTGTATAGATTATTTCACACTTAGCCTTTTTAATATATAAAGGTGTTTGAAAGGTGAGAATAGATGGTATACTAACCCCAAATCTATTCCTACTACACATTTTATTGAGCTGTTTAATGGACATGGCAGATAGAGGTATTCTTAAGTTGTTTTCATGTTTAAAAGTCTCTTTATCTTGTCAGGAGGAGGAAAGCATTTCATTTCTCAGAGCAGATATTTTCTCTGACTTTAAAGTGTTCGACACATAAAGTATTATGCTGTGATTTGTTTGTAACCTTCACTTTCCTGTGTGTTCTTTTGGAGTTTCTCTGCCCCTGAAGAGCTTAGTTAGCCCACTTTGACCCACACCTCCTTCTGTTGACTTGTGAAATGTGTCTCACTCCCTTCTGAGGAAATGGCTCCCGATATGTCAAACAAACAACCAGGCTGCAGTATATATGAACCATTTATCAAGCGGCAACAGATTTCTGATTTCTCAGAGGATGAGGAGCTTAAAAAGGAAAAATGCAAACTGGGAATCCCTCAAATGGAACCACTTGAACTGCAAGAGGCAGTATGTGTGGAACTGAGAATTTATTCTGATGGCTGTAAACTAGAGATTTATATATGATTTGATTTTTGGTCTGTATATCTCAAATTTTAGACAGTTAAAACATGAAGTCTTTATACGCTCCTTTGGCAGAACAATCCTGTCCATTTTCTACATTTCAGTTTTGCTATTCTTTAGAAGTGAAAACTAGTTTGAAGAAAAAGAATGACTTTTCTTCAGCTTGCTACCTGACATTAACGTCCTTTCTCTTGCTGCCATGGTAACTTGCTATAAGCAATCCCACAACAAGGCTGCTTGCCAGTTCTTGGTAACACCACGGCATGTGGCCAACTTTACACCTGACTGTTGTCAAATCTTGAGCAGTGTGTACTGCAGCTGCCTTTTTAAAAATTAAAACATTAATAAGAGGAAACAGATGGTCGTAAAAACTGATTACCCTGGAGCCATTAAAAAAAAAAGCAAAAGTCAGATTCAGCTGCAGCTGTTTACTACAAGATGAATAATTTTTTCTAAAAGATAGGATTTTATTTTCCATCTTCAGAGGTACAGGAGCTTAGTGGGACAATTCCACAATCTAACACTAATGTAAGGTTAAGTTAAAGGTCACGCAAACCTTTTAGGAACATTCAAAATTTTTTGTTTTTTCCAAATTAATAAAATAAAGAACTGCTTTCAGTTGGATTCCTGGTAGGTGGAGGACATAACGTACCATGTATTTTACAATTACCAAAAATCAGACGCTAATTTGTGTTAAAATGCAAATTTTGCTAATTGGCTAATTGCGCATTTAAATCAGAAAATAGTTCAAATGCAAAAATATGTCTTTTCTACATTGACAAAGTTTTGTATACATTTGTCATGGAAACACAGCGACTAAGATAAGGTGACTTGAAACAGAAAAGAAAGAACTCCGGTAATGATCATGTTGCTCATCAAGATGTTACTACTGGTAGAAAAGACAAAGACGAAAGCAGGAGGTGGAAGGACCACAATGAGCGCGGGATGTTTTTTAATGACTCATTGCATGAACGAGCTCGATCATTCATGTGAGTAAACGATCTAGCTTTCTTATCATTCACATGTGATTTTATTTGCGCTTTATTTCATGGACACACCACAATTGCAAAATTGTTTTTATTGACATTAGTGCAATAGTGACAAAGTTTTGTGCATATTTGTAATTTATTTTGTAGTAGAGTTTTTTTCTCTTTCTACAACTTTAACCCTTGTGCGTGTGAGGACTGAGGCAAATCATACAAGTGACACGGGTTGGACCCCATTTTGTAAACACAAGGGTTAACTTTTTAAAAGAACATTTTATTTGTGTCCATAAGATTAAAAAATAAACCTACAAGGAGATAATAAACTGTTTCACAGCTCACCGAATGCTGAATCTAAATAAGTAATACCGAGTTCTTACCCACAGTGCATAAACATATCTTTTACAGAATGTATATAGGCAATATTTTAACTCCAAACAGCACACATTCGTCTCATCTTTAATATATATTTTGTGCCTCTGTATTACTTGCCTGCATATGGAAAGCTGGCTCAGCTATGTGGGGCATTTTACGTTCCTCATTTAGAAGATAAAAGACACTCAGAGTGGGATAACACAATGACTTTATTCAGTTCTGCCAATTTGAGTCAAAAGTCTTTCATCAGCTCTCTGCTTGATGAATGAGAGAACCGGCTGGGCTGTGAGCTGTACTGTACGCCGATGCACCAATACTGTGACAAATGACTGGGTCTGGTGACTACAAACACAGTAAACAGAGCTGCAGCCTCCACCACTTTACACGGCCCATCTTTCCACGCTCGAACTCGTTCATCTCCTTCACAGCTTGATAGCGCTGTGTAGAATGGGGATAGCATCATAGTTAATGCTGCTCACATGAAGGCACAACTCTTCTTTTTTCCCCCTCTTTTTCTCAGAAATGTGGCAATGAATTGTGTGGATACAACCGTCTCTGGAAAAAAATACACCTGAATCTGAAAGTTGTGGGTTAGAGGAATACTGAAGGTACAACTCACTCTAACCTGAAGTAAATGAGAGCATGAGGTAGCTAGTAGCATCAGCTAGTGGTAGCATGTGAGGCAGACTATGGGATTTAAGAAACAGCCAAGAGAATCTAAAATTTGAATTTATGTGATGTATTGTTCTGTTTTTTCATGATGGCTATGTTGTAAAAAATGTGGATCGTAGATGAATCCACAAATCATTTGGAGCTCCTTCAGCTATACTTTTCCAATCTTTCTCAGGCTTTGAAATGGAGAAGCCTGGCTAGATTCAAATCTCTCCTCACAGCTCAGTCTGGGCCAGTCCAGTAGAGTTTCAACGGGGCCAATAAGCAAACAGAAGTTGTGAATGCTGACGGGGATTTTCTGCGCTGTTTTAAAATTGGAATATTACTACCTTCAGTATTTGAATATTTTTCTGTGGAATAAAACTACTAAATTATTTCAAAAACATTTGCCTATTTGTGGATTTTTTTCTCAGAGTTTATATTAACCATTCTAAAGAAATTGCCACCTGGTAAGTTAAAATAACGGGTGCCATCTAGCTTAAAATTCCAATGGCTGCCATTTGGAAAGCAGCCAATCCTGGAGCGCCATTCATTTTCTTCAGTGATGATTGGCTGAACCCCAGGATTCTCGAGTTAGCTTCTGCAGTAGAGTCAAAACAGTCTCAGTTGTGCTTGTTAATGCACAAATAGGTATATGTGGTGTTTGAACTATTAAAATGGGAAGTTCTAAGTGTTTTAGACGGGGTTTCGGTATTGGGGGTTTCAGGTATTTTCAGGTGGTTGTGGAAGCTCACTCATTATCGGCCAATTTCCGTGAAAAAATGTATGATCGGTGATCGCCGATCATCTTCTCTTGTTGCCGATTTCCCAAACCAATCACCAGGGCCGTGCAGAGACCACTAAAGGGGCAGGTGCTCAAAAAAAAAAAAAAAAAAAAAGGGGCACATCTAATCGCATTTTAGGACAGAATATTAACAAAGCCTCTCAGCTTTCAAAGTTTAATAAACAATGATAAATTACAAAATTGTGAGATATTCAATCAAAGCTAAGGAGAATCTCTACATAGAGCATACAACTATGCATATGATATTTTATTAGTAATTTCTTTCTGCAGGTCTATTTTGTTATAGGAAAGTATTGCAATATTCAAACCCGCAATATAGCAAGATATTTAAATCAGAGCTGGACCACCAGACATATTTTGTCTTTACATAATTACACTATTAAAAATATAAACAAGGGCACAATGCAGCCTTTTAGTGACTGTAATCTATAAAAGAGCTGCCTGTTTGCTGCAGTGGAGATGAAGATGGTCCATTCAGGAAAGCAGAGCTGCATCAAACTAATGCGGAACTGCAGAAAAAAACAAAAAACAAAATCAAATATTTAATTGTTAATGCATGTCACAATGAGAAAAGCCTACTGAATTTTGCTTAAAAAACTTTTTTAAACATTTAAATCACACATTTGTCTCATGAAGTGATTTTTTTTGCAAAACAAACTTATTTGTGCTTGTCAGAAATCTTTTCTTGATATTCTAAGGTTTTGTTAAGTTTTGCTTGAGGAAATTAGAAGATCGGACATATATCCATTATGGAGATGATCGGTTTTGGACGGGCGATGTGCCCCTATTGCATAATAAATACTAAAGAATGACCGCCATCATTAACGGTACAGGGAAGAAGCTTTTAGTTATCTTGCTTTGCTAGCAAAATTGTTAGCTAGCAGCTAGCTAATAGCACAACAACAACAGCCTAATGTCTGTATGATAAAAATACTGAATCGATGGATAAGAACAGTTTTTCCTCACCTGGCTGTCTCCTCCCGCTCAGTAGTTCTTCAGATAAAGGCAGAGGCCTGTCAGTGTCTGTTGTATTTCATTACCTCTCTGCTTAAACCGCAACTCTGAGCTGAAGCAGAAACGATACTTCAACGTTTTCCGTCATCTGACAAGCAGCAAGTCTACTCCACTTTATTCACCAAAAACGTTTTTTTTTATTCACCAAAAACTGTTCTGTAATCTGGAACGTTCGCTACGTTGAGCTCCGGTTAGCCGCTTTATCTCACTGCGCGAGAGGCAACTGTGCTATGCGTCACGGGCAAAAGGTCAAAGGTAACAAGGTGACCAGAAAAATAAATAAAATAAAATGATAATTATTATTATTATTATTATTATTATTATTATTATTATTATTATTATTATTATTATTATTTTAGTACATGTTATGTGTCACAAGAGGGCTTAGAAAATAATAATACAAAAAAAATAAATGAAATATAAATAAAAATTGACCAAAAGGGCACTTGGGGGCAAGGAGCAAAAAGGGCAGGTGCTCAAGCACCCCCAGTCCCCCCTTCTGCACGTGCCTGCCAATCACATTTATCTCACTTCGCAGCCTGCGTGTGCAGCTGATCTCCTCTTTCCTTCACACTGTGCAAGCAAATGCTAAGCAATGTGGTGAGGAACTTTAATGCTCAGAGTGTGAATGGGGAAATTAGCATGTTGCAAATTCTAATATGGCATTTAAAAACAAACACTTGACAGAGTTTGGCTATATCAAGGCTCAATGCAGGAAAAAAAGACACCCAGAGGATCAGACAGCAGGTGAAGCAGTGCACAACTACCAACACCCACCCTGAAGAGCATGATGGTCAGAAAACTAAACAAATAACCCAAAAAATTATTAGTCAACAAGCTAGCGGTGTAAGACGCTGGTTCTGGTCTCACTGTTGGATTGCCGCTACTATTTCACAGACCTAACGCCGTTCAGTTTCCACCCAGCAGTGACCTCTCACACCGAACGTCTGTTAAAAGTTGCACCATGTAACTTAAAGAAACAAAAAAAAAGATTTTATATATCTATTAAAACTTTTGCTGTCCTAACATAAGACAGATAATCTCTGAAAAATAATCATTCTCCTCTGCCTCCTCCCTGTGTTCTGCAGAATTATTCAGCTCAGTCAGAAACAACCAATCAGCTAACCATGCTCTGAGGACGTTTTGATTCAGAAACTTAGGATTGTTTACTTTAATGCAACCTGCATTGGACTTTGAATTAATATTTCCTTTTTTACTTTATATATTTCATATAGGCGGTGTTGTGAGATTTGTTGAGGTAGAGAGTTATGGTAGAGAGTTCTACTGTTAAATGTTTTACTGATTGCAGGTTTTTCAGTTGTCCTTTTGACTGAATAGCTGCTGTATTGTGCCTGCAAATATTTTGCAAGCTTATGCCTAAATTAGGTGAATTTATTACTAGATCATTTTTAATTTTGCCAGATCACATAGTAGCATTTATACCTAACGCAAAAAATTAACAGCCAATCCAGGTGATCAGCAGTGATCGGTGAATGGAATTGGCAGCAAATCGGATGATCGGAGCATCCCTAGTAAATATGTTTACGTTCTCGTAGTGATGATGGTGTGATTATTGTTGATGCTTTTAGGAGTAAAACGACTTCCAGAGGCAATTAGGAAAATTAAACACAGGAAGTCAATTTCAAAATGACTCAGCATAAAGGGCATTGAACATAAACTTTATAGTCTTCTGGTTCTTTGGTTCTCTGCTACAATTTATTTTCTTGTACTTCTCTTAAGAATAGAAAGAAGAACTTTACAAATACATTGACTGTAGTCATCGTTACTAAGCAACAGGTTTCCGTTGTCTGTTTTAGTCTGAAGCAAAGCATGTAATTCAAAGCACACAGAGAAATGTGGGGAAGTGTTTTGTTTCCACCAGCACAGTCGCTCCAAATCAAACTCCTGCCAGGAGCCTTAAGTCAACTCAGCTGGATGCCCAGATGCTGTGTGTTCCCTCCAACAGTCCCCAACGCAGAGAGTGCCAAACCCATTTCACAAGCTAGCACCAAGATGGCGAGCCGTGATTCCAGTTCAGGCTGCCGCTTGATGGGTGAGCCAGGCTGAGTTTCTATCCATCTCTGAGTGCACTGAACCTGTGTGTTAGGAACAAAGGTGTTATATTATTCATTGTTCTGCTTTTATTCTACTCCCACCAGGTTTTAAAGCGGGACACAGCCTCCATTGTGAGTGCCATTCAAAACACATTTCATGGAACCTAATGGCATTAAAAGTACCCACAGGAATAACATAATAATGAGCATAATTTCATCATCACCTCAAGATAAAGTGTGAAAAGGTAATACTAGTATAAAATGCTTTTAAAGGGATGTACTTATCCAATAATCACTGGTGGCTGGTTTGGTAGAATAAGGTTAATTATATGGTCACTTGGGGCTCTGGATACAGAAAAATAGGCCAATTTAAAGAGCTATGATGGACAAGTTTGAGGTACTGGAAACATATGTGACTTTAAACAAGCTTGGATGTTGAGAATTTTGATTCTAGTGATTGTTTTGGGAGGCTACTTCAGAAATCCTGATGTGTGTGTTTTGTTTTTATAAACCCCAGAAATACAAATCTTATTTGGAAATATGAAACATTAAAGTTGCAATGGTTTCTCAAATTATGACCACAAGAAAACTTGACTTTTCTATCATATCCTAACTTATAATTATCATAATACAAATTGAGAATTGAAAGGTTTGTCAGATTTTTTACAAATAAAAATCAAAAAAGGATTTTGTGCATTTGTATTTAACCCCCTAAGGCAGTGTTTCTCAACACTGCCTAGCTTTTATCCAGGTCCCTCACCGCCCCCCACCAAAGAATTTGTAGGCTACTTTGCACTGACCATTATTTTATTATTAATAAATTGTAGATATTTTGATTTTTATGCTTGTTTCTGTATTTATCATCAAAAATAATTTCCCAGAGAACAAAAAGCCATGTGAATAGAATTTATTTTCACAGGTGTCTACGAAAAATGCAATGAACATTCATGGTAGGCAGCCAATCAGAGTGGAAAAAATATACTTATTCCGCCATTTTCTAGTTGTTAAATATTCCACAAAATGACCAGATAAACGATGTTCAACATGCCAGTTTAAAATTTGAACTATTTGCAAAACGACTGAGCTCTGCAACATTAAAACATGGATAGAACTGTAACTACATTAATCATAACTCTTCTTCTCTCCAGTGTTTCTGTCGGTTTCTGGTGGTGCAGCTCTCTGCTGCCTTCAGGAGAATGGGACATCAGAGTAACATCCAAAAAATTTCACCCACATGGGATTTATTGTGCAAACCAGAGCTTTCAGTTGAAAAACACAAGTTCCAGATCTTTTTAATGCCATACAAATATGAGACAGAAACATGGATTATATATTTATATAGACATGTCTATTGATTTATAGATTAATAGTTTTACTGGACAGAAATTACAAAGAACAAATCTGGTTCTTAATCAAATCCTAATGAGTCAAATTGAAAGTGTCATGGAGTCATCAGCCTCATGACATTAACACTCACATGAAAAATAATATTGAAGAAATAAATATATCAAATCTAATTAAAAACATAAGTAAGTGATAAGTTCTTTACTGTTATGGTCTGTAAAATATATCTCAACAAACCCATGGCACTTCAACAATATTATTTTTGATAGGGATTTTTTGGTATTATCATTTTGTAATGTTAGTCAGGTTAAAGTGTTCTCTTCTTTAAACTGTATGTGTGAACTGACCTAGAAGTCACAGCTGCCTGTTATCTTCATGTGAAACAGTTTGACCGAGATTTGAACCGGGCTCAGATCATGGGACAGATGTTAAATTGTTTTACGACCTTTGCTGTGTTTAGGTAAAATGTTTTACGACCTCAGCTGTTTCCTCTGCTGTCTTATCTTGCCTTTCCTCCCTCTTTGAAGTTTGATAATAAAAGACAAGCTGTATCCAAAGATTGGCAGAACGCTCTGTGAACAGCTCTGAGAAGCAGTTGACAGAGTCTTCTCCTTTTGCTGCAGAAGCTTTGTCATAAAATTCATATACGTTGTCTGTGGTTCTTTTATGTAGGTTCTAGGAAAATACCTATCAATTTTACCTTTTATCTGGAAATAGTGTCTGTTTAATCTTGCCATACAGTCCTCTGTATTAATTATTGCTCGAAAGGTCTTGCCATAGAAGTTTATTCCTCTGTATTTACTTTAGTTTCTTAGTTTATTCTTGCATTTTGTTCTTCATTCATTTCCATTTAGTTTCCTTTGATTAGCATTATCCTCTCTTGGTTTATTGCTATGTCCACTTTAGTACATTTCCTGTTGCTAGATTTATTTGATTGTTTATTGACGCTCACCATCAGTAATCTTCACTCATCACCTGCTGAGCCGCCTAATCGTCATGTGTTTCACATCAAATGTTGATTTTTCACTGTTCAGCGTCGGATTCTCTGTTTTCATGCCATCATTTACATCTAGTTCGTCTCTCCGTTTTATGTCCTGCTTCTCCTGTTTCAGAGCTTTGCGCGTGTTTTTTTTTTTTTTTTTTACCCCCTAAGGTGCGCAGCGGTCGGGAAGCGTATCGGTGATGGGGAAAATGCAGACTGACTTAAACCTTTTAAAACAATGGAAACAACTTCTGCATTCTGATTATTGAAATTTAAAAGTGCTGTGGTACCGTTGTTCTATCACCCCCGTTTCATACCGGACCACTTACAGCACTGGTGTTAATGCTATAAAATGAACGCTCTCTATCGTGGTATCACCCATGGAGAGGGATTTCTTTATTTAAATGGATTCATTTTTCAAAGGGATACACAGTGAGGATATCGTGATTTTAGTAATTACATGTTTATAAGAGCGATTTTCTGTTGTCCTTCCATGGAAGTGGGCAGCTTTCAAACGGAAATAAAACACTTTTTAATATAAGTTGCTGCTTTGACATGATCAGAGAACTGGCAAAACATATGTACAAAAATACCAGACAAAGTGAATCTCAGCAACGTCATCAGCCGGTGTAACGCTGAACTGATGCGGTGAAGCTACAAGTAGCAGGAGCGGAGCTGCGCCAAGAAGCTACAAACATTGAATAGAAGGAGAACTGCCATCGATACAGTTGCAGCCAAGCATGTTTTAATTTTACACAATACAGTTTTACCGAGTTGCTCAAAGTCTAAACTGGCATTGTTGTACATTTAAGGTGTAAAGTTTACCTTCCACCAAAAGCAAATCCCAGCGCCCCCCTTTTGTAAAGATTTCCGCCAGCGCCCCCTGGCGTCCTCTGAGCGCCCCCTGGGGGGCGGTACCGCCCACGTTGAGAACCGCTAACCGAAGGCAATATATTATGGTACAGTATTGGTGCCAAAATTAAGACCATTACCTTATTGTAGGAGTTTTTATCCATTCCAAAGTCAGCTAGCGTTAGGATTGGAGAGGGTAATGGCTAGCATGCCTACAGGCTGGTTACCCGTTGAATTACCTTCTTCCTTTGCAGCTGGATGAAAAAAAAAAAACCACAAAAAAAAAACTCTGTATGCGCTGGGTTTTTTACCTTAGAATGGCCAACTCTCTGTTATTCCTATGTCAATTTGATACAGTGGGGGCTTCCGCACTTCCCATATCTGTGTCCTCTGTCACTTTTATCAGCAGTTAAAACGGTTTAATCCGTTGTTAACATGTGATAACCTGTTTTTCCGAGCCGCCTTTAAACGCAACATGAACGCTACGACACTCGCGCTGGGTTTACACCTGTGCGGCAGGGAAGGAGACCTGCTGCTGCTGTACAGAGCTTCGCAGGTGTGTTAGAATCATGGCAGCAAACCAGCAAAACGCAAAGAACTTTTCACAGTTTTTCCCCCAAACTAACCAACTGAGTTGAGTGAAGATGTTGGATGCAGGTAATGTTAGCTTAAAGATGACTAGCTAATATCAATACATCATCTTAAGCTTAACATAGCCTGTAGGTTACTGATGTTGTCTATGTTCAGCTACGTACATTCATTTTGCCCCCAACAAAGTCAACCCCACCACCCCCCCTTCCCCGTTCTTAGAGTCAGGGAGTCTCTATTATATTGTAATTAAGTGATTTAGTGTTGAACTGAGCAGATATTTCAGATCTATACATCTACATTCTAAAAACTTTGTAAAAAAATCATTTTGTGTAATTTTAAGTGTAACACAACACAAATAATTTTGCAGCCATTGCTGCTTTTCTGAACACCCGTTTTAAAGGATGCAGACCCTAAATTTGGACACAGCTGTTTTTGTTCGGTTCCTAGTGGTCTGGAGCATTTCTGTTTTCAGCACTTTTTGTTTGCATCTTTTCTTTTGTTTGCTGCATTTTATTTGCTTTTTGTTTGCATCTTTTTTTTTGCTTCATTTGCTTTTTGTTTACATCTCTTTTGTTTGTTTGCTGCATTTGCTTTTTGTTTGAGTTTCTTTTTTTGTTTGCATGTTTTCTCTGTTGCTGCGCATTTGCACCTGTCGGCCATCGTAGCTACCAATTAGCATGGCTAGGTTAGTCAACTTTGACTCATACTTTGTTTTTTAAAGAAAACCTTATGAAGAAAAATGGCATACAATATCTAAGTAACATAAATTAGACACATTGTTTACTGTAATCCGTGATGCCAAGCGTAAACATATTAAATAATGTGGAGCTGAAGTTGGCTTCAGAATGAAGCTTCTGATTTGGCAAATGGCTACAGGGCAATTCCAACCAGTTTCTCACTACCTTGGGCATCTTTTATTTGCTCTTATTTAAAAACTTTAATACTTACTCTTCAAATATGGACTAGATTATTCTACACTTAAATCTGATTTTTTTAAAAACATAGTTTGTTTAACTTTTGATTTGTAAAAGTTTAATACAAGGCCATGTTTGTGCATTCACAACTCAGAGGTTTTACAAATGTGTGAATGAAGTTAGCGGCAAAGTCCTGGAAGAAAGAACGATGGTTAAAAATATTAATTTAACACATCAAGTTTTCTCCAGTTATCCTCTTCAGAGATATTTCTGAGGGAAAGACTCACCTTTGTAACCATTACATATTAATTCCTCCTATTTAGATTGGTCCGGCTGAGTACAAACAATTCTAAGTCTCTCCCTAGCAGCTAGAGGCAGTGCCTAATTTGAACTTTTTCTTCTTTCCTTGTCACAACTGTTTCTGTGGTTACTTACCAGCAAAGTTCATTTGTGAGCATTTATGTTTGATTAGTCTGTCCAAAGCCTGAGAATTTATTAATCGTGTAGGAGAGCCATCACTTCATCACTTTAGGATAATTACAATGTGAATCAGTAAGAAAAAGTAGATAAATAAAGCCCACTGAGCCTATATAATGGAATACTTTAGCAGCTCCTTGTGGTTAGATTGGCTTTGTGAGGTGAAATATATTAAAAAATGACAGACAAGTATATTTACAGACTCCTTTCTTTGTATCGGGGTGTGATTTCAACTTTTCATGGCATCTTACTAGAATGTAGCATTTCTCAATTGAAATACACTGAGACTTCTACAAAAGTTCAAAGTCAAATAGCTGCATTTCCATTAACCATATAAATGCACAACTTGATATTTAAAAAATAAATTTGTTTAATGGAAACACGGCATAGTTAATCTGTATGTGTTTCACTGTTAGGTCCCTGTATGCCCGGTGTCAGAGTCTGGTCCACATTGCCGGCAGTAAGTCTGGCTTGTTTCCGGTGAGTGGTTCGCAGAAGAGTGTGTTGCAGCCGGGATGAGGAGCAGTGTCTCCAAATCCGAGGCCATGGTCTTGAGCCAGAAAAAGGTAGAGTGACTTCTCCAGGTTGGGGAGGATGTCCTTCTCCAAGTGGAGAAGTTTAAGTATCTCAGGATCTTGTTCAAGAATGAGGGAAAAGGGAAAGCGAGATCGACAGATGGATTGGCGCAGCATCTGCAGTAAAGCGGGTCTGTCGTGGTGAAGAGAGAGCTGAGTCAAAGCGAAGCTCTCAATTTATCCGTTGATCTACTTTCCTACCCTCATGAGCTTTGGGTCATGACCGAAAGAACGAGGTCAGTGATACAAGCGGCCAAAA
This sequence comes from Poecilia reticulata, assembly GCF_904066995.2. NCBI lineage: Eukaryota > Metazoa > Chordata > Actinopteri > Cyprinodontiformes > Poeciliidae > Poecilia > Poecilia reticulata. The sequence continues at coordinate 30,050,856 of NC_088834.1, forward strand.
TTAGTTTTCTCCGTAGAGATGGGATGAGAAGCTCAGTCATCCTGGAGGGACTCAGAGTAGAGCTGCTGCTCCTTTACGTAGAGACGAGCCTGTTGAGGTTGCTCATGCATCTGGTTAGGATGCCTCCTTAACGCCTCCTTGATGACGTGTTCAGGACACTTCCCCTGGGAGGAGGCCCCGGGGAAGACCCAGGAAACACTGGAGGAACTGTTTCCCGGCTGGCCTGGGAACACCTTGGGGTTCTCCTAGAGGAGCTGGCCGAGATGGGGGATCTTGCGTCTGTGACATCACACTGCAAGAGGTCCATAAGGCATAATGGACCTCTTTATACCTTCAGGATAATTACAATGTGAATCAGTAAGAAAAAGTAGATAAATAAAACCCACTGAGCCTATATAATGGAATACTTTAGCAGCTCCTTGTGGTTAGATTGGCTTTGTGAGGTGAAATATATTAAAAAATGACAGACAAGTATATTGTATGTGGAAATGTTTATTATTAAATCTCAAGGTCATTATTATGTTTATTCAGTTAAAAATGTTAACTATGAAAAGACATATTCACCTCCAAATCATTGTGCAGCAAATAGAGCAGCTGCTCCCGTCGTCTTTCATCCACTGCCTTTTCTTTTTGTTGCGTCTTTTATCTCTTAAAATGACTCCACAAACTATCACTATTGCTTCTACATCGTGATCCGTGTTTGGTTATTCTAAATTCCCGCTATGTTGGGGGTTTTACTGGATTACCCAGATAGCACAGAATGATTGAAACAACATTGAATCAACGTTAAATGCTGACATTGAAACAACATTGAAAGTGGTTGGTGACTTGAATGTTGAATCGTTAGGGTTTCAACCATAACTGACATATCAATGTTGATTCAACCATCATTTGTATGTCAATTTATATGCATATTTGTGTTGATGTTGCATTGAATCAGTTAGGAATCAACATTGATTCAAACTTCATCTGAATGTGGTTCTGCACACATTTTTCTGTTTATTTTACATTGAATCAATGTTGATTCAACACTCATTTGACTGTGGCTCTGCATGCATATTTGTGTTGATTTTACATTGAATCAGTTATGAGTCAATGTTGATTCAACCTTCATCTGAATGTGGATCTACATGCAGATTTGGGTTGATTTCATATTGAATGAAAGCTAAGGATTTATGTACATTTTTAGGTCTGATAGGTCTACATAACATACCACTAAAAGTTTCTTCACTGGTGTTAAACACTATTATTGGCAGATCATGGGTAAACTGTGCACAAAAGTTTAAAAATGACAACATAGGTTTGATATAACATTTTAAGAAAAGAGGGACAAATCTTTAAACATACTTGACTCCATTTTGACTGTCAGAATAACAGTCTATTGTCCACAGAAGAGCAGAGTCCATGAGGTTAAGCTTTGTACTGTATGAACCAGGGAAACAGTTCTAGTTGTGGTAACCCCAGTTTGACTCTGGTTGGCGTCAATTTGATTCCTTGTGATGTCTTCCTCTCATTCTGGTGTGTAATGAATGAAGTCATGAAGCCGGTATGTATAATCACTGCATTGATTCCCGACTGTATAATGGTTGGTTGAGAATAATTTTAACTTATTTACTTATGTATTTTTAAGAAAGCGATATATTTGTTACAATATTTTTTTAATTTTACATTTATTTCCACAGACTCCACAGAATGAGAGTCACATGTGTGTCAATCAGACTCTTCTGGAATGTTCTGATGTCCGTGATGAGGACAGAGATGCAACTGTGTGTGAGTATCTACTATTTTAGAATGTTGATGATATTTTATGCTTCAACATTGTTTATGTACATAATGAAATTATGCTATGTATTGACAATGCACAAAAATGTTTTCCAGCTGCATCCAGGACCTACTGCCAGTCATCCAGATGTAGCTAAAGAAAGAAGCAGATAAGATTTATTACTAATCTAGAGATTCCTTGAATGATTAAAGTACTGTGATTTATTAAAATCCATCAAAGCAAATTATCTGCCTCAGTTTGTTAAACTATGTTTTACTATTTATTACCAACTTTTAATTCTTTTTTTCTTCCAATTGTTTCCAAGTGTTTTCTCTTTTTCATTAAAGTTTTTATTTTTTGTAAGAATGTATTAATGTGTTTTTTTGTTTGTTTGTTTTAATGTATTATGTGTGCATACTAAGCTGGAAGTTGCCAAACAATTTCACTGTGGTTTCATAATGACTAAAAGATGCCTGTAGCTCATAATGATTGTTTGTTCTGTGTTAACAGCTGATGGAGGACGGCAGAGAGTACTGGCAGCAGAGGAGGTGGCATTCTGGGAGGATGGCAGCTATGAGCGGTTGTCAGGATGGACCCCAAGTTCCTCCAACCAGGAGCTCAGTGACATCAGGACTACAAGACGGGAAGAGATGTCAGGTCCACGCTACAGGAGAGATGTTGGGCCTGTCCTGAACGCAGCATAATGTTTGATCAAGTTTGGACAAAAAACACTGCCAGATGGTTCAGAAATGGACAAGCATTTATGTCTTATTTTGTGTGCAAACAGTAAAAAAAATAAAATGAAATAAAGAAAAAAAAAAACTTCTTTTTTATGTTCCTCAGATATGAACATGTTGCATACAAGCAATATCAAATGAATATATTTTAATACAGCATTTATTTTTTATATAGATTTTTTAAAATACAGCATTAAAAATTTTAATAATTGGGGCGGGGTTTATTTATAAAGACATAAGTGCTATCCAATGGGCACACATCAACCAACCAATCACATGTCAGTGATGAACTCTGATGTCATTGTTTTTCATCCAATGACTGAGAATCCACATGGGTCTGCTGAAGCACCTTTGCATTTGCTAGGCTATTCGTATGCTAAGTAGAGTTGTTAACACCTCTCGGCCGCCCGCTCCCCCACACCGCCCCTTCCCCCCTCTAATGATTCCGCAATCGACAGATTTCAACTCCCGTGAGTGAAAATGTAAACTGTCGATTGCTGTTGATATCTGTCGCTGACTAGCTGCGTTTGCGTCAGAATACAGGGTCAAAAATCCCACTTTTCGTCATGTGAGAGGTTTGGAGAATCGGCTGACAATTCTTAAATCTTTCCGTCTAAACCAGACTTAAGACTCACAAGCTCTACTCATCTCCTCTCGAGCTGCCCAAACACTCTCAGACTCTGGTCGCTATGGTAACGTTTACATACCCCTTCAAAATAAGATACAGATGGTCCACAAAAACGAACATTTTACTTTGGTGAAAATTTTAACTCAAGATAATGACTAATGGGAGCCCTGAGCTTGTTTCTCTGCAACAAGACGGTTCCATCTGGGAGTGACGAGAGACAATGACACCTGAGGTGTTGCTTATATCCACAGCCTGCTTGGTCTCTATGTGGCGAATCAGCTTGAAGCTTCGTTGCCTCATTAGCAGCCGGTCGCCGCATGTTACGCAGAGCGGGCTTGTAATGTGGGAGTCACCTACCGGTCCGGGATATATTGATTCTCCTGTCTCTTCTCTGGGTCTTTTCCCCTTTGCAAAGAAACTTTCCAAAGACATCTGATCTGTTTCTTACTCATTTTGCTGCTTGTGGCCTCAATGTTGGTGTGCAAGTAACCAGACTTCCAATGATTCACATCCTGCTAAAGAGCCCCCCGGAAAATCCATCCATCCATCCATCCATCCATCCATCCATCCATCCATCCATCCATCCATCCATCCATCCATCCATCCATCCATCCATCCATCCATCCATCCATCCATCCATCCATCCATCCATCCATCCATCCATCCATCCATCCATCCATTTTCTGATTTAACCTCACAAAGATTTAACCTCACAAAAGACTGCCGACCTGTCCAGCGTGACCCTGGCCTCTCGCCCGGAACGTTAGCTGGAGATCGGCACTAGCAACCCTCCCGACCCCACTAAGGGACAAGGGTGTAAAGAAAATGGATGGATGGATGAAATTCAAGGCCTTTTTATGATGACATATACATCCATTATGTCTTCATGCCTTTGAAAGCACAAAGGATTCCATTGTGCCAGCGGAAATTCTAGACAATCAATGCTTTAGAGTGAGCATGTTGACTTTTTCTGCAGCAAGATGGCTTAGCTTACACAGTGTCATTTTTCATTTTTCTTATCTTCTGCACCTTGAAGGTTGCCTGAGAGAAAAAGTCTCTGGTGTTGCACTCCAAGAATGCCTCAGTGGTCTCCAGAGGGGGAGAAAATGCCCTTGTTTAGTATTGAACAGTCCAGTAACCATGTCTTTGAGCTGTGTCTGAGACCATTCCCTTCTCTCTGAAATTTCAAATTGTGGGTTTCAGCAGTGTGGAAATGCTCCCCGTATCTAGACACTGTCTAGCCAGTGTTTCTCAACCTTTTTTGGGCCAGCGCCCCCCTTGCCTTTATCCAGGTCCCTCACTGCCCCCCACCAAAGAATTTGCAGGCTACTTTGCACTGACCATTATTTTATCATTAATATTACTATCACTATTGTAGATGTTTTGATTTTTATGCTTGTTTCTGTATTTATCATCAAAAATAATTTCCCAGGGAACAAAAAAGTCATGGGAATAGAAATTATTTTCACAGGCGTCTACGAAAAATGCAATGAACATTCAAGTTAAAATCGGTAGGCCTATCAGCAGCCAATCAGAGTGGGAAAATATTCTTATTTTGTGTCATTTTCTAGTTGTTAAATCTTGCACAAAATGACCAGATAAAAGATGAACAACATGCCAGTTTAAACTGTGAACTATTTGCAAACGACTGAGCTCTGCAACATTAAAACATGGATAGAACTGTAACTACATTAATCATAACTCTTCTTCTCTTCAGTGTTTCTGTCGGTTTCTGGTGGTGCAGCTCTGTGCTGCCTTCAGGAGAATGGGACATCAGAGTATCATCCATAAAATTTCACCCACATGGCATTCATTGTGCAAACCAGAGCTTTCAGTGGAAAAACAAAAGTTCCAGGTCCTTTTAATGCCATACAAATATGAGACAGAAACATGGATTATATATTTATATAGACCTGTCTATTGATTTATTAATAGTTTTACTGGACAGAAATTACAAAGAACAAATCTGGTTCTTAATAAAATCCTAATGAGTCAAACTGAAAGTGTCATGGAGTCATCAGCCTCATTACAATAACACTGACATGAAAAATAATAGGCTGCACAGTGGCGCAGTTGGTAGAGCTGTTGCCTTGCAGCAAGAAGGTTCTGGGTTCGATTCCCGGCCTGGGGTCTTTCTGCATGGAATTTGCATGTTCTCCCTGTGCATGGTGGGTTTTCTCCGGGTACTCCGGTTTCCTCCCACAGTCCAAAAACATGACTATCAGGTTAATTGGCCTCTCCAAATTGCCCCTAGGTGTGAGTGTGTGTGTGCATGGTTGTTTGTCCTGTGTGTCTCTGTGTTGCCCTGTGACAGACTGGCGACCTGTCCAGGGTGACCCCGCCTCTCGCCTGAAACGTTAGCTGGAGACAGGCACCAGCAACCCTCCCGACCCCACTGAGGGACAAGGGTGCAAGAAAATGGATGGATGAAAAATAATATTGAATAAATATATCAAATCTAATTAAAAACATAAATAAGTGATAAGTTATTTACTGTTATGGTCTGTAAGATATATTTATTCTCAGTACTAGATGTGGTCTCAACAAACCTATGGCACTTCAACAATATTATTTTACATTTTATTTGGAAATAGTGTCTGTTTATTCTTGCCATACAGTCCTCTGTATTAATTATTGCTAGAAATGTCTTGCCATACAGGTTTATTCCTCTGTATCTACTTTACTTTCTTAGTCTATTCTTGCATTTTGTTCTTCATTAATTTCTATTTAGTTTCATTTTATTTGTATTATCCTCTCTTGGTTTATTGCTATGTCCACTTTAGTTTCTTTTCTGTTGCTAGATTTATTTTATCGTTTAATCAATGATTAAACGTCATGTGTTTCACATCATGTGTTGATTTTTTACCGTTCAGCGTCGGATTCTCTGTTTTTATGCCATAATTCACATCTAGTTTTTATGTCCCGCTTCTCCTTTTTCAGAGTTTTACACAATGTGCGCGTCTCTTTTTTTAAGCCCCTAAGGTGCAGCAGAGTTTCTATGCTGATAAAATTTTTGCGACATGATAAAAGCTGTGTAGCTCTTGAATTGCTACGAAGTGGAGCTGTATTTCCCTCATCCCACTGGCTGCAATGTCGACACGTTGAGATGCCGTGAGACCTAAATTCTGAACATAGCCTTCCACATCGGGTTGATGGGGTAACAGGTCCAGAAGGGAACCACAGACATCTCTCCCAGGCCAGACTAGACACATAGACCATCTTCATCAGTTTATTTTGAATCCTGAATCGTATTCAAAAACAATCTAATTATTATTAATGTTAATATCACTAAAAGCTGCTACTGCTGCTCATCTGATGGAGACATAAGAGAGAAGCTACAATTCTTTTAAAAACAGATATAAACATTTGTTTACCAGTTGGTTAAATAGTTAGAATACAAGAAAAGTGAAAAACCAAGAGACTCATAACCAGTTTACAGGAAAGCATAGAAATTGACTAATTTATCTCCTTCCCGGCTATCAGCAATGTGGGCTGCTGATGCTGTGCTGCTGTTGGTGTCGAGCTCTCAGTTACACAGAAAACGCTGGAAGACATTACGTTCTGTTCTATTGTTTACGTTTCCGCACCGTACACAAATGTGTTCGAGTGAGTCGTTTACAACCCATCAAATATGGAGCGGCAGCAGCATCATTTCTTTGCGATCATCCTTTATTCTATTTCTATGCTAACGTGTAAAATTATTAAACCAAAATTATTTCTTTGCTCTTCTCCAAGCAGGCAACATTTCTTGCCTGCTTGGCAAGAAATGTTGCCAAGCAGGCAAGCAGCAGAGAATGTCTGTAAGTTAAATTTAATTTTACTTTTAAGATATTTTTAAGTCAAGTATGATTCAAAAATTTTAAACCTGATATAATAAAAAATCCAACTTAAATTAATGGTTTTAATATTCCATTGTCAATCTAAACTTAATATGTCACTATTAAGATCCCTGTTTTAATCCCTAGCCTCCTGAAATATACCCTTCTTAAGTCCGTCATGGCGCCTCAAATGATTAAGTGACGCAGTTGCAAAGTTTTAATAGTTTGAGTCATGCAGAACTGATTTGATCGTTTCCATAGCAACGATCAGAAGCAAGACATTCCCTCAGAACTACAGTGACTCATTGTAGCTATGACCTCATCTATGACATCTGAGGTTATGAAAGCTTGGCTCTCAAAACAAGAGGTTATACCCAAGCATCTCTTTGTTAGTGATCACTGTGTTCAACAAGTACTTTTACCATGGAACAAATTGCATTCAAGACAATTTTTTTTCCAATTACTTTTGGAGCAGGTTATTTAATAACAACAGGAGTAAGAAAGATTTTCAACAAGCTACTTCCAGGAGTTACGTTCGATATCACTAGTTACAAGGATGAGAACGAATACGACGTGTTTGATGAGTATCTGTTCAAACCTTTCTCCACTTTGGCAAAATCAACAAATCAAAACGTACAGCAAGCTTCCCCGACTAGGGCCGTTTATAGTGGCTCAACAGGACATAAAAAACAGACGGATTATTCAGATCACTCTGACAGGGAAACAGCGGATGAGGACAACGATTTCCCCAGTTCTCCCAAAGTACACAGACTGAGGAGGGTTGGAGCAATAAGGAGGAAATCAAGGCGTCCAAAAGCTGAGGAAAGCAGCATTACAAGACTGGACCCATCAAGAGAAATCGTCCTAGGGAACAATTTCTCTAATCCCAAAGAGCAAACTTCCCCGGCTGGGGAAGTCTCTTGATGGGTTCAGTCTTCTAATGCCGCTTTCGTTAACAAATTTCCCCGTCTGGGGAAGTTTGTTGACAAAATTCAAACTTCAAAATGACAAAATCCAAAATCCAAATGGATTTTGTCATTTTGAAGTTTGGATTGAAGAGGAGAGCGTTGAGTTTAAAAGATCAACCTCTGTGCTGATGATAGGTATATTACAAGACCGGACCCATCAAGACAAATCGTCCTAGGGAGAGATTTGGCCAATCTTCCAAAAGAGCTAACTTTCCAGGCTGGGCACGTTTGTCAACAGTCTAATAATTAATAATAATTAGTTATTAATTAATTCAATTATATAATTAAATTATATAAATTAATAATCAAATTATTTAATAATGCTAAATATTATTGTTGTAATAATATTTATTATTAATATTAATTTAAATATAATTTTTTTTTATATTAATTTATTATTAATATAAATATTATTGTTGTAATAATATTTATTATGATAATATTTATAGTATTTATAAATAACAATATCCATCCATCCATTTTCTTCCGCTTATCCGGGATCGGGTCGCGGGAGCAGCAGCTTCAGAAGGGAGGCCCAGCCTTCCCTCTCCCCAGCCACTTCTTCCAGCTCCTCCGGGGGAATCCCAAGGTGTTCCCAGGCCAGCCGAGAGACATAGTCCCTCCAGGGTGTCCTGGGTCTTCCCCGAGGCCTCCTCCAGGTGGGACGTGCCCGGAACACCTCACCAGGGAGGTGTCCAGGAGGCATCCTTACCAGATGCCCGAGCCACCTCAACTGGCTCCTCTTGACGTGGAGGAGCAGCAGCTCTACTCTGAGTCCCTCCCGGATGGCCGAGCTTCTCACCCTATCTCTAAGGGAGAGCCCAGCCACCCTGCGGAGGAAGCCCATTTCGGCCGCTTGTACCCGTGATCTCGTTCTTTCGGTCATGACCCAAAGCTCATGACCATAGATGAGGGTGGGAACGTAGATCGACCGGTAAATCGAGAGCTTTGCTTTTTGGCTCAGCTCTCTCTTCACCCCGACGGACCGGTACAACGCCCGCTTCACGGCAGATGCTGCCCCAATCCGCCTGTCGATCTCCCGCTCCTTTATTCCCTCATTCGTGAACAAGATCCCCAGATACTTAAACTCCTCCACTTGAGGCAGGACAACCCCCCTGACCTGGAGAAGGCACTCTACCCTTTTCCGGCTCAAGACCATGGCCTCGGATTTGGAGGCACTGAGCCTCATCCCGGCCGCTTCACATTCGGCTGCGAACCGCTCCAGTGAGAGCTGCAGATCATGTTCCGATAAAGCCAACAAGACCACATCATCTGCAAAAAGAAGAGATGTGATCCTAAGGCCACCAAAACGGATCCCCTCAACACCTTGGCTGCACCAAGAAATTCTGTCCATAAAAGTAATGAAAAGAATCGGTGACAAAGAGCAGCCTTGGCGGAGTCCAATTCTCACCGGAAACGAGCCCGACTTATTGCCGGCAATGCGGACCAGACTCTGACACCGGTCATACAGGGACCTGACAGCCTGTATCAAAGGGCCCTGTACCCCCATACTCCCGGAGTACCCCCCACAGGGCCTCCCGAGGGACATGGTCGAACGCCTTCTCCAAGTCCACAAAACACATGTAGACTGGTTGGGCGAACTCCCATGCACCCTCCAGGACCCTGCTGAGGGTGTAGAGCTGGTCCAGTGTTCCACGACCAGGATGAAAACCACACTGCTCTTCCTGAATCCGAGGTTCGACTATCCGACGGACCCTCCTCTCCAGGACCCCTGAATAGACCTTACCAGGGAGGCTTAAGAGTGTGACCCCTCTGTAATTGGGGTCACACTCCAAGGGGGAACCCTCCGTTCCCCCTTTTTAAACAGGGGGACCACCACCCCAGTCTGCCAATCCAGGGGAACTGCCCCCGATGTCCAGGCGATATTGCAGAGTCGCGTGAGCCAACACAACCCTGCAACATCCAGAGCCTTAAGGAACTCCGGGCGGATCTCACCACCCCCGGGGCTCTGCCACCGAGGAGCTTTTTGACCACCTCGGCGACCTCGTCCCCAGAGATTGGAGAGCCCAACCCAGAGTCCCCAGGCTCAGCTTCCTCAACAGAAGGCATGTTCGTGGGAGGTCTTCGAAGAATTCCGCCCACCGGCCCACAATGTCCCGAGTTGAGGTCAGCAGCACACCATCCCCACTATAAACAGTGTTGGTGCTGCACTGCTTCCCCCTCCTGAGACACCGGATGGTGGACCAGAATCGCCTCGAAGCCGTACGGAAGTCTGTCTCCATGGCCTCTCCAAACTCCTCCCACGCCCGAGTTTTTGCCTCAGCAACATCCCGAGCCGCATGCCGCTTCGCCCGCCGGTACCCATCAGCTGCTTCTGGAGTCCCACAGGCCAAAAAGGCCCGATAGGACTCCTTCTTCAGCTTGACAGCATCTATCACCGAAGGTGTCCACCAAAGGGTTTGAGGGTTGCTACGGCGACAGGCACCAACAACCTTGCGGCCGCAGCTCCTATAGGCCGCCTCGGCAATGGAGGTGCGGAACATGGTCCACTCAGACTCAATGTCCCCCACCTCCCCCGGAACGTGTTCGAAGTTCTGCCGGAGATGAGAGTTGAAACTCCGTCTCACAGGGGACTCTGCCAGACGTTCCCAGCAGACCCTCACTACACGCTTGGGCCTGCCAGGTCTGACCGGCTTCCTCCCCCACCGCCGGAGCCAACTCACCACCAGGTAGTGGTCAGTGGACAGCTCCGCACCTCCCTTCACCCGAGTGTCCAAGACATACGGCCACAAATCTGATGAGACGATGACAAAGTCAATCATCGAACTGCGGCCTAGGGCGTCCTGGTGCCAAGTGCACATATGGACCCCTTATGCCTGAACATGGTGTTTGTGATGGACAATCCGTGATGAGCACAGAAGTCCAACAACAGAACACCACTCGAGTTCAGATTGGGGGGGGCCGTTCCTCCCAACCACGGAGTCCCCAGGAGGGGCACTCTCCAGTACCCCCTCTAAGGACTCCAAGAAGGGTGGGTAATCTGAACTGCTGTTTGGCCCGTAAGCACAAACAACAGTCAGAACCCGTCCCCCCACCCGTAGGCGGAGGGAGGCTACCCTCTCGTTCACCGGGGTGATCCCCAACGTACGGGCGCCCAGATGGGGGGCAAAACAAGTATGCCCACTCCAGCCCGGCGCCTCTCACCGTGGGCAACTCCAGAGTGGAAGTACGTCCAGCCCCTCTCAAGGAGACTGGTTCCAGAACCAGAGCCATGCGTCGAGGTGAGGCAGACTATTTCTAGCCGGAACCTCTCAGCCTCGCACACTAGCTCCGGTTCCTTCCCCACCAGAGAGGTGACGTTCCACGTCCCAAGAGCCAGCTTCTGCAGTCGAGAATCAGACCGCCAGGGTCCCCTCCCTCGGCTGCCGCCCATAGCACAATGCACCCGACCCCTTTGGCCCCTCCGACAGGTGGTGAGCCCATTGGAAGGGGGACCCACGTCTCCTCTTCGGGCTGAGCCCGGCCGGGCTCCGTGGGTAAAAGCCCGGCCACCAGGTGCTCGCCGTCGTGCCCCACCTCCAGGCCTGGCTCCAGACTGGGGCCCGGGTGACCCGCGTCCGGGCGAGGTAAAACCAAGTCCAAAGTTTGTGTCCATCATAAGGGGTCTTTGGGCTGTGCTTTGTCTGGTTCCTCACCTAGGACCTGTCTACCTTGGGTGACCCTACCAGGGGCATAAAGCCCCAGACAGCATAGCTCCTAGGATCATTGGGACACTCAAACCCCTCCACCACGATAAGGTGGCAGCCCAAGGAGGTGGCAGCCCAATATTCATGATAATATAAATAATGTATGTATGAGAATATAAATATTATTTATATTCTCATAATTATTATATTCTATTATATATTAGTATTTATATTATTATATAAATAATACACATTATTTATATATTATTATATATAAATAATATATATATATATATATATATTATATATAAAATAAACACATATTTATATATAATAAACACACTGGTTGTGTTTTTAACACAGTGTGTTTATATATATATATATATATATATATATATATATATATATATATATATATATATATATATATAGTGTTTAATTTTTGATGTAAATGACTCACTTTACATCAAAAATGGGCTCCCAAAGAATGAGGTATAGTCCAAGTTTGTCGTTTATTGAACGTTCAGAAACTACAGCGGCTGTAATGAGCCACAGCAAAGATAAACAAAGTCAAAACAACCCGTAATTAGTAATTAGTCCAAGTTCAGAAACTGCAGCGGCTGTGATGCGTCAAGACAAAAAAGGTAAAACAACCCGAACAGGTGATCAACTCTAAACCACTCACACCTTTTTACTCTCCGTCTCTCTAAGCACATCCGTTGCCATGGCAACCGCCACAGTCGATCAGAGATTACGTTAAAAACATAACATTTAGTCCATTATGATATTAGGTTTTCAGGCTTGATATTTATTTTGGGATCATTAATAAGCCTCCCTGAACACAGCGGTGGTTGATTAGTTAATTTTAAACTCCTGCTCTGTTATTTTGGTAATGGAACCGAAACGCACAAAATTGCGCAACACCTTGTTGAAACAATAATCACTGAGATTATTATTGTTGTTGGGTCATTAATTTGATCATTTTTTGTTGTTGTTCTTTCATAAAGTTACAAACGTTTTAAGCGAGCCAGAGGAGGACGTGCTGGTCTCAGCGTCCTGGCTGCGTTCAGTTTGTCACCTAAAGCCGAGATCGACTCAAAACCTTCCGCGATCGACATATTGCACCGCTGCTCTAACAAAGCACAAACAGTTCAGAAACAATATGATATGGGAAAAAAGTTATTTATTAACTGATTAAGTCTGTTTTAGATTGTTCTTGAAAAACGAATCAGTCACGGCTGATTAGTGGGCGCAGTCGCGGCTGCAGTTTAACCCACTGATTTTTTACAGCAGACAGCCGCTCCTGTCTCTTGCAGGTACTGCGAACCTCCTCTAAATCTTTTAGGGGTACGCAGTACCCTGCCGTACCCCCTTACTTTCACCCCTGCCTATGACTGCTGCTCGTGGGGAGAGACATTTCAGTAATCTAAAACTAATAGAAAAAATTAAAGCAATCTACTTGCATACTGCATGTGGACTGTTGCATGTAAAATAGATTAGCAGTAAATATTATGCTAGTATCAGTCTTTAATCAAAGAAAGCAAGTTGCAAGCCTTTAAAATTGTAACATTTTTTATGGGAGTATAAAAAAACTCAAGGTGTGCTGTGGTGGCGCAGGGGTTAAGCACAACCCACCTATGGAGGCCTTTGTCCTCGACGCGGCCGTCGCCAGTTCAATTCCCGGCCTGGCGACCTTTGCAGAGGTCCCAATCTAATATTTTGTCAGGAGGCCCAAAATTCCTGGCGACGCCTCTGGTTCCAGCTGTCGGCAGAAGCTCAGAAGTGAAGTTAAAAGCTGAATGAAGCTTCATATCAGGCAAAGGAGTCTGAAAACAAAGAATCAAAAGAACTCTGTGAAAAAGGGGAGTTTTAAAGACGGCACTCATCTTTCAGAGAAGCAATCAAATAACTGCAGTGCATTGTGGGTAAAAGTGGCAGACAGACAAGTTTGTAGTTCCCATCTGAACAATTCCAGCTCTTGGCAGGGCTCAGAAGTGAGCATAAAAGCTGAATCAAGTTTCATGTCAGAAAAACTGAGTTATAAAATAAAGAAATAAAAAAATAAACGAATGTGATGGAAAAAGGGACTCCATAATCAAAATTCCAATCTTCAGAATAAGATACAAGCAATAATCCCGCATCCAGTGGAAGTGAGCTGAAGAAATAAAATAAAATATGACTATCCTTCATATCCTTTTCAAAGAAAGTAAAGCAAGTAATTAAAATGTTGTGAAAATAAAATGAAATACTGACCTTTTATTTATTGGATGCCATTTTCATATTTTAGTTTATATAAACTTGCATTTTAGAACAATGCAAGAACATAAACAAACCATATATTTGTTTAAAACTGTGTATGTAAAGCTCAGTTTGATTAACCATCTGTAACAACAATAAAGAGATTTGGTAAAACACAATGGGCATCGAGGTAAGGTCAGTGTCTGGCAAAAAACAAGTTCCTGCAAAGAGGAGTCTTAATGTTACCGCTTGGGAAATTCCCACCACACTTTCTCAAGAACTAAAACGTGACAAAAACAATATAACAGCAGAACTAGCATGACCTAGATTAAACATATTTCAATATATATGCAAAAAGGAAAACCATACAAACATATTTTATAAAATGCATAAATATATGCAAGTATATGTCAGTTATGACATCACTCTCTCTGTGATGTCATAATATCATTCTCTTGTTATGACATCATAAACAGTCTTAAGTACTTGAACTTTTTCCCAAGAGATCTTTCAGTGTAGCATTGAAGAAAGAGTGGCAACGTGTAAAACTTTTATGATGGAGGATCCAGAATTTCTTGAAGAACTTGAGGAATTTTATATAAGAATTCAACGAAGGATGTTGCGCGGCTCAAATGCAGAAGAATTAGCGACTGAAATGGCGGAATTAATGATGAAAATTAAAAGATTTTATAATTTGAACCAGTCAGAAGAAGATGAGATATTGGAGGCTGTAAGGGAACATCTGAGGCCAGAAGTGAGGCAGCAGAAGCAGCGTCCATCCTGGAATATGTGGACTTTCTTGTCCGATTGTGGGGAATCTTTTATGAGCGGCTTCAGCTTCGGCTTGGGTTTTGGTACAGCTGCAGGCATTGTTCTGGCTGTGTGCAAACTCCTTTCATAAACATTCTTGTGAACATGGATGGTGCTCTTGGGACGTGGAATGTCTCCTCTCTGGGATTGATTGGGAGAGGGGTTCCTGCCTCAAGTGGAGGAGTTTAAGTATCTGGAGATCTCGTTCACAAATGAGGAAAAATGGGAACGGGAGATCGACAGGTGGATTGGGGCAGCGTCTGCTGTGAAGCAGGCACTGTACCGGTCTGCAGTGGTGAAGAGAGAGCTGAGTCAAACAGCGAAGCTCTCGATTTACCAGTCGATCTTTGTTCCCACCTCAGCTGCGGTCATGAGCTTTGGGTCATGACTGAAAGAACGAGGTCCCAGATACAAGCGGCCGAAATGAGTTTTCTCCGCAGGGTGTCTGGGCTCTCCCTTAGAGATAGGGCGAGAAGCTCGGTCATCCGGGAGGGACTCAGAGTAGAGCTGCTGCTTCTCCAAGTTGAGAGGAACCAGTTGAGGTGGCTCGGGCATCTGGCCTCCCTGGTGAGGTGTTCCGGGCACGTCCCACCGGGAGGAGGCCCCAAGGAAGACCCAGGACACGCTGGAGGGACTATGTCTCTCGGCTGGCCTGGGAACACCTTGGGATTTCCCCCGAGGAGCTGGGAGAAGTGGCTGGGGAGAGGGAAATCTGGGCCTATCATCTGAAGCTGCTGCTCCATGACCCAGAAACAATAGAGGAAAATGGATGGATGGACAAAGGCTTTTGTTATCATGCAGTTTCTAAGGGCTTGGCATGTAAGAGGATGAGGAGGTTCCAAAAACAACTCTAGGGAGGATTCTTCACTTTCACTTGTTTTGCATGACCTGTGGAGGTCAAACAGAGTTGTTCACTCTGTTTAATTCCCTGAAATTGATTCACTTACCTGAAGATTACATTGTTTCTTCGGTGGAAACTGAAATCCTGGGTACGCCTCGCTGTCTTCCTGCACAAAAAGGAGGACAAAGGTTACTACTTATCTGACTAAATTAATACAAACATGATAAAAGAAGAGACTAAATAGATTCCTCAAAGTGAGGTCCTTGCCTGGGGCCTTGGGACTTTCTGTTTGGACGTCGTCTACTGGGTCTTTTGGACCTTCTTTCCTGCAATGAAGAGAAAAAAAGACATTACTCACCTGGAATGTATTTCTTCTTTTTGTAATGGACAACCAGGTTGTTTACTTGTGATTTGGGGGTTTTGTTTGGTTACCTGCAGAATCTCCTGAATTGGGTGGTTCAATTGCAGGTACTGGTTATAAAAAGTTTTATATACTTTGATTGTAATGTGGGCTGCACAGTGGTGCAGTTGGTAGCACTGTTGCCTTGCAACAAGAAGGGTTCGATTCTCGGCCCTGGAAGACTCCATGTCTTTCTGCATGGAGTTTGCATGTTCTCCCTGTACATGCATGGGTTCTCTCCGGGCACTCCGGCTTCCTCCCATAGTCCAAAAGCATGACTCTCAGGGTTAATTGGTTTCTCTAAATTCTCCCTATGTGTGTGTGCATAGTTTTTTGTCCTGTGCCTCGGTGTTGCCCTGCGACAGACTGGTGACCTGGCCTCTTGCCTGGAACATTAAGTCTCATCAACTTGTTGTTTGTACTCATTGAGTCCATGCAACAACTAAAATAAAATAAAAAAGGAAACTATTTGAAAGTGGTGAGGATTTCGGCTGGTAAAAAGTTTAACATTTTAACATGTCCAGACACTACGCCATTTCTACGGAAGCAAACCGAAAAGTTTTGAACAGTACAACTATGTCAAGTAATGACAGTCTTGTGTATAGTTAGTATATTGCTGCTATTGTATGCAGAAAAAAACAAATACATTTTGCTGACAATATCTTGGGTGAGTTTAGGAATATTGTTTACCGTGACAAAGTCTTGACCAAATACATTATTCACATAGAACTTTTGATGTCAAGACATTTTTTCATTTATGTTGCCGCATGTTACGCAGAGCGGGCTTGTAATGTGGGACTCACCTACCGGTCCGGGATAAATCTGTTCTCCTTCCTCCTCTTTGGGCCTTTTCACTTTGCAAAGAAACTTTCCAAAGACATCTGATCTGTTTCTTACTCATTTTGCTGCTTGTGGGTTCAGTGTTGGTGCCCAAGTAACCAGACTTCCAATGATTCTCTTCCTGCTAAAGAGCCCCCTGGTGGTTGAAGAAAAATCCACATATAAATAGCTTATAGTCCGGAAAATACCATAAATAAAAAATAATCTGAATGCTCTCTGGTATTGTTCAGGGGGCCGGACCAAATGTGGAGGCGGGCCGGATCCGGCCCGCGGGCCGTAGTTTGGGGACTTTTGTTCTATAGAGTCCTTTTATGTTTAATTTACTGGTGTCATCGCAACTGAACTAACAGGCGCCCGTGAGAAAATGAGCGACCGACCGCGGTTCTAGTTACGTGAGGAATAAAGCTACTGTACAGGAACTGCTGCAATTTGTTCTAATGATCAGATTCATTAATATACCGTCAGTTATCAGCTATAAAATTAAACTGTTCTGGAAGTTGTTGGAAAATAATATGGTTATGTTCAGGAGTGAAATTAGTTTTAAATTCTTGGGAGTACTATGACAAAAGTATAGTATATATAGTATATATACACTGCTCAAAAAAATAAAGGGAACACATTAACATTTAAGTGAACAATGAAGTGTTCCCTTTATTTTTTTTAGCAGTATATATACAAAAGTATATATATATATATATATATATATATATATATATATATATATATATATATATATATATATATATATATATATATATATATATATATATATATATATATATATATTCAAGAATTTAATTTCACACAATTATCACCGTAAAAGCCATTTGTTTGTTAAATACTCAATGAAACATATAGTTATAAATGACGTATACTCACAGAACGAGGTAATTAGTCCAAGTTCAGAAACTGCAGCGGCTGTGATGCGTCAAGACAAAAGTAAAAAAAAAAGGTAAAACAACCCGAACAGGTGATCAACTCTAAACCACTCGCACCTTTTTACTCTCCGTCTCTCTGCCGTTTAAGCACACCCGTTGCCATGGCAACCTCCTGCGCTCCACAAGCCGACCAGAGATTATGTTAAAAACACAACATTCAGTCCGTTACGATATTAGGTTTGCAGGCTTGATATTTATTTTTGCGATTAATAAACCTCTCATGAACACAGGGTGGATGATTAGTTAATTTTAAACTGCTGCTGGTTATGGAACCGAAACGCACAGAATTGCGCAACACCTTGTTGAAACAATAATTACTGAGATTATTATTTTTGCTGGGTCATTAACTTGAGCGCGTTTTGTTTTTTTTTTTGTTGTTGTTAATAAAGTTTGAACGTTTTAAGCGAGCCAGAGGAGGACGTGCTGGTCTCAGCGTCCTGGCGGCGTTCAGTTTGTCACCTAATGCCGAGATCGACTCAAAACCGTCCGCGATCGACGTGTTGCACGGCTGCTGTGCAACAGCAAACAATATTGTTTCTGAACAAACAGTTCAGAAACAATATGAAATGGGGAAAAAAATTATTTATTAACTGATTAAGTCGTGTTTTAGATTGTTCTTGAAAAACTAATCAGTCACGGTTAATTAGTGGGCACACTCGCGGCTGCACAGTTTAACCCATTAATTTTTTACAGCAGACAGCCGCTCCCCTCTCTTGCAGGTACTGCGTACCCCCTCTAAATCTTTTAGTGGTACGCAGTACTCTGCCGTACCCCCTTACTTTCACCCCTGGTGTTAACGCTATAAAATGAACGCTCTCTATCACCCATGGAGGGATTTCTGGATTTCTTTATTTAAATTGGTTCATTTTTCAGAGGGTATCGTGATTTTAGCTACCAGTAGCAGGAGAACGGAGCTGCGCCAAGAAGCTAACAAACACTGAATAGAAGAAGAGCTGCCATCGATACAGTTGCAGCCAAGCATGATTTAATGTTACACAATACAGTTTTACCAAGTTGCTCAAAGTCTAAACTGGTATTGTTGTGCATTTAAGGTGTAAAGTTTACCTTCGACCAAACGCCCCCCAAAGGCATCCCAGCGCCCCCCTTTTGTAAAAATGTTCGCCAGCGACCCCTGCCGTCCTCTGAACGCCCCCTGGGGGGCGGTACCGCCCACGTTGAGAACCGCTAGTCTAGGCTATGAATTGCTTGCCCACAATTGTCAAAAAAGTACAATTTCCTCAGTTTGTGTTGACAGTTGCTTTGAGGCAATAGGGGGAAAAAATTAGGAAGAATGAGATTTGCCACGGCTGTTCGGCGTTTTTTTATGGAGTTCACTCTGGAGAAATGGGAGATGGCTTATTTGCTTTGGGGTGGGATTTAGCTTTTACAGACAATTTTCACACTTTTGAGTTCTCTGCATCTAAGTAAGCCTTAACCACTTGATAAAAGCAAAGGAAGCAATGCTACTGTCATCCTTAAAATAGGATTTGAGATATCAGTGCAGCTATTTTTCATCCACTGTTTCCTAATGTACAAAATGTCTAACAACACACCATGTTGTACAGCAGCATGTTTTCATAAACCCATGAGGCTTCAGTCATAAAAAAAGCTGTTAGGTTTGTGATACCTCTCTGACAGTTTCAGTAAAGAGGGGATGTATATTTCATCTTTGCTAGCAAGTCCCATCGACATTCAGCATGTGGATGCATGGTCTCTGACCCACTTCAAGAGGCAGAGAATAGAGGATGGCGAACAAGATCAAAAACATTTCCCCTGCACTGTAACAGATAACTGGAAACGCTTAAAATATCCAGTGACTCTGAACTTTGAGTCAGTCAGTGCATGGCGAATTACAAGTTCACCATGCAAACTTGTAATTTGCATGGCGAAGCACTGATGAACATAATTTCACCAGGTATTTTGACGTTCCTCCACAGTTACACATATAAAGCTTAACTGATTGACTTTCCATAGCCTGCAGGTACGTGTGTGCTCAGATTTCTTTCACCAGCTGCATTTCCAGTATGAATGTGCGTAAAACTTTGATATTCTGCTAATATAAAAAAAAACAATTTTGCAACTGCGATGTGTTGATTAAATAAGAAATGCAATTTAAATTCACATGTGTATAAGTTTAACTTGATGCCATTAAATAACATGCTGTGCCTTCATCCTCCTACCTCCTAACCCTAACCCTAACCCTTTTCCAGCAGAAGTAACCTCTGGTTGATCATGTGACTTATGTGATGCGAAAGAAAATGTTTCCATTGCAGTTTTGCGAAATACTACAGAGCCTGTCTGGTGAGGTGGGGAATAAAAAACTCCTGACCATGACTTAATCTTGGGAATGACTTGTTTAATTTGTGGCCATAACTTGTTATAATTAAGTCATTCCCACAAAATATTAGGTCGTGTCCATAATTTATTAATTTTTCTCCCATATTACCAGAAAGGCTCCATAAAATACAGTAATCTTGATGCAGCTGAAAGAGCAAGAACTTTTTATTAAAAAAACATAATTTATTTTTAAATTGGCATGTTTCCACAAAGCAAACTTATTTTTGTAATTTAAATTTGCACAATTTTATGGTCAATGGAAATGCAGCTACTGACTGCTGCTGACAGGCTCCATCTGACAGCTTCCTGTGGACACAGGAACTAAGGAAATTGAAAGATGCCAACAAAAATAACAGCCCACTAAAACAAAAACATAGTGTTTATGTGTAGTGAACATCTCTCAATGTTGACAGGAGGAAAACCGACTATTGGTAGAGAAGAGCAATTGTGAACGAGGAGGGCTAACACAAAGACCCAAGTTTCAGGTTAATTTGTTGCTTTTAGTAAACAGCAAAATGAGTGAGTTGACATGGACTATGATGAACTAACTCATCCTGTCAGATGGAGCTCTGACAGAGGAAGCCTGCTTCTGTCGGAGGAAGACCATTGTCAGTGGTCTGTGCATTTTCATTGACCATGTAATTGCACAATTTGACATTTCAAAAATAAATTTGAGTAATGGAAAAACACCACTTTTTGAAAACAAAACAATTGTTTTTTGCTAAAAAGTTTTGGCATGGAGAATATATATATATATATATATATATATATATATATATATATATATATATATATATATATACATATATATAATTATTATTTTTTGGCCGTACTGAATTGGTTTATTTTACAAAACTGCAATAGTTAGCATTCTTAACGCACCACGAGTCACGTGATTAACAACCGAATGTTGGCACAGGCGCAAACCATGAAGAAGACGACAGGAAGCAGCTGGAGGATCATCTTTTTTAATGAGTTATTGTGCAAACAAACTTTAGATGTGTGATTTTAATTACACTTTTTATTTAATGGAAACAACAAAATTTTAGTTGTTTTTCAAACACAATGCTAGACCAAACTGGGACAGATCCATTTAGTCTCTTGTATAATACAGTAACAAATTCTCCCAAAAACACTAACATCTAATGTTGGCTTATGCATATTTTTCACAGCAGTTGCAGTGATGTCAAATTATACCTAATTTGTATATTAGGTATAATTAAAGAATTAAATTAGTTAATTCTTTAATCTACATAGAGTAATTCATGTTCTTTATGTAGAAACAGCTTGGCTGCCAAAATACAAATTACAGTTTTTAGAAAGCTAAACAAATTCATGCAATAAGGAGTAAATGAAAAGGAGTTGGTCAATGTGTTTTATCTGCTGTGGTTACGTTTACAATAAAAACAATGAGTTAAAGAAACTACTGTCTAAGTTTAAGGTTCCTAAATGGTATTGAAGAAGACAACTTAAAATCCAGATTACTGAACAAGTAATATTTAAGTTCATTTTCAATATTTAGAAAATTGTGTATGATTTGGTGGTGCACTGTTCAAGATTTTGCCTGTCTATGTTGACTATATGGTGAAATCTTGGGTCAAAAAGTGAATGGTGAATATTTTCAGCATTGACTTGCCTGAGGTACTTGGCAGGTAAAAAGCTAATGTCTTAAGGAAGTGTGAAATAAAGTCTCTAACTCACCCATTAAATTTAGAATTATTAGAAAGCAGAATCTTAAATCATTTTACCTTAAAAGGGAGATAGAAAAAAATCTAAACTACTATGGTCTCCTGGCAAATGTGAAAAACAGACATTTACATCTTGTGGCAGAGTATGGTGAAGCAAAACCACACTTAACATGAGGTGAACACATAAACACAGGCCTTGACAAGGATGCCATCTTAGGAGAAAATGGACTGTACTGAATTCTGATAACAAGAATCCATGAAGCAGAACCAGAAGCCTCACTTCTTTGTCCAAGTGCAGCCGTTAAGATAAATAGGCTTGTCTCTGAACACCTCCATCCTCTGATCAAACTGTAAACAAATGGTCTATTCTTTACATTTTTTTTTATTGGTTCACACCCCAATAAATATTTTGGTTTTCTAATAAAGGTACACATACAACATAATATAGTTTAAAACATCTAGAATTTACATAACATTAAACATTAAAATGCAATGGTAAACACTAAAAATGTCACCTAATATAGTACTCTTGAGTACCTAATTTACATCACCTGTTTTTATGTCTGTGATTATGTTGGAGATATGTGTAGTTGGATTCAAGGTCAAGCTGCTCAAAATTTAAATGTTAAAAAATTACATGACATTAGCCTTACAACTTAGAGATGCTATGCTAGATTCACACACTCCATTACAAAATTCTTACAGATTTAAAAAAAAATTACGCTACATAATATCACCTTATATGTCATAACCATTTCACCATGGTACTTTAGCTGAATGCAAATGTCTGACAGTTACTTTACAACTTTCAGTTCAAGGGTGTTTTCATACCTGATAGTCTGGTAGACTCAGTTTGATTGAAAGTTGCAACATTTGTTACATTTTCAGCTGGTGTGGTTCTCGTTCACACTGCTCTGTGTCAATCGAAGCAAACCTTTTGAAAAACCTGTTTACCTTCTTGCCTGTGGTGGCGCTGCACCAAGAACCACTGAAGAAAACAAGATGAAAACCTCAGAAGACATGATAGCAACTTACTCCTTCACAAAATTTTAAAAAATGGAGTAGTCAGATTTTAGCGGTGGGAGGATTTCTCTTTTGTCGTTGGCACTCTACCTGGATTGAGTTTTTCAGGATATTATATTTATTCCCTCCTCTAGATGGCACTTTCAAATTACATGTGATGTTACAGCCTTAAAACATTATCAAAGTAATTTAGAAGAATAAAGCATCTCTCTCTTCATGCCTTTTGAGCCACACCAGGCAGACACAGTGTTAGCCACAATGATTAACACTTTCAGTTAGTCATGCAGCCGTGGGGAAAAAAGTGTAAACTAAGCCATAAGTAGCAAGCATAGCTGTAAACACTTAAAGGATTGTTAGCTCTCTCATTACACATCTCATAATATAGTCAAAGCATAGTTGCTTCTAGCTTAATTAGCATGATTGACCTTGTTATGTGTGTGCACATTGTTGTGCTGCAAGTCTTCGCAAGAAAACCCAATAAACTTTGCAGTCATTTCAACCAATAACTTCTCATTTTAAAAGTGTGAGCCTGCGGCTCTTTAGAATAACCCTGATTATGAAAAAACAAGGCTACAATCACCGTCCCGCTGCCGTTCATCCATCAAACAGCATGGGAGTTTACATTTAGAGTGCAACAACAAGCCTAGTCAAGATAAGTTGTCTCCATTGGAGACGGCATGATCACTTCTGTGATTTGTGGCCACCATTTTTTCTGCTCTTCTCCCCTCTGCTTCGTCCAGGGGCCTGAAGTTGGCTGGAGGAAGTTAAAGGTGCTGACAGCAAGAGCAGGGAGCCAATTGGCCACGGTGGGAATTAATGAAAAAGGCATTAGTAATAGGATCACAAAGATGTATTGGAGATGTATTGGAGAAAGTCAGAAACTGGTAAGACTGTTATTCTAAGCACCACAAGTCAAATATTCCTCCAACTTTATATTTATAGTGCTCACAGAAAGTTACCCTGCAATTTAACATTCCACCGCTGTCATGAGATGCTTCCAACGTGTTAATTTGTATATTTGGTTGAAACGTTACCTTTAAACTTCAATTTTCATTTAGTTTTAAATTGGCTTCAGTTTTAAGCTTTTAAATTTGTCAGACCCTTTGTTACTTCTATATTGATTTTTTCTTTATGTGCTTGACATATTAAGCTAACTTTATGCTTTTTGTACCAACCTGCTGAGTGTTTTGTGGCAAAAAAAAGTCAGAACTGTGACTTAAAAAAAAAAAAATCTGAATTCTGACTTTAATCTTAGAATTCAGATTTTGTGTCATCCATCCATCCATTTACTTTCTGGTTATAAACCCAGATGTGCCTGATGGTGCATAAACAGTTTAA
The DNA here is from genome assembly GCF_904066995.2 of Poecilia reticulata. NCBI lineage: Eukaryota > Metazoa > Chordata > Actinopteri > Cyprinodontiformes > Poeciliidae > Poecilia > Poecilia reticulata. The sequence continues at coordinate 30,074,869 of NC_088834.1, forward strand.
ACAATTCTGATTCTGAAAAAAGTGTGATTTTTTTTCCCACTGTACTACTTTTTCATGCACACTCTGAGATTCCCTGTGCACTAGTGGTGGTCAGATCAATCCAAAAATACTGATAATATCAGTAACCGATTGATGCTAATATGATAAGATCAATACTTCAGCTTTTTTGAAATGTTATTTTATTTTTGTATTGTGGTTTCTGAATTCTATCTCAAAGATTTCGTTTTAAATTGCACTTATATGGTCATTTATTTTGCACTTGATTTAGGAAAACAAAATTTCCACTGTTACTGTTTATCAGTTTAGAGAAGTATTTTGTAGATGCCTATAAACTTGGTCCAAATTCTGTCCAAGGTTTTAACAAAATATTTCAAAGGAAAAAAAAAACGCAAAAACAAAAGACAAACATTTGATAATATATCAAACTTAAATATCAGCCCTCAATATACTTGGTATTGGATTGATACTAGAAAGTACAGTATTTCACTCCTCTACTGAACAAATACATCTGACTCACCTTGGAAGTCAAAGAGCAGAAAATATTACAAGAAATCATCCCACAGTTAATATCAATGTGAAAACAGCTTCTCTCCACCCAGATTATGTATGATCATACATGAGGACACACCATGTGATGAATGAATGTGTGTAGAGACGGTGGTCATGACCTTTACATATTGCATCATCAATGCATTAATAATGCACCGTGCAGCTCTCTGCTCAGCGCCACTTCCATGTTTCATACTGCGAGTCGCACAACAGCAGCCGTTCATTCTCCCACATTGGCTCACCAGCTTTGTCTGTCAACCAGCCCTAAGGGCCTTTTTAAAAATTAATGAGCACTGCTTACACTGTAAATAACTGCTGGTAATGCATCGTGGGTTATTTGAAATGTAAAACCTACATTCATGCTTTGATTATCTATGTATCTGCCCTGAGCGAGGAGACAGTGTACTTGCAGCCTCGTTGGCGACTCCCTCACCAGCCTGCTGAACGATTCCCAACAAAAGTTTGGCAAAGTGGGGCGGGATGCAGTGAGGGGGCAATGCACCAGCACTTTTAGGGTGCTTTAAATAATATGCAACAATGCTGAAGAAGGTAATCACATTTTGAGACCCTGAGGAAAATGTCATGTTGTAATTTCTTAGTGTTTTTTTTTATTATTATTTTAATTTCACAGCAAAACACCACTGACTGCTAATACTTTTTTATTCCTGCATCTTTTGTTTTATGTTAAAGAAACCTTATCCTGCTTTCTCAGTAAGCAACTTACAGCTGCCGGCAGACAAACAGCCCTGGGACTCGGCCATCAGTCAACATGTCAGCCCTCATTAGTTTTCTCCTGGATGTACCCTTAAACAAGCCCAACCTTGTGTCTTTATAATTGTGTGTCCATAGTTACAGATAACAGGCTTCAGCACAGTGAATAATTAATTGGGGTAAATTGCACAATTGTAATTTGGGTTCCTCCCTTAGCAGTCACACAGTCATCTGTATTCTACGTGAGACTGGAAGTCTATTTTCTGCCCCATATCAATTTTTTATATGCAGTCATTTGTCCTCGGGGGACGAATAGCGTCTCAGCTCTGGGTACTGAGTTCTCACCCGTCCCCGCAGCATTCCGCTGACATTTCCTGGACTCCTGAACGGCATTGTATTTATTCTTATTTAAAATTTCTGTCCTAATTTTATAGAACACGTATCCCTGTTGCTCTGAACATCAAGGATATATATGCTGCGAGTTCACAAAACTATTACCCAAGGTTTTCTAGGAACAGCATGACAATTTCTCTCTTTTTCTTCCACCCAAGTCGATTACATCCAGTCGCTACCTTTAACCGGCGGCCATAATGACCCCATCCCATACTACAAGAGAATGAATTTCAGTGGCACCTGATTATCAGCTTGCTTAATGAGTCCGGCCTCTGCCTCCCACCACTACGCTGTTCAGGAAGAAAAAAAAAAAACGGAGAGCCTCACTCCAGATGGTCGTACCCTTCAGAAGTCTCTCTCTTCTCTGTAATGGAGCAGGTTGGCTCCAGCTCCCTGGGCTGAGTGCTGGGATGAGTCCAGGCTGCTGCTGTTAATGAGCCTCGGCGTTCCTCCTCTGTCTTGCTGGGGTTTTACGCTCGTCACATGCGCTGCTTCTGTTTTATCTGCTCCTGTGTGCTCGCATGTAATCAGATTGGGGAGTTAAGAAGCAGGCCAGGCACCTGACGCCCACCTGCCTGCGTGTTATATGGCTGACATGCTAACCTAGTTGTGATCATGGCAGTATAAAGGGGCAGTATTATGTGTTTTCCAGGCACATAGTGCCATTTTATAGCACAATCAAGTAACTGTTACCTTCAGTTATAAAAATAAAACGATCAGGTTTATTTGTATAGAACATTTCAGCAACAATGCGGTTCAAAGTCGCAACACTAACTAAGCACGTTGAGTCCTGACACTCAGTTAGGATGTATGTTGTAGGTTCATGGAAAGATTGTTTTTCTACTTAATGTTCAGCAGGGACGCCAGTGTCGGAGTTCAGAGTCTTTTTCTATAAAAGCTTTATGTTCAATAGTTTGGAGCACAGCTGCTGTCAACAGTGGCACTATATTTCACACTGACCACTTAAAATGAAGACAAGGAGAGCACTTAAACTGTCAACACTGATAGCAGTTTTGGTGGAGTAGCTGATGTTAAAATTCTTTTGAGCACAATCTTTCTTCAATTTTTCTCAAGTATCCATCCGTCCATTTGCTATGCTTGCTTCGTTCTTAGCTTAGCTCTCTCTCAGGGTCATGGCAGGGCTGAAGTTTATTGTAAACGGTCGAAGGGCAATTGGTGCGTTACACCCTCAGCAGGCTGCCAGGCAATCACAGGGCCCACACAGAGACAAACAACCATGCACCATGCACTTACACTTAAGGCTTGTTTGTTGCCCTAACAGGACCATTATTACACAGGTGAAAAAAACAGAGTACCGTGAACAGGCAAACATCACAGAAGACGGTTCCAAAAATACCAGCATTAAAGGGGAAATGTTGCCTAAGACTGACTTTTGTTTAGCTTTACATCATGTTATTTTGTTAGTCCCTCATCAAAAACATATCTGGAGTATTTCTTTGATTCTTACATGCATGTTTGAGAAATCCTTTTATTCTGGGTGCAGAAAGCGAGTGGTGTAACAGAGTGCTTCCTTGATTGTGCTGTAGAATGGCACTATATCCCTGGAATATGCATAGTGCTGCACCTTTAAGATAACTTTAATTTAGGCTGGTTGCTGGAATCATTGTAGTTCAACATTTATCCAGTTTATGGACCTAAGATTGTCAGAATCTGTGTTTGTTTCTATGCAAATCTGAGTCTCTCCTGATTGGTTCCCTGCTGGAAGTAACCTGGAGCAGAGCTGCACACCTGCAGCTCTTTGGGTCATTAGCCTGAGAGTAATCATTCTGCTCTCCACTGAATGATTACTCACACAGGAAAGTCTCCAGCATCCTTGTACCGCTCTTTAGAAAGGCTGGACTTTTTTGTGAGATATCTAGATTTTGAGCTGTACAGTGAGACCTCAGCTTGTTGGTCTGCTCCACTCACTCACTCCCTGCCTCAGGTTCTTTGGTGACCTCACTTGTTTCAAAGTCAGAAGCAGAATTGTAATATCACCTGCAGCTCTCAGCTCAGCCTCCAGTCCAGAGACTTGCCTCAGACTCACTAGATGTTTTGGTCTGGAACCTATTTGCGGGGCAACGTCCTCTGTTTGAGAAGCTTCCCAGGGACCATAAGACCATTTAACCTGCCTCAACTAACAACCATCCACACTTCGTTCTGTCACTAATCCATCTGTCCACTCCCAGAAGAACTCTGAACCTGATCCATGGCGAGAAGTCCCATAGTATTTCTGTTGTTGTACATATTGTAAACAAATTCTTAACTTTGTTTTCCATGTCTGAGTCTACATGTGGGTCAGAAGTCTTTCTCCAAACATGACAAAGGAGTTCATCAACACTCTGGATTTGTTTTATGCAAATATCACAGATGAATACAGATATAAAGCAAGACCTCTGCTTGGATCATAAACAAACCCCTTTTGTCAGATGATGATTACAGGAAGGCAATGCAGGATTACATGTAAAAATACCAAGAGCAGCACTGAAACAAAACAAACAAGGACTTTATAACAATGATCACAGACATGAGGCTAAACAATTGGTGATGAAGTTGTTCCTTCTAATCTTAAGGATTTTGCTGGCCTGTTGTTTAATGTTGGATGCAGAGAATCTGCTTCAGCTCTTCAGAGGTAATGGCAAAAAAAAAAAAAAAAAAGTTTCTTCTTCTGCCCGGAGACACCCTACATATCCTCCAGGGCTCACCGAGTCGGACAAAATGGCAGAAATACGGGCACAAGGCTCATGTTTCATAAAAGAGAGAACAAAGCGATATTCATCACCTGTGAGTCTGAAACAGCAGTCTGTACACTTCCTCAGAGACTGGAGCTTTATATTGTGCTCCACATGAGCAGGGCTTGGTCTAACACACAAATCAAATTTCACAGAATGCTCAGAATATAAACTAGGGGAGTTGAAAGACAATAATTTGTGCATATTTTAGTTGTTGCGCAACACCCCGCCCCCTTCTCTCTCTACTTCCCCTTCTGAGAGGAAGGAGATGTGCTACCAGCTCTCCACCTAACGGGTGAATTGAGTTTTCTAAATCTGCTGGGATTTACCCTGAAGTAAACTGTTTAAACTGGTGTCGAGAAAGACTAGCCTGGTTTCTGACGACCTTCATCCAGATGTCCCACCCTTCTTCACCCTGTGAATTAGCCAGACTGAATAGCCTGCAGCCAACTAGTTCCACAAGGCACACCTGTTAACGGTCACTCCTTCTCTTTATTATAACTTGCACTTGCGACTGAACCAGGTTGGTTTTAGTGACTTGGGCGACTCCCAAGGGTGTTGTTTACATATAGTGTTTGGGTAAAAGCAACCTATCAAACGTTTTCCATTTTTTCCTCCCCAGAATCAAACTTCATATCTATTTTATGACCATCAAAGAACTTTGAGGTGACTCATTAATTGAATGTCCACATCTCTTAGATTTTCTTTATGCTAATTGTTTTATTAGTAAGGTATTTTTGCGAGAGTCAGTACAGCTTAATTCAGTAGCAGAAATAATCAAATAAGCAAAACCAATCATCTAGGCTATCTTTCCCTAATGCTGACACTGAGAACTAAAAAAGGGAGCCTTTGGGAGAGACGAATGGAGAATGGCATTTTGAACCCCAGAACTGGCCTGATGCTGAAGGAGGTGTTGCAGTAACAGGAGGCTCACAGCGCTGATCGATGAGGGCAGATGTCCCTGCAGGTATGATGAACTTCCGTCTCTGCTTCGATGGTGAGGTGACACAGGACTTGGGTGCTGGCAGGAAGTGTACTGATTTAGAGCAGCAGGTCTGGGGTCTTAGGGTGACTTCCTTTTGTGTGTAGGGGTCCTCAGCTTCTTGTCTTGCAGCTCTGAAGCTCCCTTCACCTTGTCTCATGATCTTTCTGGTCCGTTGAGATGTAGACGAGCTGGTCTCATGGAAGGAACACACCAGTTTTTCCTCTTTGCCTTTGTTCTTTGCCTTGGTCTTCATCTTTGTCTTTATTTTTATGTTCATCTTTGTCTTGTTTCTTTGGGGTCTGAACCCAGCTGATGAGAGAAGTGCGATTTGAAGCCACATGAAGGCTGATGGGTTTGGTCCCCATGCGTACGACAGTCTTCGGCTCTGTGGCCCCGGCTCTTCAGCTGCAGAGTTCTTTGTCCATCTTGATATTGGCTCGAAGCTGCCTGGAGGATCCAACCAAAGGTTCCTCTTTTACACTCACCTTTTATAGGGTTTATCTATCCTTTTGGTGCGTTTGCATTGGCTAGCACTGTTGCTGTGACTGTCTCATTGGCTGACTGGTTGGACAGATGATCTCATATCCATCACCGTCTTGGAGACGTGACATGATGTCTGTTCTAATGACCCCGAGTTGCTCAACAGTTGTCTGCCCAACCTTTTCTTTGGAAAGTTTAAGTTCAACAATAAGGCCTTGGTCATCTCTACTCTCCCGTCAGTTCCTCTTTTCTCCAATCCTTTCTCCTACCATCTACCTCCAACACAACATCAGTGATCTTTAATTAGTTACACATTTTACATCATCTCAAGTTCAATGTCAAAATCACATTTAAAACCTTTTAAGTTTCTTTCTGACTCAGCATTAATTTATAACTAATATCCAGAATTTATTAGTTACTCTTATTATAATCATAATGTGAGTTATTACAGACGGGGTTCTGAAAAGAAACCAGGAATAATCCATTATTCTAATTATTTGATACCAAAGTTACAGTTACTTGATTTACTTGTACGTATTTACACAAGTGTAAGTGTAAGTAGTATTTCTTATAAGCAAAACAATATTAATATAAGTATTTTACTTTGGGTCTTATTCAATTGCTCAAAATGTTTAGATTTCTTTCTTTAAAACTTTTATGCTTTGAAATAAGGAGTAGTCTGAACTATTTTTATACATATGCAGGCTGGAAACTTACTTCCTCTTTTCTCAGGAAGCATGCTGTTCCTGTTTCATGACTCTCTTTGTGTCTGACTATGATTTCTTATGATTAGATAGAAAAAAGTAGTAGAATTAAAGCAAAGTTTGCAAGACCCAATAACAACACACACAACCAGATTAATTTTATTACAGTCTGACTCTACTGTTGGATCTTGATGTTATTTGTGTAATTAATTTTTTATTTTATTTTTTTTTTATTTTATTTAAACATCCAATGTGGGCATTGACCACAGGAACAAAGCAAACATGACATGTTTTTTTGTCTTTTTTTCTACCCTTCCCCCTTGTAACCTCTACCCTTCTCTAACTATCCCCATCCTGCTGCAACAAAAAGAGAGAATAATAAATAAATAAACAACAATAATAATAATAATAATAATAATAATAATAGATAAATAAAATAAGAAAAATACAGAAGAGAGAGAAAGAAAAAAAAAAAGAAAAAAAGCCACAAGCAAAGAAACCGGGAGACAACTCCAAGACGTGGGCAACATGCAAACAGGCGTCTATACAACCATGGGTACACAAACCGAGTCAGGACACGGACATTCAAAAGTGCACAGCTGGACGAACACTGTCAATAGCCAGAACCACAATGAAACATTGAGGTCGCTGGGCCGGGGCACAGGCACACACACATCAGAGCCAGCATCTGCATGGCCCTCAGGCTCGAGGGAGGGCATCCAGTCTCTCAAAATAAAATAATAGAGGGGCCCAGGTTTTATAAAATTTTCGGATCGAACCTCTGACACAAAATTTGATCTTCTCTAAATTAAGGAACATGGTCAGATCTTTCAACCAGAGAGAAGCCTTGGGAGGGTGTTCTGATTTCCACGCTAAAAGTATTCTTCTTCGGGCGAGGAGAGTTGAAAAAGCCAGTACATTTTTAAAATCATGTGTTAATGATATACCCTCCCCTGGAACTCCAAAAATTGCCAATACAGCACTGGGTTGGATGCCTATTTCAAAAGCTTCAGATAGGATCTGAAAAATAGTTGACACAGTTTGTTACAGGACCAGAACATGTGCGTTAAATTCGCCTTAGCTATATGGCAACGAGCACAGGTTTCACTGACTGTAGAATAAATCCTTGAGAGTCTGGCTCTGCTGTAATGAATCCTATGAAGAACCTTGAACTGAATGAGTCCAAGTCGAGCGCATGATGTTGACCCATTAACTCTATGCAATGCATGATCCCAAGTCTCATCAGAGATGTGTATTCCAAGTTCTTCTGACCATTCTGCTCTGATCTCATCGAGCTTTATTGCATTGAGTGATGAGATGCTATTATAAATTTTGGAGATGAGACCTCTACAATGTGTAGGGGTTTGCAAGAGGATGTCCATTCCTCCCTTTGGGGGTAAGTTGGGAAAGCAAGGACTGATGTTACGAACAAAGTCTCGAATCTGGAGATATCGGAATAGGGAGGAATGCTGTAAACTGAATTTAGAGGAAATGGCATCAAAGGTAGCGAAAATACCATTTATATAAAGGTCACTAAATTTACTTAAGCCTGCTCTCTGCCATTGGGCAAAGAGGATCTAACATGGATGGCAGGAAAACATGATTATTACATATGGGACTGTAGATAGAGAAGTTTGTCATATTGAAGTGTTGTCTGAATTGTGACTATATTTTTAGAGTGGAGATTACAACTGGACAAGAAGAATGTTGCTTAGGAGAGAGAGGGAGCTTTGAGGTAATTAATGCAGGGAGTGATGATGGCCGACATGCATTCAGTTCTAATTGGCACCAGTCAACATCCGGTTGTTGGAGCAAACAGACTACTTTTTGTAGGTTTGCTGCCCAGTAATAATACAACAGGTTAGGTAGAGCCAAACCCCCACTTCCCTTTGTCTCTGAGTTTGATTAAGTGGGAAGGCTAAGTCCAATATTACTGGTGAATGATCAGACTCTACAATAGCAGAATATTCACTCTTCTTGACAAAGGGCAGCAGAGTTTTGTCTACAAAAAAACAATCAATCCTTGAATATGACCGGTGGACATGTGAAAAAAAAACAAACTCCCTATTATCTGGAAACAAAAAGCGCCAAGGATCTATGCAGCCCACTTCCTTCATGAATACTCCCAAAGCCTGAGCCATCTTTGATGGAGGTGACAATCTAGAGCTGGATCAGTCTAGGGTCGGATCCATTACACAGTTTATGTCACCACCCAATATCAAACGGTGAGAATTCATACTTGGTAAAGCAGAGATTAACTTGGATATGAAAGTGGGGTCATCCCAGTTGGGAGCATAAATGCAAGCAAGTATAACTTGAATATTATATAGGGAGCAGGATACTATAACATATCGGCCCTGTGGGTCTGATATGGACTTGCTTAAAGTAAACTGCACATTTTTATGCATTAATATTGCTGTCCCTCTTGGTTTTGTATTAAATTGTGAATGGTAAACTTGTCCCACCCAAGGCTTCTTAAGTTTTATTTGGTCTGCAGAGACCAAGTGGGTTTCCTGTAGAAATGCTATTTCTGTTTTTAGTTTTTTTAAGGTGGGCAAAAATTTTAGCCCGTTTCACTGGTCCTCTCATGCCCTTTACGTTCCAACTAGTAAAGCGAACTGCTGAGGCCCCCTTTCTCACACCGCCGTTACACACGTCAGCCATGACAATCCGATCTTATACCCGTCCCCGCCCAACAGCCCCACCAGGCACTTCATGGTTTCATTATCCACAATGTTCAAGCTTGTGATAAAAAGAAAGTAGAAAAACCAATACAAAACAGCTGTATGAATGAAAAAAGCAGCACTGAACCCAACCCTTATTAGAACCCACCCCAACTGTATCCCTGCTTCTCTTGATGAAGCCAACTGCTGTCCCTTAAACACCTCGTAGGTCTTCCGATAGGACACACTCACTGTCCCAAGCTGACTTTGGAAGGTTCCCAATGAACTTAGCGTGCAGGAGTTACGCACTTAGTACAATGAATTAAAACAGCACTAGCAACTATAAAACAGTGGGTAATAAAAGCTCCACGGGACACTTATACAATAACCAACGCCATTATGAATGTGGATTTTGGGCTAAAATTCACTAAATTATGAGAGCCAACAACAGACATTAGAATAAAACAAGGCAACAAACACTTAAACCTCTAACCTACTATTATACAATTAGATATGTGGATGTATGCCCCTTATGAGAAAAACGGTGCATCTACTCGAAGCAGAAATATTGTTTAATCCAGTCATTCAATGCAGAGTATGCAGGTGCAACCCATAACTCAGTAATTCCTCATCATTACCTCTTTCCCGAATTATTTTGCCCTCTTTTTCCGTCCTCTCCATCTTTGCTGTGTCCTGGGCACCCCGCCCCCCCCCCAAAAAATAAAGTCTGCCATCAGGTGTTTGTTTATTTTGCAAAGCAGCGGTCGTAGAACGCTTGGGCTTCCTCCAGCATTTCAAACAAGTGGGTTTCTCCTTTAAACGTGACTTTAAGACGGGCAGGGAAAAGAAGACAAAACGACACACCTCTCTTGTAGAGAGCTCCTTTAACGTCGTTGAATGCCAACCTTTTCTGTGTAATTAATTTTAAAGGCAACTTTATTTATTGTTAGTATTAAACTAAAATCTCCAGCATGGGGAAGTAGGATGATCTTGGCTTTTCTTGACATAGTGTTCATGGCAGATAGCATAATATGAAACCTTACATACAGGAGTGTTGTCAAAAAAAATAAGAAATAACTCTTTTTGTGATATCAACACTGACCCTCAAATTTCTTCAGAACGTTTTATACAACATATCAGGTGCCACATGCAATATCCCGCAAAAGTCTTCAAATTCTCCGACCTTTTTCCATTATGTCACAAATAACCACCAACTTGCTTGTGGTTTATTGAGTTTTTAGACAGACACAAAGTTGTGCATAATTGTGAATTGGAAGGCAAAATAAACTTACATTTTTTTGTTTTTTTACAGATAAAATTTGAAAAGTGTAGAGTGGTTATTAGTATTCTGTGTATAACTACTTTTTGTTCTGCAAGTCTGTTTTGGTATTTACCATCCATGTTTGCAAATGTAAAAACTGCAGATATCTTAGGATATCTTCACAAAGCAGGTCTTCATGCTAAATTCTGGATTGTTTTTTATTCATTCTTTTGAAGGATGCAACTACAGTCAAAAAAATGGATGTTTCCAATTTAGCACCTCCTATGCAGTGATAGCCTGGCCAAAGTCTTCTTATGCAATTCTGCTTTGTTCTCATCTTTACTCAGTGCTGTCTGAAATTCCTTCTATTAACCCCATTTTTTCCAATATAATTTTAGTGAACAAAAAGATAAGTTGTATATGATGACATTGATTATTGGTGCTGTTTTAGAATTGTAGCTTTAGAATTGTTTAGTTCTAGTTGAATGGCAGTGGAAAAAGTAAATGAAATCGTTCAGTTGGACAGGCTTCCAAATATTGAATTAAAACTAAGAGTTGTTTGACAATACTTCAGACTTCACTGTGGGGACAGTTGTTTACAGCACAGGCAATTTCCAGTAAATTTCATAGCATGGAACTATTGCATCACATACGTTACAGTTAAACATTAGTGATTGGGTAACGTTTTAAAAAGCAGAGTCTGCACCTCCAGCAGTCGTTTCTCAAAAGCTGAGGGTTCAGAAACTCTGTACAAAGCAAAGTGTAAAGCAAAGGGCCTTGTAAAAACCAGGCTGGGGACCTTCAAACCGCCATGTATGGGTGGCGTTTGGAAAAAAAAAAAAAAGAAAATAGATTTGGGTCGCAATTGCCTGCTGTGTGAATGTAGCCTAAGGTCTTCTTTGGTTTAGTCTAGCACACATTTCCGTTTGCACATTTATATTTCTAGTACAGATGTACTAGAATAGACAAACAAGTTTCACCATTTCTGAAATCTGAATAAACTTGACACAATTGAGATATGTATTCCAAATCGTTCAGCTGCTCCTGAGCAGGATTTGGTTTTGTCATCCCCGTGCCCAGAGGCAGATTCTTGTGTTAGTCACCAGGTCAGACATATGTGAGCCAAAATCGCATGGCTACTTCTCTCCTGCACACATGAAGATCTCCCAAAGGAGACAATTAGAGAGAGAGAGACCTGTGCTGCCTCAGCAAGCAAATAAAATCTGAGCCGTTATGAGACAGAAATGTGACTTAAGGCTGTAGCAGCAGCGGCCACCAACACACTATAGAGCAACTGATAAAAGCTCAAACAACAGGGATAATATGACAGGAGTCAGCGGGGTTTCACATAAACAGAAAGATGTTTTCTTTTATTGTCGCGGGGTTGCCAAGGTAGTTGTGAAATCATGTTTAATTGTGGCGCTCTGCAGCTGAGGTTGGGAACATCTTGAATCCAGCGTGAAGAATTTGATGCATATCCCCACAGATTCCGTCTAAGAGAAAGAACATTTTTTTCCGCTGGTCCCTTGTGAAGCAATTTGTCGAAGCGCTGGATAGATTACACAGCTTGGCTGTCACTTATTAGAGACAGGTCAGATCCTGATTAAAAGGTCTGGATATAAAAAGCAGATCTGATTTGTCTCTTCCCTCTGAAACATTACTCACATCCAGTGTGGGAGGCAGGGTTGTGACTCATTACAGAACCAGTGGCAAGCAAACATGCAATCACTACTTGTGGAAAAAGTTCATTAAGATGTTTTACTCTGATTAAAAGTAATATAAGACCTGAACATTTGGACTTTAAACTACATATTCAAAAGTTCAATAAAATTCCTCTAATTAATGCAGCTGCTACATATAGAATCATCTAAGTGCAGGAAAGATAAAAAAAAGTTTCTCCCCATGTCCCATAGGGAGAAACATCCAGTAAGTAAAATAGTAGTCTTGAGCTGTAGGAGGACCTGATCAGACCTCACTGAAACGCTTCGACAGGATGACATACCAAACTTTAAGAAAGTAAAATTATACAGTAAAATAATTTTAATCAGTAGTTTGTTTTATTGATTCAATTTTGTACAAGGGGATGATTTTTTCTTCTTTTGAAATGACATTAGCCTTTCACCTGCTACATAGCTTTCATAAGCTAGTGTTTGTCATGATGGGTACCAGTATTTTTATCCACATACAAGAACACACGCAGGAGAGCAAATAAATCAGTAAAAGGTGGTTTATTGAAACAAACAAGAATAGCAAGTGAGGGGATTGTGTTCCGGGGAGAAGGCAAGATCAGGTTCTCTGACTGCCAACAAGAAAGAGAGGTTAGTGATGCGTTCGAGGTCAGTGGAAAATACAAGAATAGTAGCGAAGCTTACTTGGAGCTGATGTCTGGCTCAACGGCTGAATGGGTGAAACAGAGAAGTCTTCTCTTGAACGGTGAGGGTAGTGCGGGGTCCAGAGGAGAGTGGTGTGGATCGGGATGAGGGCGGTGGAGCTGGAGGGCGGACAGGTAAGTTCGGACTGCGGAGGAGAAGGCGGGAGGCCAACAGGGTCCAGAAGTAACTGGGATCTCAGAACCCAGGCAACCGACAGGTAATACCTGTGGCGTCTCGAGGAGGATCACCTACGGACCAGGAGGTTTGAGCTTCCAGGATTCGGGCAACCAATAGGTACAACCTATGGCATCACAAAGAGAGCTCACGGAGGAATCCAGATTCTTTCAGCGTTCGCTAGCACCCTCAGGGGATCACTGGAGAAACCTGGTGAAGAGGAAGCAACGGGATAATCGCTGGTCTGGACAGGCTTTATCTGCGAAACATGGAAGGTTGAATGGACACGTAGAGATGTGGGAAGGCGCAGACGCACAGCAGCAGGATTGATTACAGCAAGTATCTCAAAAGGTCCTATGTACTTGGGAGACAACTTCTTAGACATGGACTTTAAGGGAATATCACGGGTTGACAGCCAAACCTTCTGACCCACAGTGTAGGCGGGTGCAGGGGTTCTCTTTCGGTCAGCCAGGCATTTATTTAGTTCCATCGTCCAATTAAGGGCAGCGATGGTGCTCCTCCAGGTGCTTTTGCAGCGGCGAATCTGATGCCGGACGGAAGTGACTGATATGTCTGTCTCATCTGAGGGGAAGAGTGGTGGTTGATAACCTAAAGATACCTCAAATGGGGAAAAGCCTGTAGCTGCAGAGACATGAGAATTATGAGCATACTCAACCCATGGGTGATGCTGGGCCCAATCCAAAGGATTGGCTGACGTGAGACAACGGAGGGTGGCTTCGAGTTCTTGGTTCATCCGCTCAGTTTGGCCGTTGGATTGTGGATGGTGACCAGATGCTAGTGAAACTCTGGCGTTGAGGGCAGTGCAGAACTGTCTCCAAACCTGTGAGATAAACTGTGGACCTCGGTCGGACAAAATCTCCAAGGGAGTGCCATGTAGACGGAAAACATGTTTGATTAATAGTAAAGCTGTCTGAGATGCAGTGGGTAACTTCCTGAGGGGAACCAAGTGGCAGGATTTGGAGAAGCGGTTAATGATTGTGAGTATGGTGGGTCATACCTTTGGACGTGGGTAGACCAGTGACGAAGTCGATGGCGATGTGCGACCATGGTCTCTTAGGTGTGGGTAGAGGCTGAAGTAATCCTGAGGGAGGATGGTGAGAGGACTTATTTCTGGAACAAACTGGGCAAGCTAAAACAAACTCTTTGACATCTTTGTGGACTGAAGGCCACCAAAACCTACGACTGGTTAGAGCAATGGTGCGACTGATACCTGGATGTGCAGAGAACTTAGACGAGTGGACCCATTGGAGAAACTGGGCTTGAACCGAGCTGGGCACTTGCCCGTGGGACATGCTTCAGGAGGGGATTCTGACTCATGGGCTTGTTATATCCTCGATCTCCCACGTAACTACCCCCACAGTGCAACTGGAGGGGAAGTATGGGAGCAGGACCTTTCTCGGAGTCATCTGGAGAATGCAGTCGGGACAGTGCGTCAGGCTTGATATTTTTGGAACCTGGGCAATAAGAAATAGAGAGATTAAATCGGGAGAAAAACAACGACCACTGGGCGGACTGGAGGTAAGACAAATTCTTATGATCTGTCCAAACCAGGACAGGATGTTCTGCTCCCTCCAGCCAGTGTCGCCACTCCTCGAAAGCCAGCTTAATTGCCAGCAACTCTCTGTCTCCCACATCGTAATTGCGCTCTGGAGGTGTAAGTCTGCGTGAGAAGAAAGCACATGGGTGAGTCTTGTTATCGGTGTCTGAGACTTGGGACAGGACTGCTCCAACCCCCGTGTCGGAGGCGTCGACCTCCAGGATGAACTGCCTAGCGGGATCCGGTTGGACCAGTACAGGAGCTTGGGAAAACAGGTGCTTTAACTGCTTGAAAGCCGCTTCGGCTTCAGTTGTCCAGGTGAAGTTTGTTTTTGTCGATGTGAGGGCTGTTAAAGGAGAGGCCGTCTGGCTATAATTTTGTATGAATCACCAGTAGAAATTAGCGAAGCTGAGGAAACACTGCAGTTTGTGGGTATCAGGCTTAGGCCAATCCAGGACCGCCTTGATCTTTTCCTCTGCTAGTCTTACCTGTCCACCCTCGGTGGAACTCCGCGAGTTAGAACGGAGAAATGCAAGTTCCACCGGCATTTCTCCACCTTCACGAATAGCTTGTTCTCTAACAGGCGCTGGAGAACGAGACGGACGTGACGTTTATGTTCATCTAGGGACTTGGAATAAATCAGGATGTCATCAAGGTACACGAAGACAAATACGTTAATAAAGTTTCTCAAAACATCATTTACAAGAGCTTGAAAAAATGCTGGAGCATTAGATAGCCTAAAAGGCATCACCAGGTACTCGTAGTGACCCATGGGGGTTTTGAACGCCGTCTTCCACTCATCCCCCTCTCTGATTCGAAGAAGGTGATAGGCATTTATTTCTCAGATCTAGCTTAGAAAATATTGTTGCCCCATGTACAGGCTCGAAGGCGGAGGAAAGGTGAGGGAGGGGTACTTATTCTTTACATTGATCTGATTCAGCCTTCTGTAATCAATACAGGGTCTAAGTGACCCATTCTTCTTTCCCACGAAGAAGAAACCTGCACCGAGGGGAGATGAGGAGGTACGGATTATGCCTGCAGCTAGAGAGTTGTTTATGTATTTCTGCATGGTTTCTCGCTCTGGTCATGAGATGTTATACAGACGGCTGTTGGGTAGGGGAGCTCCAGGTAACAGGTCAATGGCATAGTCAAAGGGTCGGTGGGGTGGCAAGGAGAGGGCCTTACTCTTGCTAAAGACTGGCTAAATCATGATATTCTGATGGGACTGCAGACAGGTCAGGAGGGTCAACCTCCTGTTGTTTCCCCAGCACCAAACCTGGAGGAACAGCTAAAAAGAGGCAGGTGGAGTGACACTTACTGTACCACGATTCAACATGTGACTCAACCCAGTTAATGTGGGGGTTGTGTGCCTGCAGCCAGTCGTAACCCAGGACAATAGAGGTGGTGGCTGCGGGAAAAACAAAAAACGAAAGGTGCTCAGTGTGATTACCGGAAATGACCAGGCGCTCAGAACCTGGGCAACCGACAGGTAATACCTGCGGCATCTCAAGGAGGATCACAAACGGACCAGGAGGTTTGAGCTTCCAGGATTCGGGCAACCAATAGGTACAACCTATGGCATCACAAAGAGAGCTCACGGAGGAATCCAGATGCTTTCAGCGTTCGCTAGCACCCTCAGGGGATCACTGGAGAAACCTGGTGAAGAGGAAGCAATGGGGATAATTACTCAGACAGAAAATCTTGACAGAGAACAACACAACGAGAATTAATCTCGGGTTGAGTCTGCGAGTGGCTTTGGTTACCATATAAGGCTAACACTCAGACACTGAAGAGTCGGCCATCCACTCCTTATGTAGTTCCACAGCCAATGGGGTATATGCCACAAGAGGTGGTGACGTATTTCGGTTTGAATTTATGCCACATAGATTGGTTCCGGGTCCTGCTTGCTCCTATTGTTTTTAGCATAGACATAAGGATAGACGCCTCATGGACTGCTCTCGCCTATTGTCGCTGATGAGATTTTGGGCAGCCATCTTGGAGCGGTACACTGCTCCACTCAGCGTTATGTATTTAGCAGGCACAATGACGTATCTGCGCATTTAATCGATCATAACACGCTTTTTTGTTACTAGAAACCATATTCAAACATCTATCAAAACTATATTTATAAACAATTGTATTATTTAAGTATGTTTTTAATACATAGTTCAGCATATTTAAATATGCTTAGTGGCTATAACAATAAAATAGGAATGGAATATTCTGATATTGATGTATGATGAGCATATTACAAAGCACACAGCCGTTCATAATTTATTCAATAAATTATTTAGTAATATCAATACATATTTATATAACTATGCAAACACAATTAAATAATGATTTATAATAGCGCAAATAAATAATGATTAATACTGAATAATATATATTGGATACATGTTTATATGTAATATATACATATATATATATATATAGTTTTTCAGCCGACGAGTTCCAGCTTCAAAGAGATTCAGCATCTGAGATCGAGTCCAAAATCCGATGCGAGATTCATCCGTGCTGCAGTGAATCCGTCTCTCTTTAAAGATATCTCCCTCTTCTTCCTCACATCGTGTCTTTATGAAAATTTCAAAACAAAAACGGAAGATTTGGGATGTATCTTACTAGTGAAAGAACATATAAATATAAATAATAGTCTTTACCACCTGTGTAAACTTTGCTGGTGAATGTTATAACACATAATATAAGTTTTATAATATGTGTTACATTGTTTCATTTCTAATATAGGCTCTTGTGTCAGATAATCTAAGTCAATGTTAGAAAAAAATTTTTTTTTAGATTTACTGAATCTCAGTTAGCCTTCATAGCGGGGCTAAACGCGTATTACACCAAGCACTGTAGCTAATATTAGCTGGTATCTCGCCGGTGGACATAAATACAGTGAAGTAATATTCTAATCACAAAATATACAAAATAATATGTCCATCTTACTTGTGAAATGTTGTCTATGGAGCCCTCACATCAATAATCCATAGATCCGAACAACAATATCCCTCAGTGCTGAGGCATCTTCTGCTGTTTTGATTGAGCAAAGTAGGAGGGAGTACCGCTCCAAGCAGCCAATGCGGGGTCTACTCAAAAAGTGCCTTTATTTCAACCATCTGTTCTGTGAGTTGTATAAGGGAGCATTACAATCAGGATACAATAATTTTTAATTGTAAGAATGCAGTCATTACAGCAGAATAAAGATGAAATTGTATAACAATGTCTTAAAATTACAAGAAGTCGTTTTAATGAGAAATAAAGATTCAGATTGATCTAATATAACCAGCTCAGTCCATGTGGTTCTGACATTTTGTCAGTAATCAAGAGGATGTACTTTTCCACCTCAACTGACCAGGTAAGCATTAAGGTAAAAATAAAAAATAGAGCAAATACTGTATACAAAATGGAAAAAGAGCAACTGATAGAAATACTTTCTATTTAAAGAAAAGCAAAAAAGTTAATAGCAGAAGAAAAGTTGTTGGCAACATTAGCTCAGTCGATCTTTCCCTCCAGGAAGCCATCAAACAGAACTCCTGTCCAACTCCATAATAAAGATAAAAAAAGAAAGAAAACGGAAAGTTAAAATAACAAATAATGCTAAATTAATAATTGAGGTCTAATGCGTTCTGGAATCTATTATTGACATTTTACAAATTTCACAAATCAATTAGAAGGTTTCACAAATGTTTTATTTATTCTGCTGTTAGTACAGAATAATCTAGTTAGGTTTGAATTGTCTAGGTGTAGTTTTTAACGTACAACACATTAAAAAAGCTCAAGATAGTGAAAAATTAAGTGTAATCGCCCTTTAGCTATTTTCCAAATAGATGCTACATTCGGAAGCTAACTTCAGCTTCGACTGATGGCTTGGGTACAATAGACAGATCTATATATGTTTATATAGATATATATCTTTATCTATCTATAAAGCATAGATATGTAGATTGCACACTGCACAGATAATCAAAACACTTAACATTTACATAGCACCTTTGTAAGCTTGTCCCTGTTAGCTACGTCAGACATATGAGGCGTTATGATGAATACAAACGATTTATTAACTTACCTTCGAAGTTACTGTGAAATTTTGACACACCCAGCTTAAATCCTTTGTTGTTCTTGGAGCGTTTCAGGACGTCTGAATAATTATATAAGCATCGCTAATAGTCCTGCAGCGACTGAGGAGCCACTGTTAACATAATATTGCCTGTGCACCGGAACCATTCTATGTGGCAAAAAAATGCGGAAGTGCTAAAATGGAAGTTCGTGGCATATACCCCATTGTAGATTTCACACAGGTGTGTCCACGGGGTTGCCATCGCACTTCTCCAGGGGCCGGCCCACAGGCGGCATCTGGTGGTAGAAGAGGGAAAAACAAAACAAAAAGAAAAACCCTGGTTCCTGACAGTGTTAGCTACTTTAAGTATTCAGCATTGACCACAGTTAAAATAGTGGTGCATTTTAAGGAATATTTTTTGGTTTTCCTATTCAACTGGTCTGTAAAAAAAAACAACAGCATACATGAGAAATGATTACTGAATCAAACCTTGTGATCAAGTCCAGCTTGACATACAGTAGACCACCGCTTCTCTGTGGATCAGTATTCATGGATTTACCTGTTTGAAGATTTTTTTTGTGGAACGTAACTCCAAGTTATTCACAGAACATTTGTCTACTCATTGAGTTTTATTAATTTTTTTTGTAGAGCATATCTAAATATATATATAAAAAAACATTGCTACTTGACACACTATTGCCTGGCATTTGCAAACCAGCCAATCCAGGACTGACATTTATTTTTCTTGGCTTTGATTGTCTGTATCCCTCAGAGCGGAGAAAAAGAAAACCTTAGATATTAGCTTCTGCTGTAGCAAAGACTTTATATTAAGGTATATTTTATTTTTTGTTCAAACATTTAATATAGACATAAGTGTTTAAAAGGCGACTCTCAGTCATTCACAGATTTCAGCTCTTTGCAGGTGGTTCTGGTCCCTAATCCCTGTGAATATCAGAGGCCCGCTACTTTCTGATATGGCTTCTTTGACATCACTGCCAGTATTTCATAGGCTTAAAAAATACATTGTTTATCTGTTGTAAACTTAATGATATAAACAGGATATTGGAACTTTCAATGAAACACACCCCTGTCATATTACTCAGACGTCAAATTTAACAAATTTAGTTAAAGAAAAAAATACTTGCAACTTCAGGTTAAAGAAGCAGGAGAGAATTAATTCAAATGAAAGTTATATTTAACATTTGCAAATGAGTTTGCAAGTTAAAAACAACATTCCAGCTGATTAGCAGGAAACCTGTGTTGTCTGTTAAAACAGTGGAAGACAGTGTGAAGAAACTTGTTAAATAGACTGTGAGCAAGGTTGTAGTTAAAAAAAAATACGAACAAAAAAACAATGGAATAAATTTTGGGTTTTGGACCCAGTGGAAAATTTGATTCAGGAAATCATACAAGTAAAACTTGAAACAAGTTTTACTTGTATGTTCTATTCTTGCTTTTCCAAGCAAGAATAGAACAAAATTAACAAACGCGTTTATATATGCTGAAAATGTTTAAGGGAACTAAGGCTGTGTTCCAAACTGCAGCTGAAGTGACCCAAATCCCATTTATTTATTTTTTATTTTTTAATTTTTGACATTGTTGTTCACATTTCCATATACGTGACTTGATCTTCTGTTTGAACAACAAACTCCCTCAAAGTGTCCAGCATGCGCAGTAGAGGGCGCAATAATGTCACACAGAGAACATGCTCAGTGTTTGCGAATGTAGACGTGGAGCATATCTTCTGATTTTAAAATTGTTGTCTGGTCGGAGCCAGCACAGTAACAACTTAATCCTCATTATTGTCCACCATCGATGTTTTTCTACCCACTTGCATGTATCAGGACACAGAATAGGGACTTTTGTCCAGTAGCAATGAAGTTCAGGTTGGATGAATGCAACGTTGCCGTTCAGACACAGGTCAGATTGGAAAAGTTTGGATATCCAAGCGGCTTGGGTCACATTAGAAAAAATCTGATCTGTGTAGTTCAGACTGTCATGAAAAGATCAGATACGGGTTGCATTAAGGCAAAAAAAAAAATGGAATTGGGTCACTTTACACTGCAGTGTGAACGAAGCCTTATAGGCATCATCTTGAAAAGCCCAATGTAAACTCTAAGCCCCATGTACTACATTGGAGACAAAATGTGTTCGCCTGCATTTCACATGCATTTTACTTAAAAGCTACACCATCCTCTGATATTTTCGAGCTGTAAAAACCTGCAGTTATTTTATGGAATAGTGCTAATAGAATTGCCGCAGGAGATACGTTAAACTGAAATTCCAGTTTCACCCCAACTTTATCCAGAGTCATGATTTCCACACTTAATTTGTAGATGCCAGTGGGAGCTTTCATATTTGCTTGTATAGCTGATGAGTAACTGGGCAAAATGGAGAAAATATCTTAAATGAATTACAAATAGGCTGCACAGTGGTGCACTTGGTAGAGCTGTTGCCTTGCAGCAAGAAGGTTCTGGGTTTGATTCTCGGCCCGGGGTCTTTCTATATGGAGTTTGCATGTTCTCCAGTTTCCTCCCAAAGTCCAAAAACATGACTGTCAGGTTAATTGGTCTCTCCAATTTCTCCCTAGGTGTGAGTGTGTGTGCATGGTTGTGTGTCCTGTCTGTCTCTGTGTTGCCCTGTGACAGACTGGCAACCTGTCCAGGGTGACCCCGCCTGTCGCCCGGAACGTTAGCTGGAGATGGGCACCAGCAACCCTCCTGACCCCACCAAGGGACAAGGGTGTACAGAAAATGCATGGATTACAAATAGGGTATTACATTATTTATAATAAAGTAATATGCAGTTAAATTAGAGATAAGTTTTGAGCATTTTTTAAAGTATTTCTATTTCATAAGAAAAATAAACATAATAATGGTTTAATTACATTGACACAAAGTGGTTTGTTTATGAATATGGAATAAGAGTGAGAGTATAAATGAAAATATATATGTATGAAATTGAGATTATGAAACACATCCATCTGCTCTGTGAAAATGCCAGTACAAAATTACTGAATTTCTAAAATAACACAATTAATGGATAATCATTCATTTTAAAAATCCTCTAAGGTTTATTTCCTTTTAGTTTGATTTTACTAAAACAGTATCTCACTGTTAAGAAAAATTATCTGGATTTTTCCATTTCACTACCACCTTGTTTTTTAACATGGTGGCAGCACATTTGTGTTACTTTTAAATGAAAAAATATTTTTCCCTGACATGAACCGCCCTATTGGGCTGAACATGACCTCTATGAAGGTGGCAAATCACTTTCTGGGTTAAAAAAAGCCATTAAGACCAATGGCAGCTATGTCTGTAACAATTACCCTTGTGTTGTTTTCCAATGTCACATATTTTCCTGTTGTTAAATTGCTTCATCCAAAAACTGCTCTTGAAAGTTCAGAAATGTTCAAAATGTTTCATACTTTTGAAGGGCATCAACTCTCTTTTGTTCACAGCACAAAATGAATTGATGGACATATTAACAGTTCTCAAATCAGATGAAAATGGGACCAATCAAGGATTAAAATTGTGTAAACCGTAATTATACATCAACTGGAACGTACGCAGCGAGGTTGAAGGTGAGTCTGCTTTTCGCAGATTTTGTTTTCGTCACACATAATTGAATAAATTATATGTTACTTTGTTGTGTGGCTCTTTGTGATGGGCCAGTAACAAACGCCATGATGTGCTCTTGCTTTCTGACTCAGACATATGAAAATGGCTGAAGGCATGAGGTTCTGCCCCTCATGTTTTCCATTGAACCCTTTTTGATTGAGTGTGATTATGCAAATAGTAAGTGAATGCCAAACGGCTGCTGTCTCATTTTCTCTGCACAGTCGGGCCAGATGTGTTTGGAACCAGGGGCAAAAACGTTGACTGTATCAGGACAGAAGTCAGCCCAATACGGTACAGTACATTTCTGTCAGCTCTGACAGAGACACTGTTCACACAAGACTCAAGCAGGTCATATATTTTGGCAAAGACAAAAGAGAAATCTCACACCACTGAAATTTTAGTTACACTTCATAAAGAAGAAAGTTTTGCTCAAGATCTTCTTCTGAGGTTTTTGTGTTGTTCCTCCAGTTGTTTTTGGTTCAGCGCCACCACAGGCGAGGAAGTGAATAGGTTTTTCAAAGGGATTGGATGGTTTGACAGTGCAGTATGAAAGTGAATCACATCAACTGGAAATGTTGCAAATTTTGATTCCAATCAGAGTTTACTGGAATATCAGGTGGGAAAACACCCACAGTGTATCATGTTAAGTCCTCATAAAACACATCGTAATTAATTGATGGTTGTAACATTAGAAAATGTGAAAACACTGAAGGAAAGTGATAGTTTGTACATCATGTATGGTGAGGGTTGTTTTGAACAAGGAATAAATCTGGAGTGTCTGGAGAAAAGCCTTTCATGTTCAGGGAAACCAGAAATGGTTTCTGCCTTTTTCCTCCTTCCTTTGCTGTTCTTCAAATCTAACTGAATTTGATTACCTCCATGCTTTACACTCATAGATTCTGAGGAAGTCCACAAAATTGTTTAATTGCATTAAACATATTCTATAGTGAAACATAAACCAGCAAGTGCATCCCTTCCAAGAAAGCTAACCAGAAACCCTCTAGGTCAAGCAAACCCCAGCTTCACTATAAATAGCATTCTCTGAATGCCTTTTAACAAAGCTCATTTAGCTCTAGGAGACACAAGAGATTCTGAGAATACTGTCTCATTACGTTATATAAGGCCGGGCATTAGACTATTTTCCTGTTATCAGCGCTCGTGTATAAATGTTACATTTCATGTGCTTTCATGTTGAAGATCTGTTTTCATGTGGAAGCTGGCATTGCTAAACTGCTAGCTTGATGTTGGGTGTGCTTCATATAGCTGGAGCAATCTGCTGGCCAGGTGCCCTTCACTCCAACCTGAACCCATTATCACCAGTGGTTTTCTTACAGCACAGTCATTGTGAACTAAATTCAAACCTCTTATGCTCTTTCCTTTCTCACCTAATGTGTGTTTACACTTTTCGGCATAAACCCTACCAGGTAAAATAGAAACATACCTCATCAACACTTTTTCCTTGGTCTTGGAGGAAGTCTTTGCTCCTTGTAAGAAGGCAGCCTTTTGAGGCTGGATTTTCGGTGAGGATATGTTGTTCAGTTTAATCCAATTCAATTTAAGAAGCTAGATCTTGAGGTCATTGAGATGCTGACTCGAAACAGTCTGAACATGCAGTAAACTCCAAACATCTTATAGCTGAAAGTGAGGGGTGGGGATAAATTTGTCAGACTGATGTCAGAGCCGGAGTTTGCATGTTCTCCTTGTGCATGCGTGGGTTCTCTCCGGGTACTCCGGTTTCCTCCCACAGTCCAAAAACATGACTGTTAATTGGTCTCTCCAAATTGCCCCTAGGTGTGAGTGTGTGTGGGCATGGTTGTTTGTCCTTGTGTCTCTGTGTTGCCCTGCGACAGACTGGCGACCTGTCCAGGGTGAACTCCGCCTCTCTCCCGGAATGTTAGCTGGAGATAGGCACCAGCAACCCTCCCGACCCCACTAAGGGACAAGGGTGTAAAGAAAATGGATGGATGGATGGACGGATGTCAGAGCCTGATAGACTATATCCACAAAGCAGTTTTTGATGCTTAAACACAATATTTTTTTGTTTGTTTTTTGTGGTCGTTCACTCTACACATCAAATGTGACCATAATAATTAAAGTGTGAACTGTTTCCAACCCCGAAGCTACCCGGATGTACAGAAGAAGAAAGTAGATGCCACTCAGAGTGTGCTGTTTACTGAAGTAACAATGAATGCTGCTGTCTATTTAACAATTTTATAGTTTATTAAGCAATGGAAACTGACACCATTGTCAGAAGACCATAACACAAAGCTAAAAAAAAAAAAAAAGAATTACAACTAATAGCAGTGACCGTTGGTGAAGGATTGATTATTACTTATGTAGAGCAGTCTGGAGGTGTAGTCAGAGCTCAGAGTGGTGGGATTGTGATGTGAGGTGCTTCACTGACACAGGCTTCATTCAGAATCTCAGAATTCAGCCATTCAATCCTTCTTTGGTCCTAAACGGTTGGCCCAACCTGAAACAAAATAATTGTAGTCTTCCAGGGTTTAAAAAGCTTTCATCTGACTCGTTGTATATGGGGCCTACAGTGCCTGATAGTTAGTTATGTCAATCGCCTCAATGCCGGGTAGATCCTCAACATTATATGAAAAGTCTTTTTTACTTAGACAATATGGATCTTATCCTAAATATACACATATTTTTCAGGATATCTCATCTGTGCCAGTCCATTTAGGGCATTAGCTACTTGTTGTGATCCATTTCGCTCTGTTTGAACCAGAGAAATCCACTATGAGCCCCATCTGAATTTTGCACGTCATCTGTGTCACATGTCTGAAACCCAGCAATATAGCATAGCATAGAATACTTCAACAAAAAGTGAATAAGAGTAACTATTACAAGGTGGGATGACCTAATTTTTTAACAAACAAGTTCAACTGAATTCCCCCCCTGCCCCTCAAGTGATAATAAAAAATACATTAGATATCTTAAAATGTACAGATTATTTAATGAAGTGTCCAAATTCATACTTTTAAAAGTAATTTATTATTAAGTTGAAAATGAAGAAATTTTACCATGGTACACACACATTTTATATTCACTGTAATGATAATTATAGTATAATTAAATATTTCAAATTAGATTGTAAACCAGAACTAAATAAACTAAATCTTGAAAAACAAAGTAAAAGAGGAATCAAGTTAAACAATAGGACTATACAACACAGCCAGAATCAGAACTTGTGTTTTTTTTTCTTTTAAATCCTGCCTATTGCATGAGAATCTCGTCTGCTGGTAACCCTCAGCTCTCCTTAAGAGCAACCAGGAAAGAGGGCAGAGAAAATACCAGTTGGAGGCCAGATTTTTAATTAGCTGCTCAGCTGAAGGAAATCAAACAGCATGTTAATGTGTGTGACTCTTGAGCCCTGCTAGATTTGAGTGTGTCTTTACGGTCAACGCCACCGACTGCAGCAGACAGGTTTCAGAGCGGCGGGCTCAATGGCAGCCTGCTGGCTGCTGTCCATCACACACAGACACAGCTCAGCTGGCTGTTCACTGGAGCTATTCCACTTTTTCCTCATATGACAATAACTTTTGTTTTAATAGTTAGAAAACATTAATAATATTCTAGAATACAGCTTAAACTATGCTTTGTCAAAGTAAACCATAGGCAACTGTTGGACTTTTTGTACATTTTTATTTGTTCCAATAGCAAATTTTAAAGGGATCCATGATTAGTTGTAACAATAGACTTTATATGAGAAATATTTAATGTAGATGTAGAAGCAATACAATATTAATACTGTAGGCTGTTTAGTTTTTATACATTTTAGTAAAATGTCATACAAAAGTCACCATATTGTTCACACTGCAATGCATTCTGGGTAAATTAAATCTACTGCTCTAGCTCCATCCAGCCAAAACAGCAATAAGTAACGTCTTTAAGACTTGAACCTGAGCGCGTTGAAATCAATGGGAATGCAGCAGTCAAAAAGGTGATGAAGATTAGGAGGACCAAACAGAGGAAGAGGAAAGAGTTGGCCGTAGGAGCTGGTGTTTTGTTGCTACTGTGGCTGCTGCATCTGAAACCTGTTCGCTGCAGTTGGTGGTGTTGACCGTATGATGACACAATGAATGACACGTACCTCTGCTTGGACTGTATGATCTGGTAAGTATGTTTATAGCAGATGTTTAGGGTCCGGTCTTGGTCAGGTGTTGGTTATGGTTTTATATTCAGTACCAGTGTCCCAGCTTTGTTAGCATTTAAAAGAACTCCCAGCACTGCTTGTCTGATGTTTCTCCCAGCATCTGTACCTCTGTGTCGGTAACAGCTGTTCAGGGCCCAGTCTTTGTCCGGATGTAAACAGAGAGGCAGTAATGCCACTGGTACTACTGAGAGCAGAGCGGCGTTAGCATTTAAAAGAGCTTCCAGTACTGCCTGTCTGTTTCTCCCAGCGTCTTTTGCTCTCTAGCCGCGTGTTCTGTCATAGGCGACTTCTGGATAAAAACTGTCGGCACAGCATTTGTTTTTAGCTTGTTAAAATAACAATCACCTGCTAGAGCCTTCATACGTTTTGCTCATACAAAAGACGCAATGTCTTCTGGAGAGAAATGTTGAGGACACAAACCTAGGTCCTTCGAAAGTTGTTTGGCTCCAGGTCTTTCCCAGTGCTCTCTTCTTTTTTTTTTCATGTGGGTAGCAGTTCAGTCACCTCACTTTTTTTTTATTACAGCCAACAGCGACACAGTGTGGCAATATCTAAAATTACACCAGTCAAACGCAATATAATAACTCAAGTAAAGTTATCTTTCCTGTATTTACTCTGTAGATTCCAGTACAGAATCGACCAAATGGTGTCAGCAACCAATGAGTTGAAAAAATAGCGACCTCCATGGGTGAAAAATATAAAAAAAGATATACATTTTTGAAGTAATTGTGAGTTTTGTGAGTTTCTTAGTTAGTTGAAAAATGACAACATATTTAGGCCAACATGTTCAAATAATCTTGAATCTCTGTGTATTTTACTGCCATTATATGTGATAGATTAACACAGTGAAGTGAATATTCACTTCTATGCTACATTAGCTGCCTTTTAGCCACAGTTCAATGCGATTACAACTCATTGTGGGTTATGTCTCTAACAGCTTGACACGTAAGCATTGCTCGTTTTTTTTACCAATTTGTCTTTTCAAAATAGCTCACACTGGATACAGATCGTCTGGAACCAACAATTTTAGTAGCTATGTTTTACAACCAGGTAAGTTGTAATAGTTCTCTCATATCAACTTGATGTTAAGTGCTGTCCAGAGACCAAACAGAAAGAAATGCAATTCTAATTATTCTAACAATATAAACAACTGATCAATCATGTCAGATAATTGTTCTCTTTCATCAAAACTTATTTAGCAAACTTGTTTCCATCTTATTTTTAACACATTAACTTTCTTGCGAGAAAGCCAGAAAACCTCTCAAGCAAATGTAAAACGTTTTCTGTGAAATTGAGTAAGTTGCCATTTCCATTTCTAATGCGATACTTCAAAATGTGGATGGAAATAGGCTACAATCTAATTTCTGCTTGATGTTCTGAAGAAAAAAGCAGTTACTGCACTACCTATACCTCACAGGTCGTGGTGAGAAACAGATGTTAAAACTGGAAGCGTATGTTTTCATCGACAGTCTGTCAGAGCTTGAAAGTCGACTGAAGCCGTATTGTGTTACACAGCTCTTCCAACATATGCCTAGGTTGTTCAATATCAGGAAGTTCATAACGTAACACTTGGTGTCCCCGCGGATTATCCCATAATTACATGAAATGAATACTTTAATTATGCAGACGCTTCTGATAACAGCACATTTGCCCTTGGTGTAGTTTGTGTTCCTGGATCCAAAGCACATTCTCCACAGATCATGAAACTGTGATCTCCCCTTGCCTCTTCCTTTCTGTTCCAGGGGGATGGAGCCTCACTAGGGAGTTGAGTGCATTGATAATGATGTGCACACTGCAGGCATAGCTTCCTGTGGGATTTGTACTCACCTGAATGGCCCCTGGAGTTATTATCTTTAACGATAATGACTCCTCTGTCTTTCGTTGCTTACCTGGGTCTCTAGAAGGAGGTCAGAGAGAAGAGTCTCTCCTTCCCATGTCCTCTTTGCCAGTCCAAACAAAGAATTTATAAAAATGTATTACTTTTTTTTTATTGTTTAACTTGTCTTGTTTGAACAAACACATTGTTTTTACTGGAAAATTAAAGTTGGAAGGAAAACAGACCCACTACATTTAACAAATGTTCTCTTTCATCAGAATTTATTCAGCAAACTTGTTTCCATCTTGCTTTTAACACATTAACTCTCTTTTGAGAAAGTCAAAAAACACATTATTTTGTTCAAAATAATGTTCAAAAGCAGCTTATTTTGTGGTAAAGTCTTAGCAGCTGTTTACCACCAAGAACTAATGTTTTTAATGTTAGCAGTGTGTCTGAGGACCATCTTCTTTTTTTTTATCTCAGTCTAACTTGTTTATTTTTACTTGTTTTTCTTTTTGCTTCACATTCCCAAATTTTACCAGAATGTTCTCCTTTCTCACACTGAGAGTCGTGTTCTTTTATTTTCCAGGCCATTTAAACATAACTCAGCCTGAATTGCTCAGTCAGAAACTCCACAAGACACAGGTGGAGGTCTCAGTAATCACAGGATATTAATCGTGCGATTACTGATGTACAAGGGCAAAAAATCTGCTAACGTGATGACTCCATTGTCACTTGAAGTTCTAGGAAACAACTGTTTTGTAGGCTACAAGCTGAAACGTGTTGGTCTCGCAAAAAAGTCGTTTCCTTATCCTTATCTGACTAACAGACCACAGTTTATAAGACTGAAGGCCTGTGTGTCTAACCAGATGGTTAGCAACCAGTGGTGGGAAGTAACGAAGTACAAGTACTTCGTTACTGTACTTAAGTACAATTTTCGTGTATCTGTACTTTACTTAAGTAGATTTAATAATGGGGACTTTCTACTTTTACTCCACTACATTTTACAGTAAGTATCTGTACTTTCTACTTCACTACATTTCTACAAAACTGTCGCGTTACTCGTTACATCCAAGTCGCGTTGCTCTTTTTTTCCGTTAAAATGTGAAGTTCAGGGATTTAAGGTGGCGCCGTAAAATCCAAGCAATAACGTGACTTAGTGTCTGTTGTCACCCATCACCTCCACCTTTACTCGCACGCGGAGCTCCAGACATGCGCAGTGGTTTCCTCTGAGCGGGAGAAGATGTCTGTTTAATCGATAATAGCTGCATAAATCATAAGATATGGCGACATGTAAAATCAGCAACGCTTCGCTTTCACAGACGGTGGGACTTCGTCCAACTTTTAGCGTCACTTGGAAGGAAAGCTTCCGATTCTTCTGGACAGATCTTTACTAAGTCCTAAGGACTGAAGCCTCACTTAGAGCCATTCTTTGTTCTTGTGTACACTGCGGTAGCTATACACACACACACACACACACACACACATATATATATATATATACACATATATATATATATATACACATATATATATATATATATATATATATATATATATATATATATATATATATATATATATATATATATATATACACACATTTATTTAATCGCTGAATAAGTAAAAGTTGAACGTATGAACACAGAGCATACTCATTGCTCATTGATTGATTTCGTCTCCTGTCATGGTGGCAAACATCGCAGTGGGAGGGAAGGTGAGAACAGTCACGGTGCTCCTTCTGCTTGGTTACTTGTTGCGCCGTTGGACAGTGTTCATAGTTGAATGATATTTACCGCTAATTGCAATGTTTCAGTTGTGGTTTCTGACATGGGCAATATGGGCAACCGCCCAGGGCGTTATTTTTCTAGGGATAGCAGGAGACCTCTGCGGATTATAGCACAGCGATGAAAGCAAAACAGAATGAAGTGAGTTTTAATTGATACTGGTTAAATTCATTTCAGCTCTTATGTATTTAATATCTAGGTGTTTTTATGGGAATGTGGATCTTTCAGATCAATCTGAAAACCAATTTTGATAGGTAAACTTAATGTTATTGTGTCATTTAGCGCGGGGCGCTGGTCTTGGGTTCGGTGGTCTTGACTACAACTCTGCTACATGGCTCCTTGGTTGCATGTCCTCCACCCCGCCTGCACCTTCTTTCTAAATAAATGTGACTAATGAAGTTCATGCTATGTTAGGACAGGAGACAAAATGTTTCCATCCCTGAAATTATGATTCATAGAATCACATATCTAAGTCTAAACTGTTACAGTAAATAAACACAATAAGAACATGTTTAATCTGTGGTAGTGTTAATTAAAATGGCACATTTCTGATGTATTAAAATTAAATACGATCGGCACACTTAATGATATTAGCGATTAGGTAATGCATTCAGCGAGTACTTTTACTTTTAATACTTAAGTATTTTTAAAAGCCAGTACTTTTTAACTTTTACTTAAGTAAAATGTTAATGTGGTACTTTGACTTTTACTTGAGTACATTTTTGACTGTGTATTTGTACTTTTACTTAAGTACATTTTTTGAGTACTTTCTCCACCACTGTTAGCAACAAAGGAGTACAAAAGTACTCTCACCATTCCATTTCACTCTCTACACTTCAGACTTCCAGCACAAGTCTGACTTTTGTCATCTCCACAAATACTCAGATGACTCTGTAGTTGTCAGTGTATCAGAGATGGACAAGAGTCTGAGTACAGAGAGCTGGTGGGCCTCTTGGTGTCCACCACCTCTCTGTGGGAACAGTCATCTCATCCTATGTGAACAAAACAAAGGAGATGATTGTTGATTTTAGGAGAAACAGGGTTAGATTAAACTCTATTAAACCACCTCCACTTCTTCTCCATCAAGGGAGAAGAAGTGGAGGTGGTGGAAGAATATAAATATCTCCAGGCTGGACTGGAGATGTAGCAGATAAGACCTGGGCACCATTCCTGAAAGAACCACAATTATGTGCACATCTGAAGCCTACAAAGTTAGGCATAGTGGCAGTAATTCAGCATGTCTTCTATCTTTTTGCTTAGATGTTTAACAAAACGTCGTGCTTCCACTTTTCACTAAACAGCCTCTGTCCACTTCGGTCCCAGACAGATTCATTTTACATCAGCAGATCCAGTGGGCTCTGCCTGGCTGGCTCAGATGTTCATACCTACTATAGGTGCAGTACTAGCCACAGTGAGCCAGGTACGGTACTGAAACCATTTGATTGACAACTGACCACGTTTGTTGATTGGTTCGTGAACTCCAAACAACATTATAGTTTAACTGTGGATGGTAGACATACTGTCTGCTATCAAAGATCTATGCAATTATGAATTTAATCAGGAGCAGTTGCAGGAACACATGCAGTAAGTTCTGAAGCAGAATGATTGTGAATTAGCAACGCTGCCAGCGATAGACTGGTGACCTGTCCAGGGCGACCCTGCCTCTTGCCCATTGACCGCTGGAGATGGGCACCAGCCTCCCTCGTGACCTCACTGTGGATAAGCGTGCAGTGGATGGACGGATGGATGGATAGCAGCGATGCTAGCAGTTCATTTCTCTTAAGAATGGGCAGCAATAAAGAGAGAAACAGTGAAGCTGTGATTGATCAACTTTTTGTCTGAGTTCTAGTTTCACACTCTGATAGTGTGAAACACCAGAACTACATAATATTAACTTGTGCTAATATTATTAGTTTTATTTTTCCTTTGGATTAAAAAAATAAAGGTCATGGATTACATCTTTTGACTGCATTAGCTAAATCCAAAAAGTTGCACATAAAAAAAAAAAGAGTCAGAATGTAGTGTAATAATCAGGAGATCTGGGCCTTATGTCTCAGTTATGTCTTATGACTGAGACATAAACAGAGATGTTTGGGTTAGCAATGAATTTATGTAAGACAAAATGAAATATCTGGGTTTATATGAGTCCATCAGAACCAGAACCTTGAGATTCTCTATCGCTGGATCTTTTCAAATGATCGACTTGGAGTATGCAAACCATCTTCCATCTCCCAAGGCCTCAACTTAGATTCCTTCAGTGTCAGTGTTAGGGAAAGAAAGATGAGATTAAAATGATTTATTTTTCTTATCTGATTATGTCTGCTACAGAATTAAGCCATTACTGGCTCTTGCAAATTATTACTAATTATAGAAGCATATCAAAATTTTGAGGAGTTGTGGACATTCAATTATTGTGTCACTATAATCTCAAGTTTTTCAGTAGTAATAAAACTGTCTTGGTGCATGGTTTGATAATTTACGGTAGGTAAGCCTTTATGGTTGATTAGCTCAAGTTAAACAACATCCCTGGGACTTCTGATAAAGTTGCCTAGTAATTAGGGCAACTTTATCAGAAGCTTCATTTTGCTGGCTTTATAAACTTTATTAACTAGAAATAAAGTTATTAAGAAATAAGCTTGATGTGTACCTTCTATACCTACTGAGAGCATTTTACATTTCTTTATATTTCCTTAAAGGCTTTATAATGGATGCCCTTTTGTTTAACGCCATTACTTTTAGAAGGTGAAATAAGTTCAACTACTAAGTTGGAAAAATACTTGTTGTAAGGCTTTGAACAAATTGAAAATGTAATAATACAAGAAAAACACTGAGGAGAGAAAAAATAATTTCCTTGCTGCAGCTGCACAAAGGTTCTCCTGCAGAGCTCCTTCCACAAAGAACATTATTCATCAGTCATTGAAGTAAACAAGAACAGCTTTTTTTTGTTTCCAGCGCTGAAGCCACCCGGGCAGAGTTATGACTCTGTTCAGCCATGCTTTTCTTACAATTGTGTGCAACGACTTCATGACCTTCTTTAAAAATGTAAAAAGACACTATTGTAAAAACAGGATCCTCACAGCGGGCCTCTGCTCTGCCGTCTGTAAAGGCTTGTACAGCAGCTGGGACCTTGTTCTTTGTGCCTTTATATCCCTGTGTTTATCTCTCTAAGTGGACTTCAAACTAGGCTCATTTTAACCATCAATTCATTCAGTCCTTACCAAACTGCAACAGAAAATGAAAATTGAAGGATCAATGTATCTGCATTTACAGGTATTATATATATACTTCTAAATCTGTTCTATATTAAAAAACTCCACCAGGATTTAAAAGGTGTCATTGAACTCATTTTTACTTCTAAAATGATATCATGGTTTTCCCTGGTTCTATGAAAACATGCCTCCTTCTTAGGGGTTAGGTTATCCTGCTCTAAACTGCATTACTTGCTGCTATTTCAACTGTTAACTAATTGTTATTTTTGTCTCCATTGAGGCTACAACTGGTCTAGCATTCTGTTAAGCTGTGATACCTTCCGACAGGAAGGCACTGGAGCTAAACGTTCTCCCTCTCCTTCTATTTTACTATTCATGAACATAGAAATTACTCCTACATCAGTTCTTCTGTTTCTTTTTTGTGTATCTGCTCTGTCTTCTCAAACCACCGATCTTTCAACATCCCAGCCATTATTAATAAAAGGCAACTCTAAACAGGTGGGATATTTGTCTAAATTTAAAGGCACTAAGTCAGTAGTGGGCAACTCCAGGCCTCAGCTGGTCTCTTGCAACTTTTAGATGTCTCTCTACTTCAACACACCTGAGTCAAATAATGAGGTCGTTAGCAGGACTCTGGAGAACCTGACTGCACTTAGGCGTTGATTAAGCTTTTGGATTCAAGTGTGTTGGACCAGGGAGACTTCTAAGAGTTGCAGGACACCGGCCCTCGAGGACCAAGTTTGCCCACCCCTGCACTAAGTGTTTTGACTGTTTTGCAGTTTGCTGGAAGTTTGTTCCACATTTGTGGAACATAGAAACTGAATGCTGCTTCTCCATGTTTGATTCTGGTTCTGGGAATGCAGACCAGAACCAGAACAGCTGAGAGGTTTGGAAGGTTGATACGACAACAGCAGATTCCTGTTTTTTAGTGAGATCACGAGCAGCAATACTGTGGATCAGCTGCAGCTGCTTGACCTGTGAAGAGACTG
This sequence comes from Poecilia reticulata, assembly GCF_904066995.2. NCBI lineage: Eukaryota > Metazoa > Chordata > Actinopteri > Cyprinodontiformes > Poeciliidae > Poecilia > Poecilia reticulata. The sequence goes on from NC_088834.1 coordinate 30,109,097, forward strand.
TTGCAGTAATCAATACAACTAAGGATGGTGAGTTTCTCTTCCATCTTAATTCTGGAAATGTTCTTCAGGTGATAAAAGGCTGACTTTGTTACTGTCTTTATGTGGCTCTTAAAACTCAGGTTTGCATTCAGATTCCGGGGCTGATCTCTAGTTTCCAGCTGTAACAACTGAAGCTGTGTGTTGACTCTAGATTGTTCCTCTTTAGGTCCAAAGAATAATAACATTGGTTTTGTTTCTGTTCAGCTGGAGAAAGTTATAGCACCTCCACACATTCCACACTTCCATTCCATTATAGTTCTTGAATGGATTCGGAGTCACCTGGTGACATAATGTAGACTTGTGTGTCATTTGCATAATTACAGTTACTAATCATATTTATTGTTATAATCTGAGGAAATGGGAGCTTGTAGATATTGAATAGAGGGGTACCCAAGGATTGGACCTTGAGGTATCCCACATTTGACTGCACTTTGAATTGCCTTGCTGCTGAAAATGTGCTATATAAATAAAATTACCTTATCTTACCTTACCTTCTGTCTGCTCTGATGAGAAGTCCAATCCAGCTCTCTATTAGCTTTGTTAACATATCACCGTCAACAGTGTCCAATACTAAGGAGATGTCCAACAATATCAACACTCTGGTTCTTCCACAGTGTTTATGTATGTACCCTTCATTGAAGACTTTGTGGTTTGTTTGAAGCTGTGAACCAACAATGATCAATGATAGTACTAGTAATAGTACTTTTGCTTTTTACAACCCTTTATTTTGTAATGAGAAAATTTTCTAAATATAATCCTGTTCTCAGTATTTGTTTAACATAGGGACGTAAATAATGGAGCACTGCCTCCTAAATCTATTTCTTGTAAATAGTCTCGTTTTATGTTATGTTCCCTAAGGCCAATGGCATAAAGGTTTAATAATTCATAATTAGCATTCGCAAAAAACATTATAAAGTTAATTAGAGTGAAGTTGTCTGAAGGTTGAAAAGATCTGCTTTGGTCTCAGTCCCTCTCAAGCTAGCTGTTAACTTTAGCCTGTGAGACACACTCATTTGCATGGGCAATAATGAAGATGTAAATAAAATATTACTGCTTACTTTTCAACTGAAAGCTAAATACTAAACTGTTCTTTTAGCCCACAATAAATTCCACATCACAATGGTTCAGACTGGTGCTAAAAACAAGGCTACACTTGGTCTCCCTCTTTATATTCCATAGCCGGATGACCCAGTCTGTCTTGGCAAACCTCACCAGATCCTTCAAAATATGAAGATAATAGACTTCTTTGGGAACTGGGAAGGGGAATAGAATCTAAAAGCTCCTCCCTATATACAAAACCCTTTTAACCAAGCTCTATTAACCTCACCGTAGCATATTACCAAAGCGGAGCACTATGCTCTGACAGTGCAGCCTTACTTGCACTTTCTGGAGTTTCTAAAAGTAGGAACTTACTATCCTGTGAAAACCACTTCCAGTTTGGGTTCAGGAGGCTGACGGCCTCTCCACTTTTAAGATTAAGTCTGAAGACTTCACTTTGAGCTTCTGGTGTGGGCTCTGGGGACCCTGAAGCCTGTATTAGACCCTCACTGCAGGTGTTAGATCTGGTATATGATGCACCGAACTCCTCCTCTCTTCTCTCTGTGAGTTTGTGTCATTATAACATCTCATTAACTTTGTGTATCCTGTTGTTCTATGTGCTTTTTGTCTCCATATACCATGATGGTGTCATCTCTTGCTTCAGTCAGAGAGGTTTCAAATGCTCTGGTAGCTGTTTTGTCAAAATTTGAAATTATAAAATTGCATATTTGTTTCTGCTTTTTTTATATTGCTTAATGTTTTTATTTCATTTTCAACTCAATCCAAAAACACTGTATGCTTTGGATTTGGGGTTCAATTCATCTCAAGGTCATTTTAATCCAGTTATACATGCCTTCCAATTAAACCCAGTTATCAAGTATTACAGTAAAGTTCAGTTTATTATTCAAATTGGTTCAAAAGATGTTCTATTTAGAGAAAGGTCAGGTACTATATAAGGTTTCAAATGTTAATCAGCTGCATTGACATTCTCCCTACATTTGCAAGTTTCTTTGCAACTTACCTTCCTGCAACATAACTCAGTAAATCTTTTGATTTTTGCAAAATGGTTGTTTACCTGCACAAACAAAGCACAATATTTTAAATATAGTGAGAAAATTCTATTTTGATGGGTAAATCATCTCAAGTCTGAAATATAACAGTCATTATTTAATAGGAAATTAAGCAAAAAAAGCCTTTTAATCCATGTTTTACAACTACATTTTTTTCCTATTATCTTTGTCTGGATTTTTTGTGTGACTTTCTCAGCAATGAGAACAAGATAAAAATAAATAAATGATAATAATAAAAAAATCCTGCTTTATTTAGCTATGTTTGCTGCCAAAGTCGGCAAAAGTCACTAGATGTTTGTGGTCTGATTTACTATGAATTTAAATCAAAAGCAACAAAACATGGTTAACTTAACAATGAATGTCCTGTACCTTTGTTTCCCTCTCGACCGCCGTTTGTGTTGTCAGTATTTCGTTTTACAGTGAAACTTTAACCAACTGAATTTCCTTTCCACATGTGTTCCAAACTTTAATATTCCGCTGAAGTAAAAACAAAATAATTAAAAAAAACACACACACACAATTTCGCAATTACGGAATTTTCATTAAACAAGAAATGCAATTAAAATCACAGTTTGTTCACGCAATATCATTTAAAAAAGGCTGCTCAATTATCCTCTTACCACTTCCTGTCGTCTTCGTCATTTCCTCCAGTGGCAAAGTTGTTGATCATACACTGTGTGTTGCGAAGCAAACTGTTGATACGGCCGGAAACCCGCCTCACCATAGGGCCAAAACTTTATTTTTCAGCCTTCTTTCTTTCCTCTTTTTTTTCCAAATTCAACTGTTTCCATTAAGAAAAAATATTTTTGAAATGTCACTCTAACTTGTGTGGATTGGACTGTTTGGGATGCTGGAAGGTGAAACTCCACCCTAATCTCATTTTTAAAATCATAATTATGGTATATCACGCAGGAACTGAACTCATGTTTGCTTATGAATTGCGTCTCAGATTCACATCAGATTAAACTTTAAGACCATGTTTAAGACCACCCTCTACTAATCCACGGAGACACAGCTGATTGCATGAAACAGCTGGCAATAGTTTGATAAGAGGGGAGTGGTCTGAATCTGCCTGTCCTTTCTTGGTGTGGGAAAAAAAAAAGCATTGGCACTTTAGTAGTTCACTGTCGGGAAGTCTTGCGATCCTCTCTGCCACTGCAGACAGCGCGGCTCTGCGCACATCGTCGCTGCGGTGTCTGTCTCCTCTCCGGAACAGGTAAGACATCCGTCTAACTTGACTGTAGCGTTCCAGTTACAGGCGAACCGTTCGGCAGTTTTAGTGCGACATCCTGGATGTTACCTGCTCCTGGTAAGCGGCTGTACTGCTGCTCTCTGGTGCTTTGGTCCATTTTGCTGCTTCTGGCTGCTGTTTTAAAAACATCTGATCTGATACGGCAACAGGGCTGGATAACATCAGCATCCTGAGCGCCTTCCCTCACGGCTGGAGGGGAAAACGGGGTTTTACACTCGGTTGTCCACGTAGTGCTTCACTATATTGCCTTAGTGGACAGTTGTGAAGATGTGCTGGTTTAGCGGACCGATGCTTGGCAACGAAGGCTCACAATGTGAATAATTTCTTAAAGAAAGCATGAATATTCCGCTTCATTTTACCTTTGGGTTGATTTGAAATAGTCATAGCTCCAGGTGTTGAAAAGAGAGATTTTATTTTACTTTGGTGTCCAGACCCTGAAACGTGACGGAAAGCTCTCACCTAGTGTTAATTTTTTCTCTATCTCTGCTGCTTTTTCTGCTATTACACAATAGAGGGCAAATTACCAAGACACTCACCCCATTCATCTCACCCAGGCAGGTAATAAATATGCCATTAGTAGGTTTCTTTCAAATGAAGTCCCCTCAAACAGACTTCAGTAATCACACTTCTCTGTCACCGACTCCACAGAAATGATGATTAATATGACATTTTGTGGCTTAATTTTTTAAAGCACTGACTTGATAAGCTCGTCAAGCAGTGGAGCCCCAGTGATTACTCTGAGGAGGGGCCATCGAAAGGGGCCCATCTTGTCCTCATCAGATAATAACATTAGCAGGTGAAGACGGGAGTAACCAACCCCCCACGTCATTTAAAAGCAGACAGGATAATGCAACACAGAAACAACACGTCTGAAAATGGTTAAAAAAAAGTGTGCATTTATTTTTGATTAAGTTGAAAATTAACATTCCCCATTTGTATCTAATGCCAGCATGGGATTTTATGCACTTTATTTTTTATAAAACTCGACGGTGACAGTGGTGCCCCCAGTTGGGGGCCAGGGAGGGCATTGGACTAAAGGAATAAAGAGTCAGCAGCTACAATCAACACAGAAATGTTAAAATACAAAAATGAAAATAAGCCTAAAAAAACATTCTGTGGGTGCTACTGCAGTTAGGGACATGTCTTTCTGAATAAATGGCAATAATTTTGTACTTGTACATTTTCTGTTGGATTCAGAACCACTTCTGTCAAAGAACCTGTTGCTCTTTTTTTTCTCAAGTGTTTTAACCTCTAAAAAATTACTCTGTAGTTGCGATAAGAAAAAACAAAAATGACGATTAAGTCTGATAAATGCTACTCCAGGTAAAAACAAATCAAGGTGGGATCTTTTGGTAGCTCTGTGTTGCTTTAATATGACAGTTTGGTTATTGTCAGGATTGTTTTTGTGTTTGCTTTTCCACCTTGTTGTTTAGTTTTTGTTGATCAGTCATTTCTTAGTATTTAATTAGTATAAATCTTTCGTCCATTCTTTGTGTTTAGTTCTTGGTGATTTGTTGTATTACTCCATTTCTCTCTCTCTCACCTTGTTCTCTGCACTCCCTTCATAGCTGCACCTCTTTTCCTAACTGGTTAAATACTGGCCTGCAGTATTTACCCACCTCTCATTCGCTCCTCTTTTGTTACCTCATGCATTTGATCCACTGTGGAGATCTCTTAGTTGGACAGATGAAAAAAGACTTTATAGTAATGTTATTTAAGATGTTCATTTTGTTATTTGGTTTTGATACTCAGGCATATTAAATATATACATGACATAAGGATATACTACTTAAGCTGCCTTTTGTGGGTTGAGTCTGCAGTCCTAATAAGACTGATGTGTGGAGCTTCTTCACTGTCCATGCCATGACATTATTTTTTTGTGGTTGTAAAACATTCCAAACAGTTGAACCTGTCTTTGTCTTAATAGCAAACAGAAAAGTGTAGTTATTTTTTATCAACCAGCTGACTAGGAGGGGACAGCAACACGTGGAGGAGGGATACCACTGTTATCTCATGCTTATTAAAGCTGGAGGAGCCCCAGCTGACTGGTGCTTTCTCTGGCATCTCACTGGAAGGACATAATGCCATGGAAACATGGTGAACATTTTTTAGCCTTTTTAATCAGAAACCTTGTTGCACCTTGATGCTGATATCTGGTCCACTCCTGGTTAAAACTATTCAACTTTTGACTTGAACATAAACCTACAACTCTGGATAAAGCAGTTTTGTGGGTAGAGGTGGGCGAATCCATTCAAAATATCAGTAATATCAGGACCAAGTTGGTATCTGTTAATACTAGCATGGTAAGATCAATACTGTGGCTTCAGATTCCCTCCTGACATTTTATTTTTGTATCTCAGTTCCCCAAATATACCTCGGAAAGGAATGTTTCGATGTGCTCTCTAATTTTTTTTTTTGTGCACATTTTTTATATTAAAAATGCACACAAATTTGTTTAGTGCTTATTTTTTCTGTTTGTCAAGTTATATGTTGAGTCATCACCTTGTGCTGCCGGGGTTCTCTGGGTTTTTGCTCACTAGTGGCAGTCTGAGCAGGAAGGTAGCTTCTGGCTGAGGGCTAATCTTCACAGGAGTGTTGGAGATAACAGTGATGAATGGAGCGGTTGGGGTGGTTTAACACCTAGAGCCGACTGTTGTCTGCCGGGGTCAGGCTGTGTGATACTGGAGTGCTGCGTGAGCCAGCTCCTCGCATGTCTGGGATTTGGCAGTTCTTCCAGCTTCAGGTGGATGATGGTGGGCCCGTCTCTGTTTTCTCGGTGTGCAGAACCGTTGATGAATGCCGCTTTGCTGCTCAGGCAGTTTGTGCGTGCTGTGACGTGCTTTTGTTGCTTTTTACTGATTGCTTCCTTTGATTAACCGATTTCTTTGATTCACCAAAACAAATTTTACTGGACAATAAATTGTCCCAGAAGTCATTGTAATAAATGCTAATATTGTTGTTTTGAGACCATTTTTGAGTAATATAATGCAGAAACATTATCAAGGATCAATAAACCTTAAATTCTAATAAGCATTTAACACTGCAACTGGAAGATATGTTTGAATATCTAAAATGAATAAACTAAGCAACAGAAACGACAAATGAAATGAATGATGAAGTCTCTGTAAACAAAATTGTCTTTCAAAAAAGTCCCAGTTGAGACCAAAAGAACCAGTCTGAAGATTTTAATCATCCAGTTTAGATGGAAAGAGAAAACAGTAAATCATGGAAATGGAAATTGAGTTTGTTTTAATTTATCATACAATTAATTGATTGTTTATTGTGACAGACCTACTGATGGCGTATTAAAATAAGTGTCACAATGGGAACAAATTATTTTATTCAAACCTGTATCCTTAAATGTATGTACCTTTTTTAAAAATAACAAATATCATATTAAATGGTTATTATTTCAACATTATTTTATACAGGATGGGATTAGGAAGAAAAGGTTCAGCTTCAACTTATTGGAAAGTTCCTAAAGAAATCAGACTTTTTATATAGGTCATGAAATCTAATATATAAACAAGAATCTATATTAATCAAAGTAAAGACCAGAAAGTGTTTTATTGTTCACTTTGTTCCAATTCTAACTTTTTGATCTTTCAATTGGAAAAAGCAGCACATTGTATTTATTTATTTTGGACAAATCTCTGTGAGCTTTAATCGGAAATGTCAATCTACTTTCTATCAATAATTTATATTGGACAGTAATCTGAAATCAATTTTTAAACTTGTTCCATGTAACATTGAGGCTTTTATTTTAAATTGTCTTTGAGTTTTATTTTGAAAAACTATACAGTAAATTTTTAGTAAGTAGCTTGCTTCCACCACTAAAGAGAAATCTAATCTGCAACACAGATTTTATCTTGAAAAATGACTAAGCTTTATTTTGAAAGTCCAAATTAAGCTCTTAATTTGGACAGGACTATTTGCAATTTGAATCTTACTCTGATAATAGTCTGTTATTATCATTACCTTTAATTTGAAAGTCTAAATTATTCCTTCTGTTGATGTTGCTTCAACAGGAACTTAACATGTTCTGTTATCGTTTCTATGAAACGATGTAGTTTGTGTTCCTCAATGCAATTCACAGGCACTAAGTTCTTTCATTGCTTTGACTGCCACAGTAAAGACAAATATATTAGTTGGGAAAACATATTTATCTTGTGCTAAATTGTTCCATTCTACACCCTGCATTATCAGGATTGCAAATTACTCTTGTAAAGAATTGCTTTAGTCCACAAGACGCTCTATATCTGAAATCTATAGTTTCCGACCAGTTTTGCAGACTAAACACTTTGCATGAAAAGGACACTGAAACGGAGTTCATGGTTTATAGATGAGTTCATTTTTGAGTTTACACATTTTTAGCCTGGACACACACATGCACACACACAAACCATTTACTACATTGAAAATTGTGCTTTTGGTATAATATAGCTTAACAGATAGTGATTCGCTCAAAGAAAAGAAACTTATTATCACTACAATCCATCACCTTCTCTGTAATTTTTTCTGTAGTCTACCAGATAATTACAAAATTGTCTTGTAGACTTGGTTGTTGGAAGAACATAAAAAATATGCAATTTTTTTAGAAAAATTTTTCTTGCTTTTTATAAATGTTTAATTATAGAAGAGTCTTCACAAACTCATATCAACATTTAAAAAATAATATAAGCAGGCAGCTAAACTACATCAGTTAATTCAATCAAGTTCATCTGTATGGTACATTTGAGCAGCAAGGCATGTCAAAGTGCTTTACGTCATAAAAACAGAAGTATAAAGTCATGGAACACACAGTCAACAATTGAAGCATTACATTCTGTAGTGCAATCGTTACACGTCAGAATGCTGATTAATGTTTCATTTATAATGTTTCAAAAGCAATTCAACATATCCAAATTATTGGTTTGTTTTCATAGTACCTAGCTAGCCCAAAGGCTAGCTTGAGTTGAAGGCATAGCTAGCTTGAATAATTAAGTTATCTGTGCTACAGACAGCATCTTGCTTGTGAATCTTTTGAAGTTGGAGTAGTGTTTTCTTTTCTTTTTTTTTTTTCTCTAACCACTCCCTGTCCTTCGGTCTACATGTTGGCAACTTCAGCAAATAACGTGACAATGATAAAAAAATTGCACCCTTTAATTCAAATGAAACAACTGAAGTACAAAAAGTGAATATTTAATTTCATTGCATCTTCATGTTTGCCTTTTTTAAGAGTTTATAGTTTGTGTTTAGGTATTGCAAATAATCTCTTATAACACATACTTACTTTGAAATGTTCTGTCAGCTTTCAACATTTTCTCAACTCAAACTGTGCAGGCCACTGAATGACTGACTGCCCTCCGGCCCCTAGCACCAGGCCTGCAGGGTTTCACCAGGCCTGCAGGGTTTCTGGGGTAAACCCTGATTGAATACTGAATGTTCCATCAGATGTATTATCTATTAATATTGATCAAGTCTATTGCAATATATATAATCGATTCATTGTCCAGACCCACTTGATTAGAGTTTTTCTTTCTTTCTTTTTTTTTTTTTTCTTGGCCGACAATTTTATAACGCATGACTAAAAGTTTGGATACCCTAATCCATACGCGTAAAGAATCCTTCCTGACAACTCCAGCAAAGTGTTTGGTTGCAGCATGTGACTTGCTGCTGTGTACCTAAACTGTCCAGGAGAGATCTGCCAGGAAGTGTTCTAACTTTGGCAGGAGTGTTGGGAAGAATCACTGTTCAACTGGACAGCAGCCACATTTAAATCCGATATGGTTTTGGTTTCTTTTGGCTTCATCCCAGGACTTATTTTTACTAATAGGTAAGGTAAGGTAATTTTATTTATATAGCACATATTTAGCAACAAGGCAATTCAAAGTGCTTTACATTAATTAAAAGGAAATACAAACAAAATAAACCATAGGAAAGACAAAAAGAAGAAAGAGAGCTAAAACCTTTTCTGGGTTAAAAGTAATATTAACTATACAATGATGTTACTGTTAAGTATTTCTGGATTCTAAGTTTGTAGTTATTCTAATTTTGATTCAATTTCTGGGTTGTATAATGTTGATCTAAATATTGCGGAATCCACAATTTCTAATATTACTAATTAACCCAGAACAGGATTATTTTAGTTTAATAGGGAGTACTCCACCATTTCTAACAAACTGAAAGGACACATTAGGGCAAATGGCAACATTCAGACAAAACAAAGGGCAAAACGGAGACATGAGTGAAGGTGGTGACGTCACAGGACCACGAAACTGTAAATAATATATTATTTACTGAGTTTGGTAATTTTCTGCTTGCACTCCAGTTCAAGCTGGCATCTGCAATTATTTGTACAGTTGTGTTATTAATAGCCAAAACACGGGTGGATTTAAATTTAAAATGGTTGAATTTATGAAATTGCTGTTGCTTCTCGTTTGTACAGTGGCGCAGTTGGTAGAGCTGTTGCCTTGCAGCAAGAAGGTCCTGGGTTCTATTCCTGGCCCCGGTCTTTCTGCATGGAGTTTGCATGTTCTCCCTGTGCATGCTTGGGTTTTCTCCGGGTACTCTGGTTTCCTCCCACAGTCCAAAAACATGACTGCCAGGTTAATTGGCCTCTCCAAATTGCCCCTAGGTGTGAATGTGTGTGCATGGCTGTGTTGCCCTGCGACAGACTGGCGACCTGTCCAGGGTGACTCTGCCTCTCGCCCAGAACGTTAGCTGGAGATGGGTACCGGCAACCCTCCCGACCCCACTAAGGGACAAGGGTGTAAAGAAAATGGATGGGTGTTGCTTCTCTATTAGGGATTGATTTTATTATTTTAGTGTAGGAGTGCACCTTCCTCTGTTAAGCTTACAGAGTTAAACTTAGTATTGGTGTAGCAATTTGATATTTTATTTCTGTGAAATTTGATACATATTTCTAACATAAGCTGTGGTGAATTAGATCAAATTCTAATCTACTTTTTACATTAAAGGTAGCTCTCACTTTTCCCTCCTGCATTTTAAAAGGAACATAAAATGAGAATTGTGTGTTTAAGATCCTGTTCACACCAACCTGCTTGTTTCTCATATATTGGTCCCTCCCATCACCACACGAACTGAACTTATGTTTTAAAATCATAGTTTTTTTTTTTTCTCACCATGTTGTTTCTATTCATGTATGTATTTTTCTGTTTTGTTTTTGTACATCACAAATGAACTTAAGACCAACTGATATCAGTGGGAGAAAAGGAAAAAGTAAAATTAGATAATTATACAAAATCAGGTCGAACATTTTGAACCCAACTAAACCATTTTAACCAAAAGTTTTCAAAACCCCCTTGGAACTTCAGTCTAAGTGTTGTTTTCATTAGAAAAGTATATCAAATCGATCCTCTCATTTATCTTCAGCATTTCCTTCTCAAGTCATTTTCGTATAATGACCTTTTTTTCAGCCACTATTAGCACTCCAAGTAGATATTTAGCCTTTTTTTGTAGTTAAAGTCCTTCCATGTTCCCCAGTAAAGCCACAAATCAAAAATTTTCTTTTCTTTTTGAAGATGTGCTGCTTGTTCTCCACTGCTGTGTACAGATTCCCTGACATTTTGCAGCAAGGCACATGTTGCATGTGTTTTAAATTTGGTAGTGCTTGGTACAAGTTTTGGAGATGGTGTGTCCTTATTTATTTTCAAACATATGAAGAATTTCTTCATTGGCATTAAGAAGACTGATTTGTGACTGTCTATAACAAATCTGGATTCTGCAATCCAAAGTCATCCTTAAAGTTTTGAACGCTCATATTTTTTTTTCCTCTTTCATTAAAGTTTATTTCTGAGCACCAAAAGTCAAACACTTCCAAGACAAAAACTGAAATCTTCTAGAAAAAAACTTGAACATTCCAGAGTTTCACATTTTTGAAGTTTTTGACTTTTTGATAATTTCTGATTTTTAAAAGTCAAACATTTCTGGCAAACTTTTGGCATTCAGAAATGTCTTTGTTTTTCTAGAAAATTTCTGACAATATTTTCAAAATTTCAGAATTTTTGGTGGAAATGTTCTTTTTTCCCCTTTCTATCTACAACGACCCTAACATGCCTGTAAAGGCCAACCGAATGTTACTTTGTTTCCTGTAACTGCTGTAAGTTCCATGCTTTTATTTTCTCATTTCGTTAATGAAAAACCCATAAAAGGCAACTTGAATTTTAGTTTCAGTCAATAAGGGAACAAGGTAACGGCGATTGAAGTTTAAGTATTTAAATTTTGACTGCTTAATTATTTATGAAAGGAATTATATCAATGTAGCAAGCTATGCTTCATTAACAGTAAAAACGATCGTGATTTTTATTTCTCTTGTTTAGCTCTTACGGTGGTTGATGACAAGGATGGTTTAATCATTTTATCATCTGTTCTTGTCTTCTCTAAGTTGATTGAATGCTATTCTGTCACTGAACTCCGAGTCATAAGCAAACTTCCAAAATTTCAGCTCTCTTAAGTAATGCTGTTTGAGTATTTCACTCCATACTATGATTGAACTTTAGACTAGCATCTCTCAGGGAGTTTACCATTGACTTGTCATTTTTTCATTCTTAAATCTTCAGGCAAGTTTAGGATTGGAGCAGATTTTTTTAGGAAACTTTTTGAAGGAGGCAGAGTTGTTAGAAATTATGGTGCGTTGTACCAGTAAGAAGTCATTCTTATAGTGCAGGATTGTTGGGTTGTGGCCAGTAGCAAGAACTACACAGCAAGGAATGACCTAGTCAAAGTAGGACCCTCGCAGGCAATGGATTCAAAGTTGATCTTTTTTTATGAGGAGAAAAAACTCATTTTCGGAGATAACTGTGATGTTTGATGATGTCATTTAATTGTCATCAATTTAAGATCAAGGCAGTTTTCTAAAGAAATCATCTACTTGAAAAAGTGGGAATGGAGGTCGGCGTGCATCAGGCACTGAATGAGTGAGCCTGCTAATGATGCCAAAGGGCAATCCAATAAAAATGGAACATTACACAGTCTATTTTTCCTTTTGATGAAAATAATTTGAACCTTCTCTGAGGATATTTGTGAGGAAAATATCCAGTGGAGCGGTACGGGCAGATCCAAAGGGAAGGGCAAGGTCAGCAGGACGAACGGTGACCTTCACTCTGACGGAGACTGACGAAAGCTTGATGGAGGCTCTGCAGCTCAAATCACGGTGAATTATTCCTGACTTGCTGCTTGTAGAACGCCTTAAAGCGCAGATGCAACGCAGAGTTGGAATTAGTGCAGCGACTCGACCAACATCGTTTTTTCTTTCTTCTCTCCATCAAAAGCTTTTCCTCTCGGCCCTCTGAGCTCTGCGGCTGCAGCAACCTGTTTGGCAAAGGAAGTACAGTAAACTGCTCACGCCTCAGTTTGATTTGTTTTGATTTGCAATTTGCTTTTCCCAGCAGATTTGCTACCTTTTGTGTGATCTGTCTTTGTCTAATGCTCGGTGGCAGACGAGGACTGGCTTATGAATAAATCAGAGCCCCTACTTTCTGTGCTTTGATGGATGGGGAACAGGATTGCCATACTGTGCTATACTGAGCAGCGGGTTACTTTCATCTTTTTTTTTTTTTTTTTTTCTGGCCCTTTTGTGGCTAAAAATAGTCCAACTGCAAGAAAGTGTATAAACTTCTGGAGACCTAAATCCAATTTAATAAATAGTTGCTTGATATGATTTCTAGGAAATATTGATCCTCTTAAGACATGAGTGTCTTGCAGGATATTATGTCATATGGGGTAGCAGAGTGGAGAAAAAACTAGTTTTTTTTTTTTGTTTTTTTTTTGCTCTTGCAGATGCATGCTGATTCTTTCCTCTTATGAGTTCATTTGGGTTTAGCTAGAAACTGCATGACAGTTTAAATGTTGTACAAATCTGCTGCATTTTATCTGATTCATGTCGAGTTCAGCTCTGCAGAAATCAATCAAATTTATTTGCATAGCACATTTCAGCAGCAAGGCATTTCAAAGTGCTTTACATCATAACAAACACAAAAACAGTCATGCAACATACTCAACAATCAAAACATTACATTAAGTCTAGTGCCATCATTAAATTCGTAATTGATTACGTTTCAGATACAACTCTAAACAGGTGGGTTTTTAGTCGAGATTCAAAGGAAGTCAGGGTTTCAGCTGTTTTACAGTTTTCTGGAAGTTTGTTTCAGATTTGTGGTGCATAGAGGCTGAATGCTGCTTCTCCTTGTTCGGTTCTGGGGATGCAGAGCAGAACCAGAACGTAGGGGGTCTGAATAGTTAATACACCAGCAGATCTTTAATTTATTGTGGTGCTAAACTGTTCAGTGATTTATAAACTAACATCAGTATTTTAAAGTCTATTCTTTGAGCTACAGGGAGCCAGTGTAGGGACTTTAAAACTGGTGTTATGTGCTCTATCTTCCTGGTTTTCGTGAGAACGTGAGCAGCAGCGTTCTGGATCAACTGCAGCTGTTTGATTTATTAGTCAGACCTGTGAAGACGCTGTTGCAGTAATCAATGCGACTAAAGATAAACGAATGGATGAGTTTCTCTAGATCTCGCTGAGACATGAGTCCTCTAATCCTGGAGATGTTCTTCAGGTGATAGAAGGCCGACTCTGTAACTGTCCGTAACATTTAAATGGAGTCAGACTCTGATCTATTGTTGTGTAGGATAGATCCCGCTGGGATGAAACAAGTTTCTTTCAGATCAAACTCACTAGGCAAGTTTTTGTATACAAGATAAGTTGAGCTACTTGTACGTAGCCCAGAAACAGAAATTTGCCCCCTATTGCTGTTATTAAGGCAGTTTATTTTTCTGAAACTAGCTTGCATGTTAATTTTTGTACCACTAGATTTTAATGTTCCTATATTTAAAACTGTACTCTTGTACTCTTCTCACACTCTATCTCCCACTATGTCCGCCATTGTTGCAAGAAATCTCGGTTTTGGCTGAAAATGAATCTTGGCATAATCAGGTGACCTGTGAATCAGCAGATGTCCATCAAATCTGGCAGAATAAAGACGTGTTGTGGGTCACATTTGGAGGAGCCGTTGAATTTGGGCGATCTTTGTTGCATTGCTGTGATGTAATCGCTCTTCGAATCATGTAGTCCCTGAATTTGGAAACGCCACGTTTGGGTTCAGTCAAACCAAAGTGCTAACCGCTCCATACATGTTAAAACAATCTAATCAAATTTTACTTGGATGGCACATTTCCGCTACAAGGCAGTTCAAAGCACTTTACAACATAAAACATAAGAATCAACAATTGAAACATTACATTTTATCAAGTGTCGTCATTCCCCAGGATTAGTGTTTTGTTTATTTTGGTCCAAAAGCAGATTTAACAGGTTTTTTGTCTAGATTTAAAGGAACTCGGTGCTTCAGCTGTTTTGCAGATTTCTGGAAATTGGTAAAAAATTAACTTTGTGTTGGTTGGTCAGATAACGCCATGATTTGCTAATACACTTCAGTTTCACCTTGCAAATGATGGTTCATTGCAGCCAAAGATGTACAAATCCTGTTCTTTCTTTAAAAGAGCTCAGTGCTGCAGAGCGGAGTTATGGATTTTATCTATCTGGAATGGGAAGCCATCTGTCTGTGATGGTAGTTAATATTTCATCCTTCACCTTCAAATCACTTTGGGGAAGATTGAGTAGAGAGGAAATATTGTAATTTAACATCTCTTTCTTTCTTTATGATTCTTTATGATATTGGAAAACAAAAGGTTAAAGGTTTGTTTATCAACACTGAAATGGGTCAAACTAGAAAATGCTTACGGGGCAGTTAGAAATGGGCATTTATTGTATTATTTATCATGAAAATCTTATTGTGATAAAAATACTTGTTTTCTAATAAATTACAATTGATGGTACTGAATTAAAAAAAACAAAGCTGTATAGACGGTATTATTGGAAATGTAATTTTAACCATTTTCTCCACTGTGTTTGCGAGAGCATCAATAAATGTCAGTAAAGGTAAATTCAAAAATTTGAATGTAGTTGGTAGCTGTATTTTCACTGCAAATATGTGCTAAACTGTCAAATTCCTTTGTAGAAAAAGACGATTTTGCAATTGAGGTGTTTTGATATGAGAAACACAAATAAAATTGCATTTTACATGACAAGTCATTAAAAAACGTTCCGTACCATTATCCTCGTACCACTTCCTGTCGTCTTCTGTCAGTCTGGTTGTTTTTCAGCTGACTTGTGTTATCAGGGTTTTTCTATTTAAGTTTTGCAAAATACACTTATTTCGATGAGACTGGAAAAACTACCTCATATAGTGCAAAAACTTTTTATTCACAAGTTTTATTGAAATTGCTGAATCAAATTTAGTTTCGCAGTTCCAATTTGCACAACTACATGGTCAATGGAAAGCCAGGTTGGTGTTGTAAACCACTCTTCTTTGAGTAATGGTGTCCAGAAGAATTTTTTAATAACAGTATTTGTATTTGGCACCATAAATGCTGTGCCATGCAATTACCAAAAAGAACTAAGTTCTTTTTTTATTATTCACAAATTTTTTATGGTTTTTACTACAGTACCACAAAATAAAATTCTGATCTGAACTCATCCTACGATTACAAGACTGTTAGGCTGTGATTTGGCAGTATTCATTACCTTTACATCTATTTATGTGGATAATCTTATTTTGAGCAGTGATTGTGTCCTTGTAGGCTTTATTTTTTTTCTCTTATTCACAGCAGCTCAAATAGGTTAGTTGAATTTTTTCCCCTCTGGCAGACCCATCCATCAAATCCTGTCATAAGCTCCTATCTGATGATGACAAACTATGAATTTGAAATGATTCATGACTGTGTTCTTCTTTGTGCTTGAGGCATGCAGCATACCTTTTTGTTCAATATACATGTATTCCGCACTCTGGCTTCCCTTCAGTGGATAACATTGGTTTTGATCAAGTTTGACATTCAGAAAATGATAGTGATACCTTCTGACAGTCTTCTTGCTTTGTGCGTCTCCTGAAGAGCAGATAATAATCTTGCATGTAAGCACACTAGGTTGAAATAGAAGATGCATGGTATTGTCCTGATATAATTGCATAATTTATGCACACTTGCATCAAAAACAGTTGAGCCTCGAGGAATAATGGTCCATAATTCAGTACACATGCAGACCACACTAATTCAGAACAGAACAAATGTCTTAATACAGGTACCATGGGATGTAATGATGATTTACTTCCCAATCTCATATATTTAACTCTCCAATTCAAGTCTGTGCCAAAATCCACTGTTTAACCTCCTGGTTTGCACACATTTGTCTGACCGAGTACTAAAACGCATGCAAATTGGATCATTTCTACCGTCGGTATTTATTTAACACATTCAGTGCTGCCTTTTACTGTATAGTTCATTCATCTGAGCAGGTAGTTATGGAGTCTTAATCTGCTATGATGTAACACCATCAGTGCTGATTTTGATGTCAGAACCTGCTCTGGACTGCTCCGCAAGAGGAATCTAAATTGGAGCAGGGATCCCGGAGTTTGACGGGAAGATTGAGAGTCTCCTAATGATGTCTACATCTTCTGTGCAGCAGGTTATTTCCACAAGTGGCGCCATAATGTACCTTTAAACTTTGTGAACATCTGCTTTGCGAAGAGCCGCTCACATGCCGAACGAGTCTCCTTGCTTTTGCCCGTCGAGCATCTTTTGAATTCATGAAAGGCCACATGGAAAAATGAATGACGGGCGAGGCGGTAATGAGCTTCCTCGCTTTTAAGCAGCATTTCCAACATCCCTCTCTTGTAATCTACAGAGTAGCATAAATGGCGACACCTTGGCAGTCCCGCAGCATGATTAATGCGCTCCACACTAAATGGATTTTGCAATGAACACGTCGTGTGATGAGCTGCTTACTCTCAGAATAAACCAGTACCTTGACACTGTGGCTCTCGCTCGGCTTTTATATGAATATTTGCATGTCAAGTGGCCGCTGCGGACTCGTTTGTGGAGATATTTTGTACGAGGGTGAGTCGCACGTCACAAATCCAGGCATCTTATTTGATGAGGGCCTAGTGGTGGACTCCGGTCGGTGCTGGTCAAAGGCCTGTCTGCCCATCAGTAAGGCTTCTGTCCCTGCAGTCTGTCGGTTTGGTCTCCTGTGGCTCTGTCAGTCTGTTAGGCCTGTGGCCTGAATCTGACTCCCACTTGACTTTCCCAGGCAGTGGTCCACCAACTCA
Source organism: Poecilia reticulata (assembly GCF_904066995.2). Taxonomy (NCBI): domain Eukaryota; kingdom Metazoa; phylum Chordata; class Actinopteri; order Cyprinodontiformes; family Poeciliidae; genus Poecilia; species Poecilia reticulata. Next base: position 30,126,661 of record NC_088834.1, read on the forward strand.
ACTCTCAGTATGGCTCCTCAGTGTGTCACGCAGCAACTTGAAAAATGTATTAATAGTGCTTGAACATTTTCATATTTTGTAATGATACAACCAGAAACTTGATATGATGGTACAACACAAAGTGCATCAGTTTAAAGTGGAAGTGTAAATTCTTTTACAAATAAAAATAAAGTGACTTTCATAAGTCTGACTTTTATAAAACTATTCAGATTTTTTAAGTTCAGTATTTTGGACTTTTCCAGGTAAAAACAAGGTAATCGTTGAAGAAAACCTGCTTAAAGGCAGCAAAATACTTTAGATTGGGGCAGAGGTCGCTTTGTTAGGAGAAGCATACACCCAGAGCCATCTGTGTTATGGCTGTGGGCACCACTAACTGAGAAGTTAGTTGCACTAACTTTAAAGCGCTAATCATTAGTTCCGCTTTGGCTAAAGAACTACACCAAGTTGGTGTAGTGCCGGGGTGTCAAACTCCAGTCCTCCAGGACCACTGTCCTGCAGTTTCTAGATGTGCCACAGCTACAAAACACTGGAATCAAATGGCTTAATTACCTCCTTCTTGTATAAGTTCTCCAGAGCCTTACTAATGACCTAATTATTCTATTCAAGTGTGGTGCAGCAGAGGCACATCTAAAAGTTGCAGGGCAGTGGCCTTCCAGGACTGGAGTTTGACACCTGTGCTGTAGTGCGTTTAACATTAGCTTAAGCTAAATATTAACTTCAATCCAAACTGAAGTTAATATTTTGAAAAATTACAATATAACTACAATTGTGTTGTAATTTACATGGTCTGTAATGCTCTTAGATACAGTATTTGTCTATTTTTGTTCTCTTTTCCTAGTTTTATTTTGTTTCATGTTTGAAATGGTTATGGTGGTTAAACAGAGGGAGGAAATGAAACTGCTGCATAAACTATCTTTACGCACTTTAAAATAAGCTCATGAATATAACTGTGAAATTAGTAGAAGAATTCTTAACAGTCCGTAATTAAAACTTCAACACAGTTGAACTTTATGCAACTTGGTTTGTAAAACAGCCAGATAAAATAGGACTTTAAAATGTATTTAGGGAAAGCTACACTAGATAAACATTTCCAAAATTGGCAAAAGTGCTAAGGTGAAAAATTGGCTCCCGTTCAAAGTTCAGACTTTAAATCCAACTGAAAATTCTTTGCAAGACTTGGAAAAATATTCTTGATTCAATCAAACTTGGCTTGACCTATTTTGGAATAAATCATTGATAAAATATTTTTTCCATTTGCAAAACTGATGGATGCCCACAGCAACAGACTGGCAAAAAAGGTTCTACAAAGTGTTACCTCAGGTGGGATGATGTTGCTGTTGTGTTGTGGCTTTTGCATTTTATTGACCCTTCTGGGCTGCCATAGAATACAAATATGCTATATTTCTTTTTCATTTCATTAGTAAAGTCCTTGCAGAATTTGTGTTGCTCACATAATCCAACATTGAAATTTTCGATTGTGATGTGTCAAAATGTGAAACTGTTCAAGTGGGTGCTTACAGTTTTGCGAAGTGCTGTATTTCCTTTGCAAGGTGACAAATGGTTCCTGACATCTGTGTTTACACTAGACCTTTTTCTATTATATGCACATACTGAGGTGTGATAGAGTAAAACCTTATCTTCATGGCCACATTGCAGCCTCATTTTTCTTATTGTATACGTTTGTTTATGTCCTGGAAATGGATTTTTTAAAAAAAACGTTCCTTGGTCAGAAATCATCAGGGCGCTTTGTCCCAATATCAGAGCTGCACAAAAAAACTGTCTGCAGGGTGTAATGGATAAAGACCCTGGCTATTCTTCAGCCCTCACCGGTCGCAGTGCGTCGCTATTTCATCACAGCTTCTTCTTTCTACTTTTTTTTTCTTTTCTTTTTTTCTTTTCTACGCTTGCTTCAGAGCAAAGTTGCATCCAACTGAAACGGTCAACGTTCTACTAATCGAAAACATGTCCTGAAGATATAAGGACACGTTTTATATATAAGATGTACATGCGCAATAATCCTATTGCGTATGTACAGTGCTGCTGACGCACCTTTATCAACAAATGGAGATTAGCCAAACAATAACTGGAACTCAGCTGTAGCAATTTGTGGTTAAAATGAAACCCCAAGTGGGTAAGCATGAAAGGAAAAAAATATCATTAAACCTCTTACAGGAATGCTCTTGCTGGATTCCAGCTGTAAGGCTTTGATTGGATTAAATGTGAGTTTCCTGTCAGGTGCAATTGTCAGCTGGGGGGGGGGGGGGGGCTGGTGCGATGAGGGAAAATGCAGTGGAGGATGGATGGCCCTGGAGCACAGGGTTCAGGAGGAGTGTGCCCACCATGCCATTAGGGGGGGATGATTCATTTTTAGCATCACTTCACGGAGGATGATGTCATTACTCTGGAGCAGCGGACAGTCCGAGCAATAAGAACTCGGCCTCACCCCGGGAGGCGTGGCCTGGTACGTGTTGCGTGGACTGTCTGGGATTTGCTAAGCACTTCTGGATGGATGCAAACTACATTTCGCTGCTTTGTACCTGTGACATGTGCAATGACAATAAAGTTGAATTCTATTCCATTTCAAAAACTAACAAGGAAGAAGGGAGGGAATCCAAATGTGTTCACTGTTCATTCCTATAATTTTGTAGTGAAACGAAAAACAAAATGTCTCGATCAGGATTTGATTAAATGTTTACAGTCATTGCAATTAACTCGGTCACAATTAATCATATTTGAATCAAAAACCATCAACAAAAGATCTTTTTTTTTTTCTTAATTTTTATCCCTCGCATGTTTGCGAATGTCTCTTGTGCAGCAGATTGACGGTCAAACTTGAAACGTGCCAATACAAAGGTTACAATACATTATACATCTTTCTATTTCATACTACCTCATTCATATACTGTGTAATTTTTGAGAAATATTTTTATTTATATATATATATACTGCTAAAAAAATAAAGAACACTTTAACATTTAAATGAACACTGAAGTGTTCCCTTTATTTTTTTGAGCAGTATATTATATATATACAACTTTTTAGTCAAACTGCCCACCAGAATCAGCACTACTTGGTTCTGTGTCTATTTTCATCAACTTCCAAAGTAAGGAATCCTCAATAATTCAAAACCTTTTTACTCTTTCCCATCTTGCTAACTAGAAAAAAAATCTTCAGTTGGTTAAATAAGTGATAATACATTTATAGTAGAGCTTTTAACCTACCACAGCCATTAGTCATTTCATTTTAAGGATGTTATGACTTTCCATCCTCAATTTTAACTATATTTGTTTCTGACATGCTTCAGCATTTATGATGAGAGCTTCATTATGATCACATGTGAGGTAGACAAACGGGTAAATGTGTGTAGTAAAGGGCAGTTGGCATGGCAACACTGTCAGGGTGTGATCACATGTTGAAATGTTTAACAGTTTCAAGTCTCACTGTATCTGGGTGCGTCATGTCACCAGACTGTCAGTTGTTGGAGACATATTATTACTACTACCATTATTATATTAGCAATGGAAAACATTGCTCCCATAAATGCTGCTTCAGTTTATCAACACATATTTTGTCACTGTAATCAAGTAGATATTCAGTGGTAATAAGTATTCAACCCCTGGATGGTTTACACGCTTTATTGATTTTACAAATCAACACAATCTGATTTTTGTTACTAAAAAAATGTTAGAGTAGAAAACCCTTTAATGTCAAATGAAAGCTAATTTATACAACATGATCATCAAACAAAGTGATTGTATAAATGTTATCTTTTAAAGCTGCACTAGGCAGCCTTTTATTTAAAAAAAAAAAAAAAAAGTTATTCTGTCTTGGCAATTGGCTGAGGCAGATAATCTGTGAACAAAAATACAGCTCCAGGTCAAAAACGACCAATCAGAGCCAGGAGGAGGGTCTTCTCAGCGCCTTAATCCCTCGTTTCTGCACAGGCTCAAGGTTAGCAGCTGTGCTAGTGGCGGAGCAACAAGCTAACATTACAGGAAAACTATAACTAGCTGTAGCATTCACAGCAGGCTCCTTTATGTGGGTAGGAGCTGCAGCGTAGCGGAGAGCAAAACCATCAGGACAATATCTGCAAGAGACCTACGTCTTCAGAGAACATTTGTTATCCAGCAACATAATGACCTGAAGCATCCAGCTAAAGCTATATGCTCTAGAGTTTTCCTACAACAGAAAAACTGTACAAAAGAATAAGGCAGCTTCTTATGCCTGATATAGGTATATTTAAATATTGTGGCTTGATTCATTAAAGGGGCAGCATTATGTATTTTCTATGCACATATTGGCATTTTACAGCACAATTTTAGTAACTGTTACCTTCAATTATAAAAATGCTCTATATGTATCAAAAATGACTTAAAAGAAAATTGACTATGTAATTTAACACCTTGAATTTGGGCCATTGTCTCTTTAACATCTTTTTCTGAACTCTGCCTTCAGGAAGTCATCACAACATGGCTTCTCTATTAACCCTTTAACATTTTTGCAAGTGTTGCTCTGAGAAGTAGCTCCTACAATGAGCTCAGTAAATGCTCAGATGAATGTGGCCAAGTACAGAGAGGTCCTGGAAGAAAACCTCTGCCAGAGAGCTCAGGACCTCAACTGGGCTGAAGGTTCACCTTCCAACAAGACGATGACCCCGAAGCACACAGATAAAATGACAAAGGAATGGCTTCTGAACAACTCTGTGACCATTCTTGATGACTGGCCAAGCCAGAGCCCTGACCTTAACCCAGCTGAGCATTTCTGGAGAGACCTGAAACTGGCTCCACCAACGTTTACCATATAAACCTGACGGAACTGGAGAGGATCTGATGGAAGGATAGCAGAGGAGACTCATGGCTGTACTAGCACAAAAGAGTGCATTTACTTGATAAAGCGTCTGAATACGTATAAACGTAATGTTTCAGTTTTTCTTTTATTAATTAATTTTCAACAATTTTTACATTTCTAGGGGTGGGTCTGTAAAGACCAGTGCTTGGTCAGAAAAACTAATCCAAGCCATGAGGAGGGTATAGTCCTGCTCAGCCCCTGTGCTAGGCTACAGATAGCTGCTTGCACCAAAGCTTCCCATTAATGCTAAAGCTACTTAGCATGGCAAATGGATCACGGTGGTTAAACAGTTTTCCTGTAACTGTAAGTTGTTTCTCCACCACTAGACTGCAAAAACAAAATCTTAAAAAGTAATTTTAGTCTAGTTTCTAGTGCAAATATGTTGGCACATTTGAAATAACACAATACTAACTAGTAACTTTTCAGCAAGATAAGAGCTTGTTTTAAATCAATAATTACTTAATGTTGATGAAAAAAGTACTAGTTCAACTGGCAAATTATTTCACTTATGGAAAAAAAATATTGGCAGGCCAAAATTATTTGGCAAGATTTTGTATTTTTGCAGTGTAGCAGCTTGAGCAACACTAAGACCTACTAAGTGGCTGTTTCTAACTCAAACTATGCTGTCACGACGCAGTAACGGCTTAAACACATGAAAACATGTTTATAAAAGTTACATACTGTATAGTATGTTTGAAACGGCCTGTGATGATCAACCTGTGATGGTAAAAGCTGTTTGTACTGTTTACTCAGATGTTTGCTCAGTTCTTAGAATCCATATTTAAGTTTTTGTGTTCTGATGGTGGGTGGGCACTGTGTGGTTTTTACTCATTTCCTGGACAGGTCTTCGTTTCAGCTGTTGGAAGCCACAGATCCTTGAATGTTTAAATTTCCTTGTCAGTTTTCAACTAATCCTTTTGTCTGTTATGATGACTCCATAGGAGAAAAATTAAAATAAAAAACAAAATTGCTATTACGGTGGACATCCATCATTTTTAAATCTTCTGCTGCGGAGTGTTTTTGCAAACGGCTTATGGTGGCAGTGGGTCATTCTGAATGTCTAATTCCTCTTCAAAACAGCTTATGAATACTTATGCAATGTTACACACTCAGCTTTAACCGACGCTTCATTACAAAGATATGCTGACAAAAGGCTCTGTTAAAGCAGGCAGTCGGAGCGCAAACTCTAAATCACTGCACAGATGTAGCTCCCTCATCCCTCACGTGAATTCACTGATTCTGGCATTGAACGCTGGGCTAGCGTGTCCAGAGCAGGATTTGATGCTCTGTGTGTATGTATATGTATATATTAGAGATGTGCCGATCAGGTTTTTTTCCTGCCGATTCAGATTCCGACCACCCGGTATCGGTGATCACGGCCGATCACCGATACCGATCACATAATTATAATTTTTTTTTAAATCATAAACACTACCGGTTACATCATGTAGAAAAAGGAACCATGAATTCACCTTAATTTAGACAAAAACTTATTTTTAATAACTTTTTCCAAGAAGAAACGGGCACTAAAAACTAAACAAAACAGGCATTGTGCAAATTGTACTGCTATCGGTAATACTATCTTTAACAGACTGAAAACATATGAAGGCTCTGAAGCGGCTAAATAATGCAGAGCCAAAATAAAACCTCCCAACATTGCCAAAAAATTCAAGTATAAAACTTAACATTCAAAGGCAAACACAGGTCCAATAAACAATCCTGAGTTACTGAATGAAAACTTCCTGATAGCATGGTGGCTAGCTGATTACTGCTAGTTCTGAATGGCTGTTTCTGACTGAGCAGAGTAATTATGCAGAACAGGGAGGAGATCGATTATTTTTTCAGAGATTATCTGTCTCTGAAAAAATGTTAGGACAGCGAAAGTTTTAATACGTATGTAAAATGTATTTTTTAAGTTAGATGCTGCTGCTTTAAACAGAGGTTTGGTGTGAGAGTCACTACTACAGGTGGAGCAGAAGCGGCGCTCCGTCTGAAATATTACTACCAGTCAGTGTTGTGGTTAAGACCACCTAACCCGAGACCAAGACAAGACCAAGACCAGAGTGTATCGAGAACGAGACAAGACCAAGACTTTTAGGGTCCGAGACCAAGTCAAGACCAAGACCGAGGGAAGTCGAGACAGAGTCAAGACCAAGACCAAAATTGCTTCTCAAAATGATCTGAAATATCCATATTCCCATAAAAACACCTAGATATTAAATACTTAATACATTTTACCAACATTAAATATTCCATCTCTGAGCTACAATGTGTGATGGTCTAGAATCATGACGTAGATCATCATACCCTTTGTTATTATCGGTTATATGGCATCCTGACTTAGCGGTTAAGTAGGTTAATGAGTTTTACACAGGCGTGTGTTGTTGACTGCAGCTGCAGTCAACTACAACACGACAATGCATGTATGTCTAGTTATCATATTGTCATATTATAAACAATATAATGACTTATTTTCGTCATAACTTGTTGCGTATGCTGAACTGACGACTACAATGATGGTCGGACTTCTTAATGCGCATGCGCTGGCATGCGTACTCACTGCATGTATGCTATCCTGACAGCGTATGGTAATCTGACAGAACAACTGCTATATCTGTCAGACACGTCATTACCATGAGATTTAATTTAATCAGCAACATAGAATCTTGACATAGATCGTCATACACTTTGTTATTAACATTTGTATGGCATCCTGACTTGGCGGTTAAGTAGGTTAATGAGTTTTACACTGGCGTGTATTGTAGCTGACTCCAGCTGCAGCCAGACCCTGCTTTAAATACACTTTGAAACCATGACAACACATGTATATCTATATAGTTATCACTGAAAACAATTTAATGACTTATTTTTGTCATAACTTGTTGCGTATGGTGAACTGACAACTCCTCTGACGGTCGGACTTCTTAATGCGCATGCAGGCATGGTACTCACTGAATGTATGCTATTCTGACAGCGCATGGTAATCTGATAGAACAACGGCTCTCAGTGACACTCCAGTCCTATCTAATAAGTAAAGAGCCGTGCAGAAGAATAGACTGTCACATCACTATATTGCAGACTTTTGGACACAGCGTTGTCCCATATATGCGACAAGTCAGTCAACACCTCCGCACAATAATTCAGGCAGTGAGTGACTTTTTTTTCACCACAAATGCTTGTGTCTCTGCACAGCTAGCTTTGTTAACATCACGTCAATGGAGCTTACCTTCTTTGAGCTACTTTTCTGAGACGAAAAAAGTTAGACGTAGTCCCCACCATCTGTGAAAGCGATGCGATGTTGAGTTAGCTGTGGCAATCGGATTTCTTATGATTTATACAGCGCTATTATATTACTGACGATTAGACATTTTCTGCCGCTCAGAGGAAACCACTGCGCATGTCTGAGTGCCGCGTGTGAGTGAAAGGTGGGGAGGGGGAGTAACAAACACGAAATTGCTTGAATTTTAATCCGTGCGTTTTGCATCCATTGAAAACAAAGATGTTAACAAATAAACTGGACAGTATGCTGTACATTTAGTGACATTTTCACAGTTGCGGTCTTGAAATAAAATGCCGAGTCCTCAGCGCCCAAGACCGAGACCAAATGCGGTCGAGTCCGTGACAAGACCGAGACCATCAAAATATGGTCTCGAGACCAAGACCGATATCGAGTACCACAACACTGCTACCAGTAGCGCGTAGCAGCGGTTCAACAGCGTGAACAGAATCAGCGTCTTGCATCGCAGCTCAAAGACTTAAATAATTTTGGTGTTTATTTGTTTAGCTTTCTGACAGTCATGCTAATCCGGGTGAGTGTTTGTAGCTGTGCGCTGCTTTACCTGCTATCTGATCCTCCATATGTCTTTTTTACTGCAGTGAGCCTCGATGTAGCCAAACTCCGTCAAGTATGGCATTGTTTTTATGCCATATTAGATTCATCGTGTTGATGCATTTTGTTAACAATTTTATTGAGGGATCAGATCTGGACAATGAAATATCAGCAATACAAATGTGTCCTCATTTTTCTTATGTGAACATAAAACATAGGAAAGACAATACGAAAAACAGAAATGACATAAGCAAAAACACTCCCATGACCCACCCCTCTCCCTTTCCCTAGGACTTGTATCTTATCACACCGAGGATCAGATCAACTCCTCTTCAAATAGAGTTATCAATATATTGCCGAAGGGGTTGCCAAGTTTTATTAAATTGCTTTCAATTATTTGCTAATGAGAACCATAATCTTTCCAAATGAGAGAGCCTTACCAGTTCCTCAAGCCACAACTTAACGGATGGAACCTCTGCTTTTTTCCAAAACATCACTAGTTTTTTTCCCCCTATGATAAAGGCATAAGATAATAATTGTTGTTGGCATTTAGTAAACTGAAAAAGCTGAACAGAAACTCAGAGTACAATCAGAAGTGGATCCAGCCTCAGCTCTGTATGGAACATATCTGATAAAGTTTTGAATACGCCTGACCAAAATGGGGTTAATTTAGTACACAAAGAGTAAGAGTGGCTTCTTCAATATGGCATTTGTCACACAATGGGGATGTTAGGAAAAATTTTATGTAGTTTCACCTTACAGTAATGAAGTCTGTGAATGATTTTAAATTGAATGAGACAGTGTTAGGAGTTAGCAGAGCACTTATGTATATTCTCTAAAGCAGCCTTCCATAGTTCATCACTTATCTCCGTTCCCAATTCCTGTTCCCAGCTTGTTCTAAGGCCCTGCATGGACGGTGAGGATCTGAGTAGTAACATATTATAAAACAGAGAGATTAGATGCCCTTCCCCACTACCCAACTTAAAGAGCTCATCAAATTCATTGGGTATTATAGTCTCTAAGGTGTGCGTGTGTTTTTTAACATACGCCCTGATCTGTAGGTATCTGAAACGATTGTGTTTATGGAGACCAAATTTGCCCTGAAGTTGAGAGAGAAAGGCAAAATTGCCACCCACCAACAGATCACCAATAGCTCTTTCCATTGTATGTAACCTGAATCTAAAGTGGAAGGGATAAATGAGGTTTTTTTTTGCTATTGGTAATAAGGTAGACATGGATTCAATACCAAATTGGGATTTTATCCGTTTCCAAGTACGTATAGTACCGTGGATGATGCAGTTATTGTTATATGCCGAGGCGTCTATTGTTGTAGGTGACAAAATAAGAGCACCAATTTCATGGGGGCTGCAGTCTTCCTTTTCCATTATGATCCCCTTGGATTGTGTAAAATTGTGATCTAGCCAAATTGTAATAGTGCGAAGCGCACAAGAGTAATAGTAAAATAAAAAGTTTGGGAGGGCCAGTCCGCCCTCCGATTTTGCCTTGCAAAGGTGAGCTTTACTAATTCGGTGCATTTTATAGTCCCATAGAAATTGAATGATTATAGAGTCAAGTTTCTTAAAACATTTCTTCAGTAAAAAGATAGGGATATTTTGAAACGGGTAAAGGATCTGAGGGAGAAAAACCATTTTAATTGCATTAATTCTCCTCACCAGGGAAATGGGAAGAGATCTCCAGAACAAAATGTTATTTTGTAGCTTTACCATAAGGGGGGAGAAATTAGCTTCATACAGTGAATTAAAATCCCTAGTAACCTCTATGCCAAGGTAGGTGAACTTATTACTAGCAATTTAAAAGGCATACTTTCCACGATCGAAGAGTCTTTGAGCTTAATTGGCATCAGTTCACTTTTGGACCAGTTGATCCTATAACTGGAAAACCTGCCAAACTGAGAGATTGTGTCTAGGACAGTTGGTACAGTACACTGAAGGTTGGTTATGAACAAAAGGATATCATCCGCATGTAAGGAAATTTTGTTTATAGTCCCTTTAGTAGTATATCTCTGTACATGGGGGTTGGCGCGAATCGATTGTGCAAGTGGCGAAAAGTAAGGGTGACGGTGAGCAGCCCTGTCTGGTGCCCCTATGTAATTGGAATGCAGAAGATAGTGTCTTATTGGTGACAATTCTAGCACAGGGCTTGTGATAAAGGATTTTTAACCATTTTTCAAAATCATCACCAAGGTCATAGGCCTTTTCTGCATCGAGGGAAAGGACTGCTAAATCAGAAGTTTCCTCCCTCTGAGAGTAGATCACATTATAAAAACGTCTCAAATTAAAGAAAGAATGTCTGTTTGGTATAAAACCCGCCTGATCGGGATGAATTAATCTGTCAATTACTAAACTGAACCTATTAGCTAGAATTTTGGCTAGTATCGTTTGATCATAGTTCAGCAATGATATTGGTCTGTAATTACCCACTTCCTCAGGGTTCTTATCTTTTTTTGGAATTAGTATTATAGTGGCTACTCTCATAGTAGGCGGTAGTATATTATCTAAGTTTGCTTGGGTATATATTTTTAACAAATATGGTGATAAAAGATCACTAAATTCTTTATAGAATTCCCCGGGGTATCCATCAGGACCAGCCGTTCTCCCATTTTTTTAGTGCTTTAACAGTAACCTGAATATCTATGCAACAGAGATTTGCATTAAGAGAGCTCTTGTCTTCTTGAGTTAAGGTTGGGAGATTACAGCTATCTAAAAACTTCTGTATAAGTAAGACATCTTTTACAGCACTGGAGGAATACAATGATTCATAACACTGTTTAAATCTATGATTAATGTCTTTGTGTGAGGTTAAAATGTCCCCATTTTATGATTTAATTTTGTTAATTGTACGGTTACTTTCAATTTTCCTTAATTGTCTTGCCAATAATTTATTGGTTTTTGTGTTGATGCATTTTGATGTGCTTCACCCCACGTGCTTCAATTTTCCGCCGCAACACGCAAACTTCCCCAGTCACTCAGTGCGTTATAGTTCCACATCGCTTAGGATTTGTTGCTGCGTGTTTGCGCAGTGTGAAGGAAAGAGGAGACCAGCTGCACAGGCAGGCTGCGAAATGAGATGCAGGTGATCAGTTTGTGTGATCGGCAACAAGAGACCGTGATTGGCGATCACTGATCATACACTTTTTCACGGAAATCGGCCGATTATGATCGGTGGCCGATCGAGCGGCACACCTCTAGTGTATATGTATGCGTTTATATGTATGTATGTGTGTCAGTGATTCTTGAGAATAGTGACAAAATGGGTTTTAATTTTCCCATAATTTTTTTTTTTATTTCTCAATATGACAAATGTTTTGGAAATGTAAAGATGCTAAGGTGCAGGCTCCCAGTTGCAACATTTTTTTTTTTTTTTTTAAATTACATTTTTAATCGACCTGACCTAGAACGTTGTCATCACCATCTGACAAAAATAAATGAAAACTAATTTTTAATGACCCCATTAGTGATATTTTTACTCATTTTACAGACAAATGCTTCTCAAGAAACAAAATGAATATTTAAAACAAAAAGTCCATCTAACGGATTTGACAAAAAGCCAAACTACCTCAATTTATATGATGTTATTCTGAAGGAGGCCATATTGTAGCTCATCAGGTCCATTAAATCTTTACATTGTACCAAAATTAAGCTTTTATTTCACAAAATTTCATTTTGAGAAATAAAAATGACATTTTTTTTTACATTCTTTTCAATTTTTTTTTAAATTCTTTTCATTTCTGACGGTGTTGACAAAAACTAGGGACAAATTTCAATGGAGTTGGAATAATTATTTTTGATTCAATTTATTGATACCTTTATAATTATTTGACTACTTATACTTAATTGTCATAATAATTTTAGTATTTATTTTAAACAATTATAATGTATTGAGTTCTGCTCCTGGACAAGGGCTTTTATAGGCATCATCCACCGACTACAATGTTTAAAATAAAGAAATATTCAGCAAATGCCTGGGAAATGGACATTGTTGTGCTCACATGACCCAGGTTTGTTTAGACAGATATTTGAAAAAATATTTTGTGCATATTTTAATCAAATTTTGTGCTTTATCCATGGACCAGTTTTGTCCCTATTCTCAAGAATCACTGTGTGTATATATGTTTGTGTGTGTGTGTGTGTGTGTATATATAATATAGACCGGCAAACTGTCCAGGGTGTACCCCGCCTCTCGCCCAAAACATTCACTGGAGATGGGCACCAGCAGCCCTTCCAGCCCCAGTATTGTACAGAAAATGGATGGATAGATGGCTCTATATAATTTTTGCAACCAAAACAAATTTGCTTGAAAATGTTTTACTTTTAAAATTTATGTAAATAATTAAATGTGTTAAATCCTAATATATTTTAAGATAAATAAGCAAAATCACAGTGTAATTTCTCTCATCAAGCCTTCTCAGTTCATTGTTCCACTGCAGTGGCAGGCTGTCTGAGCCGTGTGGGCAGTGATGGCAGATAAAACTTTGAGTGGGGCCTATCAGAGGTGCACGGCCTGCTTGAGCTGGATGCGCCTCCAAGACCTGGCCCTCCATTAATCACATTCAGATCAGCCTCCTCTCTGCTCCCACTTCTCTCCAGCCTTATCTTAATGTGGACAGATGAAGCCATGCATAGTTGTCTGTCACCTCTCTGGTTTCTGGATTTCCACTCCCATCGCTCACCAGAGACGATGACACATTTCTTGATGACGGGAAGCTGTGATGACAGTTGATACACACTTCATCAAATTAATGCAGCGGCCTTACAGTATTTACATAAGAGGCCAAGTTATCACTCTCTATGCTTTGCTTTGTTTGAATTGACACATTTACAGAACTAAGACTTTGCAAAAAACAAGAAATAAATCCTTGTTTTCACTTTTGCTATTTTAAACTTTCCAGTATAAGGCGACCTGTCGGCTTGTCACTTCAGGTTTTGAAGTGACGAGCAATTTTTTTTTTTTTTAGATCTATCTCAAATGTACAGCTGTTCAAGGAACTCTTTAATTCCACCAAGAGTGGAGGGAGATCTATGCATGTTTAGAAAGATAAGAATTTCATTATGCTCTGGAGCAGTATGAATATCAAATGGGAATTTGTCTGCGTCTGCATCTCAATGATATTCTGTGCGGCGCCATCAATTTTGGAGGTGCTGTTTGCTCTGAGACAGAAACTGTATGTTTTGGTGGATGTTCAAACCATGGCCGGACCTCTGGCGCTTTGCAGAACCGATCCAGTATGGGAAAGGCGGCTGCATCAAAGCCACTCTGAAAGTGAGTTTATTATGTAGTTTTAATGTAGCATGACTGCGTACAGTCTCAATCGTAATCTGACACTGTGTACTGATAAATCTTCTTGTTTTTATTTCAGAGAATCATTTATATTCCCTTCTTACAATGTAGAAAATGATGCATTATGTGTCACTTCTTGATAAATGATTATAAATTCTAGCCGACTGATAGAATCATACTCCCCGACACTCGCCCTGAAATTTCATTAATTATGTTCATATCCAGACTATAATACGATCATTGTTTTGGCTCCAAGTATAAATATGATTTGATTAAGCTGTTTGTTTGTGCAGTAAGTGCTAATTTGTATAATATCATGCAAAGCTTGATGCTGTAATTACTGACCAGCCAGATGAAACTGCTTCTCACCTTGAAGCTTTAAAAAAAAAAGAGTTTCTGAGTTTGTTTTTTTTGCTCTTCTTTTGCCGATATTACCGTAGCAACAAAAGATGCACTGATCACAGGTTTATGGCTGAATCTGATGTCAAGCTTTTGAAAGTCTTTGACCATTTGATAATGATTTAAAATCCATTATAAGTCATTGCAGTAAACACAAAGAATTAAAACAAAATTAGCCTATCAATATCTTGAATAACATACACAGGGAATGGTGTAATTTTCAATAGGTAAATAAAAAAAACCAGGAAAATATTGTGCAAAGCTGGATTCATAAAGTATCAGTTTCACTGTAATCTTTGGTATGTGTAGAATATGCATCGCCTCACTTCAACACTGAAAAGTAATGCTTTCCCTACAACCTGTCGGCACTTAAATTATACAACAATTGAGTGACACAGAAGAAAATATTTTTGAGTTTTTGATGATCCAGGAAACCATCCCCAAAGCATGATGGCACCACCACCATATTTTCCGCACTATAAGGCACACCGGATTATAAGGCGCACCTTCAATGAATGGCCTATTTTAAAACTTTTTTCCATTTAAAAGGCGCACCGCATTATAAGGCGCATAGAATAGATGCTACAGTAGAGGCTGGTGTTACATTATGCATCCACTAGATGGAGCTGCACTAAAGAGAATGTCAACAAAACAGTTCGACTCCGGTCGGTGAGGAGAGCCTTCCCCAACTGGGCCGGGGCGTGGCTGGACGATGGTTACCCTTCTCCGTTCGCGCACAGCATGTTCGTGGAGAACGTGGTGCTAAATGACCTGCAGACGACCCGATTCTAGACGGTCAGAAGGTAGATAACAGTGTTGTAGTACTCGAGATCAGTCTTGGTCTCGAGACCATTTATTGATTTGATTTGGTCTCGGTCTTGTCTCTGGCTCTGAGGACTCAGCATTTTATTTCAAGACCAGTCGATACCGCAACTGTGAAAATATCACTAAACGTACAGTACACTGTCCAGTTAGTTAACATTGTTGTTTTCAGTGGATGCAAAACGCACCAATTAAAATCCAAGCAATAACGTGTATCTGTTTCTCCCCCGTCCCCTCCCCACCTTTCACTCGCACGCGGCGCTCCAAGACATGCGCAGAGTTTTCTCTCAGCGGCAGAAGATCTGTCTAATCGTCAGTAATGGAATAGCGCTACATAAATCATAAGAAATCCGATGGCCACAGCTAACTCAGCAGTGCTTCGCTTTCACAAACGGTGGGGACTAGGTTTAACTTTTTTTGTCACTTAAAAAAGTAGCTCAAAGAAAGGTAAACTCCATTGACATGATGTTAGCAAAGCTAGCTGTACAGAGACACATAAGCATTTGTGATGAAAGAAGTCACTCACTTATTGTGCGGAGGTGTTGACTGACTTGTCGCATATATGGGACAACGCTGTGTCCAAAAATCTGCAATATAGTGATGTGACATTCAGAAACGGTTAGATTTTTCTGAATGGCTCTTTACTTAGAAGATAGGACTGGAGTGTCACTGAGAGAGAGCCGTTGTTCTATCAGATTACCATACGCTGTCAGAATGGCATACATTCATTGAGTACCGCGCATGCGTATTAAGAAGTCCGACCGTCAGAGGAGTTGTCAGTTCACCATACCCAACAAGTTATGACAAAAATGAATCATTAAGTTGTTTACAATGATAACTATATAGATATAGATGCGTTGTGGTTTCAAAGTGTATTTAAAACAGGGTCTGGCTGCAGCTGGTGTCGGCTACAACAGCCCGTGTAAAACTCATTAACCTACTTAAACTCTAAGTCAGGATGCCATGCAACTGTTAATAATAAAGTGTGTGACGATCCACGTCATGATTCTATGTTGCTGATTAAATGAAATCTCATGGCGTCTTGACAGATATAGCCGTGAGTTCGTGATAAGTGTATGACGACCTGATGAACACCTGTTCTTTGTTCTTGTAATGCTCTGCGTGCACTGCAGTAGCTATCATTATTTAATTTAATTATGTACATGTGTCTCTGTGTTGCCCTGCGACAGACTGGCGACCTGTCCAGGGTGTACCCCGTCTCTCGCCCGGAACGTTAGCTGGGGATAGGCACCAGCAACCCTCCCGACCCCACTAAGGGACAAAGGTGTCAAGAAAATGGATGGATGGACATTTTTTAAATTAACAAATAACTAAAACACAAGAACGAAAGAGCATGCACATTGCTCTTTGATTGTTTTCGTTCAAAGTGGCAGCTGTAATGTGTGCCATGGTGTCAGACTGGCTGGGTTCATGTAGCAGGAGAGAGGGAGAGAATAGTCATGGTGAGCGCCTTGTGCTTGGTTACTTCTTGCTTGTTGCTCCTTGGTCTGTTCGTAGTTGAGCGTTATTTACCATCCGGGCATTGCCTCAATTGCCTGTTTAATGGTGCAGAGAGTGGTGGTTTCTGACATGAGCAATATGGTCAAACGCCCAGGGCGTTATCTTTTTAGGGATGGCACGAGACCACTGCGGATTGTAGCACAGAGATGAAATATTTAATATTGGTAAAATGTATTAAGTATTTAATATCTAGGTGTTTTTATGGGAATATAGATCTTTCAGATCAATTTGAGAAGCAATTTTGATCACATTTGACATTTTATCGTGTCATGTAGCGCGGGCCGCTGGTCTTGGTCTTGACTCGGTCTTGACTTCCCTCGGTCTTGGTCTTGACTTGGTCTCGGACCCTAAAAGTCTTGGTCTTGTCTCGGTCTCGATGCGCTCTGGTCTTGGTCTCGGGTTAGGTGGTCTTGACCACAACACTGGTAGATAGGTCAGTCAGACTTTATTAATAGATTACAAACTAGTGTTCTGACGTAGTTGTCAGAACACTAGTTTGTAATCTATTACAAACTAGTGTTTGTAATAGCATGCACCGCGCGCTTCTTCTTCCACGGGAGAAAATTAAGTCGGCGGCTGCTTACCGTTGTTGCTAGACCTGTTGTGGCTCAATATTGGTCCATATATAAGGCGCACCGGATTATAAGGCGACCTGTCGGCTTTTGCGGAAATTGAAGGTTTTTAAGTGCGCCTTATAGTGCGGAAAATACGGTAATTGGAAAATGTCATATTTCCAGCTTTATCAGCCTTTCTCAGTGCATCTTTGTTTTCAACCCAGGAAACAGACTTTCAGAAATACTCTGCTGCAAAGTCTAACAATAATTGGTCTGTCCTCTGGGTTAATGTGAGGAATTTTGAAAACCTTTAATGAGAAAGCCACCGGTTCATGTTGGCCTCTTCTCCAACTAAATGTTATTATTTTTCTGTTAAACTCTAAAGCTGCACAAAGCAACTATTCACTCACTCTTTTTTCATCTTCCTTTAGCAGCTTTTAAAATGTTCCAAAAGGAGGAAAATGGAAATTTTATGTGGCTGAAATCCTCTAAGGTGTTGTCAGAAAACTGCACACAGTGCATTTATTTTCTCAGGCGGCTCTGTGATGCTTTTCGTGAAGGAGAAGCAGAAGATGTTAATGAGTTCAGCTTCCTCTGGACGCTGCTCCTGTGTACTGCTGCAGTGGGTGTGTAATTTTGCTTTGCCTTTCATTTGTCTGTCATGTGGAAGAAGAATGAATACCTAAAGGGCTGAGTAAAGAGCAAATGCTTTTACTGTATATTTCTACCAGGAACATAGACTCTGTACACCTAGAACTTTATTCCATTTTGTCACTTTACAAACTCAACCAACATTATATTTTATTGACTTTGTGCAAGACCAACACAAAGTAGCTTGTAATTGTAAAGTAGAATGGTTACATAAAAAAATACTAATTTTGCCTTCATTCAGCCCCATATACTCTTGATATCCCTGAATAAAATCCAGTCCAATTGACCGCCTTCTAAAGACACTGAATTGGACTAAAAATGGACCTGCTTTGTGAAGGCTTGTTAATGAACAATCACAAAGAACAGAGCAGGTCAGAGAAAGATGTGGAAAGGCAGAATCATGGCTAGGTTTATAAATCAATATCCAAAAGTTTTGAACATTTCATGAAATACTCTTCAGTCTATTGTCCTGATATGGAGTATGGCTCTATAGCAAACCTTCCAAGACTGTCCACCTAAACTGGCCGAACAAGGAGGAGTATCATAAAACAGGGAAACAAAGAGGCAAACGTAACTTTGGAGAAGGAAGGAGGGAATCACTGCAAAAACACAAAATTTTACCAAATATTTTGGTCTAGTTTCTACTGTAAACATTGCAGTACACTTGAAATAAGACAAGTAACTTTTCAGCAAAATATAGGGGCTTGTTTAAAGTCAATAATTTCTTAATGATGGAAAAACTACTAGTTCCATTGGCAGATTATTTCACTTATAGCATTGAAAAAATGTCTTATTATAAGTGAAATAATCTGCTAGTGGGGATTCATTTACCAGAACTTCTGCCACTGAAAAACTTCCTCTTTGTTGCAACGTTTTGGTAACAAACTACGATTTCGCTGGTTCCACCAGCCACCAAATCTTTGTGTTCATATATTTTCCACAAGTCCAGTGGATCAATGTAGATCAGTTAACAAGAGGTAGTTCCACCTTGAACGTGGTACTTTTCCTCTCTAGCAGCGTTAGAAGTTGATTGAAATTAGCCAATAATTTAAAAGTTGAAAAAATGTCTTCCTAAAATTATAATCCAGACAATATTTAATCCATATACTTGCTTAATGGTTTTCCTCACAAGGCAGTATATGCTGTTGTGGTCGACTTTTGGTATGCTAACCCACCTAGCACTGTTTGCACTGGTCCTCAGTTTCAAAAACCTTTAAAAGTAATTCAAACAGCACTTTGTTGAGATTGTTACGTGTCTCAAGACAGTTTTAAGATTTGAAAAGTTTTTCTTAAGTTAAACTCCTGGAATTTTAATTTTTAATCCAAATCTGGTAGTACTAGTTTGTTTTTCTTCTCCTAAAAGAAAAAAGCAACTTTAAATGCATTATCACCACCTTGTGGTAGTAATGGTATATTACATGCAGTGGAAATGAATCACTACACTTCAGGTAATGACGTATTTGAACTTTATGATCAAAGATTAAAAATTGAATGCCCTTTTTTTTCCAAAGAACACTAAAGCAGTTCTTTTTCCACCAGCATGGCAAGTATTTCAACATTCCAGGTTTTTGTGAAGTGTGTCTGTTAGCCAGCTTCCCATAATCATGCTTTAAGATTGAAAATTAAATTCCCCAGTCAACAATATGAAATGATGAATGAGAAGGTTGGGTCTTCCTTACTTGCTGGCGAAGTTGAGAAAATATTTTTTCTTCCTTATCTGCTGTTGTTCAGAAACGACAGGGTGAATTTTGGCCTTGCATGTAAATATACATTTAAAAAATCAGAACATCTTGTTTCTTTGCCTACCCCTTGAGTTTGAAACATTGCCAGATTCCTGCTTTAATAGGTTCAGTATGTTTCAAACCTGCTGCCATTCATTTGGTTCTCCTTACAGAAGGAGGATCTATGTAGTCATCCAGGGGATTTATGTAACCTTGTGCAGAACTGTACAAAGAAGCGCATGACTCACTCCAGCCCTGACGTAAACATGTTGCAGATTAGTTTGTACGCTGCTTCTCTTCACTAAATCTACAGGTGATGTCTAACATTGTAGAGTGAAAATAATTTTAGAATATGTCCAGCAATCTTTTCAAACGTACAGGTATTCAAAAGTTGGCCGTGTTGTATTTGTATGGAGTGTTTAACTGAAGGAGAAAAGTATTGTCAGCAGTGTGGTTAAATATAAACATAACAGAAATATCGGCCCAAATTAGGTTTTCCAACCACAAGTTTTACAAGGCTTGAAGATGACAAAATTGGGCTCAGTTTGCCATTGTCCTGCCACATCTGGACAGATAAGTTAATTTTAGCTAAAGGTTTACCATATACTTGATTCAAAATTTGTTCAGCTGCTGTGGCTTTCTTTGTGTCAAACAAAATGAAATGCTTTAAGCAGCCTTTTCCACTCCTTGCCTTCAGGGGCACTGCACAAACAGCCACTGAGAGAAACGACCCAAAAACCTCAGGAGAAGACACTGAGCACAGCTTCCTTCTTCACTAAATGCAGGGGTGAAAGTAGTTTTAAATTCTTGGGGGTACTATGACAAAAAATAAAAAATAAATTAAAAAAAAAATAAAAATAAAAATAAATATATATATATAATATAATTAAGCTGGGTAGCTCTTGAATTGGTACAAAATAAAGCTGAATTTCCTCTCTCAGCCCACTGGCTGTAATGTTGACACCTTGAGATGCCGTGAGACCTAAATCCTGAACATCATGGCATGGAGTGCATCCCAGTTCCAGTTTTCCATGTCTGGCATATAACCATTCATTTTAGCTTTTAAACTGGTTCTATTGATCCTGTGTCCAGACAGAGGGATAATCAGTAGCCCAGCATCATGACCTGTTTGTTCTGAAGATCCTGCAGCTTCCACTTCTCTTCCTAACATGGCGCCTCCTCACCCTGAATCTCATACTGATAGGAGGAACCACAGAGCTCTGTTAGATTAAAGCTCATCTTCTGAAGTTGGGATATTTTTCCTCCAACAGGTTCCAGAGGAATCACCTCAAACCAGATGTTGGACTAGATTTTATTTCAATGTCATTTGTGAATGTTAGAGCCTCATTTTCAACAGTGGAGCTATAAAGGTTGAAAAAGGTTATTTTGGAGAAAATCTCAACATCAATATTTCCACTAAATAAGAGGCAAAAAACAAAATTGTTTTTATAAAGGAAAAGCCTCTCAGACTCTGAGCCCGAATGCACCGAACTATTTTGTTTATATTACAATTAATTTAATTTCACATAATTATCGCGGTAGAAGCCATTTGTTTGTTAAATACTTAATGAAACGTATTTGCCGTGTTTGATGTTTGTTGTGATTGACGTATAGTCGCACAGAACGAGGTAATTAGTCCAAGTTTGTAGTTTATTGAATGTTCAGAAACTACAGCGGCTGTAATTCGCCAAGACAAAGGTAAAGCAACCCGAACAGGTGATCAACTCTAAACCACTCGCACATTTTTACTCTCCTCCTGCGCTCCACAAGCCAACAAGAGATTACATTTAGTCCGTTTCGATATCAGGTTTTCAGACTCAATATTTATTATGCGATCATTAATGAGCCTCCCTGAACACAGCAGTGGTTTATTAGTTCATTTTAAACTCCTGCTCTGCTAGTTATTTTGTCATGGAACCGAAACGCACAGAATTGCGCAACACCTTGTTGAAACAATAATCACTGAGATTATTATTGTTGTTGAATCATTAATTTGAACACGTTTTGCTGATTTATTTTTTGCTGTTGTTCTTTAATAAAGTTCTGAACGTTTTGATAAGGAGTTAGAGAAGGACGTGCTGGTCTCAGCGCCCTGGCGGCGTTCAGTTTGTCCTAATGCCGAGATCGACTTAAAACCTTCCGCGGTCGACGTGTTGCAGCCCTGCTCTAGTAAAGCACGAACAGTTCAGAGACCATATGAAATGGGGAAAAAAGTTATTTATTAACTGATTGTCTGTTTTAGATTGTTCTTGAAAAACGAATCAGTCACGGCTAATTAGTGGGCGCAGTCGCGGCTGCACAGTGAACCCATTGATGTTTTACAGCAGACAGTTGCTCCTCTCTCTTGCAGGTACTGCGTACCCCCTCTAAATCTTTTAGGGGGTATGCAGTACCCTGCCGTACCCCTTTACTTTCACCCTTGACTAAATGTAAATAAACACGGAGTGGCTACAGATTTTAGCGGCTATAAAAATTCTCTTTTGACTTTGATAAGACCACGAGCCATTTCTCCCACTAGTGATAGACTTGTGTGTTTATTTTGGTTGTATTTACCAGTGGTGGAGAAAGTACTCAAAAAATGTACTTAAGTAAAAGTACAAATACACAGTCAAAAATGTACTTAAGTAAAAGTCAAAGTACCACATTAACATTTTACTTAAGTAAAAGTAAAAAAGTCCTGGCTTTTAAAAATACTTAAGTATTAAAAGTAAAAGTACTCGCTGAATGCATTACCTAATCGCTAATATCATTAAGTGTGCCGATCGTATTTAATTTTAATACATCAGAAATGTGCCATTTTAATTAACACTACCACAGATTAAACATGTTCTTATTGTGTTTATTCTCTGTAACAGTTTAGACTTAGATATGTGATTCTATGAATCATAATTTCAGGGATGGAAACATTTTGTCTCCTGTCCTAACATAGCATGAACTTCATTAGTCACATTTATTTAGAAAGAAATCTAACTGAAAGGGGATGTAAAGAAGGTGCGGGCGGGGTGGAGGATATGCAACCATGGAGCCATGTAGCAGAGTTGTAGTCAAGACCACCGAACCCGAGACCAGCGCCCCGCGCTAAATGACACAATAACATTAAGTTTACCTATCAAAATTAGTTTTCAGATTGATCTGAAAGATCCACATTCCCATAAAAACACCTAGATATTAAATACTTAGAGCTGAAATATATTTAACCAGTATCAATTAAAACTCACTTCATTCTGTTTTGCTTTCATCGCTGTGCTACAATCCGCAGAGGTCTCCTGCCATCCCTAGAAAAATAACGCCCTGGGCGGTTGCCCATATTGCATATGTCAGAAACCACAACTGAAACATCGCAATTAACGGTAAATAACGTTCAACTATGAACACTGTCCAACGGCGCAACAAGTAACTAAGCAGAATGAGCACCATGACTGTTCTCACCCTCCCTCCCACTGCGATGTTTGCCACCATGACAGGAGACGAAATCAATCAATGAGCAATGAGCATGCTCTGTGTTCATACGTTCAACTTTTACTTATTCAGCGATTAAATGAATGTATATATATATATATATATGGTAATGGCGAACCAACCGGACATTGTGGTGGTGGATAAAGAACAGAGGAAAGCCGTTGTGGTGGATGTAGCAATACCAAGTGACTACAACATCAGGAAAAAGGAGCATGAGAAATTGGAGAAATACCAGGGCCTCAGGGAGGAACTGGAAAAGACCTGGAAGGTGAAGACCACAGTGGTGCCTGTGGTCATCGGGGCCCTCGGGGCAGTCACCCCCAAACTGGAGCAGTGGCTCAAACAGATCCCAGGAACAACATCAGACATCTCAGTCCAGAAATGTGCAGTTCTAGGCACATGCAAGATACTGGAAGAGAACCTCAAGCTCCCAGGCCTCTGGTAGAGGACCCGAGCTCAGAGGATGAAACAGACCATCTGCGGAGGGTGAGAAGGGAATTTTTTTTTTTATAGCTACCGCAGTGTACACAAGAACAAAGAACGGCTCTCGGTGAGGCTTCAGTCCTTAGGACTTAGTAAAGATCCGTCCAGAAGAATCGGATCGTTCCTGAATGTCATATCACTATATTGCAGACTTTGGTCACAGCGTTGTCCCATATATGCGACACCTCAGTCAAAACATCCACACAATAATTCAGAGCATGAGTGACAACTTTTTTTCATCAGATGCAACATGTGTCTCAGTACAGCTAGCTTTGCTAGCACAGATCTTACCTTTCTTTAAGCTTTCCTTCCACGTGACGCTAAAAGTTGGACGAAGTCCCACCGTCTGTGAAAGCGAAGCGCTGCTGATTTTACATGTCACCATATCAATTTATGCAGCTATTATATTATAGACAAACATCTCCCGCTCAGAGGAAACCACTGCGCATGTCTGGAGCTCCGCGTGCGAGTAAAGGTGGAGCCGATGGGTGACAACAGACACTAAGTCACGTTATTGTTCGGATTTTACGGCGCCACCTTAAGACCCTGAACTTCACATTTTAACGGAAGAAAAGATCAATGCGACTTGGATGTAACGAGTAACGCGACAGTTTGTAGAAATGTAGTGAAGTAGAAAGTACAGATACTTACTGTAAAATGTAGTGGAGTAAAAGTAGAAAGTCCCCATTATTAAATCTACTTAAGTAAAGTACAGATACACGAAAACTGTACTTAAGTACAGTAACGAAGTACTTGTACTTCGTTACTTCCCACCACTGGTATTTACCCACAATGCCCTATGCTGTAGTCCACTTCCTGCTTTTGGAGAGCTGTCCAGTCCGTTTGCATTCAAATATGAATTTAAATCTTGCCAGAGTTCACTTCAAACGGACCAAAACCTAGATTTTAAGTTGATCAGAGTTCGCTTTTTTGGTCCGCATCAAAGTTCAATTGCTCTCTCACATGTCCGCAAATGAACCGGATATTCTCAGCAAACAAAGCAGATTTCGATTATACCGGACTAAACGGGTCTGGAAAATGATGCCGACGGTTGTTTGTAGAGCTCTTTTTCAGCTTGTTGGGCCTTTTTAATTCACTAGTTGAGATGCTGCTACTCCAGAAGGGGATTTCTGTGGACTATCAGAGCTCTCAACTGGTCCTAAAGAAAAAAATTCACAAGTTGAAATAATCAGAAAATTACTTTCTTTGTTTGTTGTGTGCTAAGCATCTATGCCTCCCTACATTCTGTGGAAGTGGCCCACATGAGTGGTACCTATTACATCTATAGCTTGTGACATTCATGGAAAGTACTTCCTAAAACACTGGTACTTAATAACTGGGGATCTAACTCTTCATTTGAAAGAATCGGATGCATTGGCAGGTCATGCTGAAGTGTTACTATAAGCAGATATACAAAAAAAGGATGAAACAAACAAATGGTGTTGAAAATGTTACAACAATAATTTCCAACAGTTGTTGGGGATAGAAGGAAAATTATCAGCTGCTTATAACCCAAAGTAAAACTCTACACATGAGGGATACACAGCGGTACACACAAATGATTATGAAGTATGCATTTTACCATAGCCATCGCTTGGCCGTGTTTATAGAATACTGATTTAACCTTTGGACGTGAGCTGTCATCACACTGTCTGATAATTTAAAGATGGTGTCCCGGGGTTACAAGACATTCAGTTTAAACAAGCTGCCTTGTGAGCAAAGGTCACTGGTACCTCACTTCTACCAAATCCAATTAGATGACTGGTAAAGCAATTGAATTTTAAACAAGCAGGACGCGCCTTCCAACTCCCTAATGCAAGAGCAAATAGCATTCCTTTGATAGACCAGGGGGCTTAGAAAGGAGGCAAGAGTGAGGGGGAGAGTGTAGTGATGTGACTTGGTTAGAAGAACTTCATGTTCAGAGATAATTCTTAGTTGAAAGACGGCAAACAATCAATCAAACCCAGGGTTTTCCCCAGAAAACTTGTTAAACCCGGTGGTCGCCAGTGAAACATTTAAATCCACAAATGGTCTTAAAAACATCAAATAAAAAAAAATAAATTAAAATGAATATCAATTATTTGCACTTCTGTTTAATCCAAATTAAGTCGGTGGCTCCATCAGGCCTCCCAGGGCTCAGGGGCCATAAATGCTAATATTTTAACAGAGACTACAGATACATAAATGCAATATTTATTGAGATGATCAATGCTGCTAAATTTGATTTAATGTTTCCAGCATGTATAAATTAAAAGATTTTAAATGTAAGATTTTAAGGAGCTGGCAAGTTTACTTTGTAAAAGTTCAAAGAACAATATTCATAGTTGGACTGTTTTGTTACCATAGCTACACTCTGATGCTGTGAATTTAATCTTTGAGTTTAAGCTGTTTGTTCACAAATACAAATCAGTAAACTGCAATTATAACTTATTGCTTTTTAGGTTGGCTAATTAAACTACTTCCCTTATCCCAGATTTAATTAAATCTAACACAGAAGCTGTTGCAGATGCTGATGTTTTTGGCAGCAAAAGGGGCCCTTAAGTCAAATTCTGCACAAGGCCTCATACAGCCTTGAACCGGTCCTGCATGATGAGTTAAATCCGCTGCACTGCGCAGAGATGCCCAACAAATGGGAGATTTACTGTAACGCTGCTAATGTGGCTTTAGTAGCTCTTCCATTTTCGTGTCTGTTGAGTTTTTCATAAGAGTCACAAACTGTTTTGGTTGCTGGACTTTATGGGCCGAGTTGTTCAGATCTCTGCACTGCCGCATGCATCAACTCTAAGACAAAGCATTTGATATGGTTTGTTGCACCATGTAACTGGAAAAATTCTACTAATATTACTAATATTATTTAATTCATATTAACTATAACAAAATTACAGAAACTCTAGGCTACTATGGACAACACCAGCCACCCTCTGCACATGGTCATCAGCAGCCAGGAAAGCAGGTTCAGTGTCAGACTGCTTCTTCCAAAGTGCAGGACCAACAGACTAAGGAACTTCTTTGTCCCTCATGCAATAAAACTCAACTCCTCACTGGAGGTTTGAAGGAGGGCTAACAGGAGTACAATGGAAACAGAGGAGCTATAGAATCACACTAAATGTTAATGTTTAACAAAAAAAAAATGTTTAAGGATTTGATGTATTGGTGCTGTGTGGGAGACTGAACCACAATTTTCCTGAGGGTAAATCCCAAAGGGACTAATAAAGTGTCTATCTATCTGTCTGTCTAATAAAATAATATAAAACCAGCGTGATGCGTGACTATGAGGCGAGCGTGAAAGCTCCTCACCCAGCTGAACCTGCATGATGAGTGGTTCATGCCAGCTTTAAATGCATGAACTATAAACCTATCTATTATAAATCTATCTTTTAGGAATAAATCTGCTCTGCAAGTGTAACGCTCAGAGCAACAGAGATGCTTGCAATCTGGCTTTAAAAAATGAAAAAGAAATTAAGTAATTTTTATTTTATTTTTTTCCTAAAAACATGAACAAGGAATGCTTACCCTGGCTAGAGGGCTAGAGGCGGGGGGCTAGTAAAGCATGGAGGGCCACCAGGCTTATAATACGCTGGGGGAAACCCTGAAATCGGCACAAGAATTGCATTAATCAAGACTGATCCTTTTGGTAAAAAATTAAATGGCAAGATTGTTGTTTTATGTCATCTTCACGTGGCTGGAAAAGAGCAGTCCAATCAGTTGTTTCAAAGCAATCTTGCAGGAAACGATGCAATTGTATAATTTATTAAAAAAAAAATTATAGTAGCGGAATATCAACAAAGTTTTGTGCACGTTTTTAATTGAAACTCAGCTGTTGATTACTAGAATTTCACAACTGCAAGGATTTCACAATTGCTTTTGATATTTGTGCTTATGTATGATGCTAAATGTAATTTTTTTTTCTTTACTCGATATCAATCATGGACTATAACTTGATATCATGTTAGACTAGTGTTTCTCGAACTTTTTAAGGCTGAGGTCCACTTGACCCATTAACACCTGGTGTGGAACGCATATCTGCTGAGCTCATTATAGGAGCACTACGTTGTTGGAGTTAATAGAGGAGCCATGTTGTGATGACTTCCTCAAGCTAGAGTTTCAGAAAGTGCATAAGTTTTTAAAGAGACGGAGACCCAGTTTGATGAATCACAAAGTCAAACTTTGTCATATTTGATATATTCAGCATTTTCACAACAACTGAAGGTAACATAGTTACTTGATAGTGCTATAAAATGACACCACATACCTGGGAAACACATATTACTGCCCCTTTAACGTGTATCATCAGACTGTGGGAACAGCTTCAGCTTCTTGAAATTAGATGTGATATTTTACTCAGTGGGGTACTTCTTCAGCAGACTGCAACAAAGAGGAACATTTCCCAAATAATGCTTAAAGAATGATACTGTCGTGAAGCAATGTTGTGAAGCAACTCCTCTTTTACTCCTTTACTGATGCCTGGCAACAGAGCAAGATTGACGTTTCAGGTTTTTTGGGGGAGGGGTTGCCATAAAATGCTTTGATTTTTGTTCTGTGCCAGGCAGTTTCACTCCAATAAGTCCTGCTGCCAAACTAATTGGGCTTGGTGTGATACCTCGAGTTGTTCAGCGGGCTCTGACAGGCGAGAGAAAACAGTCGCTGGTGCAGCTGCATGTGCTTTAATAAAAACATGTGTAGGCTGGCATCATACACTGTCACGCTCAGACTGAAAAATAGACTCACCAGTGTTCTGTCTCTGACAGGAAGCACCTGACAATGTTGAGTTGTTTTATTTCCCACACATTTTATTTAAAAAAAACAACTCATTTTTAATAGATTATTTTTGTATGAAGGACTTAGCTGTTTAACTACTCAACAAAACCACAAGAGCAGCAGAAAAGACAGTCACAGTGTGAAGTATTGTGTTTTCTGATCCCAGTCATGGTTGGGAGGATGGGTGTGCATTACAACTTGATAAAGGAATATAGCTTACTTTTCTGCTGTGCCTTGATCAAGTATTATACAGTAAAGATAAGAGAATAGTCCAAAATCCACAGAATGTGGTAAAAACATATCGTCCAAAAAATCTATAAAAGAGAAAAAAGGTCCAAAAGCTCCTAAGAAACTACCACACAGGTAGCAGAAGGTACCTCGCCATCTTGATTTCATCCTTTTACTTTTTAGTCCATGGGATAAAAAAATCTGGCTGCTGAAATAGCATTCCACCTCTACTAATTTTTGGTGCAACAGTAAGGTATCTTTGTAGAACACTGGCTATACTGAAACTCGGTGAACCTGAAAAAAATACAGAAGGAATTAAAACATTAAAGGGGCTGTATTAAGGAAATGCTCTGCATTCAAAGCACAGCTTCCCCTTGGAGCTGCAGCTTCTAAGCTTCCACCTCAGCAGCCCTCCGACGCCATCCCCCCACTCAGCTCCTTCAGACTAGCCAGCAGTAATTGGCAAACACCCAGTGGAACTTCTGAGCTCATTATAGGAGCTACGTCTCAGAGTAACGCTGGTAAAAATGTTGTTAAAGGGTTAATCGAGGAGCCATGTTGTGATGACTTCCTGGAGGTGGAGTTTCAAAAACAGACCAAATTGCAATGTCAAATTTCTTTTAAGTCATATTTGAAATACATATACCATTTTTATAATAACAGAAGTTGATATAGTTACTTGATTAAGCTCTAAATGCACCAAGTGGTTTGACAATGCTGCCTCCTAAAACCTTCCTAAAGTCCAGATTGGTTTTGTAAACTGGTGGGTTTTGTTTCTTCTGCTCTGACCCCTCCCCGCCTCCTTCGCTCTGACTGGCTCGACCCGCTCTTTCAGCACCACAGACCCTCACACCGTGAATCATATCTGGTTTTCTGAGCTGTGAGATTGATCTCAGACTGTGAAAAGGGAAACCTGCCAGCTTTACATAATTGGATTTCAAAAGATTGCTTCTCTGTTTGAGGCTTACATCAATTTCTCTACCTATTAGAGGGAGCAAGCTAAATCTTATTGTCATTTCAATTGTCTTTTATTGAAGTTTTGCATTAAAGATGCACATCCTATG
The DNA here is from genome assembly GCF_904066995.2 of Poecilia reticulata. NCBI lineage: Eukaryota > Metazoa > Chordata > Actinopteri > Cyprinodontiformes > Poeciliidae > Poecilia > Poecilia reticulata. Next base: position 30,156,296 of record NC_088834.1, read on the forward strand.
TGTCACATTACCCCCCGCCCCAAACTGGTGTGCAGCTGCAGGCAGATGTTGAGTTAATGTCTGTTAAAAGAAGCAGTTGTTTTTAATGTTGGAGTTATTGGAGACAAATTCTGAAGAGATTGGCAGGGAAACCGGTGTGTACCCATGAGATCACAGAAACAAACACCGAGCAATGCCTCAGCAGCTCTTGGCTTCTTTGCTACTCGGAGAGCTGCAGATCATTCCTTGCCTCCATTCAGCTGATAACACCCCTCTCAGCTCATGGTGGGCCCTGGCAGGCTGCAAACACCAACTATTGCATGTTAATATCCGTGCTGCTACACTTTCTAATCTGTAGCAGCAGCTGTGTGGTCATGTCCTGACGAGTGGCTTAGCAAACCGCCCTCCTCCACCCACGACCTCTCCATCCTTTCTTCACCGTCTGCATCTTCCCATTACCGAATGCTAAATGTTTGTCCACATGCAGAGTGGAAGCTCAGCGTTTAATTGGCTGCTGGGATTGATCTATACGGTGTGCATTAGAGAACTCAAGTCGGGGCGGCGGGAGTTCTTGTGATGTTCTGCTGTCTCATTGACAGCTAGAAAGGAATTTCTGTCAATGAGACATATTTTCATTAAGCAATCTCAGGGTGTTTTTACACCTGATAGTCTGGTAGAGTTGGTTCAATCACCTCAGATAATTTTTTTTGCCAAATAAAATTAACTTAAAGTCTTAAAGCTAACTTAAAGGCAGTTAAAAATGTAAAATAAACCAGCAGTTGGCAGCAGCTAACTGCTGGTTGGGGCAGTTGGCTGCGAAAGCTAGCTGCTAAATCTTTGTCATGTGATCAAAGGAGTGTACTTTGATTAGCTTAAAGCTGCTCGTCTATCAATTAGGAACTGTTTTTTTGTTTTTGTTTTTTGTTTTTGCTGCCCATGTCGTCTATATCAGAAACAGTCAGTGTGTCTCACAATAAATGACTTTGTCATTTATAAAGTCATTTATTGTCATTTATAATAAAGTAATTTATTATAAATAAAAATAAATGACTTTATTCATAATAACAATAAATAAAGTCATTTACTGTTATTATAAATGACAATAAATGACTTTATTGTCATTTATTGGGGTTGGGAGCAGATGGAACGAACCCAAAAGACGCACATTTCCTGTAATATTTCAACCAGCGATTCTGGTCAGTCCTGCTGCAGTCAAAGAGATGGGCATCTAATTTCCCTCCATTTAATTATCAGATTTTTTTATGCAGGCTGGTGATGTGTATTTGCATAATGTGATGCACTGCTATGACATGTTTGACTGATCTAAGAAATCCACATCAGCTTGAAGATGCTGTGCTGTTGAAAGAGGTTTTGGGTGTTCGGTGACTGCCACATTGATTTCAAAACCCTCCACAGAACCAGATGAAAATGTGTATCTTTACTTAACATGGTAACACATTTGTGTGTTTCTTTGTTTATCTGCTGTGAATTATATCAAGAGTAACACAACTAAACTAGCTGAAATACTACACAGCAGCTAACCCAAAACAACAGCAAAAATGATTCTTTAGGACAAGTTAATGGTGGAATTTCTTCCCATCTGGTTTCTAAAACAAAGCCTCTTCAAATTGAAGCCCAGAACGGATTTCCAAATTGCTCTGTCCGTCCGTTCATTCATCCATTCATTATTTTCTTACATCCTTATCCCTAGTGGGGTCTGGAGCTGTGCTGGTGCCTATCTCCAGTGGTCTACTAGGAAATCAAAAGTCTATTTATTTTGCTAATCTTCAGAAATGTGTATAAAATGAAAATTACTTCAGTACTAAGGATCATGAATGCAACACCAGGTGGTATAGTACTATGCCAAACTTTGTTTTTTCCTTGACTCAACAATTAATACTTTCGTTTAGTATAGCGGTTCTCAACGTGGGCGGTACCGCCCCCCAGGGGGTGTTCAGAGGCCGGCAGGGGGCGCTGGCGGACATTTTTACAAAAGGGGGTCGCTGGGATGCCTTTGGGGGGCGTTTGGTCGAAGGTAAACTTTACACCTTAAATCCACAACGATACCAGTTTAGACTTTGATCAACTTGGTAAAACTGTATTGTGTAACATTAAATCATGCTTGGCTGCAACTATATCGATGGCAGCTCTTCTTCTATTCAGTGTTTGTAGCTTCATGGCGCAGCTCCGCTCCGCATCAGTTCAGCGTTACACCGGCTGATGACGCTGCCGTGATTCACTTTGTCTGGTATTTATGTAGGCTACATATGTTTTGGCAGTTCTGTGATCATGTCAAAGCAGCAATTTATATTAAAAAGTTTTTTATTTCCGTTTGAAAGCTGCCCGCTACCATGGAAGGACAACAGAAAATCGCTCTTATAAACATGTAATTACTAAAATCACGACCTTGTATCCCTCTGAAAAATGAACCCATTTAAATAAAGAAATCCCTCCATGGGTGATACCACGATAGAGAGCGTTCATTTTATAGCGTTAACACCGGAGCTGTAAGTGGTCCGGTATGAAACGGGTTTGATGGAACAACGGTACCACAGCACTTTTAAATTTCAATAATCAGAATGCAGAAATTGTTTCCGTTGTTTTAAAAGCTTTGTCAGTCTGCCTTTTCCCCATTGATACGATTCCTGACCGCCCTGCACCTTAGGGGCTTTAAAAAAAAACGTCGCGCACATTGCGCAAAACTCTAAAACATGAGAAGCGGGCAAAACGGAGCGAAGAACTAGATGTGAATTATGGCAGAAAAACAGAGAATCCGACGCTGAACAGTGAAAAATCAACACATGATGTGAAACACATGACGATTAGGCAGCGCAGCAGGTGATGAGTGAATATTACTGATGGTCAATAAACGATAAAATAAATCTAGCAACAGGAAAGAAACTAAAGTGGACATAGCAATAAACCAAGAGAGGATAATACTAATCAAATGAAACTAAATGGAAATGAATGAAGAACAAAATGCAAGAATAAACTAAGAAACTAAAGTAAATACAGAGGAATAAACTAGTATGGCAAGACCTTTCGAGCAATAATTAATACAGAGGACTGTATGGCAAGAATAAACAGACACTATTTCCAGACAAAAGGTAAAATAATATTGTTGAAGTGTCATGGGCAGGGGCGCAACTACACATTATTCAGATGGATGCGAAAAGGTAAATCGCATCCATCCCCCCACCCCCCCCACGAAGGACCGTAGAAACATACGCTCACTTCCCCCCACCCCCAAACTCCCCTCCTCCAGACGCCGATACGTTTATGGCAAAACTCGCTACATTTTCCCGTTATGTGCGCGAGGTGAATGAGCGTAAGGCGCGCTGAAGTGTACAGGAAAACATAATCGGTGAGCCAATTCAAAACATCTACAATAATGATAGTAACATTAATAATAAAATAATTGTCAGTGCAAGTAGCCTACAAATTCTTTGGTGGGGGGCGGTAAGGGACCTGGATAAAGGCTAGGGGGGCGCTGGCCCGAAAAAGGTTGAGAAACACTGTGGTATATTATTAATCTGAAGTTTATGGAGTGAAAATAGCCTCAAATTGTCTGCGTGTGTAAAAAGATTTGTGCGTGTGTAAAAGTATCTGCATGTGTAATACTGGATTTGTAAACCTTAAAAATAAAATAAACCTTCTCCTGCGCCTACAAATGTTGAAAAACTACGCACAGGTCACCTCATACACACACGCAAAACTGCAGTTACGTACAGATCCAGTTACAAGTGCACAATTATTTTTGACTCATTTCATGCTACTGTGGAGTGAAAATAGTCTCAAAATATCTGTGCGTGCGTAAAATGGTTTGTGCGTGTGTAAAAATATCTGTGCGTGTGTAAACTTTAAAAATAAAATAAACCTTCTCCTACGCCTATAAAGTTGAAAAAGTACACGCAAATCACCTGGTACACACACACACACACACAAAACTGCATTTACACACAGATCCGGTTACGAGTGCACAAGTATTTTTGGGACTCATTTCACGCTTCGGGGAAGCTCCCAGATTTGTGTAGATGGTGCGTTTACGTGCTAGTAAAAGCTGGGTCATCTGAGTTTTACTCTGAGTTTCTGTGCTTGTGCCAAAGTGGCAAATACGCTAGTTCGGTGGAAAACTATATCTCAGCACTTCCTTATAATATCCTAAAATTATTTATAGACATATTGTGCATTTTTTTAGCTGTACAGGAGACTAAGTGGTCTGAAAAAGGACCACTGGGTGGCAGAATGGTTCGCTGGCTGGAAAAATAGCCAGACAAACCCAGAAGCAAGACGGAGCGTCCCGGTGGTTTGTCCTCTGAAGTAAGTAGGAGCTAAACCTGCAGACTTTACTATCCGATTATGAGACATGGAGTAATTATAAATTATTTCAGATTACGTTTTATGTCTGGTATTTTGATACTCTAACCTCCTCATGTTTCTGTTAGCGGGAGCTAATGTTTATGTGAGCTATGCTACCTTAGCTGTTGGGAGCTGAGTCCATGTATTTTTATTATCTCACTCTGCACAGTTTGATAGTCTGTCTTCAGTCTTAACTTTAACCCAGGTTGATTAAGTTTTATGATGCCGAAGTTGGCAAGCATCTTCAGGAGATTATGGCATTTATGGATGTTGGTCATTATCACTGAAACCATATTTTCTTGCTTCAGTAGTAATGAAGGTAGACCTGGACCTGCAGCAACATCATCTGCTGCTAGACTTTTTTCACCAGAACAAACTGAAAGGTACGTCATTTATGTTGACTTGTCAACTTATTTAAGGATTTAGTCTAATGTTCACACATAGGCCTGTCACAATAATCAATAAATCAATTAATCAGGATAAAACAAACTAATTGAGATAAAACAAACTCAATCATTTCCATTGGCATGAATTATCGTTTCTATTTTTTTTCCTCTTTCTACCAAAAACTGGATGATAAAGTCTTCAGTTTGGTACTTTGTTCTCAATTAGACCTTATTTTGAAAAGCAATTTTGTTTAAAAAGTCTTAAAATTCATTAGTTTATTTATTCTGGATATTAAACATGTCTTCCAGTTCCAGTGTTAAATGTTCATTAGAATTTAAAGTTTAATGACCTTTGAGAATGTGTTCTTGAATTATTATTTTGTCATTACCATTATATTTCTAAAAAAAAATGGTCTCAAAAGGACAATATTATCGTTTGTTGAGAACTTAAGTAACAATTTATCCTGTACAGTAAAATTTTTCATGACAGACTTATTCACACATCCTCCAGAATCTTCAGATTAAACTGCGTTTGTGTCTCTGAAATCCACAGAGACCCCATTTCATTGGCCCTTAAACAAATATATACCTCGTCTGCAAACCAGGACAAACCTGCTGTTCCTGTTTGTCTACATTTCAAGTCGACTAATGTAGATGGTACCGTATTTTCCGCACTATAAGGCGCCCCTAAAAACCTTCAATTTCCTCAAAAGCCGACAGCGTGCCTTATATATGGACCAATATTGAGCCACAACAGGTCTAGCAACTACGGTAAGCAGCCGCTGACTTCATTTTCGCCCGCAGAAGAAGCGCGCGGTGCATGCTGGGATAGTTGTCAGAACGCTGGTTTGTAATCTATTAATAAAGTTTGACTGGCCTATCTACCTACCGACTGTCTAGAATCAGGTCGTCTGCAGGGTAATTTAGCACTATGTTCTCCACGAACATGCTGTGCGCGATAGGAGAGGGGTGACCATCGTCCGGCCACGCCCGGCCCAGTCGCGGAAGGCTCTCCTCACCGACCGGAGTCAGACTGTTTTGTTGACATTCTCTTTAGTGCAGCTCCACCTGGTGGATGCGTAACGTAACTCCAGCCTCTACTGTAGCACCTATTCTATGCGTCTTACAATGCGGTGCGCTTTGTATATGAAAAAAGTTTTAAAATAGGCCTTTCATTGAAGGTGCACCTTAAAGTGTGGAAAATACGGTACATTGTGATGATTCAAGTAAATGTCAGGTTTAGTAATGTTCTGTCAAAGTCAGGTCTTTCAGTGCATCAGCTATTCAGAAAAATCAACATAGTTTTTCTAAAACTGTCTATTTGTATTTTTCTCCGCATCTTCAGACAATCTGCAGCAGCTGAGATTCTGGGAGGTTCAACACCAAAACCTGAAGCTTCAACTGGACCAAGACACCTTTCAAACAACTACAGTAGTTAATCTGCTCTGTTGGTAGATGTTATGGTGTCTCCTTAATCTATACAGACTGGCCTTGGTCTTATTTGAATACACAGCTTTATGGTTTTTTCTTTTAATTGATTATAGTAAATATTTGAACCTCCATGTAAGTTTTAAGACATTTCATTGTTAACTAGGTAGCTGTGAAACCACCCATGTTAATCTGAACCTATTTTGTTAAAGATTCAACAGATTTGTTGCGATCTTAAATATTTAATCTGTCCTTTGTGTGCAATGAGGTGAACATTAAAGTTAATTCAGGAAACACTTTTGTTTTCTTCTTTCTACAGTATAAATGGAATGGTGCCTCTATTAAAATCATATATTTGTGACATCAAACTTTTTTTCTGTCATAAAGCAGTGGTCAAACTATGGCTAAATGTTTGTAATTTACTTTCAACAAATGGAAACCAAAATGGTATTAAACACACTATGCAAACTCCTAATCTACCTCAAGTTTCCACTGTATGCAAGTAAATGTGATTACGATTGAGTGAAAATTGTACAGCAGGGCTTTAACTCCAGTTCAGGAGGGTCGGTGTCCTTCAACCTTTAGATGTCTCTTCTTTAACACACCTGAGTCAAATCATGAGGTCAGGGGTCATTAGCACGACTCTGGAGAACTTGACTGTCCTAAGCAGTCATGTAATTCAGGTGTGTTGGACCAGGACGTATCTAAATGTTGCAGGACACCAGACATCGATGCCTGGATCTGAGGATTCTGCTAGAGGATCAATGTGTTCCTGCAGCAGCTCTATCGGATCAGAAGGTAGATGAGATCTGAAAGATCCTGATCCTCCAGAAAGTGAAATGACACCAGACCCAATCCATCAGTCAGCCGTTTTGTCCTGTGTAGAGATAAATATAAAATGTTATTTATACACATATACTTTTACACTCGAACAAATACTTTTACACACGCACAAATATTTTGAGACTATTTTCACTCCACAGTAGTTCACATCATATTATATTCCATAATGGTGCAGTTGGTAGCACCGTTTCCTTGCAGCAAGAAGGTTCTGGGTTCGATTCCCGGCCCGGGGTATTTCTGCATGGAGTTTGCATGTTCTCCTGTGCATGTGTGGGTGCTCTTTGGGTACTCTGGCTTCCTCCATTGGCATGAGTCCAAAAACATGATTGTCAGGTTAATTGGTCTGTATAAATTTTCCTTAGGTGTGCGTGCCTGCTTGTTTGTCCTGTCTGTCTCTGTGTTGCCCTGAGGTTGACTGGCGACCTGTCCAGGGTGTACCCAGCCACTTGCCAAAAATGTCTCATTGGAGATGTACACCAGAACCCCTCCCAGTTTCTTACAATGGTGTAAGAAAGTGGATGGATGAATAGGTGTGTGGTATCTTCACAGCAGACAGTTCATTTAGCTGTTGGTTGAGCAGCAGAGTGGCTTGATAAAGTTGACTGGCAGCCAAATGGAATCAGCATGGCAAATAATATTTCAATAAATTACGTTAACCTATACGTTATACTAACAATTGAAAAACTGATTAGATTTTATTTTAAAAAACAATTTAAAGTTTTCTGATTACAAAATTTACAGAATTCAATATTTTTATTTTTGCATGTTTTCCCCTCATCTTCCCTCCAACTATCTGAGGCCTCACTACAGCCACTGGAACTCCCCACTTTGAAAGACACTTATATTAAACCCACAGAAGTGTTATAGTAAACCCACAGTGCATTGTTCTGTCCCTTCAGTAGTGATTCTAGTTAGCTTGTTTCAAGCAACATGTCTTTTCCAACACTGAACTGTAAAATTCACAACTAAGAACCATGGATTTAACCCCAGTGGCGCCTGCCCTGAAAAAACGCAACTTAATTTCTTACCAAGTATTTTTGGTCTAGTTTCTGTTACATTTATCTTAATATACTTGTAGCAAGACAAAACAAATTTTCCTGTAACTTTTCACTGAGCTATAGGAGCTTGATTTAAGTCAATAATAATGAAAAGTAACAGATCAACTGGCAGGTTATTTAACTTACAACATGAGAAAAATGTCTTGCTATATGTGAAATAATCTGCCAGTGGAACTAGTTCTTCTTAACCAATATTCAGGAATTAATGACTTGAAACAAGATATATCTTGCTGAAGAGTTACTTGTAAGTTAGTTTTGTCTTGTTTCAACTGTACTAAAATATTTGTGTAAGAAGCTACATCAAAAATACTTTAAGATTTAGCATTTTTGCAGTGTGAGAAGAAGTTATTTCATCATCACATCAGAATGAAAATGTTTACTTTTTATGTCTTAAGTTTTATGGACAACCAAAGACGATGTCGGACCCAGTAAAGTTTGTGATCCATCTGATGATGTAGTTGAGCAGCCCTGTTCAACTACACAAAACCAGTGGGCCATTTTGTGACACTTGAGCACTTAGAAAATGAAGAAAGCAAATCCAAAATCAGAGCAAAACTCATTTTGCAACTTTGGAACAGTGATGTCGTCTCAGAAGCTGAACACTTTCCTTCACTAATGAACTAATGATGGTGAGGACATGTAATACTCTCTGTGGGACACAGGCTTACACTAATGTTTACCATAACTTAACCCTTTCGTTATTGATTTACTACCTAATACCGTTCACTTTGTGCTCAGATTATAGCAGATGAAGTGAAGCTGATTTTTTATTTCAGCATTGGAGCTCCTGCTGCGTTGCAGGAAACCCTGCGTGAGATCAAGCTTTAGCTTTTGAGCCCTGCACCCCTAGCCCCATTTTCCCTCTCAAATTATCGGTCTCTGAAATTCAAAATAGCCTATGAAACATTTTTGAAGTTTTCGCTGCACTTTAAATCGCTACATATATAATATGTACTGTATATTCAAGTCTAACTTATTGTTAGACAGACACAAAGAAACATGTTAGCTTCTGCATTTCTGCTTTACTTCTATTCAGCAACTGCTTTGCTAACAATGTCAAAATCACAACTTTTATATTAGCTTGTCAGCAATTCATCCAGCTGTGCAGTTTACAATAAAATTATATATATACATCAGTAACGTGCGGTCAGGGCCTCACCTGTCATCATGGAAAAATAATATAATCATTTATAAAGATATTTTCACCCTGTGGTTTGTACTATAAAGTACCTATTTTTTCATTTAATTTAACCAAATCTGATGATTTTTTTTTTTTCTTCAAAATCGCTGAATTTTCCCATTTTCCCATTCAAATGCTTGGAAGCGAAGCCGGTGAGCCAGCAGTGAGCTGTGCCTCACCTGGGATTGCGCAACTTGTTGCTAACTGCACCAGTTGCCATTCTATGAGAGCATGCTCCTTCTGTCTGTACGTCGCCAATAAAATGGTTAAAAACATTTAATATATGAACAGATTTTCCATAATTTAGCTTATGTATTTAATGTACTGTGTTTTTATTGTCACCAACTGTGTGTGTAACGTGTTTCGTGTGCTGAGGAGCGATCAGAAACGGCAGAGAACAGATTTGAGGTGAGGCAGGCAGTTCTTGTGCCTCATCGCTGGGGGCGCTCATGAACCCAGACATTGTGACTCCACAACTGCAGCGTAAGAGACGGTAACAGTGATCTAGCCATACAGTAGCTGTGCTGATACAGAGAGCGAGAAAGACGTGGTTTTGAGTTGTACTTTAACGGTTTCTCCCTTTGTTGTTAAGCACAGCACGAAATTAATAATATCTACATGTCTAAGTTTGATTGTGATAATGGAATTATTCTGTGGCGGCGGCGCGGCTTAGCATCACATGTTAAAGAATAGTCTTTTTGCCCTCCAGCGTTGTACACATGCGCGAAATTTCCTTATGTAAACAATAACATGCAGGGGTCTAGATTTGTAAATCTGATAATTAAGTTGGTGCCTCACCAGCCATGAAGCTCACCGCGCGTCACTGATATATATACTTACACACACACACACAATAGAGAGTGAGTTTCTCCTTTTGCCTTGATACTGTGCATATTTCATTCGCTTCCACCTACTCTTTACTCTGACACAGAGAGACTTGGCTGGAGGACAGCTGGCTCATTCGCTGTTTCGGTGCTTTGAAACCACTCGATGCCTTGGAGAAGCATGTGGCCTGTGTGACCTGACATCACACTTTTGTGTTGACCCAGTTGTAAAAACGGACAGCAGTACAGAAGTTCTGGAGCTAGCGTGTTTCACGGTGCCAAGAAAAAAAAAATGGCCTCAGTCCACGGCCCCGGCCCCTTACCCACCTATGCTCATTTGCATCTTTTTCTACCAGGTTTACAGAACACGGTAGATGTGAAGTAACCCATGGTTTGACACATGCAAATATATTCACAGGATTTTGTTTTCTTACGGTTACCAGGAAACAAATCCATCCAGTTTTAAGGCGCTCTAGCTGGAGAGTAAAATTCTTTAAGTAAAGAGTCTTGTTTACCAAAACACAACATTGGTAAAATTACAACTTTTGTAGTTTGGTTACACAAGACTTCACAAGGTGCCTACAATGTTTGACTTGAAAGGGAAAAAATGGTTTTTAACTGTGATTATAGTAGATATTAGGGATGCACTGATGCATTTTTTTCACTCCTGATTTTGATAGATTTATTAGGTTTAGTATTGACCAATACTGATTTGTTTCAGAAAAAAACATGTTGAATTTACTTAAGACTTAAACAAAAAAAAAAAAAACACACACACAGACATAACTTATTGTATTACAGATGTATTTTTTAACTTTGAACCAGTTCTGCACCCTTATATACACCAATAGTTTCATAAGCTTGGTCAAACATGAAAAACAACTTAAATTTGTATAATTAGTAGAATAACAACCAATGTAAAATAAATAATAAACAGAAACTGACTAAGACAACAGGTTGACTATCTTGGTCAAACATGCAAAAATAAACTGTAACAAACCTTTCAAAATGTTCAGAAAGTAATTAGGAATTATTAATAATTAAAATAAGTAAAACATGTCACTCAGAGCACAACATATAGAATTACACTGGATAGATCTGCTCTAATGATCAGGCACATTGCCACTGATGACTAATCTAGAATGTTTCTCAATCAGGACTGATGCACATATTTATATCGGATCAGTGAATCTCTGGTAGGGACGAGTTTCAATGTCACCATGGTAATGTTTGAGGTTACAATTTAAGGCTAAAATACTTCCCAAAAGGGAAATGAAATGTCGCCGTAACTTGTGTATAGTGATGATGTGGGCAGGAAGGATATCAGTTAAGGTATTATTTGAGCTTTTAGATTATCTTTTGTTATGAAGACAAAACATCTGACCAGAGCACTTCCTTCCACAGGTTTAGTATATTAACCTACATGATTAATTTTTAATATCTGTCCTCTTTCATGACCTGTATCACGAAATGAAACTCATTACATAGATTATTTACACACAGATGGATGTTTGAAAGTCTCAATTTGTTACTTAAGAAAGCTAAGAAAAACATGACGCTTAAAATTAGAATATATCAAATAAAAAAAAAACATTTTTAATGCAAGACTATAGCCTTCTTTTGGTTACCTGGTTTTTATTTGAATATCTTTAACTCTTTTAATAGTTCCGCTGTGAAGACTGAAATGCACTATGTCATTTGTAAAAACTGTTTAAAACACATCTATTCACAGTTATGATTCAAACTAAGGAAGTCTTTTTTTTTTTGCACTTTGAAAAAATGCACATGACTTCTTCACACAATGTTCTTCTGTTAGTATCAGCAGTGGTTTGAAGTACTTCATTCTCACACAGCTGGAGTTCTACTTTTGTACACAACCCAATCTCATTTTGACAATGTTCAGACAATGGAATAGAAAAATATTTCTTCTTTTCCCATAGTGGGGAACTTCAGGTGTACCAGCATCTTCTCAAAGGTAACTAGAAGCATGCATATTGAAACTAAAGCAATAAAAATAAGGTAAGGGCAAATTTACTACATAAGGAAAAATGATATCGCACAGTTAACAAAATCTGCCTTCCCAAGACGGTCTCATGAAAAGGATGGTCAGGGTTGTCCATAATTTTCTGGATCATATGAAGAATCCTTCTTTTCATGATCATCTCCAGAGGCTCCACAGTCGTATCCAGAACAGCTCCAGTCGCTGTTGAACCTTTTTATGTCTCTGGTTCTGACTCTGCTGTCCCAGCAGATGACAGCAGAAGAGATGACGTTCACAACAACAGACTAATAGAAGATCTGCAGCATCTTGCTGCAAAACTTGAAGGATCTTGGGTTCCTCAAGAAGTCCAGTCTGCTCTGTCCCTTCTTATGGACGCTTCACTGTTGCGTCTCCAGTCCAGTCTGTAGAAAAAAAACATATAATTGCAAGGAGTCATTTCTCAGTGAACACTGGTAAAATCATTGTTAAAAAGTTAACAGAGGAGCCATGTTGTGATGTTATACAGTATTACTTTAGCTGTTGGAAAATAACATTAGCTGATAAACATAAAATTTACATAAATAAGTTAACAATATTTTAAATTTCCCCAACAGTGGCACCAGTCAACAACAGGAAGAGATTAACCTATTATGTGTACTATAAAAACTATAAAGAAAATAGAAATTGTATGTTTAATAGCATTTAACTTGTATTGCTGTTAATGTTATATATGTATGTATAGTCAGTGGCGCAACTACACATTATTCAGGTGGATGCAAAAACATAGATCGGCGAAAAAACAAGAGATGTAATCAAAAACAAGGCAGCAACTGAGCTGAGAGAGAGAATCGTGGCCCGAATGGACACCAGGCAACCCTGACGCCAATTACAACGGTTGAGTGAAGTACCATCAGAAAGTCTCATTGAAGATGTGAATGCAGCATTGAGAACTATCCCTACCAACACCATAACAGAAACCAATGATCTGATATACAACTCTGCATCAGTGATCCTCGAGATGCTTGCCTAGAAGAGCAACCATGAGACCCAATACCCACCATGGAAAAGACGGTTAGAGGCTAAAATCAAGATAACTAGGAGGGAAGTGATCCAACTGTAAGAACTCCAAAGGGGTGCCATGAAAGCACTCAAAACTGCCAAACAAAGGCTCCAAGCCTTGGCCAGCCGCCTAAAGAGATGCACAGAGAAACTGGAGAAAAACCAGGGCCTCAGAGAGGAACTGGAAAAGGCCTGGAAGGTGAAGACCACAGTGGTGCTTGTGGTCTTCCTAAGGCCGCCAAGGCTGGAGCAGTGGCTAAAACAGATCCCAGGAACAACATCAGACATCTCAGTCCAGAAATGTGCAGTTCTAGGCACAGCCAAGATACTGCGCAGAACCCTCAATCTCCCAGGCCTCCGGTAGAGGACCCGAGCTCAGAGGATGAAACAGACCACCCACGGAGGATTAGAAGGGAATTTTTATATAATATATAATGTTACCTTTTTGCTCTAGGGAGCCCCCTGGTGGTTTGGAAGCTCATATTAACTCACATTTGCCTTGGACAATGAACCGTATGGTACATTTTATGAATCTTCTTTCGAGTTCCTCTTCCTCATGAAGGTCCTTGAGTTTCGCTTTTACAACATTTGCACTTTTTGCATTGCGTCTGAGCTGCATTTCCATTTTATTAGTATATTCTGAAAAGCTGAAAGGGTCATTTTTTATTATAGTGGAGATGATAATTGTGCTTTCTCTTCTGTTTTTTTGAAGTACTATTGTTTTTTTTTTGCACCATTAACTGAGATCAGAATTAATGACACATTTGGCTGAAAACCCTGCATTTATTACCATTAATTGAGGTAAGACGATTAACCTAACAGGAAGGCTCAGCGGATGATAAACGAGTTGGAACCTCTCAACACCAAGCCACCTGCAGTCAGAAGTGCTCTTAGTTGTTAATGATCACCAACGGCAATTTTGCCATCAATTAAAGTGACAAGGGGATGTTAAAGGTATCTCCACGGGAAGTCTCTCCTTCTCTGCGCTCGAGATGTGACAGGGTTGTGAAAATGAACCGTGTAGACTGCTGACTGCAGCAACATGGTTTTCCTGCATGTTCCAGATAAACTGCTGCTGCAATTAGGTGCAGGGCTTGTCCAGTGCGACAGCAACAAGAGGAATGTGTGGATTCCAGCAGAGTGAGAGGGCTGGCAGTGGGAGCCGCAGCGGCCCTGAGCTTTAAACTTTAAAACTGACAGATGAAGAGAGATTAAAGGGGCAGTATTATGTGTTTTCTAGGCAGAAAGTATCATTTTATATCAGTCGAGTAATTATGTTGCCTTTTATATCAAATATGACTTCGTAGGTTAACACTTTTAAATTGAGCTTCTGTCTCCTTAAGAAACTCCTGCTTATCTGAAACCTGGGGCGTGGTAAAGGGGTGAAAAGTGATGACGATTCTAGGGGCCCTGACCAGCAGGGGGCCCTCCACAATTTAATTATTTATATTTTGTTCATAGACATAAAATAAAAAAATTGGGGTCCTGTCAAATATGTAATTAATCATGTTGTATTTTCAAAGATTGTTTTTAGCAGTAAAAGTTAAATTTTACCCCTCCCAGACCAAAAAACACACCTGTTTTTTCCTTGAACCCCCCTGGATCTGCATGAAATGGTTCGTTCCCGCTTGGAGAGTTTCACGGTGACGTATTCAGCTGCAGTCAGAAGCTGCAGCTTAATACAGCGGCTACTGTGGCAGTTACTATGCTGCTAAGAAAAGTTATAAAATTAGGTTTTCAAAAACAAAATGGAGACGGAGAGAGAGAAAAAGGCGAGTGTTAATTTATAACCCAGTTTTTCTCCAAGAGAGGTGAGTAGACTGTGTGATACTACCAACCATTTAGCATAATTAGCTTAGCTACAGACTACTGTTTGCCTCCATTTCAGTAGTATTTAATGAATTAAGGGAAAAAATTACCAACATATTCATATACTTGTTCCCTGTGCCTTTTACCACTTAACAGATGAGTCAGTCAGCAGCAGTTATAACCCATGTCCCTCCTGACCCGTCCTCTACTGAGTGAAATTAAAGCTGCAGTATGTAAGTTTTATATAAATATTCTTTTTTACATTTTTTAAAACTGTCATTATGTTGTGACAGTATAGTATGAGGGGTAATCTGTGAAAAATCTATTTCCTCTGTTTTCTCCAGGTGCTAGAAACAAGTCAGTGGCAGGAGAGTTTTAGTGCTGTCAATCACAATCTCATGTGGTGCTGCTCATTCTTCCTCCTCCTCAATTTGTGCCATGCTGCAGCTAGCATAGCACAGAGCTGTGCGGATTCAAACTGTGAATTCTCAGTTTAGTTGGCATATCTACCAATGACGGCAGATAAACTGTTTCTTGTAATAAGTTGTTTCTCCCCCATTAGCACATTTAGCAGTGAGTGAATGAGGCTAATTGACAGTGCTAAGAGCGCCCTGCTGGTTCTGATTGGTTGTTTTGGTCAGAACGGTGCATTACTTTAACCAGTAATAGTAATTCAGGAAGGAGATGGAGGAGAGTTTTCACAGATTTTCTGTCTCATAACAAACTGCTATGACATCGTGACAGCTTTAACAATTATGGACAAAACATATTTTTTTATTAAATTATGTACTGCAGCTTGAATAAAATGCAACTACATAGTATGTTTGAGAAGTCTGGATTGCTTTATGTGTAGTTACATGTTGCTTTTGACTGTTGCTCATAGGGAGAGACATTTCGGTATCTAAAACTAATAGAATAAATTTAAGCAACCAACTAGCATACTGGATGTGGACTGTTGGATGTTAAATTCAACATCCAATTATTGTGCTAATTATCAGTGTTGTACCCAATAATGCAAGGCGGATGCAAGCCTTTAAAATTATGACGCTTTTATGGGTCAAATAAACTAAAATAATTGTGAGAGCAGCTGCGCACGGGGGCCCAAACAAATTTTTTGTCAGGGAGTCCAAGATTTCTGGCAGCGCCCCTGTCTGAAACTCAGCCTTCAGGAAGTCATCACAACATGGCTCCTCTATTAAAACCCTTTAAGGACGATTTTACCAGGGTTGCTCCTATGAGCTCAGCAGTTCCACCAGGTGTTTGCTAATTGCTGCTGGCTAGTCTGAAGGAGCTGAGTGGGGAGGGCTGCTCTGTGAGGAGGAAGCTCAGAAATGTTGAAACTGCAGCTCAAAGGAGGAGCTTTGTTTTTAAGGCAGAGCTAAGCGCAGGAATTTTGCACAGTTTGAATGGTTGCCATGGAGATTAAAGGATTTTTTTCCCCAAACATGCATTAAAGAATCAAGGCAACACTACATGTGTCTTTTTGATGAGAGGATAACATTTTAACATCATATAAAGCTCAAAAATGTGACATTTTTGAAGATGAAAAGGATTTTCACAAATCCTGAAAAGTTCACAAATCTGCTAGAAAGAAGACAAATGGCAGACAGGTCTCGTTTATAACAAGCTGGTGTAATTTGACTAATAGTGCACATTCAATTGATAGGGCATTCAGTTCTCCTGACATTTTCTGTTGACTCCCCTCAGGTTATTAAAACTCAGAGTACTTTCTTTTGTGAGTTGGTTATGAAGAAGCGCTTTTCAAACTCCTTACCAGCCTGTGGATCTCAGACTTGTCACACTTGTCAGAATGCAATAGTAGTGATGAAAACAATTGGTAATGAGAATAATACGAGGCAAGTCGTTTTGCATTTTCATGAAACTTAAAAAAAGGAGCATGAAGGTGTTCCTGTAATAACATGGTTTACAACAACAATGCTGGGTTATTAGTTGGGAAGGGACTGAAATGTTTTGTGTTTCTGGGTAAATGCAAAACACTTGATTTATATATGTACACACATGGAAGTTGTGAAATCACTTTGCTTTAGTTTGCTTCTGCTTTTCTTAAGTCATGATGAGAAAATCAGGAAAAGGCTCCTCATGGGTTCATGCACCACAGTTTTATTTAATTAATTTTTGCTATAGAAGTGTTGCTTTCACACGTGTTGAATTCTAATGCGACTGGGTTACCATGTTGATGGGCCTAGGTAAGATGAAAGAACCCGGCATAGTGAAAAAAAACTTAAAAAGAAAAATCTTAAACCTCAATAAGGAACTAATCTGAGTTTGTGTTACAGTCCTGCAGTAAGTCTGTGTTGTTATAGATAGGAGCAGATGACTTTACTGCAGTATTTTGTGGTACTAATGTGATCACAATAAAAAATATTGCTCTTGAAAAATATCCACATTTGAAATCTTCTTCAGGACTCCACTCCCATAAAGGTAACACTAAACTTCACACAATAACTGCAGTCAATCAGATTTTTGAATTTACTGATATTTGGTCTCGTAAAACATACAGTGGAGAAAATGGTAAAAACATCACTTCTAATAATACTGTCAGTTTAGTTATTCATTTGATATCATTAACTGAAATATATTGAGATGGCCAGAATTGTTATCATGAATGGAGGTTTGTTACGATAAATGATAAACGATACGATAAATCTCCGCCCCTACAATAAAGGTGATTTAAATTTTTTATTCTTTAACTGGTAATTATTCTGATTTTGTAACTCACCTTTGCTTTATTGTTAAAGTAAATATTTAAAAAATCTCAATTGTTTACGTCACAGTTGGCACTTTAGCTTTTTGATGTTATTTTTAACAGTTTTTAAAATGTAACCACAGTTGGCCTAATTCATTCAAAATAGTCCCCCTTTTTAAAGAACACTGCGTCTTATGTAGTGTAAGGGTGTTTACATTGATGGGCTTTGTACACAGCGGTTTAAGTGCCTGCCCTAGGAGAGGATTAGCACAGCCCTCAACACAGAGGGATGCACTACATGACTATTCAGCATAGTTCAACCAAGTTGTGCAAGGCTTTCAGGAAAATGTGGCTCTTAGACTCAGAAACATCCATTTTCAGAGTGTCTTCTGATATCCATGAATAATGGCAGCAGAGGCCCACCAGGGCTACTGTTACTTTGTGGTAGCCTCATGTATAATGGATGATGAAATGTGTTGCATCGCTTCAGCAACCTTTGCGCTCTTGTTCCGCCGCCTGGCAATCCTGGTGTTTGTAACACAGATGTCTGCTGCTGTGTGAGGCCAGTTGAATTTTTCCTGCTTTTCTCTGCTGTGGCCCTCAGTGGACTGGGGAGAGGTTTTCTTTTGTTGCTTAAAGGGGCAGTGTCATGGGTTTTTCAGGCACATAGTGCCGTTTAATTGCACAATTAAGTAACTATGTTACATTCAGTCGCTTAAAAAAGTGCTACGTATAAAATCTGACTTCTATAAAATCTGACTTCATAGTTTAATTCCTTGAAATTGTGCCGCTGTTTCTTTAAAACCTCCTGCTTTTTGAAACTCTACGTTCAGGAAGTCATCACAACATGGCTCCTCTATTAACCCTTAAAAAGGATTTCTCAAACATGCCAGAAAGACTCAAACCAACACTCCAGGTGTTTTTGATGAGGGAATAACATTATAGCATGATGTAAAGCTCAAAAAGTATATTTTACATAAGAGTAACACTACTTCCACATCTCTACTCGAGTAAAAGTAAAAAGTTATCAGGTAAAGTACTGATAACTAATCAAAACATTAATCATTTAATATTAAAAAGTTACATCATCTAAATCTATGTGAAACTTATGGTATTTTAAAGACCAAAATGAAAATAATTCACATGAATAGCATAACTGCAAAATAACAAATTAGGCAAAATAAACATGTTCCCAAATCAATTTATTTCAGTATGAAATGTAAATACACTTTTTTCACATACCATACACATATCTGAGGTTTAGTAACAGCCAATAGCAATCCAAAACAAGAAACATGCTGAATGGACATTAAATGTTTATGTTTTTAAAACAGACATAAATGTAGTAAAAACTGTACAGAATTACAAATGTATTTGATATGTATTTGCACCAGTATAGCACATTCAAATACACCAACAGCTTCACAAGCTTGGTCAAACATGGAAAAACATGTTTGACCAACACAAACATGTTTTGTGTTTGTGTTGGTCAAACACAAACACATGTGAGCTCAATTAGGAAAATGACAGAAGATGTAAAACGGATAATAAAGAAACTGAAGTCAATAAAATGAACTGCAACACACCTTTGAGATTGCTCAGGAAGTACAGTCATGAACTCTAAATCTAATGGAAAAGGATGCAACTTATATAACTCTTTTCCAGACATTTTGACCACTCAAAATACTTCACGCTAGAGTCACATTCACCCATTCACACTCAGAAATTTATACACCGATCGGTGGGCAATTTGGGGTAAAGTGCCTTGCCCAGAGGTACATGAGACATGTGGCAGTAGGAAGCGGGAATTGAACCTACAACCTTCCGATTGCAAGACAAGAGCCACATAATGTAAAATAAATTACTCATGACATCACTCAGAGCACAAAGCACAGAATTAGACTGAATAGATCTGCCCTAATGATTTGGCACATTGTCATCAATACTAGATCTAGATTTTTTTTTCAATATTGGGGAATACAGCATAGCAAAAACACTCCTTACAGTACATTTATTTTCCAAAAAGTTACTCAAGTGAATGTAACTATTTATACCCCCACCACCTTTATCCCCCAAAGTGACCCTATAGCTGCAGTGATCACCAATAAAGTAACGACAATGTCTAATTAATGACTAGCTGTTGAAATGCGTTGGAAAGTGTCGGCTTATGGAATATTGTGTAAATCCGCAGAGCCTGTTTGTATCAAACAGTGCAGAAAAACATTTCACTTTACTTGACTTTTTGGCTTTCTGGGACGTCATTGTTAGTTGGCTGGGCACCAGAAAGCTGTCTGTCAAGCTGCCAGTTCATCCATTTCTTTGGCACAGAATTATGTGGCACACATGCAGTCATGTTCCACAGCTAATGAAGTCAACCGATTACGTCTCTGGCGCCATGAAGGTGACAGCTCTGCTGTTTAGCTGCAGGGCTCAGAAACTGTTGGACACATTTCCATGAAGTTTTTGGCAAAGTGTGTGTTAATAATTGGTGATCCCCGAGCAGTTAGTCAAGTTCCAGGGAAAGGTTTGACATTTTAATGAAAATGTATCTCAAAGCAGATGAAATCTAACAATGTTTCAGTTTAAATACTTTTACAAAGTACAACCTCTAATTATTCTTATGTGAAAAAAGAAGACAACCATACTTCTAGAAGTCAAGTTTAAACAAAGTATGGGTGTGATACTTGTATAATAGTTTGAGAGGTTTTGGTAAATTGTGTCAAGCTGTGATCAAAGCATCTCATTTGTTTTTCACAAAGCCGTTGTTAGCAGTTTTTAAAAATGGAAATATTTTATTTAGTCCATTTTCAAATCATTTTAAAATGTGTGGTGCAGACAAATGAAGTTTAAACATTTTCATTAAAAAGTCCTTGAAGAAATCTAGAAGATTCTTGTAGAGTTGCACTAGATTTTGATATTGTGGCTGCCAAAGAACTTTAAGCATTTTAAATACAATTCAACTTTTTAAAAAGTCACCATTAATCTCAACAAGCCAGTTCCAAACCAAGTTCAGTATCTAACAGAAAGCTAATCTTTGCTGACCAGGCCTGCAGTCAAACATGGACCGGCCCAGTAGCTCCACGTTTGGCTCAACACAACAGGTTTGGAGCAGGGGTTTGAGCCAGCATACGGATTGTGTTTTTAACCTGAAGATTGTTTAAGATGATCAATGCCCAATGATTACGCTAACAAAGTGTTATTAGAAAGGATATGCCATAACCTATATAGCTAAGCAAGTAATATTTAGGATAAAAAATCTATGAATGTATGAGTTACTTGGGTCTAAATGTGAGAAAATGTAAGGCATTTTTAGGGAAATCAGAACTTGTCACTTTTTGATCTTCTGGCATCAAAAGTGTGTATTGTGTGTGTATTGAAATCAAGGAGTAGAATTCAGTGTTTGATTACATCAAGACGGTGTGTCGAGAAAAACGAACGGTTTCAGTTTCTATTTTTGATCAGTATTTGCCAAATTCTAACCTGGAGAAACTTGAAATCTTGGACTTTCTTACTGAGAGTTAACAACTGAAGAAGAGTGTAGCCTTAGGAAGCTTTAAAGTTTATTTCTGTTTTAAAAGTTAAGTTCAAGCAAAAACTTTGAAGTTTCTATAACAAAATTCAGATTAAACCTAAACCATAATAATGCCTGTTTATGTTGTCTTCATGACCAGTTTTTGGTCAAAGTGTGAATACTGATCATAGCTAGCGCTAACTTGTGATACTTGTTTATCAACTAAACAAGTAATTAGCAACTATCTGATATTAAAATTATTAGATTATCATCTTACTATATTTTGTGGAAGTTAGATTAAGTCAGATTAGTTTGTTGCATAAATAAAAATGGCAGTCTATAAAGAATGAAGAGGCGCCTTCTCTTTTCTCTTTAACTGAACTAATTAGATCAGTTTTTGAAAAATTTTTTGAATTGAACTTTCCAACTTCTGTATCATCAGCTTGTACTGAGTAATTTAGATTCTATGGAGGAGAGAACAACTGCCATTTTCTTGTTGGTAGAACAAAAGCTAAAAAGTTTAATAAATATCATAATTAAGTCATCTGTTATACTGATTTTGTGTTTTTTTTTGTGTGTTACTTCAGTTCTCACTTTCTCTTGTTGTGTACACCTTTTAAATGTGTATTCTCAACCTGCTGAAACAAGGAGGTGTGTAAACACTCGCTGTGGTAGAGGCGAATGTGTCGACGTGTGCTTGAATAAGCTAAACATGCAGAGGTTTACAAAATAAATATATGCCTGTGGATGCCTCTAATTATTTTCTACTGAAAAAAACTATCTGTGAATGTTATGTTCTCGCAGTTGTTTTGGTTTTGGCACACACAAGTATAAATGCCTATATTTTATTGACAACTCCTTCGTTGGAGTCAAGTGGCTTGAATTTAGACTAGTCATCCATAAGTACAAGGGGACATTCATGCAACTTTCAGCAAACTCGACTCAAGATCAGCAAAAACTCTGACACCTGCTAACATGTTGGCACTAACTCCAATTTTAAACCAAATGACACGTCATTGGCGATATTCAATAATGAGCATGGTTGTCTGAGCATACAACATCTATTTCTGGTGTGGAAAATATTTCATTAGCCTCACAGTGGCCATTCTTTCCATCAGCCACCTACTTGAAATGGAGCCTGAGACCTGGCAGTAATGGATGTCTTGTCTCTTGGGTGGATCTGCCAGCACTGAGACCCAGGGAGGGCCAAATTAATTGAAACCACTGGAGTGCAGGAGAGGGCAAAAGTAAAGGTGAGTTTTGGGGATACTCTTGCTTGTACTAAAAATTCAGAATATAGTAACCATACAC
Source organism: Poecilia reticulata (assembly GCF_904066995.2). NCBI lineage: Eukaryota > Metazoa > Chordata > Actinopteri > Cyprinodontiformes > Poeciliidae > Poecilia > Poecilia reticulata. Next base: position 30,178,731 of record NC_088834.1, read on the forward strand.
ACACGTGCACACACACACTCATTTATATATAAATGAGTATTCATTTTGTTAAATATGTATATAAACTGTCTTTTTTTTATTGAAGAAAAAAGAACATGCATTTGTTCAAATAAGGATTGTATGGTCAGGTCTTGTAGTTTTGGTCTGATCTGCATCCCCAGAACCAAACATGAAGAAGCAGCATTCAGCTTCTATGTTCCATTAATCTAGAACAAAAGTCCAGATTAATGGACGTTTGGTCCATAAATGATGCTGAAACGCAGAGTTGCTTTAAATCAAGGATAAAACTTCCTTTGATTTGCAGCTGGAGCATGCACACATAATATATATAATATATATAAGTATAGATATGATACTCCCTTTACCTTGTTCCCTGCAAGTGAATAGTAACATGACTATGAAGGTAAAATAACCGAGTGTTTTGCAGCCTAGTTGTTTATTCCTGACAGGATGGACAGATGGTTCATCTTGTTTAGTTAAAAATTCAATCTCTTTAATCATTGCAAAAAATAAAAAATAAATTAGTGCTGTGTCAGTTTTATTCTACATCTCACTGGCCCTGACATGAGAATTGAAATGTCAGAAATTGAAATGAATAGTCCAACATTGAGGACTATAAATTGGTGTCTGGATTGACTGAGGCTGGGAGGTTTTCTAAAAGATTAATTTGAAAAGTTTCAGAACCCTGGGAGGCTGACAGTAACTCTCGGGTACGTTAATTTATCTGTTTTCTGAAAACCAGAAATAAAGTCAAGCTGTGTCAGACTGCATTATACTTGGGCTACCAAATGCTTAAATCGTTAAAAAAGAAACTCAAGTTTCATTTGTACTCTGTTTATAATCAATTCTTACCAACTTCAGAACTTTTTTTTTTCAATTTCACAGCTGGCTTGTTACTTTTCTCTTGTTTTCAGGCAGACAAATACAAGGACGTCATGTTGGAGGATTTGTGAGGTGTGTGTTGTGCTTACTGGTGGAGAGCAGCGATAAGTAGGATTGTTATCTATTGATGTTGACCATCTCTTGGACTCTTAAACCGATCATCCTTTGTTGTTGAGAAGCTCTGAAGACCTCCTCATCCTTGCAAATTGAATTTGGGCTTCAAGCGTTTGCTGCAGGTTGTTCTCCTTTAACAGACTGATAGGTGCAGCTCCATGAGACAAGGTCATTATTAAAGACTACTAAAACACACCCATATAAAAAGACCTGCACTTTGAATTTCCATACAGCCTGGCACACACTTTTGTCTTTAGGTGTTTTCACAAAATAATTTATACGTTGAGCCACAGAGTCTGTATTGTTCTGTCAATCAGGTGACAGGATCAATCAATCAAATTTTATTTGTATAGCACATTTCAGCAGCAAGGCATTTCAAAGTGCTTAACATAATTAAAATAAAAATAAAAACGGAATAAACTGAAAAAGAGAGAGATTGAAAAAGATTAAAACAGATAAAAAGATGTAAACATTATTAAAAGTAAAGATAAAAACATCAATCTATCTGAGAACTTGCCCTTATGGGGTCTCCCCGAACAGAGTTTTAGCAGAGCCACATCATACAAGGATTCTCAAACCTAAGACATTAAAACCTGCAATTTAGCCATAAGCAAAACAGGTGGGTTTTAATTTGAGATTTAAAGGCATCCAGTGTTTCAGCTGTTTTACAGTTTTCTGGAAGTTTGTTCCAAATTTGTGGTGCATAGAAACTGAATGCTGCTTCTCCTCGTTTGGTTCTGGTTCTGGGAATGCAGAGCAGACCAGAACCAGAAGACCTGAAGAGTCTAGACCAGTGGTCCCCAAACTTTTTCCTGTGAGGGCTACAGAACTTTTCCCTTCTCTGGTGGGGGGCTGGAGTCAGTTTGTAACAGAAAAAGTGTTGCATGTTTATCACCTGCGCTGCCGGAAATTGTTGACAGGGGCAGGGTTAGGCAGAACAAGGTGTCAATAGCTGACGAAAATCCCATTTTTCGTCCTGTGTGCTGTTTTCAAAGCCTGGGGCAAAACACCTGAAGAGAGCGATGAGTTAACTATTTGGATCAGATCAGTAGCAACGAGAGGCAGAACTTTCTTAAAGAAATATGTGGGTAGGACATCCAGACAGCAGGAACTGGAGCTTAATTGACTTATAATTTCTTCTAGGGTTTTATAATTAAGTAGTTGAAATTGGGCCATTGTTCCTGCATTTGTTTTGTTTGGGCACAGCAGTGGTGTACCGTCTTTGGAGTGGATGTGCAGATTAATCCTCTTATCTTTTGAATTTTCTCTAAAAAGAAACTGGAAAACTTGTTGCAGGCGGCATTAGATTGAAGTTCAGGTGGCAACGTCATCAGAGGATTTGTGAGCCTGTCAACAGTAGCAAATAAACCTTGAGCGTTTAGTATTTTTGTTTATGACATCTGCAAAGAAAGCCTCTTTTGCATGTTTTAGTGTTGTGTGATAGTTACGTAGTCTTTCTTTGTAGATGTCATAATAAACGTGCAGTTTAGCTTTATGCCATTTCCGTTCGGCTCTACAGCAGAGTTGTCTAGCTGATTGAAAAGTTTGTGCATTTTTCCATGGAGATTTCTTCCTACCTGTCACAACCTTCTCTTTAATGGGGGCAAGGTAATTAATATCTGAAAGTTTGCACTTTCAGATATTTCCACTGAAAATCATCCACCAACTTATCTACGTCACTATAGCTTAAGGGCGAGGAAGAGGAGTAGACTTGATTAAATGTTTCTGCTGTGTTTTCTGTGAAAGTACGTTTTGTGATAGTAGCTTTTTGTCCAAGTGGGTTAACGGATAAAGAACTGTCAAAGATAACAGCAAAGTGATCCAACAGGGCGACATCAGTTACAGAGACATTGGAAATGTTCACACCCTTACTGATAACCAGGTCCAGTGTGTGTCCATGAGTGTGTGTTGCTTGTTTGACATGTGTTAAACCAAAACTCTCTAATATATTAAAGAACTTTTTAGCCCCTCGGTCTTGGGGGTTGTCGACATGAATGTTGAAATCACCGACAATTATCAAACAATCGTAATCAATACATATGAGAGATAGAAGTTCATTCAAGTCCGTAAATAAATTTTCCTCATATGTTGGGGTTTTGTATAGAGTTAGTGTCAAAGTTTGTTTGTGGCCTTTTACCTCGATTCCAAGATATTCAAAAGACATAAAATTACCCAGAGATATTTTACTACAGTTCATAGTATCCTTAAATATTGAAGCCACGCCTCCTCCTTTTTTGTGTTTTCTATTTTAATATATATACTAAATATGACGTAAAAAAAAATTTCCGTCTGAATTTAATACCTTGGGCTTCTGTCTCTTTAAGAAATTCCTGTTTTTCTGAAGCTCTGCTTTCTGAAAAGACTGCATGGCTCCTCTATTAACCCTTTAACAACATTTTTACCAGCGTTGCTCTGAGAAGTAGCTCCTATAATGAGCTCAGCTGATGTGCAGTTCCACCAGGTGTTTGCTGATTGCTGCTGGCTAATCTGAAGGAGCACAGGGGAGGAGTCACAAGGCTCCTTCAGATTCACCTCTGTGAGGCAGAAGCTTGGAAATGAAAGCACAGAGGAAAAGCTAGGTCCATCCAGGCATTTTGCACAGCTGAATGGTTGCCGTGGAGATTAAAGGATTTCTCCAGCATTCATGAATCAAGGCGACACTCCAGACAAGTTTTTGATGAGGGAATGACATTATAGCATGATGTAAATCTAAAATAAATCACTTTTACGTAATTGTACCCTTTGAAAAATGGTATTTACATTTGATAAGTCAAGTCTTTACTTATTATTGCCTCTTTCAGCTCATAAAAAGATCAAACACTTGATTCTTGCTGGAGCAAGTTTGTGCACTTTATGAGGGCAGCTTTGAATCATCTCTGCAAACCACTTAAACTTATTTTTCAACTGAGCACGTATATAAAAAAAGCACAGTTTAAATAAAAAAACAACTTTATTCTATTTGTAAAAGCACAAAAAGGAGATTCAATGCTCCTTTTTAGCCTAGGTCCCTCCTAGAAATGAACCAAAAAAAAAAAAACCCAGCATATATGGAGTCAAAACTGAACCGGAATGTTTTGCACTCATTTTAGCTTCTTTAAAACTGACATTGTGATTTGTGAAACCTGTAGTCTGATTGTTAAAACCAGATTTCCCTTTTCTTGTCTTATTCTTTCTGACCTGAAATAAATAATCTCATCCAGTGAGCTGGTTGCACTCTTACCCTCCTCCTACTAACTAGTGGGTAGAGACCTTATTCCTGTAGTACCTGTGGAATCCTTCACTGCAAGGCTTCAGAAGCAAACCTTTGTTCACTCTCTGGTGATTGTAGGTGTTTTAGATCAAACAGGCAGCTGTGAAGTTGATTCATTTGATGACAATACTCAGGCAAAGCCTTGCCAAGAAAAACAGTTGCCTCGCACGCCCCCGTCTTACCTAAAATTAGTCATTTGTCGTATGACCTACTAGAGGAAGGATGATAAAGTCCCTCTCCATTGTCTAAAATACCACAGCTGTCTCACACATTACACAGGTGACTGACAGCTACAATTGCCCAGCCAAGCAGGAAGCCAGGCGAGTGTTGACAGAAGCCTGAGTAGCTGTGATGATACTGCAGGGTGTGAAGATGTTGGTGTTACAGCATCAACGCTTTATGATTGACTCCAGGTTATTTTCCTGCAGTAAAATCTTATGGTGTGTTTTTCTTCATGTGGCAAAGAGAGCTTCCTTTACATTTAATTTAAAAATAAATGCAGTTTTTAAATTCTTTTCATTGTTTGTGGAAGTAAATTTGATTAGTTTTAACCCCTTAACTATTTCCCTGAAAATGTTTACATCTCATTCATGGAATACCAGAGGGAACCAATTTCAAATAAGGAAATCCATTTCAAATTATATCCATGGTTCAATTAGCGTAATCTTTTATCTAGGATATTTCTATCGAAAACATTATACACCAAGTTGAATTAAAATAACTTAGCTTGTAGTTTTCTATAAGTTAGAACACAGCTAGTGTATGTGTTTGACCACTTGATAAAATTCTGGACCGGGTCATAAAAACATCTGTTTTTATTTTAACAAAAAATAACACTTTGTTCTTAAAATGAAACTCGCTAAGGTCACTCCCCTAAGTTCAGTCCAGCGTCGAAGGAAAACACTTAAAGTAGCTAGCACGGAGTTTAGCGCTTGATCGCCACCGGGTCTCCGGAGAAACATCCAGGGCGGTGGGGTGTTTCTTTGTATTGTTTCGTTGTGTGTGTGTGTGATGTCTGTAGTGTGAGGTAAATATTGCTGGTTTCATGCAGTTCTGTCAGTTTCATTTGTTTGTCTAACAAATGTTATTATGTTTTGGACTTGGAGAAACGTGTTGTCGCGTCTTTATGGTTCAGCTGATACAATGACGACTTCAATGAATCCGGGCAGGAGAGGGAATGAAACGAGTCAAAAGGTTTTTAATTATTCCTCTTCTGATCATTTTTTAACAGATAATAACTGATTAAAAATGTAGTCTTATTTTGCTAATTCTAGTGAACTACTCAAAGTATTTAGATTTTGTTGACTAAATTGACAATCGATTTAGACAACTAAAACTGTAATATAACTAATCAACTAAAACAGCTACAGCAACTAAAACAGTCACCAGATTCATAATTTAGTCTGATGAAAGGAAATTACACTGCTTGTTTGTGATCTCTACTTCCTGTGTGTAGCATCAACATTTGATGGTATCATGCTTTGATTCGCTCCACACCATTAGATGGAAACTCTTGTCGCATTTTCATTTTTCCTTTCTTGCAACATTTTAAAGGTTTGCTTAAAGTTTTCACAACAAGTGAATAGCACTCTTAATGGGACATTTAATTCTACTCTGTAGTAAAATATTCTGGAGAATAAAGTAGTTTATCACTCATGTGCTGCATTACAATGATTTTTACATGAGAAACATGTTTTGAGTAATTTTTCTTTTGTTTCAAAATTCTGCATAAAAATGAAAATCTCCTTAGTTTATAGTTAAAATTAAAATCTGAAATTTTGAGGGGTATCAATACTTTTGAAATGTTCTGGAGATTAAATTTAGTCTTTTACACAGCTTTTTTCCATTTATTGGTTAACCAACATTATTTAATGTGGGTGTTTTGTTTTCCTTTGGGCATTTCAACTTTGAATAAAACATCTTTTTATTCAGCTTGACAGCTCTCACAAATAACAGAGCTGTAGTTAATTTACTGTAGGTTTTAGTAAAATGTCTCATTCAGTCCATGTCCATTTTAGAAGGTTTTTGCTGACGAATGACTCTCATTTTATCTGCTTCTTTGTGTCAATTGACAAATTACACTTTTCATTGTCTGTGAGGGAAATTGGCAACAGATCTCAGAGCGGCAAAATGCTTCACTTCCACTGGAATAAATCTGGTGGAAGGAAAAGACCTTATGCAATGTAGAGGAATTCTTAGTCGGCCTGAAATTTAAAACCATGAATTATTCATTTTTTTTGACATTTTAATGAAACTGAAAAAGGGTTTCCCTATCATTCAAAATCTGCACAGCTGGTGTAATGTGACTATTGCTGTGGGCACTTTCAGTCGTTGGGTTTCTGTGACACCTGAGCACATGGATGAGGGAGGGGTGTGGATACATTTTTGATACCATGAGGAAGATGGCAGATCAATCTGAAACTTTTTCCAACACCTCTGGTACTTCTTCTCGGGATGAGAAGTGCACATTCAGAATGACAGTCCTGGAGCTATGGTTCGGTAAATGGTGAGATCCTTTATTCAAGCTCCATGCAACAATCTGGCCTGAGGAGGCTGAGCAAAGTGAACCCCTCCTGTTGCTTTTACTGAAAATGGGGACCGCCAGTTGAGACTCCTCAGGTCCTGTCATTTCGGAGACGAGTCAGGCAAAACGGGGCTAAAGCATTCAACGCCTTTGGGTTCTTGGTGTAAATGGACACGTCTTGTTGCTCCTGAGAGAAATGTTTCTCGTGATCATTCAGATTTTGCCTCCCATTTTCTAAATATCTTGGTTTTGTTCATTTCTTCACAAAGAGACCTTTCCCAGATAGCACACAATGTTAAATCAACGTTGAAAAATAGTTAGAATCATTGATTTTTGGTTGAAGTCGATAAATGATGGTGGATCAACCATCAAACCACCATCCAATCAAACCGTTGAAACTGTGTCATTGAATCAATGTTGTTTTGTGGTTGAAATCTGATGACTGAAATGCTGAAGTCTGATTAATGGTTGATTTTTGGTTGAAGTCGACAAATTATGGTGGATCAACTGACTGTGCATAATGTGTTGACACAAAAACATCTACAAGTCTCTACCAGGAGTTGTACAGTCCGACTCCCCCTTTTTACACTAGTGGTTTGTCCCAACCAAACAGCCATTTTGCTGCTGGCTTGTTTGCAACTGGTTTCTGAATTGAATTCTCCTCTGAGCAGTTTTATGGTAAGTTTTCAATATTACTTTGATCTTAAATGTGTTTATTGAAAAATAAGGGCATTGTTTTGTGCCCATAGTAATCCTGGTTATTTTAGGGCACAACGGATATTTTTAATAATTAGGTCATGTCTCATTTTGTACTATTTTCATCCTGCCCACCGCTCCAGGCCTAAGTATGAAATCTTGTGAGATTTTGTGAGATTTTAGTTTTTAAAATAGGGCGGGGCCTATTGTTTGGTCTGGGAGAGCATGTGGTGGACAAGGAAGTGTAAGGCTGGCTGCTCCAGGTGGGCTTTAAATTGTTGTGATAGTAATCACTTGTTTTTCATTTTTTATTATGATGTGCTTAGGGACGTGCTTAAATGTGTCTCTGTTCCAGAACAACTGAGTTAGATGATTGCATGACAGTCTGCAGCCATCAAGAAGTGCAGAAGGTTGTTAATCATCCACAGATTAAATCCAGGTGAGGCAGAAAGGAAACACTTAAAACATGTAAGGCAGGTGAAACACTGAACTAAACCTGCTAATGACTGATTCAGTCTGTTGATTCTTGTATTGGTAACTGGTTAAACTGAACTGGTCTATTATTACTGGTGTGGGATCTTTATCAGCGCATGGACATTTTGTAATGAATTTAATAAACTTATTTGGAAATATTTGTAGTTGATTGAAGATTAATTTGATGGAAGTTTATTCTGTATAAATTATAAATAATTTTTCCAACTACAGTATAAATCATCTTTTGCTCTATTTATTCGTCTCTGGTGTGTTAAATAAACCCTGATCCTCCCTGAGTTTTATCTTTAGGTTTTTTGATAAACAGGCTTTATTTTAAATATTGATTCCCTCATTTTAACATGAGTGCAGAATCATAAATCCTACATTAGACTGCAGCTTCATAGGTAAATGTAGTTGTATACATAAACATTAAGATAAATATTAATGAACAATTCAGATTAATATTATAACAGTAAGTGTACATGGGGAACTATATGGTTAGTATTTGTTCTCAGACCTGTAACCAGTACACTGTTTAATCTTTCAATGTCTTTCAGAACTTTTCAAATGTTTATCATATTTCTAACCGGCACCTTCCTCACTTTTATTTTTGTGTTTTTCAGCCGTTGCTCTGCAGTTTGACCAAAAGCTGATTCTTGAGGACTGCAGTAAAACTGTCAAGTGGCTTCATTACACGCCAGAATGAGAGGAAAACATCACAAGGAATCAAAGTGATGCCAACCAGAGTCTAACTGGGGTTACCACAACTAGTACTGTTTCCCTGGTTCATACAGTACAAAGCTTAACCTCATGGACTCTGTTCTTCTGTGGACAATAGACTGTTATTCTGACAGTCAAAAAGGAGTCAAATATGTTTAAAGATTTGTCCCTCTTTTCTTAAAATGTTATATCAAACCTATGTTGTCATTTTTAAACTTTTGTACACAGTTTACCCATGATCTGCCAATAATAGTGTTTAACACCAGTGAAGAAACTTTTAGTGGTATGTTATGTAGACCTATCAGACCTAAAAATGTACATAAATCCTTAGCTTTCATTCAATATGAAATCAACACAAATCTGGATGTAGATCCACATTCAGATGAAGGTTGAATCAACATTGACTCATAACTGATTCAATGTAAAATCAACACAAATATGCATGCAGAGCCACAGTCAAATGAGTGTTAAATCAACATTGAATTAATGTAAAATAAACAAATATGTGTGCAGAACCACATTCAGATGAAGGTTGAATCAATGTTGATTCCCAACTGATTCAATGCAATATCACCACAAATATGCATGTAAATTGACATACAGATGATGGTTGAATCAACATTGATATAATGTCAGTTATGGTTGAAACCCAAGATGTTGATTCAACATTCAAGTCACCGACCACTTTCAATGTTTCAATGTCAGCGTTCAACGTTGATTCAATGTTTCTGGCTGACATTGATTCAATGTTTCAATCATTCTGTGCTATCTGGGTTATTTCTTTCATTCATAGCGATGTTTTTTTGTTTGTTTTGATTTATACTTGTTAACCTATAAATTGCCAGTTGAGTAAAAGGTCCGGTGGCATGGGCAGGCATTGGGGTGCATTGTATTCCCGCCTGGACTGTTTGCTGTTTTTACCTCAGAGCGGCCAACTCTCTGTTATTCCTATCGATTTGATACAGTAGGAGCTTCCACACTCCAATATTGGCGCCTTCTTTCTATCACTTTTTTCAGCCATTAAAACGGTATAATCGTTGTTAACACGTCGTGACCTGTTTTTCCGAGCGACCTTTAAACGCAACATGAGCGCTACGACGCTGGAGCTGGGTTTACATCTGTGCGGCTGCTGTGTAGAGCTACGCAGGTGTGTGTTAGAATCATGGTAGCAAAACGCAAAGAACTTTGCAGTTTTTCCCTAAAACTAACCGACTGAGTTGAGTAATGCTGTTGGATGTAGGCAGTGGCGCAAAAAGTGGGTATGCAGCGCATGAAACGCATAGGGGCGCTGCACCAGAGGGGGCGGCGCGCCGATGATGTCTTCGCGTACACTTCAGCGCGCCTTACGCTCCTTCACCTCGCGCACATAACGGGGTAAATGTAGCGAGTTTTATCTTTCACGTTTCTTCGTCTCGGGGTGAGGGGTAGAGCGAGTCAGAGGCACAGACAGAAAGGTGCAGCATTATTTGCCATTTTGTAGCATAATCAGTTATCAAGTTTTCATCAGTTATTCAGAAATGACGATTTCGAATAATATCAAAAGAGCTAATGCATTTTTCTATCATGGAAAATAATTATGCATGTTTTTAGTGAATAAAAATTCAAAAGATTTGGTGCATTTTTGAATTGAGTCCCTATTAATACCAGTAAATAAGATCCAGTGCAGCCAATAACCTTTCGAAGTCTTAAAGGGTATTATATATTTTACAGTCGCATAGTATCATTTTATAGCATATAATCAACTACTTGTAACCTTCAGTTGGTATAAAAATGCTTTGTATCAAATATGACTTGGAAGAAATTTGACTTTGGAATTTAATGCTTTGAAATTGAACCTGTATCTCTAACTCCTGCTCCTCCCACAGGAGATTAAAAGATTTCTCAGACATGAATGAGAAGGTGTGTTTTTGATGAGGGAATCCCACAGCAATATGATGAAAAGCTCAAAAGGTGGATTTTGGATAACTGTACTGTTTGATTTCAGACAGAATGGGTCAGGAGAACAGCGCAAAACCTAAAGAGCCAGACATCAGTCTCTTCATCCCTCAGTCGTTTCCTGCGACTGAAAAATAATATAAATAGAAATTTAAATAAGTCTATCATATGGATTAATAGCAAATTAATAAATATTGTGAAGAGAAACCGCTTATTTTTTCAACATTAAAAACGTTTGTTAGGATTGTGTAGGAAAAATGTTATCTTTTATAAATTCAGTGTTTTGTGGTCAATATTATTTCACCATTTTATTAATGTGGGTTGCCAGTTTGGATCAGGCTTCCTATCAAGCTATAAGAATGATAGAAAACTTGCTAACAAAATGCCTCAGACCTGCAGCCCATAGGCGGTTCTACACAGGCTAACAGAAGTGGCTCTTTGGCTCACTTACATATTAAATGATGAAATATAGCCCTGTTTTCTGTTTCATTGTTTTTTAATTGCCCTGTAGGCACCAATTTATTCATATTTATGTACATTTATTATTTTTGACACTATAATTAAAGATGAGTTGTATAAGTTTATGTTACTGGGGACGGAGGGGGGGACATGCTCGCATACACCTCAGAAAGTATGTAGTTGCGCCCCTGATGACTAGCTAATTGTTACTAATTGCTAACCGCTAATACTGCTAAAACAAACACATGGAGTATATCTATTGAAGTATGGCCAAATGATTCCTGTCAGGTTTTTGAGCTTAAATTGAAACATAATTGGTGCCTTGACTTTACTCAACAGTAAATTATAATAATAATGAAGAGAACATCAATGTAGTCACACAAGAATGTTTTTTATAGCACACATGTTAATATAGAGAAATACAGAAAAGACTGATCTTTCGCTTTTTACTTTTTTTTACATTAACATAATTTTCCTTTTAGTTTAACTAAGACTATGCTTATGTCTTTTTAAACCCCCTTATGACTCTAAGTATGAAATATGATCCTAGTATGTATAGTACATAGATTTTTATCTGAACTGTGAGGCTGTCAAATCCACCATGTTCCACTACCATGACAGATAAAAGTTAAAATCTCTAAGGGATAAAGCAGAGGAACTATACTCTGTTTAGCCCTTTTGGTATCTGCTAAAATCTGGATCTCATGCATTCTTGCAACCTGAATGAACAGCAGATATGTCTCAGTATGTCTAAAAAGCACAGTTTTATTTAATAGAGGATAACTGTGATGACTTCCTGAGACCAAATTACAAGGTGTTAAACTAGGAACTAAAATTAATTTTTCTTCATATTTGATATATGTAGTATTTTTTTATAACAACTGAAGTTAACATAGTTAATTGATTGTGCTATAAAATGGAAATATGTGCCTGGAAAACACATAATTCTGCCCCTTTAATACTTTCAGTTTCTGGGCTTCTAGCAGCTGTTTGGCACATAGTTTCCAGTCTTTAGAATTTAGTCCAGCTAACATATTAGTAACAAAAAATGACAAACAATATTAAGGTTTTACAATTACAGCATTAGCCTTTTGTAAGCAATAGGAGTATTCCATAAAATTTAGCCAAATAGCCTTGATGTGTCAAATTAATTCCCTTTGAAAATGAGAGCATCAGCAGTTAAAAGGACATTTCAGAAAAGCTTTTTCCAATGAATTCTGTCTTGAATTCCAATGCATTTCAACTGGCTGTGTTTCCTCTCCCTAGACAAGTTCCAAATAGAAGCTATTTCTTGTTATACTCAAGTACAGTTCATGCTTAACTCTAGTCTAGTCTGCTTTCCCTTTTCACAAAGAAAATCAGTATTAGTGTGTCACGTTTTATTTTTTATTTTTCACGTACTCTGTGTTCAGAGCTCTTATCCACTCTCACAACCACTCCGCTCTTTGTGATAGCATTAATTGAGTCTGTCTTGCAGAAAACCAAATTAGAATGAAATAGCCTCTGGTGTGTAGGTGCAGAAATCCAGGTTATTATGATTAGTTTTCTTGTGTGTTTGGATTTGCTTGAGTTATTAGTTATTTATATCCTCAGAGTACTCTGCATGTCAACACAATGAGATCTCTCACTAAAGCACATCTTTTGTTTTTCTGAAATTTTTTGGTATTCTTTATTCAATAGCGCACATTCATCATTTTGTTCATTTTCTCTGACCTACCCAAGGTCAGGCCCTGAAGGTGTTGTCTGGGTTTCTCTTCTGGGCCATCTTTCTCTCCAGCAAAACTCTACATCCCAAGGCGTTTTCATACCAAGCTCATGTAAAGTCCCTCTGAGTTCAGGGTCTGCCCCGGGTTCTCCCACCAGTGGGACCAGAAATTCCAGGTGTCCAAGAAGCATTTCAGTCAGGTGGCTGAAGCAGATTTACAAAATGGATACATATGGTTTGCTTTGTGTTCCATGTGGTAATTCAAACCCAACAGAAGGATGTTCCATACCTGCTTTCACATCTGGTAATTTGAAGTAATTTTCTTTATTCTACCCATAGTCTGAATTAAGATAATGGAAACAGTAATGCTTGTTCACAGATTTAAATTTAGTATTGAAAAGACAGCATTTACAATATTTGTCTTAAAAATCTGAAGTTTACATACATAGTGATTACTGTCTTTTTAAACAATGAGGGGAAAGTCTAGATGACGTCGAGGATTTGGAAACTTCTGATGGGTTAACTGACGCACTTACGTTAACTGGAGGCTCACCTATAGATATGTTTTAAGACTGCACCAGTAACACACTGCTTTCTGGTTAGACACGATGGGAAATCAAGATATCGGGAAGACAAAAAGCATGTGTGATTTTATTCTGTGTTTGTTAACTTCTGGCATACATAAAGGGAGACCCTGAGAGAACTTCTTGCCATGGGAGACCCTCTCTGTGCTGAAAACCCAAACCTAGCAGCTAGAATCACCCAGATATGAGCCACAATCAGGAACACTTGTGCTACTGACTGCATTCTTCCTTTTTTCAGGCAGCTGATCTCCAGTTAGAAGACATATCAAGTTTTTTTTTCCTCACTAATTTCTCAATATTATTTTCTCCCTCTTTCTCTTCTAGCTTGCCAAAGTAGTGACTGTGTTTTGGCTGTGAAGGAAAGAGCGTGAAGCCGCAGACCCCACTTACTCTGTGAGTACTCAATCAGTGAGAAACATGCTTGTTGTTGGCCTTTGTGATTTATTGCCTGTTATGAATGACCGCGACCAGCAGCTGTTTTTCCAGGTAGGGGGTCGTGATCACACGCGGTTTCTTGGGAATATGTGTCTGAACAGATGTCTGTGGTCTCTTCTATGTATTCCAAACTTATCGTTTCTGAGGTCAATGCTCACATCAGTTTCACAATCTGAAAATTACATTTCTTTAATTTATACTGTCATGTATTCATTAAATTACAACTCAATGTTTCGTCCATTTTTCAGTTAAAATTTTTTTCAGTTTGTTCCACATTTATGGTGTGTGGAAGCTGAATGCTGTTTCTCCATGTTTAGTTCTGGTTTTAAGCGCTAAAGCATGATTTGCATGCTTACGCTGATATAGTTCCAATAACATTCAAATAATTTCCAAGCTTTTTGTAGAATATGTTCCCTCTCAGGGCAAAAGCATTTTTATGAAGTGGAGCTGAACTGTTTGAGACATCTGAGAACTCATCCCTGAGAAACTGATTACTAACTGAGGTTGCTTATCTCCTCTTTCTAAAGGCTTTCGGAGTATTTTGAGAGTAAAATGTGTTTGTGTGTTTTGAGAAGCAGTTTTGTTAAAGAAGTCTGTAATTAACTGTGCTAAGCTCTTATGGTTTTTCTCTTCCTATCACGGTGTGTAGTATTCTCATGCACAACATGTGGCGGTTTAGCACCTAAGCTGCAGCACCTTTTGCCCCCTGGGAACTGACAGGATCTCAGATGAACTGTAATCCTAGATCAGGAAGCTTTTTGTTTTTTTGCAGGATATTTATTACTTAGTGTTTTATAAATAAAGATGAAGCTGGATGGTTTGCTGGCTCCTGGAAGTGTATTCAAAAAAAGGCACCGTCATGCTGATGTCTTTATGGAGCCCTGCGCATTGCAGAAAGTACCTGTTATCCAAAACGGGTAGGAGGACGAGAGGGGTCTTAATTAATACTCAGAAGGCTGCAGAGAGATCATTTATATAGTCACATGTTTAACCAATTACTCAGAGTGTAATGAAGTGGAACATGGCTCAGCAGAGATCCCAGGACACCATACAGTTCCCCTTTTTCTTCTTGTGCTAATTTGGCTGCTAATCTACTGGAAACATTAAAGCAGGAATCTCTTTCCATCGGATATCTGCGTTTATCCGGGTCAGAATCCAACAGTGGTTTAGGAATTTCTACGCTGATATCTCAGCATCGCCAGCTAGTCGGAGAAACAGAAGGGGAACACATTGATTGTGCTAAGCTCTTAATGTAAAAAAACAAAGTATTTTTGTCTACCTTCTTGTGCAAATATTATGGTACATTTCAAACAAAAGTAATTTACAAGTAACTTTTCAGCAGGCGATGTGAGCTTGTGTTAAGGCAATAACTCCTTAATTTTGATCAATAAAAAAGCTCGTATTGTTCACTTACAGCAAAACATTTTTTACATGTCATAAATGAAAAAATTCTGCCAGTGGAACTAGTGCTTTTGTTATATTAAAGCTGCATTTAATTATTATTATTATTATTATTATTTTTTTTTTTACATATTTGTTGAAACTGTCACTGTCTTGACAGTGTGGTATAAGATGGACAATCTGTGAAAAATCTATATCCTCGGGCTTCTGCCAGTGCTCCCGCCAGTGCTCCCAACAACCAACCAGAGCCAGGGGCGGGTCTTAGTGATCTCAGTCATAAAACTGATCTGCAGATGGCGGTGTGCATTTGTACTTTCATAAACAATATGCTGTTGTGTGACGCCAAGGTTCTGTTTCTGTGCATGCAGGTCACTTTGTGGATGTAAACTGTCCATACGGAAGTATGGTTGCAGAGGCATATAATGAGTAGTATGAATGACCATGCCAAAAAAAAAAATTTAATTAAAAAAAGTCTGAATGAAGTATCAAAACCTGCTGTGAGAATGTAGCCTGTGAACAAAATTCAATTTCATGAAAGTATGACTTATAAAAGTAAATACGTCATACTTTAATGACTTATTTTGTAGTGTGGAATGTAAGAAAAGGCATGATCAAGTGATATTACTCAAGCACAGAACAATTATCGACATTAGGAATGAGAACAGGTGATCCATTAACTAATGGGTCTGGGTATGGAACACAAACCCTGCCAGGTAGAAAGGCTACGGCAGAGTTCCTCCATCAGTGTGCTTCTGTCTGAGATTTTACATGCAGCCTCATATAATCTGATGCTCGTTTTTAGTCTATCGGATCAATTTCCAATATTAATATCGGATTGGGAAACCTTGTATATTTTGCTGAAAAGTTACCTATAAGATAGTTTTTTCTTATTCAAAGTGTAGTTAAATATTTGCACTAGAAACTAGAGCAAAAATTGGTTTGTGTTTTTTCAGTGCATGCCTAAGTGTTATTTGTGACGGAGAGTATCCCTTCCAGGCACCATTAGCCATCTCCCATCCAACACCTCAAACTGAGCATCTACCACATGCAAAAATGAATCACCATTGTTTCTTGTTAAGGGTATGTAAATTAATCACATGCAACTTCTTTAGGTTTTTTGGACTATAGCCAAAAAAACCAAAAAAACAAAAAAAACGCACCCTCTGGATTCTGAGGATCCATAGATCATGATAACAGAGTTGTTGTGCCCCTCACTTAAACATCTCCAGGAACTGTCTTCTCAGCATTCCCAGCTGCTGTATTTGGGGTACGTGCCTTCAGGAGCCCTGAGTGTGACTTTGAATACGAATCAAAGCAGAGTCACATTTGTGTGGAAGTGGACAAAATAAAGTTGATTAGCTGGAAAGCAAGAGTGGACTGCAAATGAACATCGATCACTGGGCAGAGCAGGTCTACTAATGACTTAAAATGCTGCAGGGGCTTGTTAGTCAACCTCTGTGATGGGCATTAATGCTTCCCGTAGCCTCGCAATGCACTAAATGCTAACAATGTCATCATTCTTAATTGAGGAACTCAGTATTGGCAAATAATGGGCTTCTGATTCGCGCAGGATGGATGGATTATGGAGCATCGTGAGGAAAGTGCTGCTCTGAAGGTGATGGGTGAAGGAGAGCTTTAAATCCACTGAGTGCGCTCAACATGGCCCACTCTTTAGGCGTTCAGTTTTTACATCCCAATTAGCAGTCGGTACTTTATACTTCACACATCAACAGCTAGAAATGATTTTTATACAGACATTACCACCAAAATATTCATTTAATATGTTGGTCACTTGGTTTGAAATTGCAACCACAAACGTCACTTAATTGAGAATTTATGCAATAGAACCAAATAAAATTGTGAATTTAAATGTAGAAAAAGATGATTAAAAAAGGACTTCAACAGAGGGCTTATTGGACTCTTGATTTGCTATATACATGTGCAGATGCTTCCAATCTGTTTGCTGCTCATTTATCCCTGTTGTTTTGAGATGCTGTTTTTTGTTTTTATTCTGGTTTATTGTGGCCTGCTATGAGTGCAAGGCAGGAACCTATTGTTCTACACCCATTAAGCGGTCTCTTTATTTATTTATTTTTCTTACGTCATCGTTAATGCGGCCCGAACCGCTTCAAGCACCCCCACAAAAGTGGTATCAAAACGTTCAGCTTGATCCCGAGAAGGGAGCTATTACTTTTAGTGGGATTCTGAGTTAAAATGACTACATAAATTGAGAAAAGCAAGAAAAATTCAGGTTGAGTGTCTCACATAATCACTAACCTTTCTCTCTGAAACACACACACAGCACAGTGGAGGTCTGACTCCAAAACTCTTTTTAACTTCCCCTCACAGGCACAAATATCGGCCTATTGATCTCAAAGTTGGTCATGACATATACACATGCCTGCTCCCGTAAAATGTTTTAAAAATTTTGCTAGGGCTTATGGTTTTTTTGTCAGGGTCCTTGAGACCGGCGCTGGGTGTCTCACAAGTATAGAAACTCTGTCTCCAGCATACTGTCTGACAGAGAGAGCCAGCCCAGGTGCAGATAATTAATTACCATAACAACGGGTCCCTGACAGAGGCAGTGAGTAGTCTCACAAACAAGCACAGAGACAGGTTTCACAATGCATTGTCGGAAGAATAAATATGTTCTGTGACTATTCATATTTTGCTTACATAAAATTATTTCTCTGAATTTTTGAGTGTGAATTAAAATCCTTAGTATGAGGGTTGAAATTTTTTTTAGAAATAAACAATCACCCACTGTCTTTATGTTTTTTATTTTGGACCATGAGTGAGAATGGTCACTCATGGTCGCCTGTTGGACTGAATTTCACTGTGCATTTCACTGAGAATTTCACTGTAGGGGGGATCCAGGACAGCATAGCACTATGGTGGACCTGAAAAGCTTCAGTCATTGCACTCTGGTGGTGAACCATGTTAAGCATGTCTGACCTGCATGGATGTACTCCTCAGCGCAAGTCCAGCTGTAGCTAAAACACTGGGTCCAAAGTAATGGGCACACTTCTGCAGGCCCCATTTAAATTTCTTCAGGAATTTTCTAGTTCATTTTATTATTTTGTTTTTCATTTCTCTTACTTTGGGTTAGTTGTAGCCTCAAATGGGCTTATAATTGTATATTACTGTGATGTAGTAATTATAAAAGAAGCCTGTTCAGACTGGTACATGACTGAATTTAAAAAAGTGGAAAAGCTCAATAAAAATACTTTGGTAAGGAAATAAAGGACTTTAATATATCAATTTCTATTAATTAATTCTTAATTTTAATTAAGTTCTTTTTGTTTTTTACATAACGTCCCGAGATGGAAATTGTGCATTCATATATTTCTGGTACTTCCATAAATCTGATGTACAAGCGACGTCTGCAAATAGCAATGGATGACAAAGCTGCTTCTCATGGCGCATTGGAGGTTAATTTTTGCTTCAAAAAAATGATCTGATTGCGTGCTGGAAAAGACTATTGTGTTTAAATTTTGCTAAATGGAGTTAATATATCAGTGAAACTATTTAAGCCTAAAATATTTCAGAACAAGAATCTAGAGAAACCCGCGTACTTTTTTATAAATCAAGGACTACTTATTCTTAAACATGGGGAACCAATATGTAGTTTTATACTTTTTTTTCTTTTGCTCTTTCCTTTGGTTTGTTGTTTTGTTGTATTTCCTTCTAATTCACATAAAGCACTATGAACTTCCTTGTTGCTGAAAATGTGCTCTATAAATAAAATTACTTTACCTGACCTTAAAATAGCATCTCAATGCTAAACATGTAGCAGAAGCACAGATCACTAATGTCAGCATCCACATTTCTAAAGAAGTTCCATGAATGGTCATGCACCAGAATCAAGGTTAAATAACAGATTAAAAACGGTAAGTATTTTTTGTTGTTTAGCTCAAATGTCCATTAATTCAGTCATTTAACAGCAAAACATTTTCTTGAATTAAACATATTTATTTTATCCATTGCCACAAAATGCGATCTAGATCTGAATGGGGTTTACCTGGTTAAATAAAGGAAATAAAAAACAGAAGAGTGAACATACAATAAAAAGATAAAATGGAAAACTTAGACATGTAGAATAATACCCTATATTGGAATTGCGTGATTTTTTTTTTCTTAATCTAAAAACATGTCTTTCATGTTACTGTAGTTATTTTCACAGTTGTTTCCTGTCATGATGTGAAACATGTGACCCCGTTTTCCCTCTGTCACGCCACATGGGGAGAAACCCGTATGAAATGTGATTTTTAATTTTTTTTCCCTATAAGGCTGGTGCCAGCTCCTTGCAAATTGAACCGTTTCCATTCCCATCACTGATCTGTGCTTGGGCTAGATTCCACATGAATCAGACTATTCCATCTGGGCGCTTCACTTTTCTGTCACTGAGTGTAAACTTGACTTGTTTCAGCTCCTCTCCTCACATGCTGCTCAGTAAGTGCATCTGATTTTTAAGACTGATTGATTTTGGCTTTACCTAGAGGTTTTTAACACCACATTAATTTTAAGAATATATCTGAAAAAATATATATATATTACAGTGATTTAGAATTTCACCAGGATCCAATATATAAGCATATCATCTAACTCTATCAACCACTCACACTTCTGTTAGATTCATTTGGAATCTTCTTAGCTTCCAAATGTTTCGAATTTTAAAGTAATTCGAAACAGAATTACTTTAAAATCCCAGATATGGCTGCAAATAGGGAGTTTTTCACATCTTGGATCTCAAAGCAGAAAGAATACTTATGCTGTTTGATGGATACAGTTTCCTAACTTTTTTCTGTCTACAACAGCAAAATATATCAACTGAGCCAGCCTCATAAGCAAAGGCATCAACCAAAACTCCCATTATTGACCCATGCGTTTGTGTTTGATTGAGACCTGTGACAGGGCAGAAGGCAGTGATGACGAACAAAAAGTCAGAAAGTTAAAAAACTAAATCAATAACGATGGCTGACAAGATGGGGCTTGGATGATCTGCACTGAGCTCTCTCAGAATAAATAATGCAGAGTGTTGTAAATCTACTGCTCTTCGCCTGAAAAATGATTTTATTTTTGCTCCACTCTTCAGTCACAATAACTGATTTCTCTGTTCTAGTTAGACATCTGTCTGAGCCAGTTTATTCTGGGAACTGAAATTAGAAGATACAAACACAAGCAAAACTAAAAAATACCACTTTACACACTATATTGTTGAAAACATTGGATCATTTGGCTTGGTGTCCCATTCTTAACTCCTTAAAAAGCAGTGAAATGCCACATTCCATTTTACTTACTTGCAGACCCAAATCCTAGGCTGTCTGTTTAGACAGTCTAAGGTCTGGGAGGCGGGTTTCCTAGGAATTTTTTACCATTCTTCTAAGACAACATTTGTGAGGTCAGACACTAGTGTTGGATGAGAAGCCCTGGTTCGCAATCTCCACTCTAATTCATCCCAATGTAGGGATGCACAGAGAAATTAGCCACTGTAATGGAAAAATTTATAATGTGCTTCTCACCGCTCTACTGCTTTGGGTTATTTGCATAGTATTATCATATGATTGGCCAACCTGCTTTCACACAGGCCTTTACAGTGTTATGCAACAACGGGTCAGAGGGAGACTGTCTAATAAGTGTTACTTAGTGTTACTAGGTAACGAGTGTTACCTAGAACTTATCTGCCCCCTCTAACGTTAAACAGTCCCCTTTCCTTAACAGTAGACAAATGACAAGACCATCTGTGTTGGGCTCTACAGAATCCCTGTTACATAACCATCAAGGATTCATACCAATAATCCAATCCAGTCTCTCTTCTCTGACCAAAAGTTATAAAAGGAAGCCAAATCCACTGTTAGTCAGAGCAGACTTCACAGACTTCTTTGACTCTGTATTTCTGTTCTCACTTTTCAACTTTTTAATAAATTTATTTCTTCTCATCCAGACTGTTAAGTAATTTTTTCCATGACACCGCCCAATAAATCTGCCCCAATTTCCTAATTGTGTGAGCTCGATGATTGGCCGATACTTTGAAGCTGATTTTTATCAACCTCAGCAAATTTCTGACAACCAGCCACTGTCCTCTCCTGTGACAGAGGTTTGACTGACAGAGCAGCCCACCAGGTCATGTCTGCATGTTTGCAGTTAATACTCACCCCCCTGTTGCCAACACAACGACTTTCTTGCTATATTTAGCAAAACATTTCAGCCAACAAAATTGGTATTAGCCAAAATCGGAATCGGCAGATCGTGCTCTTTCTGAATAGTGCATGTTGGGATTTGGAAGGTTCTGCTCTTTATGGATGTGACACATTACATCTGCCATAACATTGTCATCACTCATATTATTTAATTTTATAGTTGGTTAATCACTAAATGGAAAAACAAACAAACAAACAAAAAAAAAAAACATAATAAAATTCAAACCAAATCTCAATTTCAATACTCTGATTGGTCAAATATGTAACTCCTGAATGACTCAGATAGTAGGTCTAGCTGTCACTTTCAGTGTTAAGCGTCATTCATCCCGAGGCAGCAAGTAACGCTGTCATTGGGTGATCACTGCCATGTATCAGTATGCATCAGTTATGTACTATAGTCCTGCATAAGTGAAAGACTCGGAGAGGGAGTTCTTGGTGCATTAGATACATGTCACAAATATTTGCTAATCTATCTGAGTCATAAAATGTGATTACTGTTAATAATTCACATATTTTTTAGATGGTGGTAGGAACAAATGTAGGTTATGAGATTTTTCTGGATGGTATTTAAAGTGCATGCTATCATTTTGAAAATAACATGTTTGTTATGTAGTCAGACCTGCTGATTTGACTCTTGTCATCAGCAACAGTTCTTGGAAACTCTCAGTAATCAGCATGAATGGCCACACTCATAATAACTCAGAATCTAAGATTCACTGCAGTCATCATCCTTAAGATTAAGTTCGAGTCCCTTGGGTCATTATTAACTTTGCAATGTTGAAAATGTTTTATACTGTTTAATCTGCTCTGTAATTAGTCTTTAAAACATGCCAAAGAACCCGTCTTCATTTTTTAAGTTTCTGTATTTTTTTGTTTAATTTGGCAGCTTTTCTGTTATAAAAACTTGTATAGGCTTCTGATGCCTAATTCTGCAAATGTTTCACTTTGTCATTCTGAATAAATAACTGTTTATTCTCCACTCATTAGTTTGAAACTCCCAGAGAAAGTCGGACCGTGTCTGATTTGTTTGTGCGAGGAACAAAAGCTAAGTTGTACATTCCTACGCAGGATTCATAACATATAAATAATTGAACACACTTCTTGGAGTTGGATCCATTGTTTACCTGATGCAAAGCTTTTGTTTCAATAATAAGCATATTGATTTTAGAAGCTTTTAAAAATGTACTCAGAAGGTTTGCATACAGTCTTGTAAATATAATCACAGCCCTTTAACTTTTTTACATTTTGGTCACAACCTTCAAAGGATCTTACAGGAATTTTATGGTACCAAAACCATGTCTGTTTATCTTTGGTGGATAATTTCCGATCTCTTTTTTCTGTTAAGGTTTGGCCTGTTGATGCCAATGAGGCAATCCAGAACCTTCTTTGAGAGAATTTGCAACGCTTCTCCAGTTCATTCAAAGATTCACTGATCACAATAATATGGTGACTTTGAAGTGAAAGAAAAATGGGAGATGGCTTTCAATCTTTTTGACAAAAAAAATTATTGTATATAAAATTCTTGTATATATTCACCTCCCTAGCAACAACTTGGTTCATGTCCGTCAGTATGAATTAATATTTAACGCATCCATCAAAAACTTCCTCACGAAGAGAAAATAAAAAAAAAACAGATGTAAGTCACTCTGGACTACAAGTAACAGGTCCAGATAAAATAAGAAAAAAGTGTGACTTATAGTATGGAAAATACAGTATTTACATTTGTATTGTTCTTCACTAAATAACTAAAAGACGGTCGAATGGGTAAAAACTCCTGGATGGATATTGCACCATTGCTCTCACTGATCATTTAAAAGCAAAGAGGAAGATGCAGGAAGGAATGGGAAAGTTTTTCACCCAGTATGAATTCCTCCCCACTGTATGTAAAGGCTCAGGCCAAAGAGCATGCATTTTTGCTCTCTTTCTTATTATCATTCATTGCCATGTAATAAAAACAGCAAGTACAAATTATTTAAATTTTATGTTTTTCTCCTCAGGACACTTATAAAACTGCTGGTTAAGTTAAAATTCATGTAAGTGCAACCCAGTTCATTGTGTTTCAGATCATTTTAGTCACAATTCAACATAGCCACCTTAAATTAAATTCTAAGAATGCATTATAATGCCTCCTCTCTTGTCCACCTTATGTTTTCATGCACTATTGTCTCATCTGGGAATGCACTGATGTGAAAACTTTGGGCAATATCCAATGCTAATATTGCTGTTATGGCTGATGACCAATACTTACCGATATTGCATATATTTCATCACCGTTTTGACACCTTTGAAAAAATACAAAGTAACCAGAAACAAACAGGAACACGATAAAAATACTTGGTCTGATAGTTTTTTTAGCATATCAGATCAATACATATATGTTAAAAAAAATGCTAGTGCCAATATATTGTTTGTCCTTAGTCTTATCAGTGTTGTAATGCAATGAAGAAATACTTTTTTCTGTCTTTAAGTAAAATTTTGATGTATCTTTACTTCGTAATTTATGTTTCTAGCAGCTTTCACTTTTACTTTGCTACATTTCCTCAATAAAATGTAGCAGAGTAAAGGCAGATTTACTCCGCTACATCTCCCTTAACCACCTTTGCTACTCATTTCTACAATATAAAATTAGAAAAAATCTGATTGGACAATGCCTGTTTGTTGGCAAGGGCAACAGACACAATCTAAAACTTTCTGCCAACCAACCAAGCACTGTAGAGGCGAGTCTCATGGAGCACATAAGCGGCAAGAGGGCTGAGGCATCAGGACAAGGTCGGCGTGCTGGAGGCCCAGGCATCCCTTGCAGATCCGGTGCCCGTCAAAGGACATGATGTACCCCGTCTGACAAGATGGGCACAAACGGACCGTACCACTAGAAAACATCTTTGCTCTTAAGACAGTGCTATCCTTTGGTGGAGAAAAGGAGGGGGCTGTTTGTCCAGTCTGACCGTTATTTATACAGACCAGAAACTCCCCATTCAACTTAAAGAAGCATGTTGAGGTATGTTTACATTATTTAAATAGTACAATTCATATTAATTCAGTCAAGCCAGATTCTGAGTCAGTGTTATTTAACATTAAAAAATAAAATCATAAACCATTTATTTTAAATATTAAATGGTAAAAATAAATGGCTGTTTAGGTATTTAAAAGCTTGGTAACTTTGTGCTTGCTTACTATTCCGATTAGCTTGCATGTTTAAGCCAGTTTTTTTGTCCAGTATGTTCAATCATTTAAATCTACATCAAACCTATTAAACATAATATGGTAAATTACGCTACGCTTTCTGGCATGATTTAACTGGTGGCGGAAGAATATTTCCTCCTTCCCCATGGAGAAAATACTTTTGGTTAGTCATTTGGCCAATTAGTGGCAAGTTGCAGTGTTGGTTTTAGTTTAATTCATGTCATAAATTTAACATAATTCATATAAAAGCATTGTTTGGTTATTTCCTTAATTACTTAAATACTTTGTAAATAATTCAGTATATTGTTGGGCTGATATGTATTAGAGGAACATTACATGTCAGATATCATAATGCAAAAACCTTTCTTAAACCATTTCAGATGTTTCTGAAAAACTTTAACTATTAGTAAAAGTCAATTCATTAGGTATGTCAATTTTTGACCTGTTTCGTGATGCGTCTTCTGAAGAGCTACTTATGGTCCACCACCTGCATGTGTCCTACTATCAAATTTTACCTCTTGAAATTTAAAGGAACTAGCTTAAATCATTTTCAAGATACAGTGCATATCTGATCTTTTCAAAAAAAAATTCTTACCATCAATGAGTGTATGAACTCCCTAGATATTTTTTTCTCTAACATTTTTGAGTTTTTGATGGGAAGTTATTCAAATATTTGACATGGAATTCACCTAAAGGACCGGGGTCTTCGATAACAGGCCTCGAGGTCCAGTGTACTGGAACCTCTATGTGTGTCCCCGGTCTAACACGCTTGAATCATCTCCAGTGTCTTCCTAATAATCCAGTTATTTGAATCAGGTGTTTTGGACCAAGGACACGTGTAAACTGGAAGACTCCGGCCCTCAAGGCCTGGATTTGAGGACCCCTGCTTTGTAATACTGACAATTATGCATGGGTAGTAAATAAAATCAAAATATCAGACCCTTTAATTAAAACTTAAATTTTAGGCCACATCATGTTGAAGACTTGGCTCAGTTTAGTTAACATGTATTTTCTTCAATATTTCAGGAATTGACTACATTAGACACACATGGAAGAGTCTGCTCTACAGTGAGCATCCAACCAATCCAGTTCATCTGACGACGATGATGATGATGTCACTTCTCTGCTTTGCAATTGTCTCAAGGATGAGATTGGATTCTTGGCCTGTTCAGCTGATAACATGGACTTAGTGAAATCATTCCTAGTGGTGTGCATGCTTCTTTTGAAGCTGGACTCTCCTCTACCAGCCTCAGCAGGTAGACAGCCACCGCGACATTTGTCATCAGTCCAAGAAGAACCCGACTGAATTCATGCAACTGAAGTTCTGAAGTTTATGTCATTGATATTTGACAAAATAAATGTTATCTTAGAAATTCTGTTTACTTGTACTTAATACTTTTACTTTAGGTACATTTTATATGGGAAATTTACTTTTGACCCTCAAGTACAATAAATGTCGGATACTTTAACACTTTTACTAAATAATGTTTTGTAAGAGACTTTAACTTTTACCAAGGCAAATTTATGGTAAGATACAGGTACTTTCAGTGAAGTATCACTTTGAGGTACTTTAAACAACACTGAGTATAATCACTGTTTTCTATGATCTGACCAGCTAACAATTTTCAGAGATTAAACACTTCCTGCAGCAGGATCCTGCTAATCTGTTGCTGCTTCTGCTTTTTTTTGTCCTCCACTTGCTCTGTGGAGATAGTGAAGCTGCAGTTTGCACCACATATCAGCTCCCACAGTATCAGCTGCTAGCTCAGTGCACAACATGAGATCCTAGCCCGGGTTATTTGGTTGAATGAATTATTAATAGCACACCGATTTTTCACGGCTTACTGCCTTTTACACATTCTCTTTTTTTTTTTCCTTGAAGTCGCAGATTACGATTGCATCTCGTAATGTTCACAGAGCTCATGTGGTCTCTTTTCCTCTTTCTTTTTTCACAGTTCCAAACAAAGGGGGTGTTTGCCCAGGAAGTGTTCTTCACTGTCTGTCAGAACAGGAATCTTTCACCTTGGAAAATGAAGATGTTGTTGCCATGGGAACTCTTAATCCTTCTGTCACTCAAAGAGTGCCTTGCCGGTAAGATGCCAAGACAAGTCTCCTTTCATGACATGGATAATATGCATATGTCTTTCAGAGAGAGAGGGTTTGCCTTCTTTTCCCTCACCTGTGTCTGGTTTATCATTTCTTTCGGAGAGCTGGTAGTGAACTCAAATAGAAGCATTCTTTTCTATTTGCTTTTATATTTGTGCAGATCCTACACCTACTTTGAGGAGGGAAAAGCGCAAAACATCTCAGATCGGATTGAAATTCAGCTTTGGTAGCGTATCATTTCTGAACCAGTGTGGTGCATTCTGGGTGTAGGAAAGTTTTCAAATTCATCTATCTTGTGGAGATGTTGGGTTTCTTTACCTCTCAGTGCCAGTCAGAGGTTTATATGTCACATATATACCACTCACAAAAAAGTTAGGGTTGTTTGGTTTTCTTGCTGTTCTCTAACAAGGAGCTTAAAGCAAACTCGACTTTTTTGAGCTTTACATCGTGTCAAAATGTTATTTCTTCATCAGAAACATATCTGGAGTGTTACCTTGATTCTTTCATGCTTGCTTGAGAAATCCTTTAATCTCCATGGCAACCATTCAGCTGTGCAAAACGCAGGTGAACCTAGCTCCGCCTTCAAGTTGAAGCTCTTCCTCAGAGCTGCAGTTTACAAGCTTCTGAGCTTTCGCCTCACAGAGCAGCTCTCTCCTGAAATCACCATACTCAGCTCCATCAGACTAGCCAGCAGCAATTAGCAAACACCTGTGGAACTGCATTCAGATAACTGCAGTTCAGCAAACACTGTCAATTGAAATCACCTGGACTGAAGCAAGGAAACACATAAAACATGCAGGACAGTGTGCCTTTAGGGCCAGCTTTGGGAAACGCACCTCACCACTCAACCAGACCCAAGGAGCATTTACACTGGATGAGAGACCAGTGGGCACTCAGTGCTGATGAAAGTCTAGTCACATTGCGTAGAAATGATGGCCGCCAAAGATGTTGGAGATGCTTTTTGCATCAACCACTGTTGTCACCAGACGAACCTTTGGTGGGAGTGTTACAATGTTGACAAGTGTATCTAGTGAATACAGAACTGCCCTACACTTTGAGTGGTACAGTAACAAGCCCATGCTTGTTACTGTACTTGCTGATGTCAATGTTACTCATTGACATCAGCAATCCAGTCATTTTGTCCCTGCATGATCAACACAGACCTAATATCTCCTTCATCATGGCATCATTAGGGAACGAGGGAACGAAAAGGAGGAAAGTTTGCAGCTTTCCTCCTTTTTACACACTTGCACAGAACTGCACTTGCACTACAAACAAATCCACTCACTCAGTTTAACCGTTAACACTCATGTATTTATTTGGAGCATGCATGGGATGCTGTTGAGCTACCTCTGAGAGACAAGGAGACCAGCATCAGACTCTAGATTCTGAAATACCTGCATGAGTTACTGTTGAGGCTTTCCTCTCCCTCTAAGAGCTCTCTGGTGTAACTTGGAGATTTACAACCAGCAGCCAGATTTGAGGAATATAATGTGTACCCAGATCAAGCCGACCGTTTACAAGTCATCACACAAATATACACTGAAATTTATACAGCATATGGAGCCGGCTCTATTGCTTTG
Source organism: Poecilia reticulata (assembly GCF_904066995.2). Lineage (NCBI taxonomy): Eukaryota > Metazoa > Chordata > Actinopteri > Cyprinodontiformes > Poeciliidae > Poecilia > Poecilia reticulata. Next base: position 30,206,982 of record NC_088834.1, read on the forward strand.
TTATTTATGCCTCTGTTTCAATTGATTTAGCATCCTATCTCAAGTCAGCACTTCCACCGGGGTGTATCATGAAGTGTGCAGATGCAGAGCAGTGAGAGCAGAGGCCAGTGCTCTTCATCATATTCTGCAAGTAGTGTTGTGTTCAAAATGATAGCAGTGTATTTTAAAAAAAGTGAGTAAAGCTCAATATCCTTATAACAGCTTTTATTTCAATATAAAGGGATGCGTTGGGAACTACAGAAGGCAGAAGCGTAATCACATTTATTTTGCGCTATTAAAAAAAAGGAATATTAGGATGGTTTGAGAAATGGCAGCATCCGCATTTTTCTCTAACACCAAACATTTACTGCATACTCTGGAAAAACCATGAAGATTTTTGCTTTCCTGTGAATCGCTGAACTATTATTTAGTTGTGTAAATTACAAAAAAGAACAATCTCACCTCAACTGCATGACATCGATCTTGTTGGTCTGGAATCAAGATGCAGCTTGTCTACTTCTGGGCTTGATTAGTTTGTTGTAACATCACTTTAAAGGCCATTTCCTCTTTAGAAAACTAACAACATGATGTGTTTGGCATCATGTTGTCAGATTAATATCAGATCAACTATTTTGATGTAGTTAATCTGACCCATTACCTGTTTTCTTTTGTCCATCATCTCTTTCTGGTTTTGGTTTTGAAGCAGTTGAGGTCATTTTAACTAAAACACCCGAACATTTTCTGAAAAACTTAATATCTACACACCATACTAAAAAATGTGCTCATACTCAGGTGTGAGTGTCTGCTCAAATGACTGTAGTGTAAAACACTTTGGGGTCTTCTGGACCGATATACAAGTATGGAGCCAATCACCATTTGCCAATTAATGCAAATACCACAATTGTAAAATTCTGTTCTTCAAAGTTAGCAGAATACCTTCAAAGATTTGTGTACATTTATAATGAATCCACAGCTTATGATGGGTCTGTTGGTATTCTCTTACCCAACTATATATGGTAGTAAATTATGTACTATGTGAAAATGTTAGCAAAAACAAACGATCTAGTTAGTGTACACAGTGCCTTTGAGTTTCCTTTTACATGGATTCCCATGAAACGTAATTAGGTGTAATGTGTTATGGATGTACACTCACTTGTAGCAGTGGTCAGTCGGGTCGGAGTGTTTACTGAGCAGGGTTGTTCTCAGGCAGATAAACGAAGCTCCCAATGTTTTCCCCTGGAGAAATAACCCAGCTTTTAAGGGTTCATTAATTTGTTTAATTTAAAGGACATTCCAAGCAGGGCAGAATCTGAAACGCCTCCCTCCGAGACAAGAAAGAGGGGAAACGAGGCCCTTACCTGAGGCAAAGACTCCCACTCTCATTAGGATGATCATAATGATGACAACGTGGGAGGGAACACTCTGTCCTAGTCAAGGTTAGAGATGTGTATCGGGGAAAGGAGGAAAAAAAATAGAAAAACATCTCATCTTTCATCGTCTCAAGTGAACAAGGAGAAAATTAACATTTTTTCCCAGGCAGCAGGGTTGTGCAGCTTGGCTCGTGACACGCCGTGTCTGAGGAAATTTAGGGTGTGCACCAGTGCGTGGCTGCATGTGAGAGTGCATCTGTTAAAAAAAAGTTTCACGGGAGTAATTAGTGCACCATCAGTTAATTACTCCTGTGTATTGATAGTTTGGCAGACACAACCAAAACAATGAGATTTACAGAGAACACACCCACACACGCACAGACTACATGTACATAGACAGCAGATCTGCTTTAATTAGATTAAAACCATTCGAGAAGCCCTACTCTGAATACCCAAGCTCTTATGTAAACATCTTCTGAAAACTATCCTCCTTACATAATAAAAAAAAGATGAATCGGAGCATAAATCAGTGAAGGCTGAGTCGCTTAGTAATATTTTAGACCATAAAAAATATTGTATTGATTGAATTTGCTCTGTTTTTATTTTTCTCTGTCTCCACTTACAATTCCTAGCAAACAAATCTTGAACTTTCTTCCTCATTTTGACACTTTGCAACCACAAATTGCAATTTATTTTTCTGTGATTTAATGTAGCAAACCAACACAAAATTATTTATCAGTAGCAATCTGAAAATTCTTTTCTTTCATATCCCCAAAACATGTACACACTTGCGTTAACAGCGGAGCTAATTTTTAGCTATGCACCTTAACATTTTTACTGTCGTAGAAAACACTTAGTGCAGTTTCCTTCTCCCAAATTAATTACTCCAGATAAATTAGAAAGCTTGGTCATCTATTTACTTGGCCATCCTATAAATTTCAAGTTGAGTGAAGTTTGACATCTTGACTATTGACTGTTGAGATTTCTTCAAGTAGCGAGCTGTTTATATTCGTGCTGTTATTTTGAAGTGGGTGAATACACTATTTCTGTTTCCTCTCCTCATGTTCTCCACTCATGTTGCGGTGAAGCAAATGGCATTTATTCTGTACCCAGAATGACTCGCTGTTCTAAAGTAAACAGTTTAAAATCTTCTGATGTCGACTGTGCATTCTAACCAAAGTTAATTAGTCAAAATCAGCAAGAGACTTGGGAAAACTCAACAACTATAAAACTAAACCCTGGAATGAAAGAATCAAAGAATCATTTCCTGAAGTGCAAACAGTACAAGCAGGAGTGCAATAGCAAATTTGATCCTGTTGAGGGCGGTATGCTATGTTGTCAAATTGTCATTGACGCATGGTGCAATCAATATGGCTGAATTTAGCACTTCATTACTAGCTTTTGGTAAATACCATGTTCATACAGCATGTTAGTGGAGCTAATGTTCATGGATAGTGCTTTAGAGTTATGCAACTAACTTTTAGTTAGCAGTGCCCACTACTTGATGAAAAACAAGACAGACTACACATTTCTATTAACTTTGGACTGTAGATTTTAAAAATGTCCTTCCTCACGTTTCACTCCAAGTCCCTAATAGCAGTGAAAGTAGAACTCCTTCCTGCGGGTCTGTTCCTTCTTTCTCGGCTGTTACATATTTCAGTTTTCTTGGGAAAGTCTCAGAAGACATTCTCACCTACATTTGAAGTTTACTCTCTGCTTGCTGCCTTTTTGAGGTCTCTTAACAGATGTTTTACTGTGTTTAAGTCTGGGCGTTAGCAGCGCTGAAGGACAGGGAGATATTTTCCCTGAAGCTGCCGCAGAACCAGAGTTTTCTTGGATCTGTGTTTCACTGTTCAGCTGGAAGTTGAACATTTGCTCCAGTCTCAGGTGGATTTAATGCTAGGACAGGTTTTGTTTAAGGACCTCCCCTGTATTAGGCTGCAGTCAGTCCATCTGTCCCTCCCTCCCCCAACCCTGAGTTAGTCTTGAAGCAGTCCCTGTCGATTCAACCTTATTTAATTTCAGTGCTTTAATATTAGAACATTGTGCACGTGGGACCATTCAGAGTCTAAAAATAAATAAATAAAAGGTTGACCACAGAGATTTTGTGGGAAGCCTCTGAGACAGTTTTGATTTTGTTGATTGGTTTTGTCCCTTACAACTAGTGTTATTTTTTTTTTATCCTCTGTGAGATATTAAAGCTTCAAATAATTCTTTTTGTCTTCATATCCTATTTGCAGTAGGTGGGTTCTTGGTAACATCTGTAAAATTGAAAGTTATATTAATGACACTTGACTCCTATATAGAATTTCACAACAAAGAACATTAGTACTTTTAGAACTGCTACTGCGACAACAGCACTTCAATAGTTTGAGATGAGATGGGGGGCGTCACCATACCTTCTTTCTTAGTTATTCTGCAGTAGATTTGCTGCTGTGTTTTGGGGTCATTGTCTTTTCTCAGCTGTTGGACAGATGGTCTGAAATTTGTATCAAGAATAATATAGAATGAAGATTTATTGTCACCCATTGAGACCATTCAGCTGTACCAGCAGCCACTGCATGCAAATTCACACTGATAGAAATATAAATATGGAGAACAAGAAAAGAGACTGTACAGTGAGGGCAAATTTATGACGCAAGGAAAAGAAAAAGAGGCACAGTTTTACCTGTGTTTATCAAGAGGCAGTTCTCATAGCACCATTCCATAAAGTCTGGAGTCAACTATCTGTACTCTGAATTGTCTCCAACTGTAATGAGATTGACTATGTGAGAGTCATAATAAAACTTCTGAAGACAGCAGTGTGGGAGTTGGAAGAGAAGTCTGCAATTTAGAGAGTGAAAAGGAAAGGTGTCAGTACAGATCCCTGCGGGACTCCTGTCCTGCCGACCACCCTTTTGGAGACACAGCCATGTGTCCTCACATACTGCCAGCACCCAGTGGGGTAGTCTGGTTGTCATATACACTTTAGCAAACCTTTTGTTCTGCAGAGTATCCACAAACAGATTTAGTTTAGTTCAGTTTAGTCTCATCTGTCCAAATAACTGTTGAAAGTCACTCAGGTACAACTTTGCAAACTTTACATTTCCAGTAAGTCTTTCTCCAGGCAACTCCTCCAAGAAAGCCGTACTTGTTCATTCTTTTTTTTAAACCATACTGTGATGAGCTTTAAAATTCAACATGCTAACTGAGGCCTGTAAATGCAGAGATGGAACTCTTGGGTTTTTGGCACTTAATACAGAAATTAATGTTCTGTATTGGTCAACATTGCACTGATGACCAATGTGAGGAAGAAATGTGACTGTCTGAGAATGTTGTCCACTTGTGAATATAATGTTTAATAATGGATTTCAGGTGGTTTGGAAATGGTGTTGTAACAATTCTCAGATACTCAGAAAAGACTCGCTTCTCTGGTGTTCACTGTGGGAAAATAAACAATGAGGGTTTTTTTTAGAAACAGGGGAATTAGAGTTTTAGAATTTGTTAAAGAGAAGACCGTTCCTATTACAACATGATATCTAAAATCCTGGAATTGAGATTTGGATGTGGAAGACATCAAACGACAATCATATTAATATTAATGGTTGATTAAAATTGTTAATGAAGTTCATTACAGCATCTGTAATGACTTAATCACAATCAATTCCATCTTAATCAAAAACCATACATTAACAAAGCAACATTTTCAATTCAAAAACCCTTTTTACTGCTAAATTATTGTATAGACATAGCTTTACTGATAGGTTTACTCCTTTTAACACAACGTAGACGCAGAAATCCTCTTTTCTAGTGTCCAATTGGATCTTTTTTTTTTTTTTTTTTAAGAAAAATTAATTTCTAGTGGGCCAAGAGATACGGCTTTGTCTATTTGTCTATTGTCATTCGTGGACTTCAGTTGTGTGTCAGATTTACAAGCGTTCCAGAAACACACAAATACAAAGGTTCCGCCTGGAAACCTTATATGTAAAAAAAAATAATAATTACGTTAAAATGTTTAATGCGATTAAACCTGTTTCATTAATTAATCAAAATTAACATCTTAGAGTCCAATTAATGTGCTTATTTTCCTAGAGGTATTGTTTTAAAAGATAATCATCAGTAAAACTATTTAGTTTTTTTTTTCCCCTTAAAAAACTGTTTAAACTTTAAGTTTTCTTCATTTTTATCTTTGGTTTAAGGTAATGCACTCTGAATCATGACAGCACAGAGTCTGCTCAAAATAAGCATTCATATTATTAGAGATTTTATTGGTATAAAGCATTCTGAGCACAAATGGAGCATAATAAGTAGGCTCCATCACCTACAGACTGCAGAATGGGCCGAGAGACCAATGTGATGCAGGGTTATCATCTGTTAATTGCTCTCTCATCGCAATGTGACATCTGCATCGTGACATGATGGTTTATTAAATGCACAATGTACTCAGAGAGCCACCTTGGCAGCTAATTATAATAGGTGTGGAATTTACATACAGCTTCCAGAGTGCTGAGTGATTCTTCTTTACATTAATATGTTGTCACTTGTTCCACTTCATGGTACAGCTAATGTTTTATTTATTCTTTTTTTTATTTATGACGCAGAGAACGCCCGCCACGGTCCTGTCTTCACCCAGGAGCCCAGTGACAGTATTTTCCCCATGAGCTCCGGCGACAAGCTGGTGTTCATTAACTGCAAAGCGAAGGGTAACCCACCTCCACAGTATAGGTATGTACTTTGTTTTAGCTGCAGGTTAATGTGGCTGTCACAATGAAAAGTATTGTTTCATTAGAAAAAGAAAAAAAACTTTTCATTTTATTACTACTATATGTGTTTTGGCCTATTTTTAAAGAATGGTTTCTAGGCACAGTATGAGTGTCAGAATATATGAGTGATAATACAATGATTTTCCAGCACTAACACAAAATATTTACATAAATATTTGGAATTATGACAAACTTATTTTTGTGTAGTTCAAAAAGGCAACAGTTATTTCTATTGCTGCTATTTCTACTGAAATTTTGTAATGTAGACATAAGCGGCTGTCACACTTCATAGGTTTCCATTAGAAATGGAGGAGATGAGCATAAGCATCCATATTTGCATTCATAATGGTCATTTTTAAACAAGTCAGTATCAGTCTAAGTGAAATTTTAATAACTGATATTTCCATGTTTGTGGGAAATATACAGTGTGTGTATATAGTAGCTTTGAATATCTTATCAGACCAAAGAACAATGATAATCCAGATGTTGATATTTTTTCATATGGGTGCATTCCTGTCTGCCAAGTGTGCATTCAAAATGCATTACTTGGCTCTAAATATTAGAAAATGAAGCAGATTTTGAAATGCTCATGTAGTGAATAGTCCATGTATGAATTAAGGATGTAAACATCAGTGCTGAACTGCGTCAGGACAGAATTCGCCATTTTTGCCTTGAAATATCTGAATGTATTTCTACAGATATAGTGGAACAATAAACGTCTGCATAATTCAGTAGCAGCTTTAAAGTAGATAAGTTTTACAGAATAGTACTTTTTGTTTGTAGATTTATGTTTTATTAAACAGATTAAAAAGCTGATGTTGGCTAATTAGTCAGGCTATCTGCTCAATGAGAACCTGCAGTCAGATACTTAAAGGGGAAGTATTATGTAAAATCAGCTTTTGTTGTTTTGCTTTGCATCATGCTATACTGTAATGTTAGTCCCTCGCCAAAAACCTACCTGCAACTCCTCCACTCAGCTCCTTCAGACTTGCCAACTGCAATTAGCAAACACCTGGTCTAATTGCGCATCTGCTGAGCTCATTATAGGAGCTTCTTCTCAGTTCAGCGCTGGTAAAAACGTTGTTAAAAGGATAACCTCTCAAACCTGAACATTTATGAAAGTAAAAGTGAGATTTTAGTTTGCTTAGGACAATATCTGTGTGTGCTTGATTATTGGGCAACTATTAGTGTGCAGAATTATTATACAACTGAATTAAAACTGAAAACTTTCTCATCGCACTTGTTTATTGTCATCTGTTAAAGTGAGAATAATAAACATAGAATTCAAAATTGACAAACATTTCTGACATTTAAAAAATAAATCAGTGACCAATATATCCATCCTTCTTTTCATTAACAATTATAAACCTTCCATTCATGGAATCTGTCAGTTTCTTGATCTGTTGATCAACGTTTTGTGCAGCAGCAACCACAGCGTTCCTGGTAGCTTCACGTCTGATTCTTCTCAAATCTTTGGCAGTTAATTTATGTCTTTTTGTCTAAACATGTTTCTTGCGACCCTGTTGACTATTTGCAGCAAAACATTTGATGGTTCTGTGATCGCTCCACAACACATTAGCAATTTTCAAGTGCTGTATCCTCTGAAAGACTTTTCAGAGTCTCTTAAATCTCTTTTTTTCCCCCATTTTGCCTGAGGAAAAGAAGCTGCCTAATAATTCTGCACACCTTGAAATAGGATGTTGATCTCTTAGGCCCCACCCTCCCTCACCAGCTGATATGTTTATATTTAATAAACATCCAAGTTTATACAACTTGGAGTTGGAAAATATGCATAAAAATTATGATACGATCGAAACTAAAACTTGTCTAATTGTTCACACAGTGTGCAGCATTTTATAGTAGCTTTTAAAGTTACTTGATTATACTATACTATGTCACTATGTGGCTGGAATACACATAATGCTGCCCCTTTAATAGACATGTTGCCCATTGTTTACCAACTCATCCTAAAAACAGTCAATTAATATAAAACAGCATTAGTTTCCACACAAAGATGTTTTTGCAGCAGAAAAAGATGGGAACGCTCTATCAGCCATCTGACCATCAGTCACCCTAATCCTATCAACATCTGGAGACAACTCTGCCATATCTTAACTAAAATCATGTTAGTAGTTTTGAAACTTTTTCAAAATCTGGGTATTTGTGGATGCCATTAACAGACCCCATTCATATTCATGATAAAAACTGATCATCGGTTTTCTAACGTGAAAACCAATGATGTACCGTTGGCACATCTGATTTCACAGGTGGAAAGTGGATGGGAGGGCCATAGACTCCAGCTCGGACCAGAGCTACAGCCTTGTTGAAGGGAACCTGCTGATCAATAATCCTCATTTTATCAATCACGGAGGCGTCTATCAGTGCATCGCCACCAACGCGTTTGGAACCATTGTCAGCAGGGAGGCAAAAGTCCAGTTTGCATGTGAGGATTCTTTCTGAACCAGTTGTTTTTTTCTTTTTTCTTACTATTTTTTCAGGTGGTTGTTAAACGTAATGAGCGTATTGGTAAGAATTATCCTCAAAATACAAAAGTATATGTATAAATAAATAAAAAATGCTCAGCATAGATACCCAGAAGCACAAACACCTCCAATGATGGACTAACATGCTAAAAGCTGAGATGCAACATTTTAGTAATAAAATAATAAGCTTAGCATGATAAATTAGAACAAGCTCTTTAATTTCCATTTGCATAACTAAACATTATTCTCTTTTTTTTCTTGTCTAGTTCTACCAAAAGTCTTTTTTCAAAGGACAATTTTGTTTACAGATACTTCATGATTAATTATATTTGTTGTTTCTGTTGCTTGGTTTATTTATTTTACACTTAAAATGTCTTACACTTCCAGTGTTAAATGTTCTTTAGAATTTAAAGTTTATTGATCTTGAGAATGTGTTCTTGCATTTTTATGCCATTACCATCATATCATTTGAAAATGGCCTCAAAACATCATTTATCGGAATAACTTCTGAGACAATTTATTATCCGGTAGAATTTATCATGACCGGCCTAACTGTTGGGCCTTCTGCCTCCTGCAGAACCAGCAGTTAGCTTGTTACCACAGCTACATTGACTTTGCAAAATGACTGAAACCACGAAGTGAAAGGAAATGATCTGGTGGAACTCAGGTTTTTCGCAATTTTGCAGATTTTCTGTGGATCTCCGAATTATTATCCTCATCTAGAAGTATTTTTCTTTCTGTTCATTACTGCTGTGGTTCTATTGCTGTGCTAGTACCAATACAGAGTAAACAGAGATACAACTAAGGAAAAGTTCTGTGTGGCTCAATAAGTGACAGTAAAGGCAAACCCATGTTATTTACTGACTGCTGTTGGCTTCATAGGAAATAGTCATTTTGCAGTTTCCTGTAAAGCAAAAGTCTAATTTAATAATGTCGATTCTGGTGTGTTTCCAGCAGTCTGTGACACGGATTCATCTGGAACAGAAGCTGGAAGTTCACATTTGATTCTTCATCCTCTGTCAGAAAGGAAAAATCTAATAAACTCTTATCTTGACTTCCAGGAAATTTGCCACTGCTGCTTATTGTTTCTTGAAGGAAGGACAATAATGACGTTTGTGATCCTTCACTTTTTATCTCACGTCAACATCAGATAACATTCAGCATCAAAATGACTATATATATCTATATATCCTCTTAAGGATAAAATACTGTTGTAGCTGAAGGTTTTTCTGATGCAGATTGTGACTTTAGTGTTTTTATATTTTTGACATATTGTATAGTTCACCCCACGGATGTTTTACACTTTTTATAGCTTTTATAAATCAATTACAAAATTTAGCTTTTTTTTGACAAAATAATGTACAAAAAGATACCTATAATGTCAAAATGACAATGAAGTAAAAAATAATAACATAAAATAAGTGTTTGCACAAATATTCACCCCTTCGAGGCGGTACGTTAGGGATTCACCTCTGGCTGCAATCACAGCAGCCAGTTTCTTTATGCTTAAAACCCTTTTGAGCATAAAGAAACATTTTTTCAGTGTACAAGGGATAAACTGCTTAGGAAAATTTGGGTTTTAAATTCAAACACAAATATAAAAGTGGCTGTAGTTCAGTAGTCAGATAACTGCTTAGATTAAAAAAAACTGTTGAATTCTTTTCTCCTTTTTATTCTATTGACGGGGAAAACGTGCATCAAACGGCCCAGTCAAATCAACAATACGTAGGAAAAGCAAAAATGTCAAACTGAGATTTTTGCTGCTTTGTTGATCCAAATCTTTGTTGAATCACCATAGATTTCTTCTCTAAATGGGGAACTCATTGTTTTACTTCCTCACAGTTGTGTGTAATAGGAGATGGAAGGACTTGCCTTCATTTTAGGAGGAGTTTTAATTAGCTGAGCTCTGATTTGACCCACGCTGATATTTGCTTGACCTCTCCAGAGAGCAGTTGGTATTTTTTAGGATTGATATGTCTTCCTGCTATTTATTCTGTCGTGCTGCAGACAGCGGTGTTTAATTAAAGGTGAAAGCCTGACTGCAGTGTCCTTGGCCCGATTCAGGTGTGGGGCAAACTGGTGTTGGTGTTTTCCTGTAGGGGGGGATTCTGTCGAACCACCATTTCTGAATTTCTTCCCTGTATCTGCTGAAGACAAGTGAGAGTTGGTAGTGATCCACAGCTTTCTCTCTGACCTGTCTGCTGGAGAAACACAGCATGGAACACGCTCCGTTAGTTTGTTCACCAACACTCTCCAACAAACCCTTAAAGCCTCAGAGCAACTCCAGTTACACTGTCAAATATTAACAGCAATAATTTTGGTTATTTAGCTAGCAAAATATTTAGTTTACCAGCTAAATATCCAACTCCAAACTAAATATTTAGTTTGAAAGCTAGATATTTTGTTTGAAGCTGAATATATCTGTTAGCAAGATGAGAATTTAGTTAGTGAGCAAAATTGAGTTACCAAACTAAATATTTAGCCAGCTAAATAACCCACATTTTTTAGTCTCACTAAATATTTAGCTTCAGGTTAAATATTTAGCTTCAGGTTAAATATTTGGCTTAATACTTAGCTTTCTAACTAAATATTTAGTTTGTAAAATAAATGTTCAGCTTAACTTAAAATTTAGCTTGATGACTGTGTAACTTTAGAAACATCACCACATGTGGGTGACTTCTGAATGTGAATATGTCCTTTTCATATTTTTATGAGCAAAACAACTTCCATACCATGTATCATTTTCTGTCCACTTCACTCTACTTTGTGTCAGTTATTGGCAGTGACATACTGATGTGCATAACATGAGCAAGCTTGAATATTTTTGCAGGGCACTGAATGCTGAGGGATGCTTTAGCAATAACCTGATGATGTTTTTTGTTTTTTCATCCCCATCAGTTCTGCAGAACTTCAGCCAGAAGCCGAGGAATACAGTGACAGTGAGAGAGGGTCAAGCCGTGGTTCTCCTCTGCGGCCCGCCGCCCCACTATGGAGGTACTGAACTCTCAACTATTACTCTCTTCAATTGTCTTCCAGCTTCACACTGCTGCTTGCCTCAGTGTTCCTCAGTCTGCTGCTTATTGTCCTCCAGCAATAATGTTGGGATTCTGTTTTTTTTGTTTTGTTTTTGTTTTGGAACCCGACCCACTGGCGTTTTGGCGCCGCCGGAGTTCTTGTGGTGTCTAACCTGCCGCTGCGCCTTGCACAGACCCCTCTGCCTTCCTGCATCTGTAGTTCACAGCCTTACACTTCTTAACCTCGAACTCACTTTTCCCGCCCATGTGATCTGTGGACGTCCTGCCATCTAGAAAGCCTCTGCTGCTCCATCTCATCCAGCTGTCATGTATGCTGTGGGTTTTTTGCGAGCAGGTTATCTACTGGGTAGTACCAGCGTCTGGTGGCGGGAGCCTTCATCCCAGTGGCTCAGCTGTGTGTCGGCTCATGCGTCTGGGTGCTGCTGATTAGTGGGCTCTCAAAAGGGTCGGTGCTCCCGCAGCTATTCGGAGCCCAGCGGCGCAATTTCACGCCTCCTCAGCAACCTTCTCTCCCGCTCTTTCCTTTCCTTTCCTTTCCTTTCCTTTCCTTTCCTTTCCTTTTTTTTTTTTTTGAGGTTTTGAACCATTTAAAAAAGCCATTTAATCCAGGATTACAGTAAACATTTTCCTAGCAAACATTTATGAAGCAGATTAGAGATGATCTAGCAGATGAAATGATTAATCAGTTTTTGAAATAATCAATTAACTAGAATAATCACAATCAATAAATAATGGATTAATCGCAATTGATTCTTGAAATAATTGTCAACTACTGTAGTGATTGATTAATTAACTGGAGTATACACTCAAATAAAGGCCTTTTGCTGATAAAAATCAAACATATTTAAAGCAGTAATTCATCCAAAACGGTACAAAAATGATAGATTTTGCATTTAAGATGACATCTTTGTCTGCAAATGATCTTTTAGCCAAAACTCTTCTGAAGTGGCATCGGTTTTAGCTTCACCTGGTTCAGATTTACTTTAGGAATGTCATGTTATTTTATTTTAGGCAAGAAAATGCTAGTATTTAAAAAGGGAATTGAATTATCCGCTCTCTGTTTCCAACCCAGTCCTGCGGCCGTTTGTAATTCCACACATTAGCAGGTTTTTTTTCGCCCTCTGATTCCTTCCTTCCACCCCTTCGCCCTTTGAATACCCCCACCTCTTTAGTTTTCACCCTTAAAGGGATCATAGTCACACACTTGATGGGATTTTCACTGGGTGATAATGCTAGCTTGAGGTGTTTCAGCACCAGAATGTGTTGCCGCGTCGTTTTTGGTGATATCACAGCTGTCTTGACGCACGTCGAAGTGATTCTCGAGGAAATCTACAATGCGCCTTATTAAAGGAGGATTCATGTGAAGCTTATCTGAACAATCAATACCTAAGTGGCCTTAAAGGAGCGGCGCTGAGAGCTGAACTCTGTCGGAGCACGTGGGATTATGTGCCTGGAAGTCCTCTGTTGCTGTGGGACTGCAGCTCTTAAACAGAGCCGGTCTCTGATAGTCCCTAATCATGAAAGGTCTGGCAGTTCATGCCCCGGCTTTCCTTGTAATGATTTCGAATCACACTTTTTTCCCCTCAAGGAAGCGAATGGAACTTTTTAGCAGCTGCCAAGTGAGACGGACTGAAAGCAGAATGCTATTGGTGTGATAAGGGAGGGCTGCAGAAATGGCTAAATATCTTCAACTCTCCCTCCAGACTTAAACTCCCTTCTTCCTCTTCTCTGTTGAAGTATTTGACTGCACACCTCGACTCTAATGTGCTCATCTCTTCTTTCCTTTCTTGACTTCAACATGTGTGATGTTTAGAATAAAAGTGGGAATACTTTTTATCAAAGAATTCACTCAACTTTCTTATATTTCGTCCCAACCTCATAGTTGAATTAATATAATTTTATATTTTCTAGCAGAAAGGAGTGCATTCTTTACAGTAAATTTTTAAAAAAAGCATAAAAATATTTGATACACGGTATCTGATTTCTGATTTTAGACTACGTTTACACAGGACCTCTGCCTGGAACCTGTCAGATTTTTCAGACGTTGATCTGGGAAAATGTTCCACATTTGGCTGGAACCACCAAGGCATGTCTAATCCGCCTGTCACAATTACCAATTAATCAATTAAACATACAATCAATTAAAATGAGCGCAATAATTTCCATTCTGATTATGAATATTTTTGAAAGAGGCATCATGATCCACTTTATTTATGGTTTTGTTTGCAAGTGGTTTTTATTTTCTTTCTATTTATTATTTTTGGTTGTATTTTGTATTTTTATTTTGGATACTTAAAATGTCTCCCAGTTCCAGTGTGTTCTTTACAGAATGGAAGGTTATTGATGTTTGAGAGGGCAAACTTGCATTACTGTTTCATTATCAATATATTACTTGAAATTGGTCTATAAAAACAATGTTATGTATCCCAATAATTACTGGGGCAATTTATTATCCGGCAAAATGAGGTATTGTGACGGGCCTGGCTATAGTTGTCAGGGTGTCTCTGCATGTGGCCACTTTTAACTAAGGTCTGACTCTCCCTGTTCTCTGTAGCTGATGATGTCAGTCTATAAGCCATTGCAAATTGTGAGAAGGGAATAAAAAACTTATTTCAGATTATGGATTGCATTAACAAGTCTTACACTTGTATATGAATAGTTGTTTTGTAACTTTTGGGGCAGAGTGTGTCAGTGTTTTTCAATGGGAGCACAGAACAAAGGAATGCAGGTTGTGAAGGATCAAATCACAGACCGGAGTTTGAACGTCATGGTCACTTTAATGTCCAAAAGCACAGAAGATGTAGAAAATACTGGGACAGGGGAAGGATGACAGAATAATCAAAATACAAACTATAAAACCCAAAACATCCCAGAACCATGAAAAACCTCGAGACAAAATCTGTTTTTCAAGGCCAACAGGCTTGAACCTGTTGGGTGTACAGCTTGTGGGGTGTACAGCAAGCAAAACAATAAAAGGTACATACAATTAAAATATCATAAACGTATAAGTCAAACTGGTCTATGAAGGACTTTGAGATTTACTAGAGAACATTATCAAACATTGAATGAAGCACTTGAATATTTTTACATTTTAACTAGCATTTTTAATAATAATAAAAAAGTACAATTTCAAGGTTAAGTCCAGTGTTCATGTGCTATTAATTCTGTCATTTATTGTCACAGGTCAAATATATTGCATTTTGGTCTTTCTGTGTTATTTTTACCTTATTATGAAATACTTTTTATGCCCTTTAATATCAAGTGTGAAATATATAATCTAATCTTATATGTTATTAAAATCCTGTGGATATTATCTTTACCTAAACAAGCTGAAAGCTGTCTGAGAATATAAATCCACCTCTTTGGCTGCTCACAGTTGGAATAGCAGATATTTGATAGGACTCAGTGGATATTGTCATACTGGCCTGATGGGGCTGCCCTGCCATGTTTTTACCAAGGTGCTGGTTCCCTTTACTTGGTCCAGAGTTTGGCATCTTTGCTATTGAGAACCGATGGCTTCATGGAGACGTGGACTCTGAAGTATTAAATGTTGCCCACTTGCTAACGTTTGTTAATTTTTATGGAGTATTTGGAAGTGTGACTATGACGGACTTTGCGACTTCCTCAATTGTCACTGCTAAAACTACATGCAGGCTACAGTTCTGAAGCAGAAAATTGAAATCATTGTTCACAACTTTTCTTTCTGTTTGCTGATCGGCCCAATAGAAAATTTACTGGTGAAATTCAAGCAAAGCTGAGAAAGCCCAAATTGTGCTTTTTCAAATGCAAGAATTGAAAAATAACTTATCCATCTCGAGATGTTTTTATTTGTTTGATTGATCTCTTTGTCACTTTTAATGTTGTTCTTCTCGTTTTCTACAGAGATCAAGTATTCCTGGGTTTTCAATGGCAACCGCAACTTCCTCCAGCAGGATGCACGCCGTTTCATCTCCCAGCGGACCGGCAACTTGTACGTCGCCAAAGTGGAAACCTTGGATGCCGGGAATTACACATGTGTAGTGAGAAACATGATGACCAACGCCACGGTGTTCAGCTCTCCAACCCCGGTGGTGGTGCGGGGTGATGGTAAGCGCCGACTCTGCGCCATCCGGTTACTCAGCCTGCTGAACTGACACCCGGAGGAGATAAATGGTTTGTCTGGAATGTGATGCTATTTTTCTCTTCAGCGGGGTGTTAACACATCGGAAACATCTCGGAGGGTGGCGGGGTTATGTACTCTGTCTCCACATATTTACATAACCAGACCGCATGCACAGTAAACAGGCTGACACCAATACAAATATCCTCAAAACAGCTCTGGGCTTCTTGCTTCCACCGCAACCTGTATGCAATACAAACTCATCCATCCATTAACATGTTGTGTGTTAACCGCGCCTTAAACAGCTGCAGTGCAAAAACACACAATCTTCCCATGTTTTTTTTTTGTCTGGTTTCTGCTGCAAATAAATGATTACACTAGAAATAAGACAAAACTAACTTACAAATAACTTTTCACCAAAGCATAAAAGCTTGTTTTAAGACAGTAATTCTTGAATAGAATTTTTTTGAAAAGCACTGGTTACATTTTTTTTAATAACATGTCTATATTTTTTTACTTGTTTTGAGAAGTGTATTTTTTGCAGTGGGCAGTGTGTTTTATATATTCATAACTATTTTTTCACATTTTCTTGGAATTGTGTGACAGATCAACACAGTGGTGCTGAACTGTGAAAGTGGGAGGAGTTTGTAAAGGTTTAATTGAACTTTTTCCTAAATCCTGAAATGTGTGCATTTGTATTCAGTCTTTTTAATACCCATAAATAAAATGTAGTACAAACAACTACCTTCTGAATAAGTGAACAAGCTAATAGTGTGAAATTTGGAAAATCTGTCTACTGGATAACAGAAGAATATTTACATTCTTTTTTGATAGAAAGCAGCAAAAATGTTCACATAAATGATAAAAGAGACACAGAAAGCACATGGATGGTTCTATATGAGGGCCCATAAGGGACCGGTTCCCTGTTGAACTGAGCTTGGTCCCTGTTATGACCCCTGTACTTAAGAGACCAAATCAGTTTCTTGAGTTGGTTTTATTTTTTACCTTGATAATTGTAATGGATTAAGAATGAAGGTCCTGCACTTCCTGGGACCCCGGGAAGATTAAGATCAACCACTCCACTAATGTAGCTTCAGCCATATTAGTTTTCATCTGCTAAAGCTCTGGAGCCACAAGTGACTCTGTTGCTCACTTAATATCCTGTTTTGTTGTGCTTTTTTGTTTACTTTTTGTGTTCTCTCATAAACTCTGGTCAAACGTTCTACAGTCTAAGTAAAGCGTAATGAGCAGCTCTACACAATGACGTTCTACTTCATGTTTGTCTTTCTTGTAAGTCAGCAAACACAAATATTTGTCTCTAAGGTTTTAACATTGCAAAATGTGCAAAACTTAAAGGAGTATTCAAACTTTTGTAAGAACTTCAGGGACGTATCATGTTCTGACTTCTGTCCCTCTGGTAGTGGTGATGGGTGAATACGAGCCCAAGATCGAGGTTCAGTTTCCTGACACCCTTTACGTTTCCAAAGGATCGTCAGTGAAGCTGGAATGCTTCGCCCTAGGAAAGTAAGTGTCACACGCACGCACATGCACACGCACGCATACACACCCCCCACACACACACACAACACACACACACACACACGCACACACACGCACACACGCACACACACACAACAGGAGATGGGTTTGAAGGAACAAAAAAAAAACAAACATACACAGTGACTTCAGCTTTTGTGGTCAGCGTGACCTTGCATGTGAGTGTGTGTGTGTTTTCACCTCGCCAGCCCCGTGCCATCCATCTCCTGGAGGAGAGCCGATGGAAACCCACTCCCTGGGAAGATTAAGATCAACCACTCCACCGGAGATCTGGAAATTCCATATTTTCGTCCAGAGGATGCCGGTGTGTACGAGTGTGTTGCTGAGAACAGCAGAGGGAGGAATGTTGCCAGAGGGCAGCTGATATTCCAGAGTAAGAAAGACGGACGTTTTTCACATTTTGTTTGTCACATTCCAGCTTTCTTTTAATCTCTATTTAAAATCCCCACACTTTGTAGGACTAACAGTAACTGGATGTATTTTAACTCACAAAATTCTTAACCGATAGAAAAATTCTATCTGTTAAGAAGTTTATCTGCACAGCCCATTTCGACAGCAAAGCAGTTCAAAGTGCTTTACATCATAAAAGTACAAAAATAAGAAGTCATGAAAACATCACACAAGCACCAATTTAGGAACATTTTGTCAAGTGTCATCAAAATCATCGATACACATCAAATATGTTGGAGAATGTTGATATATTTCAAAATAAACTGGAAGGACTACCTGATGTTTTATTCCTGGATGAAACAGTCTATGACATCTCCTATCAGTTATACTTAAACAAACTACGTAGTTTATGTTCAAACCTAAACATTTAATACAGTGGTTCCCAAACTGTTTCCTCCTGGGCCCCCCCAGTGGTTTCCAAACACTTTCTGGGCCCCCCTGTGGATTACAATAGGGAGAGTTAGACTTTGGTCTTCTGATTGAAACGATGTGTGAGACTGGGGGGCGGGTGTAGTCGAGAGGCTCTTATAGACTCCCTGTTATACTCTTCCACCCCCCACCCCACCCAGCACACACAGCGTTCATCGTTTTTTTTTTTCATCCATCCCGCGTCAAACAGTTTGGGAAACTCTAACTTAATATATAAAAATTAATTCTGTGCTGTTCTTTGACATCTCTCTATTTAGGTTTCTGTTGCCCAAAATTATTTTTATTATTTATCTATTTCTTTGTATTATTATTTGTCCCTTTGGGATTAACAAAGTATTTTTGAATTTGAATTGAATTGAATTTGAATTGTAAAATGTTTCTGTGAAGTACACTATACTTCAGATAGACAGCATCCAGACCACAAGGGTTTTTCATCATCTAGTTGTGGAAAATTATACAACAGTTTAACATTATAAGAATTATAATGGTATAAGAATTAATAAGGGTTTGTATAGTAACTCAGTATAAAACTGTGTTACAAGGTACTGTATAACACAGTTTGTATAATTTATTATAGTGATGTGCAATATTACAAAATCATTGCCTAGATTATTGCTTGGGTAAGATTAAATAGGTGTAATTTTTTTATCATACTTTTTATTGAGCATAGACATCTGTTGAATAGAGGTGTCTCATTTATATGTAATATGATCTCATATTGATTTCTATTTACATATCCAAAATATCATTTTGGATAATCATTCTCTCCCCATAATGTTAATGCTCATAAACTGGAATTTCTCTCATAAAGTATAAAGTACTTGCATTTAAACGTTAAGTTCTGCTTTACACAGAGTGTTGAGCTCCTTGTTCATGCTCTGTCATTATATGCCAACTCTAGCATACCCCTGAGGCAGAGCTGCCAGTGACTACAGTAAAACCTCTGCTGACGTCCCAGCAGTGCCAGCGGCTCTGGCCTGTAATCAGTCAAAGACAACTCCTGTAATTCGTTCCTTTTATTAGATACTATTCTGTGTCTGTTAAGTCATTAAATCCAGTCTATACAGTAGACACTAGGAAAGAAGCCACAGAGTGAAGCTCTATTTTGCACTGGATAAGCATTATCTGGCCCTACGACAGACTGGCGACCTGTCCAGGGTGACCCCGCCTCTCGCCCGGAACGTTAGCTGGAGATGGGCACCAACATCCCTCCCAAGCCCACTAAGGGACAAGGGTGTATAAGAAATGGATGGATGGATGGATGGATGGATGGATGGATGGATGGATGGATGGATGGATGGATGGATGGATGGATGAGCATTATCTGGGGATCCCATGTCATAAATAAGTTTCTCCCTAATGTCTTCTTTCTGTGTGATGCAATTGCACTGGACACCTGAAGCCTGAGATTTTGCTGAAATTTACAAACGTTTCCCAGATACGATGTTAGTGTGTTTTTTTGCGTCGACTCCAGGAATGACACGAGTTGATGTTAAAAGTACTTTTCAGGCTATGGCCACAGCTTGGTGCTGGGCAACATGCCTGCACACACTAATGCCCAAGAACAAACAATGGAAGAAAACTGGAGTACCTTGAGAGAATCAATGCATGTATAGGGAGAACATGTGAATTCTATGTTATGCAATTCCGCCAGATTGTCATCTCCCTTTAGTGTTTGATCTGAGATTTCTCCTATTGATTCTGCTTTCTCCACTTGAATTTCAACCAGACCATTTTTCTGAATGATGATGTTGACTTTCTGAACTATTTTAGAATTGTAGTCTGCCCATGTTGGGTTGTAGTATCAGCAATGGCAGCGGAGGAAGTGAACAAAGTTGTTCAGTCTTGTTTGGCCATTCTTCCAAATATTTAGCAATTATAGTAGGAGTAGGAGGACTGCAGAAGACCTTTTACTGCTGACAAAGATGCAATGGGGTTGTTTGCAGTGCATGCAATTTCACATTTATTTATTTGAATGTTCCAAGTAGTTTAAATATTTGAATACCGATTCAAAATTGCAACTTGGAAGTTTGGAATCAAACATAAATTATCAAAGGCAATCATACATTAATGAAACTCAGTGTCTTAAAAAAAAACTTTGAAGAGATGCACAAATCAGAGGTTTGTGGCCAATCTCTAATCTGTGGTATTTGTAGAATTTTGATCTCCCTATGTTGATTTGGGTCTATTATATTTTTTCATTAAAGCACTGTAATCAATATTCCTCCTTAGCCTTACTGCCCTGTCATTGATAACACAAACTGAGACGACATTCCACTGTGTGAGAACAGTTGTCAGACTGAACTATTATTCTCACTCTCAAACTTCTCACCCAAACAGGATTGACCATTAATTCAGAATATTTCCTATTCTGAATATTCCTCCTTATTTGGTGGTGGAAAATTAAGACTCACAGATTTCAAATGGGATTAAAATGAGGAAACAAAGTACAATTAATTAAATTAACTGTAATGCAGAACTACAACTTATATACTATTGTTAGAAAAAGACTTGCTCACATGCTGTACTTGTTTAACGCAAATCCATAAAAACATAAAAAAGTCAGACTATACAGAGGAAACTGACCCATATAATTATCACAGCTTTTGTTTTCCAGAGGAAGATTAACTAGTAAGAGCAATTTTTTTTCTACATTACGTTAGTTATTTTAGATCAACAGTCATTAAGTCAAGATTATGATTGAGTCAATCATCAAGTGTGTGTGAACATTTGCTCTGAAACTCTGTTTTTATCATATTCTCATTGTATTTTAATTACTGTAATCATTGTCTCTTAATTCTTGCCGTGCTCATGCCCCAAGCCCCAGAGACTGTGGCTGAAAATTAGCCTATTTGGCTAAGCTGGTATATTTACACAAATGTTTTTTTAATGTGTGCTGTCTTTATATGTTATATTTTAAACAAATTAACCATTTTTGAAGCAGAACAAATGTAACAGACTGAACATTTCTCATGCTTTTCTTATAATTGTTCCAGCATTAACTGCATAATAATTTTTTGCAACGATTTGTTTTCTGTTTACAACAGTAAAATAATTTCTGTGATTCATCCTGCTTCTCTCCCTCTCACCCACCATCAATATGTTATTTTCAAAACATTATTGTTTATCACAATATCTGATAGGACAATGTATTGTTAGTCAAATTTGTTATCGTGACAGGTCTCGTCTCATCCATCTGTTTTCTTCTCAGATGTTGAACATCTTCAGTGGACCCAGATCCTGAAAGATGCACATATGGCCATTGATGCCAACCTGCAGTGGGAATGTAAAGCCATTGGTAAACCTAAACCTAAATATAGATGGTTAAAGAATGGTCAACCGCTGACAGCAAAGGTAAGACACAAAGCAGAAAGTAATGGCTTCTTCTAATAAAAAGATTGTTTCGCTTGTCAGTAATGCTGAAAACAATGCAAAATTCTGGTGTGCTTTTTTTCAGGAGAGAGTTCACGTTGAAGCTGGTAGACTGACCATATCCACAATCCGTTTGTCAGACTCAGGGATGTATCAGTGTGTGGCAGAGAATGAATATGGATCACTGTATGCCAGCGCAGAGCTCAAGGTTGTAGGTAGGTTTCATTCACTGTGATCAACTAGCGTTGATAATAAAATGTCAAAAATAGAATAAATAAGCTCTTCACAGTGGCCTGGCCTTTGCTTCCAAAAATAAAAAAAATAAAAAAAATTATATATATATATATATATATATATATATATATATATATATATATATATATATATATATATATATATATATATATATATATATATATATATATAATATAATAAATTCAAACAAACAGCCAATCTGGTGGTAAAATGAAATGTCTATAATTGCCAGTGACACACTTGACATTTTGGCTGACTTTTGGTCGTTGTCCCTCTACAAAACGAGACAAATGGCTTCAACACGGGTCTCTTCCTTAGCTTCGCCGCCTGACTTTACCCAGCGGCCAGTGAAAAAATCCACTGTGATCCATAGAGGAGGAGAGGTGGTTTTAGAGTGCCGGCCCAACGCGTCCCCCAGGGCCACCATCTCCTGGTGGAGAGGGGGCGAACTCCTGAGGACCGGCAAGAGGTAGGTTAACATCAGCGCCGCAGCACCAAACACTGACATGTTTTATCATTTAGACCTATTTTTATATAGATCTATCCACAAGGGCGGTCTATCAATATCAAAAGGGAAAAAACACTTATGGACGTTTCCCTCTACTTTGACATGCAGTGAGTGTTGATTTTAAGGTGTTTTCACACCTGATAGTCCGGGACCAATGTTGTATAATTTGTTACATTTTCAGTCGGTGCGGTTCACTTTCACACTGCACTGCGTGAAGCAACCAAACCTTTTGAAAAACCTGAACCCCTCCTCTCCTGTGGTGGCGCTGCACCAAGAACCACTAAAGAAAATGACACAGAAATCTCCAAAGACAATATGAGCACAACTTCCTTGCTTTTATGATGAATACCGTAGTTAGATGGAAGCAAACACCATGTGCAAAAACAACGTCCTGATTTTTCTGCTAACATTAACATGAATCTAATTTCATGAATCTATCAGCGTGTCAGAGTTGGGCTTGTTCATTACGGCCATTAAATATGATGATGGTGCAACAAAGAAAGATGCCACAGAATTAATCAAAGTCAAACTGTTTGATTTAGCAAAGAAAAAAAGACTGCCTTTTTCCTTCTGATAACTCACTGAGTAATATCAAGAGCCCTGGAATCAGCAGAAATCAGTCCTTATCATGAGCAAGTGAGAAGCTTGAAATAAAAAATCAGTCTGAAGTTTTCCAATAACCATTTTCACCTTCAAATATGCAAATTGAAAAACACCTTTTGCCTTCAGTAAAAACCATCATGAAGAAAAAGTTACCCAGTTGTCCTCAAAAATCTGAACAATAATGCTTCAAAAAATGTATGAACTGGAGAGAAAAACAAAAGATAAAGACTGTCACTTAAAACTATTGTGTGAGAGGTGGAGTTTCAGAAGATCTGGAGATTTTATAGAGGCAGAGGCCCTATTTCAAGGCATTAAACTACAAAGTTGCATATTTTCTTACATAATTACGGAATTTATTTTAAGTTGTATTTGATAAATAGAGCATTTTTATAAGACTGTTGGAAAAAGCAGGGCTGAGTCTGAAAAAGTTTGAGAAGCTCTGTTCTGTGGTATACTAAAGAACATTTTCTGAGATTTGTCAGTCTATTTAAAGTCAACTTTTACAGCATTGCCCTTTGGGCTTTGCTTTGAATTGATGAAAATGATCTTTGGGGCCCAATTCTCAATGATGGTGAGCCATTCTTGCCTCATTCGAGTCAGACACAGAAACTGACCACATATTGGGTCAACGGGTTTCCTGACTGAGTCCACAGTTTGTTTTATTCATGCTGGACAACGACACAAATCATTGTGCAGAGGTTGTGGGATGATCATGGTCTTGGATGATTCTTTAATACTCTCCTTGAGTGAGACTCATCCAACTCATTAATCTAAAACAATCTGAATACTCATGAAGAAACAGTATGAAAACAAAAATTGGTTTCAGACAAAACCTTTGGTTATTACTGTATTCAAGACTTCACATTGTCCCACTAATCAGCATAAAGTTGGCAGAGTGAGAGTTGTGTTGATTAGAAATGTTACTGCTATTAAAGCACTAAGAAGACCTGCCCATCAATAGCCAAAGACCATTCAAAATGAAAGAAAACAAGGGCAAAAGGTTAGAACTCTTGGTTCCACACTGGAGCATTTTATTTGCAGAATCCCATCCTACAACCTCAGTGTTAGGAATGATATTAAAGTCAGATAGTTACACCACTAGGCCCATTAGAGCCTTCTTTTGAACAGCTCGATATTGGCTGGAGCAGCTTCTGAAGAATTCATGCTAAAAAAAGTAATTTAAGCAGACTGATGAAAACCAGTCTTAGCTCTTACAAACTTATTTGAAAAGTGATTTTCATTCACCTTGCAGCCATTAGGAGTCCTCAAAAATCAAATCCTTAGCAAACTGCCCATTTTTTTTACCCAGAATGTAACCAAAGTAGCCCTTGTCTGATTCTTAAGTTATTTCTCCTAAGGTTCCCTGGAACACAGCGCTAGTTCCTATAGCTTATTGATAAATCTTCCTAGTATAGACATTATAGCCTGAAGTAGAGCCTGACTCTGAGAAGCAGTCAATTGTTTTTGTGTGTGTGACAAAGATCGTACCTGCTTCAATTTAACACAGAATTTTACAAGATAAGCAACAGTTTTTGTTTTTGCAACAGTTTTGCATTGGCAATCGACTTTGTATTCACCAGAATCACAACACAGGTTGCATTTAATGCATGCAGAAGCAAGGCCGCCCAACAAGAACAAAACCCGCAAGATATTTACACCTAGTTTTGCTCTAGATCAGTGTTTCTCAACCTTTTTTGGGCCTGCGCCCCCCCAGCCTTTATCCAGGTCCCTCACCTCCCCTCACCAAAGAATTTGCAGGCTACTTTGCACTGACTATTATTTTATTATTAATATTACTATCACTATTGTAGATGTTTTGATTTTTATGATTGTTTCTGTATTTATCATCAAAAATAATTTCCCAGAAAACAAAAAAGCCATGTGAATAGAAATTATTTTCACAGTTGTTTACGAAAAATGCAATGAACAATCAATTTAAAATTGGTAGGCCTAACAGCAGCAAATCAGAGTGGAAAAAATATTGTTCTTTGCCATTTTCTAGTTGTTAAATATTACACAAAATGACCAGATAAAAGATGTACAACATGCCAGTTTAAACTTTTATCTATTTGCAAACGACTGAGCTCTGCAACATTAAAACATGGATAGAACTGTAACTACATTAATCATAACTCTTCTTCTCTTCAGTGTTTCTGTTGGTTTCTGGTGGTGCAGCTCTGTGCTCCCGACAACAATAATAATCTCAGTAATTATTGTTTCAACAAGGTGTTGCGCAATTCTGTGCGTTTCGGTTCCATTATCAAAATAACGAGCAGAGCAGGAGTTTAAAATTAACTAATAAACCACCGCTGTGTCCATGAGAGGTTTATTAATGATTGCAAAATTAATATCAACCCTGCAAACCTAATATCGTAACGGACTGAATGTTATATTTTTAACGTAATCTCGGGTTGGCTTGTGGAGCGCAGGAGGTTGCCATGGCAACGGGTGTGCTTAAATGGCAGAGAGAGAGACGGAGAGTAAAAAGGTGCGAGTGGTTTCGAGTTGATCACCTGTTCAGGTTGTTTACCTTTGATGTGGCTCATTACAGCCGCTGTAGTTTCTGAACTTTCAATAAACGACAAACTTGGACTAATTACCTCGTTCTTTTTGAGAATACATAATTTACAACAAACATCAAACTCGGTAAATATTTTTCATTAAGTATTTAACAAACAAATGGCTTCTTCCACGATAATTATGTGAAATTAAATTAATTGTCTAATATAAAAAATAGTTTGGTGATGTCGGGCTCAGAGTCTGAGAGGCTTGTCCTTCATCAAACTTTTTTTTTTGCCTCTTATTTACTGGAAATATTGATGTTGATGAGATTTTCTCCAAAATAATAACCTTTTTCAACCTTTATAGCTCCCCTGTTGAAAATGAGGCTCTAACATTCACAAATGACATTGAAATAAAATCCACTCCAACATCTGGTTTGAGGTGATTCCTCTGGAAATATCCCAACTTCAGAAGATGAGCTTTAATCTAACAGAGCTCTGTGGTTCCTCCTGTCAGTAAGAGATTCAGGGTGAGGAGGCGCCATGTTAGGAAGACGAAGTGGAAGCTGCAGGATCTTCAGAACAAACAGGTCATGATGCTGGGCTACTGATTATCCCTCTGTCTGGACACAGGATCAATAGAATCAGTTTGAAAGCTAAAATGAATGGTTATATACCAGACATGGAAAACTTGGATGCACTCCATGCCATGATGTTCAGAATTTAGGTCTCATGGCATCTCAAGGTGTCAACATTGCTGCCAGTGGGCTGAATGAGGAAATACAGCTTTATGTTGTAGCAATTCAAGAGCTACCAACTTTTATTGCTTCGCAAAAAAATTTATCTGCTCAGAATCTCCAAAGCACACAAAGAAGTAATATATATTACTTCTATGTATGTATTTTTGTCATAGTACCCCCAAGAATTTAAAACTACTTTCACCCCTGTATATATCAGTGACGTGCAGTCAGGGGAGGCAGGTGAGGCAGAGCCTCACCTCTCATCATGGAAAAATAATATATAATAATAAAATCATTTATAAAGATATTTTCACCCTGTGGTTTGTACTATAAAGTACCTATTTTTCCTTTAATTTCACCAAATCTGATGTTATTTTTCTTCAAAATCGCAGAATTTTCACATTTTCCCATTCAAATGCTTGGAAGCGAAGCCGGTGAGGCAGCAGTGAGCTGTGCCTCACCTGGGATTGCGCAACTTGTCGCTAACTGCACCGGTTGCCATTCTATGAGAGCATGCTCCTTCTGTCTGTACGTCGCCAATAAAATGGTTAAAAACATTTAATATATGAACAGATTTTCCATAATTTAGCTTATGTATTTAATGTACTGTGTTTTTATTGTCACCAACTGTGTGTGTATCGTGTTTCGTGTGCTGAGGAGCGATCAGAAACGGCAGAGAACAGATTTGAGGTGAGGCAGGCAGTTCTCGTGCCTCATCGCTGGGGGCGCTCATGAACCCAGATATTGTGACTCCACAACTGCAGAGTAAGAGACGGTAACAGTGATCTAGCCATACAGTAGCTGTGCTGATACAGAGAGCGAGAAAGACGTGGTTTTGAGTTGTACTTTAACGGTTTCTCCTTTTGTTGTTAAGCACAGCACGAAATTAATAATATCTACATGTCTAAGTTTGATTGTGATAACGGAATTATTCTGTGGCGGCGGCGCGGCTTAGCATCACATGTTAAAGAATCTTTTTGCCCTCCAGCATTGTACACATGCGCAAAATTTCCTTATGTAAACAATAAAATGCAGGGGTCTAGATTTGTAAATCTGATTATAATTAAGTCGGTGCCTCACCAGCCACGTCACTGATATATATATGTATATATCATATATATATATATATATATATATATATATATATATATATATATTTCCCATGTAATATGGATGACACAAAGAGCACCGGTCTTCAAAAACACAGCACTCTGTGCTCCAGCTGCAATTTCTATTGACATACATACGTATCAGAAATTTACTGACATTCAGTAATTAGACGGACCAATATGTATTGTCAATATGAAGTTTGTTTCGTGAGGCGTTATCTGTTTATTAAAACGTGTCTTTAAGTGAAATAAGTGAATGCTAATATTATTAGCCCCTAATATAAAGGTGTGTTCTTTAAGGTTGAAATTCTGTTGTTTTTATGTTTGAGGCTCATATTTTGATGTAACAAAGGAATCAGTTCCTGAGTGTTAAACTACAGTATTTAAGACAAAGAAATGATGGCAGAGTGGCAGGATTAGCTTTTGTATGGATAGCTGTTAACAAGACTAATGTGAACTTAGCTTTCACAGGGTTTGAACCTTACTTGGTTATATCTTGAACAAACTCTGTTACTATGAGATCAAAGCCAGGTTGGATAATTCTACACTGATTTTAAATTCTTTAAAACAGTTCTGGGTTTGTAAAATCTTAATTTGTTGTGAGACATAAAAGGGGTTTCTTAATTATCATGTTTCTAAAAATATTATCATTATTATCAACTCATCTCATTTTTGTGAATGCAGGATGGTCTGTAGTCTCCTCATTAGTGGGATGTAATGTTACAATGCTAGTAAATATGACCAGACTCTGCCCTAAATACATACCTGATGCATCATTTGTATGTGGGCAAGTGCAGAGGAAGCAGAACTTATTTATTTATTACTTCACAGTTTTAAGCATTACCTAGTTTCATTGCTAAGGGACCTGTGAATGATAAGATCTGAATACTAAAGTCCAGAAGGTTCACAACAATATGGACTATAGTGCAGTGCATTCTGGGTAAGTAGAACAAAAACATAAATGAGTGCTAACATTAGCTGGAGAAATGGCTCGTTGTTGTTGGCCAAAAACAAAAGAGGGATTCTACAACCTCTAAAATCTGAGCTTTTTATGTTGTTTTCTTAAGTGGTTCTTGGTACAACGCCCCCATAGGAGAGGAGGGGAACAGGTTTTCCAAAGGGTTTGGTTGGTTTGAGTCAGCAGACAGAGAACCACAGCAGCTGGAAATAGAACAAAAGTTGCACTTTTGGTCCCTAATCAAACATCCGAAGCATAGACTTCAGTTTTATTCGATTACAGCAAGATCAGATTCATCAATTGGTTTCCCTTACTGACAAAAAGTGTAATCTAGACTTTTCGGTCATTAAGTAATAAAAGCTCTTTTATTTAAACTTCTAATATGAATAAGAGAAATAAACCTGATTAGTGACTTTCATTGAGTTAATTATGATTAATCCTCTTTTGAGTTGAAAGAATGGCTCATTTCTCTGATCTGAGCAGCTTTTTGGTGGCAATCAATTGTCTTATTTCAGGCAGAAGCAAAAACATTGTAAAAAAAAAATAGATGGCAGAAACTGAAAAGATGGAAAAATAATCAGTCGGATCCGAGTTTTTGTTTGATTTGCCTGGTTACTTAATAAACTGCTTTATATTTGATCATCATGTAATCTATTTTATGAGTCAGATGAAAAGTGAAGTCTATTACCTTTGTTTTCATGTCTGTCTTGGTTTTTGCTCTCCGTCGGATCGATACAGCCATATCCCCACAGACGTCCTGCCTGAACATGTGACCGTTCAGATGGTGTATTTATCATACTTGTCATGCTTTCATCTTGGAGAAAAAAAGGGGGAGAAAAATTACCCAACTCTTGAATAGCCTGTGCGTTTGCACAGGCTGGAACGGAATCGGTCTCCACCGCAGACAGTTGTGCACGTCGCTCTTTGTTCTGCACCTCATTGCCCCTCAGGTCATGTTCTCAGTGCGCCTCCATCACTCACAGTTTGATATTTTTGTCAATAAATCAGCGCAAAGCACAGCGTGTCAGACATGCTCTTTGGGTTTAAGCTCGGCCCAAGTGAATACATATTTATTCTTGTGAGCTGCTATGAAATTGTTTGATTCCTGAGTCGGATGTTTGTCACATTTCTGTTTGATCATGTGAATTAACTGTGCCTTATTTATGCATAATGTTTTACATGTTTTCTGACTTAGAACTAAAATGACCATTTTTAGTTCAAAATGTTCTGATTCTTTTCTGTAGTTGTGATTCCTCATGTCATACAAGTCAGTTGCAGTGACAGAAAAAAATTTGCCCCTTGACAAATTTCTTCTTTTTTGTGATACTTAAATTCTCCAGATCTGAGAGAAATGACCTGAGAAAATTCAAAAAGCAGTTTTCAAATGATGAGTTCACTGACCAGGGGAAGAAGCCCATCAAAAACCAAGCTGACCCTATTAGAAGTCATAATTTCTCCCATTGGTAACTCTGGAAATGATTGTAAATAACCATTAGTTTTGGAGTAATTTCCCCCTCCACACCCTGACCTGAACTCACTTAACTAGAATGTGTCTGGCAGCATGAAATAGGCTGAAAGCTCTAAAAAAACATATCATATTTCAATCTAAAGAAATTCAAAAACAGATGAAAAACAAAGTTTGTGTCATCTGCATATCTGGAAAGACTTTCAAAGCCATTTCTAAGGTTTTGAGGAATCCAGGACTAAGATAACTGAAGCAAAATGACAGATTTCTGCAATATAATACAAAATAACTGGGTTCAAAATTCAAGGGAATTATGGAATAAAATAATTTTAGAACCATTAGTTTGCCTGATAAAAAGTTAAACTATAATGAAAAATCCAAATCTATTATAACCTCTAGAGTCTATATGTTTTGACCTTAATGAAGAGAATGAATAATTGTGTATTTTTCATGTCTTCCTGCTGTCTTCAGACAGATGATCCTGGAGGACGGCGCACTGCGCATCGCCAACATCTCCAAGGCGGACGAGGGCAGCTACACCTGTGTGGCCAGAAACCATTTTGGAGCATCCAGCAGCACAGGGGCTCTAGTAGTGAAAGGTATTTCCATGCTCTTTGCTCTTGTTCCTCTTTTTCTTTAAGCTGTGAGTTTAAATTATGTTAGTGGGGAGAGGAAGCACCTCAAGCATGACTCTGATAATGAAATATAAAGGCGCTTTATGTTACCGCCCGCTTGTGACAGACGTATAAGTCATCCATGGGTTTGTCAGCTCTGAGTTATTGCTCATGTAGCGGAGTGGGACAAACCTCCGCTGCTGCTGTGATCGAAGAATATTTTTACTCATTCAAAAAGAGCTCCTGTCGCATTGTTAGAGTTTTTTTTTTTTTAGAAAGAATGATTATAAAGTGGGAATATCCTCGTTTTTTTTCTAGTTCACGTTGTAATAGCTGTGTGCTTAATTATTCATGCCGAATTATAGGAGGCATTTGCTTCCTAAGTGAAGTTATTTAAGGTCACTTAATTACACTGATGGACCACAATCTGTCTCTCTATTCGGGCCAAATTAAGCTTTATTACCTTGTTCACTCGGCCAGATTTTATAGGGATACGTTTCACTAGCACATGCACAGTAACAAATGATCTTTCTCTATCTGCTGCTCTGCCACAGAGCCCACCAGGATTGTGGTCCCGCCTCTAAGCTCAGACGCCAGCGTGGGACAGAGCCTGGTCCTGCCCTGCCAGGTGTCCAGCGACTCGTCCCTCAGTCCCGTCTTCAAGTGGTTCTTCAACGGCAAGGCCATTGACTTCAGCCGGCAGGAGCACTTTGAGATGATCGGTGGGGTACGTTCACCATCCTGAGAAACGTGTTGCGTTTAGAAATTCATCTTCACAACTTTCTGGTGTTTGTTTCAAACTGAGCTCATGTTCACATTTTCATACGGATCACTTATAATACTGAGATCTGAGGGTTAGCATCGAGCGATACTGACCCGACAGTAAAACAGAGATGAACTGACTAAAACTAGGGCCCCGTTTAGACGACAACAATTTCGGGTGAAAATGGAAGAGTTTCATTGTGTTTACACTGTACATTTACACAAAAATGGCGAATGTTTTCTCCGACAACGGCACAGTTTGAGAACGGGTTCCAGAGTGCAATGTTTCTAAAACATACCAGTGTCTGTTGTCTTGTAAACAAAATAAACTGATCTTTTCTTCCAGAAAATCCCCGGCTCATGTGTAGTATGACGCATTTCATAACGGCTCTCTGCAATCCACAGAAGAAGAAACTACAGAAAATGCCAGATACCAGAGTACTATTTGTGCTTCTGACTCTTATAAATCTAACTACAGCTCTCCAACATGGTGCTCATTTTGTACCTCTTTACTTAAATCATTGAAGACGGATCTCATACAGCTCCAATCCATTAATTAGCAGATGTATGCGACGAAGAAACATGTCGAGGAGGCGCTACTGGACGCGACCTGGGAGAACAAGCCAGTGGTGGGATAACTTTGTAAACAATGTAGTCGATGATGAGGGAAAACTTTTGTTTGTCCAAGCCTAGCACCAACTAGTGGCGTGGCAGGGGCATTACACCTTTTCGATTTATGCCGTGTCTGCGTAAACAAAGATTGTAATTAGAACGTCTTCATGTAAACGTGTTAATAGAAATGAAACAAAAATAAAATTTTGTTGGTTCGTTGTGGATCGTTGTGGTGCAAACAATCCACCTCACCTATTGTTAGGTGAGAATTCAAATTCTCACCTAACAATAGGATCAATATCAATATCAATGGATTAGATCAGGGGTGTCAAACTCCAGTCCTCGAGGGCCGGTGTCCTGCAACTTTTAGATGTGCCTCTGCTGCACCACACCTGAATAGAATAATTAGGTCATTAGCAAGGCTCTGGAGAACTTACCTACACAAGAAGGAGGCATTTAAGCCATTTGATTCAGGTGTTTTGTACCTGTGGCACATCTTAAAACTGCAGGACAGCGGCCCTTCAGGACTGGAGTTTGACATCCCTGGATTAGATGGACATCTGACAGAATATTCTGTATCAAGTATATAGAATATTCACTGAACTCTGATCCAGAACCACATAGCATTCTGGGAGATGTAGGCAGAGGAAAGACTTTAGCTGCTCAATAAGCCTGTCACAATAAACAATAAATCAATTAATAGCATAATTAATTGAAATGAGCTCAATAATTTTATTTACATGATTTCTTGGTTTTCTCTTTTTCTACCAAAAACTGAATGATAAAAGTCTTAA
This sequence comes from Poecilia reticulata, assembly GCF_904066995.2. Taxonomy (NCBI): domain Eukaryota; kingdom Metazoa; phylum Chordata; class Actinopteri; order Cyprinodontiformes; family Poeciliidae; genus Poecilia; species Poecilia reticulata. The sequence goes on from NC_088834.1 coordinate 30,239,419, forward strand.
ATCTGGTTCTTTGGTCTCAACTTTTTTGAAGTATGATTTTCTTTAAAGGCACTCCATAATTAATGCCATTTGTTGTTTTGTTTATTTATTTGGGGTATTTAAAATATCTTCCAGTTCCAGTGTTAAATGTTCATTATAATTTAAAGTTTATTGATCTCTGAGAATGTGTTCTTCCATTATTATGCCATTGCCATTATAGTTTCTTGAAGTTGGTCTCAAAACAACAGCAAAAATGTTATTGTTTCTCACAATAACTTCTGGGACAATTTATCATCCAGTAAGTTTTGTTGTAGTGACGGGCCAAACTAAGCAAGGGTGGTAGCATCAACTCACTCACTGATTGGTTACCTAGCAATAACCAGTTGTGTAACTTGTGCAGCAGTTACAAGATGATGTGATGTTGTTTTTACATCACACTTGGATTATCAGGCAGTAAACTGGATAAATCTATCCAGATCCCCAAAAAGGGAACAAAATGTGTTTTGCTTTTCATAATTAGAGCATGACCTAATGAAACATAAAATGTAAAAAAGAGCTTAAGAAATCAAAATTGGACTTATTATGGTCTATGGACAGAAGTGTCCAGTAGATCTAAAGACAAAGAAGAGCTGCATAGATCAGCTTGTCAGCTGTGCTCCCTGCTGAAGTGTAAAGCCAAGATCAGACTTGCTGGAGTTTGGAATATTACACAACAGAGATATAACACTGCTTCTTACGTTCCCCATGTTCCTGTTCAGCACTCCACTCTCCCACATTGTTGTTTTGCTTATGGATCTCACATTGCCCATTACATTGAGAGAGAGACATGTATTCAAATTCTCACCTCCACACTTCTTACTTTAGTCCTTACATTTATGACATACGCTTTCACCCGTCTGGGAGTTTTAGTGTTATTTTGGGAATTACTCAGACTTGGTGAAGCACTGCAAGTAAAACCTGCATGTAGTGGAAAAGCATCCACACCACTCTGATAGGAAGTGTTTGGAGGACTAAATCAGACATTTTCTGTCATCAATACTGAATATATGTGTGTGTATATAAATAAATAGTTATATATTTACTTTAAAGAGACTTTACTAGAAGTTGTTTTGGGCTTATTTAAAATGCAATGGTCTCACAGACAGTAAAGACGGGGGAATAAAGAAAAAAAGGGAGGAGAGAAGAGAGACAAGGGTGGGAGAATAATATAAGAACAGAGGAGAAGAAGAAGCATAGAGGAAATACAGGAAAACACTAGCTGTGTTTCCATCAACCATAGAACTGTGCAAATAGAGATCACAGCAATATATTTGCTCAATGGAAACATGCCAATTTTGAAAAAAAAAAAATCATTAAAAAGTTTTTGCACTGGGATGAGGTGGTCTTTCAGCCGTATTGAAATTGATGTATTGATTTTTAAAACTGCCAAACTTCTTTTGCATCACACGAGTCACATGATCAACAGCCAGATGTTACTACTGGCGAAATCTGCAAAGAAGACAATGAGAAGTAGCAGGAGGATGATGGTTTATTTTGTTGCAGTACTCAACATCACAGTTCATAAAAAGCTGTCATCCCAACGTCTTGAATCCATAACTCTTCTGTAAAATCGATGTCTACAATTTTCCGTAGATCTTACATAGCTGCTTCCAAGTAGGCGGGGCTTGTTGCTCCAAAATGCAGACGTCTCCTCTGATTGGCTGAGAGATGATGAGCACTACTAACATGACTGAGATATAATTATTTTACATGTAACTCTTTACATTCCTCGCTGCCATAATTTTTAATGACTTATCGCGCAAACAAGCACATTCATGGATTGTAATTTCATTTATTTATTGGAAAAATGGCAATTCCATAATTGTGTGTTTAGTTTTGTTTTTACATTAGCAGAGCATAGACAAGGATTTGTGTGTATTTGTAGAGGAAACGCAGCTAATGCCTCATTTTTCTTTTCCAGTTCCTCTCGTTTTTTCTGGTTTTAAATTTTAAGTCTTTAATGTCATACATTCATAATGAGCTTGAGTGTTTCATATTTTACAATGTTGGTAAAAAGTTGAGTCAGGAAAATTTTTTTTACTTGAGACATATTTACTTATTTGTAGGAACCTGCAAAAACCATCATTTAACGTATCAAAATAATTACATTTATTCTCATTATGAGTATAAAAATGAGTGAGTGGCACTGGTTGCAATCTGAAATAAAGTCAGTAAGAATAAAATAAAAATCAGTTTAACCTGTATTGTCTGAGGACAGCGCTGCTTTTGAAGAGGAATGTGGATAAACAGACTTAAAGCTTTCAGCTGAAGCTACACAGATAGAGCTGCTGCTTTGTGGTGTTCTCTTGTAACACAGCAGTTTCCTCTGTTAGAAATTACTTTTTTTCTACTTCAGACAATAGATGTCATCCTTCCTGTTGTCATTGTAAAAACCCTTACCCTAATGTGTTAATTAATTTTATTTTGTAACCAGGCTGCTGTGTATTGCAGACTTCTGCCCAGGTCCCTCTTGAAAATGAGATCTAGATCTCAACGGAGTTTACCTGGTTAAATAAAGGAAATACAAAAAAAGGTCAACTCAGTTTGTACTTGCTACCCTATCAGAATCAACATAACTGTCTCATTGACGTACCACTTCACACCACAGACAAACGCACAAACCCCTCGCTCATGTGCAACACTGATATTTACACCGGTGAGCAGCTGCAGTCCACAACACAAAACAAGCCTACTGTTTTAATTGTACCAATTTCTGTCTCGACTCCACATGATCTCCAGGTAGATGGGATTTTACATCAGTGTGACTGGAAAATATCCTCAGCACGTCCCCCCCAAACCCCCCCCCAATTGTCATCATATGTCTTTTGAACAAACAGAAGGGAGGGAGAGTCTGCGTGTTTGTTTGTTAGCGTGCGTGCGTGTCCTGGACACATCTGCTCCTACTCAAGTAAAACACTCGGACTCGGAATAAAAATGACAAAGAAATGCTGGATGTTAGCTATGAACTTTAGCAGCATTGACTTGAAACAGTGTGCTCAGGAGTGTCTGCAGAACATTATTTAATCAGTCAGCAGGTGGGACTGGAATGACCCACAGTGTAGAAGAGTTCCTGCTATCAAACAAAACCAACCAAAACACTGAAAGATCAATGCCTCACCACTAGGTGGTGTTAGCGTTGACAATGGCAACAGTGAAATTCAGATGAAGAAAATCCAAAACATAGCTAAAGATATGCAGAGCTAAAGGTTCCTTCAGAACTACACCAGCTCATGTTTTTTATTCAATTAATTCATCATTTTTCCAAAGACAAAACTTTTGGTGGAAAAAATGGTTATGGTGGCTCAACTTAAAATTCCAAAACTGCATCAAAATAAGCCACAAAACTTATGGATTAGAAAAAAGCAGAGATTGTCTCATGCAGAGAATTCTCGCTTTATGCAAAAAAAAAAAAAAACGTTTTGAAAATATGACTTTTTTTTTGTTGAGAAAACGAGAATTCATTGTAATCCAGAAGTTCTGGTTTATTATGATGCAGGTTTAAGTTGAGCCACCATAGCTATTTTAAAAATGGAGGTGTTGCAATGGCTCAGCCAAAGTCCAGATTTCACTCTTCCTGCCAACTTTAATGAAATAAAATAAAATACTGCTATGAATCAAAGTGAGGCAAAATCGAAGAACTCTGGGAGCATACCAGCATAAATATTGGAAATAACATGAATGTCTCTTAAACCTGGTCAATCGAATTTTTTTCCTGGCACCAGTATTAAAACTGTGTTAACATAAATATGATCTTTCTCAATTTTTAGTTGAACAAAAAGCAAAAAAAAAAAAAAAAAAAAACCTGCTTGCAACTTCCAAAGGCTCCTGGATGTCAGTCAGAAAATAGAAACAGACGCTGTTGTCTTTTTCACACACCTTCAGGTCACAATAAAGCTTCCCAGATTTAAGAGACTTTACCTGATCAAAGATGCCCTGTTGTTGGTTTGAGCTTACCTTTTCTGTAGAACAGAAGGTGAATATTGTTTTTCTAATTATGGAACTTAACTGGTGCAGGGAGGAACGCGTGTGAACAGATTTCAGTGTTTTATTCTGAGCCAGGCTTCCAGGTGCATACGTTTAATTCACCTGCTGCATGTCTCCATATCAAACCAATCTCATTTTCTATGTATTTTATTGAGACATTTTCTACTAGCCCAACATAGACTAGTGCATTATTCTAACATGAATGGAAATGATACATGGTGTTTTGTAATGAATAAAAATCCAAATGATGTGGTGTGTATTTGTATTTAGTCCCTATTAATTTAATACCACTCAATAAGATCCAGCATAACTGTAACTTACGGTCACATAATATAATTTTATAGCAAAATCAAGTAACTATTACCTTTAGTTGTTATGCTATATAAATCAAATCTGACTTAAAAGAAGTTTGACTTAATTTAATACCTTGAATTTGACATGTTTGTTTAAAAACGTATCAAAGGGCCCGGTACACCGGGCTGTCAGGTCCCTGTATGACCGGTGTCAGAGTCTGGTCCGCATTGCCGGCAGTAAGTCGGGCTCGTTTCCGGTGAGAGTGGGACTCCGCCAAGGCTGCCCTTTGTCACCGTTTCTGTTCATTACTTTTATGGACAGAATTTCTAGGCGCAGCCGGGGTGTTGAGGGGATCCGTTTTGGTGGCCTTAGGATCACATCTCTGCTTTTTGCGGATGATGTGGTCCTGTTGGCTTCATCGGAACGTGATCTGCAGCTCTCACTGGAGCGGTTCGCAGCCGAGTGTGAAGCGGCCGGGATGAGGCTCAGTGCCTCCAAATCCGAGGCCATGGTCTTGAGCCGGAAAAGGGTAGAGTGCCTTCTCCGGGTCAGGGGGGTCGTCCTGCCTCAAGTGGAGGAGTTTAAGTATCTGGGGATCTTGTTCACGAATGAGGGAAGAAGGGAGCGGGAGATCGACAGGCAGATTGGGGCAGCGTCTACTGTGAAGCGGGAGTCGTACCGGTCCGTCGTGGTGAAGAGAGAGCTGAGCCAAAAAGCGAAGCTCTCGATTTACCGGTCGATCTACGTTCCCACCCTTTCATCTATGGTCATGAGCATTGGGTCATGACCGAAAGAACGAGATCACGGGTACAAGCGGCCGAAATGGGTTTCCTCCGCAGGGTGACTGGGCTCTCCCTTAGAGATAGGGTGAGAAGCTCGGCCATCCGGGAGGGACTCAGAGTAGAGCCGCTGCTCCTCCACGTTGAGAGGAGCCAGTTGAGGTGGCTCAGGCATCTGGTAAGGATGCCTCCTGGACGCCTCCCTGGTGAGGTATTCCGGGCACGTCCCACTGGGAGGAGGCCTCGGGGAAGACCCAGGACACGCTGGAGGGACTATGTCTCTCGGCTGGCCAGGGAACGCCTTGGGATTCCCCCGGAGGAGCTGGAAGAAGTGGCTGGGGAGAGGGAAGTCTGGGCCTCCCTTGTGAAGCTGCTGCCCCCGCGACCCGACCCCGGATAAGCGGAAGAAAATGGATGCATGGATGGATGTTTAAAACTCCTGCTGTTTCTGAAACGCCACCTTCAGGAAGTCATCACAACATGACTCCTCTGGTAACACTTTAACAACGTTTCTACCTCCGTATTTCAATCATGGGAGAAGTGGAGGTGGCTGAGTAATATAAATACCTCTGTGTTCATCTAGACAACAGACTGGACTGGAGACGCAACAGTGAAGTGTCCATAAGAAGCGACAGAGCAGACTGGACTTCTTGAGGAACCCAAGATCCTTCAAGGTTTGCAGCAAGATGCTGCAGATCTTCTGTTGTTGAGAGCGTCATCTCTGCTGCTGTCATCTGCTGGGACAGCAGCATCAGAAGCAGGGACATAAAAAGGTCCAACATCCTGATAAAGACGACTGGATCTGTTCTGTGGAGACTCTGGAGATGACTATGCAAAGAAGGATTCCTCATAGGATCAAGAAAATTATGGACAACCCTGACCATCCTCTTCACGAGACTGTCTTGGGACATCTTCAGTCAGAGGCTTCTTCAGATTTAGTGCAGTACAGACCGCTGCAGGAGATCTTTACTGCCAACAGCCATCACTATCTTCAATAACTCTTTGAAGAATCTAATTTAATGAGTTACAACAACATTTAATTTCCCTTTGGGATTAATAACAAATTTTTGAAATTTAATTGAATTGCTCTGAGTAGTAGTTCATAATAAGCTCAGCAGACACACAGATTCACTAGGTGTTTGCTAATTGCTGCTGGCTAGTCTGAAGGAACTGAGTGGTGGAGGAGGGCTACTCTGTGAGGCAGCCAGGGGGTTGGAAGTGAACCAACCAGGTGTTCTGCATAGCTGAATGGATTCAAGGATTTCCCAAACATGCATGAAATAATCAAAGCAACACTCTAGATATGTTTTTGATGAGGGAATAATTTCATAATATGATGTCAGCTCAGACATGGAAGCTGGTCAGTGCAAACAAAGAGGGCTTTCTGCACTGATGTGGGTACATTTCCATGAAAAGTTCAATTTAACCAGGCTTTTTGAAGTTCTCCACCAGTATAAAGAGGAACTTTGTGAAAGACTTGGTCTGATTGAGCGCTTAGTTCCTTCTGTCTATGAAAACAACAGACACAGTAAGCTGCAAATAACACTAAGGTAGCAAAAAACTACCTTAGACTTAACTAAACTTTATGACATCCTGGCCTTTGTCTCGATAGTGGTAGCATCATGGCTTCTGCATATGTTAGCACTGTGTGCTAGCATTTAGCTTATTGAGTATATATTTGCATTATTGCATAAACAGTTTAGCATTGGGTTTGTCATTTTTGTCTTGGGAAACGCGTGACCCCTTATGATGGAAAACATCTTTGGATCTGGCGTTCCCTCACCCAGACGCGGGTCACCGGGGCCCCACTCTGGAACCAGGCCTGGAGGTGGGGCACGATGGCGAGCGCCTGGTGGCCGGGCTTTTACCCATGGAGCCCGGCTGGGCTCAGCCCGAAGAGGAGACGTGGGTCCCCCTTCCAATGGGCTCACCACTTGTCGGAGGGGCCAAATGGGTCGGGTGCATTGTGTTACGGGCGGCAGCCGAGGGAGGGGACCCTGGCGGTCTGATCCTCGGCTGCAGAAGCTGGCTCTTGGGACGTGGAACGTCACCTCTCTGGTGGGGAAGGAACCGGAGCTAGTGTGCGAGGCTGAGAGGTACCGGCTAGAAATATTCAGCCTCACCTCGACGCATGGCTCTGGTTCTGGAACCAGTCTCCTTGAGAGGGACTGGACATACTTCCACTCTGGAGTTGCCCACGGTGAGAGCGCTGGGCAGGAGTGGGCATACTTGTTCTCCCCCATCTTGGCACCTGTACGTTGGTACAGAGATCATATCTCTATTGCCAATCTACAAAAATGGCCAAACATGGCGGAGTGGAAGGCAGTGGGGAGAAACAGTCTATGACCTCGAATTGGGGGCGAGGTGTCTTTAAAGAGACGGCACCAAAACTAGCTGTACTTCAGAACGGGTATATAAGTGAGGCATGTGGAGCCACAACAAGAAATTCAGATCAAAACATTACAATTCCACTTTATGTAGACCACAACTGAATGGTTTAAATGGAAAAAGAGAGGATTCAAAAACGTGACATGTCCACTTTAAACAGAACTAACACCAGGGAACATGCATCTGTGAGCTTGTAATTGAACTGAAGTCAAATTCTAAAAATGCAGCAGCAGCTCCTGTCCTTTCTCAAACATTATTCCAAGCCTGAAGTTGATCTCACCATGTGAGTTTATAAAACGCAAACCACTCGACTTCCTGCTGAATAAAATGTCCTAATTTAAAGGCTGAGAGTGACTCTGTTGAACCCACCAGGTCCAATGAGATTCAACTACAACGCTCATATTTTCCACAGATGTTTGATGTGTTGAAGGGAAGGAAACTATAATGCTAGTCTTTGAGTGTTTGAAGAGCAAAAAAAATGCAAAGGAAAAAAACAATCTCGTCCTGCTACTCATTCATCTAAGCTGTCAGGGTGAATGTTAACACGGCAGCGGCTGACCCAAAGAAAACAAGCTGTTCAGAACAAATGTTTTCTTTAATGCTTTCATTTCCACATAAAACTGAATCGGTTTCTCTTTTTTTCCCGCCCAGTGGTCAACACGGTCACGTCTTTGAAGCTTTCTTCTGGAGTATTTACAGCACATGACTAAGGAAAGAACCTCTTGTGTTCCTGAGGATTTGCAAAAGTTATTTTCCTTCTTTGCCTTTTTACTATGCAAACCTCATTTCTTTTGTGCGTTTTTGTTCCCTTTTTTTGCTTCACGTTGAGGCTTTCATACTTTGTTTTTCTCGTCAGGGATTTGCAGGCGACCTAATGGTGAGGAACATTCAGCTAAGGCACTCTGGAAAGTACGTGTGTATGGTACACACTGACGTGGACACGGTGTCGGCAGCGGCAGATCTAATTGTTAGAGGTACGTCTGCTCCTCCTTTGTGACGGTGCTTATCGTTATAAAGCATTATCTCTCGTGGTTTGTCATGGCTTTGCTGTTCTGAAAAGTCTCCATGCGTGTATGTAGTTTACAATTGGGATACAGGTGCCTTAAAAGCTCTCAGATCAGATTACAAGGTTATAATTTAGCACTTTTTTGTTGATGATAATGGGATATTTGTGAAAAAAAAAAACTATCAAACTGTGCTGAGTGGTGTACTTTGCGTCTCTCCATTCCTCCAACATGCAGATTTTTTAATGAGAAACCATAGACAGGTTCTTCAGTTCAGTTACTCCCATTGAAGACTGGTCCTTCCACTATCTTTTGTCATTCAGCTGCCTGTAATGGCCAAATGAGGGAAATTTCCAGGAAATGTTGCCTTCATTAAAAAAACAAACAAAAAGCTTAAGGTTGGCTGCAGTGTCACAAATAACAGACATCAAGGAATGGAATGCATCCCTGCTCCTTTTTGGTCACTTTAATCAAATTCCAGTCCGTTTGTCTAGAACAGTGGTGTCAAACTCATTTTTATTTTGGGCCGAATCAAAAATCTGAATGTTCTTAAAGGGCCGGTTGCACCAGAATCTATTGATAAAACCAATAAAACTGTTAAAATATCAATAAATAGCTGTTCCTCCAGGATTTGTGATTACTTTAGTGTTTATTTTTGCAATCAAATGACAGATTTTGTGGTGAATATTAAGAAATATTTGTAATTGTTATTTTACAGTATTTACGTTAATATAATGTTAAATGTGACTCTTTATCACTCGCTGTATCAGTTACGGATTTAATGTTTTTGACCAATTTTGAGAAAATTTGCAGTAAAATCAGGGAAAAAAATGTGGAAATTTGTTGATTTTGTGTGATTTTTGCAGATTTGTGAAAAACTGGAAGGACTTATTGATGTAATTTGGAGTCCAGAGGGCCACATAAAAAGCTACGGCGGGCCAGATTTGGCCCCGGGGCCTTGAGTTTGACACCTGTGGTCTAGAAAGTCCGGTTCAGTTGGAGAGGTGTGAATATGTAATCAAAGTCTGATCTACCTAAAAACTTTAGCCTTGGCCCGGTTAAAGTAAACTCTGGTGTGGTTCAAATGCATATGTGAACAGCAAGCAGATCAGAGACAGATCCAAAAGCGGGAAGTACAGTGAATTCTGGGTAAATGCAACCAAAACAATTGTGCATGCTAGCACTAGCAGGAGGAATGACTGCTGGCGTTTTACCAAAGACAAAATAGAAATCCTACAACTGCAAAAATCTGACGCCACTCCATTTTTGTTTACATTTCATGAAGAAGGAAGTTGCAGTCAGTGTCTTCTTCAGAGGTTTTGTGGTGTTTCCTTCAGTGGTTCTTGTTGCACTGCCCCCACAGTCGAGGAAAGAAATAGGTTTTCAACTGCATTGGTTTGACGCAGTGCAGTGTGAAAGTGAAACAGAGCATCTAAAAATGTTGCAAACATTGAAATTTTGGTCCCCAATTGAACCGGGATCTAAAGCTGTGAAAACTCTTAGATCTCATCACACCAGTTCAAGACTAATACTGATCTTAAATTTCATACATCTGGGCTCTGATTACTAACTTCTGAAGGCAACTGTTTTTATTTAGGGGTTGCAGAGGAAAAGTTCTGAAGACTACATCTTCCTGATTTGCATAAATAAAATAGTGTGTCATGACCAATGCATCAAGTTCCCTCCACTTTACGATGATTCTCTCTGTTCCTTTGGTCTTCTGCATAAGATACAAACCACAAAAGTTTAAGGAATGTGCATACTTTTGCAAGGCATACAGTGCCTTGTACATGTTCAGGAGGCTCCAGATGAACATGTGCTCATATTCTGTTGGAAAATTTTAATTAATACAGTGCAATTTTTAGATTTATAGGTCTAAATGGAAAAAAACATATCAGTGGTTCAAATCCCAGTATGTTTGATCTCATATTGAAGTCATTAAATGAAAACATATTTTCATTCCAAATAGTCTACATTAATGCGGTCTTTGAAAATGATCCGTACCTTCACAAGTCTGAAGGTACTGAGGGATTCATAAGTAGAATTGGTTTCATTTTCCTTTTCTTTCTGTGAAGTTAATTATAACACATTTTCAAGCCAAATAATTTTTAATTGCTGTTTAATATTTGCTTTTAACAATCTTCAATAATAGCTAGGGAGAAAGATGATAAAATAGACTAATATGGTGAATTAAAAGTATCACATAAGTACAAACTAACAATGAGACAAATAACTCAATTTTAACTTCATGTAGCCATTATATATATTCATATAATCTCTGTTATCTCTGCCTTGCTTTTGAATAATTTTTTATGAATAAATTTGTACTTGTAAAAAATATTCACCCTCTTAGATGTTTTACCCTTTTTGTTGTATTTTTGTTGAATCATAATCAACAAAATTTTGCTTTGATAACTTTTTTTGACAAAAATAATGTCAATGTGAAAACTGATTCATGAGCCAAGAAGCAAATTTATTTTCAGTTAGTTTCACATGTGACTAACTAGAAGTGGATTACTATGTCAAACTCTTTGAAAAACTGTTCCCCTCCTCACCTGTGGTGGCGCTGCACCAAAAACCACTTGCCTCTCCAAACAAACTGAAATTTCTAGGCAAACATACTGGAGTTGGATTAAAGTGGGCTAAGCAGGGCTGTATAAATGCACTCTTCGAATCTAAAGCGAGAAAGGGTGAGAGCTTGAGCAGCACATTCATAGTTGTGATTTACAGCGCTCTTCCTGGTTCTGATTGGTTGTTTCTAGTTTGCACTGGGAGAAGGCAGAGGAGCTCCATTTTTTTCATACATTCTCTGCCTTGTTCCATACTGTAGCTACTTTTCAAGAAATATGGAAAAAATATATGTGTATATAATTTATCATAAAAATTACATACTGCAGATTTAAAGAAGCTTTAAAACACATTGTGGTAAAAAATTTTTTTTTTAAATCTTAAAGTACAGCAGAAAAAATAAGACCGTGGGATAATGATGGTTCTCAGGAGCTGCCCTTCCTCGTTGACTCCCTGTGCTGACCACTGCAGAATGACTGTGATCTGTAATCGGGATTCTTGGCCTGAAACTGGGATTGGATGGATTTGAAGAACCATTACACGTTTGGGAGAACGAATGAAGATTCTTTTAGCAATAAAAGACGGGCTCTGTTTTCTGTCTTTGAAGGTTTCATTGGAAACATTTTCTTTAAAGAATGTTATTTGAATACAAAGTAAGTTAAAATAGCCCAGACATAGCAGGTTGTATCATTTTTACCACCGTTGTATCATTTTTACCACCATGCCTCCAGCTTATTCCTTCAGCCTCAGACTCTCTGCTCTCCCCTGAGCCTCCTCTGCCGCTCAGTCTGCCTCTCTCTCTCAGTTTGTGAGTGTGTTTGTGTGTTGTGGGTGTGGCACATCTTTCACTCTCCTCGCTCTCTGGCTGCTCATCAGCCTGCACACCAGCAATCCGTCTCCCTCTCAACCCTGCAGTATATCAAACCCGGTTCTTCAACCTTTCATCGCCAGCTCATTCTTCCAGCCAGTGCGGATCATTGCTCGCCACCCGCTCTCACGCTCATCTCCACACCTGCCAGTCAGTCATCCAGCCGCGCGCATATCCCGCTCTGCTCTGTTTCACCAGCCCAGCACACTCCTCCAATCCCTGATGAAAAAATAAAACACAATAACATCTCTTGTACTCTCCAGCCATCTGCGTTCAGTATTTTGCTGTTGTTTGTGTCACAATCCGATGAACTTTAATGTTCACCATTGATGAGACTGCTTCTCTCAATAGAGTGAGGTTATGAATCACTTAACACTAGTGGCAGAGTTTCAGAGCACAAAACACAAACTAACCTGACATTTTTTTTATTTTTCCACATGGACTTTTCTGTGTTTCTGATCGTTGCAGGACCTCCTGGTGCCCCACAGGGTCTGCTAGTGACCACCATTACTGACACGACAGTGCAGCTATCCTGGAGCTCTGGACCAGACAACCACAGTCCCATCACCATGTACGTGGTTCAAGCTCGGACCCCTTTCTCTATTGGCTGGCAGACGGTGAAGACAGGTAAATTACTCTGTATTAAAAACATTAATATTAGTGGTGGGGCTCAATTAATTGAATAAATTGCACCAGCTATAATTTATTAATTGCATTTTAATTGAAAACCATATGTCAACAAAAGTAACGTTAATTCAAAATATATTTTGCTTCTGAACTTTTGAATAAATAGACAAAAAATCTCAAGAAAAAAGATATTTGTTTTTAACCTGTTATTTAGGTTATTCAACCATCAAATTGGTGCAACATGATATTATACACATTAATTGCTTCAGGAACTCGTTGATGCATAAATAAATGCATAAGTAGCATTGAGATGGATGCTATTTTAAGCTTGAATAGCTTCACTGGTGCGCTAACTTAGTTTAGCACAAATTGAACACAACAATATCCCAGTAATTCTTTGAGCAAAATGAACCCTCAACGGGCCCAGAACATTGGTTTGGTCATCCATTGCTGTTGTTTGCAGATGTTGCTTGTACAAAAAAAGAAAAAAAAAAGAGTATTTGTGTTAACCTCTTTAACACATTAAAATGTAAATAATCAAAATTACTGTGTTAAAGACACACTCAGCCCTACTTAAAATAGGTTTTAAACATAGAATTGTAGCTGGCGTGCAGGCTACCTAGCTGGCCAACCACAGTCCTGATTCAAACATTGGCTTGAATCAGGAATAGGTTTTAGGTGGATTTGCTGGTTGTGTATTTATGGTGAGTCTTGCAACCAGGAGATGTTTTTCCATTAATAAAACATTAATAAAAACTTGCTGTATCTTGACACATTAATGTAGCCAAGCTAGTTCCATGAGAGCAACATCAAACGATGTGTTTACATTTCAGAATGTGGTTGAATGTAAGAGTACCGTATTTTCCACAAGGCGCATCTAAAAACCTTCAATTTCCTCAAAAGCCGACGGTGCACCTTATATGTGGACCAATATTGAGCCACAACATGTCTAGCAACTACGGTAAGCAGCCGCCGACTTCATTTTCCCCGTAGAAGAAGTGCGCGGTGCATGCTGGGATAGTTGTCAGAACGCTGCTTTGTTAATAAAGTTTGATAATACATTTAAAGCCAGGAGGGCGTAGGGGCGGGGCAAGAGAGACGGAGACTGCGGCAGCAGCGTGTCGGTTGGTCTGTGTTACCCAGAAAGCAGTTGGGCACAATATCCAACACCGTTAGTGAAACAATGACTGGGGCAGACCACTATATAAAGTACTCGGGAACCACTTCTTTACGAATGTGGATGTGCAATAATAGAGTACGGGACAAATTGGCAACCCAAACGTCTGTTCTATGCGGTGCGCCTTATATGTGAAAAAAGTTTTAAAATAGACCATTCACCTTATAGTGCGGAAAATACGGTAGTCTTTAGATTATGGCAAAATGTTAGTTTAACGTCAGGATGTGTGTCTTTAAGGCTTATAGACTAGGAGTCCAGAAGACTGTAATGTGCGTCATATCATATCATTAGGAGTCCAGAAGACTGTAATGTGCGTCATATCATATAATAGGAGCAAAACAAAAAAACAACAAAAACTCCCAACTTCCCTAAGTGTGTTAAACTGTCATCATTGCCACCATCTTTGCATAGCTTTGGGGTGGAGTGCTTGGGACAGTTTCTTCATCAACTCATTTTATGTTGAGTCACGTAAAAAAAATTATGTCTTCATCTAAATGACATTTCTAATTGCCTGTTTGAATTGGTCTAGATGGCCTAAACACTGCACCACAGATTGGAAAATTAAAATAATATTTTGGAGTTCTTGAGATGACGGTTACATCCATTGATGACAGAAAAAACAACTCAAAGTGTTGGAAGATGTTTAGCTCCATCCTGTCAGTCATTAATTAAATTGACCACAACAGGCTTTTGACTCTGCTTAGTTAAATGCAGTGACACTCTGTAAATGGAAAATTTTTAAATTATAAACAACTGTCAGCTTTTCAGACTGGCGTCTCTATTCTTTTTTTATTATTTTAATGTACAGGTCATTCTCAAATAATTAGCATATTGTGATGAAGTTAATTATTTTCCATAATGTAATGATAAAAATGTAACTGTCACATATTTTAGATTCATTGCACACCAACTGAAATATTTAAGGTCTTTTACTGTTTTAATACTGATGATTTTGGCATACAGCTCATGAAAACCCAAAATTCCTGTCTCAAAAAATTTGCATATCATGAAAAGGTTCAAGCAAGAGGGTAAGACACAGAAAGACATTTCTGAATGAATAGGCTGTTCCCAGAGTGTTGTATCAAGGCACCTCAGTGGGAAGGAAAAAGTTTGGCAGAAAACGCTGCACAACTAGAAGAGGTGACTGGACCCTGAGGAAGATGGTGGAGAAGGACCGATTCCAGACCTTGGAGGACCTGCGGAAGCAGTGGACTGAGTCTGGAGTAGAAACATCCAGACACCGTGCACAGGCGTGTGCAGGAAATGGGCTACAGCTGCCGCATTCCCCAGGTCAAAGGTCAAGCCACTTTTGAACCAGAAACGGCGGCAGAAGTGCCTGACCGGCTACAGAGAAGCAGCACTGGACTGTTGCTCAGTAGTCCAAAGTACTTTTTTCGGATGACAGCAAATTTTGCATGTCATTCGGAAATCAACGTGCCAGAGTCTGGAGGAAGACTGGGGAGAAGGAAATGCCAAAATGCCAGAAGTCCAGTGTCAAGTAGCCACAGTCAGTGATGGTCTGGGGAGCCATGTCAGCTGCTGGTGTTGGTCCACTGTGTTTTATCAAGGGCAGGTCAATGCAGCAGCTATCAGGAGATTTTAGAGCACTTCATGCTTCCATCTGCTGGAAAGCTTTATGGAGATGAAGATTTAATTTTTCAACACAACCTGGCACCTGCGCACAGTGCCAAAACCACTGGTATTACTGACCATGGTATTACTGTGCTCAGTTAGCCTGCCAACTCTCCTGACCTGAACCCCATATAGAATCTGTAGGATATTATGAAGAGAAAGTTGAGAGACCCAAGACCCAACACTCTGGATGAGCTTAAGGCTATCGAAGCATCCTGGGCTCCATACCACCTCAGCAGAGCCACAGGCTGATGGCCTCCATGCCGTATTGAAGGCTGCAAAAGGATTCCTGACCAAGTATTGAGTGCATAACTGAATATAATTATTTGAAGGTTGACATTTTTGGTATTAAAGCACTTTTCTTTTATTGGTCGGATAAAATATGCAAATTTTTTCAGACAGGGATTTTGGGTTTTCATGAGCTGTATGCCAAAATCATCAGTATTAAAACAATAAAAGACCTGAAATATTTCAGTTGGTGTGCAATGAATCTAAAATATATGACAGTTTAATTTTTATCATTACATTATGGAAAATAATGAACTTTATCACAATATGTTAATTTTTTGAGAAGGACCTGTAGTTGTTTCAAATATTTCTTAAAAAATTAATAACGCCTATGAATTCTTAATTCTTTGATTCTAGTTCCTGATTCTGTGCCTGGACAGATGATGCACACAACTGTGAAAGATTTGAGCCCCTGGGTGGAATATGAGTTCAGGGTGGTGGCAATCAACAGTGTTGGTGTTGGAGAACCCAGCATGCCATCAAAACAGATCCGAACCAAAGCAGCAGGTACTCTGTCGGCTTGTTATGTCTCTTCATAGAAAATTAAGCAGCCCCCATGTGGAAAATTACCTGTTTGATTTAGCTTTGCATCTCATTGCGTTCTTTGCGCAAATCTATTGTTCATGTTATTGTTCATGCCAGCTCTTTGTTTCACAAAGAAAATGAACATGAGGCGACATAAAATTCCACTTAATTACCGTAAGCAGCCCAGACGAATGTAGAAACAAGCATTCTGGAACGTGTAGTGTTAATTATTTTAGTGGCAGACAGAAGTGTGACATCCACCATAAAGAAGCAACACAAAGAACTGCTATTTCATGTAAAGAATTTTATCCACCTGGTTGGATCACAGAGGAACAAGTTTCCTGCTGGAAGCTGCATATTCACCACCCAACTAAATCTAGACTTTTCAACTCACTATTTTTACAGTTTGGGTTACATGAATGTTTCAGATCATCAAACAAATGTTACATCAGACAAAGAAATGTGTGTAAATATTAAAAACAGTGTTAAAATTATGGTTTTATTTGCTATGGGGAAAAGTTATTTTATTGTTGAATTTCTTTTGATTGTCTAGCATAATGTGTTGCTTTTTTAGGTTACTTTCACACAAGTCATTTGATGCTCTTGTTTGGTTCAGACCAAAAGCGGTCTTTATGTTTTTTGTTTTGCGTGGTGTGCCTTCACATTGTGCTTTTTTTGCAAGCCCAAACAGCACAATGTGTAAGTAAGCTGTAAGCAGACAGTACAATATACTGAAATTGTACCTGATTTGAGCACAGCGTTGGCATCTTACATGCTACTTTGAAATAAACTGGTTAAAACAAGTTCATTCATGATTTAATAAGATGGGCATTTGCAGTTTCAAAAGGACCAGGTTGGTTCAGGAAGCTGTTTTATTGTAATAAACAAAATTATCATCTGAAGCCTGCATTCTGTATTTACTCATATTATCTTTGTCTAATATTAAAATTGGTTTCCATTATAATCATGCGCAAAACTGTTCTATCCTGCTAATGTAGAAAAACACAATTTTGAAATTGCGGTGTTACCATTAAATAAGAGAGTTAAATTCACATGTGAATAAGTTAGTCAATAAAAGCATGAAACACCACCACTTCCTGTTATCTCATCTTCTTTGTGGTTTCTGCCAGTAGCATCCAGTTGCTGATCATGTGACTCGTGTGATGCAAAAAAAAAAGTTCCCATTGGAGTTTTGTGAAAAACGCAACAATACAACCAAAAAACTCTCATTTTAGAGCAAAAACTTTTTTATCAAAAAACTTATTTTTTCAAAAATAGCTGTTTTTCCATTAAGTGAATTTATTCTTGTAATTCCAATTTGCACATTTATATGGTTGATGGAAATGCAGTTAACAACAGCAAACCACTTTTTTCCCAGCTCTGTAGCTAAACTGTCTGTTCTAACAGAAAATGCAGCACCTGCCCCTGTTGATGAGTGTTTCCTTTTTTTCCTGTTCAGCTCCCAAGGTTGCACCGGTTAATGTGAGCGGTGGTGGGGGAGCTCGAGGAGAGCTTGTCATTACGTGGGAGGTGAGTGGATGATTTTTGACCGAGCGTTTGCTGTGGCAGAGTGTCCTCCCTTTGATGGGAGATGAACTCTGGCAGAGTTACTGTTCCTGCAGAGGACCAGCTTTGGGTGCGACTGCTTTTTAATTAAAAGTGGAGCCTTTTCTGATTTGCTACCTGCTGACTCCATATGTCGCGTAAATCTAAATGAGGATGCCGAGCCTGAGCCAGTTACAGCGTGTAAATCTGAACTTTGGTGACGACTTTACGTTTTGTGGATCATTCAGTTCCTTGGAAAAGTATTTATACCCCTTAAAGGTTGCAGCAGTTTATATAAAGACAAGAGAACAACATGTGTGGGTAACGCTAGAGTATTCACAGGATGGAACTTTTTCCTCATTTTCTCACAATACAGCCACAGCTGATATTCTGCTAATGTGCTAAGAGCAGAACTAATTTTTAGCTTAGCACTTTACCGTTTTCGCTAACTATGAAAACGTTTAGTTCACTCAGTTTGCTCTAGATCTTTTTTTCCAAGTAAATTATATTTTACACTTAGCTCCTTTGTTAACTTACAATTGAATGAAGTTCAGCATCTGTCATTCTTCAAGTGATTAGACATTTATATCCATGCTCTTTTTCGAAGTTTGTGAAAACAGTTTATGCAGCATTTCCTTTTCCTCTTCTCATGTTCTCCACCCAAAGTCTGCAACGGAGTTGGTAAAATTCAACAATAGTAAAGCTGAAACTTGTATTTGAATCCAAAGATTCCCTTCCGGTGAACCATGCAGGAAGGTGTGCAATAACAAATCAGACACTGTTGAGGGCGGTATACTGTATTGTAACATCTGTTGTGTCGTTGACATTGATGAGTTCAGCTTTGTGGATACAACTCGTGCTTTGGGTATTCAAGGACCACATATCCCTTCAAAGCATCTCTATGCCGTACTTTATATTAACAAAAATCCAAATGAAAAGTATGAAGTCTTTGTGGTTTTAATTTGGCAAGTTGTTACAAATGTTTGAATGGTTTGGTTGTTTCTCTAAGGTTGTGTTGGCAAAAGTTGGTTTTAGACATTGTGAACGTTGTGGATCAAGCTCTCTTCTTCAGTTTGATCATAGGTGTTTATTTGTTTTCCTCTTCTCTCAGCCGGTTCCAGAGGAACAGCAGAGTGGAGAGGAATTTGGCTATCTCGTGGCTTTCCGGCCGCAAGGCAGCAGCACCTGGATCAAGACGGTGCTGGCTTCGGCCGACGTGTCCAGATACGTGTACAGGAACGACAGCGTTGCGCCACTGTCCCGTTTCGAAGCCACTGTGGGTGTGTACAACAGTGTGGGGGAGGGGCCGTTCAGCCGGATTGTAAAAGTGCTCTCTGCAGAGGAAGGTGAGACGTTCGCTTTGGAAACAGGAAGAATACACAATGAGGACGGAGATTCCAGAAGGGGTGTGGTTGTGCTATTAATCGAGGCAATGTATAATTCATATGTCTGTCCTCCACAGAGCCTTCCGCCGCTCCATCGAGAGTATGGGCTCATTCCATCTCTGCCTCTGAGATTGAGGTGTTCTGGGAACCAGTTCCTCCCAGGTCCAGCACTGAGAACATCATAGGGTACGAGGTATGAAGCAGAACAAGGACTATTCAGAACCAGTGTAAATCCCACAATGGCTCACCATGTAATAAGCTTCCATATTTTGAGCATATCTGTGGAAGTCAGGGGTGTCCAAAGTGCGGCCCCTCAACTGCAGTTCAAGACTGATACAAATTTGGACATATGGTTGATGCAGATGGAGACTTTTTATTTATAATCAAGGTAAATTTTTTGTATATTTTAAATAAACTAAAACACAACAACCAAAAACAATAAATAAAAAGGAAATAAAAACCGCAAACAACTGAAACCATAAATATAATGGATTATGAAGTCGTAAACAAAATTGCCCTTCAAAAAATATTAATCAGAATAGAAATTGAGCTAATTTTAATTTATCATGCAAATATTTTTTTGTGACTATTGCAAAAGATGAAACTTACAAAACAAAACTTTGCTTCATTTTTGTAGACTGGAGGTCTCCAAAAATTGTTAAAAATGAAATAAATAGAGGAAAGTATGAACATCATATATCATTCCCATCAACAACAGCCTCTCTGCTGAGGTGTAGCCGGGGGAAAACTGAGATAAAAATACCGTTTGCTGCTGGAACCCAGATATCTTACTTTTGAGGCTATGCCCAGGTGGCCTGGCCTGTGCAGAGACGCATGGAGCCAACTACATCGTTATCCACATCTACTGTTGTAGGATGAGAGCAGAGCAGGCTTGAAACAGGAATTTCAATCAGTATATTTACTGCAATGACTTTCAATTTTTTTACAAAAATTTTTTTTGTTTATTCATGATTATGCATGATTTTGCAAAAAAATAAAAAATACACCATGTATTTCTATTTTGACGAATTTTCTATGTCCACTAAAACTCTTAACTTTCCTGTATTTAGCTACACCCATCTTTCCTCAAAGATCACCTTCGCTGCCTTTGGTGCCAAAAACAGAACAGGATCTTGTAATTGTGTAAATAGGATGATAATTTGCATCATTACTTTTCTACAAGCAGGAGATTTTATCTGACTTAACTTTAGACAGTGAGAAAAATGTGAATGTGTTTTTTTTAATTTTATTTGGTGTATGTAAACTTCTGGTTTCAACTGTGCATTCTCAATAGAATCCATGACGCTTGTGGCTTTAAAATGACAAAATGTGACAATGTCCAAAGGGTATGAATACTTTTGCAAGGCACTACACTGACTGGGCACCTTTCACAAGACGGCACCTTCCTTCCTGGAGTCCTTGAAATAATTGAAATGGAAACTTTGTAAGCTGAGGAAAGTACAGGAATAACCTCCCTCTGAGGCTCTGGGAGCTGCTCCTGAATCTCCCTGAAGAGGCTGAACAAGGAGAGTGAGACCTGAGTGCTTCACCCATTCATTATGTCCTGTCCAAACACTTTACCAGAACTCACAGCCTGACGAACCTATTGTGTATCAGAGGCTTGTAGCAAAGAGGAACAGAAAAATGGATGCCTGGTTTGATTGTTTTTCAGAGTCATTGTTTTCGTTTTAAATCTTAACTCGTTCACCTCTTTACAAAATACATTTATGTGAAACCGGGAAGAAATACAACAGTAGATGCTACATGGATCAGAACTGTAACAATTGGAGTACCGTAGGTTAGGGGTCCCAGCCCATTCAACACCTGTGGGACCAGCGTCAGTGAGCTGTTGGTACCAGAATGACCAATGCAACCACACTGGCTGATCTGGAATAGTTGAAGAATGGTTTGGCATAATGCAGGAGTGAGTGAACAGAATTATAAGCCAGATTGATGTGGCTGAGTTACAGTTCTTTGCTACTGTCCACCCAATAATTGTTGGGGGTTACATTACATGAGCCACCACAATCAGACTGAAGTGACACAGAACTGGATATGGGCTATAACTGTCATGCTCCTGAACCAGACCATGTTAGAAGTGACTTAAAGGAGAAAAGTACTGGGCTGTTGCTTGGTGTCCAATTTTTCTCTTTAGTTAAGTTATTTTTGAGTTTTATTTAGAAATTAAGGCCCCAGAGTGCAGACACACAAAAAACTAGCCTGGCTGTCACCTTCCTATGCAAATCCACTTGATTCTCATCTCTCTTCAGAGTTTTGTCTAAAATTTCTCCCACTGAGCTCAATTTCTCCGGTTGAATTTCATCCAGGCCAATCAAAAAACAGGAGGAGGAGTTATGAATGATGAAGTTGAGTTTCTGCGCTTTTAGAGTTGTAGTCTTCCTGTAGTTTGTAGTTGTAATTTGGCAATGGCAGCGGAGTAATTGAACGAAGCCATTCAGTGCGTGTTGGCAAGACTTCCAAATATTGAGCAATTACAGTCAGAGCAAGAGGAATGTTTAAGACATTTTAACTGCAGTAAAGATTTCATGGCCCTTATGCCCTCTGGGTAGTTTACAGCACTTGCAATTTCTGGAAAGCTTTGTACAATAGCTCCTTTCATGTTTGGCCAAACGTTAGTGGTTGGGTAAAATCAGATCCAATCGTTTCAAACTTAAGCAAGGCCACGCCTCCAGGCAGCAATAGTGACTCTGTATGAAGCAAAGTGTAGACCAAGGAGCTGTTTTTTATTAGGCTAACAAAATGCAGGTTTGAAGGTGAAGTTTCTGGAGTTTGTCATTACTGGGAGAGCCATGGGTGTTGTCTAAAATCAGCTTCGTCAAGAGGGAGATTTAATTTTCCAGAAGGACTAGGCATCGGTCCACACTGCCGAACATACCTATAATAAGCCCTGTAGAGAATCCATGGGGTATTGTCGAAAGAAAGATCAGAGAAACCAGAACAGAAAACGCAGAAAAACCGCAGACTTAATGCAGTACTGCATTGGTGCAGTAATTAATGCCAAAGAAACCCCAACGGTTAATCTAAAGTAAATGGACATACTCTCGTTAGACCCGCATTTCTGTATAAAAACATCTTTAGTATTATTTGCCTTTATCAGTCTTACAAAACATTGTGAATTTCTGGGAAACAGAATCTTAGGCTTTCATTAACTGTTAGCTCTAACCACAAAAAGCAGTTATATTTATTAGCCTTATATGTTTAAGGTCCACCTGTAGGTTTGCTATTAACTGAACTTCTTAATCACAGGCAGACATCTATAGGTTTAATTACAGCAGCCATAAAATGATGTGGTCCATTTACAAAGGACGATATCTATCAGATCCAAATAAAGAAATGTTGATGAAAAGAAAACTCCAGAATAATTTGTTAGTCAAATGTGATAGTTCAGTTGTATGGTGCCATAATATAATACATATTCCCTGTAAAGTTTTCTTCAGAGTCCCTCATGTGTTTGAGTAATAAATGTTCTCATAAGGAGAAAAGTAAGAAGAGTGCTCACTGGTTTGTCTGTGTTACCAATAAGGAACCATAAAGCCATTTAACATTCCTGTTTTTTGTCCAGACAGTGTGGTTACATAATGTTACAATCATTATTACTATGTGGAAGTGCATTTCTGCTTTCCAGGATGTGGCCCCATAAGCTGTTTATGTTACAAAAAATTGTTTTAACTGACTTTTCTCCTTTCAAAAATAAAGAAAAAGCTATTTGTGGTTTACTTGGTTTAATATTTCAAAGATATGTATGGTTTATGTCTTAATGTTCAGTATTTGACCTTTAGACATAGTATAACACAGAACATACCTTGCTGAGCACATCAAAATAAAGTAAGGCTGCTTTGGACTTTATTCAGTATGTAAAGAACTCCGAACTACACACTCAAATATTGAGCCTAAATCACAAAAAAAGAAAAACCTCTGCTGTACTGTTCCTCTAATATCTCACAATGACATTTAAGTATGCAGCAAAAAAGTAAAATCTTGTAAAGAACTAATTCTTCCATGTGGACGTTTAAAATCTTAGCAGAGGAGCAAAAACTGACCCGCTCTCTTCAACCGTTTCAGTTATTTTCCAAAGAGAGTCTGGAAAAGCAGCTATAATTGAAGTGCAGTGGGGAAAGAAACACTCTAGATGAATGTGTGTGTTATCAGCAACTCCAGCCCTGCTGCTAATCTGCCTTTCCTGAGCAAGATGCCTGAGAACCTCCGTGCCTCCAGCTGAATAAGTACCTGCTCTCATGCCGTCTGTTTGACATTTCCTGTCTGCTTCCCCTATCTGGTGTTGAGGTCATAAATGATCTCCCTATAGATACCGATTCTGACATACTCCTAATCCTCATACTCATGTCGTTCGCCTTATTACTGATTGCTTTAAGATTAAATATAATTTAGAAATTTGAAAATGTGACTTGGACTGCTTGAGGATTTGTGCTGCTACCATCCAGTGCTGATGTTTTTCTTATTTTTAGAATCTGATACTGCTTAGCAATAAGAATGATGGTTTATGCATCTGATCTTAGAGGCAAAACATATTTTTACATTGTTCCCATAATAGTTTTTTACTATAGTTGGCCTTTTATTCAATAAAACATAAAAAATAAGATTTAGGAGGTGTATAAGGATGTGTAGTAACTGTGATTACTTTGATTCAGGTTCTCTTTTGGGAGGGAAGCTCTGAGCAGCGTGAAGCAGACAGGGTGAGGGTTACCGACAGCACGGCGCTGCTCTCCGGTTTAAAGAGCAGTACGGTCTACCTGATCTCAGTGAGAGCCCAGAACAGTGCCGGACTTGGACCCTCTAGCCCCTCCATCAGCGTCGCCACCAAGAAACCACGTGGGTGCACACCAAACACCAGACAGGAATCCATCATCTTCTCTTATTTGCTTGCAACATCGTTTTCTGCTCTTTACTTTTTCCTTTATGACCAAACAGTTAAAATCCCATCTGTCTGTAGAATTAACACGTTACTGCAGGCTTCACAGCAGGTAGCTAATGTGATGGTCAACTAGCTAACTACTTGTCAGACTTCCAGTGGTATTTTTAAAAGTACTTGTATTCAGTACACAAGGTATGTTTATTTTAGAACTATATAATCTTTTTAAGGAAAAAACAGTAAGCTTTTTCAAATACTAAAAACATTTAAAAGGGCAGTAAAGTTCAGGCTGACTTATGCATGTGGTTCATAGCTGCGATCCATTTTTCTTTTATCATTTTTTTATCCCAGCTGAAATTTCAGAAAAAGGTCATATTTGTCCATGATATGCGGAAATGAAATGGCTTCTTTGCCAAGAGATTTTCTGCTGCTCATGCTAACCTGTGCCCAAGGCTGAAGTCACTTCCACCTGGTATCTGAGAATCAGAAGTGGAGCACATAGGAGAGGAACAAGCTGCTGGGGCTCATGTGAAAGTTGCAGAGTCAGATAGCATCACTTTGTGAAACAAGGGAACAGGTCCTGTGATGTTCAGTTTTAGATTTTAGACATTATTCTCCCTGGAAACGGTTGGTCCCCTCATTCAGACATTACATTATCATGCAAAATATCCAGCGCTACTGATCAGGTAGATCCGTTTACATTTACAGTAGGATTATCCCCTCTGTATGGCTAAAATCGTTTTAATAAAACTGGTGGTTTGACTCAATTAAAATATTTTATGGCGTTAATCACATTTTAATCGCAAACGATATATCAACAAAATAAGCAACAATCTCAATTGAAAAACTGTTTTTGCTGCTAAATTATTGAATAAGTAGATGTATGAGTTCCACGACAGAAATGTATTGTTTTTATTCAGTTATTTAGATTAGTCAGTCATCAGATTGGTGCCAAGTGTTATTATAATCATTCAGCTTTGAACTGTTTCAGGAAGAATTGATCATTCATGGAACATTTTTGAAAAAGTCCTTCCTAAATAATGCTGACTGTGGATGCTGACGTTAGCATGAGAGGCTATATTAGGCTTCAATAGCTTCATTGATAGGTTAACTCCAGCAATTTGCACACAATAGTCTTTTCCAGCATCCAATCAGATCATTAAGCAAAAGTGGTCTAAGTGAAGCGACTTTGTCCTATTGCTGTTGTTTGCAGCTGTCGCTTGTGTGTCAGGTACACCAGCGTTCCAGAAACACATGAATACAAAGGTTTCACTCAGAAATATTCTGTTAAAAAAAAATAAATAAAAAGTGACCAATTTTTAACACTTTACAATCCATATTAATAAATCAGACCAGAATGTGACTTCAGTATAAAATGTTTTCTGAGACATCTGAAAACAGGTTTGATGTGCAGAATCAACATCTTTCTATGTGCAGTCTGCTGCCTCACTTACAGGAAGTTTCAAGGGTCTGCATACATATTAGAGCAGACGCCAGAAAAGACCTTCAGAACTTTAGTGCAGTTTTTCGAATATCTTTAAAAACCAGGAAACCTATCAGATGTATCCTGATGGGTGAGGCGTTAATTATGGTTCATCAAAAGTGAGGGCTTCTGTAGTGAAAACTATTGATTTGATGAATTTACAGCTTTACAAAAACAACTGCATATGACAAGATGCTCTCAGAACATTGCATTAAATCTTAATATGCATTTTTGCACTCAAGGATGATTGTAAATTTTCTACTAAAGGTATGTTTGGCCGTTTTCTTCAGTGGTTTTCTAAAAGATTACAGGCTGATAAATATGGGAAATGGAAAACCAGTTAATTGAAACAGAGGAAATGTAGATACATATTATGAGTTTTTAGACTATTAGACAATTTTGGCAAAATGCAGGACTTCAATAAAGAAAAATTCCTATAATCAGCGGTGGTCTGACAGCTGTTACTACTTCAGATTTCTTTTCTTTCTACTCTGGAATGTACTTTCATTCCTATTTTCACTTGATTAAAGTTCCTTTATATAATTAGAGCTTTGACTTTCTGTCAGTAAAATGAAATTAAACAAAGATTTCTCTTACGCAGTATTTTAATTATTGACCATGATTGTTTTTCAGTCCTTTATATCTGAATCAATGTTTTGGTAATATTAAAAAAACTCAAGGAGCCAAGGTCTTAATGTTAAAAGGACCAGTGTGGAAGCTTTTGTTTTTCTTTTTTAAGCCATTCTGTTACAGATTTGTTGGCGAGGGATCAGGTGAACTGAACCCATGAAAATATTTCTATCTCTGTTGATAGAAAAGCATAAAGGTCTTCTCGCCTTTCTTTCAAAGCAGACAAAACATGACAGAAGCTGGACCAGAATAAAAAAGGGATGGTTTAATAATTCTATTCTTCTCTTGTCTTTGAAAATAGACATGTTTCAAAATAAAGGAGCGTCTTCTGAATATCTGTGGCATCTGAGGGGAAATGAACAAAATCTGAGGTCAGGTCAAAAGTTTTAATCGTATGAAAAAGATACGTGTTATACACCTTCTTTTTTGCGTGTCTCACTATTTCATATCAAAGACATTTTACTTTGAAAGGTATGCAGAGAATATAAAAACTGTTTTTAAATGATGAATTCATTAAAGGTAAAAGTCAAGCTAATAACTGAACTGAACCTTAACTGCTAAGTATTTTCACTCGCTTGAGGGCGTCCGAAGATGAGTAAAGCTGTAAAGGGAAGATGGAAACACATTTGTCAAATATGTTTTGATGTTCTGAACTTTCCCAGTCATCGGTGGTTCTGTGCCTTACCTGAGAAAAGTCCAAAACTCCAGCATGGAGAGGAGAACTCTCTCCATTTTTTCTGATTGCAGCCTCTCCATCTGGTTTGTGACAGCTATGTGTATCTGATGAAATTATGTTTTGTGTAGCCTGGTTGATTTTGCTCCAAACCAGTAGATGAAAATAGTCCTATTTTGCATTTTTCGTTTTTATGAAACTCTTTTTGGTTCACCTGTCCTTAATGTTTTCACTTTTTCTCAGCAGACAAACACATGACTGATTAGTGCCTGACCTGTAGAAAACTCAAATCGCCATTGGATAGTTCCATGTCCCAAACCAATGCTGAGCAAAAACAGAGCAAAAGTTTATGTCACATCTGCCAAAATACATGTTGAGGATCCCTAGGTATTGTTGGAAAATATTCCGTGAACGGAAGAAACGTCCACAAAATTGAATTTGGTGGTATGTGTGTGTTGGTTTTGCCACCAAGTATGATGAAAGCAGTTTTTAGGATTGAGAGGGTTAGGGGTTAGGGTTAGGGTATCTTATCTGAAATCACTGTGATTTCAGATAGCTAAATCATACTACCATTGAAAACCTGCATTTTGTAATTACACACTATCGGTCTGATATTAAAATCTATTGGATGATTTGAAACATTTATGTGTGACATAAAAGCTATTATATTAAAAAAAAAATTAAATTGCTTTAGTCATAAGAAGTTGGAGTGAGGTTTGGAAACATGGGGAGTTTCTAGTGTTTCCACTAGTGTTAAAAAACACAATTTCCCAATTGCAGTGTTTCCATTCAATAAGAAATGCAGTTAAAATTGCATGTGAATAAGTTCATTCATGCAGTAAGTCATTAAAAAACCTGCAGCACCATCATCCTCCAACCCACTTCCTGTTGTCTTCGTCTTTTCCTCCAGCGGTAACAACCAGCTGCTGATCACATGACTCGTGCAACTTATAAAGTACATGAATTTTGATGTAGCCAAGAAACTACTTCAACTTAGTGCAAAAACTATCAAAAAACCTGAATTTTTTCAGAGGTCCTGTGTTTCCATTAAGCAAATTTATTTTTGCAATTCCGATTTGTGCAATTATATGGTCAATGGAAACGCAGCTATTGAGTTGATCATGAAAAAAAATTCTAGAGTCAAAACGGAGGCCATCTGTTCAATTGACAGGAAACCAACCACAGATTGGCTGAAAAGAGAAATGAAGATATCGCAAAGTCCAGAACCAAACCTGAGTGCAGCCCTATTAGATGACCTCAGTGTTATGAAAAAGTGTAGATCAAAATTCTCCTACAATGATGTGAGAATCTAATACAGAAAACAACTAATTCATGTTGATGCTGCTAGGAAACGTGAAGCTACAAGCTAATGAAACATGAGGTGCACTCATTTTTTAAGTGACTGAGCACACAGATAGGACTGATGTGATTCTGGGTTGAATGAGGACAAAAGAGATCTCTTACCACTCTTAGCACTTGTTTTATAAAAAAGCAGCGGTAACATTTGAGGCGAGACCTCAAAGGCGAATAAAATAAAGCTTCATCTTTTTCTCTGTGCAGCACTACAAATGCTTTACTCTGAGTCCTTTCTATGGCTGTAATTCCAGAGTGCAGCTATTCTTATTCAAGTTTTCAATGAACGCTCCAAGGTCTTGCTGTTTTTACACCGCAGAATAATTTCTACATTTTTAGTTCTGAAACAGGTCTGTGTTTTTGATGCTCTTTTTAATGTCGCTTCTTGAATATTTAGACATTACGCTGGCATTTAAATCATCACAGATCAACATACAAATGCAAAATAATTTTTACAGCTGTTTCACATTTTGTCACATTACAACCACAAGCTCTGTATTTACTGGGATTTTATGTGACAGACCAACAGAAAGTAGTAAATCTAAAAAGAAATGGTGTTGTGTGCATATTAGTCCCTCTTTTCTCCAATATCATTGGAGATGTGTGTAGTTTTGGGTGTTTTCACTCCTGACAGTCTGGTAGATTTGGTTCCCTTGGGGAACAAAACTACATGTTACATTTTCAATGTGAAGTGAAGTAAACCCTTTGATCTAACTCTTTACATTCCGTGGGGCCGCTGCACCAATAACCATTGAAGGAGGCAACACCAAAACATCTGAAGAAGAAACTGAGCTCAACTTCCTTCTTCACCAAATGTAAACAAAATGGGGTTGCGTCAGATTTTATAGGTTGTAGAATTTCTCTTTTCTGACCACAAGTTATATCCGGCTAGCGCTGGACGCGCGTTTGTCTTGGTTAGATTTACTCAGGATTCCCTTCACTACAGTCTGCTCCCTGCTTTTGGAGCGGTCGCTGGTTCGCTTAGCGACATGCGTTGGAAGCCATGTGAGTTCACTTCAACCAAGGTTGGAAATGGACCAAACTTTGCCCTTTTGGTTTGCATCAGAGTTCCAGTGCGTATTCACACCCCCCCAGACCTACCAGCTGTTCTAGTCAAACAAACAAGACTTTGATTAAAGTGGACTAAATAGGGCTGGCGTGAATTTCCCCAATCCACCTAGTTGCACAGATTTGTTAGGGTGAATTCACACCAGCCCTGTTTAGTAGCTTTTTTTTATTCATATGTTTATTGATATTTTTGCATATGGAACAAAGGTATTTACATATTCCAGGGTGTAAATGTGTTGAGCATAAACAAACTGTTTACACCATTGACTTTAAGATGCATGTTTTCAAGAACAAAGAACACACACAGAACACCTCCAATAGTAAAACACAGTGAAATAAAACTAATGGTAAAAACACACACACATGTACACCTCTGAAAAGAAAAGAAAAAAAATAAAAATAAAAGGAAAGAAGGAAAGGCGGATGGTGGTTTGATGGTTGATCCACCATCATTTGTCGACTTCAACCAAAAATCAACGATTCTAACTATTTTTTAACGTTGATTTAACATCGTGTGCTAACTGGGTTGTCTACTTTTTATTAATTCTGTCAAATCTACAAGAGTTGAATGAACTAGAGCTATTTTTTAGCACTTAAAAATCTGAAAGAAGAAAAAGACAGGAGTGGGAACTCTTTCCCAGCAAGCTTAGCACCACATTGAGATGGAAGTGTGTTACATTGATCAGACTCTTGGGTGTTAACATAATTGTTTATTTTAATGCATCTGGTAGTCTGCACAGCTTGAGGATAATGTTCTGTTCACACTAAATGTTTTTGAGCAGAATTTATTGTGATGTTTAATAAAATTCATTATCAGAGCAGAAATTTTGTTCATACAATTTGAAACTAGTTTAAATTAAAATAAAGTAAAATAAATAGTTGTTTTAGCCTGATATTGTAAGTAAAAATCATAGAGATGTGTGCCCCTTAACTAGGTGAGGGCAGTTTTTTTTTCTTGCATACTGTGAAATAATTATTTGGTTTAATGTGCATCATTAAGTTAAAACTCACAATTCAAGATTAATAAACTTAAAAAACAATGTTTAGACAACTTGTCTCTTGTTAATCAATTTCATGAACTATAATGCGAGTTAAAACCAGTGTTGTCTTAAAATGCATTTTCAAGGCAGAAGGTGGATTTTTATTTTCAAGTTAAACCACCGTCAAATGTTTTACAGTGTAGATTGTGAAAACACCCTTGAAAAACAGAAGCTAATGGTATCTCTGGAGGAATTGCACAGCTCCACTGCTCATGTGGAAATTTATTTTAAACAAATCTGACCTTTGTGGAAAATTAGCAAGAAGAAAACCATTGTTGAAAGAAAACTCAGAGGTTCCACTTGCAGTTTACCAAGAATTCATAGCTTGAGTGCTATGGATTCTTTGTACAGCTTCTGGAGAATTCCACAGTTTTAAACAATATTGACAGAATCTGAGCACTACTGAGGTGCTTAATTGAAAAAAGAGCATATATAGGCATGATTGCTGCTTCAGGGTGGACTTTAAATATTATCCCTTTTAATCAGTGGTTTCACACATGAACAAAACCGATGAACAGAAGCACGAGTCTTCTGTTACTTCAGTAAAAATCAGCTAAAATCTGATTTAATTCAAATACTTCATGATTAAAAGATGGCCTACCGCAGAGGCAGAAAACACCATGGATAACATCGCTTTAGTCATTCATTCATTAACATTGTCCGTTATAATTTGCATATCTTACAGCACCAAGCCAGCCTCCGGGGGTCATTGAGTGGAACCTGACCAACTCAAAGATCTTTCTGAAGTGGGAGCACGTCAAGGCGTCGCAGAACGAATCCGAGGTGACAGGATACAAGGTGAGTTTTTCCAGAGAAACGGGAGAAGTGTGGAAACAAACGTGGCCTCGGCAGCTGTCATCTCAACAAATGGCTTTCTCATTGCGGAGGAGAAACGAACCTCGGCAACCTCGGTGTTACAATATGGATTGGCCCTGTCTGGCCCCTTCAAAATTAAAAGATCTGTCCCTGATGATACAACGAAGGGCGTCAGGCTGCAGAGAGAATTCAGCTTCTTCTAACCAATACAGCGCTGAAACCCATTTGATCCACTTTGCATACTTTGTGTGGACGAAAACAGTTTTTGATTATTATTTTCACAAATATATATTTCTTCTCCCGAGATATGCGGCCTCGGTCATTTAAAGATAAGCCTCCTGTGGAGCTGTGGTATAAGCTCCACAGGAGATATGCCTCGTTTATTAAAATGCCTGATGCAAATCCCTGTGTTTCTAATATGTTTTCATATTTTCCAAACTATGCATCCAATTTTCCGTCTTCATGTTTCCTTCAAGGGTCAACACAGGACACTTTTATAACAAAGACACATTATGACTAAATGGCTTAAAATAATGCCAAAGGTCCTGTTTCATGTCCTCGTCTTATTCAGTCTTGACTCACTAGAACAAATTATGTCCTCAAAAGACATTTTGAAATCTTAAAAGGCTAAAAGAAATTAGCATTTGACCACAGTGACATTTCTGAGAGTAGCCCTATTTGGGTCATTTTACAACTCATATCTGGGTCAAATATGGATCAACCCAGCACTGGACTAGTTTAACAAAATAGGGTTGGATTATGTTTTTGACGGAATTTACTGAATTAGGTTTTCTCAAAAAATAAGTCAGTGACTTAACATGATATTAATTTTAGCAAAAAGGGGGATGAAAAGACTTTTTCTTATATTGTTATGAACATTTTAATAATATGTTAAGTTGTAAAGTTTACATACAGCTCACAATATCCAGATCTCTGGTTACATGACTGTGTTTTGGGAAACTCAGACTCTATAAATATTTTTTTGTAAAGATCTCATAAATCTCACTTGTGAAACCTGAAGACCAAAGACTGTTGTTTTCATGTTTACTTAATCTTTTATTAATGCAAACCAAATTGAAACCTTTTGTGTTTTCATAAATCAGATGTTCCTTAATCTCAAACCATGTTTTAAAAGAAAGATATCGTAATTTAAATTCAGTCCAAAATCATAAAAAATTGATTTTAATGATTTTGAAAATCATTAAAATAAATTGCTTTATTTTTGGGCTAGTAGTGAGCTGTAAAGCAGATGCTAACTTTATTGTCATTAACAACTAACAGTTGGCTGGTCATTTACAAGCTGAACTCAATTATATAAAAGTTGGATAAAAGGTGACATGATCGTTCTGACTGAACGCTTTGAAAACTATTTAATATGATTTAGTGCAACTTGGGGCAGTGGCACAAATTTGATTTTTTGGGGCTGAAAAGATCAGAATTAGGCTTGCCATGAAAATACAAGATATGGATCCCACATAGGTAAAAAAAATAAAATAAAATTTGGGTTAAGATCGTATTTGCCTGCTGTGTGATCATAGCCTAAGAGTCTCAAGCATGGACACATCAGTGTGTCAAGCTGGCAGCATATAGCTTAATATCCGACAGCCAGTGTTTTACCACAGAATTACCAGATTAACAGGTTTGCAAGACAGAATAAACTTTGACAAGGGTTTAATCGTAGTCCTGCCATGTTTTGACATTGATTATTGGTGTAATTTTGTGGCATTAGAACTCATTACCCCCTAACCTAACTGCCTGCTAGTGTGGACTTTCTGGGTAATTCTTTGGTCAAAAAGTGAATCCAACTTAGCTATCACTTGTTTGAAGAAGCTAATTAGCAGGTGAAAGGGCAGTATTATCTCAAGTGAACTAGCCCTAGCCTTGGTCACTGGCGTGACATTTTGTCATCAACACAACTAACTGACATTAACAATGATATCCAGCATCATTTGATCATCTTACCATTTCTTATGTCAGCATGTGAAAGAAGTCTGATTGTTTTATTATAGAGTGATGAGTCTTCTCTTAGACTAGCGGTTCTCAACGTGGGCAGTACCGCCCCCCAGGGGGTGTTCAGAGGACGGCAAGGGGCGCTGGCGGACATTTTTACAAAAGTGGGGCGCTGGGATGCCTTTGGGGGGCGTTTGGTCGAAGGTAAACTTTACACCTTAAATGCACAACAATACCAGTTTAGACTTTGAGCAACTTGGTAAAACTGTATTGTGTAACATTAAATCACAGTTGCTTGGCTGCAACTGTATCGATGGCAGCTCTTCTTCTAGTCAGTGTTTGTTAGCTTCTTGGCGCAGCTCCGTTCTCCTGCTACTGGTAGCTAAAATCACGATACCCTCACTGTGTATCCCTCTGAAAAATGAACCCATTTAAATAAAGAAATCCCTCCATGGGTGATACCACGATAGAGAGCGTTCATTTTATAGCGTTAACATCGGAGGTGTAAGTGGTCCGGTATGAAACGGGGGTGATAGAACAACGTACTACCACAGCACTCGGTGGCGCAACTACACACACACACACACACACCCTTACCTTAGTGAAAGGTAAAACTCGCTACATTTACCTCGTTATGTGCGCAAGGTGAAGGAGCGTAAGGCGCGCTGAAGTGTATGGGAAAATATCATCGGCACACCGCCCCCTCCAGACGGGGTTTTGGCGACCCCTCTGGTGCTGCGCCCCTATGCGTTGCATGCGCTGCATACCCACTTTTTGCGCCACTGACAGCACTTTTAAATTTCAATAATCAGAATACAAAAATTGTTTCCGTTTTAAAAGGTTTATGTCAGTCTGCCTTTTCCCCATCGATACGCTTCCCGACCGCCCTGCACCTTAGGGGCTTAAAAAAATAAAAAAGACGCGCACATTGTGCAAAACTCTGAAACAGGAGAAGCGGGACATAAAACGGAGCGACGAACTAGATGTGAATTATGGCATAAAAACAAAGAATCCGACGCTGAACAGTGAAAAACTCAACATATGATGTGAAACACATCATGACGTTTAGGCGGCTCAGCAGGTGATGAGTGAAGATTACTGGTGGTGAGCGTCAATAAATGATAAAATAAATGTAGCAACAGGAAAGAAACTAAAGTGAGAAATAAACCAAGAGAGGATAATACTAATCAAAGGAAACTAAATGGAAATGAATGAAGAACAAAATGCAAGAATAAACTAAGAAACTAAAGTAAATACAGAGGAATAAACTGGTTTGGCAAGACCTTTTGAGCAATAATTAATACAGAGGATGGTATGGCAAGAATAAACAGACACTATTTCCAGATAAAAGGTAAAATAATATTGTTGAAGTGCCATGGGTTTGTTGAGACCACATCTTGTCATAAATATATCTTACAGACCATAACAGTAAAGAACTTATCACTTATTTATGTTTAATTAGATTTGATATATTTATTTCTTCAATATTATTTTTCACGTCAATGTTAATGTCATGAGGCTGATGACTCCATGACACTTTCAATTTGACTCATTAGGATTTGATTAAGAACCAGATTTGTTCTTTGTAATTTCTGTCCAGTAGAACTATTAATCTATAATCAATAGACAGGTCTATATAAAGATATAATCCATGTTTCTGTCTCATATTTGTATGGCATTAAAAGGACCTGGGACTTTGGTTTTTTCACTAAAAGCTCTGGTTTGCACAATAAATGCCATGTGGGTGAAATTTTATGGATGATACTCTGATGTCCCATTCTCCTGAAGGCAGCACAGAGCTGCACCACCAGAAACCGACAGAAACACTGAAGAGAAGAAGAGTTATGATTAATGTAGGTTACAGTTCTATCCATGTTGTAATGTTCCAGAGCTCAGTTGTTTGGAAATAGTTCAAAGTTTTAACTGGCATGTTGTTCATTTTTTATCTGGTCATTTTGTGGAATATTTAACAACTAGAAAATGGCACAAAATAAGAATATTTTTTCCACTCTGATTGGCTGCTGTTAGGCCTACAAATTTTAACTTGAATGTTCATTGCATTTTTCGTAGACACTTGTGAAAATAATTTCTGTTCCTATGACTTTTTTGTTTTCTGGGAAATTATTTTTGACGAGAAATACAGAAATATGCATAAAAATCAAAACATCTACAATAGTGATAGTAATATTAATGATAAAATAATGGTCAGTGCAAAGTAGCCTGCAAATTCTTTGGAGGGGGCGGGGAGGGACGTGGATAAAGGCAAGGGGGGCGCTGGCCCGAAAAAGGTTGAGAAACACTGTCTTAGACTCTTGTCTAATCCAACAAACTGGGTCACAATTACTGAGCCAACGTTAAAGCTGTTTGAAACTGCCTGGCTCTCTGAACAGAACAAATCCAGTATTTCTGCTTTGTTCTGTTTTTTATATACATTCTGGTGGGGCTGGCCCAAAGTTGTGTGAGATGTTGAGCAGAAATTAATCAAATTACTTGAGTCCTCTCTTCCTGTTGAAAACTTAACAGCACTTCAATACGGATTCAGTTTAATGAGGCCAAGTTTAACTGTCTAAACTTCATATTGTAACTATGGTAACAACTAGAGGTGTGCCGATCGATCGGCCAGCGATCATAATCGGCCGATTTCCTTGAAAAACTGCATGATCGGTGATCGCCCGTCACAGTCTCGTTGCCGATCGCACAAACCAATCACCTCATTTCGCAGCCTGCCTGTGCAGCTGGTCTCCTCTTTCCTTCACACTGCGCAAACGCGCAGCAACAAATCCTAAGCGATGTGGAACTATAACGCACTAAGTTTGCGTGTTGCGGTGGAAAATTGAAGCACGTCAAAATGCATCAACACAACGAAGCTAATATGGCATAAAAAAAATGCCATACTTGACGGAGTTTGGCTACATCGAGGCTCACTGCAGTAAAAAAGACATGGAGGATCAGATAGCAGGTAAAGCAGCGCACAGCTACAAACACTCACCCGGATTAGCATGATGGTCAGAAAGCTAAACAAATAACCCGCAAAATTATTTAAGTCTTTGAGCTGCGATGTAAGACGCTGGTTCTGCTCTCGCTGTTGAACCGCTGCTACGCGCTACAGGTAGTAATATTTCACAGACGGAGCGCCGCTTCTGCTCCACCTGGTAGTGACTCTCACACCGAACCTCTGCTTGAAGCTGCAGCATCTAACTTAAAAAATAAATTTTACATATGTATTAAAACTTTTGCTGTCCAAACATGAGACAGACAATCTCTGAAAAAATAATCGATCTCCTCCCTGTTCTGCATAATTACTCCGCTCAGTCAGAAACAGCCAATCAGAACTAGCAGTAATCAGCTAGCCGCCATGCTATCAGGAAGTTTTCATTTGGTAACTCAGGATTGTTTATTGTAATGGAACCTGTATTTGCCTTTGAATGTTAAGTTTTATGCTTGAATTTTTTGTCAATGTTGAGAGGTTTTATTTTGACTCTTTGCATTATTTAGCCTCTTCAGAGCCTTTATATGTTATCAGACTATAGTATTACCGATAGCAGTACAATTTGCACAATGCCTGTATGATTTTTTCTTGGAAAAAGTTATTAAAAACAAGTTTTTCTCTAAATTAAAGTGAATTCATGGTTCCTTTTTCCACATAATGTAACCTGTAGTGCTTATGATTAAAAAAATAATAATTATGTGATCGGTATCGGTGATCGGACCTCATGGGTGATCGGAATCCGAATCAGCAGGAAAAAACCTTATCGGCACATCTCTAGTAACAACAAGCATAAAATAAAGGTTGAAGTAAACTTGCCAATTCCTTTAAACTCTTAATTTAAAAATGTAAACAATACAAAAAATAATCTAGGCTAAAATCAAAATCTTCTTATTCTCAAAGCAAATATAAAAATGCTAACTCTGGTTTTATGGAAAGCTCTGGATGGCTAAGCAGTGGCCTAGTCATTTCTTCCCCTACCCCAGACGATCATATGAAGATTTTTTTTAATCATTACCAATGTTGTCCTTCAGGTTGTGTATCGCCAGAGCTGGCATGGCAGGACTACAGTACTGCAAACCAATAAGACCAGCGTTGAGCTGGGGGTTCCTTACGGGGAGGACCACGTCATCGAGATCACAGCCCTGACTGAGGGGGGCCATGGAACCAGCAGTGGGCCCATTCACATACCAAAGATGTCCAGTAAGTTTCAAACACTTTGCAGTCTAGAAATGATCAGAGGCAGAAATAGACAGAGGAGCGGTGGGAATGAACCAAACCCCAAAGTGATGCTGTAGGAGCTTTACTGAAGGTCATCAGACTGCACTACAAAACTCCAAAATCAGTGTTTGATTAAACCAGAAATAAAATTAAACATTATTTAAAAACTGTCACTGTCTGTTTTTAGTATGATCTGAGTTTGCTTAAAACAGTGGAGAAACATGAATAAAGCTGCAGTAGGTAACCTTTATAAACCATAGGTTTTTTTCTACATATTTATTACTATTTTGTGACAGTTTAACATAATACAGATATTTATGAAAAAATCAAACACCTCTACCAGCAGAAATACACCGCTTGATCTGAAGCAACCAATCAGAGCCAGGAGGAGGGTCTTAGCGCTGTCAATCACACTCTTATACACGCTGCCCAGACTGTTCAGACCTCACCATAGAAAATGTTTTGCATTTTGCCAAAACTCAGATTAAATCAGATCAAATTGTTCCAACAGATTATTGTAACAATAGTTATAATAAAAATACAAGTTTGACTTCAAACCACTTTTTTTTAGCAATTAATATCTACATCTATCTACATGATGACAGAGACTCTGGAATCAGGAAAACCAGTAGACCTCCAGTTTCCAACAGTTGGTTCCTCTTCATCACATTCTTCATCATCAGAAATATGACTGTCTTCTTAAGAAGCCTCACCATAACAGCACCAGCTGTAATCTGTTGTATTTAGAAAATTATTGTATACAATGTTTGTGATCTAGTGTAAAATAAGCAGTGGGTTACAGCGGATTACTCCAATTACCCACAAGTAAACTGACAGAAACCTGCAGCATGAGAGTACGACATCTTCCATGGTTTAGAAATATCCCGCCTGAGACACTCCCACATGGAAAAGGGCGATATGGAGTTGGAAAATTGAAGTTTTATGATATCTTTTGGTAAAATTGTGATAACAAAAGTAATTACGATCTGTTTATTGCTTCTTTTTTAGGTTTATTGCTTCTTTTTTAGGTTATTATTGCTCAGACAATAATAACCCCACAAATACAAATACTACTCTTAAAATATATTCCCATGTATAACACGCTTCTTTATAGCGTGTTATACACACTATAAAGCGTGTATAACGCTATAAAGCTGGAATAGCGTGTATAACACACTTTATAGCGTGTTATACACATTCCAGTCGTGTATAACACGCTATTCCAGTCATTCCAGTCATTGAATGACTGGAATGTGATTCCAGTCACATTAAGAAGTAATGAGCCAAACCACACAGTAACTGCATTGAATCATGCTTTCAAATGTAATATGTGTAGCCCTCACTTAAGCAATGTTGGTAAATAAGTGAGTTTGGGTTCTTTATTTCAGTATACTCTCTTAACTATTTAATTTTAATCTCTCTCTAATACTTTTGGATCGATCAGCATTGGACGTTACTAAAGTAAGTTACACTTCACACCATGTAAACCATACAAACCCTCCTTTAATTAGGCAAAATAATAATAAAATAAAGAAATGGCAGGTTTTGGGTTTCAGGCAACACAGAAAAAAACAGAGTATTACAATGAATCTGCATATACCCCCACTGTTGTAAAACCTAAATCTAATGCCGGCAGAAAATACACCTTACGTTGCAGGCCTGTGTAGATGCTCGAATGTAGGAGTCCCACCGACTCAACAGTCCAGAGCCTCTTCACTCAAAGAGCAAAAATATTAAAGTGCAACTCAGTACCTTGATAATCGTGATTTCCCACAGATGAATCCTTCGTCCTGTGGTCCAAAAAGACCTCTCGGCAGCCTGAAGAAACAGCAGTTCACGAACGATGCAGTTGTGTGGTTTCCATGTGCTCTCCACGTGCTCCACCAGGCCCTCAGTTCCCACGTTGCCAGAGGTACTCTGAGCGACACGGGCGCTCAGAGTGACTATCTGGAGTCCGAGTCCTAGTTTCCCACGTAGCCAGAGGTACTCCGAGTGACGCGGGCACTCAGAGTGACTATCTGGAGTCCGTCTCTCGTTATCCTGTCCGGTAACGATCTTCTGTAGCCCTTTAAGTTTCACTCTAACTGCGAAACAGCAGCTTACAGCAGTCCATATTAGCGAACAGCTAGGTTAGCTTCGCTCTAGCTCTCGAGTACATACAGCGACAAAGAAAACACAGTCCAACAGCTTCTCATTGAAACTCTGTGTCCTGCTAACTTGCATACTGTATATTTTAACTTCTCCTGACGACAAGTTTGTGGTTACTCACATTGAAACCAGCTAACTGTTCCTTTTCCGCTATCTCCTCTCATGCCGAACCAAACTCTCACGCTCAACCCAACTCTTCTTCTCTTGTTCTTTTTTTTTCTTTTTTTCTCCCTCACACCTGTGCTACCTTCACAGACCGTACTCCCGTAGGAAAATACAATTTTCGCTGGCAATTCCCCACAAAGTAAAGATAACTTATTTTAAACAATGTAAACACATTATGAATAACTTTATATGAACTTTAAAATGTTAATTGAAATAAAAGGATAGAATAAATGAACTTATTCTTACTATTTATTATCTTAAACTTCTCATGTCTTTACTATACGGGTTACATATGTATTGATACTATCATTGAAAATAGTAAAACTAACAATCCCAACAACATAGACCATTTCAAACATCCTTAATTTGGATTTCTTGTGACATCAAAATTTTTCCCATATTATAAATGATAAACAATACGTTACATGTCCACATCTACTCACGCTACAGTTTTTGCTTCAACAACACGCACATTTGTAGAATTTTTTGTGTCAGTAAGATATTCTGTTTTTGTCTTGTTTTTTTTAAGTGAAGCCATTTTATCTTGCTAACATTTCTTTTTCCTTTTCTTCTTAGGTCTGAACTCAAAAGGATGTGTGGCTACAATTCCAGTGAAGACGTACTGTTTTATCCCCTTTGGACTTCATTTATTAATCCATCTACTGATGCTATTATACTGAAAATAAACGCAGTGCATATTTTTCCTCCTACATGTGACATTTGTCGAATAAACGGCGGCATCTGTAACATTTTTCAGCCTGTGGTTTCCAAGGAACAGGAGCAGAGTGATGGAACCTTGGTGAAAGGTTGTCAAATGCCCACAAAGTGCTTCTCTCAGACAACGGCACAAAACATCTCCTGCTGGGCTGCAACACTGCACAATGCATAAATTTGTCAAAGCTGAAAAGTGGACTCTCTCTCCTTTCACTGACAAATGAATTTGAGCACAGCTTCATGTCCCTTTTTTATTTCTGTGTGTGCTTATTTTGCATTAATGTTAAAGTCCAGTTTCAGCTTGTTTTGATGTGAAACCTCTTACCTTGGTGCACAAATTTCTCTGTCAACCATCAGGTTTGAAAGAAAAGCGTCCCGTCGTCCTCTTCGCTTTGTTTCCTGAGAACAAGCAGTTGAGCCTTGACTTTTTTACTTCAGTATGAAAGAAAAATCTTTGAAGAAATTGTAAATATTTGTTACCATGTCTGTAGCCAGCCTGAGCTAATGAAAATACACTTTTATGATACAGGTTAGAAATCTCTCAAGATAAGAAGACATCTGGCTTTTTAACCTGTATCTGTTGCAGGCTAGAGTAGATCAACAGTAAGCATCATTAGTTTGGCAGCTTGAAACAGAAGTTCTCAAAATGTTCAGCTTCCAACCTAAAGGATAATAACTGCACAGAGCTGAGAATCCATCTACTGCAGGTTGAATACAAACAAGCTTATTGCGCTTGGTCAGCTTATTATTTTTTGTCACATTGTGCTGTTAGTTGTCCATGACCCAGAGTTGCTGTTGACACCAAACTTAAACTATGCTGGGAAGTGACTTGCAACATTTCAGTTGAAGTTGATGGCTGTAGCTAAATATCTAGATTCTTGAGTAAACCCAAACTGTTGTAAAATATTATAAATACAGAGCGACTACTTTTCCGTCTCCTCCCTCCTCCTTTGAAAAACAATGACAGAACATGTCTTTGACATCATGACATGTAAATTTACCTTTTAAATCATAGCCTAAAAGCTCAAAATTTCCTTTGGTCAACGTGTTG
The DNA here is from genome assembly GCF_904066995.2 of Poecilia reticulata. Lineage (NCBI taxonomy): Eukaryota > Metazoa > Chordata > Actinopteri > Cyprinodontiformes > Poeciliidae > Poecilia > Poecilia reticulata. Next base: position 30,280,690 of record NC_088834.1, read on the forward strand.
CACAATATGGGAGTGTCCACAGCTAGGAACTGTTTCCATAGGAAACCCAGCGCACGTGCTCTCCTTTTCCAAGGTGTCTGATCTATTTATTGGTGCAGAGACTGAAAAATATGAATTTCAGCTGCTGAATGAGAGCAACAGTGAGTGGCTCAAGCAAAGAGCTAAAACTTAACACGGCATACTTTAGACTTAAATTCTCTCCAGCCATCTTGCAGTTGAGCAGGGGTGTCCAAAGTTGGTCCTCGAGGGCCAGAATCCTGCATGTTTTAGTTCTCTCCCTGGTCTAACGCACCTGGATCAGATGATGGCTCTTTAGAAGGCCTAAGAGGAACATTGACAAGCTGAAAAAGTTGTTACTATCACCAGGCAGGGATCTGAAACGTGCAGGACGCCGGCCCTCAAGGACCGACTTTGGACACTCCTGCAGTTGAGGGTGTACCCAGGGCTTTAACCAGGTGTGAGGGGATTTTATGTGACTTAGCCTGAGACGGTTCAGATTCTATTGTTTTGCTAAATCTGGCAGTTTTTACCTCCTGTCTTCTGAATCTGAGAGATGATATGCAACACTTTTTTTCTACATTTGATAATTGAGACAAAATCAATGAATGCATCTCACCCAGTAGCTTTGTTCCAGCTCAGCCCTGCTGTTGCTATTGGCGCTTTATTGGGGCGATCGGTTCCTGCTAACGCAGCTTGGTGGCAGAATGGGAGCAGATCCATCGTTAAAGTAATTAATAACAGGTTTGCTGTTCCCTCTCCAATTAGTGAAAGTCTCTGATGTGAGTAGAGCTGCTCAGTAACGACAAGCTCAAACTTATGAGCATAATTATATTAGACCAGCTAATGGCTAATGTTGGCCCAAGCAGCGGTGTTTAGTTAGAGACGAGCCAGTTAGGAGTTGGCACATTTCTTCTGTTTAATTCATTCATCTAATGCTTGTGTAAGCTATAAAACATGTTTTTTACCAAAGTTCATTCAGTTGCTGTAGATTATTGTTCGTCTATGTTGAAGCCTGCTGCCAGCTGAAGTGCATATCTTCATCCTATCAATGGCACCGCTCAGTTCCTCAAAGCAGACAAAGGCCAAGCTGCTTCTTTTTTTCCTCTTGATGTTATGCAAGAAAACACGGAGTGACCTTGTGATGCTTTAACACGTGTGCAGACACTCTTAAGTTGCATTTTTAGCTGAGTTTCTGTCAGAAATCCATTAAATTGCTCTGCCTTAGCAAGTTCATATGCTGTTTATGTCAAATGTCGGAAAAGATTCACTTTAAACGATGATGCGGCAAAAAAACGTTTACTGGTACTGTGTATCAAACCGATGAAGTCGTCCTGCATCAAGACCATTGTGCTTATAATGCAAAGAGATGGATTTATAATGATGGGACAGAATGTCCCATCATTATAAATGGGAAAGGAATTTGTTGTATTTTAATTGTTTGCATTTTGTGATTTGTTTTTGTTATTTTGCGGGAAGAAAGGATGGGCTGAAGGAAAAAAAAAATCTGAAAACTTTAAGAAGTACCACAGAGTATTATGAAAGGTAAAGTTTCCGAAACCAGATTTCACATTAAGAGTCAAATACATTGGTGTGTGAAGCACTCTCCGTTCTGTAAAACAATCTGTTTTGCGAAAGTATTCATATCCTTCAGTTTGTCCAAAATTTGTCATGTGTGAAAGAGTAGCACAAAGTAGTGCAAGTGATACAATATTAATATTAATCTGTTTTATACAGTAAAACAGATTAACAGCTCGTTCTTTTTTTACAGAATTGAATCTGAAAAGTGTGGTGTGCTTACAGAACCCTGGATCCATTATTAATAGGAACACCTTCCACTCACATACAGATGTTGGTCTTCCAGTCTGGCTGCTTACTTTCCCTTTTCCTTGTTCTTCCTTGTAGAAGCTGAAGCTCCAGATGGGAAGCAGAACATCTGCGAACATGAGTTTTTATTTTTGCTAGCTCTTTATGTCTCCACTATTAGAGTTGAAAATGCGACCCGGGGCCATTTTGAGCCTCTGTTTTTATGCAACCTTCAGCCACCATTCAACTATAGCACAGCTCTGGTTTACTAATTCAAGTAGTTGAGTTAGTAGTCATATTTTGACTGATTTAAAGCATTTTAAAATTCCTAAAATTAATCATTTAAGGTGCGACACAAAGAATTAATCTTTTTTCAACCCTATTTTTATATTTGCTTTGATTAAATTTGATGTTGGATATGACCACAGTGACATTTACTGGGATGCAGACATGGAGGCAGACATTTATTGAGCTCGGCTAAATGAAACCATAATGGGCCGCAGCTGGGTTTTGTTGCTGAAAATACAAACACAAAATAAAACCTAGACAAAATGAATCAACCTGAAGAAATTATAATTGATTGATTGATTGAGGTCCAGTCTAAAGTCTCACAAAACAGCTGCATTCAGGTGGTTCTCAACTGTTAACAGAACTTTTATATACGAGTATCGGATGGCTGAATACACGGGCAATCCACACTTTTTAGGAAAAAAATAAATAATTCTCAGCACAATTTGCTGCTCACATAAAATTACAATATTAATTTTATTTTGTACAGTGCAGTACGTTGAAGCTTGTGGTCATACAGCATCAAAACATGAAAAAGTAGTTGGAAGTGAATATGTCTACAAATGCCTGATGAACTGTTCAGGTAGGAAGGTAAATTATGCTTTTATCCCTCAGTTTGCAAAAGTATAAGTTTTCAATTTAACAACATTGCAACCAAAAAAAAGCTGTTTTTCATCATTCTGCATCAAGCAGCAATTTTCAAACTGTTGCATATCTTTGATTGTGGTACATCAGACTTGTGACACATTTACATCCAGACAGAGTTTGCATCCTGAATATGAACCTCCTGTAGCTGCACATGGGACACGCATGAGGATGCAAACATTTCTTACTCTTTGCTGTTACGCTCCAGTAAATAATAGATTCTGTTACGGCGCAACAGCCAAAAACAGGAAATCTGAAGCTTTTTAGTACAGTAGAAAAAGATACTCAATTATATTAAATTCCTTCATAGACACAATAAATACCTTTTTAAAGTAGGTAAAATGTACAAGTTGGTTACAGGAACAGTGCTACTGCTGAACTCCAGTTTTAAATTTCCAATCATGTTGAAAATAACAGAAAAAGGCTGATTATAGCAATGAAATGTCATGAAAATGTCTTTCATATTTGACCTTTTTATTTAAACTTGTGTCTCTGTCGGTATTAACAGTATTTAATTTATTTATTAGGACTATGTTGTCTTCAAATATAATTCATACAATTTTAATTGAACCGAAATTTAGGTAGAGTTAGGGTAAAATGCTCTCCGTGTTTGTGCACATTTAAAAAAAAGACATTTTTTACGAGGTTAAATAGGGCTTTCTTTATATTTGAAGTAATACATATTTACTATTTTAAAATTGCCTTTTAAAATATTAAGATCTTCCTTTTAATTTTGTTATTGTATTTGTGTATTTATTTCTTTTAAAATAAGTATAAATTATTGTACTAGTGTTTTCATTGATTTTAAATGTATCAATAACTTATCGTTAAGCTCTGTTGCTGATTATTTAAGTGATGTAATACTATTGTATTACGCAGATATCTCTGTGAGATACTGAGAAATGATTCAATAAAGTTTCACATTGAAACCTTTTCATCGGTTTCTGTCTTGATTTGTTTTATGCCTCGTCTGACTCATACACCTCACCTTGAGACGGATTTTATTTTTATTTTTTAATTAGTCTGAGGAGATTTCTGCTGTAGCACAGAGAGAAGTAGCAAGGCGCTGCACATGTGCTGAGTAAGTATCCTGCAGGACTGCAGAGGAAAAACGATAGAGTGAAAGTTCCCTCGGGACAAACACAAAACAAAATATCATTCTGCAGCAGTTGCCTTGGCAAAGAGATTATCTTTTTATTCTGAAGGGCTTTCACAGCCTTCTGTTCAGCAGATGAATGCTTGTTGAGAGAAAAAACTTAACTGAATGCAAACTAGGCTGATTCTCATAAAGAAATGCATAATAACTTGAAGGTTAGATTAAATGTACCTTAATTTTAATGTACATTTATTGATAAAATGCTTGGGTCAATTATTTTCTTCAGGCTTATAGTTCACATTCTTCAAAGTATCTTTTTTTAAACGAACCCATTTTGTTTGGAATTTTAAATTCCAAACAAAATGGGTTTTTAGCATTTTAAATTATGCTCAAATTTAAAATGTGTGTGTGCACATCTATATATACTGCTCAAAAAACACTTAAGTGTTCCCTTTATTTTTTGAGCAGTGTGTATATATATATATATATATATATATATATATATATATATATATATATATATATATATATATATATATATATACCATGACTGACTGACTGACACCTGCTGGCGTCAGGTTTGCATATATATATATATATATATATATATATATGTAATTTAAAAAAAAACTAAACTGAATATTTGGTTATTTTTTAAGCCCCTCTGTCATTTGACATGTTATAATTAACACCTTTGACTGGCGCACATGGAGACATGATAGACTTTACGCAAAGAGTTCATCACAGAGGAAACTAAAATCAATCAAATAAAAGATCCTTTCTGAATATCATCTCATGGACAATGAACTAAATGCTCTTTCTGACCGGGAGCTGACAGCGTGTTGATGAGTTATGGACACCTTGGTTAGGAAGCTCTGCTTTGACAGGTAATTTGACAGGTAACAATATTTCGGGTCGGACCAGAATTATTTGTCTGATGGTGGTTCGAGCTTCTAATGAGTTTACATTTAATAAATTTGGAGCACACAGAAGAAAGCCTAAAGAGAATGTGATCTACTTATTGTAGTTTAAGTAGAGGAATAACAGCTGACTGTTGAGAGAGGAAAGAAATTAAAGTGCAGATCCGTTAGGCAGAAACAAGCGCAGAGCGCTGGGCAATAAATGCGTATAAATGCTCCACCGTTACGCTCCAATTAATCACACATGAGACGACAAACGCCAAATATATTCCATATATTTGTAGCTTCATTAAAAAAGAATAATTATAAAAAGTCCACGAAACATGTTAAAATTAATCTCAGTAATTATTGTTTCAACAAGGTGTTGCGCAATTCTGTGCGTTTCGGTTCCATTAACAAAAAAACAACAACAAAAAAGCGACTCAAAGACCGACTGATGAACAGAGTAGGAGTTTAAATTAGCTACTCAACCACCGCTGTGTTCATGAGAGGCTTATTAATAATCGAGAAATAAATATCAAGCCTGGAAACCTGATATCGTAACGGACTAAATGTTGTGTTTTTAATGTAGCCTAATCTTTGCTCGGCTTGCGGGGCGCAGGCGGTTGCCATGGCAACGGGTGTGCTTAAACGACAGAGACCGAGAGTAAAAAGGTAGGAGATGTTTTCAGTTGATAGTCTGTTCGGGTTGTTTTAACTTTTTTTTTTTTACCTTTGCTGTGGCTCATTACACCTGCTGTAGTTTCTGAACATTCAATAAACGACAAAATTGGACTAATTACCTCGTTCGTTTGTGAGCATACGTCACAACAAACATCAAATAGGACAAATATATTTCATTAAGTTTTAACAAATTCTACCGCGATAATTATGTGAAATTAAATTAATTATATCCCGACTTCAGAAGATTTGCCTTCACCTTTATTGGGCTCTTTGGTTCCTCCTATCAGTCTGTAGTTTTTCATACTGAGGTCATCAAACCAAATTTCAGATCTACCATGACTGACTGACACCTGCTGACGTCAGGTTTGCAACCAGCTTCTGACTGAGAAACCAGTAACCTGCTCCCATGTCAGAATCTCACTGAGGAAGAAACTAGATTAGGTTTTCTGTCACTTTATTATTTCTGCTATAACTGATGTATATTCGCATATAAAATAAGTCAATAGAGTTTAATTTGCAATTTTTATGTCTTTGTGTCATGAGGTAGATCTCAGGCGGCTGGTGAGAGAAAAAGTAGATCTTGCTCTCAAAAAGTTTGGGCACCCCTGTGTCAGAGAATCACCTCTGATCTGGACGCTTTAACGGACCAGAGGCTTTGGAGCGACTAGCGCAGCTGATCCGATTCTGCGGGGTTTTTCTCCCACTGCGGGATCAGGAAACGATCAGAGTTCTGTCGCCTTCTAACCACGTCATTTCGTGAAATGTTACCTGATTTCAAAAACGTTCTCGCAGAGAAATAATAAATGTTTCATTTGATGACTACAAATTGGAAATAAAATGATTTTTTTCTTTGACGGACAACGAAAAAACTCCAGCGCCACCTCTGCTCCAAACTACGAACATTGTCGGCCCCTCTTCGGTTTTTTCTCTTTTTTGCGGAGGATCAATAAATAACTTATTGGTGTTTTACCATCACCACCAGGTATGAAGTGCTTTAGCCTTTGAGTTGCACCACAGCGCAGCAACTGAAACACCTAGGAGAACAATTTCAGCTTGTTTTTATGAGTATAAAGGAGGCTGGTATCGCGCCTGATAAAAATCTATTTATTTATGTCATCACATGGACTTATATAAAGTTTTATACATTTTCTTTTCATATATTTATTATTGGGTTTTTTCTTTAGATATTAGGTTGACTTAGAATGATTCCAAATAATGTACAGGAATAACCTGTTACATGTCAATCATCAGGGGGGGGGGCACTGGAGGGGCAAATCAGATGACAGGGGGGGCACTGGCCCCCCTGCCCCCCCCTCTGGCTCCGCCACTGAGCACAACAACATGTGGATTTATTTACAAGTAATGGGTGAGTGCTACTTTTCTATTACATTCTCATACAGACTTTACTTAATATTTTTTCTTGTAATTGTTCACATCTGCTATTTGAGCTGTATGGAGTTGAGTTTAACTGGGGAACAGAAAAGTTTTGCTAAATTGCTGGCTGTTCAATTATGTGTGCTGTTGCCTGTGTATTTTGTTAAAATATACATTGATATATTGATTGATATGTGCATTGTTGCTTTACTTGGCATATTTTCATTTATTTGCATAGCATTGGATGCCTGTGGCTTGGTGTGGTGCATAGTTTTTCCATTGTCCTGCACAACGTGTGTATTGTTCAGGTATAGTTGACAAATATTGAATGTCCTGACTGAAACCTCACGTCACGTCACTGCATATTAATTATTAGCCTCTGATCAAAGATATTTTGTTTAAAAACTTGTAATTTAACCGTGATTGTCTGGTTTTATACAACATTGTGCTTTAAACTCTTAGCTTCCTGTCAAAAAAGTGAAAAGTGTCATGATGATTAGAATGACCAATCACAATTAGTCGTTTGAAAAATACAGTTTTTCTTTGAGTCTAGATAGTTTCGCTCCATTTAGAATAAAATGGGAAAAAAAAATTTCTATGGATGGCATGTAAAAGAATCAACTTTTGCGTTGTGTGCATGTGCAGAATTTCCTGATGAAAACAACATGCAAACGTGTCTATATCAAACTCCAAGTATTGTAATAGACTGTGACACTATCAGACATACTATGTGCTGCTCATAAGTTAACATATACATATAATTTCATATTTTTTTTAATTATAGAGGATGAAGAATAACTAAAAACATTTTGCCTGATCCATAGTTAAAAGACAAAATGGCAAATAGAATGAAACACATTGAACTGAAAGCAACAGACACAAGTTAATAACCAGGTAAAGCAAAAGTAGAATCAAACAAGTGAATGAGACCATGCAATGCCACTATGAGCATAAAGCCACTAAATCAGGTAGAATATTTAATTCTACCTGATAATTCAGATGTCGGAGGAGCCGGAGGTGCGCTGGGGCCCGCGGGACCGCTGAGCATGCCAGCGAGCTGGGATGGTGTTTGAGGAGATTTGAGGTTCCCGGAGGGGGAGCCCATCATGGGGGACTGAACTTGCCTCAGCGGAGGAGACTTGAGAGGGTTGACACTAGGGGAGTTCCCCCCTCCTGCTTGGACATTTAGATCGGCTGGTTTCCGGCTCCTCTGTCCCTGAGCCGGACCACCAGCGGAGGAAAGATGGTTAATGCGGCCATTTCCTCCTGATGACGTTGATCTGTGCTCTGGAGCAAAAGCTGGGTCTGCATGGGGACCCCTCAATGTTCCAGGGCCCCCAGGGAAGGGCCGCCCTGGTCCCATGGGAAAGTCTGCTGGTGTCTGCTCAGGTGACCTGCATCGACCTGCCTGGTGGCCCCATGGTCTCCATTGGTGGTCCCCTCCCCCTGTTCTCATTCTCATAATTTCGTCGGGACTCATGTTCATGGGTCCATCTCGTAGTTTGGATGGACACTTAGGAACAGTGTTGGGAATGAATCACAAGTTAGAGGAGTACAGAAACTAGGAACAATTTTATCAAAATAGAATGACAACCAATGTAATATTATGCACATCAAATTACATGCGTATGAGTCTTTTTTAAATGTATTTGATCAAAAATCAATTTTGTTGCAAAAAATTTAATGAATGCATATTTTTGAGCATAAGGAAAAATTTCATTTAAGGAGAATGTTTTTTTTAGTTTTTAATATTGTTAGGGTGAAATGGATGAAATTATTCTTCAAAAAATATCTAAATATCTCCTGCAGGCAAAAATACATCAGTTTACATCAGTTTCTATCAAATGAGGTAATGTGAGCAGTGGATCCAGAGTGAAATCAGCAAACTGTAGTTTATACACACATCGTCTTACAATATCTGCCCTAGATGTGACCAAGAAGCAGGAGCTGGAGCTCCCTCGTGTCCAGAGCAGCAGTCACGATTCAGTTCTAATAAAGTCAGCGTCGTGTCAGCTGACAGAAACCCTGGAGAGAACAGGATTAGTCACAACAGGGAAACTACCACATTACAGACAAAACGCAGGTATTTCAACATGCTGTCTGCACTGAGGTTCCATCTTCTATGAGATGTGATACACTGATCAGGCACGACATTATGACTAGCGATATATTAATAAATCTCATTCATATTTACCTGTGTGATTTTTGTTCCCTGCTGTTGATCGGTGAAATAACACACTAGCTGTCCCTCATTAATGTGCAGTCATGGTAACAGAAGAGTCTGTGACAATAGCTATATCACAAGTTAACACTTTCCTGACTGGTTGTAATCACATTACTTTGTTTTGGTGTAGACCAACAGTTTGGGATGAAAAAAAAACAAGCTAACCAAAACCCAGAACGAGAACAACTCAAAGATTGCAGGTCTATCCTCTTTACAATTGCAATGAACTTTGTTGTTATTAAGTTCGACAAGTGTGAATATCTTTTACAGTTTCTGTAAAATCCTTCTTCAAAATATGGAGGTATTCAAGAGTGTGAATGCTTGCAGAGTTCAGACTCAGAGATCCTCTTTTGTTTTCCGTGCACTTTTGCTATAATTTACTGGAATGTTATCTGGGCTTGTGAGATTTATTTGTTGTGGCACTACTGTGATTATTACCCAAGTTATAGATGGGATGATTCCTTTTAGTATAATGTTAAAGTTGCATTTAGATCATAGTGATCCTAGTCTTGTTAATGTGATTGGTTACACACGATTTACAACATGCACTGCTGCCCACTGAGACATTCACTACTCATGAAGTCAGATTGTGAAATGTTTGATAGAGTGTAGGTCAGAGAATCTGGGCTGATCATAGGGCAAAATCGGTCAGTGGTTACATATAGCAAAATAATCAGCTGATCTGAGTCTTAATCATTATGTTTGGGCCAGCAATTAATTTCTATAAGACAAAATGTCTGGGTTCATTTTAATCCACCAGAACCAGAACCTCAAAGTTCTCCATTGCTGAGTATCGTTGCAAACTTCAGCAAAGTTGACCACTCTGCTGCTGCTCACGGCCTACAATAGCGAGGAACCTTTTCATGGAGAAGTTCAGTACCTGGGGTAGAACCAAACGGCACATTAACCAGTTAATGCGTGCCCAGAAAAGCACCAAACGTCAGAGCTGTTGTGGGTGATGAAGGCCAAAGCACCTTGTTTGCTGGTTTGTTTGGATTCTCTGCTGAGAAGGATGAGCTGTGTTGAAAATCCTTCTGTCTTGAGGTTTGTTACGCTGTTTGTCAACCAGCTGCTGTGGTCATGTGGTCTGTGGAGGTTTTGATGCAACTAGCAAGTTGGAATCTGAAGTTCATGGTTGAAAATCAGTTTTGATGTGAAAGAAAGATGGCTGCCAAGGCTTTGGCAAATACAGTTAAATGGCTGCAGAAAGTCATTCTGCTGAAGCTGCAGGTCAGAGGTCACCAAGGTAATGTTCACAGTTTGATTTGTAGAATATAACCTTCTCAAACTGAAGTCAGTTGGGTTCTCCACATGGTTCTGTAGAACCAGTTTTTATCTTTGTCTGACTCATTTATAGAAAATTAGAAATTCTTAAAGGAAACTTTACATGGTGAGTAGTTTGTCCAGCAGGGGGTGCTGGCTGAGCTGGTGTTGCAAATAACTCCATGTAATTGTTCTAGAGGTGATCTAGAGGTCCTGTCTTCCAGTGTTTTCAGGTCCCTGGGTGGTAGTGGTTTCTTCCAGTCTTCCCAGCTGGTGGTCTGCGTTTAGTGATTAAACAGAGCAGCTCTGTATAAGAGCTCCATCCTGTGACAGTGGCCACACATAATAGCTCTTCTATTTCAGTGTTACACATTTGTCGATGAGGTGCTGAGTATTGTGTCTGACACTCAGTCCTTTACAAAGCCAAAGCATATGAAGGACCCTTCCATTTCTTGTGTGAGCTCCCTCCTGTGGCAGAATTGTAAATTCCAACACAATGTAGAGGGGGAGAGTTTCATGTTGCAGTTGTATAGCTGGTCAATGTTCAGTGATTAAACAAAGTAGCATCAAGTTGTTGAAATTTGCCTTCCTGCTATCCTGGAAAATATCCATAAAACGGAATGGAGTAGGACTGCAGCTGGCTTGACTGATGGTCTTCTGGTTTTTGAAGGTAGTAAGATCAGCTCCAGTGATTGTTAGGTGAAATGTTTAAAATGGTTCTTTGTGTTTGTGGATGTGTTGTTGTTGTTTTTTTAACTCCTTGTAGTTTAATACTAATTGAATAAAGTGTGGTTTTGTTTAAGTCATTTTTGCTTTGGTTTTCACCATAAGCTCTCCTGCCAATGCACTTCTAAATTGTACTGGAGCCTTCCACAAAATTGAGTCTCTATTTGTTTAATTTTTGGAATTCACCTTCCTATTCTTCTCTTAGAGTTACAGTATTACTCTGTCAAAGTGCTGCCCAATCTCCTTTGACTTAAGCTGCCTGTTCTGCTGGTGAAAAATTCAGCTTTAAATATGTTAAGCAACTGGAAGAACCGGAGCTTGACTCGCAGCTTGTGGCTAATCCTTTATTCATGGAAATCTCCTGAGAATGGCAGCATCCAAAGGCTGCTTCCCTTCCTTTCTCCTGGGCTGTGCACATTTTGCAGCAGCATCCTCTGCTCATTATTATCAACACACAGCGCCTCCTGTGGGTCAGTTGCCAGGAACTGCTCGGGTCGCCTGATTAGCAAAGGGTGAGCTGACATTTGCTGAACCCAGCACTCTTTATTTTTAGGGTTTCATCCTCATCCCAAACACATGCTGCCAGCAGAAGTCAAATTTAGATTGGATTGTTGTGGAGCGTGTTGGCGGGCAGCCTTTGCTCCCCGGTCAGTGATTTGTTTTTCACATTGAAAGCAAGTTGGAGGTGGGGAGGAGCTGACAATAATTTTTTTAGCAGTTTTTTGTCAAGGTGCGAGCTGGGAGACGTGTCAGAAAAGTGACACTTTGTGGACCTGAGCTGAGCTCCGAAGTAAGGATAAAGTGGCGTGATGGACAGAAGATTGGCTGGGAATTAAAAGACCCGGAGCCCTCTCGGAGCGCCGCGGGACACATGACAGGCAGCTTGCAGAGCTCTTCTCTGGGGCTCACAGAGAAAAAGCCGTCTGTGCCTGGACGAGAGCTGTGGAAGGCTCAGACTGACAAACGCTGCGCTCATTACTTTCATTCTTCACCGTGCTCTCCGGGAGCAGACGTTTCTTTACATACCTACATTGGTATCCAGTTCTGCTGCTGTTGTCAAAAAATAATCCCCAATCTAGTAGAATATCAGCAAAGTAAAAGCTAATTCAACGAGACACGGGGAACACAATAAAGTTGTTCTTGTTACTCTACCTGATAAACAAGCTAACAGCTAGCTAGACTGCTACAGAGGTGGACTTCTACCTTGTTGAAATAACTAAAAATATGTAGTTGATCAAGTGAACTGAGCAACATAGATCTCCAAAGGGTTAGACCGAAATCAAAGTGTGATCATGTAGTTTGGCTTTCACATGCGCTCATTAGTCATAAACGTCCACAAGACACAACCAGGTGAATTCCTGTAAACCCCTCCAGCTGCAGTACACATCATGGTGTGTTATCATATGTGGCTCATGGCCGTACAGTAAACAAAGTGAAAATGGCACAGAGGAACGGCTATTACAAGTTCCAAGGCAGACAAAATGATTGTCGAGCTCCAACATTTCATTTAATTTTCTATGTTATCAAAAGAAAACAAAGGCAGATGGGGGAGGTTAGTTTTTTAGTGCAACAATATGCATTTCCTCATGGCCTCAGACAGTTGCTCGTCAGAACTGTCCATCCTGCTCTCTGACTGAAACACCAGCATAAACAAACCCACCCAAGAAATTCAGACCAATCACTCTATAAACACGTTGCATGTTATTGTTTACATCAAGAAATTTTGTGCATGCGCACAACCCTGGGGGCCAAAAAAGACAATTCTTTTACGTGTCATCAATGGCTGCTCTGCCACAGTAAAACATTCCCATTAACAAAATGAAACCCGGAGATGCAGGTGTTATTAATTTAGTGCAGTGTGACACAGCAAAGGGAAAAATAACACAGAAAAACAGCTGAGGAACAACTCAAAACCACTGAATTTCTTTTTTCCTCACGGTTTCGAATAGACTACACAGATATATCACCACAACAACTGACTGACAACAGCTACACTAGTCATCAGGATTCAATACCAAAAAACACGTCCCACACAAACAACAGAGCATTCAGTCTGTTACAGTGTTATGATTTTAGGGTTGTTCATATTCCAACTATTAATAGGCGATTGAACACAGCAGTGGTTGATTATCTAATTTAAGCAGCTGCTCTACTGATGATGATGTGTTTGGGTCACCTTTTTTTTAAAAAAACTGATCTGAAACACTGAATTTCGCAGCACGTTTATGTTAACTGTCAAAGTCAAGCTAGCATAACTGAGCTACTTCTTTTTGTTTAAAACTTTTTCCTGACCTGTGAAGTGTGATACTCTTGAGTTTTATCTAGTTGTTGTAATGTTGACAATTAGTAGCCAAGCACAACATCCATTTTCCTTTTATATATCACACGTATATATATATATATATATATATATATATATATATATATATATATATATATTTTGTCACTATATATACGTATATAGTTGTCACATTGACATATAAAGCTAAAACCAATGGTAGTCATTGCCAACAAGCAATTTTTTGGATTTTACACAGCTGAGAACAAAATGACTCGATTTTTGTCATGCAACTGCAACAATCATAACTGATTTCTGCAGTTTGACTCGACCATGCAGAGCCCTTTAACCACTGTAATGTTGCACTCAAAGTGGAATGGTACATGGTATTCTCATTGGAAATTTGAATGGGCCTTTTGTTCACGTTGCCCTTATCCCAAACAATGCAGAGTATTTATGAGTCATACTCTACATATCCCCTCTCTGCTCTATAGATGCAGTATTGAGAACGTAGACAAACTGGAGCGAGAGGACTCCGTGCTATCATTACAGTCTGCTGTTTCAGCCTGACAAACAGGAACAACAGAGAGAGAGGAAGTTGAATTGAACAAATGCTTTATGCCACCAAATGTGTCTTTAAAATAAGGCTGCAATGGATTACCTTCCAAATGTCATTATTTATACCAAAGATCATGCTTGATAATCTTCAATGTAAAACATGTACTGCAATGCAGTATTTATTTGGTGGAAAGTTCAGATGAGTACAGCAGTGTAAATAAATAAAACGTCAAACGATGTTTTCTTTTTTTGTAGATATTTTATATATCTGTGGAAACTTCCTTGTTATGTTTAATGGGTTTTTTTGTGCTTTTTGTCTTATGAGAAATTACTGTAGATTTCAAGAAAATGTATCTAGTTTTGTAAAAGTAGGTTTTTCTTTATTCTATAACCTAAAATAGACATTAAATTGCTGTTTCTTGATTTAGTCGTAAAACAAAAAAAATTTCTATGTTAGGTATTTAGAACAAACAGATATATTGTGGTTTTTCAAAGGGTGGTGCTGCTTTATTGGCTCTGGCAAAATTTATTTGGCAAAACACAAGACAGTGGTAAAGTTGCTGACCACTGCTTTTGTCTACTTCATTTCTTAGTTTAAGGAAGAAAAAAAATTGCTTTGGTCCAAACACAAGCAAATGTTCATCCAGGAGGAATGCTGCAAGTCAGCAGCTGTGTTTCCATTGGCCATATAATTGCGCAAATTAGAATTCAGAAAATAAATTTGCTTAATGGAAACAAAATTACATTTTTCAATAAAGATTTATGTGCTACAATGAGGTGGTTTTTTGGCCATATTAAAATGAGTGTATTTTACAAAACGGCAAAGTAAACACTTTTTTCAGATCACACAAGTCACATAGTCAACAACTACTGTTTAAAGCAGATGTTACAACTAGTGGAAAAGACGAACAAGATGACAGGAAGTGGTAGGATGATGACATGACGAGTGTTGTATTACTATTGATCGCATGAACAAACTTATTCACTTGATTGTAATTGAACTTATTTAATGGATGCACTGCGATTGCGAAATGTATAATGTGAGCTATGTTTCCACAATTCTTTGCTTTATTTTTTTTCTTTATCTGTTGGGAAGGAAATTTAGAAAAAGGATTTCCTGTGCTCTAGAGGAAAATACAAGCACCAGATAAAGAAACAACACTGTAAGGAGGTGGAATTGATGCATTGACTACCTGTGGAGAAACCTCAATTCAAGCTAAAAATAAAGGGCAGGTGGAAACATGAATGTGTTGAAAAGTAAGCAGTTGAAATGTGACATCTTTGTTTACTGTCACTCCTCATACAAGCATTTTCAATGAGACTGTCGGTTCACATTGGTCTCAGGTAGTGGTTACATCCAGGAATAGATGTGAAACAAGCAGAAAACATAGGCAGAAGAAGCAAAAGGTGAGCAAAGCACTTAAGACGTGGCCTTTGATGGTGGCTTATTTTACACTGAATGCTTCTGCTAACCATTCTACTCCTGTGATTACATACTCTTCGTCTCCCCTGCTGTCATATCAAGCAGCATGGCTTCTCCAAAGTACAGAGAATCCCGGTGAGTATATTCTCTACCCAGAGTGCTGATTTCCTGCTGCAGAGCTGTAATAGAAAGAAATGATCTTGTATGTCTGACGGGTTTTTACGTTTGTTGCTTTGAACGTTTTAGTGTTTTTCACATAGTTGTAGGATGCGGCGGGTTTGGCGCTGTTTCTTGTCATTCACAGCACAACAATAACATCTTCATATCTGTCATGGCCTGTCAAGCGACCTCTAGCATTTCAGCCCGTTAATGCATGTACGCCATTAACCTTGGACTTCCTCTGGGACCTGGATGCTGCTGCACTCATTTCTCTGCTGTAAATTATTGATCATAGAAACATGAGTTTATTTCCTGTCATATATTGCCTGCTTGTCGTCTTGCTCGTGTCGGCACTTTTACAGCACCACGCCTCCAGCCTAATAGTGAATTTTAAATTTTATTGTATTTTTTTTTTGTTCAACTAACATGCTTAAGATAATCTGAAATTTAGAAAATACACTGCAGGATTTATTCATTCACTATTACCACCGGCAAAGATTATAGTCCGGTTGTATTTTTAAGAACTTATTTTACTACTGAGAACAATCACAGTGATTATATGCATCAAACCTGAATATTTAAGAAATGGTTTTTTTGTCTTTAGTTTGTTTTACAAGGATATATTCATGAGCACCATTATCATTACTATTATTGGTGTCTTGAATTAATATTTAGCTAAATCAAATATAACATTCCTATCTGATTTAGTTTTGTGCTAAATTGAGGATAATGAGCAAACTTGTCAAAATTACACATTTAATATTTTTAAAGGGGCAGTAGTTTGTATTTTCCAGTCACATGGTACCCATTTTATTGTACAACCTTCAGTTGTTATAAAAATGCTATAAGTCAAATATGACTTAAAATAATTTTTATTTAATTAACGTCTAGAAATGGGCTCTTTGCACCTGCGGCGTTGACGTCACATCTCCAGGAGCTAATGCGGCTCACTTGTTTCCGCTTTGAATTACCATGACTGCTAGAAAAGACGAAGTCGTATATCAGACGCAATAAAAACAATATGAACATTGTTGTCTTCCTAATTTTCATTAATTTCCAAGCGATCCTGAATTAAGAAGATGGTGGCTTGTAAATATTTGCCACTACCAGTTAAAGCTAACTCTGCACAACACAAAGTTTGCAGCCTTCACTTCACTCCGGACCAGCCTAAAAATACCGGGGAGACGGATGGTGAATAAAGGAGCCTCCCTGAGTTATTTCCATGGAATCACTTCTGTATTCAGCCTGAAAGAGCGAGTTTATGGGAACGAGAGAGCAGACCAGAGCCAGACAACCGAGCAACTGATCCGCCTGCACACACTGCTGTAAACACCGTCCTATCTGAGCTCTTCGTAAGAACCATGCAAAGGCAATAAAACGAAATAACACGGAGACCTTAAGGGACACGGTCTTATTTTTCTAAAAGCAGCAACTTTGAACCTGAACAGTCAGCTGAACCAGAACTCTGACACCCAGAGCTGCGCTACTGTTAAGCTAAGAGGCTTGTTGTGCTTCGTCACGATTCGGAAGCTAAAAGCCCGAACCGTAACCTCCCCGTTAGTCTCTGACACTAACGACAATAAACACACATAATATACTTGAAAATAAGATAAAAACATTGTCCGTTAGAATGTTTAGATACTTAAATAGCACATTTTTACAAGAACAATGTCCGAGAATATTGCCTACTAGCATAAGCTAAGGTTAATGTTAGCAACAAAGTTTAAGTAAAACTCACCTTCGTGTTAGTGAATGTGTAACGAGGCTACATCTTAAAACCTTTCTCCAGTTTACTTGTTGTGGCTTCGGATCGATGTACAAACTTTGGCCAAGCCCTGCAAGCACCTAGTGTAAAATGATATTTTTATTGGATCGGAAACAATCGAGCCGCTTTTCCCCGAACGCGGAAGCTGAGGTGCAAAGAGTCCATTGTAACACTGTCTCTTTAAAACTCCTGCTCTTTCTGAAACTCCGCCTTCAGGAAGTCATCCCAACAGCTGAATGGGAAATTAAAGGATTTCTCAAACATGCATGAAAGAATTATGGTAACACTCCAGGTATGTTTATGATGAGGGAAAAAAATTAGAACATGATGTAAAGTCTAAATTAATCCATTTCATATAATACTGCCTCTTTAACATTTAAAACATTAGTCCTTTCATAGTTTTTTGGTATCTTCATCTGCTGTCGATTTCCACTCACTTGTGTTTGCATAGGAAAGGCTAATGAATAGCATTCAGTCACCTGCTGGATTGCCTTCACTGTCTACCATCCATTAGAAGACCCTCAACTTCCTTCTTCACGAAATGGAGTACAGTCAGATTTTAGCCATTTCTCCCCCCAGTGTGTGTTTTTGTTTTATTTACCTTGAATAGTCCACTCTTCCTGATATTGGAGCGGTCTCTGGTTCAATTTCATTCACATATGTATTCGAACCGAACTGAAGTTCACTTCATCCGAACCGAGAGCGAGGTTTGTAGGCAGACCAGAGTTTTTCTTGGTCGCCATCAGATGTCAATTGTTCATTCACACCACCCAGACTAAACAGGGCTGGTGTTAAATACACTCTAAAGGTGGTCATGTTCTGAAGACCACAATGCAAAGTAGTTTTTTTTCCACATGGTAAAAAGAAATTCCAAAGACATGGTATGAAGTAAAACCCAAACCTAGACTGAAGAGGCTAATTGTGCAAGGTGTAAAATAAATAAATAAAATTAAGCCAAGGATCATCATTGAGGTCATCCTGAAAACTGTAGGTAATATTGGTGTTAACATCTCGAGACAGATGGCCCAACACACACTCCAGACAGCTGGTTGGGTTTATTTAAATTAAATGGCACCACAAAAATGACTCAATCAAGATCCTTAACACCAGGGAGTCAACAGAGAGATGTGAACTTGACCAACATTGGACAATTCAGCAATAAAGAAGGTTAAAGTAGTAAAGCAAAGGTTGGTCAAAACAATAAAAAAATATATCACAAGCTGTACACACACTTCTTACCAGTTTCTAGAGACTCTGTCCCAGTTCCAAGCTTTTATTCTTCAATGATAAAACTACCAGGAAACTGTTTATCTTTAGCTAAAAGTAACCAACATAAAGCACATTATTACTTCTCAACAGAAGTTATATAAAACTATCATGATGGTGCTGTTAGAGAAAACATTTCTTGAAGCAACATAAACAGAACTGGATCGGTTATGTTTATGCTCTGTATCTTTTTGAGAGTTTTGGAAAAAATATTTTTAGCATTTCTGTTTTGGAAACGGCTTATTCACAGGACTTAAAAATGCCTTTCCAACACATCCAGCATAATTTTCATCAAATGATAGCTAATTGGGTATGAATACTACTAAAAATAACTGCATTCTTATATCTGCATCATTTCATTATAGTAGACCAACAGATTATAGGTAATTACTGGCCAAAGTGGGTACGGAACATCTTCCCTGCCAAGTATGACATCATAAACTGGAATGTTCTTTTTCTTTTGTCTCCATGTCCCTTACATTTGAAATAAACCCAAAGCAGTTTCTAATAAAGTTTTAAAGTGGAAAATCCTGGCGTGGAAAATCTTAAGGCTCAGCTTGTGAAAGTAAGTCTGTTGGACCTCATTTTAATACTCAATAAACAATTCTGAGTGACACACTGCTAGACAGGACATGCTGAAAAGTTTCTTTTAAGTAAAAAATGGTATGATCCTCAGTGGAATAGGGGCGGAGCCAGGGAGCCATGAAGATGCAACTCTATGGGAGAGCATACTGGTGAAACAAGCAATTCTCCTCTGTGACATCCCCCTGCACTCTACGTGGAGGGATCCGTCATTTATTAATTGTTTTGTCCTGAGGCGGAGCAGAAGGGGCGGGACCAGGATTCGCCAGGGCCAGCGAGTCCTTGCTATAAAAGCAGCCTGCTCCAGCGCGTGAGTGGGGAGAAGAGTTGAAGTTGGCTTGGAGCTGAGTCGGCTTCTCCACCCAGCTCTGCTCTACAGAGGTGGCTCTTCCCTGACCTGCCTGCCCACCCCGTCTTTGTTTGGGTTTTGTTTTGTTTGACCTTTCTTTTCTTTTGCAGGACTTCCCCGCTCACCACCAGCTTCAGAGATGCCATCGGCCACAGGGGGCCGCCTGCTTGTTTGGTTCTGTTTGTTGTATGTGTTGCTCAATAAAAAGCGCATTTCTTGTTGAAGGCCGTGTCTCTCTGGTTTTTGTTACGGCTCAACGAGCCGGGTCGTAACACCCTCCAAAACTATGTTGTCCTCAGACAACATATATTTATAAAAACGTCAAATATATATATATATATATATATATATATATATATATATATATATATATATATATATATATATATATATATATATATATATATATATATAGTGATGCTATATATAGTGATGCTATATAGTGAATAATTTGGGACTGCACAGTGGCGCAGTTGGTAGAGCTGTTGCCTTGCAGCAAGAAGCTGCAAGGCAAGGAATCAGTTCGATTCCTTGCTGCAAGGAATTGAACCGATTCCCAGCCCCGGGATTTTTCTGCATGGAGTTTGCATGTTCTCCCTGTGCATCCGTGGGTTCTCTCTGGGTACTCTGGCTTCGACAGTCCAAAAACATGACTAACAGGTTAATTGACCTCTCCAAATTGTCCCTAGGTGTGTGTGTGTGTGTGCATGGTTGTGTGTCCTGTGTGTCTCTGTGTTGCCCTGCGACAGACTGACGACCTGTCCAGGGTGACCCCGCCTCTCGCCCGGAACGTTATCTGGAGATGGGCACCAGCAACCCTCCTGACCCCATTAGGGACCAGGGTGTAAAGAAAATGGATGGATGGATGAATTATTTGGAAAATATGGACTTGTGTACTTCTGGTGCCGACCCAGCCTGGCTGCACCCCATGAAAATCTCCTGGCACTGCCGCTGGGTACGAAATAATCAAAAATAAGAAAATTAAATAAATTACATTTTTCTCTACTTTTATTGAGAAACCTACCAAAAAAAGGAAAGGAAGTCTGAATGCTTCCACACGTACATATCAAAAAGTTAGGTGTTCTAAAGAGAAAAAGGAAAACCAGAAATAATAAATGGAATTTATGCAGATGATGCATGTAAAGCATTGTATGTTCAGATGAAATAACAAGCGCCAGCTTTTATGAACAGGGAATAAAAATGAAAAGCTAGGTTTAGCTAGACCTTCTGATGCTATATTCAATTGAAAAAAAAACTAAAGACAACCCATAGAAAGCTCAAACAAAAATAAATGAAAAGAATTATCTGATTTTCATGCCAGCGTCGTGTTTCATCAGGAGCAGCAGGTGACTGGAAAGGTTGTGAGAGAAAGAAATCATCAGCCAGGACACCTTGCAACTAATTACATCCATTGGCTACAAGTCAGTGAAATAATTGTCTGTGCAAAAGCTCCCAGGACTGGCTGAGTCCTGATGAAACAGCCTTTTAATCTCTGCAGAATGCATGGACACTCTGACGGTCACCTTACATCTGACTGATCCAGGTTTGAACACAAATAATCCAGTTTCAGAATGTCATTCAGAGCCCACTGAGGAAGCATCAGGAGCTAAGAAAGTACCAGATTATGTTGCTTTGACAAACAATTGTAGTTTGTTTTGATGTCTTCCCCAGCTATTGTGAAAAGCACTTTGTGAGATTGTTGAGAAAACTAAAGCAAAGCCATGTATCTAACTAGCAACCTGTCTGCAGAATGTCATGTCTGAGAAACCACAGAGTGAGACTGCTGAGTCAGGAGAATACAGGAACTCTAGAGAATCTGTTAAACCTCAATTAAATGCTTAAAAATATTAGACTGGTGACTCCATCTAAATTTAATTGTGTTAAGAACAGTTTAAAAAGTTTCATTTTGAAATCTAGACCAGCTGAGGCCTATCTGGGGGAGGCAAACAAAGAAGAGTTGGCATTATTGTTGACTGGGAATTACTTATCAATCAGATGCAAAGTAAATGCAGAGCTAGTCTAATCAATACTGATTCTGATACTTTGATCTGGAAATGTCATAATTTACTAATTTTACTTGAGTTAGTTAACCATGATTACCATAAAAAAGGAAAAGTTTTATGGAAAAATAAGTATTTTTATTAACTAAATGAAAAAACGATCTAGCAGTATAGAAACAAAATAATTATCTTCTATTGCACACAGTTGTGTATTAGGATAACTGAGTCTGTAATATTGAATCTAAATAAGAATACCATTTCCCCTTTAATAGCTAACACAAAAGGGTTATTATAGTCAGGGAAGTCATCATAACATGGCTCCTCTATTAATCCGTTTTTACCAGAGTTTCACTGAGAAGCTCCCCCAGGTGTAAAGCTCAAAGTATACATAATACAGCCCCATTCATTTATGATGAAGATTATCAGCACAATCCTGATTTTGGGGATTTCCCTCATATTTTTTTTAACTTTTTTTAATTCCAGTTTATGCACCAGCATGAACTCTGTAAGGAATTTGAGGCAGAAGAGAAGCTGCAAACAAAAGTATCGATCTCATCTTGCTATAATCAAACTAATAACAGCACTCTCCTTGGTATCAGTAGTGTCAATATTTAGAACACTATATTACCATGAAGATAGAAAAAATATTACACCACAATTTTCAGGTTATTTTATTTACTTCAGAAAGATGTGTGATATTAAAAAAAACTAGTTTAATGCATTTCTCAGTGCAATTATTTGTTTTCAACTCTGATAAGAACATATTATTTTCAGATGAGGACAAAATGCCGATGAGCTACTAATAGAATCACAGCATGAAAGTAATGACAGCCTTGAATGTGGGTGGAGGACAAATATGGATGTCAACTAAAAGAAAATGGATTTTCTAACAGTAACAATGGCTTATTCTCTCAAATGGATCAAAGTTTTACATATCTGTAATCAACTGTTTAACTTTCTTACCCACACTGAAATTGTTTCTTTATACCAGAGTTTAAAAAAAATAATCTAGCAAGACTCATCTAGCAAGGCGGTCAACAACCTTTTGGTTTGATTTAGAATAATGATTCAGTAACTTGCGTCATTGGGAGTACTTATTTCAAAAGTGAAATATAATCATGGCTAAACTGTTTTCTATTTTGGAAAAAAAAACCACGTCTGTACACAGGACAAAAAAATTTGAGCATCATGTGAACCTGAAAGTAATGTCACATAGTAAAAGGTTGATGCATTTTCTTTCTACTGTGTGTTCATCACATGAAAAGTGTTTATTTGAATAGAACATCTCAGCAACAAGGCAGTTTAAAGTGCTTTACATGTTAACATAAAACAAAAAACAGTTATATTGTATGGAAGTATTCTGTGGTCATGGAGGAAAATGTTTGAGAACTATCATGTTATAATGTGATAATACACACATGATGATATGCCTTATATAATAATTGTACAAACGTGATAATTATATTGAATACAGTAGTGGCAGCAGCACTGTAACTTTAGATTTTTCTTTGAGTGAACTTTTTTAATTATAACTTTTTGAGTTTTTATTATTTTAACCTTTACTATGAACAAAATTATGGAAAAAAAAATAAAAATGGTCCTCTGTTCAAAACAGCTTGTATGTAGTTCACATCTGGTCAGTTTACTTTTATTTATTTGGCAGCTTGGAGCTCTTTCTGTAAGCTAAATGTGACTAAACTGTGAAGCTAGCTAAAACTGAATAACTAGACCAACTCCTGCTAGCCAACAGGTCACTAAAGAAGGCTAGTTTCTGTACTAGCCTTCTTTAGCATACTACTGCCACCTGCTGTAGTATGCTAAAGTATTTTATTCAACTGAAAGCTTACAGAACAGCCAAATTATCACTTTAGAATTTATCCAGAAAAATCAATATCAGGGATGGTAAAGTTTTTTGGGGGGGAGGTTTTGTGTGTAGTGGATTCCTTTATCTGGGACCTGAGTACAAATTTTGTACCACAAACTCCCAAGGTGGTATGGCAATAAAAAATCCTTGAATCCTTAAATGTGCTAAGCATTTACAAAGTTAGCAAAGATGTTAAATGAAAAAAGTAGATTAACGGTTTAGCTGAAATGTATTTACCATATATATATATATATATATATATATATATATATATATATATATATATATATATATGGTTTCTTCTGAATTTCTTTTTTGAAATGTTGCTTTGACAAATTTTTTAAGGATTGTAGAAAATAACTTTTAGCTTGAGGCATAAAAAAAAGGCTCAACTCTGGTGCTCTCCACTGACCCTCCCTTCCTCATTTCCTTAGCGTAATGCCCAGCTCACACTACACGATCTTAGAACTGTCTGCTGATCGTCGGCCCATTTTCAAAACCTGAGACCACACACTAGCCAACAGAAATCTTATGTATAACGGGTTCGATCATGCCGTTTGGTGTCCAACAATGGGCACAAAATAATGGCCACAAGTTGGTTTACTTATTTTAAAACCAGGCATTAATCAGTGTTTTACTACAATCTACCTGCAATGCGTGTGGCTAGTGTCAGCGTAAAGTCCTGACTGAATGAATATCATTATAACCTATTTATGTCACGTTAACGTTAATATGCTGAAAAGTTACCGGGTTTATCAATTGCGGTAGCAATTTGGCTCCAACTCCTCTTCTGTTCATTTCTATGGATATTCTTTGCACGAAATGTTGAATAAACATTAATGTTTCCACATATGTTATCTCCGATGTCCGCTGATTTTTAGATTTTTATCCCCATGCTCTAATTAACCAGCTGCAGGGAAACTGATTTAACGGAAGTATAAGTGAGTCATTTTTATAATTTTGAGCGTTCTTTAAATTTTACCTCAAATTTAGTCTGCTGAATAGGAGGTCAAAGAATGAGAATGAATACGTGTTCAGGTGACGGTGAGGGATTAAACATGCTTCCCTCTCTGTGACAGGGCTACACTGATAGCTCCTCCATACTGTTATCAATACAAACTCTTGTTTCTTCATCAGTCGGTGGAGCGGCTATGCTGCCTTAATCATCCCATCCCAGCTTCCACAGCACTCTTTTAATTACCAGTCTGAGAATTGATGTTTGCACTCTCTGTGAAGCATTTTGTCTTGAAAGATGCAATTACTGAGACAAGCAATGCCTTCAGCATCATTAGGATTCACAGATGTAGCAGGGACAATATACTTGTTAGCTATATCACCAGTTATTTACATTTGCTAAGTGTAAAAAGAGGAACTTCAATATGAGGGGAATATGAGCTGTAAAGACTAAACTTACATATATAGAGCGAGGAGGGAAAATGTTCCTGTTTGACTGTAACTACCGTCATTCTTACTGGCTTCTTCTGCCTTTCAGCTCTGATGTTTGATTTGTATTTCCTCTGGGGTAATCGAAGAGTTCCACAAACTATATTCATCTACTTTGAAGATATTTCTGAATGAAAGTAGTGGGAAGAGAACAGAACGCAGCAACAGTTTGCATATAGACCTCCGTATGTTAATGCCATAACGCACAGTGTTTTTGCCCTTATATGACCAGTGTCTGGCCTTTTTATGACAGTCTGAATAACACAGATCATATTTTGACAAATGCGACTCAGGCCAGTTGGAAGTGTGGTCCTAAACCCAATATCTGATCTTTTCCAATGTGACCTGTGTCTCTACGGCCTGCTCACATTCACCCAATCTGTTCGTCATTGATACTCAACAAACATCACTATTCTGAATCCTGCAACATCCATGGTGGATGATAATGTGAATGATTTGCTTGCTTCAGTCGGACAAGAATTTAAAAAAATCATAAGATATGTTCCACTACATCCATGTTCGGTAAACACTGAGCACATTCACTACGTGATGTTACTGCAGCTTCTACTGCACATTCGGGGCACTTTTAGGTTGTTTGCAGTTCACACAGGAGATCACAGACAAGTCGCATCTACACTGATCCCTCGCTATATCGCGGTTCACCTTTCGCGGTCTCGCAGATTTTTTTTTTTTTTGCAGTTTTTCTTTCCACAGTGCATTGTGTTCTGCGTCCTGATTGGCTAAACAGTCTCTGCGGTTCTCCTCTGCCTGTGTGTCAATAACGTTACGGTATTTAAATATAAGTAATACAGCTTGGCCATTCAGGAGAAGAAAACTGAAACTTTGAATGCCACCTGGCAAAACCCGACCGGAGGCTCGGTTGATGAGATCCATCGCTCTGCCGTAGATATAGCTGTGAATCTCGCAAAGCAGCTTAGAGGAAGCCCTTTAATGACATGACTCCGGATGGCATTAAGGCCCAATTGATGAACACGCACATTCGCTGACCTGAAAACAGGTTTTGTTCTTTGGTTTCAATGTAGAGTATTTAATTATGCTGTGTAATAATTGTAAAAAATAAAGGTAACTCTACTTCTCGAATTTCGCTTACTGCGGGTTATTTTCGGAACGCAACCCCCGCGAAAAACGGGGGATCACTGTATTTGGAAATGTGAACAGCCCGCACACCAGCAGTCAGTCTCCAACAAGTTTGCCCTTTTTGTATTCTAATGTAGGTCCCTAATGTATTCTGTTCACAACCCTTATGGGCAGAAGTTCTTGGCGCAGCCAAGGTGTTGAAGTGATCTGGTTTGGAAGTGTCAACATTGGGTCTCTGCTTCTTGCAGATGAAGTGGTTCTGTTGACTTCATCAGACCATAACCTAAATCTTTCACTAGAGCAGTCATAGTCAAGCCAAAGCAGGCAGGATGAAAATCAGCACCTCCAAATCCGGGGCTGTTGTCTTGAGCCTGTCAGGGACAAGATCCCTGGTCGGTGGTGAAGAGAACTGAGCTGGAAGGTGAAGTTCTTGATTTTTCAGGTTGATCTATAATTCTTACCTTCGTCTATGGTCAAAAAGTCTGGGTAGTGATTGAAAGAAAGTAGTGGACACAAGCAGTCTAAGTTTCGTTCAGTGTCTTGGCTCGCTCATTCAGTAGGGGCTGCTGCTCTTGTGCATTGAGAAGAGCTATTTGAGGTGGCTCGGGCATTCAGATGCCTCATGAACTCCTCCCTGGTGAGGTGTTCCAGGCACGGAATACCTCAATTGTCCCTCCAGGACTGTTTGGTAGGTAGCCTGAGAATGCTTTGAGGTGCTGGGCCAAGTGGCTCGAGAGAGGGAAGTCTTCTGCCTAATCTGGGGGCTGTTGGCCCCAGATTAGGCAGAAGGTACTGGATTGATGGCTTACTCTACATTAAAAACCAAGACATGATATGCAACAACAAAGAAATTTGTTCTTTTTCTTGAGGTTTCATAAGGATAAAAACAAAGTTCTTTTTTTCAGGATATTTATTACTTAAAAAGATCAAAAGTGCGGAACCTTTGGGAAGAAATTAAAGACCCCTCATCATGGGCTCGACACACATTGAACGACAGTATTGACAGACATATTTCAGTTTTCTTGTGTTGGACCTCGTGTGCACGTCTTCATACACAAAACTTCACATGCACAAATTTATTCGCTTGATTGTTGGTGCGTTTGGCTAGAGGAGGGGAAGTGACTGGCGCTTCATTATGCAAGTTCCATAGGAAATGAACAGAAAGGGAGCAATTCTAGAGTCCAAAATTACCACATTGACAGACATCAAAGGTTTTGTTTCACATCTGTTCTAATTCCATTAGATTGTGATTGGAACAGAGGGAAAAAAACACTCCAATATCTTTTTAATGATGGAAACACTCATTAATACCAGGTTTTAATTATTACAAATATTCACTTCCTTTAGTATTTGTGGCATCATCAAAGTCACCTAAAACGAGCAGTTAAATTATTAAACGGCTGGAAGAGGAGGATTTTTTGTGTCAACGTCTCTGTTGAAGGTAATTGTATTCCCAGGTCTCCACTTAAAAGTTGCACCAACCATCTGGTGAACATAAACAAGCGTAATATCTGTCCTTCTCTTCGGGGAGCTTGTAGCTCTTAGCCATGTTCATTAGCCCCAAATGAACTTTGAAGGTGAATGGGAACGCCAAGCAAGACTCTGTAACACACTGTGATTTGTGTGTTACTGTAGTCACAATAATTATCGCCGAATTAAATAATAGTTTTTTTTTTTCTAATTATAGACTGTGAACCCACAGTTAAAACCGCAGGCTGTCCGTCACTCCTTGGAGAAAATTGAGTAATTGAGCATAGCTCGCTACAAATTAATGACATACTGTTTGCAGCTCAGCAATTTGTTACCGGCAAACAAGGATTCTTCTACGCATTATGTTTAGGCATATTTATAATTCCGTGAAATTATTCCAGATTTCTGACTTCTGTGCTCAGTCCCTGAGGAAAATAGGCTCATTTTTAGAATTTATCCTCTCATCCTGCGGGTGAATTGTCTAAAGAAAATTTATGAAAAAATACATGTTCCAGAGGAGTGACCTCAATTAGTGTCATCCTTTCGGTCTGAATAATGGCTGACTTTGTCTGGGTGTAGACATCCAAACAGGTGATGTGTGTGTGTCCTTTTTTTCTTTGTTTTCTTCCTCTGCTGCAGTGGGACTGTCATTTCAGGTTTTTCATTCTAAGGACGTTTGTCTCCAGCTGTGTTTGAATATTTTCTGCCTAAATCAGAGCGCCAACCGTTGATTAGCCTTGAAAGCTGAACAAAAATTATTCTCAGCTGACAAATGAGCTGCTGCCCTTGAACCGCAGAAGGTTTGAATGAGTTCATGTTTGGGGTATTTAAGGTACTGCAGCATCTTTATAATGCCTTGAATTCACCAAGAAACCGATGTTTTGTAAGCGTTGGGTTCCTTCCATTTTGCTCTGCAAACACGGGCACCAACAATAATTGTTTACTTCTCCAAGAAGCTTATTTCTCCTTTTCCAGATAGTGTTTTGCTCTGAACAAAACTAGCAGAGAAAGTAAATTAAAGGAGTAGTTTAGGACTTCTGAAATGAAGTTTTTTAAAAAAGGGATAAGCAGTTAATATCAGTGAATAACTCTTGTCATGGTTTATGCAAATGTGTTTTATGACCCTTTAAAGTTTTTAACATTTTTACTGGTGATTGTACCAATATAAAATAACGTTACCAATATAAAAATCTGTACCAAAGTTGATAAATTCGACTGCTCCAAAAGCAGGAAGCAGACTATAGTGCAGAGCATTCTGGGTAAATATAGCCAAAACCTTTATGTGAGTCTGGTGCTAGCATAAGAAATGGCTTGTAGTTTTTTGTTTTGTTTTGTTTTGTTTTTCTTACCAAAGACAAAAGAGAAACTGTACAGCTGCCAAAATCTAATGGATTTTGCTTTTGTTTACATTTCGTGCAGAAGGACATTCTGCTCAGTTTGTTCTTCAGAGGGTTTTGTGCACGTCCTTCAGTGGTTTTTGGTGCACTGCCCCCACAGTTAGGGAGGGGAATGGGTGCAATGTGTAAGTGAACCACACCAGCTGAAAATGTAACAAATGTTGGAATTTTGGTCCCTAATCAAACCAATTCTAACTATCAGATGTGAAAACACCCTTAGAAAGGGTTCTTCTCTGCCTGGCTCCTCAGTCAGTTGGTGAGTAACGTTATTAAACATTTTTATTTTTAACAGGAGCGCATTGAAATCTATCGGAACGCAGAAATAACATGATGATGAGGAGGACCAAACAGAGGAAGAGGACAGAGTTAGCTGTAGGAGCTGCTGCTGCCTTCAGCTTTGTAAATGAAACAATGACCCTTACCTCTGGTTGGACTGCGTGATCCATTAAGTACTTCTATAGCTCTGTGTCCAATTAGGCAACAGTGGTTTAGGGTCGAACTTTCTTTGGTGTTGGTAGTGGTTTCACATTCAGTACCGGTGTTCTAGCGCCATTAGCATTTCCAGTAGTAATAGCTCTGTTAGCGCTGCTTTGACGTTTCTCCCAGCGTCTAAATAGCGCTGTGTCCGGTTCGGCATCAGCTGTGCTGTTTAGAGTGTGGTGTGGTGGTAGCAGCCACACCGAACTTTATTACCACCGACACCGGACCTCCATGGTTCCGGTCGGATCTGTGATGTCAGTACCGCAGGCAGTATGGCTCCTGTAAGCATCTCAAGCAGTGTCTCAGCACGGCCTTTATTTTTACCTCGTTAAGGTAACGATAACTTGTTAGAGCTTTCGTTAGTTCTGCTGTAAATCGGTCTTAGTGTGGTGGAGAAATGTCCAGGGTCCAGATTAGGTACTTTGTTGTGTTCCACTGCACTCTCTTTTCTTTCATGTGGAAAATTATCCATATTCTGTCTCAATTTTTATTTAGTGTGAATGTTGTAGGCATTCACACTGAGTTACACTTTTCTGGTTGCTTCATAAATTTCGCCATTCTTCTTCTCCTGCATACTTTGTGCTATTTTCACTGTTCAACTTTTATACTATTCAGCTTGCTCTCCTAATGCCGGCTATATCTTTTGGTATTCATAACCTTCATAGGTTTTATAATATTCAGGTTTTTATGAATTTTTCTCCCCATGGGGGAAGCCGCTCCATCCTTTGGCAGAATTGAGAATTACAATATAAAATGTCCGTTGTGTTTCACAGTGGATGTTTCAGGTCCTGCTTATTAATTGCAATCAATTATTCAGTTTCAGAGCTGTCATGGAGGAAACAAGGCAGTGGTGATTTTGAAGTTGGGCAGTTAAACAGCTTTTATGCTGTATAACACCTGTGAATAATTTGAGCATTTGACATTGCTTTTTTCATACTGCATGTAGCATGTTTTTGTAGTCACTGTGGTAAACGATGCCTCCAAACAAATGTCGATATCTCAGGAACCATAAAAGGTATGGATTTCATTCACCCAGCTTCTAAGTGTGTCTTAGTTTGATCACTTAAGCTCTTTTTTTAAATTCACCTTATAAATAAAATTGATCTGGAGATTGACTTGACCTTTTTCTGACTAGCTGTTAGCGTTAGCCACTGATTTTTTTTAGCTATACGGAGAAGCCTCGAGAGTAAATGACAAGCTGTGAATTTCCAGGTGAGGAGGCTGTGTTTTCCCTTCCATACAACAGGGTGGCACTTGTTGGCATGCCCATCCCAGCGTCGGGATGGTGTGTAAGATTCATGAGCTTTTTTGTGGTTCATTAAAGATGGAAATGCAGCGAGGCCTCCACCAGCCTTTTGATTGACAGATGTTCCTCTGAGGCGTCAGTCTCCTAAAATCCTCTGCTCAGTGGTCAGGAGAGCCCTGCTAGCTTGACTTGATGATGATAGATGAGGCCCTGTGGGGCCAGCCAACCCCATACATCAGACATAAAGAAATGTGACACTGCGAAATAGCTTGACTGAAAAGTTTCATCTGATCGAATAGTCGTGGTTTTAGTCTCATTATGTCTCTCGTGGGGAAAACAGAGACTTGTATGACTGGGCTTCCTGACATCACTGTAGGAAAAAAATTGTGAAACAAAATGTTTCAGTGACTTCAGTATCATCACACTACTGAGAAAAAAGGTTTGATTAAAAATGTAAAAATTACAGGTTTGTCAATCACCTAGAAATTGAAATCTCAATGCCTGAAGAGAAGAGTAAAACTTGCCCTTAGGTATTATTGGGAAGTTAATGCAGTTATGTCTCTTCTCGACTTTTACAACCATTCACCTTTCCCCCATTGTTTTAAGCTCTCAGCAGCCTCTATTGCTCATTTCCACCTGGGAGGCTAAAATAAAAATACATTACTTTCTGTAGGTATTTCCAATACCAACACAACCTGAGCCAAGTCGCTGGGTAACCGTTAAAAGCATCTCAGACTTGACTATGTTCCTCCAGGCTGTTGGAAGGCAGCCATCTGTGAGAGGAGTAAGTGCTGCTGAGGCATCACTGAGCAAATACATCACAGTCTGAGCTCTTTTACTCAAAGATACACTCCATGCTCCACTGGCAGTGCAACAATATACATAGTGGATTTCAAAGAAAAGACAATAGACGATGTCCTGTCTATTATGACAGTTTTTCCAACTGTAGCTCTCTGGTAATTGTGCTATGCTATACTATCTCCGGTAATTATCCTTTGCTTTATAAATAAAGACTCAACAATTCATACTTAAACAACATTAAAAGACCCAGTTTAGATTTTATCCACATTTTCCATGTTACTGCCACAGGTGTCAATTTGTTTCCTTAGACTGGATACAGCGCGTCTATAAACAGCAATACTTGCGTTAGGCCACAGATTGTCAATTGTGTTTCAGTTGAAACCAAAGGTTTACATACACAGAATAAAAATACACAAGCACCATTTTTTCCTCACTTTCTAATGAGAATGTTCAACCATCACACCACTCAGGAAGGAGATGGTTTATGTGTTCTAGAGAACATGTTTTGGTCCAAAACGTGCAAATCAATCTCTGAACAAAAGCCTAAGACTTTTTGTGTACTTTTTATGCAAATGTAGTCGAGTCTTCATAAAAATTAACGTTTTTGCTACATAATTTAATAAAAACAATATGATACGCATAAAACTGGTTTAAGAAAAGTTTTCATCCACATGAACTTGCACAAATCTGCCACTCAGCATTGTTTTTAACATGCCAAACCCCTAGGGGGCAAAGCTAAAACCTATCAGCCAATCAGATTGCTTCAAAACAACCATAACTTCCTGTTAGGAATTAAGCATGGTGCCAGGAGGTTCATTTGTGTGGTCAGTTATTAGAATATAAAGTAAAAAAAACATAGAGAAGATGATGTCAAATCACATAGTTATGAATGTAACTATGTATTCATATTTGTCGCAGGCTGTAATGCACAGGACCCTACATCTCTGTTTTCACATGTATGCACTCAATCACAAAGCCAGTGTTTTTCAAATGTCAACTTTTGTCAGAGTTTTTAATAAGTAATTGGTGGTCTAAAACTGAGTTTTGTACAGAAGAAAGGTCAAAATGCATTTAAATGTATTAATTTTCCCAGATATCTGGTTATGTGTGAACTAGGCCATAGTTTTTCTCCTTTATGAAGCCCAAAAAGCACAACTTTGGTCTCATCTATGACATCGACTAAAAGGCTTTTGCTAAAGAGGACATCTTAAGACTTTTTTTAAAAATGACTTCCTACCTGCTTCTCTTCTGCAAGGCACCAAGGCCCAACCGAGATACATTTATAGACTCTCCAGTAAAATACTTTGGTTGAAGCCCTGAAATACAACTTTTAAACAAAATATCTTCACAAGGCAGTACCACTGAAATTGGCTCTAGTTTCCATCTGAATGTTTTCAGATTAGATAGAATATATGTGCAGCTACATCTAGCATTAATCAAAGAGGTTTCAGTTCATACAGCTTCTCTGTCTTTGGTGGCAAAACTTTGATGACAAGTGGCTGACAGCTTCCCTTCAGTAATTTCAACCTGTTTAAAAAAAAAACTGTGATGTTCTGCACTATAATAAGTGTATCTGGTCATTGTGTCAACATGAAATAAATAATTTTTGTGCCCATACACTTTTGGGAGCAAAATTCATTGGGTTAAATGTTTCTCTCTGGTCTTTCTACATTTTCCTCACCTCTTGCCCATATTAGCGTGTTTCTCAGCAGCCCAGCTGGGGCTGAGAGGAAAAGGTCACTTCAGTTTTAGATTAGCAGGATTAGCGAGGCACCTTCGGGTTTGACCCTGGGTTTTATCGCCAAGCTGCATGTTGTGCTTGAAAGGCCGACAGACTCTGATTTGACTTGGAGAAATGACAACTGCCCACCAAGCACAAGAAATACCTTGAGCACAGCTTTTCCACTGGGAGAAAAAGTGGCAGCATCATGCTGTGGAGATGCTCTTCTTCGATGGGAGCTGAGGAACTGGTCAGAGATGATAAGAGATAGATGGAGTAAAACACAGGGTCATCCTGGAAGGTAACCTGTTAGAGGCTGCCAAACACTTAAAGGGGCAGTATCATGTAAAATCAACTTTTTTGAGTTTTCCATTATGTTGAGCCATGAGACAACTTTTTGGGACATCCTATATTCTCAAAACAGTTCTGTTTACACCCATTCTGATAATTTGAAGGAACGAACAATATCCTGAAATATAAGCAGATATATAAATCAGTAACCAAACTAAGATTGCCTTAATACAATAATCCTAAATATGAAAAGTAATTCATCTTACCCCACTCTCCCCTACAGACATTAGTCTCTAAATAAACTTTAGAGACACAAAAGATAATTTTTCATACTATTTTCCTCAAATTGTGAGGATTTCAGTTTTTTTGTGTTTATTTTCTAGGTTTTGTTTCTCTGAGTCTCTGTGGTGTCCTGTTGCTTCCCCCTTGATTGCTTCCCAGGTGTGTCTTATTCCCTAATTACCCTCCCTGTGTATTTAAGTCCACCTGTGTCCTTTGTCTCTTGTCGGGTCCTCGACTAACGTCGTTTGTACCGTCTGTCGTAGCTGTCGTTAGTCTATGTCGTCTCAGTCGTACTGGGAAGTCCTGAGTCGGCTTTGCTCACGTTTCAGTCCGTTTATAGTCAGTTGCTACCAGCGTGAACCTTAGCCTTCCGTTCAGCTGTGCTGCCTGTACTTTGACTGTAGAGCTCATCGTCATCATTAAATCATCATTTTTTCATCTCTACCTGGGTCATCAGAGTTCTCTCTCACCACCTTTAACCACATCATGACACAAATATCAATATCCCATAAAAGAAAATGCATCCATCTACTATTTTATTACAAAATTGTTGTCATTCTTTATCATAAAATCTAAAAACGGATATAAAACAAGGGGACTTTAATGTTCTTGAATAGATATTTATCAAAAATAAGCGCTTTTTTTTTAAAGATCATGTAATATTTGTGGCTCTGAACAAGATTTTATTTAGCTGGACTGAGGACAAAATGGCTTTTTCAATTACAAAAGTTGCAGACTCCTGGCCTAGTCAAAGTTCAGAACTAAATCAAATTAAAATACATGTCGAGATTTGAAAAAACATTGCTTAATGTGTCAGTTTATCACCTAAAATCCCAGCAACAATAATTAAAAAAAATAGGAAAAAATGTCTGCATCTTGGGAAAACCCTGCACTTTTCCTCTTAAAGTTTTGTCATACTTGAGATTAAAATAAGTCATTTCTATCACAAGCTGACTCTGTAACATCTTGTTCTTGTTTTTTTTTTCCAGTTTGCTGGATTAATCACATTTCAATACGTGGGCGCTGACAGGGAAGGTTCTCACTGCAGACTGACATTTTGACGTGTTCCTTCACAAAGAACATTTGCAGTCTATCAGATGACATTTAGATATCAGAATGGCAAAGTTGAGGACTTCTGGGACAGTTATTGTAAAAATGGAACAGTTCATCTTTCAGTTGACGAGGACATGTTTCATATCTTTCTCCTTGGCTCCATTTTGACTTTTTATTCATGCAGAAAGTGTTTCAACCTAAAACCAACCTTATTGTTAGAGCAGAAAAGTAATTAATATGTAGCCCACCAGTACAGGACCACTCAAGCTGTGGCGGGATCCGTCTGTGTTATATCCCAACTGTCCATTTTCTAGAACCTGCTGATGAGGCAGTTTTTCTTTGAACATCTTAGACCTCTCAAGTGCTCTAAAGCTGCGTTCATGTAATATAAAGAAGTCTCTTTGAGTGTAGCGCACTCTGGGAATATCTGTCTGTATCAACAGCTTATCATGCTGTACATTCTACAGCCATTCTGGTAGTGCTGGGGATTTTTCTTCTGTGGCATTTAGTGTTTCCTTTTTTTTATCTGTTCACATTTATTCGGTTTTTACACCCGTGTCATTCAGTAAATGGTGCGAGTGCAGACGCATGAGTAATACTCTGAAAGTGCAACAAAAAAGGTCAGAAAGAGACACTCCTTCCTTCCTCCTGGGCTTTTACTCTGACTGTTTGTTGCTGGTCAGAACCACACAACTGCCAAGTCATATGAATTTCTGGTCTATAGCTTCATTGTTCACATTGCGAGAAGGCTTGGTCTGGGTGATGATCTACGGAAACTGGGACCTTAGAATGTTTTCACACCTGATCGTACGGTAGTCGAGGTTCGATTGGCGCCCAAAGTTGCAGCATTCGTTACATATTCAGCTGCTGTATTTTTCTTTTCCACTGCCCTGCCAAACAAACCAAACCCTTTGAAAAATCTGCACCCCTCCTCACCAGTAGTTGCACTGCAGCAAGAACCACTGACCGAAGCAACAAAAAACATCTGAAGAAGACAAGAGCGCAACTTCCTGCTTCACAAAATGCAAACAAAATTGGAGCGGCTTCATATTTTAGTGGTTGTAGGATTTCTTTTGTTTTTAGTAAAAGACTATGAACCATTTCACCTGGTAGCGCCAGTCTCACCTGTTTGTTTTGGTTGTATTTACCCAAAGTGCCCTGCTCTGTAGTCCGGACTTTCTAGGCAAACGAACTAGAGTTTGGTTAAAGTGGACTAAGCAGTGCAGATGTGAATGTATCTTTAATCTGTGGTGCCAATATAATGGTGGCATGAAACGTTTGGGTTAGTGCATCTGAACCCCCTGAAATGAACCTTTGGCAAACATTTGCTTACTTCCATAAGTTTTTTTTTTTTTTAAAGGCTGGCATCATTCTTTCAAACAAAAGTAAAATATTTTTTGTCCCAAATTTTATAAATAAGACTATAAATAAGATTGTCGATGTTAACTTCTGCAATGCTGATAAGACGTTTTCCACTATGCGCATTTTTACGTATTTTGGTATATTTGGTGTTTGAACTAGTAAAATAGCCAGTCATGAAAATGTTTAAAGGCAATCTCAAGTGTTCACAGTGTTCATTAGGTAGTTGCAAGGACATTAACTAAGCACAGCCATGAACGTCACTCTATATTTGGGGTGTTGTGACTGTAGAGCCTCCACATTGCCCTTAGTGTCACCATCCAGTATGATTCCTGTAGTATAATCAACAATAAGGCAACAAAAGCAAAACTTTGAGAATAAAAGTTGGCATGGCGACCTGTTTGTTCTTTCAACAAATCTTGATGTCACTTGTCATGACAGTTTTTTCTCGCGTTCAGTGGTTGGAGCAGACATAGTTATCAGCAATAAAAATGTACCTACATATTTTCTATTTCTCTCTACTTAAACATGTTTTTCCTGTGCTTTATGATTGGTCATAACTGGACTACACAGCGGGTAAATGCATGGTGGAATGCATTTACTCAGAATTCTTATGTCCACAATTCTGTGAACCTAAAGAAAAAACACTAATCATTGGAGTTTTTTGTGCATTAGAAAAGATTGGTGGAATCGGCAAAATTAGAAACGGCTTACTTTAATTTCAGAATTTTTTTTTTATGCTTTTCCAAAAATTTGTGATTTGATAAGGAGTGATTGTGATAAGAGGAACATGGAAGAACATTTGCCGTGCTTTCCCATCAACTGGTGGGACAATGGCTTATCAGAGGCATGAAACTTGGAAAAATGCTAGTCGATATTGGGAAAATCTCCATGATGTGGGATCTAAGCTAATTTACAACCTCTACTTCCTGTTTATTAGACCCATAGGTAACATCGTTTGTCGAAGTTATGCTGTGCAAAGCCTGGTTGATTCACTCCAAACCAGTAGATAGAAACGCATCTACATCACATTTTCGTTTTTTTTGACATTTCAAAGATTTGCATAGCAATTAGATGGAAACATAACTACTGTGACTCAGTTCACTTTCTTTTTGTTACAATCAGTCAATAGATTTGGTTTATTTATGAGCATTGATGCTCCACACTTTTTTTTCTGATCAACCTGTTACGTGTGCTGCCCATCCAAAAGTATCAGAACCAGCCCCGGCTCCAGACGAGTTTAACGGTGGGGGGGCGGGCATCGGCTTATTTTGGGAAGGCAAAATGAATCTACATAGCAATAACATTACTGAAAGGGTGAGAACAAAACAACTCCAGGAGAAAAGGCGGATACAGTAACAATAGGAATAAAAAATAAAAAAAATCTAACCCAAATCCATGCAAATGAGTCTGAGCTCCCCTGTGATGGCCACTTCACCTCAGCTCCGTTCATCTGCAGTCTGACACAATCACAAGGCCGATGTGATTCTTCTGAGTAAAGAGAAATGGCAAAATTAATAGGAGATACATGCCACTGTCCTCATTATGTCATCAAACCTCCACAGTCTGCATACTCCTCTGGCGTTCACCGGGGCGTATAAATCAGATTTATGGGGGGGGGGATTTTCGCCTCGTGTTCCCTCAGAGGGAACCATCGCTTTGCTTTGTGAGTAACACGCCATATTGTCAGACTTACAACCTGGGGAGTCATCATCATGTCCTCGCTGTCTGCTGGATGAGAGGCGAACGCCACACAGCAGAGGGGGCTCGGCTGGGGGTGGGGTAGTTTTAGGGATGTGGCTCTCAGAAGAGCAACAGCGTGAATGTAGTAAGGCATTTTTTGATTCAGCTCAACGCCTCACAGGCTGTAACTCGGTGTTTGCTGAGGCATGTGGTTCTTTCTGCTCTGCTCTGTGATTGCATTAAGTGCTGATACGGGCCGTGTTTACCTTGGTTACCTACCAGGAAGTCTTATAGGTGTTTCTGTCTGCAGGGACACCGGGTGGGGATGGTGTGGTTTGAAAAAAATAAAAATAAAATGCCGGTCTAAATGTAAGAACAGGCCACGGAGGTTTCTAAATAAAATTGACAGCAGACCGCCTTGCTGAGCCATGACTTGAATGTTTAAAAGGCGGCTCGTGTTTTTGTGAGGAGCGAGGGAAATCTCCGGCTGGCAAAGCAGAGCAGAGCACAGCTCGCTCCTCACCAGGTATAAATATGAAGCAGACGGATCCCTTTAGAAGGGACTCGCTCTGAGGATGTTACGGTTTGAGTCAAATTGCGGCAAAAGCGGAAAAGGGGTAGCGAGTGTTCACAAGCGTCATTGTTGTGGGAAACATGCTGATCTTCAGGATTCATTTTTTTGCTATCTTAGACCAAACATGAAATCATCAGAGAAAAAAGGGAAATTCTCTGCAGAGCGAAGCGACTTCTGAGAGCCAGAATAAGAAATTGCATATAAATCAAAGCGTAATGAACCCTCAGCCACAGCATATATATATAAAAAAATAATTTAAAAAAAAACAAACTCTTTTCATCCCTCAGTTCTCTTTGAGCCAAGACAGATCGCCTTAATTCAAATAAGAACTGCGACGTCGAAAAACTTTTGATGCACGGTGTTGGATGATCTCAAATTACTCATAGAAATCAATACTAATCAAATCCAGTTATTCTGCGTGAAATGTTTGCGTGTGTGTGCATGTTTGTGTGTGTGCCTTTCCTTAAACGGAAAGTGAACCTGCCGAGTCACATCTAGACAGGAATTATGTCCAGGGGTGAAAGTAAAGGGGTACGGCAGGGTACTGCGTACCCCTAAAAGATTTAGCGGGGGTACGCAGTACCTGCAAGAGAGGGGAGCGGCTGTCTGCTGTAAAACATCAATGGGTTCACTGTGCAGCAGTGAGTTCACCCACTAATCCGCCGTGACTGATTAGTTTTTCAATAACAATCTAAAACACGACTTAATCAGTTAATAAATAGCTTTTTTCTCATTTCATATTGTTTCTGAATTGTTCGTGCTTTGCTAGAGCAGCGGTGCAACACGACGATCGCGGACGGTTTTGAGTCGATCTCGGCATTAGGACAAACTGAACGCCGCCAGGAGGCTGAGAGCAGCACGTCCTCCTCTGACTCCTTATCAAAACATTTGTAACTTTATTAAAGAACAAAAAAAAAATCAACAAAACGTGTTCAAATTAATGACTAAACAACAATAATAATCTCAGTGATTATTGTTTCAACAAGGTGTTGCGCAATTCTGTGTGTTTCGGTTCCATTACCAAAATAACTAGCAGAGCAGGAGTTTAAAATTAACTAATAAACCACTGCTGTGTTCAGGGAAGCTTATTAATGATCGCAAAATAAATATCAACCCTGCAAACCTAATATTGTAACGGACTGAATGTTATATTTTTAACGTAATCTCGGGTCGGCTTGTGGAGCGCAGGAGGTTGCCATGGCAACGGGTGTGCTTAAATGACAGAGAGAGAGACGGAGAGTAAAAAGGTGCGAGTGGTTTAGAGTTGATCACCTGTTCAGGTTGTTTACCTTTGATGTGGCTCATTACAGCCGCTGTAGTTTCTGAACTTTCAATAAACGACAAACTTGGACTAATTACCTCGTTCTTTGTGAGTATATGTCATTTACAACAAACATCAAACATGGTAAATATGTTTCATTAAGTATTTAACAAACAAATGGCTTCTTCCGCAATAATTATGTGAAATTAAATTAATTGTCTAATATAAAAAATAGTTTGGTGCTGTCGGGCTCAGAGTCTGAGAGGCTTGTCTTTTATCAAACAATTTAGTTTTTTGCCTCTTATTTAGTGGAAATATTGATGTTGAGATTTTCTCCAAAATAATAACCTTTTTCAACCTTTATAGCTCCACTGTTGAAAATGAGGCTCTAACATTCACAAATGACATTGAATTAAAATCCAGTCCAACATCTGGTTTGAGGTGATTCCTCTGGAACCTGTTGGAGGAAAAATATCCCAACTTCAGAAGATGTGCTTTAACCTAACAGAGCTCTGTGGTTCCTCCTATCAGTATGAGATTCAGGGTGAGGAGGCGCCATGTTAGGAAGAGAAGTGGAAGCTGCAGGATCTTCAGAACAAACAGGTCATGATGCTGGGCTACTGATTATCCCTCTGTCTGGACACAGGATCAATAGAACCAGTTTAAAAGCTAAAATGAATGGTTATATGCCAGACATGGAAAACTGGGATGCACTCCATGCCATGATGTTCAGGATTTAGGTCTCATGGCATCTCAAGGTGTCAACATTGCAGCCAGTGGGCTGAAGGAGGAAATACAGCTTTATTTTGTAGCAATTCAAGAGCTACCAGCTTTTATCACTTCACAAAAAAAATTAATCAGCACAGAAACACCAAAGCACACAAAGATATATATATATATATATAAATATATATTTTTTTTGTCATAGTACCCCCAAGAATTTAAAACTACTTTCACCCCTGATTATGTCTAAATGACAGACTGGGCTGATTCTTCTCATCAGCACCTGGGGTCACTGTGAACATAACACCGTTGGTACAATTTGAGCTTTTTAC
This sequence comes from Poecilia reticulata, assembly GCF_904066995.2. Classification (NCBI taxonomy): domain Eukaryota; kingdom Metazoa; phylum Chordata; class Actinopteri; order Cyprinodontiformes; family Poeciliidae; genus Poecilia; species Poecilia reticulata. Next base: position 30,321,149 of record NC_088834.1, read on the forward strand.
GTTTATAGCCTGGATTTAAGAGTTTTTTTTAAATTGTTGTTTCTGCATAGATGTTATCGGAAAAGCAAAGTCTTTTCCTTTGGTAATGTGCTTTGCTGAGACAACGTAAGGAAAACTATCATTTTAATGTGTTTTCAGAAGAAACCCATATGCATTAATAAATCATTAGCATTAGATACTGATAGAGCATTCAGGTCATTATTTTGTTTTTCTTACAACTTCTTAGGAGCCAGAAGTTAAAATGTGTTGCAGAGATTGTAATAAATAATGCACATAGCTACCATTCATTACAATATGTTATTATACCTAATTAATTATTTTTAAAAATCCCCAAAATACAATGTCACAATGTCAAGCATGGTGTCACTGCCCATAGTGAAATGGTTTTCTGTTTATAAAGACTGACTTTCTCCATTACTCTCAACTCCAAGCTAGACTGAGATCTATAGTTGCCCACCAGGGCAAAAGGTTTAGGTCAGAGGAGAGCTAATTGACTTCTCCTATTATGATAGGAGAAGCTAAGACTTTAAAACCTAAGAACATTTTGCCAGCTGTCAGGCATAGTGGTGGAAGAATCATGCTGTGTGGCAGGCTTTTGAGCAGAACTACTGCACTTTATTATATACAGAAGCAATTAAAGCAAGAGTAATCACTATCACAACTGCCTGTAGTGGCACTGCACCGAGTATTGAAGAAAACACAAAAACCACAGAAGACACAGAGCTCAACTTCCTTCTTCACAAAATGTAAACAAAAATGGATTGGCTTCAGATTTCAGTAGTTGTAGGATTTCTCTTTTGTCTGTGGTAAAAGACCACAAACTTCTCCTCCCGTTAGTTTCTCACATTTGATCTGGAAGGAAGGAGCATCATCCGGGTGGATGACATCCGCCCAGAGCTCCTTAAGGCTCTGGATGTTGCATGGTTGCGTTGGCTCATGCGACTCTGCAATATCGCATGGACATCAGGGGCAGTTCCCCTGGATTGGCAGACTGGGGTGGTGGTCCCCCTGTTTAAAAAGGGGGACCAGAGGGTGTGCTCCAATTACAGAGGGGTCACACTCTTAAGCCTCCCTGGTAAGGTCTATTCAGGGGTCCTGGAGAGGAGGGTCCGTCGGATAGTTGAACCTCGGATTCAGGAACAGCAGTGTGGTTTTCGTCCTGGTCATGGAACACTGGACCAGCTCTACACCCTTAGCAGGGTCCTGGAGGGTGCATGGGAGTTCGCCCAACCAGTCTACATGTGTTTTGTGGACTTGGAGAAGGCGTTCGACCATGTCCCTCGGGAGGCCTTGTGGGGGGTTCTCCGGGAGTATAGGGTACCGGGCCCTTTGATACTGGCTGTCAGGTCCCTGTAGGACCGGTGTCAGAGTCTGATCCGCATTGCCGGCAGTAAGTCGGGCTCGTTTCCGGTGAGAGTTGGACTCCGCCAAGGCTGCCCTTTGTCACCGATTCTGTTCATTACTTTTATGGACAGAATTTCTAGGCGGAGCCGAGGTGTTGAGGGGATCCGTTTTGGTGGCTTTAGGATCGCATCTCTGCTTTTTGCGGATGATGTGGCCCTGTTGGCTTCATTGGAACGTGATCTACAGCTCTCACTGGAGCGGTTCGCGGCCAAGTGTGAAGCGGCCGGGATGAGGTTCAGTGCCTCCAAATCCGAGGCCATTGTCTTGAGCCGGAAAAGGGTAGAGTGCCTTCTCCGGGTCAGGGGGGTCGTCCTGCCTCAAGTGGAGGAGTTTAAGTATCTGGGGATCTTGTTCACGAATCAGGGAAGAAGGGAGCGGGAGGTCGACAGACAGATTGGGGCAGCGTCTGCCGTGAAGCGGGCGCTGTACCGGTCCGTCGTGGTGAAGAGAGAGCCGAGTCAAAAAGCGAAGCTCTTGATTTACCGGTCGATCTACGTTCCCACCCTCATCTATGGTCATGAGCTTTGGGTCATGACCGAAAGAACGAGATCACGGATACAAGCGGCCGAAATGGGCTCCCTCCGCAGGGTGGCTGGGCTCTCCCTTAGAGATAGGGTGAGAAGCTCGGCCATCCGGGAGGGACTCAGAGTAGAGCCGCTGCTCCTCCACGTCGAGAGGAGCCAGTTGAGGTGGCCCGGGCACCTGGTCAGGATGCCTCCTGGACGCCTCCCTGGTGAGGTGTTCCGGACACGTCCCACCGGGAGGAGGCCTCGGGGAAGACCCAGCACATGCTGGAGGGACTATGTCTCTCGGCTGGCCTGGGAACGCCTTGGGATTCCTCTGGAGGAGCTGGAAGAAGTGGCTGGGGAGAGGGAAGTCTGGGCCTCCCTTCTGAAGCTGCTGCCCCTGCGACCCGACCCCGGATAAGCAGGAGAAAATGGATGGATGGATGGAAGGAGCCTCACTTCCTATTTTTGAGCAGGAAGTGAGGCTCTGAAAGCCTCACTTCCTGCTTTTGGAGCAGACACCAATCCACTTGGTTGCAGTAGAACCACAGTAGAGTTGGGATTTTTGGACCACTAAGAGTTTGGATGTGCATTCATTCACACCTCACAGGTTGTAGCTTGTGTTGCTTTCTTTATCTTTACCTTATCATAGTCGCTAGTTGCTAAATAAGACTGCCGCTTTTGTGGCTAAGGTTAGGACTACTGTGCAATAAAAGTGGATTATATGTTTTTGATGTCAATTTGATGTGTTAACTTTACTCATTTTGGTATACGTTTAACTGGGTATTAAACTTGATACTTGCTTTTTTTTTTACCTCTACTGTTTCTGTTGAGCATACAAGGAGACACAAATTTAAATATATTCTTGGACAGACTTGAGTTTCATTCAACCCAGAAGTTTATTTGTGACTGGAAATAAGATAAAGGATAATAGAGCAATGTAGAAGGAATGTCAGTTTAGCTTTAAATGCAGTCTTTCAACAAAAAAAAAAAAATCATATTACAAAAAGAAATTCCTTCTTTCCATATGTTTTTATTCATATTGTGTTGATAAATGTTTTTGGATGAGCTCCAAGTCGCGCTAAACTTTAGCTCCGCCCACAAGTTCTTTATCAAATAGGGCGGTGCAAATTCACTTCTCAGAAGAAACATAGGTAAAATAAAGACTACTTCAAACCTAAAGGTGCCAGAGGATGTGAATGTTTTTGGATTCAACTGTGTTCAGAAAGAAAAGACAGGAAATGCAATAATATCAAGGATTTAAATATTTAAGGGAACTCTTGCCTGTTATTACCCATTCATTCCAAAGACATAGCAGTATTACTCATAAAGACCTACATATCATTCAATTCCTAGGAAACCAGAGGTCAGAACAGTCTTACCATTAGAAATCTCTGTCCTTTCTTTCTCTTTGTTTCCATCTGATGATTAGTACATAGTGTCTCAGCCCACTTTTTACACTGCCAGCCAGAGGGATACGCTCTAATAATTCCTCAGCAGGAAGTGGGTGACTCTGTTAGGGGGGAAAAGAAAAAAAGTCTGCTTTTTTGTCTCAGCGTGCCTTTCTGTTTTCACAAAGGGACAGGCTAATTTGGAGAATATGAGCTGAGTTCATCCACTTTGAGATTTTGCTCCAAGGCAACTGGAAGGCTAAAAAGGACTGCCGCAACCTTGGGTCATTTATTTGATTGACACAATGCAGAAACAAATAACGGTTGCTATTTCAAGAAAAATGAAATTTCATCTGTGCCGGCAAGTTTCAGAACATGGATTTAGGGGACATAAGTGGCGGAAGAAAGCACTTCTGTTAAACAGAGTCGATAACTCACACAAGTACTATATAGCACCTTGGGGTAATATCACCCCAGATGAAAAAACATAAGTGGGAATTTATTGAATATCTGTCACTAGCTCCGATTTCTATGGCGAGCATAATGGAAAGACCATTAAAAAACATCAAAAGCCCGAAGACGGTGCCCAAAACAGACCGCTTGCTACAAACCCAGGAAAATCATGAAAGCAGCTGTTTTAATGAATTCAACCTTAATGACAGAAAAATAATCGGAATGTCATCCACAAAGCAGCGGCGTTTTGACAGACACCTAGCATCTCTGGGGACCTGATTAGGTGAGAGTTGAGCCGAGTGTCTCACCTGGTTCACTGTCGAAGGAACACTTACAGTAGCTATAATGAATAGAGCTGGATAGGGGGGTTGAATGTCACCCTTACCCCACCAGAAACATTGTCCAATTTGGCACAGTGTAATAATTATGTGGGTGGCTTATCAAATGGTAAATGGCAGTTATTATCAATGTTTGTGATACGAAGAGAAGAAAATAGCTAAGCAAATCCTTTCATTGCTGATAGAAGTCACATTCCATATCTTTTAACTGAAGATATGGTGCTCATCATTATCAGAACTCATTAATAATACCACTCTGTTGTACTTGTGATCAGTTGCAGCTAACCTCAGCAGGTCCCTTAAACACACACCCTAAGTGAAACGGAATAATGTAAATTTCCCCACTGCGGGATTAATAAAGTAATATCTTATCTTAACTTATCTTATGTGCCTTGTGAATGGTTTCTTTCCTATGAGTTACAAAGAGACGACGAGTCAAGATGAACTAAAGGGCGTGGTGATCTGTATCAGATAAAAACAGCAGGCATTCGTTCAAAGATGTGGAGTCTTTTTATTATCGCTCAACTTACAATCCTTGATGCAACAAAACTAAACCATCAGCAAACATCACACTTATAACTCCTCTTTGATAATTCAGTTGCTAAGCTGTTGAACTACTGCAAACAACAACAAAAAAAAGACGTTCTGCCACACACTAGAAAGTTCCAGCACATTAAAGCTCTGATAGGTTGTCGTCGACCATGATTGACAGGCTGACCAGCCAGTAACAGTCCAGACAAGCCTACCAGGCACAGTCCAGCAAACTTGTGGTGTTTTCTACAAAAGACTTGTGTGACTTTACATATACAGTTAATTTGCTCTTAGCAATGGAACAGCATATAGACCCATTGAATAAATTAGAACATTACTGAAAAGTCTTTATTTTAGGAACTTTCTCATAAAGTAAAACACATTATGTAGCTTAATGTTTGAGTTTATTTGTACAGCACATTTCAGCAACATGGCAGAGCTTCACATTGTGCCATCATAAACCCCCATCATGAACACATCAGATAGTCAACAGTTATTAAAACCAATAACAGACATGACATTTTGTCAAATCATTAATACACATCAAATATGTTTCATTTATTATGCTTCAAAACAAACTAGACAGGTGGCTTTTTGAAACTCAGTGTTTCAGCTGTTTTGCATTTCTCTATTAGTTTCTTCCAGGTTTGAGGTACATAGAAGCTGAATGCTGCTTCTTCTCCTTGGAAGAATCTATTTTTATTGATTATAATAATTAACCCTAATTAACCCTAACACTAACCCTATGGTAATAAAAACATGAAATTTTGTTTAGAATTAGAATATTACATCAGACTGATAATAGAAAACTATTTTTTTAAAAAACAAATGTGGCTTAATGAAAAATATGCTCAAAATCTGCTTGAAGGTTTTTTTACTTGTGGTCTGCCAAACGAGACTCATTGGGACGAATATTCTAATTTATTGAATATGACTGTATGTTATCGTGAAGTGCAAAATTCAGAAAATAAACCCCCACAAACACACAGGTATGCATTATTTCCAATAAAGAAGCACCTGTGTGGCTTCTTATTTGCTTTGGTTGACAGGAAGGCGCCTACTGACAGCACAGTGAGGATCTGGTCTGTCACCTCAGGCCAGTCTCACAACCACTTTTCTTTTCAGTCTGTGTCTCAGTGCAACACTGACCCGGTAATGGCTTTCCCTCTTCCATTCAGCATGAAGGAAGGCCCTGTTAACAACGTGACAAACCTTACGACCTTATTTTTTATTTTTTTATCGTCTCAGAATATTTTTCACAATTATAGACTGTGAGACAGTTTGTGGGTTCTAAACCCAGTGATTATGTGGTGAATAGAAATATGGTTCCTGGGACATTTCTTTGTGTGTTGGAGTAAATGTGATAGATACGCTGAAGCTTGTGAGCTGCAGTGTATGTGAAGAAGTGCTGGATGAGGCTGTTTGATCTGTTGCACAGGGAAGCAGTGGGCCAGCAGGAGATGTGGCCGCGCCTCCTTCTGTAAATCTCTTGTTCATGCCGGATGGCGGGTCAGCATGATGTATTGCCTGGCCGGCTCACAGAGAGCTCAGCCAAGACCACAAGAGAGTTACTGGACCAGCATCCCGTAAATGAAAAATAAGATAACCAATATATACTCTCCATGGGGTGAAATGCCACACAACCATGTTATAGACATCTGGTAATGTTTTATTTGATCATATGACATACACGGTTATTAAAAATATATTTTTCGTTTATGACTTATTTACAGAGCCATGCAAACGTTTTCATACCCGTTCAACTTTCTCATTGTCGCATTGAAACTGAAAACCTCAACTCAACTGTGCCTCAATATATCTGACAGAACAATCTGAAATGTAATAACTGTGCCAAGCGTTTGTTTTTAACACTAAGTAAGAAGTTGCAGCTTTAAAAGAGCAGTAGTATGTGCTTTATGAACTGTCCTTTATAACTCACTCAAGTAACCATGTTAACTTCTGTCATAAAATTTTATATATATATATATATTCTATTTCTTACATGTTAGGTAAGCTTAGCATTGATGCTAATTTTTAGCATCAATGCTAAAAATTAGCATTGATGCTAATTTTAGCATCAATGCTAAAATTAGCATTGATGCTAATTTTAGCATCAATGCACCGACGGGCAAAGTGTGCCCGTCGGTTCCAACCGACGGGCACACTTTGGTAGGCCCTGTTTACATTTTTTCAGAAACCTAGTTGATTACTGTTGCTTTGATTTAAATTTTCCTAAATAAAAATCATGGAAAATATTTTTTCTAATAAGTTTCTTACTTTATCTACTTTATTTTTAGGCATGAATGAAATGATATGAATTACTATTCTAGAGATTTTTATTGTCAACTCTTCTAGTATGAGAACACCATATGAATAACAACTGCAATATCTGGAGATATAATTGTTTTTTTCAGCCTATCACACCAGTTGGTTAAACACCAACTAATAAACTATTTTCTGATAAGCTGTAAAAATCAAAAAAACAAACAAACAGGGATTAAGCGATCACTTGAAATGACCTCCATTACAAAATAAAATAATCTCTTGACACAGTTGAAGGAGAAATGGAATGCTGGTCAGAATTGGAGCAGAAACTTTATTTTTTATTTTTTGAGTTGCAGTTTTTGTTACAGATAGGGTTTTTCACTGGAGTGAAAGGCAGGTAGACTGAGGTTACACCTGGAAGTTTTTTAAATCCCCCCAAAGGGTGCCAGATTGTTAAGTCTCCAAACTACTGAACTCAAACTCATCCCCTAATATCTTACTTCTCTTTAGAGGATAAATAAGTACATTTAATTATTTACTACTTTAGTTTTTGGTGAGCATAATGTTGCACAGGAGGCCAGAGTTTGGCATTCCAAACATCATGTCAAAGCTCTTCAGTAGAAATTGGCTGCCTTGTACTCGGTTTGTCTCAGACTTTTAAAAAAATCTTTTTCTGGTTTAGACATGGAAATAAACACGACTATCAGGAGACATAAACCTGGACAGTTTTTGGCTGGGCTGAAATAGCTTGAAGCTATTCGGATTTAGTTGTTTTTCCCTTAGACTGCATGAGTCACGAGTGTGATGATTTACATACAAATACATCTAAAAAAAAATTTGAATATTATAAAATAGTTCTATATTTATTGTCACTCATATCAGAAAGGGAAACTCGTACATCATGGATTCACCACACTGAGTAAATATTTTAAGCCTTTATTTTTTTCCATCATTTTGATGGTTGTGAGATGCAAACATCAAATTCTCATCACTCAGTGTCTCTAATTATAATACATATGATCAATATAAAAATATATTTTAATCAAAAATGTCAGTATGTTAATTTCTATGTTCTTAATGCTCGCATGAATTACTGCACCAATGCAGCTTGACACAGAGGAAATCAAACTGTGGAAGCTTCACATGGGCTGATTTCCAAATGCAAAGCAAGGCTTTCTTTAATCTGAAAGAGGAATCTGGACGACTGAGGAACAGCCCAGTTCTATTTCTCTTAGCCTTGGTAAAGCTCGTTGGTGTCGTCTCTGGTTGAGTCGTGAAGCTGATTCTGGGCGCAGTAGTTCTTTATGTGCTGACTCCGTCCACTCCTTGTGAAGTTTCCCCAAATTATTGAATGAATATTGCTTGAAAGTGCCTATTGTTCCTGCATCTTTTCCTACCACAGCTTTTCCTTCCACTCAACTTTCTATGAGTATGGCAGTCTTTCCCATTATTGAGTAGCTTACTGACCCACACTGAGAGACTGTTTAAAGGCTCAGAAAATCTTTGGAGGCGTTTGGAGTTAGTAAGCTTATTAATGTGTGATGTGCAATTTTTTTACTTTTTTACTATATTCAAATTAAAACTGAATTTTAAATGTTCATAATCTGAAAGCCATTCATCAGTTACAAAAAAGAAATGCTTGAAATGTGTTACTTAAAGGGGAAGTATTATGTATTTCCAAGGCACATAGTTCCATTTTATAGCACAAGTAACTATGTTACCTGTAGTTATAAAAATGTTATATAAATCAAGTATGATTCACACACTGTGACAGACTGGCAACCTGTCCAGGGTGACCCCGCCACTCGCCCGGAACGTTAGCAGGAGATGGGCACCAGCAACCCTCCCGACCCCACTGAGGGACAAGGGTGTCAAGAAAATGGATGGATGGATGGATGAATGATTCTGTCATGATCCGTGTTTCTATGTGTTTATTTTCTAGTTTGTGTGATCCTGTTCCCTGTTAGTCCTGTCGCTGCGTCTTTCCCCGTTGATTGTCTCCCAGGTGTGTCTCGTTCCCGTGATTGCCCCGTGTGTATTTAGTCTCCCCTGTTGTCTGTGTTCTTCGTCGGGTCCTTGTCAATTGATGTCACCTGTCTCCGTGCTGCCAGTTTTCCTCGTGCTGTTTCCCCGCTGTTCCTTGTTGTAGTTCATTGTCATTAAATTCATCGTTTTTCATCATAACCTGGGTCTCAGCGTCATCTCCTCACCGCAACCTACCACCGCCTCATGACAGAAGGACCCGACCAGTAACGGTGAGGAACGCTACCATCACATCATGGACCCAGCAGACCGTCGTTCCCTGTTGAGGGAGATCAGGAGATACGACGTGGAGTTAGCGAAACCGTATTCACCGTTCAGCCGCCTCAACGCCGCCACACGTATGGCGATCCAGCTGGACAGGTGGACCTCGCTCCTTCCTCGGTTGGGCTTGGAGGATTTTTTCAAGGAGGTAGAATTGGAGCTGCAGACAGCAAAGGCGGTGCTGGCTGCAAGATCCAAGCCAGCCCACCCAGCTCCTCCAACTGCCACAGCCTGCACGTCTCCAACCGCCGCAGCCTGGCCTCCGGTGTTTCCCGCGCCCGCTGCCGGCGTGCAGCTCCCCGAGTCTCCTGCGCCCGCTGCCGGCGTGCAGCTCCCCGAGTCTCCTGCGCCCGCTGCCGGCGTGCAGCTCCCCGAGTCTCCTGCGCCCGCTGCCGGCGTGCAGCTCCCCGAGTCTCCTGCGCCCGCTGCCGGCGTGCAGCTCCCCGAGTCTCCTGCGCCCGCTGCCGGCGTGCAGCTCCCCGAGTCTCCTGCGCCCGCTGCCGGCGTGCAGCTCCCCGAGTCTCCTGCGCCCGCTGCCGGCGTGCAGCTCCCCGAGTCTCCTGCGCCCGCTGCCGGCGTGCAGCTCCCCGAGTCTCCTGCGCCCGCTGCCGGCGTGCAGCTCCCCGAGTCTCCTGCGCCCGCTGCCGGCGTGCAGCTCCCCGAGTCTCCTGCGCCCGCTGCCGGCGTGCAGCTCCCCGAGTCTCCTGCGCCCGCTGCCGGCGTGCAGCTCCCCGAGTCTCCTGCGCCCGCTGCCGGCGTGCAGCTCCCCGAGTCTCCTGCGCCCGCTGCCGGCGTGCAGCTCCCCGTCCCTCCAGAGTCCCCTAGTGTCCCTCCAGAGTCCCCTAGTGTCCCTCCAGAGTCCCCTAGTGTCCCTCCAGAGTCCCCTAGTGTCCCTCCAGAGTCCCCTAGTGTCCCTCCAGAGTCCCCTAGTGTCCCTCCAGAGTCCCCTAGTGTCCCTCCAGAGTCCCCAGCTCCCGCAGCAGCCGGCGCTCCGCCCGAGCTCCCCGAGTCCGCTGCCGGTGCGCAGCTCCCCGGTGCACCTCCCGAGACTCCAGCCGGCCTTCCTGCCGGTTCCACGGCCTCGGCTCCGCCCGAGCCCCAGTCTCCAGCGCCTGCAGCAGCCGGCGCTCCGCCCGAGCTCCCAGCGCCTGCAGCAGCCGGCGCTCCGCCAGAGCTCCCCGAGTCCGCTGCCGGTGCGCAGCTCCCCGGCGCTCCGCCCGAGACTCCGCCCGGCCGTCCTGCCGGTTTCCCGGCCTCTGCTCCGCCCGGCCGTCCTGCCGGTTTCCCGGCCTCTGCTCCGCCCGGCCGTCCTGCCGGTTCCCCGGCCTCTGCTCCGCCCGGCCGTCCTGCCGGTTCCCCGGCCTCTGCTCCGCCCGGCCGTCCTGCCGGTTCCCCGGCCTCTGCTCCGCCCGAGCCCACGGCCTCTGCTCCGCCCGAACCCCAGTCTCCAGCGCCTGCAGCAGCCGGCGCTCCGACCGGCCCACCGCGGCTCAAGCTCCGCCTCCAGCGTCGCCGCCCACCGCGGCTCAAGCTCCGCCTCCAGCGTCGCCGCCCACCGCGGCTCAAGCTCCGCCTCCAGCGTCGCCGCCCACCGCGGCTCAAGCTCCGCCTCCTGCGTCGCCGCCCACCGCGGCTCAAGCTCCGCCTCCTGCGTCGCCGCCCGCCGGACCTCCCACGAGAGGTCTACCTCCTGTGCCGTGGACGGCCCCCGGAAGGGTTTTTTGTGTTTGGATTCCTGTTTGGACCTGGGTTTTGTTTTCTGGACTCTGGCCCTCCTGCCGTCGCCCCTCCGCCCACCCTGTTGGGTTGTTTTTTGTTTTTTTCGTTGGACTTTTTCTGTTGGGCGCCTGGTAGTCGCCCCTTGAGGAGGGGGTACTGTCATGATCCGTGTTTCTATGTGTTTATTTTCTAGTTTGTGTGATCCTGTTCCCTGTTAGTCCTGTCGCTGCGTCTTTCCCCGTTGATTGTCTCCCAGGTGTGTCTCGTTCCCGTGATTGCCCCGTGTGTATTTAGTCTCCCCTGTTGTCTGTGTTCTTCGTCGGGTCCTTGTCAATTGATGTCACCTGTCTCCGTGCTGCCAGTTTTCCTCGTGCTGTTTCCCCGCTGTTCCTTGTTGTAGTTCATTGTCATTAAATTCATCGTTTTTCATCATAACCTGGGTCTCAGCGTCATCTCCTCACCGCAACCTACCACCGCCTCATGACAGATTCACACAAAATTTGACTTCATAATTTAACGTCTTGAAATTGGGCTTCTTTCTCTTTAAGAACTCCTGCTCTTACTGGAAAGCATCACCACATGGCTCCTCTATTAAGTCTTTAGCAACGTTTTTACCAGGAGCACTGAGAAGTACCAACTATAATGAGTACAGTTGATCCAAAGTTCCATCACGTGTTTGCTGGCTGGCTAATCTGAAGGAGCTGAGAGGAGGAGCTGTGGGGAGGACTGCTATGAGGTGGAAGCTTGGAAACTTCAGCTCTGAGGAGGTGCTTTCTCCTCGAAGGCGGAGCTAAGTCCACCCAGGCATTTTGCACAGCTATATGGTTGCCTTGGAGTGGTTGCACTCCACTCTACTTATGTTTTTGATGACTGAATAACATGATATAAAGCTCAAAAAGTTGATTTTACATGATACTGCCCCTTTAATGTGTAATAAATCAATCTACATAAAATTCGAATTTTGAAGGGAATGTAAATATAACTAGACTTATTCACAATAATCATATTTTTTAGATGTACTTGTGAAAGCCACTTATTGATGTCAGAGCTCTGAGAACGATTCGCAGTCAAACATCTCGGTCAGACCTCAGTACCATGTATTAGGATTCGCTTTTTTTAACGACTTAGGCTCAATTAAAATCCCTCTCATTAGCAGCTAGATGTTGGTTTCGCTAGCATGTGTTGGATGTTGGGATTGTCAAAGCTTTTATAAACGACTGACTGCTGTGAAAACATTCATCAGAGTTGTTTAGACATGACATATTTTCACATTTGACTCCAGTGTGAACAGAGATGAAACTATAAATGAAGTTGGAGCTCAAGGAAAACAACACACACTTCAAGGTAAAACTGCTGAGCTAAAGGGGATCCAGATCTAGCCAACGGACAGAGCGTCTTCCTGTCAACAGGTTCCATGTTAGATGATGATCCATCTCCATGTAAGTAATTCAGCATACCAGGAAGACAGTAAAAGAGATTTTCTGTTTACTGTATCACTGGGGTGAAAAATAGGCTAACCTTGCCTGTCATTTCAGACACAACGTGTTTCAATGGTGTTGAAATACTGAAACACAAAATGTATTAGCAAGTGCGGCTTATTCAGAATGATCCTACCTTGATCTGACAACATGATTATGCTACACAATGCAGAATAGATGACAAAGTAAGCAATAAGATGCAGGCTTCAGTCGTATAAGCACTTCCATGGTTGTCTGTACCAGCCCACTCCCTAATGGAACATTGTTACTTTAAACATATGAGACAGGGGTGTCTAATCTTAGTATTAGTCCACAAATGCTTCAGCAGCATCTTGTAAAACTATTAGTATCACTTAAACCTTTTCACTGTTCCAATACAAGTTATAATTGTGAGGCAGAAGAAAAATTATACATGGACTTCAGCTTGATTTTTACTAATAAAATGTTGAAAAGTGGCCATTTGTTTGTCTCTCTGTACTTTGACCCCCATAAATAATTTCCCAGTGAGGCAGAGTCCCCTGAGAAGTCACCTAGTTAGTGAATAGTCCAATTGTGTGCCATTTTATCTCAGTATAAATACAGTTGCTATGCCTTAGTAGCAAACAGCAACATTAAGACGAAAGAAAACATCAACCAGACCAGACAAGAAGCTGCAGAGATGTTTAAAGCAGGGTTAAGATATTAAACAATATCTGACCGGATAGGCAAGGAAAATAATCGAATGACTCAGGATGCTAATGGTAGCTCTGTATAGAAGCTGCAGAAATCCACAACTCAGATCGAAATATCCACGACTAGTTGTCTTTGCTTTTCACAAATTGAGGTCTTATGAAAAAGTGGCAAAAAGGAAACCAGAAGTCCCAGTTTATAACGGCTAGAGATGGACACATCTCCGCTAATTCGCTAATGGTGAAGCAAATTTTTTGTAGCACTTTTGCCATCTTTAAAAATCCTTAGCAAAATTGGCTTCCCCTAATTTTCCAGATAAATTTTAAAACACTAATTTACTTGGTTGTTGTGTAAAGCTTTAGTTAAAGAACATTGGACATGTGTGTTGAAACTTTGGCCACTGTCCAGTGGTGGCAGCATCATACTGTTGGTTTGCTTTTTCTCCAGCAAAGACTGTGATCTGCAGGTCTGTTGGTTTGTTTTAATTTATTTTTCTACATAAAAAATAAATTAATGTCAGTGGTGGGCAGTACTGTACTTAAGTACATTTTTCGTGTATCTGTACTTTACTTAAGTAGATTATACTCTAGCCGCCGTAGTTCGCCACCGTTCCCTGTCCCCCATTCTGACTCTTTGGCATGCTCTACCCACCTTGCTCTGACTGTAACAGCGGATGACTAAAGGTTTCCGGTATTCTCAGATTGAAAATTTGTAAGCACTCTTAAGGCCATAATCATCCACTCCCGTAAGTTGTGAAGTTCTGTTGAAGAAGCGCATCCAGTTTTGACACTTCTGACAACATGTCACTCCGTTGGTGAGAAAAAATCCTGAAAACACCGTTAGGCATGAGGACTCAGAGGCGGGTCTTGTCTCGGAGGCAGGTCCTGACTCGGAGGCGGGTCCTGACTCGGAGGCGGGTCCCGTCTCGGAGACTGACCCTGACTCCTCCGAGTCAGTACCGACCTTTGAGCAGATCAAATTTAGAGGCCCATCTAAGCGTGGACTAAACACGTTTGGTTCACTCTTGGTGGGTTCTTGCCTCTCTTCTTCGTCTGAAGCGTCTCCACAACAAGCAGCCTGTTTGATGAGCCCCCATGCCTTTTGAAGAAAGTTTCCTCGGAGAATGATTTTCGTGCCAGGGTTCTTCTGAAGCACTGTACAACCTTGTAAATAACGATTGGGTTGTCTCTTTTTATCATCTTGAATAGCAGTTCTCTAACTGCATCTTCATTGCCCCAGAGAAGTTGCAAGATGTCTCGGCAGAGTTTTTTTCCATTTTCTCAAAAAAGACAAAATCTATGTCCTTTACTTCTTTCCAGATTTTTGGAGCAAGCTTTCTCTGGACAGGTTCTGTGTGGTTCATTTTGTAAGCCGCATAGCTAGATCTGTTACTAGACTTATAAATCATTCTCCAAATAATTTTTTCCACCATAACTCTCCTTTCGTCTTCGGTTCCTCGTCTGAAACCCATCCTGTTTGCGTCCCTCAAAAATTGTTCAGGGTCCATGGCTGCCCGAGTATAATCCTCACTCAGGCAGTTTTTATCTGCGTACAAATCCTCATTAGGAAAAAAAAAGTCTTTCTGAACTTTCTTTTTGTAGACGTTAACATTTTCTTTTTAGGAACAGGATTCTCCAGGTGCTTTTTGAATTTTTCCACAATTACTTCATGTCCTTCAGGGTAATCAAGTAGTGCGATTAAATGCAGTCCACTGGCAAATTGGAATGCATCTCTCCCAATACTCTGGAAAATCCTTTCACCAAGCTCTTCTGACACCTCTGAGTACGTCCACGTTTATATCTCCAGTTTTTCTCAAAAGCAAGATCAAAATTGTGCTATGTTGTTCCTCAAAGGTGTGTCTGACAAGATGCAGAGTTGGTCCATCTGCAGCCTTTTCAATCACTTCCCACAGAAGTTCACTGAGAAAGTTTATCTTTTTGTAATCTGGGCTTCTTTGACCAGGATGAACTTTGTTGGACAATGTTTTTTTCACTTTTGTCCAAAAAGAGACCTTAGGCTTCACATCCATTTCTCTCTGTGGGCTTTCGTCATTCATCTTTGTTGAGCTGAGCTAAAACTCCCATATACGTTGTCTGTGGTTCTTTTAATGAAGGTTCGAGAAAAACACCTATCAATACTGATTACATTTATTTCAGCTCTGAGTATTTAATAACTAGGTGTTTTTATGGGGATGTGGATCTTTCAGATAAATTTGAGAAGCAATTTTGATGGGTAAACTTAATTTTATTGTGTCATGGAGCGCAGGGTGTTGGTCTTGGTCTGGTCTTGGATCGGTGGTCTAGACTACAACTCTGCTACGTGGCTCTTTAGTTCCATGTCCTCCCCTGCCAGTTGGATTTCTTTCAAAATAAATGCCACTAGTGGCAAAAAAAGTGAAGTTCATGCTATGTTAGGACAGGAGACAAGATGTTTCTATCCCTGAAATTATGATGCATAGAATCAGATATTCAAGTCTAAACTATGTTACACAGTAAACACAATAAAAACATGCTTTATCTGTGGCATTGTTCATTAAAATGGCACATTACTGATTAAAATTAAATACGATGGGTTCACTTAATGATATTAGCAATTAGATATTAATCAGCAAGTACTTTTACTTTTAATACTTAAGTATTTTTAAAAGCCAGTACTTTATTAATTTTACTTAAGTAAAATGTTAATGTGGTACTTTTACTTTTATTTGTGTAACATTTTTGTCTATTTGTACTTTTACTTAAGTAAATTTTTTGCGTACTTTCTCCACCATTGCTTAATGAAGAGATGTTTTATTCTTTTTTTTTGTTTGTTTGTTTGTTACAAAAATAATCTAATAAACACTTATTTCCATTTCACTGCAAAATTCTAGTTATGCCCCGCTGTGTTGGCCTACCACATAAAAACCCAATAACATAAACAGAGGTTTGTGGCTGAATAAGAAATGTTTTTTTTTTCATTTTCTAAATGGAAAAAAGAGAACTATTTTTGTTGTTGCCAGTGTATATATTTGTCCACCGCTGTATTGTGTAGTATTTCTTCACCGTAGACTTTTCCAAAACTCCAGTTTTCCCTTCTGAGTTAGAATTTGTGCTCTGTGTCCATGTGTGGGTTTTGTATAAAACCTGTGCTTTCCTTCCTCAGCTGATCTACCATGTAGCCACTTTCAAAGCAGTTGTTAAAATTCTCCTTCAATCTTGACACAATGAAGCAGGTACGAGTTTATGACATTAGTGAATTAATGTAATGTTTCTTGTCCAGAGAGGGAAATTTTAACACATGGAATAATTTCTTCGTTTACGCCACACTGTCTCGCACTACTAAATATACTTGACTTTGTGCTAATTTTGGCATGGAGGATTTTGGCTCTCGTGTGGTCAGGACCTCTTGAAGGGCCACATAATGAAATCTCGTGGGCAGAATTTTACAGCTGACTGAACAACAAAAGAACAAAGCAGTTTCTGCCCTCAGGCTTAGTAAATGTAGATGGAGGAAGGAATGTATAATAGGGCTATTTTGGACTGACAACAGCCATTTGCCACACCATTGACTGTAAGAGGATTGAAATGTTTGCAATATATTCTCAGTGTTTTCTTGCTTTTTCCAGTCAAATGAAACTGGGTGGAACTATCTTTCTATCCAGTTTCAACATGCAAACTCCATGCAGAAATAAAAATTTGGACCACATGCTTCAAACCAGAAAGATAGAAACCAAGAACGTGAATTTTAAAATACTGTTTTGTAAATCACTGAACGACTTGACACGAGAATACCTCAAGGATCTGCTGTTGTATCAACCTTCCTGACCCCTCAGGTTCTGGTTCTGGTTCTGGTCTGCTCTGCATCCTCAGAACTAGAACCAAGCATGGAGAGGCAGCATTCAGCTTCTATGCATCTCAAATCTGGAACAAACTTCCACATAAATGCAAAAATGCTGAAACACTAGCTGCTTTTTCATCGACCATATAACTGCGCAATTGGAGATTCCCAAAACAAATTAAACCCTCATTTTTTGATAAAAACTTTTAACTCTAGGATGAGATGTTTTCTTTTTTTTTTCAGGCATATCAAAATTGTTTTATTCATCAAAACTGCAGTGGACATTTTTTTTTACACATCACACAAGTCATATGATCAAAACTGGATGTTGCTACTGGTTTAAAAGATGAAGACGACAGGAAGTGGTGGGAGGATGGAATGTTTTTAATGACCTTTTTAATTACTTATCACATGTGGTTTTAATTAATTTCTTATTGAATGGAAACACCACAATTACAAAGTTATGTTTGACATTGTCGAAATATTGACAAAGTTTTGTGAACATTTGTAATGGAAACACGGATCGGATACTGTAGTCTTTTATATGAAGACTAAAAACATGACCTGATTCATGACATCTCATCTGGAACACTAACCAATTTATTTGAACAAACACAACCAAATGATAGCATTTGTTCTAGATGATTTTTGTGATGGCGTTTGACAAAATATGTTTGTTGCCGTTTCATAATTGGTAACTGTATAGAGCTTTTATCTTGTAAAGCACTTTGGGCTTCCATGTGGCTGAAATGTGTTACAAAAATAAACTTGAGTGGCACTGATTTTGACTTTAATGTACTTTGTTACTTAAAACTCTAT
Source organism: Poecilia reticulata (assembly GCF_904066995.2). NCBI lineage: Eukaryota > Metazoa > Chordata > Actinopteri > Cyprinodontiformes > Poeciliidae > Poecilia > Poecilia reticulata. The sequence goes on from NC_088834.1 coordinate 30,338,842, forward strand.
AGCTAAGTAATTCAGTTAAAATCTGGGGAAGAAAAATTAGAATATTCCTACATAAAAGCTAAAAGAAAGTACTTGTGGTTTATCTTCAAAGAAATATGTTCTATTTACATCACCAACAGGACTTTAAGCCAGTAATGTATTGGAAATAAAAAAAAACTGTGACTGTAACAAAAAAAACTTCAAATGCTCTTGACACATTATTCACTTATCTGAGGAGCTATTTTAAGCCGTCTCCTCTTCAGAAAAGTGTTTAGTTATTTCCACACATGACAGCATTGAGAGTTCATGTTTAATAAAGGTTCTGGTTTGTTTTTAGACATCAAACCGCTGAGGCCTCATCAGTGCATCCTTTGTGCTTTAGGAAACCGACTTGTCTGCCAATGACAAACATCTTTTCTTCTCACATTTGCACCTTTCTTTTCATTTCTATTTCTGTGGCAGTGTTGTTTGTTTGGAAATATTCTGTTTAGAACAGATTTCAAACCGGTGTGCCATTTTCTTTCTTTCTTTTTCTATTTTTGCTTCTTTAAAACTATTTTTTCTGAATTAGAGGCACATTCATAAAGTGGCATTTCTTGACTCAAGGATGGCTGCAGCTGAACTGGTACAGGTACTGCACAGCACAGCTCCTTCTTTAAGTTTTCCTCAGATCTCTAGGATGATCACTCTGGGCAATCTAAACACTAATAAACCATGATCAACATTTCCCATTTATTGATGGGAAATAAGATCTCTGAACAAACACTCCCTCTGAATCCTTCTATTGTTGATGTTCTCCATCAGAGCCAAAGTGATCCACAATTACACACCACACCGTTGACCCCATATTTCATGCGCTCCGCCGCACAGACCAACGTTACATCTTTATGAGACAAAAACTGATGAAAAGTGCTATTTATATTGGAGTGAGGTTTTCACATCCTTTTATTTTTATTTTCTCTATTTTGTGTGCGTGTTAGGTTATTGTCTGAGGATAAATGCGGTTCAGTTTCATCGTTTGTTTAAATATTAAAATCATGAAAAAACATTGGGATGGATGCTTCTTGGTCTAAATAACTGAATGTAGTCAGATTTCAGTGTATTTAGGTGAGTTTTGATGCTTTCTATAGTTTGATATTGTTCACAGAAAAAGTTTGCATGGCTGCCGCACATTTTCTCGCCAGGGAAAAGTGTGCATACATTTAAGCAAACTTTGACGCAAAGTTCATTTTTATACACAGTTTTACACAGTGACGGATCAGTAGGCAGCTTGGGTTTTGGTGCCTTGTCATAAAACAGTTGGGCATGTTTTAGGAGAAGCTAGAATTGGAGCAGCAGATTCTTCCCAAAGCCGCCCTGCAATGCCACACATGCATGAAAACCATTGGATGACAATAGTAATCCTCACTTTGCAGAGTAACGTCAACAAATCCTACACAAACCATTCCTCTGCAGTGACCTTTTACTGAATAAGTGCAGAGAGTCTGACTCTGGACTGTAATTTAAATTTAATTTGGTATATCTGTAAGTGATATAAATGCATGTAAATATTGTCACAGCTGCCTTCTGTGTGTACTTTTTATATCATCATCTAAAATACAGGCATTAGATCCTGACTTCTAAATAGTTGAAATTACAGCCCTGTAATTGTGTTTAATTGCATGATAAATGTAGCATGAAAATAATGACCAGTGTCTGTATTTTATTTTATTTTTTGGTATATTTGATCATTTGGTGCCAACTGGATGTTTTGAAACGGTAACAACTTTGCTAAATAGATATTAAATGAAACTCAACACCACTTCCTTTTGAAAATTGAAGATGATTCCTTGCAAAGTAGCACAATGTGAAAGCAAATAAACAAACAAAAAAAAAAAAAACAGCTTTTGGTCCGGACCGTATTTTACCAATGTGAAAACACTTTAAGATTACTGTTGTAAAATCCTGAAAGCCATGTGAGCCATCTCTGTCGGAGACAGATGGCTATGAATTTTACAAAATGAACCTTATTAGAAATGTTGTGATTGGTCAGAAAGGTGCACAGAAACCTGTCGTAATTTTATTCCAAACAATGTTCAGCTGTTATGATCCTGAGGTGGCTGTTTGGTTTTCAGAATCAATTTGATTGATATACGTTAATGTGAACAAATAAGGAATTAGATTTTGGTTTCACATACTAACAGTGTACAGGTGTTGAGCTTAAATAAACTTTAAAGGAGAATGAAAAGTATCACAAAAATGCAAAAATGTCGACATATCATCTGATTGTCAAACAATTAGAATACTTAACTGGACTAATCACACTCTAGCACTATAATTAATTGTGATTAATAACTATACCTAACTTTGTGAGCTTGAAATATAAATATGGAATATGGTTTTTGCAGGAATGGTGCCTTGGCAAAGCCCCGCCTTCTGCTGCACTCCATCCAATCAAAATCCAAGCAATTATTTGCTTAGTTTTTTTCTGCACTGTCAGCCAGAACTCAACAGCAACTAAGGGTGACTTACTGAAACCAAGCATGTTTCAAGATTCTCAGTTTTCCAGGTTTTATATGTAGGAAGGTTTGAATGAAGTCATTTTGTTTTAAACGATAATTTAGAAACGTTCCTCTCCGTTCTTTCCCGTGAAACTTGTGCGATGAGGCGACAGTCGCCAGCGTGTTCTGACTGTCTGCATCATGCATGTGAAACTTGGAGCTCATGCACACAGATGTGAACATGTGGGTTAGCAACACAACGGAAAGTTGAAAAACATTCAACTTTTGTTGCTGTCTGCCGTTTCACCTTTTGCCGTCGTTCGTTGCTCCCAGCCTGTCGGGCTGAAAACGCGGCGCTGTGAGCCGGCTGACCAGGAGAGAGGCTTTTAGGTCACAATAGACAGTTTGATTAAACTGCGTTATGCAATAACACATTAAAATGTTCAGATTAATTGTATGTGTTAATGCGTTAATGTTAACATAATTACTGAATGCGACATAACTTCTTATAGTAGGTACATATAGGAAGCGATCTGTTATTAATGTTCCCTCTAAGCAGATTGCAGAATTGCCATTACACTTTACTGTAACAGATAAATATAAAAACCTTCAGCTAACAGTATTTTTCTGTTTTGCTTTTAGGACTCAAATCTAACAATCAATAATGTGTTTCTTTTTTCCACAGAGACAATTAGTGACCTGTTAAAGTGTGTTTTTGCTGTGGTGAAGATTTGTTGTTTTAGCACAAGGTGATTGTTAAGTATTTGAAAGTGCTCTCTGCAGGATTTGCCTCTGAGTTGTTAATTGTGTCCTGAACCACAGCGTGTGTTCAGCTGTCTGGAAGAAGGTGATTATCTGGTGGAAAATGTTTTGGAGAAAGCCACAGCTGCCAACTGAAGACATGCTCTCTCAGTCAGCGTTTGTAACTTTGGAGGCTTGTCACCTCTCTTCTTCCTCCCCCACCCTCTACGCTGTCACCTGAACTGTCTAATAAAGCACAGCTTTTATCAAAATAACCTTTCAAAAAGCAAATTTCCCTTGAATGCTCGGAGCGCTCCTGGGGCGGTTAGATCCTCTGGGGGGACATTTTTCTGTTTCTGCTTATGCTTTTCTGATATATATATATTTAAAAAAAAAAAAACATATGTCTTCAGGGAAAGAAAATACATTAAGGTCTGTTTATCCAGCAATATACCCTATAGAAAGAACTGATAAAATGCAAAGTAAGCAGAAAACTCAGCTTTGATAATGAGTGTACAGGAATACACTAAGCTGCTGCAGCAGCATTTCACCTTGGGATATTGACCTTCAATAATCTTATTTTTGCCATTAAAGTAATCATATATGAAAGCTAAAATGTGATCATGTTTACAGTGTCAATCCAAAGGCTTTTTTATAAGTAAGTTTCAGGTTGAAATCCTTGCTGCTTTTCACTTGTCCATCCTTATGGCTGCCTTATACAGTCAGAACTTAATAGTTTAATTTGTGTTATTTAACCATAAGAGAGAAAAATGCAGGTCAATTATTTTTCAGTCAAATGTTCACCTGGTCAGTTCACCTGGTCAGTTATTCACCTGGTCAGTTATTTAACTGACCAGGTGAACATTTGACTGAAAAATTGACCTGCAAGTAAAATTTTTGCTCATATGAAAACATTTCAATCTGATCCGCTAACTGACCCCTACCAGAGAGCCCTCCGGCCCACAGCATCACCAAACTCAGCCTCTCTTTGAAGACACTTGGATGACATTAGTTACATCAAAAAGTTTTATTTGAATTTACAAGATAGAAATATAAAACAACAAATAAAGAAAACATTACTCTGCTCTGGCAAAAAAAGAAGAAAAAAAGTAAATTCTGTGTTGTCTTTGTCTTACTGTTTAAACTTAAGCTTACAGTTTACCCTGCAATGACCTTTTAGGGATCGGTTGCAACACATTGGAAAAATGTTGCCTGGTTTGAGTTTTGATTTCAGCTGTGACATTTAGAGAGTATTGACAGAATTACCGTATTTTCCGCACTATAAGGCGCACCTAAAAACCTTCAATTTCCTCAAAAACCGACAGTGCGCCTTTAATCCGGTGCGCCTTATTTATTGAACCAATATTGAGCCACAACAGGTCTAGCAACTACGGTAAGCAGACGCCAACTTCATTTTCCCCCGTAGAAGAAGAAGAGCGCGGTGCATGCTGGGATAGTTGCCAGAACGCTGGTTTGTTAATAAAGTTTGATAATGCATTTAAAGCCAGGGGGGCGGAGGGGTGGGGGAAGAGAGACAGAGACTGCGGCGGCAGTGTGTCGGTTGGTCTGTGTTACCCAGAAAGCAGTTGGGCACAATATCGCATCACCAACACTGTGACTGAAACAACGACTGGGGCAGCCTACTCTATAAAGTACTCGGGGACCACTTTTTTTTTACAAATGTAATAATAGAGTACGGAACAAATTGGCAACCCAAATGGAAGGGTCTATTCTATGCGCCTTATAATGCGGTTTGCCTTATATATGAAAAAAGTTTTAAAATAGGCCATTCATTGAAGGTGCTCCTTATAGTGCGGAAAATACGGTAAGTTAGATTCAGTTAGTCTCATATTGTATCAGATGCTGGGGATGGGGTAATGGTGTCGGTGGGATGTACATATATTTTTTGCCACACATTGGTTCCCTTAGTATAACATTTTCATATGACGGTGAGCTTTCTGTACTCGATTAGCCTCCACAGGCTACAGACATTTCACCATCATGTCTCTAATGATCAAAGTAGAAGTGTTTCCAACGACGTAACAAACCGATGCCGCAAATCAGTAAGGGAGGTCTGAGAGCAAAATGGAGGTCCAACCCTATTCTAGCAAGCTGTACCAAGTTAATTGGCCACTGAATATCATTATATCTGGAATGAATCACATGTATTACATTTGGAAGGTTATAAACATATTCTTTCAGCAAAATGACACAGAACCTACCAAAAAGGGACAAAAATCCATCTATAATTAAGCATCAGCCTTTTAGAATAACGTGAGGCATGTTGCTGTTTTGTGCATGGGTGTTTCTTTTCAATGAAATTTGCCTTTGGAGTTTTACACATTAAATTTGACCATAAAAGTCATAGTAAAGGCCAGTGGGAGCTTTTGGAGAAAGCTAAAAAACCCTCTGAGGATTTAGTGCTGAACATTTAGAGAAAATATGGCTCTATAAATGCCTGTCAGACTGATTATAAACCACCATGGCTGCACAGATCATTGCAGTTAGCATTAAAATAAAGTTCCACCATTCAAAGGTTAACTGGAACATGAAAGGCAAAGTCACATATATCTGCAGATATCTGCACACACTGTGAAAATACAGATTTCAGTTTGTGCTGGACTTTGACTTTACGACCTTTCCTGGAAAAATACTTTGACTGTAGAAGAGTAATGTCCTGTGGTACAGCCTCTTGCCCAGAGAGGCATACATTTTTGATTTAGAAGTTATTGAGCCAGAATTTCTATATTATTGAGTAGTTTGGGGCAGCCTAACATTTCTTTACTTTCTGCAGCTCAGAAGACGTTTCCTCCCTGTGATCGCAGACAGGACAATTTGAATCTTTGCTGAACTCTCGGCAGACACAGCCACAGTGTTGAGTTTTCCTGATGAATAAAGGCTGAGAACAATCTGATGGTGAATGTGAAAAGGGATTTTACTCCTGAGCTGCTTCTGCCTTCTAACTGTAGCCTCATTTTACCAAGACATTCAGTGGCATCGGTGTGTAATTATGCGTCTCTGTCCAATATAACACTACAGTAAGAGAACATTCACTTCAACAAATGTGTTGCTAAAACTACACCTAATCGAAGGCAGTCTTCACATACGGTCAGTATATAAAGACTTTGTCTATGTGTGACATTTCAAACATTCCCATATTATGCAGTTCAGCAGAGACCAGATTGATTTCGATGTGGCAAGTGAACAAGTCAATTCCATTAGCTCCTCATAGACTTTGGCTCCTGCTTAAAGACATGATGTGCTTTAAACTGCTTCAGGGGGAAATCCACTGATGTTTGCTACATGGACCGTGATTTAACTTGATCATCTTCTGCAGGACCACAAAGCTAGCGATCTGACATTAGCTTTATTTCCATTAACCATATAAATGAGCAATTTGACATTTCAAAAATAAATTTGCTTAATGGAAATGCGTGAATTTAGAGAAAAATTAGTTTTTGCCTGAGGTTTGGTGCTCAGATGAGGGGTTTTTTTTGGCCACGTTTGCAATTGCGGTCTCTCCATTAAATATGAATTTCACTAAAATCACATGTTGATGCGTTTGTTCACATAAATCATTAAAAAACATGTCATTAAAAAGTCATTTAAAAACATGCTGCGTTATCATCCTACAAATAATTCCTGTCTTCTTCATGGTTTGTGCCAGTGGCAACAGCTGGTTGTTGATCATGTGACTCGTGTGATGTGAAAAAAGTATTTATGTTGGTGTTTTGCAAAATAAATCAATTCCCACACAGCCAGAAAACCAGAAAATAGGCAAAATGGGATCCAGAAGAAAGGAGACTAAAGCCACTCACAAGATGAAGGACAAATTTACGTCTACCAACTAAGACAAACAAAACAATATAAACGTATTGATGACCCCCAAGAGTTTAAAAAAAATGTATGGACTAACAGGACAGAAGTGGACATAATTTAAGTTGTACATACCGTTACACAAACTATAAAACCAATAGCTAGTGTAATGATATTTCAGAAAAGGAGCAGCACCCAGACATGGTGGCAGAGTGATGATCTGGTTCAGAAGGAGAAGCAGGCCTCCAGACCAGCAGCTTTTAACCTAAAGTTCAAGGTCACTTTGGTTCCACCTCTGATTGATGTATACAAAGCAAAACAAACAAAACAAAACTCATTGAAGGTTTTGGAGTGACCTAATTAAAGTGCACACTCAAATCTGACTAAAATGATAAACAGGCCATTCATGCCTAGACACCCTCCAATGTGGCTGAGTCAAAACCATCCATGCATCCATTTTCTGCCGCTTATTCGGGGTCGGGTCACGGGGGCAGCAGCTTCAGAAGGGAGGCCCAGACTTCCCTCTCCCCAGCCACTTCTTCCAGCTCCTCCGGGGGAACCCCAAGGCGTTGCCAGGCCAGCCGAGAGACATAGTCCCTCCAGCGTGTTCTGGGTCTTCCCCGAGGCCTCCTCCTGGCGGGACGTGCCCGAAGCACCTCACCAGGGAGGCATCCAGGAGGCATCCTTACCAGATGCCCGAGCCACCTCAACTGGCTTGTCTCGACATGGAGGAGCAGCGGCTCTACTCCGAGTCCCTCCAGGATGACCGAGCTTCTCACCCTATCTCTAAGGGAGAGCCCAGCCACCCTGCGGAGGAAACCCATTTCGGCCGCTTGTATCCGTGATCTCGTTCTTTCGCTCATGACCCAAAGCTCATCACCATAGATGAGGGTGGGAACGTAGATCGACCGGTAAATCGAGAGCTTCGCTTTTTGGCTCAGCTCTCTCTTCACCACGACGGACCGGTACAGCGCCCGCTTCACGGCAGACGCTGCCCCAATCTGCCTGTCGACCTCCCGCTCCCTTCTTCCCTCATTCGTGAACAAGATCCCCAGATACTTAAACTCCTCCACTTGAGGCAGGACGACCCCCCTGACCCAGAGAAGGCACTCTACCCTTTTCCGGCTCAAGACCATGGCCTCGAATTTGGAGGCACTGAACCTCATCCCGGCCGCTTCACACTCTGCCGTGAACCGCTCCAGCGAGAAATGCAGATCACGATCTGATGAAGCCAGTAGGACCACATCACCGCAAAAAGCAGAGATGTGATCCTAAGGCCACCAAAACGAATCCCCTCAACACCTCGGCTGCACCTAGAAATTCCGTCCATGAAAGTAATGAACAGAATCGGTGACAAAGGGCAGCCTTGGCGGAGTCCAACTCTCACCGGAAACGAGCCCGACTTACTGCCGGCAATGTGGACCGGACTCTGACACCGGTCATACACGGACCTGACAGCCCGTATCAAAGGGCCTAGTACCCCATGCTCCCAGAGAACCCCCCACAAAGCCCCCTTGGGGACATGGTCGAATGCCTTCTCCAAGTCCACAAAACACATATAGACTGGTTGGGTGAACTCCCAGAACCCTCCAGGACCCTGCTGAGGGTGTAGAGCTGGTCCAGTGTTCCACGACCAGGATGAAAACCACACTGCTCTACCTGAATCTGAGGTTCGACTGTCCGATGGACCCTCCGCTCCAGGACCCCTGAATAGACCTTACCAGGGAGGCTTAAGAGTGTGACCCCTCTGTAATTGGAGCACACCCTCCGGTCCCCCTTTTTAAACAAGGGGACTAACACCCCAGTCTGCCAATCCAGGGGAACTGCCCCCGATGTCCATGCGATATTGCAGAGTCGCGTGAGCCAACAAAACCCTACAATATCCAGAGCCTTAAGGAACTCCGGGCAGATCTCATCCACCCTCGGGGCCCTGCCACCGAGAAGCTTTTTGACCACCTCAGTGACCTCGTCCCCAGAGATTGGAGAGCCCAACTCAGAGTCCCCAGGCTCAGCTTCCTCAACAGAAGGCATGTTGGTGGGATTGAAGTGGTCTCCGTAGTATTCTGCCCACTGGCCTACAACGTCCCGAGTTGAGGTCAGCAGCACACCATCCCCACTATAAACAGTGTTGGTGCTGCACTGCTTCCCCCTCCTGAGATGCCTGATGGTGAACCAGAATCGCCTCGAAGCCGTACAGAAGTCTTTCTCCATGGCCTCTCCAAACTCCTCCCACGCCAGAGTTTTTGCTTCAGCGACCACCTGAGCCGCATAACGCTTCACCCGCCGGTAACCATCAACTGCGTCTCGAGTCCCACAAGCCAAAAAGGCCCGATAGGACTCCTTCAGCTTGACAGCATCCCTCTTCGAAGGTGTCCACCAACGGGTTCAAGGGTTGCTGCCGCGACCTGTCGCAAGGTTGTTGGTACCTGTACCAACAACCTTGCGGCCGCAGCTCCGATAAGCCGCCTCGGCAATGGAGGTACGGAACATGGTCCACTCAGACTCAATGTCCCCCAAAACCCCCGGAACGTGTTCGAAGTTCTGCCAGAGATGGGAGTTAAAGCTCCGTCTCACAGGGGACTCCGCCAGACGTTCCCAGCAGACCCTCACTACACGTTTGGGCCTGCCAGGTCTGGTCGGCTTCCTTCCCCACCACCGGAGCCAACTCACCACCAGGTAGTGGTCAGTGGACAGCTCCGCACCTCTCTTCACCCGAGTGTCCAAGACATACGGCCGCAGATCAGATGAAACGATGACAAAATCGATCATCAAACTGCGATGATCGATTTTGTCCACCCTAGTGTCCTTGGCACCAGGACACTAGGGTGTCCTGGTGCCAAGTGCACATATGGACACCCTTATGCTTGAACATGGTGTTCGTGATGGACAATCCATGACGAGCTCAGAAGTCCAACAACAGAACACCACTCGAGTTCAGATCGGGGGGGCCGTTCCTTCCAACCACGCCCCTCCAGGTCTCACCGTCATTGCCCACGTGAGCGTTGAAGTCCTCCAGTAGAACAAGGGGCACTCTCCACTACCCCCTCTAAGGGACTCCAAGAAGGGTGGGTAATCTGAACTGCTGTTCGGCACGTAAGCACAGACAACAGTTAGAACCCCCCCCCCCCCACCTGTATGCGGAGGGAGGCTACCCTCTCGGTCACCGGGGTAAACCCCAACGTACAGGCACCAAGATGGGGGGCAACAAGTATGCCCACTCCTGCCCGGCGCCTCTCACCGTGGGCAACTCCAGAGTGGAAGTACGTCCAGCCCCTCTCAAGGAGACTGGTTCCAGAACCAGAGCCATGCGTCGAGGTGAGGCTGACTATTTCTAGCCAGAACCTCTCAGCCTCGCACACTAGCTCCGGTTCCTTCCCCACCAGAGAGGTGACGTTCCACGTCCCAAGAGCCAGCTTCTGCAGCCAAGGATCAGACTGCCAGGGTCCCCTCCCTCGGCTGCCGCCCGTAGCACAATGCACCTGACCCCTTTGGCCCCTCCGACAGGTGGTGAGCCCATTGGAAGGGGGACCCACGTCTCCTCTTCGGGCTGAGCCCGGCCGGGCTCCATGGGTAAAAGCCCGGCCACCAGGCGCTCGCCATCATGCCCCACCTCCTGGCCTAGATCCAGAGTGGGGCCCCGGTGACCCGCGTCCGGGCGAGGGAACGCTAGATCCAAAGTTCATCTCCATCATAAGGGGTCTTCGGGTTGCACTTTGTCTGGTTCTTCACCTAGGACCTGTCTGCCTTGGGTGACCCTACCAGGGGCATAAAGCCCCAGGCAGCACAGCTCCTAGGATCATTGGGACACTCAAACCCCTCCACCACGATAAGGTGGCAGCCCAAGGAGGAGCTGAGTCAAAACAATTGTATAAAAAGCAGTGAGCCAAAGTCCTCCACCATGTAAAGAGCTCATCGCAGTTATCACAAAATCTGCCACTTGTTGCTCAATAAGTGGAACAACCAGTTATGGAGATCAGCTGGAAATTGCTTTTTATTATTATTTACAGAGAACCAAGTTGCTATGAATTCCCTTTTAAAATTGTTTTGAGATGTGAATTTTGTATTTAATTACATAATTTAGATATAAAATTGTACTTTAACATAAATGTGACAGAAAAGTCAAATCATAAAAAATTCTGTGTAGCCAAAACCTTTCACAGCTCTATGTATATCATAAAACTAGTGAAATTAGACCGCTTCTGTCACATTTAATATTGCAGCTTTCAACATACTCTAATCTGTGTGCTTTGGAAACTTACAAACTGTCCCAGGATGCACTTTTCCTGACTAAACCCTTATTTAGCACTGAATAACAGCACCAGGAGAACAGGTTGTGTTAATCATCTTTTTCTTAAACAAAGTTTAATCTAGTTGCAGTTATGAGGTGTTGCTTGGTTTTTGTTTCTAGTATTGCTGCGTTTCACACAGATTCACGCACAAGCTCATCCTTCACTGCTTCTCAAAGTGAGACAGAAAACAGGCAAAAGGGGAAGAGTACAGCAGATCAGATGATATTTAAACATTTAGCCCAGAGCTAATTATTTAGTTAGAAATTTAAACGTTTAGCAAGTTTTGCATAGCGTCATGTGTATTGTTGACGCTGTCTTCATCTGAAGTAAATTGAGTCAAAAACAAAATGATTAGTAAAGTCTAATAGCTGTAATAAATATTCAACCTTTCAGAACAATTTAGCATATTGGTGGGATATTTAAGATTGAAAGATTGGGATAGAGATTTAAATTTTATTTCCAGAATAAAATTAATCACATCATCCTGGCTTCTTAAAATGAATACTAAATATAAAATACAGTATGTCAGTCTTTTGAATAGTTTCTTTTGAAAGAAATTCGATCCCCTTCAAAAAGCTGAAACTCTAATCCACTGAAGTTCTTTGAGAGTCTATTTCAGCTTCACATTAGGCAATCTATTTGTTGCAACAAGGATTTCTGAATCTTTTCGTCTAAAATATCCCTCAGGCTTTTGTTTGTTTCGTGTTTTCATGTTCTTTTCCTGAACTGAATTACACCTGTTTATAAATGTCGAAAGGTGTCCTGGGATAACTACATTGAATTTAATTTAGTTCTCCATTTTTTAACATCCTTTTTTATGTATCAGACAACTTTACAGTGAACATTTACATCTACATTATTTGTCCATGTAGCTTCATTAGAATTACATTTTATTCCTCCTAAAAAGTCCCCTCCGTCCTTATTATGCTGTCTAGTCATCTTCTCCCATTATAGACTCGCATAAAGTCTACATGGAGTTAAAAGGCCAGAGTAGTGAAAGTAAAACTTTTTCCATGCAAACCGGTTCCCATTAGACCCTCTGAGATATGGAATAAAATTTCTCATTAACACTTTCCTCCTGGAGGGATTGTCTGCCTGAGCCTGCAGGGAAGTAACAAAAACATCCAGAGTTGAAGGTGCCTGAGGGGGGGTAAGATCCACTGTTACACAAGCAATATAAGTTTGAAGCTTTAAAATGTCAAGTGGTTGAACAGGTGCATGCCAAACCCTGAGAGGCCGAATGTTTCCCGAGGGCAAGTCTATTTAATCTGTGTCTCAGGAAGTTGGCAATTAGCCTTGGATCTGGTTTTTATGGGATGAGATTATGTTGTACGCTTAAATATTATAAGGCACCAAAGAAACATTTTGCAAAGACGTGCATCATTTTACACTTTGCACTGCTCTGTGTATCAGATGTGTTTGACCTGCAGCAGAAGCTGTTATATTGGTGGGGGAAGCAATGCTAGTTTGTGTAAATTTGAAGCTTATGCTTTTTATTACAAAAGAAATATATATATTATAGAATATGCATTCTATTACATATATATATATATATATATATATATATATATATATATATATATATCATATAAATGGATGATAAATTGTCCCTAAAATTACTGCAATAAACAATGTTGTGAGATCATTTTAAAATACTATAACTATAATGAAATAATTCAAATTTGCCCTCTGAAAGACTGATAAACATAATTCTGTTAAGAACATTTAACACTGGACCTGGAAGATCTTTTAATAGCCAAAATAAAACACGACAAATAGCCACCAGAGGGTGACCAGCATGGCCATGCTGGTTGCCAGCTTACCCAAGGTTAATGCCAGCAGATCCAATGCTATTGCTAGCTTATCCATGCTAAGAGAGCAGAGGAAGAAGACAATGCAGTGGGTGAGCAGCCTAGACAAGCTAATCGTTAGCCTCTCCAAAGCTGACGCTAGTGAGTGGCCTCTTCATTTGACCGGAACTGGACACTCAGTTACTGATCCCAGTTGTTGAGTTACCAGTGCCGGATAATCATTAATCATATCAGTAGCTTCAAAATACTTACAGACTACTGCAGGGGTGTCAAACTCCAGTCCTGAAGGGCCGCTGTCCTGCAGTTTTTAGATGTGCCACAGGTACAAAACACCTGAATCAAATGGCTTAATTACCTCCTCAGTTCTCCAGAGCCTTGCTAATTACTTAATTATTCTATTCAGGTGTGGTGCAGCAGAGGTACTTCTAAAAGTTGCAGGACACCGGCCCTCGAGGACTGGAGTTTGACACCCCTGGACTACTGCAACAAGGAAGTAGCCACTGCTGGGTGCAAAATAGTCTTAATGTTGGTCCATTTTACAATAAGATGATTACAAGCAGCTCCAGCTCAGCCCTACTGATTTCTGTCCTTTATACTTTATACATTGTGCATTCCACAGTGATGCATATAATGAGATCTGACCTTCATGTACAGCTCATTTTGCCATCATTATTGGCTTTTATAGCATTTTTAATTGAAAGTCAGGACAATTTCTATGAAGTCAGGCCAGGTCTGGACCAGAGGGTCACCGCTCAGAGCAGAGGACTGCAACTTTCTGTCCTTGATAGGTATCAGACAATGAAAAACCACTGGGTGACTGAAAGTGCTTATGAATGTTTTTTTTTTTCCAGTTTGTGCTTCCATTATCCATTTGACGCTCTTCAGGCTAACATACAAAGGGAACAAAAATCAATACACTTGAGGAGTGGTTGGAGGGCCTTTATCTTTTGCGGTGGATGATTTGGCTATGTGAATTATTCATCAGCAGAAAGCTATTGCCCTGTGCTGGTGAGCACAGCGGATAGAAATAACAGCTTTTCCTTATCACTCTTAATCTTAGGAGCTGAAGTAATGCAATTCTCAACATTTAGCACTTAATGGTGTGTCAGAGAGGCAACATGATCTAAGACCATTAGGGCTATTTTGTGCTGAGGTTCAAAACAGGCTTTTTTTTGCTCTTATCTCCACTGCTGAGCTCTCGGAGGAAACAGGAAACCATGAAAGGTGTGAGCAAAGTCAAGTTTTAGGATACAATCAACCCGTGCTCTGGGAGGATGTCTTTGATATTTTCCCTTCACTCCGGTGGCTGGCCTTTCGTAGCACGCTGAACAACAACAGCAGTTCCAATATCTCACCTCTTAAGGAATTGATTTATTGAGGATTAACAGAACTGAAGTTATGGTGCCTCTTTAGTCAGAAAAACTAAAGTCATACATCTGGGCTTGGCACAGTAACTAATTTTGCTGGATGAATGATTGTCCCAGTATTTATTGGGATACATGATATTGTTGATTTGAGACCATTTTCAGTTCCATGTTTATAGTACAACCTGTCACACTGCTGGAGTTAAACTAAATTCACATCACTTGTGCGGTCTCATTCAGGCGTGATTGGACTTGATCCAGTAGCGTCTACTTGAAGAGAAAATGTTTAACCAATTTGAATAACTGAACTAAACTTGAAGGCTAAATATGTAGTTCACCAACTACATATTTAGCTACCTCAAAGCCAGCTAGATGTTTAGTTAACCAATGAAATATTTAGCTCCAAAAGAAGATCTTCAGTTAACAAGTTAGATAAGTTAAGCTGAATACTTGGCTCCAAATATTAGCAAATTAAATGTTTAGTTTACCAACTAAATATTAGAACCAAACAAAAATTATTTTGTTAGCAAGCAAAATATTTAGGTAGAAGTTAAATATTTCAGTAGCAAGCTTAACACCACAGCTTTGTGAATTCACCTCTTTGTGTATTATTTAGTTTTCTTTTGCCCTGATATGAAATGTTCTAAATACTCCTTAAGATGAAAATGTGCACATGAGACAGCAGTCCCAGCAGTCTTTTTGAAATTGTGAATTTATATCAGATAAGTGGGTCCAAATTAGTGAGGAGTTAAGAAATTATTTTTTTCTCCTTGTCTGAATATCACATCATGTGAAACTTCAAACAATCCATACAAATCTTTGTACGCCACAGACAAGAATAAAGTCCAATACTAAATGGTTTCCGGGCCCTCGGGCAGCGGTGCATTAAAGACAGGCTGTGTTCCCTGGTGGAAAATCCTTGGAAACCTCTGAATGAGCCAGGAACACTTCAGAGAGCACAGTTCATGGCAGGATCCATAAAACGTGCAAATCTGTTCTGCAGTGAAAAAAAAAAAAACAACCAGCCAAGAACCCTAGCAGAATAAAACGTGGAGCTGCAACTGTCCTGTGTTCTGTTGAGTCCAACATCATGTTAACATGCTGCTGGTTGGGAAGGCTGCAATTTAGAAGACAGCTCGGCACAGCATGGGGTTGAAGCCCATTTCAGAAGGACCAGGGATGATGAGAGCATAATGGTATACTCAGAGAACAAACACAACCAATCACAGAACATTTAGACAGAATCTCGTGTATTTGAGCATGAAGATGGTAAATATTATAGGCCTGTATTAAAACAGAATGACTGGCTGGTAAATCAGGAGTTTAACCAACGGTAGAAAAAGGGAAGTCCACATTAAAGGGATATCCTTCAAATATCGGTCCTCATAATGAAAAAATTCTAGATTGGGTATCGGTGACAATGTGCCCAATCCATAAGGGCAGATCTATTCAGTCTAATTCTATGCTTTGTGCCCTGAGTGACGTCATTCTTTATGCTTTATGCTCCTAACTACACTGATTAAACAAATTGAAGTTGTATTGTATTTCATGTTTGACCAAGCTTGTGAAGCTGTTAGTATCTAAGTGTGCTGGTACAGAGTTATCAATTAAATATATAATTTAGTACATTTAAATAGTTTAAGAAAATAACCGTTTTGAGTGAATTCAGTTGTGTTTCTCTGTATCGTATTGGTGTTGGCCGATACTAAACCTCTTTATACTGTATCAGTATCAGATACAAGATCAATAAAAATCCTTTTATTGATCCCTTTTATCCAGCTTTGGCTCCAAACAGTGAAATTCTTCTAATTGTCCACATTCAAACTTTTTCAGTGTGAATTGATTTCTCTCTCCGTTGCCAGCCCACAGCAGCACAGTACAGACCCGACCCTCGTGTTTACAGTTCAGAGATAATAGACTGGCAACGCTGTCATGATGGAATTACGTGCTCATCTGCAGGCACGGTCACTGAGGTGTTTTGAAATGATTGGACAATTACTGTCTGAATGCATTACGCTGAGGAGAATGACACAGCCTTGCGTATGTACAGTCAGTTTTGGCGAAACAGCACTTGTCATGTAATCAATATCACATCTGAGAAGGGTAAGCCTTGCGCTACGTGACTGAGCTGGTCTTGATCCTGATTCTAACTAGACTTCACATTGTCACGCGTCTCCTTGGCGATAGGCGAATACCCTCCACCTGCCCTTGTTAGCATGTCCTCCAGCAGCTCGGCGGGGCGGGCTGACACCGGGGAGCGGCTCACAGAGCTCCACCTGTTAGGAAGGGCTTGATGAGGTGTGATGTGCTACAGTGAGCAGGGAAATGAGGATCAGCGCGCCGCTTGTGGGTGACAAACGCTGTTCTTCTGCAGCAACTTCTTCTTGCTCTCATTCAGGACATGATCCTCCAACATTTGGTGAGGAATCTGTCTGGAACATGTTGCTTTATATTGTGTTTATCTCTTGGTTTCAAAGCATCAAAACTCATATCAGGCCAATGTTTATCTGGAAAACTGCCTGGGATAAAATTACACACATTTATTGTTAACATATCATGCTAATATTATAATCTTTATTATATTTTGTTGGGATGTTGTGTAACAGACCAATAAAAAAGCACTTTATTGTAATGTTGAAAAAAATCACTTTTCTGAAAATGTGGTGCATTTGATTCAATCAATCAAAGTTAGTATGCTATTAGCAAAGTCAGCTAAATGCATTATTATTATGCAAAATCATGAATTTGATAACTTAGTGTCTTACTGTATGTATATTACTGTATATGTGTGCATGTTTAAAAAAAAACATGTTTAATATTCATTTTTTTAAATATATGGCTCGAAATAAAGCAGTAGCAAAGCAAAGCTAAGGAACATTTCCACACGTCTCTACCAGCTTTACACATCAGCAGACTGAATTAGTTATCTAAATAGTTAATCATTAAATCAATCAATCAATCAATTAATCAAGTTCATTTGTTGAGCAGATCAGAAATGCGTTTTGAGGTGATTCACATAATAAAAACACAAAATTACAAAGTTATAAAGAAAACAAAGTGAACTATTGAAAAAACATTTTGATGAGTTATCAAAATCATACACATCAAATATGTTGGTCAATGTTTTATTTATTATGCTTCAAAAGCAACTATACGTTTTTAGTTTAGATTCAAATTACGGTAACTGTTTCGGCTGTTTAGCAGTTTTCTGGAAGTTTGTTCCAGATTTGTGGTGCATAGAAGCTGAATGCTGCTTCACCTCGTTTGGTTCTGGTTCTGTGGATGTAGAGCAGAACCAGAAGACCTGAGGGGTCTGGAAGGTTGATGCAGCACCAGCAGATCTTTACTGTATTGTGGTGCTAAGCCGTTCAGGATTTTAAAGTCTATTCTCTAAATGTAAAGACTGTGATGTGCTCCGTCTTTCTGGTTTCAGTCAGAACACCAGCTGGATGATCTGATTGATTTTAGGCAGACCTGAGAAAACGCCATTGCAGTAAAAGATTAAACGCATGAATGAGTTTCTCTAGATCTTGCTGAGAAATTAGTCCTCTAATCCTGGAAATGTTCAAGTGATAGAAGGCCGACTTTGTAACTTTATGTGAATCTGACTACTACTACTCCCCCCAGGTTTCATCCTGATCTCTCGTTACTAGCTGTAATAACTGAAGCTGTGCATTGACTCTAGATCGTTCCATTATTATGCAAAGATATTACATTCTGTTTTGTTTTTGTTCAGCCGGAGAAGGCTTTGTCAAATCCAAAACCATACTGGAAAGACATCAAAGCGATTGCTTAATGTTAGAAAGCTACCTAATGGCTGAAACAGCTTTTTCAATAATTTTGTTGATGACTGGGAGGTTGGAGATCATCCTGTAGTTCTGCAGTACTGATTTGTCCAGATTGTTCCTTTTTTTTCAGTAGTTTGATAACTTCTGTTTTTAAAGCCCAGGGGAAAACACCTGATGGGAGCGCCAAGTTTATTATTTGAATCAGATCAGATGCAATGACATGCAGAACTTTAACCTCAGTCAAATTGGATTAATAGAATACCTGGAGAACTATTTTCAAGTCTTACTGGAGATTATCAGCTGGAAACCAAACTTCTCTTGTTTCAGGTCAGTTAAAATCAAAATTAGTTATATTTGCTAAATGCTATCGTAATTATCAATGTTCTGATTGCTTATCCCCACCAGTGTTCGTTAAAAGCTAATGAAAGATTATGTGGAATAACACAAGCAATTTTATTCACCAAACTGAGTTTTATGTAGTTCATGTAGCAAGTTTTATGTAAAACAATTTCTTTTTGTATTGTGTTCAGTAACAGCAACATTTAGCATTCTTTTTCCAATACAAACTGTTGAATAATATGTGCTTTAGAATGTGACTTCTTTTCATATCTTGAACTAAATTGTTCCTTCTTGATTTTCTTGAACTTTTGGGTTCATAGATGACAGTGGAAAAAAACAGCATGGAGTTCAAAAGCTTGCCAGAAGATGCTGACCATGTTAAGTGGAAACATACCACAAGGCCCCACATGGAACTGTTACCAGATTTAAAAGTGTAGTATAAAAATTTTGACAGATTAGATTTTTACAGAATTAGGATAAATTTTTATCTCTACTTTCTCAATCCGCAACATTCACAACTGAGTGCTCTGTAAGCTGAACACTAAAGCGTGCCATACTGCTACTTATGCCTGGTTCACACAGCAAATTCTTTTAATTGTTGGACAATTTTCCAAAATTAAGAGACCTCTAAATATAGCAGGCTTCACTTACCAACATTCACATGTTAGATGGGAAATCTAACAGGGCCTCTCCAGACCAAACATGAGTTCAGACTAAGCAAACATGATCGACTGGGAAGAAGCAATGGCGATACTTTGTGGACTATTTAACAGACAAAACCGATATGCAGAGGTCTTCAATGTCCTCCAGACTTTCTGGTGCAGTTGTTTTGTCTACTGAGTGCTCTGGATTCCCCTCCGTGTTTCTGTCGCCTCATCACATTAAAATAAAGAAGGTTTCTGTCACATTCAACAGGCTGTGTTCTTGTTTAACCTTGGGGAACTCCACACATGCTGCGATATCAGACCAAGACGATCCAACATGTTGAATATCCCCAATTTTAGATTGGAGCGGTCCTGACAGGATTCCATCAACATCTGGTTGGTGCAGACGGTGAAATGAATTGAGTTATTTTGAACATGTCTGAATCCATTAGTGAGAAACATCAATAAAAGCAGACAATCTACTTAACAATGCTTGATGGTGTAACAATCTTAGGAAGCTGTATGGGAAAAGCTCATGTAAAGTAAAGTGGGTTGAAGTGACATTTTTGATGTAAATTAGGAGTATATAAATAAAACCGGTTGAAATGAAAATAGAAAGCAAACGTTGATTTAAACTCAGAACGCCACACAAGCAGACAGGCTCCTGAATGGGTAATGACTTCTCTTCAAATTGTTTCACTGTTTATGTTTCAGCAGGATTATTCTGCCTAAATCATCAAGTTTCCTGTAACACTGCAAACTGTTTACTGCTCACTTTAGGTGTCTTTGAAGCAGCAGGTGTCATTTATGCTCCAAATTCATTCAAAAATAAAAAGTCAATCTCATGTGCAATTTCCAAGTAAGCAAATTTCTCTGTTTACTGTGAATATTTCCACAGGCCAGTGACAAACTAATTTGCTGTGGATCTTTAAGTAGTTTTCCACTCGGAGCTCTCTCCTGTGTTTAAGTGTCTGCCAAGGAAAAGCTTTGATGCAAAGGAGGGAAAAAGCTCAGTATTGGTCACAGGAGAGCATGTCATCCTATAAAACAAGCAAGTTCCTAATGATTTTTTCAGGAACTAATTTTCTGCTTTGTGGCACAGCCCATAAAACAAGGTTATTCTCCCCTATTGAGGGATGAATAGAGATTTAACTGTTCTTTCCCTTCATCGTCTCCCACCAACATTCAAGAGAGAACCTTTAGTTGTTGCATTTTTTAATGCGTAAAAGGCTTTTCCTGAATATTTACAATGGCGGTTTATTATTATTCTTTCATCCTAAACAGTTACTTGTTTATCCTACTTGTGTGTCACCTTCCTGCAGATTACATGCAATGTCTCTTTTTATAAAGCAGTCAAAGTCAATTGCAGCAGCAAAGGAAATCAGCTTTGGCAGTAGTGCTGAATTTGGTTTTAAATTGCTGAGCCCTCGCTAATGTAAAAGTCAACCCAAGAGCTTTACTGCTTATACCTGCTAGGATTCCTCTAACGCTGATCTGGACCCTGAGGGTGAGCACACGCCACATGATTTTAAACGTACAAAGCTCTGCAAAAGTATTAAGCTTTTCATATTTTCCGACTACAAACTTTTAAACATGGTGATGGCAGTGTCATGCTGTGAAAGTAAATTTCTTCAGGGAACTACTAGGAAGAGTCGATGAGAAAATGAATGGAGCTGAATGAAGGGCAAATCCAGATGAAAGCAGAAAGACATTTTCTACGGTCAGATTCAGAAAGAAGCAGCAGTGATGTACTTTTCAGCTGTAAGTTATAAAAGAACAGTTAATCATGCTGTGGAGATTATTTGCTTTATAAAGGAGCAGAAAAGATGTGAGTAAAATACAGGTAATCCTGGATGTAGACATTCTATACTTGACTACTGACTGCTACCCCTTTTTCTGATCAGTGCATTTATTTAACAAATCAGATATAGACATGATTTTGTAAAAAAAAAAAAAAAAAGAAAAAAAAGAAAGGAGAAAATGCAGAAGTGTGTCATTTTAGTGTAAATCAGTACTTCTCAAATAGTGGGGCTTGGTGAGGTGTGGGGGATGAGGGGGCCAAAGAGGACTTTGTAACGTCTTTTTCATTCTTGACTGGAACAAGCCTTCGGTCACTAGGTGGCAGCAATATTCAAATTAGTCAACAGACTGCGTGTTCAAGCCACTAGAAGAAGTCGCTTACAAAAAGCTGAGGATTCAAGCATGGATGTTTTCAAATATTTACCACCGTTCAGGAATGATGGAGAAGTTTGTGACAGTGAAAAGATAAATGGTGGCAAAGGTTAGTAAAGCAGGTATGGGGGATTTTTAGGGCCAAATCAAGAGATTTTTCTTTCAAAAAAAAAAAAAGTCATAATATTACAAGAACAGGAGCATATACTCAGACACAATATTCATGGAAGAAAGTTGTAAAATTCCGAGTAAAATGCCATTTTAATAATAAAAAGCTAGAGTAATCGATATGAGACGTGACCAGCTCAGCTGGTGTGGTTCTTTCTTTGAATTAAACAGTTGTTTAAACAATCATTTCAAAGTCCTGTGGCTGATGATTTGATTCTGATGTAGTAAAAGATTAAGTGTATCCTTACTTGTAAAAACCAATATCAACTATATCTTCTTAAGATTCTCAGTATTCCTCATTTTAGCGCAATGTGGTGCATTTATAAAATTACCAAAATAAAGAAACCTTTTAGCTGGCCCTACTCGTCAAAAGCAAGTAACTGTAACTGTTTACTGTGAATTCAAAATGTCATGCACTTTTCATCTCTGCTGACAAACTGTGATGAAAAATGTCTTGTTACAAATTTTGCAAAATTGTTTTTTAGAAGAGTGGGGGTTAAGAGAATACTGGTGTAAATCATTACGTTTGCCATCATCCGGCATTAACTTTATTCCTAAATCTGATCTCTAACAGGGCAGAGACATCCGACTCACACCAAGCAGACCAACCACGTTAGTCCAACAAGGAACAGAATCTACAGACGGAGAGGAGAGGATGGACATGTGTCAGAAGGTAAGACTCTTGAGTGAAAAGAGAGAATACAAACAGAGGGTTTGCCTTTCATTTTTTAATTTGTCATGTGCAATCCAGGCAGTAGAAGGAGGGAATATTAGCGTTGGTAAGACAAAAGGTGACTAAAAATACTATATATGTTTAGAACTACAAATGAACTTAAATAATTCAATACTAAGCCGGAACATACTCTACATAAATCTGTTTTGTATATCAAATTTAACCGAAAGGCAGTTAACGGAGGCACACATAGTGAGGGAAGTTAATCACTGAATCAAATGCAGGAATTTATTAGCGCACCAGTTTTGGTGGAAAAATAAAAGATTGGGCAACATAAAACATTATATTTACATTCTTTGTAGTCCACAGTGAGGCTTGAAGCTGCTGTCTGACTCACCACCTCTATATTGTGCGAATGTCGAAAATACACAATTTAGCTATTGCAGTGTTTCCATTAAAAAAGAAATGAGTCATAAAAAATCGTGGCAGTGATGGATGTAAAACCTTACATTAGATATATTCATATTTCAGCCACGGCATTCATAGTCATAGTTACCCATCAGAAAACATTGGTGTTTTATTGAGGCGTTGGAATGATAAACTCCTTATGCTTATATACGATATTTTGGGGAAGTTGTAGTTTGTGATGTTACAGAAGAGCAATACTTTTCAACAACAAACTAAACTTTTGATTAACTTTACGATGCCGTAAGCCAGTTACCCATTGTCCACTGACCCTGTTTATGCTTTTACAAGGTTTATTTTTAGTGTGGTTTTGGGAACTGACGGTCTGATGGGACAACTTTCCCTGCTGTCTGACTGTAACATTTGTCGCACTCCTCCTGAGCGTTATGCTAACACTGCGGTGATGTTAAACTAGCGTGTTTTGATTGATCAAATTTATTTTCGTAATTTTAGTGGAAATGCGGCTATTAACACAGAAAAAAGTTGGTAGAGGGGTCTGAGAAGTAACAAAATACAGCAACTTTCAGACCTCTGGCCACACGTTGCATCTAGCAATGCAACGTTAAAACAAGTTTTATTGGTGTGAATACTTTTTCCAGGCACTGTATCTAGAAGGACATGTTTTTATAGAATAGGGATTCACAAATTATGGTTGTGTGTCCACACCACTCAATTAACCCGATGCGGACTGATGTAGCTTCATAAAAAAGACAAAGAGGCTCTGGTGATCTTCAGATTCTCATAGAACACCATTCAGAGAGCTGGCCTGAGGGGCGTTTACAACATTCACTCAAACTATTACCTTGCTGATGAATGGCTGCGGCACCATGACTTAATTATGATTACACAGGAAATGCTGTCCATCCCTAATAATGACCCTGATGGCCATCGATAAAAAGGCCTGATAAACGCAGACTTCCTGAGCACGGCTGGATAAATACAGCCTCGGTAATGAGACCCAAGCTGCCGAGGATGACAGCTCTGCTCTATATCATATGCTGCTCTGGTGCTGTGCAGTGGCAGCAAGGAGAACGGTGTGTGTTTGTGTCTGTGTGTGTGTGTGTGGGGGGGTTGCATTCATACTATAGAGAGGTTTTGAAACCTCAGAGTGGATCCTCTCATTCACAGCTGGCTTTCAGACACAATTTCAGAGACGGTGATGAGAAAGTCTCTAGGAGTCACCTGGTTCTGTTAGCGTCGCACTCTTACGACTGAAAGGCAATTGCATCAAATCCATGCGTAAGATTTTGAAGAAAAGAAAAGTTAAATAACTGTCAAAATGATCTAATGCACTAAAAATATCAGACTAAAGTCTTTTCTGTTGCATAAACCAGTTACCTGTCAAAGTTAAGCCATCTTTTGCTCTCTGCTAAGGTGTTAACACATCAACAAATGTATAACTGAGAAAATACAGTTTACTGTTTGGTGTAACACGTAGCTGGGTCTTTATAAATTCGAATAACACAGACTTTTTTGAAAAAGTATTGAACACCCTGGATCAGTGTTGGAGAAGTTTTCATCTTTATGGACTTGCACAAATCCTGAGTGTTGTTTTAAACATGCCAAACCCACCGGGGGTAGTGTAGCACAAACCTAAAACCTGCCAGCCAATCAGATTGAATCAAAACAAGCATGACTTCCTATTAGTAATTAAACATTGTGTAACTCTCTTTAAAAATAATAATAATAATAATAATAATAATAATAATAATAATAATAATAATAATAATAACAGCAACAACTAAAAAATACAGTGTTCAAAAGAACAAAGGAAAAAAACAAATAAACCAATCAAAGAAATAATAATAATCAGTGATACTTCAAAGGTAGTTCAAAAGAAGTTCAAGACCAAAGGGAGAATAGTCTTTTTCCTTTAAATACTCCCTTGGAGTTTAGTTTATGTCCTGTGTGGAGAGTGTCGTTTCGTTTTCCTACCACCAGGTGGTGTGTGGTTAGATCGCCATCCTCCGTCATCAAATGAGTCGATGAAGGGTGGGGGGAGAAACCTGACCTGAAAAGCCAGAAAACATACATTAAGTTCATATATAAATGTTATATTTATATAAACTAAATGGGGAAAAACAAACAATACATACTGCTATGTATTGACAACCACTTCATAAAAGTAGGAAGAAAAAAAAGTCCTTTTAAAAAGTGCACTTCATAATTCAAGTTCAACATTTCTCAAATAAAGGAATTAGCAGTCGCTACAAACAACTAATAAATCAAATCAATCAACTTAAGAACGTGATTGATCAAAGTAGCTACAAACAAAATCATATCGGGTACCAGACTTCATTGCTGCACCAGCATTTAATGCAACAACCAAAGAAACCATGAAAAACAATCAAATCTAAATTTGAAGGGGAAGCCTTTAAATATTAAAGGTGTGGTCTTTTATTCGGCTTTAACAGTGTGACTTTTTATTAAGTAAGTAATTAGTAAGCAGACTGAACTGATGTGGCATCTGATTGTCGAGTTGATAGCTAATGCTAACTGGCGGAGCGTTGCAGAAATAAATCGCCCTACTATATATATGAATGATATTTACTCACTGTCGAGTAACGGATTGTCTGAGGAGGTGGATTCTATGTTAACTTGTTCTCATCAGGAAGGTGTACCAGGCGTCAACGAATCCCAGCCTGGGGAGTATTGCAGCGACTACATTATCGCCGCTAGTTTTGCAAATACAACGTCAAGTTCAGATGGTATTAAACAACTCACCGCAGATCCTCGAGTTTTAGGGATGAAATTGTTTAGTGATGAGTCGATTTGGAAAACTTGATTGTTTTATGAACAATCGACGTCACAACCAACAGTGAGCAGCAGCAGCATAGTGGAAACCGGGAAATACACATGAGGATCCCAGAGCTTAAAGGGAAGGTGGGTGGGTCATGGCGGTCACGTGGGTTTCAATAGGCCAGGAGGTTGATGAAAGCTAGGTGCTTTTGAGCTACTTTTAATTGATGTATTAAAAAATAAAATTATTAAAACACAAGACGATGTCGATAGGGAATATGTCAAAGCCAGTTTGTGAATATATTGGCGCATCATTTATCGCAGACTGTGTGGAACTCTAATTTTTAATTTTTCCATAGACACTCACAAACACTAATGCAGAGGTTTCTCAAAATTCTACTTGGGTTGGAGTTTTACAAGTAATTGTTCTTAGTTATTTTAAACTGAATTTTTGTGTGAATGAAATGCCAAAACACTGAAAAATTTATTTGTTGTCCCAGATATCTGGCCATGTGTGGCCTGAGACAACAGAAATAAATATTACAGAGGACTTAATATCAATTTCTTAAACAATTCCAGCTAAAGAAGCTGTATCTACAAGGACATGTTGAATCAGAAGGGGTCAGCTGTCCCATGTGTGTCAATTAGGGTTGATCAACCAGTTCTCCAATGCTTCTTCACTTGGATCACCTTTGATAGATAAAAATCCAGGAACATTCCACAAGTGCTGCAGTGTTGAAGATGCTGTGACCCAGTCATCTAGCCGTCACAGTTCGGTCCTTTTCAAACTCACTCAACCTTTTAGCTTTCCCATTTCTCCTGCTTCAAACACATCACCTTTGAGTTAAAAATGTTTACTGGAACATGAAAAGTGCAGCAGTGGAACAGTTGAAAATGTAGTTTTCTTGCAATTGGAAGATTGAATTTGATTCTAGCCACTTCCCCAGGGACTGCCGTATGTCAAAGTATCTTTTCCCAAGATATTGTAAATGGTTAGTGTTTAACAGTGAATGTCACTTGCAGGGTAAAACAATTTTTTTGTGGTAAAAATGGCCAAATCTGATGCTCTGCAGGATGATGATGGGCCACGTTGGGCCAACTGAAATCATGAACCTCTGTAGGAAAAAACCCTAAACTTGCTTCATCTTAATGTTCTTATCAAGAATGGAAGGATGAATGGCATATCTGTACCATATACTGTAAGATAGTGAAATTTTTTGTCTTCCAACCAATGAACTGTGTTGTGTGATTCCAGTAGCTCCACCCTAACAGTACTGTACCATTGTCCAATGAACTTACCACTGCAGGGGGCCAGGAATGATGTGGTACAGAAGAAACAGCGTACCCAACTGCATGACTCCTGCCGTACCGCTCGGTGGAAACAAGGCAAAAATCCAGCTCTCCATACAGTGAAGTCTCATTGTACAGGTTAGCCACAGAATAGTCATTTTTATTTAACTGAAATTTTTATCTAACTGAAAAGACGTAGGCATCTCTGAGAAGATGATTTAGCTTAGTAAACAAGTACAGAACAAAATATAAAAAAATATCCGCATTTTGTTAAAAAAAATTGTGTGCTAAAATTATTTAGACCCTTCTTAAAACAAAATGTAAAGAAATTTGAATGGTATTTCAATCCACTCATGCCTATTCGTGGTTTAGTATTTGTGTATTTTTCTGAGAAACGTGACTCAAAAATATTTGCAGACAATCAATATTTTCACAGGTTTTTATCCTGTGAAGCCATGTGCAGTGCTAGTTGATGATTAGCTAGTTTGTCCTGAGCTTGATTTACAGATGTTAGCTTCTGCGATAGTGTGAATCCCTTTGTCCCCAGGGGGTCATGAGACTGTGAATGGGCCATCTCCACCAAATCATTATGCAAATTTTGAGTTTTTAAGGCTGAAAGTCTTAAATGTTTGATCAGCTGACATAATACCTATTTAAGGCTAAATATAGCTTAGATGTTATTATGATCTTCCATCTCTCTTTATGAAATACAATACAATGTTCTTTACCGCTGCTTTGTTTTACATGTACAATTTATATTACGGTAAGTAAAATAGGGCCTACCCATTTTACCTCACCCAACAAAAAGACTTGTTGCAGTAATGCCATTACAGCTGTGTGAACCATGCTCAGCTACAGAACACTAATGCTAAGATAACACTTATGATTATCTTAGTGATTTTGGCATTCTTAGACCCTGGGTCATGTGTTCTTGATCACTGAACTACAAGAGTGTTGGTGTTTTTCCCCCTCTTTAAGTTGATGCTAGCAGAGAGTGATTAGGTGACTTTTCTTCTTCAGCTGCACAATCTTTCTCTTGCTAAACTCCTTTTGTAGGTCAGTTTTCTATACCCCTCTTACATAGTCTCTAATTAGCACTGCTCCTGCACTTTAATTGATTTTTCAAAGCAGTATATCATCTCAAATCCCTCTCAATATAATTAAGGCTTATGTCGGGATAATGCAAAAACGGTGGATCAGAGGTTGAATTACTTGCATAAGAGAGAAAATGATTTCGGTATTGAGTGTGAAGTCGTGTCTGACTAAAAGAAAACTCTGAGGAGCATAAAGCAGCCTGACAGGAACAAATAGATGTATTTTGTTCTCAGCTGGCATTGATTACAAATGTAATCTTTTTTTCTTAAGGCTTATGACAACTCAGTGCACACTACCTAGGTCCTAGGATATCAGCACACACATACCTGTAAAAATACAAAAAAGGAATTATTGTTGAAAAATGTGAAATTATAGTTGAAATGTGCATCTTTATTTAACAAAAAGGTAAAATCAAAATAAACATAAGGTGACTTTTCTTTACATCTTTACAAATGAAGTATGAAAATGTCAGAACTTTTGAAGAAATAAAAATGTGCAAGTCATTGTAGATCCAAAACTTTAAGAATGTTTTCCCTTTTTAGAAACTATTTTGGCCTCAATTGAGGAAAAAAATTAAATAAAGAAATGTGTCTGTCCTCAGAGGGCTGCACAGTGGCGTAGTTGGTAGAGCTGTTGCGATGCAGCAAGAAGGTCCTGGGATTGATTCCCGGTCTTTCTGCATGGAGTTTGCATGTTCTCCCTGTGCATGCATGGGTTTTCTCCAGGCACTCCAGTTTCCTCCCACAGTCCAAAAACATGACTGACTGGTTAATTGGTCTCTCTAAAATTCTCCCTAGGTATGAGTGTGTGTGTGTGTGTGTGTGTGCATGGTTGTTTGTCCTGTGTGTCTCTGCGTTGCCCTGCGACAGGCTGGCGACCTGTCCAGGGTGACCCCACCTATCGCCCAGAACGATAGCTGGAGATTTTCACCAGCACCTCCTGAGCCCACTTGGGACAAGGGTGTAAGAAAATGGATGGATGGTCTGTCCTCAGAATAAAAACAGAAATTGATTCACTCTCTCTTTAAAAAGGCTTGTTGTATTTTGTAAATTGTAATCAAAGAATCCGGAATCTGCGTTTAAGTAGGACACTAGATAAATGTGGTCTTATTTAATATGATATTTAAGAAAATGCAAAGACTGTGAAAAGACAAATATTTTTTCATGTACCTAACATTTTCCATTGCAAGAACATTTGTATTTGTCTTTCAAATTTTGCCCTATTTAAAAATAAGTCTTCAAATTTGTACTATTCTTGAATTGTGGTGCCAAATAAAATCAGGCCGTGGGCCACAAATTACCTCCAGACCACATTATGGACACACCTGCTGTAAGACAAGTTACTCTAAGAGAGGAAACACTGAAATGCAATTACTACGATGATCAACTGCATCACTTTTGTTTGGCAGAAAAAATAACTTCTCTTGCATAATTACTTGAATCCCATTAAACTTCTTGCTGCTTCAGCCATGAACCTCAGTATATTTTATTCTGATTTTATGTGATAAAGTAACACAAAGTAGAGCACAATGTGACGAGGAAGAAAAGTAATACATAACTTCTTACATTTTTTACTTAAGAAGATTTTAAATTGTTCCATGCATTTCCACCCTGGGGTAGCATTGTATTCAAGGTGATACCATGTTTTAGTTTTCCGCCACACAAAAAGTGTCTGACCACAGCACCTTCTTCCACCAGCTCATGTTTTGAGACTTTTCATGCTTTTCTTCTTGCCACCCTTCCATAATGGCCAGATTCTGATAGCATTTGATTACAGTGGGCTTTATTTACTGCCATTAAAGTTAAGATGGTTTCTTTTCCCCTGTGCTTCAGAATTAAGAGCTATTACATAATTGTCTTTTAGTAGTCTGGTAACAACCAGCACCTTGTTCTGTGGTTCACTTCCTACAAATGGTCTGGACTCTCAACAATTGAGAACAATTGCTTCCTGCATGTGTGGACTTACATTTTACCCAATCCCTAACATTCAGCCATGATGCATGTAATATACTAGCTTGACTCTAAAACTTACCTGAAATTGCCTGAGAGAACTATCTAACTGAGCAAGGTGCCTCTTGATGTTTATTCAATATTTGGAAGCGTAGCCAACATGGACTGAACTAATTCGTTCACTTCCTCCACTATGCCATTGCCAAAACTACAGGCAATTCTAAAAAAACACAGAAAATCAACATCGTTCACAATTTCTTCTGGTTGCTGATTGGCCCAGCTAAAGTTCAGTCAGAGAAATCCAGCTCAATGGGAGAAAGCCTAGACAGAGCAATGAAGGGAGATGACAATCAATCAGAATTGCATAGGGAGGGAGTTGACAGACTTGCCTTTCACATAAAACCCCAACACAAACACTGGTTTGTGGTTATAACATGACAAAATCTGAAAACAATGCATACTTCAAGTAGTATACATTGTTTTTAGATTGCACTATATCTTAATAGATGCCTATTAATTGTTTAATCTAATTGATATTCCAGATTTTAATCCTAGTCATTCCTTATAGTAGCTCTGCTGTGACCAGTCTTTATATAACTTGCATCACAGTTTGAGAGTCTGAAAATGTGATGTGGCGCTATTGAGGCTCCCAATAACCCAGGAGCCATAAACACATTTATTACAGACTTACAGTAAATGTGCTTGTTGAAATCGTTATAAATGTAGTCTCCATGGGGAATAAATTATGAGAAGTCTCCTGCAAAGTCACATCTCTGAATCAAGCGTGGGCCTACCGTTCTCTTTTCAATGTGTGTGTATATATATATGTGTGTGTGCGCATGTGTGCGTGTACATACTGTTTCTATTACATTTGGGACCAACAGTGGATTGCATCACCTATGAAAGTTGGATCTAATAGGGTCTTAAAAAAAAAAAATTGGTAAAAAGTGCCACAGTATTAAGCTCCAGCAATGGCGCCGTCAGCTGAAATATTTCATCTGACCATGTGGTTAACACTGTTTAAGTCTCCAGAGAGTCGATGTGCAAATCAGCGAAGGTTTTCCCAAAAGACGAAGGAAACAAACGGTGACATTTTAAAACGAAGCAGACATACCACATCCCTCTGAAGTCTGAAAGCCCCACTGAATGATGGTCACATATCTGGTGTGGTAGAGAAACGCAGCGTGGGAATGACTTGTCAAAGCTACTTGGTTTCATGGAGTTGAGCTCTTTAAAACATTTCAAGCCGAACCTCGCAGAGAATCCCCTCGTTCAGACGTCCTGCTGATAGACTGTGCTTCTTTACCGCTGACAAGCTGAGTGAATATGCAAACTCCTGTGGTTCAGGGATGACACACATGCACACCCCCACACACACGCACACACACGCACACACACACACACACACCCCATGTCTGCCTGTGTGACCGCGCGAGTTTGTCACATGGAATCAGTGACTACACCACGGCTCTCTACGGGCGTAGGGAGAATCCGCTTATTGATTAAGCTGTGGGATTCAGAGACCTCCTGACCCTCCGTTTCCTGTCGATTTTCCGTGCAAATATTGATCTGATTTGAACATTGTGGCTTAATGAAGGGAGCAATTCTTTTCTCCAATATTTGAAAAGCTGCAGAGAAAGATGGATGACTTGTAGGGGTTTTTATGATGGTGCAACATTTTTAGTTGAATATGCATCTAACATTCGCTCGTGTTGCCATGAATGTCAGATAGTCATGGAACAGTTAAAACATACCATTGAGTACTGAGTTCTTCATTAAAAATATTTTAGATATTGATGTCTAATCTTTTTTTTGTGTTACATTGCAAAAGTACTGCATTCCCACGCAATACTTTTTCATTTGCTCACAACAATGTATTATGAGAAGTTGAACATATGCTTTCCATCCCAACTGTAAAACATAAACATGACAGAATTTTTCTGTAAGAAGGAAAGAAAGAAAGTGAGAAAATGTTAATAAAACTATTCGGACTTAGCCTGGCCATTGCCTTTCTGTGCATTCTGCTCGGTTCTCATCTTGTGTTAGTCTGGCTTTTCTCCCATTTATTTGGATTCCTCCGGTAGATTTTCTACTGGGCCAGTTAGCAAACAGAAGGTGAAGTTGTGAACAATGAGGTCGATTTTCTGTGCTGTTTCAGAATTATATTCTGCCTGTAGAGTTAGCAATGGCAGCGGAGGAAATGAATGAAGCCGTTCAGTTCGTGTTTGTCACACTTCCAAATATTGAATAAACATAACAGCGGTCTCATTTGTTTCAGTACTTCTCTCTTTGCAGTGGATGTTTGTTGTTAACAGCGCAGGCAATTTCTGGTCAGCTTCATAGCTTTGACTTGGCGCATTACATACGTCACAGGTGAACAGTAGCAGATGAGGTTTAAACATTCCACGCCTCCAGGAAGCCATCGTTTCTCAACAGCCGAGCTCCCAGGCCCTCTGGATGAAGCGCAGCGTAGAAAGAGGGGCTGGATTTTACATGCTAATTTGAACTATTTTTGTGTTATTTTCACAAGGTGATATTGCTATTTGGCTGTTTTGGTTGTGTCTGTTAGTCTGACTGGTTATTAAAGTGCCATTTTGTTGTTAATTGTATACCTGTGAGGGAATATGAGATTTTTTTCTTTTAGTCTAATTGCTTCATTGATACTTAACTCTACTGTCTCTATTAATTTATTTATCTTCATTAAAAATGTATTTCTATTAATGTTGCAGCATAAATATTGTAGTAACTTTGTTTTACTTCAAATTTGTATGCTATGTACTTTGCATGTGTTGTAATATTAATATATTAGTATGAATATCTCTGCTCCTACCTCAAAGAACCAAATGCAAATCCATTTCTTAGACCCGTGGGTGGTCTCCAAGTTTTGTCAAGGAGGATGCTTGGAACGCTCCTGCTGGGAGAAGCACCTTCGTGAATCTGAACTCATCAGAGATCATGTAGAAAATGTTATTCTTCTTTGGAGAACTTGTCGGAAAAGTTTCTTTCAAAAAAAGTTTTCCCTTGTTCTCCTTCGTTCTGTCTTTATCGTGTTTTAAGAAACACGAATCAGCCAGGAGCCGGATTCATTTTGATTAAGTTTTGTCCCACTTACCTCCTATCTGTGAGGGCGTTTGTTGTTGTATGACCTAGAAAAAGACTTGTGTGTGTCTGTGTGTGTGTGTGTATAGGTGTGTGTGTGTGCGTGTGTGTAGTAACGGTGAAGCATACGGAGTCTTGATGGGTTTCAAAATAAAAGCGATATCAAGCTGAACTTCACATTTGAGAGCTGTTCTAAAACACAACATGGTTGTTGAAACCCCAAAAAGATTATTTTAACATAAAAAATGCAACAGGAAAGGAATAAAATACCTTATGAAATCCTGGATGAACTTACAAATGGTGCCATGTAAAAGAAAATGATTTATCAAGTTTCCAAAATATGAAATGTAATATAAAAGAACTTCAGATTAATGTTAGATCTTCTTTTGAAAATTTAAAAGCAAATTTTTCTGTTTCAGAAAAATGTAATTCACATTACACGTAGCAGATGAGTTTACGTGGATGGGCTGTGAATCACAATGTTCATATAGTTTCTAACTAAATGGGCACTGCCTTGCAAAAGTATTGATTCCTGCTGAACAGCAGAAAGTCTGTTGGGGTGTGGCTCTTCCAGCTTTGTAAATCCAGTGACAGTTTGGTCCACTCTTCTTTACAAAATAGTTCCAGCTGAGTCAGATAGGATGAAGACAACACAGAGCCCTTCTGGTGACATGGGAGAAAAAAACTACAACAAACCTATGGCCACAACTTGTTACAATTAAGTCTTTTCCACATAATGAAACTAGTCGTTGCAACGTTTTTAGTCGGGGCCACTAGATATTAAGTTGTGGCCATGACTTTTTCCTGCCATGTCACCAGACCTGGTGACATGGCAGATAGTCAAAGGGTGTTTTCATAACTAATAGTCCAGTGTTCACTTGGGGACCAACATTGCAACATTTGTTACATTTTGGTTACATTTTGAGTTTGCCCCTTTAGACCTGGTCTAAAGGGGCATTTCCACTGGCAAGGTGTTTACTGCAGTCTAACCAGTCAGTTCCTCACTATTATCAGTGGGACGTCAGCAGCTGTGGTTAACTCTCTGATGTTTGCAGTGGCACTCGGCAATGAATAAGATCAAGGTTATAGATATTTCCGTGTGACTAGAAACGGGCTGAAAAGGCAAGAAACCCATAAAAATTCCACAGCTGACTGTTAGGAATGGGGCAAAACTTCCTGAGACTGATGACAGAGACCAACAAATGGCCACCAGAAGAGCCTCACAGATGTTGACTAGCTTCCAAGAGTGTCCCACATTTTCCCTGCTGGAGAAAAATATAAATGCTTTATTTTCTCTTTTTTTGACTCTAGTGGCCTTTATTTGATAGTGAATAGACAAGAAAGCAAGTTGTCAGAGGGGGAAGACATGCGGCAAAGGTCATCAGGCCGGGAATCAAACCAGGACAGTCACTTAGAGGACAGAGGCCTCTGGACATGGGTCGCACTCTTTACCCCTATGCGACCGCCACGCCGGATTCAGTTTTGTTTTGAGGTTTGTTTGTGGTATTAACTTGTAATTAAGTCACTTTTTTCTACAAATATAAGTAGAAAAATATGTCATAAAGGAACATATGTTTAGATTTCCTTTGAAAGATCTGAATATTAAATTTAGTTTTTTCACAACTGTATGTATGTTGCAGCTAAAACTGATAGTTATGTTCAAATAAGTTTTATTTAGTTACATTTTTTTACACCAGAATGATTCTCTATGTCATTAGAGATTACTTTGAGACTAAAACAGCTCATTCCCAGTTGAGCCGCTGGAAATCTTTAGCTAAAATCACTCCTTCTGATCAGTGCCCTAATGGTCTGACTTTTTATTTTTTTATAATTATTCTATTCATGATAAACATACGCTTTGGTCCATTCAGGTTTTACTATCACCCTCCCACATATTTGCCTCACTGTGCTTACTTTAGCAAGCACAGTTAAAATGCCAAACCTGAGATTAGAAAATGGCAGTTCACTAACTGTCTGATTATATCAGTATAAATGCCAGCAGGAGTAAATATACTGAAAAGGTGTGCATTGTGTGGTTAGTGAGGAAATACCTTCCAGTGCCATTGTTTTATATGAGAAATCAATGATATTGGTGTAAATGCCAGCTGTGAGTTGAAAATAGTACGGTTTAGATTGGAAAGATTTCTGGATTTTATTTATTCAAGTGACTGAAGGAAACGGAGAGACAGGTTTACATTAATCACATGTAAATAACACAGTAAGTTCTCTGGCAAATCATGTCTGAAAAAAAAATCTGATAGAGATACTTTAAAAACTGCTCTGACTTTTGAAATCTTGATGTAACACTTATTTGTGCAATATGACATATTTTGTTATCAATCAAATACCAAGTACATACAGCGATACTGAAACTTTTTATTTAAATTTGCTATCATCAAATCTTTGACCTTTAGGTGTTTTTGTTGTCTTTCCTTACTATTATTTTGCACAAATTTGTTATATATATCTTTTACCAAAACATACTTCAACTCTTTTCATACTTCAAGGGACTGGGTGCCTTTTACTCCAACCACAGAACACTATACCTTGTCAAAATTACACTTACTGTATTTTCCGCACTATAAGGCGCACCTAAAAACCTTCAATTTCCTCAAAAGCCGACGGTGCGCCTTATATATGGACCAATATTGAGCCACAACAGGTCTAGCGGTAAGGAGCCGTCAAATAAAGTTTGACTGACCTATCTACCTACCGACATGATAATCAGGTTGTCTGCAGGTCATTTAGCACCACGTTCTCTACGTTGACATTTTTGTTGACATTCTTTATGTCAACAAAGTGGCTTTAGACATTCATCCGGGGTGCTTCCATAGGGTTACCAAGGGACCAGCCGTTATACATTTAAAGCCGGATGGTTGGGGGGGAGACAGAGACTGCTGCGGCAGCGTGTCGGTTGGTCTGTGTTACCCAGAAAGCAGTTGGGCACAATTTCGTAACACCAAAACCGTGAGTGAAACAATGACTGGGGCAGACTACTAAATAAAGTACTCGGACCATTTCTTTATTATTATACATCCACATTTGTAGAGAACGGAACAAATCATGTCCCAGCGTCTATTCTATACGCCTTATGAAAAAAAGTTTTAAAATAGGTCATTCATTGAAGGTGCGCCTTATAGTGCGGAGCATATGGTAATTTTCTCATTTTCAGCAATTGCTATCTTCAGTTCTAACCAAGGCTGAACAACAACATATAGCTGTTCAACTGTAGTTGAACATAGTTGTAATGTTCAACTATTGTCACACTCAGCATTTTCAGTAAACACCTGTTAGTGATGAGGGTGTGCCTGCACATCAAATGTTTATGCCAATTCATTTATTTGATACGTTCAAGTTTGCTCAGATAAATATGAGAATGAAATATAATGTTGCTGCTAACAGGAATTGCCCGCGGAACATCCAAGCTGACAGGTACTTGGTCCATTAATATCCTGAGCAGCTAGGACATCCCAGAAGCAGTAGCAGGAGGAGAGGGAGGGGAGGAGGAAAGAAAGGAGGAGAAGTACTTGCAGGAGGAGGGAGGAAGAAAGAGAGGGAAGGCTGTTCCGCTTGGATGGCCGGAGCAGTCAGGAGGCTGCTCGGGAGAGGAGACAGACAAGACATCGCTTTCGCTTTTTGCGCTTCCTTTCTCGGGCTTTTTCTCCTGAGTGCGTCCCGCTCCGCTCTCTGCGAGGAACGGAGCAAAAGAGGGGAGGGCAGGCGGGGAGGTAAGGAAGGGAGAGCTGACGCATCTGAGTGAGTGAGCACACCACACCGAGGCTTCACTTCTTTCTCCCCCCACTCCCGATATGCTACCCGCGAGACGCCTGCGCGCCGCCCTCGACCCGCGTTGCTGACACCGACAGGGAGCGACCCGGAGGAAGGAGGCAGGGAGAGCCGGCGATGGATGCAGAGTAGCTGCTCAGGAGGGGGGCACGCAAAAGCAAAAAGCAGAGCGGAAGCGTGTTTTTTTTTTCTTGTTTTGCGCACAAGCCAGAAAGAGACGCTGTTATTATCATTTCGTTATCTTGTTTTATTTCTTTTTTCTGTTGCCCGGAGCGTCACAAGTGTGAAATTTAGTTTGGCGACAAAAATTCGGATTAATCTGTGCCTGTGATTTTCTGGAAGAAATAACACACAACAGGTAAGATTATTATTATTATTATTATTATTATTATTATTATTATTATTTATTAATTAATATTTATTATTATTATTATTAAAACGGATTCTTAAGCGTACTTCAAAAATTAAACTCAAACATCTGAAACGAATGCCAGAGAATTATCTCAAGTTTTCCCAGATTACATTAAAACCTGGAGGCTGTGTGGAGAGGCGGGATTGCCTTTCTCTGAATTTCCCCGTCGTACTGATCGTATTTGTCTACTTTGTTGTGGGACCGTCATCATGTTGGATGCGAAGTAATCTAAATCTGTGAGCGCGTCTCTCCGATCGCTGCAGATGTTCGGCTAATCCCGCCGGCTGGTGACCCTCCCTACCAGTGCCATAATCCCCGCAGATTGCACTGAGTGCCGCCGCAGCCAATGACCGGGTGTCCCCTGTACGGACGGGACGAACGCGGAGCATAAAAACAAACTTCGCTTTTAAGCCAGTCGCTAACCCTTACAAGGAACGTACTCATATTGTGGATATAAATAAAATCCAAAAAATAGTTTTGTCTTCATTTTGGTGATGCTGGTTCGGGTCATGGTGATGGATTAGAGCATTTTTGGTAGTTTGCAGCCAGTGTCTAATGGGCAGCACTGCAGTGTAAAGCCACCATAAGTTTCTGGGATCTGTGTGTCTGGTCACTGGCATAGCAAATGGAAGCCGTAACTTTAGCTGTTTTGCTCCACAAACACGAATCAACAGTTGTACACTATAAAAACTAATTTATGGGAGTGTTAAATATTAACCAATAGAATACTCCAATTTTAAATCAAAGATAATTTGTGGACATCTATGGTGGTCATTGTGTTTTTGTTGCTATGTCAGGTTAGTCAGTCCTCATCTTTCTGTAAGATATGTTAAAAGTTTAACATAGTACTCATCTAAATTTAGTTCAAAGATAGTCAAGTGACACCTTGGCTATCTTTAACTTTTTGTAAAATACATCGAAAATGTAACCTTTGCTAGGACAAGGTGCTCGTCCGAATATAGCTTAAAAATGATGTTGAATATCGTGCTTGGCTATTTGCTATTTGTGATGATGGACATCTTTCTGTGGCTGTCATGTCAACTTTCACTGTTCCAATGACATTATTACATTGTTTACATGGAGGAATGGAGAATGTCTTCGTTTTGGTGTTCAGTCCAAACTCATTTTGCTTGGGGAGGGTCAGAACTATTTTTACTATCAAACCTACACTTACCTAAACAAATTGATTCAATCTTAACCAAGAGGGTTAAGTTTTATGTGTTGTGTTATGAATACATGCATTTTCTTATGAGTATATATACTTGATGAAAGTTAGGAATTGTCATTAGGGTAGTGCTTTTTAAAAAGTTTACATGTTGGTGTAAGTATTTAAAGTTTTCATTTAGCTTCAGCTTGTTTAGTGACTGTTGATAAGCCTTAAGCCAAACTTTCTTGAAATGTATGCTTCCTGAAGATCTTAAAATATTTTTCCACGTTCATGTATATGTGCCACTTTGACCTCACCAACACGTGTTTGCTCACATTTGTGCTATTGTTGAACAGTTGTCACACTCAGAGATACACAATTTTCTCTCCAATCTCTTAGAAGATGACAGTGCAGTAGCTTGTACACTGATGATAAAAAAGAGAAGAAAAATACTGAAAAGAAAAAATAAAAAAAAAAAAACATTTTCCCTCAGTATATCATAGTAGTTATGTTTTTCTATCTTATCCATGTTTGGTGCCACCCTTTGAATTGGAGTGGTAATGTCACTGCTCACAGGCACAGTGAAAAAAAAGGGATTTAACCCTGCAGTAGTCATTCCTAATAAACCGCATGTATTAATGTATTAGCTGTGGTTTTCGGGGAAAACTTTTAGATATTTACTAAGATGATTTAAAAAGTTTCAATCAAATTTTATGCTTCCGACTCAATAATTTTCTTCTTTAACTCTTTTACTTTTAGGTGTTTTTTTTTCAACGTTTGAGGGCAAACTAGATTATCAAAAGGATCTTAATAGTAAGCCTGTCAAACTAAGCAATAAATCAATTAATCCCATGTTAAATAATGCATCTCATTGACAATCGCTGTCCACTTGAATGCTCCCTTTTAATATTGATGAAAAGTCATTTTGAGAAACACTGCAAACATTTGACATCCAGCACAAAGTACTTGGTCTGCACTACCTGCCACTTTTGCCTGTTTTCTCTGCCTAGTCATAATAGCTGAATGACTATTATTTTTTTAAAGACAATTTTGGTTACAGAGACTTCATAATCGATTTTAATTATTGCTGTTTTATTTGTTTTGTTTTCTTTTGTATATTTAAAATGGTTCCAGTGTGAAAAATTCTTTAGAAATTAAAGTATTTTTTGATTTTTCAGTGGCATAATAATTTGTGGGACAATGCATCGTCCAGCAAAATTTATTGTAATAGACCTACTTAATAAGTTTGAATTAAACAAATTTAGTTTATAATGCATATAAAATAAGTGGTTGGCATTAGTTTGTCTTTTAGCTTTTGAGCTTACTATTATCTACTCAGAAATTTTTATTAAAATCTGCCAAAATGTCTTCATATTATTACACTAATTTTTGTTAATAACACTTTGTTTAATGGCGTAATTTGTTAGACATTTAAAATAAGGGGGAATAATGACGCAGTATGCACTATTCCTGAGCATCGGTCTGCTGATGTATATAGGCCTGCATGAGACAGACTAAAGGAGCAGCTCCAGTGATGCTCTCAGCGATCGCTTCCACACTTGTAATCTGACTTGACAAGAGCGGAACTTATTCTAAAGGGCTGTACAAGAAGAGGCAAAAAGAGAATTGCTACATCTTACAAGGATTCAGCTACTAGGATTAATCCTCATCTCGGTCCTAGTTTCTACACTCAGTAGTGCAGCATCAAGGGGACATTACGGACATCTGATAATCATTTTTTATTTTTTTGTAAATGATGATAGGGTGAAGGAGAGGGTTGATTGTGTAACTGATTTGATTAGCAAATAGCCATCGGATTCCAGGATTTGATTACCGTGAGTAAAAATACTGCAGTTTCTCTCAGCTCTGTGCAAGTTTTGTCTTTCTGGTAATTTTGCTGAATATTTTTCTCTGTAATTAGCTTAGATGTTGCACTGGTTTGTATCGTTGCTTTTAGCTAGGTTTAGGAACATTAACAAAGTCTCAGTTGACCTTAGAACTGCTAGTTGATGAAAAGAAATTAGTTTTCATGGCTAAGTTAGATATTCGTCATATGACCAGTAGAGACACATTGCAGTGTAATGTCATAAATAGCAAGGGAGAGAGAAGTAGGTCAGTTATGCTAGCTTGACATTGACATTCTTAAACTTGTAGATTGCTGTAGGATTTGGTGTGTTTAGGTTCAGTAAAACAAAGGGCGACCTACACACCAAATCTGATGGATAATCAGAGTAATCAGGGAGTTAAATTAGCTGATCTACCACCGCTGTGGTAGCTAGCTAGTCTACCAGTCATTTATTAATAATCGGAAAATAAACATCAAGCCTGAAAGTACAAAACTGTAACTCAATGAATGTTATGTTCCTTATGTGGAAATGTTTGAATGTTTTTGTTTGTTTTGTGTTGAATTCTGATACATATAGTGGTGTTACTGCTATTTGCTATGGCAACGAC
Organism: Poecilia reticulata; assembly: GCF_904066995.2. Lineage (NCBI taxonomy): Eukaryota > Metazoa > Chordata > Actinopteri > Cyprinodontiformes > Poeciliidae > Poecilia > Poecilia reticulata. The sequence goes on from NC_088834.1 coordinate 30,379,542, forward strand.
TGTGTGTAGCTGACAGCGAGAAAAAAGAACATGAGTAGTTTTGAGTTATTCAGCATTTTGTCTGCCTTATTTTCCCTTTGCTGTGCCGCACTGCACTAAATGAATAATACCTACATCTCCAGGTTTTATTTTGTTAATGGAAATGTTCCACTGTGGTATCTCGGCTATGGAAAGTTTAGTAAAAGAATTGTCTTTTTGCCCTCCAGACTTTTGCATATGCACGAAATTTCTGGACGTAAATAAAATGCAACATGTCTACACGCTAAAGCACAAACCAGTACCTGCTGGTGACAGCTCCTTGCTGTCTAGATGTCAAGGATAACAACTGGATTTTTTTATTTTATTTTGGTTTTGGCTACCTGCTTGGAGACACAAAGTGCAGCGGGTCCCAACATCTCGAGTCTGGAAGCGGAGCAACCCTTAACGCTTGGCCACGTGCTATAAGCCAACGAATCTGTCAGGAGTGACAGAGCACTGAAGTGACAGGAAAAAAATACCCTAGGATATGCACATTTAGAGCCATGGCATAAAACATTCATCGTATGCTTTCCCCGGGAAGTAGCCTTTCGAAGAAATGTGTCATCAAGGTCATTTTTATTTCATGCCTCTTCAGGAAAACCCAGCAGAAGGAACGAAGACGTAGGTTTTGTGTAGATTCCACATTGGTGAGTCTTCGGTGTGAGGACTCATAGGCAGTTTCTACTCTTCACATTGATTTGTTTTATCAGAGTGCTGACACTACATCTGCCTGGGCCCCCTGGGTTAGTCATGGCTGTATAGTCTCCACTGCTGTTACCTGTGTGCTGTCTGAAAACTCAAATGGAATCAACAGGTCGTGATGAGGTTCTTTTTTTCTTTATTATTTTTATTTCTTTATTATTATTTTTTTTTTACAAAATTTTTCACTCACCGGAGAATCTTCATTCTGTAGAACTGGTGGATCGCTGTAATGAAAATGATCAAAACAGTAGTGTGCAGGGTGTCTAAGGCCATATCTCTCAAAATCATTTTGTTTTTGCTTATCAGTCAAATAATAATAATATTTTCCTGTGGTTGCAATTATGTTTATTGAGATATCAGAAATAAAATATTAGGACATATAAGTTTAAAGATTTTAGTCATCAATCAGTAGTTCCATCAATTTTTAACGTAAATGTGAAAGATGTTTAGCTTCAGTTTTTTTTCATGGCAATTGGAATTCTGTTGCTTTGGGTCAAACCATCGTTATACATTACTGGTTTGGACATCACATGACGTTTAGTTAACCAAACAAGCAACATTGCAATAGCTGTGATCAGGAATATCACACAATCACGCAAAGAATCAGAGAAAGGGAGGCAATGTTTTGCTATTAGTCCTCAGTGCTCCCACAACTAGATACAAAGATCCAAGGATCAGGTCAGGAAAAAGTTTTAATCTAGAAAAACATTGAGAAAGTACAAAGTACAACTTACCTTTGACAACCTAAAAGCGTACAATGTGCTTCGGAGTTTGGTATGTTTTGTTTCAGTTGGCACTAAATTAAGGTGACCCTCACACCTACACTCTGACACATCATCATTAGAGCAGAGGTTTAAATTAACTAATAAACCAGTACTAGTGTTAAAGCAACTAACTCTTAAAGATTGCAAAAAAAAAATAAAAAATCCATCAAGCCTGAAAATTCAAAAAACATAAAACTGTTACAGACTTAATGTTCAGTTTGGGGTTTTTATGTATTTGTGTCAGAAATGTTTTTTTGTTCATTGCCTTGGCTTTTCAATGTGGCCTCGGCTCTGTGGTCTAGCCATGGCAACCGACAGAACTCCTGGCACAAGGAGTGAGTAAAAGCAAAATATACGTGGTTTAAAGTTTTTTTTACGCCTGCTTGTTTTCCCTTTGTTGTGGCCACTGCAGAGGGCTGTGATTTTTAAAAGTTCAATAAACATCAAAAACTGGACTAATGACCTTGTTTGTTTGTAAAACGTGGCAATATTCATAACAGCTATAAAATTGTTTTGTGGACATGACTCAGTGCATAGTAATGGTGCCTGCAGGAGGCCAATAGGTGACCTCCAAACCCTTAAGGTATATAAGTGGGTCAAACATTTGATTCTGTCCCTTGTCTCAAATTACATGTGTTGTAAAGAACCATTGTCCACTGTAAAGAGAGAAGTGCCCAATGAGGTGACTGTTTCAATATTTGGAAGTATGACCAACATGGGCTGAAAGCCTTCCTTCACTTCCTCCACTTCCATTGTTAAAACTACAGGAAGAATACAATTTTAAAACAGCTCAGAAAATGTATGTAATCATTCATAACTTGTCCTTCTGTTCGCTGATTGGACCGGTTGAATCTCTAGCAGAGGAATCTAGCTCAGTGGGAGAAAGACTCAACGGAATACCAAAGAGAGATGAGAACCAAGCAAAACTGCTTTAAAAGCAATGTTCAGGCTAGGTTTTTTAACCAATTAAAAACAAGTCTTTGTTTTGTTCATTCAACATTTTTCAATAACACACCGATCTTTGCAAAGACACCGTGTTGGCAAAATAAATGAAACACTTCAGAAAATATGCTGCAGTTATAAGAGTAATTAACAGAATTGTAATGGCAATTATTTTCATTCATTCAAGACTTTTCATTTTGCACATGGGACAGGCACAAAAAATATTAATGTTCGTTTAATAGCATGTTGAAAATGATTTATATCCTCACAAATTAATGAAATCTTTGTTGGCATTACAGGAATAAAACCTGTAACTATTGTCCAGCTTTTTATAAGTTTCTTTTGTGACAAGGTCAAAATCTTTTGAGGTTGGAAGGATTCCTTTCTTTCAAGTCGATACTGACCAAAATATTAGTATGACTCCATCAGAAAAAAACACATTTACACATTCTAGAAAATATAATTCAGTAGTTTGAAAATAAAAATCAAACTGCCACAACAGCGATTTAATATTTCATGGTCAAGCCAAAGTCAAATTTCCACAGGTCTTTTGATGAAGCTAACTGTAAATAAATGAAAGCAGAAAGCCGCTTGTTTCAGTTTAACTGTTTGTTTTGTTTTAACCTGAACTCTATTAATTTTTAAAAAATAAACAGCTTGGAGACATTTGCCCGTGGGACGATAAATGCTGAATAAACAAAGGTCCTCGATGCTGCCGAACCACAGAGCAGCTCAGTGTTCTGTCCACCAGACATCACATGTGTAAATCAGGCAGAGAGGAGCTGCTTGATGAGCCCAGCTGCAGGCGTTGCAAAGAAAAACATGTCTGCCAATCAGCAGACTGGAAATGTTGGTATTTATGGCCTCTAAGAACTAAAAATTCTATGATTGTCAGGATTATGCTTCATTCAAAAAGTGGACTCACAAAACAGAAAAGATGAGTTGTGTTTGAAAGTGGCTGTTTGTAGATGCATCCATGCTTTTTCTTTCTACCTTTTTCCAAAAATAAAATAATTATTTTTGACCAAAAAAGATATGCACAACATGAAAAGTTTTCTAAACTAGCTAATCTTGATGATTGTGTTCAGTTTCCTGTTAAACCTTTCTCCCAACACAGAAGAAATACACTCATGATAATTATGCTGATCATAATTGTTGTCAAAGCGAACTGTGGATTAAATGTAATTTGCAGCATCGTAAGCTCTTGTCATTATGTGCGTGGTTCTGTGTGTTTGGAGCTCTCAGCTGTCATGAAGTACTTGGTTATACAGCAGTGCTGGTTGCTATTGTCTGCCAGTCCCATCGCTGAGTGTCTTTGTATTTTTTAGATGAAGCAAAAAAAAAAGAACAAAACAAAGAAGACCGTTAAATGGTTCTTTGAGGCGGCTCCATTTCCTGCTCTATTTATCCTTTCTTATTGAATCTCTAAATTCCCTATTTGTAATTCAATCAAATTAAAATCATTTTCCCTGCTTTTGTGATACTTTATGATGATCTGCCACTTCTAGGCTTTTGGTTTCAAGGCACTGCGCTCCTCTGGGGTACGTCTTCACAGACCGTCTGAGCCGCCGACGTTTCCTAATTCAAACAATGTTGCACACACTGCCTCTTCCTTGGGAACGGCTTTAATTGAGTGCTTAATAAGAGCACCGCCACACAGCAACCCGCTTCGACGGGGGATGTGAGCGCTGGGACTGCTGCATTATTAAATGGACTTATATAAGCCCTGGAAACATCTTTCTCTTTACAAGTGATCTCGGAGTAAGGCCAGACACTTCTGATGATACAGTTCACCTCTCCTCTATGCAGGGATGTTTTCTTTGTTGTTGTTGTGTTTTATTTATTATTTAAAATCCACATGAGCATATTTTTAGAGGTTTATTGTACGTCAATGGGTGTACCTTTTGTTTTTACTTTTGGGTTAAATCCAACAAATCAATTTAATAAAACTGCTCTTTGTTCTGTGTGTTAATAATAATAAGTTAGGGTGTTTTCCCACTAGTCTCAGTTCGGTGAGGGACCAAAGTTGCAACATTTGTTACATTTTCAGCTGCTGCAGTTTTCTTTCACACCCCACTGTGTCAAATGAAGCAAACCCTTTGAAAAAACTGTTCATCTCCTCACCTGTGGTGGTGCTGCGCCAATGACCACTGAAGGAAATTACACAAACACTGGCGCAACTGTCTTCTTCACTAAATTGTAGACGGAAATGGAATCGATTTAAGTTTTAATGGTTGCAGGATTGTCTTTGGCAAAAGACCACATGGCGTTTCTCCCGCTAGCGCTCATTTGTTTTGGTTGTATTTACCCAGAATGCCGTGCGGTATATTTCGCTTCCTGGTTTTGGAGCGGTGTCAGGTCCGCTTGGTATTCAAACCGTGCCAGAGTTCACTTCAACTGAACGGAGACCTGGGTTTGTAGGCGGATCAGTGTTTGATTTTTAGTCTTCATCGGAGTTCGATTATGTTTTCACACCTCCCTTTCTGGGCAAACAAACCAGTGTTTGATCCAGAGTTTGGTTAAAGTGGACTAAATAGGGCTGATTTGAGTGCACCTTGAAAGTATGGAAAAAGGAAATAGGCATGACCCCAATTAATTATGGTACAATGAGACAAAGTAAAAATATCACGGTTTGACAGTATTTTGTAACTTTACACAAAAGCTTCAAACAATGATAAATCTCAGTTGTCAGGTGTAAGACAAAGTAAGGTCCATTAGACAAAAATCTGATACAAACTTAACTATTCCTACTTTATTAATAGAATATGTAAGTAAGTTAAAAAAAAGTCAGTTGCAGAAACAAATGTTTTTGTTATTTACATTTTAGGTATTATTGCGATTTTAATTTAATCATGTTTAGATTACATAAAAAGACAAAGTTGGATTTAATAGATTCAAATTTGATGGCTCAGTGGAGTATATTATATTGAGTCTAATGTAATCATAATCTGACATATTTCTTAAGACTTGATTGGATGAAATGAGTCACTCTACCTAAATAGAGTAGGAAATGTTTTCAGATGATAGTACATTATTTAATACATTTTCACATGATATTCCAATAATTTTTTGTGTTTATTTCCATAGTACATGAAACTACTAAACAACAAGAAATAAAACTGACGCCATGAATTAACTACATGTATCCAAAAGGGGTTGTTTACCAAAATGTAATCAAAATGGGAATGGACTGCACGGCAGTGCATAGTACAAAATACAGAAGTTGCAACTTTAATTGTAACTTACTGATAACTGGTGGATACATACTTGGGAATGCGTGACATAACTCATACAGACATTTTGAAAATAATCTGACTAGGGCTGTTGTAAATTAATATTTTAGTAATTGAGTAACCTATTGATTATTCTTACGATTAATCGGATAAAAAATAATAAAATAAAACGGTAAATCTAACATAACAGTTGCGTAACTATCATTTATCAACATCAGTCCAATTTTTCACATTTGAGCTAACAATAGCTTTTCTGTAGTTTAGAAAATTAACCTGTAACAATAACAGCTCACTTTCTAAGTTAACCTGAAAAAAAGTTGTACAAAAATCTGAAATTATATTCAGTGTATTAATAAAGAGGGAGGCTCACATATATGCTTATAAAAAATGTCTATACTCCAGCTTAAGAGATGAACTCTCACCTTGTCCAGCCATTTATAGCTTTTGTGTTTATGACGAGATGTTATACTTTCGTTCGTCACACACAGAAACATCGACCAGCTACGTGTCGCCACAATGAGCTCCTCGACCGCCACCCATTTGTTGAGACTGGGATAATATGAAATAAATTTTCCACTTCGTCCGTAAAGCTACACCTACTTACTAATGTGAAGCCGCCTGCCATGTTCAGTCTGTCCGCTCACCTGTATAAATACACCTTCAGCACTTTTCTCTGCCGTTCACTCAGAACCGGCCACCAGGCAGCAGCTCCGGGAGGAGAAAGGCTGCCGAACTCCAGGCATTTTAAGGATGCTTGTTGGTCCCCCGAAAAACGACAAAAACCTGAACATTATCACCAATCAATAAAATCCCCACGGCCGAACTTGAAAATTAGACGTTATGCTGCTAATACTTAGCTTTCGTCACCAACTCAGGCGGAAGTGAGAGAGAGCTCTGCACAACGCAAATAATAACCCGGCCAGAACACGGTGCGCTAAATAATAAAACATAAGTTAACGAGGCTTCGAGGCAGATCAATTTCCTCGGGGAATTTTAATAATCGAGGTACTCGAATCACTCGAGGAATGTTTCAGCCCTAAATATAACCCATATAATAGAACTTTTGTGGTAGTTACGGATTAACAATACGCCAAGAACATAAACATGTTTGTGTGACACTTAAGAGGTTGAGAAAAACAATCACAGAAGATTTCATTGTTACTTCTACTCAAGTCTTGATTGTCACAAGCTGATTGGGGCATACCAGTGCTTCTCAGTAGACAGTATGGTTTGATTGTACTACCAGAAGACCACAACCCTTTGGAAAATGAAAAAAAAAAAATAGGATGGCAGATGTGGATGTTGATGAAGTAAAGTGGTTATATTATGCAACGTGGCAATTTGTTCTTTTGAGGATGAACCCAAGCAACAAAGAAAATGTGAAAATCACCACTCAATTTGGCAATCAATGGCAGCAGAGGGAACATTTTCATCAAATAACCTTTTATTGCTGTGCAGAAATCCTTTTCTTAATTCTGCTGAATTCTAAAGAGGAATACTGTCTGCAAAATCAGGTGCAAAATGCCCTCCGTTTCTCAGGAGAACCTCGCTCAGGTGAAAGAATGTTCTGAACAAATTATATTATTAAACAACGAAGGAAAGCATCCAGAATCCACATGAATGGATGTTAAAGATCCGGTTGAACTGGGAATGAATGCATATATATATATATATATATTTTTTTTTTTTTTTTTTTTTTTTACTTTTATTATACGAGTAATATATGAAACAAAGTGAAAATGTTTATTATTCTTTTGATCATGTTTTAAGTCATAATAACCTATAAAATTAAGATTTATAAATAAAATTTTTAGTTCCTGTATCCATTAGATGAATTCTAGACTATTACAAAATGCTGCTTATTTGATCTATTTTTTAGGGACATTATTTAATTTCACCCTTATCAGAAACATATATTGGAAAAGCCCAGCAATGCTGCGTATGTATCCACAATATATGTTTATTCCACTTCTTTATCTTTCTTTCTTATTTCCCTACTGAAATTATTTCAGTAGGGTTAGGGCTATTTTTCTAACTGACCTGTAGTTTTTGCTGCTTTTAAATTGGAGAGAGCACAAGAGTGGTAAATATGATTGTTTTTAATTAGTAATTATCTGGAGAAGGCAGAGAATGCAGTCAGGGATCGAGAGATGAATTATTATTGATCATGAAACGCATTACAAACCTGATCTAGCAGCAAGATCAATCCTCTTCACAAACCAACATTTCTTCTCTAGTGGCCTGTTGTAACCAAACCACAATGTAAGGAATTAAGGAATTTTCCCTTTGTATGTTTTTTTTTTCAGACAATGTAAATGAAGTGAAGATAGATTCTTTGATACATAAATTTCTCATTTGTTCGTAACAAATGGAAAAATAATTATTTTTCACTTGGATGAACCCACAACACTGAATCCACACATTAAGCTTTTGTCCGATTATAGATGGACTAGATGACAGTGGAACAAGTCTGATTACTGAAACTGAAAAAAAGAAGAAATTTATTGAACCTGATTATCAGTTATTTAAAAAATTGCAGCTCACAATTAGCCACCAAAACAAACACATTTATTCTACCGCTAATATTATCTTACACCAAACTGATATATAATAGCTAAAGAAAAAAGCATGTTTACTTTACTTTTCAAAAATGATTTAACAAGATGTCCATTTTCAGGGCTTGATATTTTCAGACTCCAAAATCTCTTGGTTTTGTTCAGGTGTGCGGACTGCCAAAATAATTTCTGTCACCGGTTGACTTTTATTTAATTAGATTTTTTAAATGCCTTTTAAAAATGAACTGTACTGATATTGTACTGATACTGTTAGCTGACACACTTCCTTTTATAGCTAGATTCATCGTTTTATTTTCAAGTGCGTCATTTATGTCCTTGTTTCAGTAAATGATTTTGAAGTATCTCATTAGAAAAGGTTGATAGAAACAGCAAAATACTAAATAACTTCTACAATTTCAGAAAAAAGTTTTTATGCTTGCTTGAGGTGTGTTTTCAACTTTTATGACAGAGTTAACGCACTTGCCAAATATGTTATGACGTTGGGGCCTTTTCCATCCATTGTCTGAGACAAAACTGAAACATTTCAAAATCCAGACCTCCAGTTCAGAGAAAAGACTTAATTATATGAAACTGTTATATTGTAATGCATTTTTCAGCCATATCTAAATATATAAAAAAATAAGTACAAATGAAGACATATGACACACACCCTGTCCTATTGTTGCAGAACACATCATTATTTTCACACTCTTGATCCCAAACCAAATGCACTATTCATACACATACACAAATGCCTCTAATTTCTTTTTTAAAATAATTTTTGTCATACATTAATACAATAAGATCATGTTCCACATTTTTGCTTCTTTGTAACTTGCCACGTAGCTTGGAATTGTTCTCCATTAAATCACCACATTAAATCAGAGCAAATTGTGGTTGAGTGGTGAAACAAATCGGACTGAAAAAGTGTTAGCCATGTTTCAGCTGCCAAGCAGGGGCACCCAGCCCTGTACCTTGGTATCTATTTTTCACATATTTTGTTCAAATGGGTCTTAACAGACATGTTACTGAATTACTTAATGCTAAAGTTTTGTTGTGCTGGCTCTGGCCTCTCTCCTAACTTTGTTTTTTCTCCTTTATATTTTAGGACATTATCTTTTATGTATCCCAGAGGGGAAGAAAAAGAAGTATTTCCTAATTGCCATTTTCACATGTACAGCAGGAGGAACATTGTGTTCATTTAAAATAAGCTTGAAGAGAACTGCAGATGTTTCAGGTATTAAAAATGTAATCAGTTTTTTCCCATTATGAAATTATTAGGTATTCTGGAAAGGCTCTGTTTGTTTATCAGACCATTTCAGATGCCCGGGGTTCAGATAAATGAGTTCCCATAGCCATTGTATCAAAGAACAATTAGCTGGTTCATCCATTTAAGCTTATGATGGCAAGAAATAATAATACAAAACAGAAGAAACTTCTTAGCTTAGCTATGAAATATAACAGATATCAGGAAATAAAAAAAGGAGCCATTCAGAGCCATCGCAAGGATATCATACATTATCTTTGTGATAAATCTTACATTAATTGACAACTAATTTTACCACATCTACTGAGTTGACTGTGTGTTCCATTCTTTTATTTTGTCCACTTGAAATAGAAATTGACCAAAACAATAAGTACCACCTAACAGAGGGTGAAGGTAAATAGTTTTCCTAATATTTCTGCATAACTTGAGTTTCATAAACAATAATAGTAACTGGAGTGCCCACAAGTGGTCAAATAATGATATGGAAGAAAATTAATATTTGGAGCCACTTAAAGTATTTAGCATGCTGAGGTGAGTGAATCTGCAGAATAGGCATCTGCATTTGATTGACACTTGCATAAATTCCTAATGTTGGAAAAAAAAAAACAAAACACTATTTTGCAATTGTGTTTCCTTTAAGTAAGAAAATCAGACATGAATAAGTTTGGTGTGATAAGTCATTAACAAACATCATCCTCTTATCACTTGCTTCCATCTTTTCCCTCAGTAGTATCATCAGGTCGTTGATCAGATGAGTTGTGTGATGCAATTTTACAAAATACACTAAATGTTTTTTGGCTTTCATATAGCCGAAAAACAACATCATCCTGCAACAAGAGTTTTGTTTTTTTTTCCAAATTGGCTTGTTTCTATTAAGCAAATCTAATTTTGTAATTCCAATTTGTGAAATTTTATGGTAAATAGAAACACAGACGTCATTGCTGTCTGCCTCTTGGCAGCCCTCCAGACAGTTTCAAACTTTTTTTCAGATTTAGTGAAATCTCTGGTTTCTCTAAATCTGAAATTAATTTCTGCAATCTTACCTTTCTCCAGATCTGATCTATTGTAGTCATACAATAGATCATTTTAATCCCTTTTAACTGTTTAACATTGATCCACTCTTTCACTTTTGATACTGATACAGATATTTGATGTTTAGAATCGTGTGATGCCAATCTCATGCAGAAAAAACATGCTGAATTGACTTAAAACGTTTCATTTTTTTAAAACACAGACTAAATATAGTGAAATACAAATTTATTTGATAACTCTGCACCAGTACAGCACACTGAAATTCACCAATATCTTCACAAGCCTTGTCAAAAATGTAATAACAGTCAGATCAGACTGTGTAATTAGTAGTTAGTTAGTTAGTTAGTTAGTTAGTTAGTTAAACTTTATTGTCATATTGCATACACAAGGTGAATACAAAACGAAATTTCGTTGCATACAGCTCAAGACAGTAAATATGTATCTAAATATAGAAAATATAGAGTGAAGGAATAACAGTAAAAGAGTTCTTTGTTCTATGCAAGAGGCAGATATAATGTGGAGACCAGATTTTCAAGTGCAATACGGTTGGGAGTTCAGCAGTCTAATGGCAAGTGGAAAAAAGCTGTTTCGGAACCTGGATGTCCTGCACCGGATGCTTCGAAACCTCTTTCCAGAGGGCAGCAGGGAGAACCATCCATGCTGTGGGTGTGAAGGGTCTCTGACGATGTTTCGACCCCGGGACACGCAGCGCCGGGATGAAAGGTCTTGAACGGAGGGAAGGGTGGCCCCCATGATCCTTTCTGCTGTCCGCACCACTTAGTAGTATAACAGTTAATGTAAAATAAATGATAAATAAATTGAGACTGACTGAAACAACAGGGTTAACTACATTGGTCAAACGTAAAAATAAACTGCAACAAATCTTCATTCAAATGGTTCAGAAAGTGCAATTAGGAATTCTATAAAATAATATAAAATAAATAAATAAAGCATGACATCACTCAGAGCACAAAGCATAGAGTTAGACTGACTAGATCTGCCATTGCTGATTGGGCACATTGTCACCAATACCAGATCTAGAATTTTTCTCAATATCGGGACTGATACAGATACTAATATCATATCAGTGCATCTTTAATTCTAACTTGTGTATTTGACTAATCCAAAAATGAGAAGAAGCCAGACGTAGGATGTCATATTATTAAGGTGTGCACACTTAACACAGCTGTGTTTTTATGTTTTTACATCAGATATCTATTTGTTTTTTACTTGAAATGCTCATATTTGTCATGTTATGGGCAGAAAAATGTTTAAAGTTATATATCAATATCTTGTTATTGTCTTTCTAAAATGGGTTTGTACAATTTGGAGAAGCACTTTATACCCAAATGACTTTGAATATTACAAACAAAAATTAGACCTGATTTACATTTAGAAATTAACTCTTAGCAGGAAAACAAACCATAGGTGTTGTTAAAACATTTCTCATGAAATTTAAAAAGAGCACAACTTTTTACTATTCACTAAAAAGGAAAGGAATTAAAACAAAGGAAATTGTGTCGGTAACAAAGGAGAACAAGAAGCTGGAATTTCAAAAAAAAAACATGGAGGCTTGGTGTTAATTATTCATCAGTAAATAAATAAAAAATAAAACTCACACATATATACATTCACTGATGACTAATAAGGTTGGGGTCTGAAAAGCTGAGAGTGAAAATAATCATCTGGACCTTTTAATTAAACCGAGTAAACAGCACAGAGAGCAGAAGGTGATTCACAGCATAACAACACCTGCATGTTGTTATGGATGTTGAACTGAGCTCAAAGCTCCAATTAGCATTAAGATGGTCAGGTTGGAATGGTATATCTGATGTGTTTAATAAGATAATATTAACTTAATAAATATGTGTCATGTGTATGTTCACCAACTGGAAGACATGAAGAAAGAATATTAGTCTGTACTAGGAAAGGCAAGGCAACTTTATTTATATGGCACCTTTCAGCTGGAGACAATTCAAAGTGCTTGTATAAAGAAGTTAAAAACAACATACAAGAAGATTAAAAAAAAATCAAACAGATAAAAAAATAGACAAAGTAAACATTAAAAATCGCTTGTCCATTTAAAGTCAGCCCACAGATTTTCTGTCAGATTCAGTTCCAGGCTTCCTTCTGGTGACAGTTCTTTAGTCGATTTAGCATGCTGTTGTGATGCTGTACACTGAAACTGGTATTTGGATCGTTTGCATCTAAAAACAACAAAAAATGGAACTGCAAATCATGATTGTGCCACCACCATGTTTCACTGGGAGCATGCTGTTGCATCTGGGTAGGTACAGCCCTGTTTCTGCATCTAATGTACCTTTTGGAAGTGTGGCCCCCATCTCCTGGCAGATAGATAGATAATCAATCAATCAATCAATCAATCAATCAATCAATCAAATAGCGTTGGATTAAGAGGATAGCAGCCCAAACTTCCCTCACTCCAGCCACTTGGTCCAGTTCCTTTGGGGAGTCCGAAGGAGTTTCCAGGCCAGCTGAGAAGCAAAGTGATTCACACGCTTCACCCCGTGCTGCCAACATGCTAAATCTTCAATGTACGTGTGACATATAAAAATGAAAAAGGAACCCAGTGCTTTGCTACTAATTGTCAACACTAGATAACAAGGACAGTAAAATGTTTTTATAAGAAAAAGCAAGGGAGATGGAGGTAGGTCAGTTGTGCTAGCTTGACTTTGACAACAGTGACGTGTAGACATGCTGTGGAATTCGATGTGTTTCAGTTCAATTTAAAAAAACAGAACTATGTGACCCACACCAACTCTGACAGATCATCAGTAGAGCAGGTTTTTAAATTAGCTATTTAACCACCATTGTGTTAACTTAGCTAATAGCAGTGGTAGCTAACCTACCACAGCAATCACTTATTTATGATCGCAAAATAAACTTCAAGCCTAAAAACATAATAGTGTAACGGACTGAATGTTCTGTTCTTTTTGTGAGAAATTTTTAATTGTTTTTTTTTTGTGCTGAATCCTGATACACTTATGCAATTTTGCTTTTTTGTTTTATTTTTTTTGCCCCAGTTGAATTTTACAACATTTATCTCATATCAGAGATGGATTTTTTTTTAAATTGTATGGTGTTAGTATTTTAGTAGGAGTGTGTATCATTTTTAGAGGAGCTGCACGTTTTCCTCCAGCTGCTATCTGCTGCCGCTCTTAAAGCCCAGTAATACCTCTCAACTGCCATCCATTCAGAAGCGGCTCTTTATGGGCTCATTTTGTGCATGGAAAATTCTGCTAATTCTGTGATGGGTGAAATTGAGTCAGTGTTACAATTTTCAGGTAATTCGTTGCTGACTGAATATACACGTTATTTATCCTGCTTATGCCCAAGAGCATCATCAGCCCTTTTGCTTCAGCAAATGGGGCCATGTTACATTACACCTATCATATCAGATGCTTGATTCGCAGCAGAATCTGTCTGGAAATTATGTCAGGGAATTAGGGAATATTGGCATAACACCTCCCCTATTAATTCCAATAATACCAGGATGGTTTTGCACTGCAGGTTTTCCAACTGTACCATCAAAACAGCATTGGATTAGAATGTATTTCTGAGACAGATAAAAGCATGAATTAAAAATTCTGCTACTTCTGGTCTTTTTTAGTTCATCACACTTTGAATGGAATTATTATTGACTTGTACACTACCTTACAAAGGGGTCAATATCCCTTCAGCCTAAATACTTGAATACATGAATACTTCGGGCCACGACTAAATATGCTTATAACTGTAACTGTAATAATAGGACTTTATTCTTGTAATATTAATATGTGTTACTCCACCCGGTGGGCGGTCACGTGCAGAGTGACTAAGTTGTTGCCAACCAACTGACTTTGTTGCTATATTTAGCGATATTTCAGACAAAGTAAATTGGTATCGGTTAAAATTGGAACTGGGAGTTCAGGCTTATATGGCCGATATCAGTGATCGACCAGAAAACTGCAATTGTTGCACCCCTCAATCAAATAGTGGCCTATAAGATGTTTAATGGTTAGGATATTGTTAACTCACCTTAAAACTTTTCTGGAACTTTCTCCTTCACCTGTCTGCTGCGTTCCTGGAAACCATTTATAATAATTCACATAAAAACTTGATTAAGTATGTTGAAGTTTGAGGTTTTAAGTGGCAAAATCTGAAAAAGCTCAATTAATGCAAATACTTTTGCAATGCAAAAAGCATTCTGATTTCTGACTTTATTCGTGAGTGGCATAAAAAGTGTGTCATAGCTGGAAGAAGCTCCAGGAAGTCCAGGCTGACTCCTTTGTTAGCAAAGCGCTGCTGGATGTTCTCCGCCTCGTCCCGCCATTTATCAACTTCCATTTTCCTGGCATCAAGTAACTAAACAGATTACAGCAACAATGGGCAAGAGCAGAGTTGTGAGGCCTTCAGCAGTGTGTTATCTTTGACTGCCCAGCATGCTTTATCAGATCCAGTTGAAAGGACCTGATATCTGCCCCCCCTCACTTGAAGGGGGGCTTCGAGTGAGGTTTTGATATTTTTAAAAATAGATTTTACAACTGGAGGGAAACAAAGTTACCAAGAGTAACTTCAGTCTTGTGAGTACGCTCTGTTCTCTCTAAAGGTATTATGCCTCCCTGATGATTCTCCGTCTTTTCAACATTGATTCCAATGAGCTCTCTCTGTCTGATGGTCTGAGGAAGACGTAGAAAGTCACAGTCTGTAGGTGTTCATATCAGATCACTTATCTTTTGTATATGAAGCTAATTGTCACTCCATTTGAAAGCTTTTTTTCTATCAAAAGTATCTCAGATGCATTTGGTAGATGTGCTACAAAACCATATATGCTTATCAAGCAAGTTCCCAGACAGCACACACGCACAAAACTAAACTGAGGTAAAATAAATAACATTTGCACTAAGATGGTACAAGTGTTTTGGATGATAAACCGAAAATTAACAGACACAAAAATTGATCAGGTTTTTTCCTGCCGATTCTGATCACCCAGGAGGGCTGATCACGGCCGATCACAGATACCGATCATATAATTATTATTTTTTTAATCATAAAAACTACCGGTTTACATTATGTGGAAAAAGGAACCATGAATTCTCCTTAATTTAGACAAAAACTTTCCAAGAAATAAACAGTACAGGCATTGTCCAAATTGTACTGCTATCAGTAATACTATCTTTAACAGACTGAAAACATATGAAGGCTCTGAAGAGGCTAAATAATGCAAAAAGTCAAAATAAAACCTCTCAACATTGCCAAAAATTCAAGTAAAAAACTTAACATTCAAAGGCAAATACAGGTTCCATTACAATAAACAATCCTGAGTTACTGAATGAAAACTTCCTGATAGCATGGCGGCTAGCTGATTACTGCTAGTTCTGATTGGCTGTTTCTGACTGAGCGGAGTAATTATGCAGAACAGGGAGGAGGCAGAGGAGATCGATTATTTTTTCAGAGATTATCTGTCTCATGTTTAGGAGACAGATAGGAGACAGTGAAGTTTTTTATGTAAAATTTATTTTTTAAGTTAGATGCTGCAGCTTCAAGCAGAGGTTCGGTGTGAGAGTCACTACCAGGTGGAGCAGAAGCGGCGCTCCGTCTGTGAAATATTACTACCTGTAGCGTAGCAGCGGTTCAACAGTGAGAGCAGAACCAGCGTCTTACATCGTAGCTCAAAGACTTAAATAATTTTGTGGGTTATTTGTTTAGCTTTCTGACCATCATGCTAATCCGGGTGAGTGTTTGTAGCTGTGCGCTGCTTTACCTGCTATCTGATCATCCATATGTCTTTTTTCACTGCAGTGAGCCTCGATGCAGCCAAACTCCGTCAAGTATGACATTTTATGCCATATTAGATTCGTCGTGTTGATGCATTTTGACCTGCTTCACCCCACGTGCTTCAATTTTCCGCCGCAACACACAAACTTCCCCATTCACCTCATTACACACCACATCGCTTAGGATTTGTTGCTGCGCGTTTGTGGAGTGTGAAGGAAAGAGGAGACTAGCTGTACAGGCAGGCTGCGAAATGAGATGCAGGTGATCGGTTTGTGTGATCGGCAACAAGAGACCATGATCAGCGATCACCGATCATACACTTTTTCACGGAAATCGGTCGATTATGATCAGTGGCCGATCGATCGGCACACCTCTAATGATGATGGTTGACGATATAGGCTTAATTTAAAACAAAAACAACAACAACTGATAAAAACAATAAGTAGGACATTCAACTAAAATCTTATCTGAATAAAAGTGTCTTAAGCTTGCTTTTTAAAGAAATCAACATTTGGGGCCACACAGAGATTAAGGGCCTGTTTTAAACACGAGTCTTGGCAGAACTGAATATTGAATAGAGTATTTTTTCTTTAACATCATAATAACCTGAACCAGGGCTGTGTGTACATTTATGACCTGCTCTAGTTGTTTAGGGAAAGATATTGTATGCCCAAAAAAATCATTCTGCAGGTTAGGATTTAGGAACTTATCATCTAAAATGTTTCAAAGGAAATAAAATAAAGTGAGGAAGTTACTGTGGGAGTTCACAAGAACAAAATGTGAATATATCAGATGTTGCCAAAGGCTTTCACAGTGAGCACATTTTTAAAAACTGATTTGAAGGTCACTAGAGACATATTTTGCCTGAGTTCATTCAACAGACCCAGATCAAAAATTGTTAATAAAGCAGCTTCCTGTTCTTTGACCTAGCAATAGATGTCAGGGCAGTTTGCACAGATGCCATTGGTTGTAAGGCTACAGGGAAAGTGAATGAGTCTGTGATTAAAGACTCAGGTCATTTAAAGCAGTGCTATAAAATTTTAAAACCAATAGCAAATCTAACAAGGTGCTAAATACTCAGTAAAGCGTTTATGACTCATTTTAGTTATTAAAAGTGGAGATACTGGAATTTGAGTCAAGAAACAATGACTAAGTGACAAGGAAGGCAATTCTCGCATTGTATTAAAATGTGACAAACAGGAATGAATATTAAACAGTTAATACACAGAGTTTCCTTGCAACCAATTGATAGACAAAGAAGATTAAAACCATCAGGATGGTAAGAATTTAATGGATGAAGCAGCAAAACGTATTACTTTCCCATGAGAGATTTGCCAGAAATCCAAGCTGTAAAATTTAAAAAGATGCTGAAATTCGCTACATCTGTCATCTACAAAATTTACAAGTGTACAGACTTTTCTCTTTTTTCTTAAAGAAACTAAGAAAAAAAGCATAAAAAATGTGAATGGAACAATTATTGATTGAGAGAGATAACAAGAGAAATGGCTCGTGATTGATAAGGGAAATCTTACAACCACTACAATCTGACGCCACTCCAATTTTGTCTACATTTTGTGAGGAAGGAAGTTGTGCTCATCTCTTCTCTGGAGGTTTATGCGTCATTCTTGGTTCAGCGCCACCACAGGTGGGGGGGAGAACAGGTTTTTCAAAGGGTTATAGTTGTTTAACGCAGTGCAGTGTGAAAGTGACCTGCAGCAGCTGGAAATGTAACAAATGTTGCAATTTTGGTCCCCAATAGGAAAGAGTCTTCTGTAGTATAGACATGACACATGATATTGTTTACATCCGGAAAATATTGCCTATGCACACAAGCCTGTAGGGCCAAAATACTATTCTTTTACATGCCATCCAGTGCGCTGCCACGATTTAACAATTTGGCTAACAAAATGAAACCAGCAGATGCATTTGCTGGTTTTCACTTGACCACTGCTGTGGTCCAGTGCGCCACAGCAAAGAGAAAAATAACACAGGAAAAATGTTGAAAAACAACTCAAAACCACTCGTATACTTCTGTTTTCTCGCTCTCTGCGTTGGCTACGCTACAAACAGACCTGTTGCCATAGCAACTGACAACAGGTCCACTAATGTATCAGGATTCAACACCAAAAAGAGAAGAACATTAAGTCTGCTACAGTATTTTCAGGGTTTTCAGGCTTGATTTTTATTCTGCAAATTTTTTATAAGTGATCATATAAGTGATTTTATAAGTGATCATATAAAAAATGTATATAATGAAAAATCAGCTAATTTAAACACCTACTCTAATGATGATTTGTCTGAGAGTTTATATGGAACATTTCGTTTTTCTTTTTCTCAATAATGGTACTAAACCACAGCAAATTCCGCACCACATCTACATGTTGAGGTTGTCAAAGTCAAGCTAGCATAGCTCACCTATTTCCCTCTCCATCGCTGTTTTTTGAAATTAAAATATTTTCCTGACTTGATCTCACACACTTGGCGTCATTGAAATGTGTCTATAAGGCCTGAGATCTCCATTAGTCTAATATGTAGAGAGAATTGAAGTGCTTATAAACTCGAGAAAATGCTTCAATTTCAAGTTTCACTAATTGTTTTGTACACATTGTCTTTTTAACATGTTTAGAAATATATTAGGATTAGGTGTTCTATCTTCAACTAATCGTATAGTGGCGATGTGTAACATTGAAAGGACATGAGCAGCATCGACAAATTACACATTAGCCCTAAAAGGCACAAGCCTTGGTGGTTTCATAAGACACTCTTTAATATGCATGAAACTGCTCTCTAGGTGTAAGGCAAAACCTTGCACTTCTGATGCACCTGAGACAGACTCTGACAAGCCTCCATGTGATGTATGGAGATAAAAGAGCTTTCCTCTGTAGGTGGAGACCGAAGACAGAGCTGGAAGGTAGAGAATGTGAGATTAATGAGAGCGCGCCCTGCTCAAACAGTTTCCGATCCTTTCTTCTATGTGTTTCTCTGTAGTTTCATCCCACTTTTTTGCTGTGTTTTAAAAACTTTCTGCTGTCTGTAATTTCAGCAGGAGGGGAATAGAAGAGTTTCCCTCACTTCTTTGTGATAGCAAAATGTCTCATAGTTGTGTTTTTTTAAGGATGTTTTTGAGAAACATCCCTCAAAGTGTAAATCTGTTTAACACTGGATGTGATAGATTACTGCTGCTTGTGTCCCAGGGGAGATCTGCTAAAAGATTTCCTTCCTCGCTCGGTATTATTGTTTAATCCTTACAACAGCGCAGCTGCTTCACTTCAGCCTTTGACATCCTTTTAGAAAACTTAATCTATATTTTTCTTTGAGTAACTCTCAAACTGAATACATCTGTCTTTCTCTTCATATGTTGTCTTTTCCAACAACACCATTAGAAACCACTGATTTCAGTTCCTTGCTTAGAAGATATTTGAGTCCTTCTTTAGCAGCATGTATTGGCTTTTGGTTTGCATCACATTTTTCCTGATGTATTTTTACGAGACAGGTTTCTTCACCCTGAGTGTATTTGTGTATCATACAGTAAATCCTGTGTGTTCATGTGTTTATGGATTGATCTCTTTGAGCTCAGACCATGTTAGGTTGTTTGAAGCCTCACTTGATTTGATGTTTTGTCATATTTCAGAAATTTTCCTTTTAATTGTACACAGGTGTTGTTCTCTATGGCTGGGTATTTATTGTATTGTTATTGTTAAAAATTTATTATAATGAAAACCTGGATTAATTGTGTTTAATGTGATTAAAATTAAGATGCCAGTTAATTTTGATTTGTAAACTTCAAAAATTAGCTGTATTGTCAGCATTAGTTGTTTTTAGAATTTTCTCTAGGGATGTACGATATATTGGCATTACCATCAGTATCAACCAATAATCTTAAAATATCTGTATCTATTTTAATAAAGCTTGTTCAGTAGAGAGAGGCAAGGGGGGTAGATATGTGATATTAGCTCGTGGATATGACAATAGCTATGTTTCCATTACAAATGTGCGCAAAACTTTTGATATATCGCTAATGTCGAAAAAACTATTTGACAACAACGTTGTTTCCATGAAATAAGAAACAAAGTACATCCAGTAATTGATCATGTGACTCGTGACATGTGAAAAAAGTGTTTCCATGGCAATTTTTCAAAATACACAAATTTTGGTACAGCTAAAAGAAACACCTCATCCCAGATCAAAACCTTTTTTATTGAAAACTGAGTTGTTGTTTTTTATTGATGTGTTAAGCAATTTTATTTTCACAATTTCAATTTGCAGAATCATATGTTCAATGGATACGCGGATGTCATCAATGGTCATGTAATATTTTTGTGTGGTGTAGTTTGAGGGCGTGGCGGAAAACAAAGATCAGTCTATGCTGAATTTTCTTCACTTACAGCATCAAACATGAATAAAGTCAAATAAAGAACTGAATACAGCTTGAAGCAAGATGTCTGGGTGACCCACTTTGGTCTTTCCTACTTTGTTCTTCCTGAAATAAAAGGATTTTCTGAAATATTCTGATTTATGGAACGTGTCTGTATGCATGTAGAAGGGAAGCAAAATCCAGATCTATGTCAAGACTTGAAAACTGATATTCATAGATTCTGTTGACCCAATCTGAACTTGAGCTTTTTCCCAAAGAAATGGACAAATTTCAGTGAAGTGATTTAGCACCGAAGACCAATACATGCTGATAGCGTTAACAGCCACGGCTCCAAATTGATGCCAAGTAATTCAAGGTCAGTGTGAATAAACTTCTCATTGCCAGCTTGCAAATCACTCCCACTGCCCCCAGCCCCAACATGCCAATCAAACCAGAATACATCCCTAAACACAGATTGTGAAGAAATAACACTTTTAATTATAGAGTTCTTCTCAGACAGAGCACCAGAGAACTGTTTGAAAAGACTCATATTAACTGATGACACCATAATGACCTTTTGGAAAAATGAACTGACATTGCATTTCTTTAGATGTGTAATTTCTGGTCTCATGATGTTGCATAGTACAACATTCTTCAGAAGCTTTAGTATAAAAAATATATAAATGTTCTGAATCTCTTAAAACTCATTTTGTAGGTTGCCAGTTCATTACTGGGGCAGCACAACCAGGCACATACACACACCGACACCCAGTTAACTTCAACGTGGACATTTTGGACTGAAAATTCAGAGCACCCACAAAAAAACACACATATTGTATTTGTGTATTTGTATTTGGAGGACATGCTCACAAAGACAGCTGAGAGTTGAACTGGTGACCTTTCAGGAGTGGAACTCCATTCAGAATCCCGTCTAGGGTTACATATGGATCCAAATTTGTAATGGAGAACTTCATTGAGACAAAATGAACCAAAAGCTTGTAGAAAACGGAAAAAAATAATAAAATAAAATAAACAAATAAATTATATGGTTTTTTTGTTGTTGAGGTTTCCTGCCTGGGGATTGTAATTTCCCATCCTGAACCTGGTGCATCGATACAGTCACAGCTCAGGAGGAGTTTATCAGGGAGACAGACTAAACAAGCTTTTACTTTAATATAAATGCATAAAACACCTGTATGTAAACTTTCAAATAAAATAATCATGCTTATTAATACAAAATAAACAGGAAGGATGTAACATGACATTTATAAAATGTTGAGTAATTATCCTCAAATTTGCATTAACATTAGTTGCAGATTTCTAAGGATCTAAAATTTCCAATCTCTGAAATGTATTTGTTTAAATGCAAAATCGAATTACACAAGTAACAGAGGTAAAAATGAAAAAAAAAAAAAAAACATCTTCTAGTCCAGGGGGCCACAGCTGACTGTGGAAATGACCCCCAAAGCTCGTCCACGCCGCCACATCTGTATCGATAACAGAAATAAACCATGTAGGTATTGTTTGGTATATGCTATAATTTGTGCCAATTTCTCGTGTTTTATTTATATTTTTCTGTAACATAGACTCTTTGCCATATTTCTAATCTAAACTCAAATCTCATTTGTTTCTTTAAATCTAATTTTGTACTTTACTGTGTATTTTAATATTGTCTGTTTTTATGTTAAACTACGTAAGGTGACCTTGAGTATTAAGAAAATCGTCTACAAATAACGTGGATTATTTACTATTTTATTTTCAATGCACTGTGGGTATCAGATTGATCATTTATGTCCATATGCACATTGTTTGTAGTGGTAGAGCTACTAGTTTTAAGCTACAGAGGGAGCAGGTGGGTGTGAAAACAGACCTCAGGACATCATGATTTATTACTTAAAAAAAGCTCGAGCGATAAACTTTGGCTTTTTCAAGTGGAAAAGCAAACAGTAAAACGGTTGGAAAACTTGCTACATCCATCAACAAAATCACTCAATAATAGCAATTTAACGAGTATATCTGCATGTGAACGGTCATTAATTCATGAATGGGGGTGAAGTTATGCTGGGTTTCTATGTGCGCGCTTGAGAAAAGGGACATATAAAGCTGTAACAATATAGGTGTTTAGTATTTTAGTGAAATGAAGTCAAGAAATGTATAACATTTTTCAGTCCTCAACAACTTTCATCAGCAATTAGCACAACTAGCGTTGTTAGCATCGCTAACTGTAGCCCCAGTCTCTGTGTGTTTGTGCCTTTAAGTAAAGTTATTCTACATGCCCTACAAGAAATACAAAATGTGCCAAAATAAAACTGAATCTTATCTTTTTCTGCTTTACAGAACAAGAAAGTCAAATGTTCTGCCACCACGTTAGCCTTCCTGTTGCTGCTAAATTTGCCAGACACTCTGCTGTTTTCCAGGGTTTCCACAGGCTGTGGCCGCCATGCAGTCAAAGCTGTACAATTAGCTAATAAAAATACAGTAAAGAAGTTTTCTTTCATCACTTTCATTCTTATCACTGTACACAACAAAATATTGTGATAAAATTGTAAGTTCATATTGCTCACACCTATTTAGGATGTTTTATTATGTTTATCAACTACAATCTGCTCTGAAAGTTAAAGCTGGTAGCCCAAAGGGACATCCAAAAATATTTCAAATGATGTCCCTCTGTGAATTCCTCCAACAGTTATATGATATTATCATGCTGCGTGCAGTATGTGCACTTAAATAAATTGATTGCTCAAATGTAGTGACAGGTTTTTTCACTTTTTTCCACCTAAGCCGCATGTATAATTTCAGGCTCTTTTCTTTCCCCGAGGTCTATCCTATAAAGTTCAGGTTTTTTTCTGGGAAACTGTAAACTTTCAGTCTTTCCGCCTGGGAAAAGACTGAATAGAGAAAATGTTCAGGAAAAAAGACCCAGCGCATTGAGAAATTCTCTGGTGCTCTCTGTTTTATAGCTTTTGCATATTTTTTTATTTTTTTTATTTTGAATGTAAGTTGGAAGAGTTCCTAAAGAACAATACCATGGCCATGTATGGGAGTTGGAGCTGCCTTTGAAAGCAGCTCTGCCTGTTATTTTGCTGAAGATACGGAAATGAACGTTTTCCTGTCCCGTTCCTGTTAGGCAAAGGGTTTCTTTGAGATTGATTTTTTTACTCCGCCAAACCTGTAAGTTGTTGTTCAGTTCAGCGGTTTTTAAATTCAATTTAAACACTTTTTCGTTTTGCCAAGTTCCGACTATCCTCCTTGTTCCACACTGTGTGGGATGACTTTGCCAAGTGAAGGATGCCCAATTTATTTTTGAAGTTGCTGCGAAAAAGTGCTTAATAAATCTCACCTGGTTTCTTTTTCTTCCACAGATTGGCAAAGGAGAGAAGTGCAAATCGGATTCCATACATTTGTGATTGGATGTGAAAACACTTTTGACCCTTCAAAATTGAAGATGATGTTACTATGGAAACTGCTGCTGCTGCAGTCACTTATGGGCTGCCTGGCAGGTAAGGTATCTTATTAAGAACTTTTGATGCATGCCAAATGCTGCCTTTGTGAGAGTCTTGACTCCTTATTCAGATGTATTTGGGGCAGGTGGCAGTGTAAAAGCCCAAGTTTTCAGAGAAGCGGCTTCAGGTGGATTAGACAGAAGCAGTCATATTTTCTCTCACAGATGATATAATAAAAAGAATGTGGAATCGGCACTGCGGGGCTGTTATTGTTGTAGTAAACCTCTAATGACACGAGGATATTACATTTCAGCTTTCCCTGCAGCCATGCGTTTTCCTTTTGTTGCTCGCCGCACTGATCAAATAATCCTAAATGTAAATGAGGAGACAAGACAAACGTTGTTTCAGTTCAGCTCTCTAACTCATCAGAAATCAGGCTTGGAGTTTTAACAGGAGTAAAAACAAATCCATGAATTCAAATTTCTACAAAGATCCAGTTGAGCATGTGCTATGATCTGTGAAGGGCAGCAGAACAAATGCAAAGCATCAATGAATGTAGACCTCATTATACATGTTTTTACAGTAAGGCCTTATAATACACAGATAAACATAATAGAAGAACTAATACAAGGGCAATGTAAACAACTTTTAAAGACTCAATAAAAACATTGATACTATACACACACTATACCGGAGCTACTATGCTGTAGACACGTTGACATCACGTTGCCCCCAAACTTTCTGCTGGAAGACCACACGGTGCTTTACTTATTGTCAACACTATGACATCTACATACCAAGGTCCAAGGGTTTCACATTTCACAGGGTCAGGAAAGAGCCTTAATTAACAAAAATAGAGACGGAGAAGGAAGTACATCAATTATGCCAGCTTGACTTTGACAAACCTAATATGTAGATGTGTTGCAGAATTCAGTGTGCTTTGGTTCAGCACAAAAAAATTAAAATAAAAGGCAACTCACACAAGAAACTCTGACAGACCATCAGTAGATCAGGGGCTAATTAGCTAATCAACCACCATCACTTATTAGTAATTGCAAAATGAACATCAAGCTTGAAAACATAAAACTGTAATGGAGTCAATGTTCTATTCTCTGTGTGGGAAATGTTTGCGTGTTTTTAGTGATGAATCCTGATAACCTAGTGGAGCTGTTGTCAGAGCTGTTGCTATGGAAACGGGTGTGCATGTAACATAGCCAACGCATAGAATGACAAAGCAGTATACGTGGTTTTGACTCGTTCTTTAACTTTTTTTTTGCTGTGTTGTTTTCCCCTTTGCTCTGTCGCACTGCACTACATTAATAACACCTACATGTCCAGGTTTCATTTTGTACATCGATGGTAAGTAAAAGAATTGTCTTTCCACTCTTTAGCGTTCTGCTCTTACGTGAAATTTTCTGAATATAAACAAAAACATGCAACATGTTATAATATAACCCACTCTGGGTGATTTTCCTGCATCAAGTGTGGACTGATTCCAGGCCTGGGTTAAGTTCATACCACAGGTTGGCTTATAGGTTATAGGTTAAGTTTTCAATGCAAAAAACTAGATTAAGGAGCTATGCTCTGGATTAAAGGACAAGTAATCCATCCGTCTCTCTGTCCGTCTTCTATTCCTACTTAATCCTCTTCTGGGTGGCGACTGTCAGAGGCAGCACTTCTCCTCAAATAAAGCTGATAACAATGATAATGGAGTTCTAGTGGACCCTGATGTGCCCAGAACAAGCAGTGGAACACAAAACCTGCGTAGGAGCATCATTGCTTCATTTTTGGAAATTAGCCCTGTATTGGTTTTGCTTTCTAATGCTATTCACTACTGTGTCAGATGTCTGTCTGAGAAAAATTCAGAGTGAAAGCAGGCGATAATGCTTAAAATTATACTCATAGGCCACTTTATTGGGTAAACCTTGCTAGTACCAGGTTGGACCCCTTTTGTCTTCAGAACTTCTTCTGGTTCATGTCTGGTTCATGTTAACATGATAGCATCACACAGTTGCTCCAGATTTGTCGGCTGCACATCCATGATGCGAATCTCTGCAACATTTCCACCACATCCCAAAAGGGCTCTACTGTTTGAGATCTGGTGACTGTGGAGGCCATTCGAGCTCAGTGTTGTGTTCAAAAAACCAGCCTGAGATGATTCTCTCTTTATGACATGACGCATTATGCCGCTGGAAGTAGCCATCAGAAAATGGCTACACTGTGGTTAAAGAGGGATGGTCAATACTCAGATAGGCTGTGGGGTTGACACGATGCTCAATTGATACTAATGGACCAGGAAAATATGTGTGTGCCAGGAAAATATCCCCCACACCACTCCACCACCACCACCAGCCTGAACCGTTGATACAAGGCAGGATGGATTCATGCTTTAATGTTATTGATGCTAAATTTTTGTGTTAATGAGCAGTTGGACAGGTGTACCTAATAAAGTGGCTGGTGAGTGTATATATCTAAACGCACACGCTAGTTTGATCTGATGTGAAATTTATTGGTTCTATATATAGTTTTAAATTTGACTTGTATTGATTAAATAAACAGATTTTTAAATTCATTGTTATTTTGACATTACACTTTGTGAGATAAGTGATGTTTAATTAGAATAATAAAAATGTAATTAACTCAGTGAGTCGGTCACTAGGTGAAACACATATTAATTATTTAGATAATGAGCAGCTAATGTGGAGAGTAACTGAAATGTATTAATATATTTAATATATTTAGGCCAAATTTAGATAAATGTCTAGCGTATTTCAGGCTCTGAACTTTTCTCATTTAATTTGCTCATTTTGTAATTTATTTATTCATTATAATGCTGTGTTGTTTTTAATCCTACCACAGCCTTAAGAGATGGGGTGATTTGGACCTTACAGGTTTTTTATTCGATGTGCAGTCTGTACAGACCTGTGTGCGCTGCTACGAGGGTTTTTTGTGTGGTTTTGGGAGCTGATGGTTTGATGGGACAAAAGTTCTGCTTCCTCGCTGTCCAACTGTGACGTTAAGGTATCCCAAATTTTGGATAAAGTTTTCCCAAATCAGTCTGCCAGACTATCAGCTTCCAAAAGTCATAATATTTTTACTTCCTTCTGCTGAAGTCATGTGGTCAGATTAACTCTCAAATCATAGCAAATGAAATTATTGCAACTTCAATCACAATATAAGTGATATTAATACAGTATGCTAAAAAATGCAAAAAAACATTAAGAGGGTTTTTCTGTTGCTTTAGGATAAGAACCTTAAAGACTACAATAGAAATGTAGTAGTAAAAGTAGGTGTATTTTTAATAAAACTGCAGTTAAAGACAATTCGATTTGGGGTTAATTTCTCATGTTGACATTCAAAAATCTCTGCAGGCTGTGCTCGAATGTCCATCATTCACTTACCAAGCAGTAAACTTAAATTATTGCTTCATTATACCGAGGCGTCCATTTCAGCCAGAGGGGCTCCGTGGCATTGATCACGTTTTGATGGAGGACTTTAATTTATCTCCTTTACAGATTCGAGGGGGTCACCTCCGAGGATTGGCGTCATCACTCAGTGTTTAATCAACAGGTATTAGGCGAATCACGAGGACAAAGGATGTCATATTGACGAGGAAAGTCGCCTCTCTCGTTAATCAACACGCGGGGTGTTGTCCACCCTCTGTCCCTTTACAAATAACATTATCATATTTCTTTGAGGAAAGCCTGGTCGGTATGTTTGCCCTTCCGGAGTTCTCTCTGCGTGTCAATACTTGTCTTATGGCAGCTCTAACAACGGCTCTTCTCACTGCAGACAGCTGGTGATAATTGACCGGTGTGCTGCCTATTCCTCATGGAGGCGTTGACTTCACAGCAATCATATTTGTTATGGAGAGAAATGTCAGGGGGGTGAAAGCATAACATGATCTGGTACGTGTTTTCTAGAATCATATTTTCTAGTCGGAAACCCCTCTGGTGTTTGGCTTCTCTTAGCAACAGTTTCACCCTCAAAGTCGTAGAGTAACATTGTCCTGAAAGTCACGACGGTTTAGAAGGGGAATCCAGTTACTTTCATTATGTAGTTATTAGACTTCAGTTTGGTGGATTTGTGTAACTGGTTTTATTCCATGTAAGCTTATTGCAGTATTTTTGCCATGTCCTTTAACTAAAGCACTAAATGCTGAGTTAATCTTTATAGACCAGTCGCTTTGATTTGTGACACGTTGGGATTACTGCAAATCACAAACTAACAATTTTGCTTTCCAAGTAGTTTGTTACAAAATTATAAATGCTCCTATTAATATTGGTGTTATTATATAATGTAGAGCTTTTAACATTACACACTCCACAAAATACACTAGGAATGTACGATAGAAATTTGACCTCCAATAGAGATCTGTAGTCTCCCAGCAAACCGCAGTAAAGCCTGTTGCTCTGGACCTTTCCTGGTGTGATTGTAGAACAACTGGCTGATGTTTAGCTGAGTATGATCTTTTTCTTTCACTAAACAAACATTACATCTGCTGTTTGGCCATATTTACACTTACACTATGAACAAAACGGTCCACTTAAAACTGAGACATAGAATGAGGCAACCAAAGCAGCTTACAATGACTAATGAACAGTGATGGCATAGTTACTTTGAAAAAGTAACTTTAATTAGATTACTGATTACTCTTTGAAAAAGTAACTTAGATTACTGATTACTTGATTTGGAAAATAGCTAAGTTAGATTACAAGTTACTTTATTAGTTACTTTCAGCAGCTGCTGACAACAACCGTCTGTCACCTCAATATAAAAATTACATCGAGCTTAATGAAAGTTATTTTATAATGGTAACATTAGCAATGTATCTCCACTATAAGGCTGAACTGAAGGGGAGATTGTTTAAAGGTTACAACAGTCAAAAAAAAAAGTAATTAGTAATTTTTGCGTGTTTTTGTATGTTGGAAAACTAACTACTATTTTAGAGCTCTCCTCACCAGCCTCCAGGTTCTGTTACGGCCCTGTGTTTGCTGTCAGCGCTCCTCCTGCGGCTTCACAACTCAGATGGCTGCACAAGATTTGTGACACTTATCTTAATCTTAATGATTATAATGGTGTTTAACTTTACGTTTATTCGTGGCTGTTTTCATGTTTATTGCATTCTCAATATTAGTCTTGATGTTTGCATTTATTCTGAAGCACAACGCAAAGCTCAACATCATTCACAGGTAATATAAACATGTTTATGTTATAAACATGTTTATAACATAAACATGTTTATAACATAAACATGTTTATATTACTTGAACCTTAACAAAGCCACAGCGGGACGGATCATTTGGGAAATGATGGACACGGAGAGCCTGACTAAAACTATCCGGTTGTTAGACAAGTTGTGGGGTTTATTATGTCTCTGCTTATTTCCAAATGAGCAACTTCACGTTCAAAAACAAGCCCAAAAAACTGCAACCCATGACTTAAATTTGCAAACGACTTCAGAAAAAAACATGCCCAAAGTCGCATATAATAATCGAACGTGGCGACAAAAACTCAAAATAGTTCCTCTTTTTCCATCACCAGTAGGAGCATCTCTCTCCTGCCTCCATTGTTTACGTTTCTCTCACGGCGCGTCTGTTAACAGCAGCATAGAAACGATGGTAACTACCCAAGATGCAAAAGAAAATAGTGAGAGTGATTTGTATAAGTAACTTTAATCTGAGTACTTGATTTGAAATAGTAACACGTTAGGTCACTAGTTACTGAACAAAGTGGTCGGATCGGAGTAACGCGTTACAAAGTAACTTAAGTTCAGCAACTGTTCACAAACAGATTTCATTACTAATGATTTTTAACAGGCACATCACTGTTCTCTTGCTCTTTTGTGAAGCATATTGCTGACCAATGTACTAACAATGATCAATGTTAAAAATGCAATGATATTTCAATAATTTAATAATATTGAACTCCCCACAATATAAAAGTTATTTTATTAACTGAATATCCATTGATAATATTTCTTTTTATTTGACAAATTTCCCACAGCTCTGGCTGCACACACCGTGTTCAGTTGCTCTTCTCATCCGGCTGAACTTTTTGCGACCGCTTGACTCAGTGATCACCCGATCTGTTAAGCCTTGTGTTACCATAGTTACAAATGTCAAATGGATTTGGGAAGAATCTTTCTTCATGCGCATGCCGCAAAAACCGGAGCTTTAGAAATCATTTGCGCTTTGCAGATTCGCTCGATGTTTGAAGAAAGTTCAAACATCATCCCATACCGAGAACATACACAGTAGCTTGTTTGACTAAAGCTCAGAGATTTTGAGCTGGCTTTATTGATCCACATGAAAACTGCAGAGTTTTACCACAGCTCTAAAAATAATGCAGAGGGTTTTTAGTAGAAAGAAGATCAAATCAGCATAACAAGAGCTCTGCTTTTGTCTGTTTTCAATAGTTTTTTTTATGCTTTTATCTGAACACCGTCTTAAGAGTGAGAATTGCTTTATATCTCAGGAAAATCTGCTCTTAATGAAGACAGTGCTGCCATATTATTAAGGCACAGTGGGAAAAGTTTGGTCATTTAAGCACTCGCATACGACCACAATGTTTATATTTTGTGTTGCTCATACATAAATACATTTTTCAAGCACACATAAAAACAGACCTATGTAAAGTTTACTAGTGCATACAGCTGCTTCATTTTTAGAAATCATCTGCGACAGACTGGCGACCTGTCCAGGGTGACCCCGCCTCTCGCCCGGAACGTTAGCTGGAGATGGGCACCAGCAACCCTCCCGACCCCACTGAGGGACAAGGGTGAAAGAAAATGGATGGATGGATGGATGGATGGATGGATGGATGGATGGATGGATGGATGGATGGATGGATGGATGGATGGATGGATGGATGGATGGATGGATGGATGGATGAGGGAACATTTATTCAAGCTTGTGTCAGCTTTACTGCACTAACAGTCCTGCTTACTGTATAAGTTTGGAGCAACACACTCTAAGATGGCTGATCCAGGTAGAAAACACAAATTTAGCACAATGCAGTGCTAGCCATGCTAGCCAGGATTGCTTTATCAACATTTTACAACGTTTTACTACTGGATCAGCTGCGAAAGAAAGTCCTTATTAAGACTTAGTTGCTTTTGACAATTTGAGGGGTGGAACATTGTACTCCCTGCTGTTCATACTGTGAAAGATTAAATTTGGCATAAAGTTCATGATTTGAGACACACTTTTGCATTTGTCAATGTCAGAAATGGGGTGCACAACCACGCTGTAGGGGGTGCTAGCGCAATGGTTTTACTCAGACAAGAAAGAATAAAAATACTATCGATGCAGTTGTATGTTCTTGAGAGATAAAAGCCATCCAAACAAAGGTTGGAACATCTTTTTTTCTCCTGTTTTTAGCTTGAGATGCTACTGCAATAAAAATCACATTTAAATGAAGAGTTTTTACGCTGGTAAACAACACACCTTACCAGAGGTGCCAACAAATGTGTCTGAATCAATATGCAAATTTTGAAGCGTTGCTTTCATGAACTACAGAGTAGAACACAGGCTATGTGAGAAGTTACGGGAACGGTGTAGATGTTACTTTGCAGCTTTAGTTGCACTTCTTGGTTCAGAGTGTTAATTTGTTTTTCATGTTCAAATGAATAAAAAAAGACTTCGATAATGACATTTGCCTTTAGATACTTAAGAACACAATTATATTTCTAAATTAGTCACCTGTCTTCTGACTGCAATAATTGAAAACGGTCAAGGCGTCATTTCGTTTCGAAGTCAGTTTGATTCATTTGACACGTGTTGCTCTCATTTCTTGATTTTTGCATACACACTCTGCTGTTGGAAAAAAAACAAAGACCAGTGGTTCAAATGTTAAACTGCAACTAACTTAGTTCCCAGGAAAACTGCTCTGCCTATTTGTTTTAAGAAACCGTTTTCCCGTTTGCTTTCAATTAAAACAAGCAAAGGAATAATGAGAAACTAATTTTAAAATGTTCATTTCTTTACCCAACTAATACAAAAAGGCAGTAGGAAAAAACATAGTATTGTGAATGTGAAGAATATGAAATATGAATACATTTACTATCCTATTAAACAATAGGAATACATTTGCTGTTATCTCTTTGCTTTGCCACGGCTGACTTGGTTAAGCCTTTGGAAGTTCAAACTATGAAATCGTTTTTGTAAAACCTCGTTTTTCTTTTGTTACCAACCAACAATACCTGTCACAAAATACACTGGAAGGACCCGGTCGCAGACTCAGGCATTAGCAGCTACAAAAAAACATTTAGATCAAAAAAGAATAGAAAATCCAATAAAAGCATGACAAAAAGATGACAAAATTCATTTCAGAAGGAATAGCAAGAAAACGCTACATCCCAAGGAAGATAATGAAACCCAAAGCCGGTGCACATCGACCTGTAACAGAAGAAGGCTGGTATACAAGCTTCTGATTGCAAGTTGAGCTGAGATTATAACTGACTATTTCAGCCGGTAAATAATTAACTATTTGTGGACACTTGTATTCGATTCCTAGACTGTCTGCTGATTAAGAAAAGCAAAACATAAAATAGGTTACAGCAAAAGAAAAGCATTTCCTGATGGAATTCAGCAGAACATTTAATTTTATAGCTTTAATCCTGGTGGACATGCACTATGCATCATCCATCCATCCATTTTCTTGCACCCTTTTTCCCTCAGTGGGGTCGGGAGGGGTGCTGGTGCCCATCTCCAGCCAACGTTTCGGGCGAGAGGCGGGGTACACCCTGGACAGGTCGCCAGTCTGTCGCAGGGCAACACAGAGACACACAGGACACACAACCATGCACACACACACTCATACCTAGGGGCAATTTGGAGAGGCCAATTAACCTGACAGTCATGTTTTTGGACTATGGGAGGAAACCGGAGTACCCGGAGAAAACCCACGCATGCACAGGGAGAACATGCAAACTCCATGCAGAAAGACCCCAGGCCGGGAATTGAACCCAGAACCTTCTTGCTGCAAGGCAACAGCTCTACCAACTGCGCCACTGTGCAGCCCACTATGCATCAAAATGTTTTTTTTGTTTGTTTCTTTGTTTTTGTAATGTTTCCTGTCTGGCATTATGGCACTCAGATTTGTGCTAAGGTGAGTCCCAACATATTTACTTTCACAAGTGGAGCATTACGGCTTCCTCTAGAAGTTGCTTTGGGTTTGTTTCAAATGTAATGGACAAGGAAGCAGAAAATAAAGAGAGAAAGGTGGGATAAAGGGAAGAAAAGAGAAAGGAGTAGAGAAGAGAAATAAGGATAAAGAGAACACAACATGGCAGTAGTCTGTTTCTACACCTGCTGAAAGAGAGAAGAAAGGCAGTTTTTCAATACAACTATAAACATGGCAAGATAGGAAATGTTGTAACAGCTGCTTTAGGACCCGTGAGAATGTGTGTGTGCTCTTCATGATTGAAAACAAATGGCAGCATAACTTATAAAGGATAAGTCATATTTTGCTGCTCCGAGATTTTAGATGTTGACAGCAAGACTGGACAACGTAAGTTTTAATTGATGCTAGAATGTAGGATTTCATGCCAATTTCAAACTGAGATATAATTCCAACCATGTAAGAAAGAAAAGGCACTAATATTTAATAGATCAAGACTTTAGAAATAGAGGGAGGCCCATGAGGAAAAGCAGAAAACTGTGTGGACAGGTAAGTGTTTCAAACAGAAAATTGAGTTATTTAAAACTAAATTTAAAAGAATTGAAATCAGGCTGAAATCAGGAACAGTGTTCCAACTGGCTGTTAGCCTTCTGAGATTTCTATACTTTTGTAAACTGATGGTGTTGCAGTATCTGTTTACTTCACATTAGTAACTATTACTGATAATACATTTCCAAACCTCATTTCAAGAAATCTGATCTCTTATTCCAACGGTTTTCAGGCCACGCCCCAGTCAACATCTCTGGGGGAAAATAGATCCAATTTTCTCAGTGTTGAAATGTGGAACAAGTCTGGGTTTCAGCACTGGAAGTGTTTACAGAACATTTGGCTCAAAGAAAAAGAGAAATCAGGAAGGCCCTCCCTTTTGGCACCTAACCAATCCAACAAATATCTTATTGGTTACAAATTTGAACACAAAGAACATAATTTGCTTGTTTCATGGTCCCATAAGCCTGATGGACCATTCCTTTCTGCTAGTTGCTCTCTCTTGTTGGAACTCTTTCTCTATAACGTTTCTTGATGCCAGAGTTTATTCCACCCAGAAGTTGGCAGCCAGAGCACTTTCCTCCTATTTACACTCTTTCTAGTGATATGTGTGAGTGTCAGTTTGATTTCTGGGTCCTCTAAACGAGCCATTTGATTTCATCACCCCAGGACTTAGTGTGGAGCAGATTAAAAGGCCCGTCGTTCCAGGCAGGCTGAAACACACACACACACGCACACACACCTATACACACGCATGCACACCCCCACACACACACACACACACACACACGCACTAATACAGCTTTTCACACCTTGCACATAATGTTTTTTCTGCTTGCTTTTATGTTTTAAACATAAAACATGTTTCAACATGTTTCTGGTTCAAGTCACTTTTAGTTTCTCTTTTTAACAACAAAAAAAAAGGAATCCGGACGATAAAATAAAGCTGAATAAAATTTTTAAAAGCTTGTTGCTACCTAAACTCCACACTGATTGACTAATAGCAAATTTGTCTTCAATAACTCAAAGAAACATGCATAAGTTTCTCTAGTTTTATGCTATTTTTATTATTTTATTCATTTCCTTTCTCACAATTCAATTCTTTCCAGAATGGATTACATCGGCTGAAGAGCATTGCCGGTTGTTTCTCGTTTCAGTCTTTAGATCACACTTTAATCACTTTCAGGTTAAATTGCTACAATATTCTGCTTTACAGTCCTCCTAAAAGAATACAGTCCCTACAAACACTGGATTACAGAGGCAACGGCGCCAATAAACACCAGAGAGCTGAGCTCACATTGACTGCCTGCACGTTTTACTGTCATTTTTTGATGACAGAAAATCCATTAAATTGTCTGTCACAGATATTTCTCAAATGTGTTTTTGATAATAATAAACAAAATAAGAACAAGAAAAACATCCGACGAGATTCCATTTCCTTAACACATCTTAAGTAAAACGTATGTTTGTGATCTTTTTGGTGATTTATCAGTGTCTAATTATGTATGCACTTATAGTAACTCTGTTGAGCTGAAATCATTCTCTTTACTGGACCTATCATGTTTGATTGTTGTTTTTAATTACCTTTAATACCAGTTGAGTTCAAGAAAATATAGCTTGAGTTTAATTAATTTTTTTTATTCATTATTTATTGTGGTATTTTAAATACTAAAGCGAAATAAATAAGGACGACACTTCTAACACTTGAGCAGCTTTTCAGCTGCTAACATGAGACAGCATAACAAATGATTTGCACCAAACGTTTCCAGATAAGACTCAAAGCTCTCAGCTCTACGTTACAGTGGATTCTCACATTCTCAGATTCACTCATTCGCAGATTTTTCTGTGGAATGTAGCTACAAATTATTCTTGGAAAACTCATCTACGGCCCACTGGCAGCGTGACGTTATGCAGGCAGGATTCCCCCGATCTCTTTCACACTGCACTGTCAAACCAGTCGAGCAACTTGTTCCCCTCCTCACCTGTGGTGGCGCTGCACCACTGGAGGAAACAACATGAAAACCTCTGAAGAAGACACTGAGGCTACTTCCTTCTTCACAAAATTCAAACATTAGTGGTTGAAGGATTTCTCTTTGTCTGTGATAAAAGATCACTTGTCATTTTGCCTGGTAGCAACATACGTGTTTGCTTTGGTTCTTTTTACCCAGAATACCTTGCACTCTAGTCCACTTTCTGCTTTTTTAGCAATCTCCGGTCCGCTTGGTGTTGACATATGCATTTGAACTGCACCAGAGTTCACTTTAACCAAACCCAGGTGGAGGTTTTTAGGTGGACCAGAATTTGGGCATTACACCCCCTACACAAACCAGACACTGTAGACAGTCTGGAGTTTGATTAAAACGGGCTGAAGGGCTGGTGTGAACGTACTCAAACTAATAATCTTTTTTGCTTTAGTATGTGAATCACATCCATCTTTATATATGAAACCTTTGAATACATTTTCATTTAGCTCCCTTCATCCATAATTTTCCATGGCTGTGTGCTCGACCGTTAACATCTACTCAAACAGATGAACCTTTTCATGACCTGTTGCCATGGAGAGAGGGAAACTGATGGAGCAACATTACAGGCTTTATCCATTCCTGACCCCAGAAAGGGAAGAAGAAACACTAGGCAGCTGTGATTTTATCTTTTCCCAGAGTTGTGAGGTTTTTCTTTTTCTTCTTCCACCAAATGTCTTTCTATTGGCTGTAGATTGTAGAAAATACAGAAGCTTTAAAGACAAGATAGTATCACTTCTCTTTTTTTTTCTAACTTCTGGCATTAGAACCTTTAAAATGTGGAGAAAGGAGCCTCAGGGGATTAGGGTAGATCATGCTCCAGATTTAAGCCTCAGCAAACCTGCTTTCTTACAGATGGGATCATGTAATATTCTCTGTTTATTGACCTTGACTTTTAAATTGTTTTTGTGTGTTAGTTCCATCAATTTTTACAGCTAATACTATTTTTAACCGTTCCTTTCTTTTGTCTTTGTTGTTGTTTTTTCATACCAAATCCCATATTACTTTGAGGGTCACTGCTTGACGGTCTTTCAAACTGTCACTTGTGCATCTTAAAAATGAATTGTGTTTATTTTTGTTTTGATGAGAGAAGCTCATCATAATGGAGAGAAAGCTGATTAAACAGGCCTTGTCAACTCGTCTTCATCTTCTCAAAGTGACACCAGAGGAACAGACTGCTGCTTGAAGTCAAAGTCGCCGTTTGAGAGTAGAAACTGAGCCGAGATTAACTCGATAAACCTGTCACTACACTGATCTTCATCAGCTTTTAGTTTAGTTTAGTTTGCACAGCTGCAAACAGATCAAAGACATTAAGATAAAAATAACAGTGCAGGAAGAGGCAAAAGCCCAGTGGGTTTATTTGAAGTCTCCATCCAAATAGTGTAGAAAAAAACCAAAATAAAATCCAATAGTGCATCTTCATCAGTTGAGCACACATTTATGAAATACAATCATGTAGAAAAAAATAAAAACTTAAAAATGTTTTGGATTTGAGATCTGGAAGAATTCCTACACAGTCTGGAAAAATCCAGAAAATGACTTCAGTTTTGCATGATTGTGAAAGAAAAGGGGGAAAGTACAAGTATTTACAGAGCAATTTTTTTATCTTATTGTTTTAATGTTATTTTTTTGTCCTACCTTCCTACTTTCCTTCCCTCCTTCTACATGTCCTCTTTCTTCATTTTATCTTTTTAATGTTTCGTCATTCATCTCTTTCTTCCATCTTCATTTGTCTTTTGTTCTTTCCTTCTGTTATTCACTGTGTTCCTCCTTCCTTCCCTCTGTGTTTTCTTTCGATGCAATTTACATAAACTCTACTGAATAGTAATTGTTACTTAAATTAATGTTACAACATGCAGCCCCTTTGTCTATGCTGATGAAGAGTTCCTTACTTTGGCATGCTGAACTGTTTGTCTTCAGCCTTCCTTCACTTGTTCTATTCATTCCCTCCTTGTGGGGGCGGTAGGGAGCCCTCAGACAGTTGGAGGGAAAATGGAGAAAAAAAGGCAAAAAAAAAGACAGAGTATAAGGGCCACACTAAGGAAATTTTAAAAATAAAATTATGACACTAAAGTCATATTTTGAATTAACATGAGCATAAAGTAATTATATTACAACTTTATTCTCGAATGCAGTGACTTTATTCTCATATTTTCTTTCAACTTTATTCTCATAATGACTTCACTTTCGTAATCCTGACATCACGATTTCTCGTAATATTACAAATTTATTCTTAAAATAGAATCATGTTATTCTCAAATTGTTTCAACTTTACTCTCATAATATTATGACTTTATTTTAGAAATTTTATGACTTCATTTTTGTTTCCACAATAGTCATAATTATTAAATAATGCATTTAAAAAAAAATATATATATATATATATATATATATATATATATATATAATTTATTTTTCAATCATCAGTATAGAATTTAAGTTACAACTATTATTGAAGATAATAGAATATTAATAAAGATAGAAAAAATAGCTTTTACTGTGCCTCAGAGGGGAAATTCAGAAAAATGTTATCTGCCATGCTTATGTTTCTGATTGACTGTCAATCAAATTCATCACACTGCGTTACATAGTGAGAGTGAAAATGGAAAAGTTTCTGACAAGAACCAGACAGAAGGAACCGTCCAGCTGCAATCGATCCTGCTGCAAAAACTCTGAAAACTGTGGAGATTAAATAAAATTTGATATGTGATAAATATAAAATATTACAAAATATTTTCTTTAAATCAATTGATTGTATTGTGATGAAAAATTGTATTATCAGGTAATGAAATATCATGAAGGTAAGATTAATAGGCATAGCAGCAGATAATAAAAATGTCCACATCAAAACTCAATTAAAATCAGAAGGTATGAGGCAGCATTTATGATAAACAAATGTATTAATTATTGAATAGTGAATAAACTTGCGAAAAATCATTCCAAAAGTCAACGTTTCTGTACATATTTTGCAGCATCGTCTGTGGGTTCCCAGCTAAAAGCTAACGCTGTTTAACCTTCACTACTTCATCCGTTCTTCCCTTCATTTATTTCATTCCTCCTTCTGTCCTTTTTCTGATGTTTCCTATGAATCTGTTGCTTTTTGACTCCATATGTGACCTACAATAACTTAGCTAAATATGTAAATTTTAGTATGTAACTTTGGAAATAAGGAGAAAAGACAAAGACATTTCTCTGTCTTTTTGAATTTTCAATCTGGAATAGTCTGTAGTACGACAATAAATACAAATAATGTTTTCTGATATATCTAACAATATCTAACAGCTGTCCAAGAAGTTGTAATACAAGAGGCAGCTAAAACCTGCTTTACATATTCTGTATGCATCTGATTTTGGTATTATTATTATTCCTCAAGTTTTTGTCCAGCTGACAAAGCCCTACGGCAACAGCAATAATTATGTTGAGTGCACAGGAGGCAGCCAAGGAAACATTAACGGGGAGAAACAAATCATGCATAGGAAAGAGAGCAGCTTAGATAGACGGGTCAACAAAACACCCCCCGTGGTTACGTGTCCCGCTTCTTTCAGTCCACACCGTTTTTCAGACGTGTTTCTCTTCTTTTCCTCGTACATGTGGCAATGAATATCTCACCACTTCGTCAGAATCTCATGAATGTTGCAGCCAAGATGAAGCTGGAACAGCAACAGCAGCAGTTCACGTCCCAGCAGGACACGTAAAAACTAAAGAACAAGACAGCGTGAGATCTTCGTATGGCCTTCACGTTTGTTCTCGTGCGATGTCAGATGTACAGAAAACCAACGGCTAACAGAGACGACAGAATATTCATCATTTTCTGGTACAAGTCACCAATGGATGTAAAGGTCTACTGGTGAAAGTTTCTTAGTATATTCTTGGTCATGATGTTATCACTGAGGCAGAACCTTATTGTTTAAAATTTTGTTAGCTGCAGAAAGAAACTATTTAGATTGCTAACTGATAGGTAATATCAGCAAAAACAAAACATTTAGTATGAGTATTAGGGCCATGCAAAAAAAAGAATTAAGTCATCATAATACGAGAATAAAGTCATAATATTACGATAAAGTCATAATACAACCTTATTCTCAAAATATTGACTCAGTACAATGTTATTCTCATATTATTTCAACTGTATTCTCGTAATAATATGATTTTATTCTCTGTATGCCAGAAAATGTTACCGAAGGTCAGGTTGAGCCAAAATACCACCATATAAAAATCTAATGATTTTAATATGTTTCAGACCTCATTGTTCTGAAAGTTAAACTCACTGGGGAAATAAAACGTCATCATAAGGCCTTGACATTCATGGAAGAGAAGACTGGAATGTTGGTCAATGTGAAGCTCCTCTGGCAGGCCTCCCATCATGCCCAGTAAAACATTGCCAGATGGTCTAGAACGCTGTGCTGCGTTGGATGTTTGATCAACCAAAAAGGACGTGTCACTCCATTACTCACTGACCTCCACTGTCTACAGGGACTGCTAGAAGCAGATTTATGTCACTAGCTCTTGCCTACAGAGTGGCTAAAGGGTCAACATGAACTCCAAAGTTGACATACCAGCTTGTTCTTTCCTTTGACTGCTGTGGATCTGGTTTATTTTCAATTGGGTTTCCATAGTAAGGAAACCAACCACCAAACTCAATGTTAGACTCGCTTGTCTGATTGGCTTTTTGCTGACTACTTCTTCAGACGAACTCCAACAAACCAATATTAAATCTGCCCTCTATTTTCTAAAACACAAACATCCTTAATTGGTCTCACCTGCCCTGACCTTGAACTTCTTTACATCTACAGTAAAGTTTCCAACAGCTGATCGTTTCCTTGAAGACATGTCACTGTGACCCACAGTATCATCTTCCACAATGACTCTTTAGAGATGCCTGAATGATATGAGTTAGGACATGTCATTTTAGTTTGGGTTAAAGTAATTTTAAATTGAATGGAATTGAATTAACCAAAGCAAACAGATCACAGTTAAGAGTGTTGTGCACAACAATGTTTTGAGTCCAACTAAAGCTCTCTTTTGCTTTAATGGCAAGTAATCTGTATAAATTGTGAAAACCCTTTAGATTTTGTCCCAGTTCTGTGGAGTTTGGGTTAATTTATGTACATTATAAAGTGTAATCGGTGTGGCAACTTTTTGTTCTTGAAATTTGAGCTGTTTCTCTCCACCCCTTCACCAAGAAGCTTAATAGGATGCCAGTGAGTTTTAAAACAATGTAAAAGCAGTAGCATTGTTACTGCTTTAACATTGTTTAATCAAGTTAAACAACCAGTGTAACTTGCTAAGCCCCGGTAAAATGACTTCAAATGTTCCAGTTAGGGTTGACAACTAGTAGCTTATAAGCAACAATGTCTGGACAACAGCCTGTGTGACCTTCATGGAAAAGAAAACGTCATTTAATAAAAAAGAAAAGAAACAGTTAGACAAAGCTAGACTAATGGGAAAAGTCAAAAATGTCAAAAGAACACATTGCCACAATGTGTGGGCAACAATTCCAAATAACCCTGCAACCATGGCAACATATCTGAAAGACAGGCATACAGATGTTTGAGAGAGATTTTAAAAAGGTCAATAAATCTCCTCCTGCATATTAAATTAGTAAACAATCCAGGAAGTCATAAGCTTACATTACCTATTTACAGCTAACGTTAGCTATTTCAAAGTTAGCCACCTACTGATTAACCTCACTTCAGTTTCCTGTCTCATTTTCCCTCTCTAGATACATTTCTCTACCAAGTTTGCACGATGGCTCCGTCTTACTGTGGGTTTGGATTCATGCAGGGAAGCCCTTCAGCAGCATACTGCTGCACAGTGTGAAACAGTTAATCCCCCACATTACTCTACTGCTCAGTAGTAAAGGAATTTGTGGTTAAAGAACTTTAAATAGTGGAACCAGACTGGAGCTAAAATTACAGCAGACCCAAAGGTAACCTCGTGTGCTGGTTATAATTGAAAACCAAAGTGAGAGTGAAGTTACCAGAAACCCAGTCCTGGAACTGGACTGTTGCTACATTTGGATAGCTCAGATTCTTGTCTGCACTGAAAAAAATAATTCTTTTGAACAACCAGGTCATTGTTTACATTGTGATAATACAAAAACAAGACAAAAAATATTTTGTGGAAGGAAGTATTTGTAAAAAATAATGCAACAAGGTGTGTACTTTCGTAACGAATAGTCGCTTCTACTTCTACACAAGTGTTATCCTGTGTGTATTGTTTTTCTATTCAGAGAGACAAACACATATTAATGCTGAAATAATGACACAAATAAAAAAATAAATCAAGCTCCTCTAACTCCTGTCTGTTGTCCTGCAGAAGTAGCCAGGAGGACGGATTTAGTGCTGTCAATCATTCTTGTGTTTGTAGTGCTCACACCTCTCCCTTTGCTCTCTGTTCATCTACAGCTAGTTCCCCACAATGACGCTTCATGTCTTGCGTCGAAATCGTTCTAGACGTACATTGGGAGGAGCCGTTGTTTTCTGTTGCCAGTCTCTTTGTACAAATGTGGATAAAATTGAGAGAGTGGCTTGGTTTTATTGTCTTAATCGACGTGTTGGAAAGAGCCTCTTGCCTATTTTGCCTCTCCCAGGTACTTTGAACAATGGCAGATGAAATATTGAGATGTTGGTTTTATTTGCTGAGCGCAGGAGAAGTTAAACACGTTGTCAGGCAGGTGTTTGAATTCACCAGATAATTCAGAGGTGTTCTGAGTTTGGTGCATTTCACAACCTAGCCACGCGCTGACGAGGAGTGATGTCAGTCCAGTTTGAATACCTGCCAACCCACAATGGTGCCTACATCTCCTGGAAGGACACCAACTGCAGACCACTATGTCATTTAGCGGAGTCTCTCTGATTGGTTGACACTCCATGTCCAGTGGCCAAAGTTCAGATTTTCCAACTCCAACGTTGACCTCACTGGACGTACGCACATGTCAAATGTTATATGTGTGAAGTGCACCGCGAGACTTTTTGACACGCCTCGACACGTCAGCGTAGAGTCTGCATGTAAACCAGTCAATCCTGATGCTCAAATCACGTTTGGTCTGAATGCAGCATCATGGTAAGTTGTTTCTCTGTCATTAGCATGATTGGCAGCACCAAGTTCCTCCTTTTGGTTCTGATTGTTTGTTTTTGACCGAGGCATGCATCTCTGCAGATGGCAGTTATACCACAAGCTGTCACTATGTTTTAACATTTGGACAATTTTAATAAATATGTAAAAAACACATTTTTTAATAAATATTTTTATAATAGTTTTAATAGTGTTTCTCAGGGTATGTCTACATTAACTTCATATCTACATTTTCTTTATGTATTTCTTCCTTTTTCATATTTGGAGCCATGATATTGTAAATTATGTCTGATATGTGCATGTTAAACTACTTTCCTTCAGCTTACATTCACTCCACGCACACACACAAACCAGACACCCATATACAAATGCACATGCATTGCTTTCTTTTCTGTACAAGATTATTTTAAGTAGAAGGAAAAGAAAAAACAACTAATTAGGTTAATGTTATTCAGCTCTCACAAGGAACTAAAATATAAATAATCAGTCATGTAAATGGTAATTATCCAAAGGTGGGTCTTATTTCACAAGTGACAAACAAATAGAGCAATTAAACAGATCATATCTACATTAGTTCCACTAAATGATTCACAGTGTCAGCCTCTTCAATATTTCATCCTCCTGCTAACTGCAGATATGATTAAGCTTACTAATACAACAGGGCTTCTGCTCTGCTGTTCATTCTGAAATATTTAGTAAGGTATAAATATATGTATTGGAATATTCATCAGCAGGTATCATGTAGAGACCGTTGGGGTATTCCGCACTTCTCTAAGATTTACAGACCTGAGTATTGTCCTGCTGGTGGTGATTTTTTGGGGGTTTTTTCAGTTCTCTGTGTGATTTATGGTGATAGCAGCGATCTCTTGGGGAAACTGCTCTATATTATCACATTTGTGCTTGCTGTTAGCTGTTGAGCAGCTTCTTTTCTCAGGATTAGTTCCTGGGTGGGTGAAGTGAGTGTGCTGAGTGCAAATTTAATCAGTTCAATCTTCATATTTCCACTCAAGTCAGAGTATCCCTCTAGTGTCAACCTCCTTTTCTGGATTATTCATCTTTTTCCTTGCAGAGTCCATAAAAAGTGTTGTTGTTGAGCACCTGGTCTACAAACGATATGGAGCTTCTGTCACCTCCAGACGCAACGAACATGTCAGGCTGTAAAGCAGGAAACAACAATACCTCATATCCTGAGGGGAAAACATGACAGAGGAGCATAAGAGACAGTTTAAGGGGGAAACAAACTTCATGGGTAACGGCTTTAGGAAAAGAGGAAAACAAAAACAGCAAGCAGAGTTCTGTATGGTTTTATGTATTGTA
Organism: Poecilia reticulata; assembly: GCF_904066995.2. Taxonomy (NCBI): domain Eukaryota; kingdom Metazoa; phylum Chordata; class Actinopteri; order Cyprinodontiformes; family Poeciliidae; genus Poecilia; species Poecilia reticulata. The sequence goes on from NC_088834.1 coordinate 30,423,714, forward strand.
TATAAAAAAATAGAAGCCTGGAGTTTCAAAGTGAACAGAAAATAATTGTTGTCTTTCAAAGAAACAAAAAATGTAGATTTGCTCAAATAAAACTTGAACTACAACCTCGTTCATAATCGTTCATAATGGACAAGGATCATATCTCAGACTGCGTCTCTTCTTTCCAGCCACACGGCCAAAGGTTTAAAACAGTGGTTCTTAACCCCTGAGACCGACTCACCGAACCCCTGGGGTTCGATCGAACCCACTGGTTTAAAATGATTAGATAAAGCAAATGAGGTTGATCTGCAATGCTTGTCAACAACTGATGGTATGATCCAGGGCATGTTACTGATAATCTTTAATCAGAGGCATTTTCAGACTTGTTGCAAGACGGACTGCTACAGGAGATCAGTCCTGCCCACAGCGTCGCATCCACAGTGACTCTTTAAGATACTTAGAAGATGTGAGGTACTAGATTTAACTTTCCTTTGGGATTAAGAAAATATTTTTGAATTGAATTTAACCAACAGCTAGAGCAACAATTAAATAGTTTATATTGAAATATATTCATGTGTTAGATGGTCCAGTCAAAGTCCAAGTCTGAGTCCCATTCAGAATCCATGGAAAGACTTGAAAATCACAGACTCTCTTCATAGTAATTACATACTTAATTTTTTCAAATAAATTTTATCATGCATTCTTTTTCTTCCATCTCAGTTATGTGTTACATTGTGTTGGTTTATCATATAATAAAATACAATAGTTCATGGTCGTAACGCAACAAAAGCAGGAAAGTTAATGTGTTATGATTGATCTGGGCACCATGTGTCAGCGGTCAGCAAGTGAAGGGAGGATGATTGTTGATTTTTAGAGACAAAGTCAAGCTATTTTTGTCAAACCTACTAGAAAAAATAGATAAAATTGAATGTTAAATGACATAAGTTTACTGACTTTAGGTCTCAGAGCTCACCTTTCAAACATTCCTTTGAAAATCATTTTGAGATGTACAATGTGTAAAATGTGGCGCTTTGATGCAGTTAACTGTTTTATCTGAAACTTAAACAAATGTACTTTACTAAATAGACTTCATATCAAGTGTATTTGAGAGTCATCATATGGTAAGATTATTAATACTTCACCCTGGAAATGAAAACAAGAATCCAAATGAAACATAATGAGTAACCTTCGCTCACACAATCCCTGAGATTGAAAACATGAAATACTGCAGCTAGATAACTTGGATAGATGGTGTAGATTGCTTATAGCAAAGTCTGTTCAACACTTTCTATTGTTGTTGTTTGTAAGACGTACACCAGCATTCACTTCTATGACTTCACATATGAAGAGTGTGAAAAAATCAACAGATTTTTTAGACAAATATGGTAAATTTTTGTTAACAATTAAGAAAAAAATGTGTGTCCAAATTAGGGATGAAACGATTCCTCGAGTAATTCGAGTACCTCGATTATTAAAATTCCTCGAGGAAGATTTACCGGCCTCGAAGCTTCGTTAATTTATGTTTTATTATTTAGCGCAACGTGTTCTGGCCGGAACATTATTTGCGTTACCATAGCTCTCACTTTCGCCTCAGAGTTGTTTACAAAAGCTAAGTTTTAGCGCCATAACATCCAATTGTCAAGTTCGGCCTGTGGGGATTTTAGTGATTGACGATGATGCCCTGGTTTTCATCATTTTTGGGGGACCAGCAAGCATCCTTAAAATGACTGGCACGATGCCTGGAGTTCGGCAGCCTTTCTCTTCCAGGAGCTGCTGGTTCAAAGCGAATGGCGGGAAGAGCACTGTAGGAGTATTTAAACAGGTGAGCGGATAGACTGAACAGGGCTATCCGCACAATAAATTTCATGCCATCCCGGTCTCAACAAACGGGTGGTGGAGCGCATCAGGGCGGTACATGACTGGTAGATGAGTTTTAGTGTGACGAACAAAGGTGCTGTAAATATCCCATATATTTATGCCCCCTCCCACCCCCCCACAAAAAAAATTGGACTGATATCCGATAGTTACGGCAAATTTGTCAATATTTTATTTTATAAATTTTTTAAATCCGATTACTCGATTAATTGTAAGAATAATCAATAGATTACTCAATTACTAAAATATTCGTTTACAACAACCCTAGTCCAAATTACAGGATGCATCGCCCCATTCCATTGTAGTTGGAATGCCAGGCCAATCGGTGGCGCTGTAACACTGCCATGGCACAACACAAATGATACTGAACACGACGCCATGTTTGTTTGGAAGAGTGAGCCGGATGTGGGATAGTCATGTCAAGGAGTGGAGAAATGCTAGCGGGTTTCGCTAATATTTATGATGTTATTGACAATATATAATTACATCTATAATGTTTTTATGTCAGCACAAGTCAAGTTATCTAAAACGTTAAAAGTTTGTAGAAACTATCATTTTTTGTTTCTATTTTCTCAATTTTGTAAAAAGGAATATCAGAACTTAAAATGCTAAAGATTTCTCAAGCGGTCTCTTACATCACTAAAGATCCTAAATAAAACATAAAAATCCATATACCAAAAGATATATTCTTTCTGAAGCCTTGCTCCACGTCTTTATAAGCTATGATAGAGAATGAGTTGATTTAATGATAATATTTGCTACTAAAAGTTTATGGTATTTCAAAAGTGCCTTATAATGCCTATTAGCTGTGTGTCGAAGCAACTTTGTTGAATTCATTGGTCATTTTTTTATGGTGTGTGATCCATATGTCTATATTAAAAGCAGTAATCTTGCAGAGAGCTGTAGGCAAAAGTTGATGCAAGACTTCAGCTTTTTGTTTTTTATGTCAAACTTTTTCACAAATCTGAGTAAGTGAAATACTGATGTCTGTACAGTCACTGTTGACTCTTTAATGGTTAAACAAACCCAACTAATCATTTAAGTCCTCTTGTCACAATTGAGGCCAGAGGGTAACATAATCTGAATAAAAAGACTTACACCACTTTTTTTCTCTGAAAAAAAGTGGTGTTAAATCTGAAGTTAAATCAGACTAATCTTCTCAAGTTATCAAAATCATTTCTTTGCTAAATGAATGATTTATTTATCAGTCTTCAAAATCAGAACAGATGTGTGTGAACTTCTGGCTTCAACTGTATGCACAGTCAATGTGATTAACTTAAAGTTTGCTTCAAATATTTTCTGACGTCTTTTCAAAAGCTCCTCCAAAACAGCAAGGCTCGACTAAATATTTAAATAAGCAGAACAGATGATTGTCTGATAGTCGCCCTCCACATGTCTGTTAGTTTGGGAAGCTCATCAAAAGTAAATACGTAAAAGAAGAACCTGAAAAGAAAAGTATTTGAAAGCAACCTGAACACATTCACTACAGTAATTTATTCTGCTAAAACAAAGTAGGCCAGGAAGACAAACGTGGAGAAACGTAGATGTGTGTGAGGGTAAAAGGTGCATCATAATAATAGAATAAAAAATTAAAATACTTTAGTCACACTCAGTACCTTACAAAATTCAACACCAAGTGAAGCAGAGAAGGAAATAAAATAAGAAAATGTGTTGAATGAATTTGTGTACTGATCATTTTTCATGGAAAAACCCAAAAATAAAATCGAGTGCAACCCGACTTCAGAAGTCCCAGAATTTTGTGTGCTATCAACTCTCATTCTAAGTAGCCTCAGAGGTTAATTTGAGAACCTCGGTGAACAAACTGCATCATCAACAAGATCACAGAAGTAAAAGTCAGGGAGAAAGTGCTGCAGAATGTTAATGCGGTGTTAGATGATATAAAAATATCTCAAGCCGTCCATATGACTTAATTGAATGAAGGTTTACGCTGCAGCAGAAAAATGACCCGAGACGTAAAACCACAGCTCCAATGGCCTGATTTGGACCAAAGCTTGTCTATGTGAAGGTGTTTTCACACCTGCTGGTTCAGCAGACTCGGCTCAATTAGGAAACACATTTCAACATTTACATTTCCAGCTGCTGCGATTCACTTTCACATTGCACTGTGTCAAATGAAGCAAACCTTTTGAAAAACCTGCTCCCCCCTCACCTGTGGGGGCGCTGTGCCAAGAATCACTGAAGGGAATGACAGGAAAACCTTCAGAGACTGAGCAGCTTCCTTCTTCAGGGAATGTAGGCAACAATGGAGACAGTTAGATTTTAGCTTCTCTTTTATTCTTGGCAAAACACCACAAGCCATTTCTCCCGCTAGCATTAGACTGTTGTGTTTGTGTTTTTAGTTTTTTTAATTGTTTAATTTTTAATTCACAATGGACAGTTACAAGAAACTTGTCTCAAAACTATCTGATACCTGCATCACAGTGTTTATAGCCATTAGCAATAATCGTCCCTAGAAGGACCATTAAAAGCTGATTTAAATTGAATGTTAAAACAAACAATACATTTATTAAAATGATCAAAAAGAGATTAAAAAACAATCAAAATAAATACAACATTTAAGAATGAGTAAAGTTGTTTTTCTTTCGCCAAAATTTCTTTTTTATTAAAAACAAACACTTAAGGCAATATTTTAGGAAGGTGACAAGATGATTCTATATTCTATATATAAAAAACCACATATAATTTCCCTTCTGCTTTCCATCATAGCAGTGCTGTGTGTTAATCACATATGATTTGGGTTTTTAACGTGACAAAATGAGTTGGATATGTCATTTGTCAAACATTTTTATTATCATACATATAATCTAAATGAGCTCACACCTACAGTACTGCTGTTTTTCCTCTAAGGGCCTTCATTATAGTGTTTGGATTTCATTCATTGCTTCATGGAGTAACGGCTGTGAAATGAGGCCTCGCAGTTAAAAGCATACGCAATACATCAATGTCCCGACTCCAGAAAATGATTTTGTCCAGCTCACTGAACTACTTATGTACTGTGACAGAACTATCTATTCTAATAGTCTTTAGGAAGCATGAAGGATCCGTGCAGTTATTCCCCGTTCTCATCACCTTGAACCACTTCCTGGATGAGGTCTTTTGCGTTCTCGGAGTCCCGCTCTGTTGCTCGGCTCAGCAGAGAGACCACTTGTCTCCAAGGTGTGTGTCTGCTGAGCTGGCAGAGCCTTGTGTGTGTGTGTTTTCTCAAACTCCGCACACAAAAAAAGCAGCTTGGTTTGTTTGATCTGCTCTTTCAGAAGATGTGCTAACTTTTGCTCGGCTGTTGAATGATAAAGTACGTGGAAGAAGTGTGCTTCACTAAGTGGATTCGTTTAAGTGCTTCTCATTCCGCCTGTTGGAACCTTATTTATGCTGAGCCACGCTTCATAAATCCCAACTCTTACCAGCGATTAGGGGAGAAACTTTTATTTCTTCTTTAAACTGTCACCTGCCAGAAAGGAAATTGCTCTTTGACACACCAAAGCTCCTCCACGTTCATTTGCTGATGAGTGGGAGAGGACTGAGATAGCTGATGTGCTCTTATTTGTAACCTATACCTGTCAGTTTGACACATTTTATGGTGATATTCTAACAAAGAGGATGGAATAATATATATCAGAAAAACACTCAGGAAGTCTGGATGACCTGATTTAACATCCTGCAGTGAGAGCTACATAGAACAGTGGGATATAAAAAGTTGTAAGGGGGGCTCTCCTGCTTAACCAGCAAAGATTTCCTCATTGTTCTATCGTATTGTGTTTTTGTTTTTTTTTACACTTGATAGTCCGGGAGACTCAGTGAAACCGGTGGTTAAAACTGCAACATTTGCTACATTTTCAGCTGGTGCGGTTCACTTTCACACTGCACTGTAATCACACTAAACATATAACTGCACTGTTGAAGGTTTGCATTGAGTGTAAACTCAAGTTTGCATATGTTGAGTTTGTTGTTGAGTTTGCATTATACAACATGCAAAGTCAAGTTAGAAAATATTTAAGCTCAAAATGAGCTGTCAGTTCAACCTAGATTCAACTTTCTGCACGTCCTGTTTACTTACGTCGTGGTGAAGAGAGAGCTGAGTCAAAAAGCGAAGCTCTCGATTTACCGGTCGATCTACGTTCCCACCCTCATCTATGGTCATGAGCTTTGGGTCATGACCGAAAGAACGAGATCACAGATACATTCGACCGAAATGGGCTTCCTCCGCAGGGTGGCTGGGCTCTCTTTCAGAGATAGGGTGGGAAGCTCGGTCATCCGGGAGGGACTCAGAGTAGAGCCGCTGCTCCTCCACGTCGAGAGGAGCCAGTTGAGGTGGCTCGGGCATCTGGTCAGGATGCCTCCTGGACGCCTCCCTGGTGAGGTGTTCCGGGCACATCCCACCGGGAGGAGGCCTCGGGGAAGACCCAGGACACGCTGGAGGGACTATGTCTCTCGGCTGGCCTGGGAACGCCTTGGGATTCCCCTGGAGGAGCTGGAAGAAGTGGCTGGGGAGAGGGAAATCTGGGCCTCCCTTCTGATGGACGGACGGACGGACGGACGGACGGACGGACATCCTGTTTACGGCCATGTGGTGTCGCTGTGCCAAGAACCGTTCCAGGAAATGTCACTGAAAACCCCAGAAGAAGACACAAAAGGCTTCACAAAATGCAAAAAAAATGAAGTGGCGTGAGATTTTACCGGTTGAAGGATTTCTTTTTTATTTTTGATAAATGTGACAAACACTCTTAACCAGCATGAGTGATAGATGAGGCAGAACATGGAGAATGTTGCTTTTTTAACAAATGCTCTGTTAAAAAAACAAGTCAACTTCCTGCTTTTGGAACGTCACTGTAACTATTCAGCATATAATCTAGAGGCAATACAAGTTGTTATGCTGAAAATTTGAATGAATTATGCAGCAGTTTTATGACTTCAATACAATTTTACTCTTTATACTTGGATACATTAGTCTGAAGAGCCAGTTTCTGTAGCAGTGACCTTTTGTAGCGTAGCCTCCTTCGCAGGCTGTCATTCACTGTCTGCTGGGCAAATTTCAAGTCAGCAGTCTTCCTTGTGATCGTGTAGGTCATAAAAGAACACCTCTGTATAATAAATCACTTTTATTGGTGTTATGTCGTAAAACTTAAGTCAACAAAAAAGCAGCTATTCTCGTGAATTAAATATGTATGTATAAGACATGAGCTTTCAGAAAAACAGCATTACCAAAAGGTACATGTGAGAATCTGTGGGTTGAACACAGGCTGAAAAATATAAGACTGAAGGTTTGTTAGAAAGAAATTATGAGACATGTGTTTAAAACCAAATAGAAATTTGTGTAGGGAATTCGAACAAAACTGTTCCCAGTTTTGTGCTGTGTTGCAGCTGCATAAGTTGAACTCAACAGCCAAGCAAACAGCAAAAGCGTAGCTTAAAAATTCAGTTTGTAGAAATTTTGTGAAGTTAGACAAGTAGTGTCTGATTTAAATTTAAACTGTATTCATGTTTCGAAAGGGGGAAAAAAATAGTTAAAAAACAATTTATGAAAGACACTTTGATTTTCAAACTTTTAATTGCTCCTGAATGAATGCCACGCTCACTTCCTTCATAAGAAAAAAATAGGTGTACATGCCTAGGGAGCCTTTGCAGCGTGATGTCACACTTGTACGTCTGTATCGCTGCTGCATAGGAGTAAAGCATGTTGGGGTTTGTGTGGCGTTTAAAGGCAGCTTGGAAAAGAACGTTACAGCATGTTAGTAATGGCTTAAACAGTTATCAGAGTCACAGATACAGGAAGTGCAGGAGCCCCAACTGCATCAAATCGAATTAGGAAGAGAGTCTGAGGTAAAAAGAAAAATAATAATAATAAAAAAATAATAATTATATATATATCTCATAAACAGCTTCCAGTCTGGGAGTGGAAGGGGGTCACGGCTGCCTCTGTGCTGCCAGGTCTGCCTCTTCTTCAAATCATGCTGGTAAAAAGATGTATCAGCCACATTGCAATGTTGGAAGTGTGTGACGAAAGCAGCACCTTGTTGTCTGTAAACTTTACTTGGCATCACACACTCAATGTTCTAAAACTACAATATGAGACAAATGTACAACATAGAATCTATAAAGACTCAGAAAAGAACTTGTTTTTATGTGATTTTGAAGAGAAATTCTCAAACTTGATCTCAATGGTCAGTGTACTTTCAGTTACCTTCAGTTACCTGATCTTTATTCATACTTCTGTCACGCTGTCAGCCGTGTTTCAAAAGCTGATGCAAGGCTTCGTTTAAAATCCTTACTAAGCAGCCCATCGGCTCCAGTCCGAGGCGTGGAGAGGACTTATGCTGGGGGAAGTGCAGCCGTTTAGCCGTGTGTCACCCAAAGACTGGATCCACTGAGTGAGTCACCGGCTGCCCTGAGCGCGACTCAGGATGTTTCTGCTGTGGTTCTACTGTCATTGCAAATAGCAAAATAGGGCAACTTGCTGAAGTCATGGCAAATAGCTGGGAATGCTGACATTAAAAAACAAGGTTAATGCAGCATTCTGCATTGTCCCTGTTCTACTAAATTAATGTGATTCTTAAATTTGCATTTTGAAACATCAGCACAGCGTTGGGAACTATTGTATCTGTTAATATTTAAATCTATTTAAATAAAGGGATCCCACCTTTGGGGTGTTTTTAAACCTGAGAACTGTAACAATATTTGGGACTTTCCCTCTGCAACATGATCACTACAATCATTACATGACTATGTTTTGATAAGAAAGTTATTTTTTCACATCTTCATTGGTCCTTTTCCAGTTTGTACTTCGTTACTTGCCCCCTTATCACGGTCCTTCATGTTTCAGCTCAACAAGAGAAGCATTTTAGAGAAATGAACAAAGTATCCTGATTGTTGTAGAAAATCCTTCAGCATTTGAAATGTTAACAGGGTCAGAAAAAGAAAAACACAGTTTCATATTATTGGTTTGTTTGATTGTTTTTTTTATTCTTTTAGTCTAGAAAAGTGTTTGTTTTCCACTGTGTGTCAAAACAATGGCACAATATAAACCACTTTTGGTGTGTTTAGCTACGTTTCAATTTGTATCCTTTAGTAATCCTGATGGAAAACCATAATCTGGTCCTGGTTTAATAGAACCAGGACCAGATTCTAAAAAACTCAAAGTCATTCTGAAACATCCTTTGTCCATCTAGAGGCTTATATGCAAGTACTAAATATGGAATTTTTAAAATAATGCACATTATTAAAAAGTTAAAGAGAAAATTATTTCACTTATCTATAAAGTCCTAGTATATTTTAAAAACAATGGAACTCTTCATATTAAAGCAAAGTGGGAAAGAGAGAAACTTAACCACAGAGGAGGAACGGCCAACATTATGCAGACGAGACCAGTGGACATTTAATAAATCACTACAGTGGCAGGATTTGGATGAAAAAAACCTCATAAGATTCTTTATCACACCTGCTCAGAAATGCCTTGATGGAAATCCTACTTGCTGGAGAAAATATGGAAATCAAAATGGAAACCATTATTACGTTTTTTGGGACTGTCCAATTTACAATATTACAGGATATGAGACGTTTTCAAGAGGAATGTTCCTTTACAGAGCAACCTTATGTATTTTACTAATACACTTTAAGAAGTTTCCAAAAGAAACATATATATATATATATAGCTAATTTACATATATATATATATATATATATATATATATATATATATATATATATATATATATATATATATAATGATAATTTTATTAACAGCACGTAAAATAACTTGACAAGAAAATGGTCATAACAGGACAAACCAAGAAGAGTGGATGGATACAATATGTATATGTATAAAATGTAAAAAATAACAGCCTTTTTAAATCACAATTTTACTTATGGTGGCAAAGTTCAGCAGACTGCATGAAACTTAGAAGATCCTTTTTTTTAATGACCAGGCTTGATAACCTGATGATCTGTTCTCTCATAATAGATTCACTTTGTCATTATTTAATACTATGTTTTTAGTTTGTGTATTTTTAATTATTTCTTTAATATTGTGACTATATGTTTTATAAAATAGCTTCCTTTGGAAAAAATTCAAGATAAAAGAGAAAAAAATAAGAAAAAGTAGAACTAGGGCTGCAACTAATGATTATTTTAATAATAGAACAATCTATTGATTATTCTAACGTTTAATCGAATAAATATTGGCACATGCTCCAGATTTTTCATTTAACCACTTCAGCTTTTTTATATATGATGGTAGAAATACATTAAAATATGAAAAAAAACAAAAAGTTAAATTCCTTTTTTAAATAAGAAAGATGTTAGGGGACAACAGGTGGAAATTAGCCTCTCTGGCTAAATCTGGCATATTTACATGATGTATTCATTTACATTTATGTTTTGTCCACTTTATGAAAAATAAATAAATCCAAATAGAAAAATGTTATTGTCAATATTACAATACGGTAGCATTCCTTTAGTAAATCTGAACCAAGTGAAGGTAATATGAGGAGTTTTGGCTGGAACATATCGACGGATGAAGGTGTTTTTATCTTAAATACTGCCTTCAATTTCAACCAGGGTTCCCCTCATTGATTTAGTGAACTCAAACTTTTTAAAGTGTAAACTATTTAAATAGAGACAAAAAAGTAGTTCTGTTACTGACGTGGCTGCTCTGCTTGGTTAGATCTTCTTCAGAGTTGCTGCTGATAACAGTTATATGGGCTCTGATCCGTTTAATTGCACTTTAATAATGACCCATTCTTCTGTTTCAGATAATAAACGTGTCTATTTTTTATAAAGTTTTGACTCAATTGCTGCTTTGACTATGTTGTTGTTTTGTGTGTTGTTTTTTCACCAATTTGCCATTTTTGAGGCTGTATACTTCAGGTAATGATCAATTACTAAATTAGTTGACGATTATTTCAATAATTGATTACTCATCATGATTAATGTGATAAATTATTACAGCCCCAACTAGAATGTGAAACTGAAAGAGTGCAAAATGGCAAAATTATCTGCACCATCTTTATATGTAATGACTACTAGTTTATAGTCCATCCTATAAAGACTGGAATAAAATGATATCATCTAAGAATAATAAATGTCTGTCATATTAATACAAATCTCTACTCCTCTATTTCAGAACATAAAAATAACTGAACGTGTCCTGAAAGTAAAGATTGAGTTCTCTGAGAGAAACAGTGGAAAAGCTGATAGACGCTGAGCTCAGGAGTAGTCAGGCATTCAGCATCATCCACACTGATCACTCTGTGTAATGACTGGCTCCAGCAGAATTCCACTGATGCTAATGGGCTGAATTAATACTGCGACTTATCTGGAAAAGCTGATAGATGACTTGTAGGCCTAATTATGACATTTCATTAAACAGATCCCGGTGGAGGTGTTGTGGCGTTTTTAGCTGGCGCGCCGGCGAGAACGCTGCTTCTGTTTGCCCTCAGAGTAACTTAAGAGGCTGCTGCTTGCTCAGAAGTGTAAACTGCAGGCTCAGATTGTTGCACTGCCACATCATTTCCTACTTCAGGTGTGCTCTCGTCAAAACGACAGCTCCGTTTTCTGTGAAATGAAACATGAAAACGCAGCTTCAGCAACAGGCGCCCGCTTCCTGCGTTTGGGATTATGAGCCTTATGATCCTCGCCTGTGCTTGAAAACATATTTTGAAAGTAATGAAGTCAGATGGCTCCATCTAGTCAGTACATTAAGTTATTGATGATAACAGATGGCACTCTTTAACATTACAAGGGGCTGGAGGCGGGGAGCTGGTTTACCAGTTTGCAGGGATGTATTTGTGTTTACTGACTGAACGTTTTATTCAGCACTGAAATCAGCTGCACAGACTTTACATTTCACAGTGTTTTAATTAACGGCAAGCCCAGACTGGAGAATGAAACAGAAGAATGGGTCATTATTAAAGTGCAATTACATGGATCAGAGCACGTATAACTGTAATCAGCAGCAACTCTGAAGAAGATCTAACCAAGCAGAGCAGCCACGTCAGTAACAGAACTACTTTTTTTGTCTCTATTTAAATAGTTTACACTTTTAAAAAATTGAGTTCACTAAATCAATGAGGGAAACCCTGTTTGAAATTGAAGGCAGTCCCTGGAAACCCAGTGGTTTCCAGGCACTGGAAACCCATTGTGTTTCCAGTGGTGTTTTTAATTGTGTTTACTGACGTGTTTTTAATTGCATTTGTACTGTTTGACATGCAGAGGCAACGTTTAACGGACCTGAGTGGAGGACAGCTGTCGCTTCCACCGGGGTCAATAGTAAATCAGCCAATTAAGCTCTTTGGTTCCACTGGCATTGATCTGGAATTATAATCCTGTGAAACAGTAACTTTTCCTCTACCAGAGTCAGCCTGACGCCTCCACTATGAACATGTCCAGTTCCATATTGTCTTCTGAGATAGAAACTCTGTTCTGTGTTCCTTCCAGGATTTTTATGTGGATAGTTTGTTGTGTTGTTAAATAGATAATTTACATTAAACTGGCTCGTTTTCTTTTGGCATCATGTAAAAAAGTGTTTTGCTGACAGAAAGTTTAACAAAATAAAAAAAGAAGAAAAGCACAGAGTTCTCAATAATTCTAAAACTGAGTTGGATGGAACTTCCAAAAAAATTATAAATAAAAACAACAACAAAAATACCGCAGCTTGTTTTATTCTGTAATGTTGGTCCATGCTAACTGGCTAATTTATACCAAACTTGGCTTGTTTTTTTTTTGGCATCAAATTATAAGATTTTTTGCTCTTTACTCAGAGAAATATACTGCTTTCAACAGTAGAAGATTTGTCACAAATCCCATAATACCTGGAGTCCTGACTGACTCATTACAGGGTTTTCTTTTTAAATCCCTCTGGGAAGAAACGGCAGCAAACAGAAGGAAACAAGCTGAGGAGGTTAAAGACGTTTTAAGTCTTCTTTGTTGTCGTTCGTTTGTAGCTACATTTTTTTCGTGCATTATTAAGATTATTTAAAATCTTCATCTGAGGAAATGTAAATAGCAAATATTTTGTGGAAAAGAAAGTGAAGAACTCTAAATCAATTTTCAGTACTCAAGGAAAACATCTATAAAACGTTAAGTTGTCGACGTTCAGAGTAACCGCAAAAAAAAATTAAAAATCAAAGCACGTTATTATTATTATTATTATTATTATTATTATTATTATTATTATTACCTTATGGCTTGGGGGGCTCCCTGATAAACATCCATCTCTAATCAGATCTGAGTTTGAATGCTTTTGGGTCAACGCTCTGCAGCATCTGTCAGAACAGCAGTGCTCCTGGATGCAGAAATGACTCCTAATGCGTTTCTGTATTCATGTTCACGGCCCATGAAGGGCGATAAGGGGAGCCGTCAGATGGCCTTGTGTGTCAGGGTTCCCTCTAGTAGCGTTGCCCTGAATTCTTCAGGCTATTTTACAGTAACGGGATGAACGCTGACCTGTGTCCACTTGCTGAGCTGCCCGTGGTGAGCCGGTTAGTGTCAGGCAAGCTGAGCCATGCTGCTGGCACTACCCCTTACCCCCCCCCAATTTTCCATCCACATACTCTTACATACTGGCCCAGCTGTCCCCCCTAGTTCATAATGTGTTGAGTAGGAGTTGATTACCCATTTAGGTGTGTTTCCACTGTCATGTTTCAGTTGATTGCTACACTCCCAATACCTGCGTTTCCATCACAAATGTGCACAAATCGTTGTTGATAATCTGCTAATGTCAAAAAGACACAATTTCACAATTGCAGTGTTTTCATTAAATAAAAAAAACTAAATTAACCTCACAGGTGAATGTTTGTTTATGCGATAAGTCATTAAAAATCTATGTAATAGATATGAGGTATATTCATAATTCATCCATGGATCTAGCACTCATGATCTATCAGCCAATGAGAGGAGTCGGTGATGATTTTATTCAGGAGTTGGAGCAATAAGCCCCGCCTACTTGGGAGCGGTGTTTTGGGGAAATTACAGTCTATAATTTTACGGCGGCGTTATGGAATAACACATTTTATGAACTGTGATGCTGTGAGAGTTGTGGTGGAGCCAGCTGCATATTGTTAGAAACAAACAACAAAGAAAGAAACATCATCCTCCAACCACTTCCTGTCATCTTCTTTGTGGTTTTCACCAGTAGTAACATCCAGCTGTTGATCATGTGATTTGTGTGTTGCAAAAAAAGTGTTTCCATTGCATTTTTGTGAAATACATCTATTTCCAGACGGCCAAAAGAAACTCATCTCATGCTAACGCAAAATTTTTTTTATCAACAAATGAACAGTTTTTGAAAATCTGTGTGCTTATTTTAAGCAAATGTATTTTTGTAATTTAAATTTGTGCAAGTCTAGGGTTAGTGGAAACACAGTTAGACTGACCTGACTGGCTCTGGCTTTCATTGTTTTAACGACTGTCCTGCAGTCGATTAAAGCTCTCATTAGGTTTGAGGTCTGCTTGATGGCGGTCATAGTAGGAGTTCAGCTGTAAGCCCAAATAAATTGAAGACGTGTCGGGGTAAGTTGGAGCGCGCTCTTTTAGGTGAAGTCACCTGCTTGTCCTCAGGAGGAGCAATTATGTCAAGATGAAGGAGGGGGAAGTCTCCCCCAGATGTCCTCGGTGCCAAGCCCTTGCTAATTGGCACTGTTACGGATTCAGAGAGCTGTTCAAGAATACGAGCCTTTTCTTTCCTCTCTCCACTGCCCCCCCAACATCTTTGTTTTGTTTTGTTTGGCTTTGCCAACACTTGGCTTTTGATATGCATATCAATACATGTTTTATTCATGGCTCGTTGGAGTAAAATGAGTCAAGATCACCTTGCAGTTGTCTGAAGGAGCGTGAGCAGTTAGGTGTTTGCGTCGGCACTCGGAGTTGCCGTTTCAAAGCAAAACTTTAAAATGCTGCCACCCACTTATGTAAGCAGGAGAAATGAATGATTTATGGGACTGTCACTTCAAGGATGCAGAGCAACCAAGACTAGTTGTAGTTTCTTTTTCTTCCCTTTCCTCTTTGTACAAGGACAACAATGCTAATTAAGTGAGTGGCTGGAAAAGAACAGTGTTGTTACAGAAAGGGAAATAGAGGAACGCTACAGGAATTCACTACAGGCATCCCAACGGGTAAGGATGCACTACCTGTTTCATTATAGCACAGATCTGTTATCTTTTAACTACCATGTGTAAAACTGATGTCTAATACATTTTAATTGCTGTTATTTTGGTGTTAACTTCCCACTTTGGTGACTGTGAAATCACAGGACATATTTTAGCATTAAATGTTTTATTTTTTGAGAAACTGAGTTTTGTTGGTAGGTTGAAAACAATTGATACCTAACCTACAGTAGGCAACGCTATTGGTCAGATGAACCAATCATTATCCATGGTTAGACCGGAAAATACATTTGATCAAAGTGTTACAGGTATATAAAGTCCAGCACCTGGGGATGCTGATTTCTTCTACAAACCACTTGGAAAAATGTTTTCTTAATGAATAGTCCAAAAGCATCCATCCATCCATCCATCCATCCATCCATCCATCCATCCATCCATCCATCCATCCATCCATCCATCCATCCATCCATCCATCCATCCATCCATCCATCCATCCATCCATCCATCCATCCATCCATCCATCCATCCATCCATCCATCTATTTTCTATCGGGAGGGTTGCTGGTGCCTATCTTGAGAGAACGTATCGGTCAAGAGATGGGGTTCATCCTGGACAGGTCACCAGTCTGTTGCAGGGCAACACGGAGACAGGCAGGACAAACAACCATGCGCACACACATCCTCACACCTAAGCAGAATTTAGAGAGACCAATTAACCTGACAGTCATGTTTTTGGACTGTGGGAGGAAGCCGGAGGACCCGGAGAAAACCCACACATGCACAAAAGCAACTGTTTTGAATTAGAAATATGATGATAACTCAGGCTGGAACTGGAAAGCCACTTTAAATCATAGGATGTTGAGTCTTGGGGTGCATTGAAAAAAGTCCTTATTTAGTCCTTTTTAACTGAACTCTAGTTTGTTTGTCTAGAAAGTCTGGTTCATCTGGGGAGGTGTGAATGCACACTCAAACTCTGATCCATACCAAATAAGTGAACTCTGGTCCACCTAAAAACCTCAGTGTGGTTTGAAGACTTATGTAAACGCCAAGTGGATCGGAGCATGAAGTGGACTACAGCACAAGTCATTCTGGGTAGATACAATTGGAATATGAGAAATTGAGTTTCTAGACTTCATTTCTTATTCTCTTTTCTAAAGGATTAAAAATGTACGTTTTTTAAGTTCTTTCCACACTGATTTCTATGTAATTTACATTCATCATACTTGATTTCCTACATTTAATTTTTGTCAAAGATATTGCTTGGTTAGTTTTATCCACTCTCCATTTGGTAACTGTTCCTGTTAAGAATGAGCAGATATAGAAAAATGATTTTTAAAAAGCCACTTCACTGTATTTTAACATGGAGCTTTTTATGCTCCAAACAGAGAACAAAGACTCCAATGGTTTTTTGTTTGTTTGTTTTACAAAAATATATATATATATTTTTTATTTATTATTAAAATAATTAATTTCAGATTCGGTGCATTTAATAGTCAAAGATATTGAATCCTACAAAATATAAAGTCTTTGTTGGGTTGAAAGAGATTTTCCATGATTCTGGAATATTGAGGTAATTAAACCAATTTTTGGTCCCTGATGTCTGGAAGAGTTTTGAAATTTTAGTTTGTATATTGATTTGGGTCTGAATTGTATTTATATGCATGCATTTCCCTGTGAAATAGACGTCAGCTATTGCTTTTAATTCATCTTTAGTCAAAACATCCTATTAAGAGTTTAAGGAGTGGGAGAGTAAAACCAGATTTAGACTATTTTCATATAGGAAAGTGACAAATAAATGGAAATTATGATGCTCAAGATAAAAACATTAGGAATATGCATTAATAATGTGTTTTTGGCACCAGTAAACAAAACTATTTGTATAAAAGTTAACTGTGATGCATTGACGTTAGAGAAAGATTCTCATCCTGTCAAAAAGAAAAGTTTAGATCAACCAGTTATTTTCTGCATCAATTTTTCATCCTATTTAAAATTTAACCCTGTTTTAATGTCATCTAACTGTAGGAAAACATCCTATTTCCATAGCTAGCGCGGCGGTATTCCCTTCAGGGGAACCGGGTGCTTTGGGCTGACAGTTTTACCCACAGAGTCTTAACCAGAGGAATAAAGCTGAGGAAAGTATGGTGTGCTGCAGGTGTGGGGTCTTCTGGGAGATTTTCTCAGTATTTAGTGAAAGAGGAAAGTAGCCTTTAGCTGTTCTAATTGAGTCCTAATACTTATGAGAAGGCAAACGAACTGCTATACAAAAACCATTACATTAAAAAGACAGAAACTCAAACATGTTGTATCAAAATTCTCAGACATAAGAGGCAGCCATAGCTAAATAGTCAATCATTTTATAATATCAGAAAGAGAATAAAAGCATCTTGCCTACAACAGCCTATAGTAATAAAATATAAAGTCTTTGCATTTTTCTGTAAAGTAGAAATAAAGGTATGGGATGAAGCTATCATCTGTAATCTTCTTAATCCCCAATGTGTTACCTGGGTTACCAAAACCAAAAAAAGTCCACAGTAAATCTCATCGTCCAGTTCCAACATATCAAATGTTCTACAGCATTGCCTGTGGAAATATAAGCTGTTTCTCTAAATGATCATACATTAGATTAGGTGATTTTAGAAATAACATTCAGAAGTGTGGAAACAAATAAATGTGCTGATGGTTTCACTCATAATTTTGCAACAGTTCTTTTAAAACTTTTTCTGATTTTTAAAGGAGCAATATTATGTATTTTCCATAGTGCCATTTTATAAAACAATCAAGTAGTTATGTTACATTTAGCTGTAATAAAAATGCTGTGTATATCAAATCCAGATTTGATATATGCAGCATTTATTTTAATCCATATTAAAAGAAATCTGACTTTGTAATTTAATGACTTGACCCCTCTGTCTCTTTAAGAAACTTCTGCTCTTACTGACCAAGAGTTTCTGCCTTCCAAAGGTAAAGGTAGATTTATTTATATAGCATATTTTCAGCAACAAAGCAGTTCAAAGTGCTTCAGGAAGTCATCACAACATGGCTCCTCTATTAACCCTTCAGCAACACTTTATAGGGAAGTGACAAATAAATGCAACACTTGCGTTGTTCTGAGAAGCAGCTCCTGCAATGAGCTCAGCAGATGTATACCTCCACCAGGTGTTTGTTAATTACTGCTTTCTAGTCTCTGTGAGGTGACTCTGTTTACTTCTCCCATTGTCATTGCCAAACTACAACCATAGACAAACTACAATTATGATTCAGAAAATTAACGACATAGTTTACAACAGCACCTTCTTTGTCCCGGCTCAGTGTGAACGGGTCCTTAAAGATACCTAAAATTGTGACTAATCCCAGTTAAAACAGCAAAGTGCTGTGGTGGGTTTAGCACAACCCACATAAAGAGGCCTTAGTACTCGATGCGGCCGTCGCAGGTTCAAATCCTGACCTGGTGACCTTTGCCGCATGCCTTCCCTCTTACCTACTTTTCTGTCTTAGCACTTTCAAATGAAGGCCACTAGAGGCAAAATAAATAAATAAATAAAAAAACAACAGCAAAGTGTATAGGAAATCACCTGTTAGAATTCCAACTAATGGCATAAACTCATAAAAAGACCATAAAATGTCCACACAGAAAGGCCAGGGTAATCTTAGATTCAAGCCTTTTCTCTGTAAAGCAAATTTTTCTCTGACCAGATGTTCGTCCAGCTGTAAGGATGCTGAAAAAGTGGCAACAAATTCATTCTTAGCAGCAATTTTGCACAGTAGCCTTTTACAGTATATTAGTTTTCTATGTAGTCTTGGCTGTTTAGAACCAAAATATTGAAAAGCCGCCAAGCAAGACTTGTCGTGTCCACGAGTGACCTATGTAATTACCAGAGATTTATCCCCAAACAGCCAAACACTCGGCAGACATAATTAGAAAAGACAGAGATGAGCAAACATGTTGTGGTATTGTTCAGTAAATCCCCTTTCAGTGGGATTTTGGTTGATAACTGAAAGGCGTTTCTTAGCCAAACTAAACCCAACTCTGTTTTCTGTACACAGAATAGTTGCAACTCCCTAAATAATTATAAATAATTAGAATTTCAAACAAAACTGAGACCATGAACTCTTCATGCATTATTTTGTTTAGAGGAAATTATTTCATGTTTTTAGGAGGAACTTTTGCTGTTCTAACGCTCCTTTGTAGATGGTTAATCAAAGCTAATAAGTAAGTGACATGCTGAGTTTTGCACAATCAAAGGTTAGTGTACCCTCTAGAAAGATTAACAAGGAGTCTAAATGCTGCTGGGCTCTGAGAGTGTACTTTGATGCTATAAAAGTGTGATGTATGCAGGAAAACACTCTCTGGTTCATATATATATATATATATATATATATATATATATATATATATATATATATATATGCACACAATTTTTTCTCGCACGTTTTCAGTACTCTGGGCAATTCATTCCATACAGTTATACATAGATCTGACAGTGCTTTCATAAAACACAATGCTGGAGCCTCCAAGTGCTCAAAGCTTTTTGTTGGTTAAGCCAAAAAAGGATGAATTTGTAATGTGCAGCATCCACAAAAAGGATTTCTCCACTGCTCACATTCATTACCATCTGTGGGAAATAAATCAGAAAATAGAGGCGGATCAAAATTGAACATTTTCACAGAGGGAGACTTAAGGACGCCTAGAAATTCATAGATGCTGAAGGAGCTTTTAAAAGATCAAATGCTTGTCAATAGGAAATCGATTGGCAGAGGAACGTGAAGGGATCAGTAAAGCGCCGTATCTGATATCACTAGTTGAGTTTAGAGATGCATCATAAACAAACTGTTGTCACAGTTCGAACTGAGTGGCATACATTCAATCTGACATCACAAAAAAAGTTTGGACACCGTAGTACAAAACATATAAGATGGATTTGTTGCCAGTAAAAACACCCAAATTTGATACATTTTATATACATTGATTATAATACATTGATTGTTAAAAAGTCACAGACATTCTGAGTTTTGGGGGATAAAGAATAAACACCAGGAGCATGTATTAGTAATTTAAACTCCTGTTGTGGAAAAAATCAAACATCTGATTTAGGCAATCAGGCTAGAAAACATGGGACCAGAGGCAGAGCTTCAGCTGGTGTCCCTGACCTCACCGGGAAGCCCTCTGCCGCCTCCATCTCACCCCATTTCAACTTCCAGGTGTATCTTTGATGTGGAGTGTTTGCAACTGTAGGATTAGCACTAATTGCATCCAGTTTAAATTTGAGGGGCTGATAAGTGCACCTCCACCTCTCAGTGCTGAGGCTTGTTAGAGAGAAGTTTGTATGGCTCCACCAGGCCACACTGTGCCCCACTTGGACACGCAAAGAGACTCAATAAGGAAGTGGGAAGGACAAAATACATTCTTGCCTTCCTAATAATATATTCATATCATCTGGCTTTAGGTCTCGTACTTTGGGATGGCAATGCAACCTGTGTGAATGCTGCCGAGCTCATTATCCACTGCTCGATCAGACCAGCAGTCGCTTTTCATCTTCTGCTTGGCTTTGAGACTTAATCTTTGTCCCGTGTCATTAAGGAAAAGGCAAATCTCTCGATTCCACTGGAACTGCTCAAAAACACACAGCGCTTCTCCGTGCCTGGCCGTTCTGAATCCCCACTCTGTCACGTCGCTATTCCACCCCACGCAGCTCCTCTAAATCTGTCAGGATTCTGTTAATGGGCAGGACCTTCGTCTCACTGGCAGAGTTATGATTCTTGACAAGTTCATTTGTAATATTCTCATTTTCTGTCATGTGTAACTCAAATTTCTTTATTTCCTTGTGCAAGTTGGGTAATGGTTTGCATTCTGAATCAAGAGGGAACTGAATGTGTTAAAGAACGAATGTAAGTTACTGTGTGATGCAAATGGAGGCCCAGTCTGATGGAGGCCGTTGATTTAAATGTTTTTTTTTTTTTGGCACATTTAAAATTCACAGCCACATCTGAGCCTCTCATATTTTCCTTCCTGATGATGCATATATTTTCATATGTATACATCGGTATAGGATTGGAGCCCTTTTCAGATATGAAGCTTGCTCTAGAGATTCTATAATTGTATGTAATGTTTGCTGTCAGAAACCCATGAATGCAAATCCTCCCCAAAAAAAGTTTCAACTCGTTTATGCTCTGACATGTAGATGAATGTTTAAAAGAATGGAATAAAAGATGCTTTTATTTCACCGCTCAAGTTGTCGTGTTTTGGATTTGCCCCATACATTAGCTGAAAGGCGTGATTTATGTGTCACTGCAGAAGCTCTCTTTGCTGAAGACTAGATTATTATTATTTTAATAAATAGAGCGTGCAAAAAAGTAAATCTGAGACAAAGGTTCTATTTGCAACTTAGAAGCTTTGACTTGTGTCTGCCTTCATCCACTTGTAACATTTGTAGAAACTACAGTTGGTCTTTAATCCTCGACCTTTAATTGCTGAGTAGTAACAACGTGAATATTTGCACTTTTATTCTTTTTTTTCAATGTGGAGCAGTTCCAAAACATTCCCCCCAGTTTGGTCAGATAGCTGCCTATGTACAGGGTAGCTGTGTGTGTGTGTGTGTGTGTGTGTGTGTGTGTGTGTGCGTGTGTGTGTGTGTGTGTGTGTGTGCGTGTGTGTGTGTGTGTGTGTGTGGGTGTGTGTGTGTGTGTGTGTGTGTGTGTGTGTTATGCTAACGTTAGTGTGGGCCTGAACAAAAAAACTTGAATGAAAAATGAAGAAGCAAAGACCAACAAAAAAATAAGCAATTTGCGTTCCTTCAAGAACCACCCTGGTTTAGAAAAAAAAAAGACGTCTAAGTGAAATCAATGGTAGACAACATGAGCACCTGATTAAATTCATCCATCTGAGACGGCTTGTCACAGCATATACAGCTTGACCTTTGTTTTGAGCTACAGATGTGTTTTCTAGTAAATCCTGTGTTCTGTGCTGGTGGTTTTATGTAGGAGGAATTCTGTGAAATATGGACCCAACGTCACCACAGTAACAAATATGCAGCGTTTTCTACTTTGTTCTGTATGATCCATGATAACTAGGAAAGATGCAGAGGTACTGTAACACCTTAACAAATAGATTCATATTCATTTATTTTCATTGCCTCTTGAATCTGATGCTTTCACTGTGTAAAGACGCAGTGAAAGCATCAGAAATGCTTTGAATGTGAGTTTAATGAATAGTGAGTTTAATTGTTTAAGACACCCTGTCCCCACTTTTTTTCTAGTGGATTATTAAACTTATAAATGTCCCCAAAAGCAGAGGAGAGAAGCTTTGGTTGCTTTGATAGTAACTATGTCAGATGATGCAACATTGCTGCCATCATCAAACATTATACAATTTCATTCTCTTTTAAGATTATTTTTGTAAAAAACTAACATATTAAAACAAACTTAATTTTTAAAAACTCAATAATGAGGAACAGCAACACAGTTTTATTTGTAAAAAAGTGCATTTAAATCAGGTTGTTGGCATTATCTGTGAACATTTACAGTACAGCCTATTTTCCTCTGTGGTTTGTTAAACCTGTTTTACGAAGTGAAAGGAGTTTGACCTGACAGAGACATTGCAGCTTCTAATCTAATAGTGCTGATAAGCCCAAATTGAAATGTTCTCATAATTTCAGACTACTTTTTTCTATTAAAAAGAAGAAAAGGCATTATGATTGGAGGAAATAAGGATAAAGCTGATTTTTTTACAGGGTGTGGCTTTGTTTGAAAGACATATTTTTAATGTTTACTGTTTAAGGTCAGTCTCTTGAAAATGAGATCTAGCTCTCAACGGGGTTCACCTGGTTAAATAAGGGCAATAAAAAAAATTACCAAAATAATTTCTAATTGGTAAATGTCAAAATAATGAGGAAAAAATATTTTATTAGATGATTTTTATTATCTTCTTCAAATTCTAACATATGCGTGTGCGTGTGTGGGGGTGTGTGTGTGTACAGTATGATTACTGTACTTTTAAATAATTTCAGAAAGCCAAGATAATTTCAGGACTTTTTAATCTTTTAACAAAATTTTAGTGAAGTAGAGACACACCTGTGGATTTATGTTAAAGCAAAACCACAAAGACATCTCTGCCATGTAAATCAGGCATTAGGCAAAGAAGAAAGTAAAACAGTGAAAATAATCTTAGCAAAATAAATAATTTTGATTATCCTAACTGACCTAAAACATGAAAATATTCTCAAAGGAAAAACAGAGAAGGTAACATATCTTTGTAAACAATGTTTTTAAATGTCTGTTTCCAAACATATGCCTTTATTTTTGGCTGCATTAAGATGCTGTGTACATTACCATGAACTGAGTTACAAACAGGAGTAAAACAATATCACAAAATATAACATTTAAAGCGAGAAGGTCATGAATATGCAAATGATAGTATGACATCATGGAGTGACATTGTGTGCCTAGTTTAGCACGCTCCAGTTATATTCCCCTGGGAAGAGTTGGCAGGACCAACAGTTATTTAGTATTCTCCAGGCAGGATGCCCATCGCGCCACACACACGCACGCATACACACACACACACCCCCACACACGCACACGCACACCCACACACACACACCCACACGCCTACACACACATACACATGTCATCTTAAAAATACAAAACTCCATGGTTGTGGTCAAGTTAGGTCAGACAAAAGCAGAGATCCAGACATCCGTGTTCACGCCGTAATTGGGTTTTACTACATGTCTAAGATATTAGCTTACGCCGCCATTAGCTAATTCAATTTACATAATGAAACACAGACCATGCTGTCTGTTCCCTTTACTGTCACATTTAAAACTTTCATTTTATTATTCTGTTAGAATAAGAAAGATGTTGAGCATCAGCGACGGATGTATTTCTATCAAACCAAACAAAAGCAACAAAGTGATTCCATAAATGTTCACCATATTCACTTAATCAGAGATAGTGTTCTTTTTACTTTTTTTCATATATATTTTAACTTAAACTAGGGGTGTAATAATACATAAAAATCACAATTTGGTCAACACCAGGGTTTTAAAATCATATTGTATTGAGTATTCATGCATTCATTCTATATATGAAAGGGCTCTGGCTTAGTTACATAAAGGGACACTGAAGAAAAGAAAAACTTTTTCAGCTGCACATGTTTCTTTTTTTTCTTTACCTAGACTAAATGGAAACTAGTTTGAAATTTTACAATGTTGTTTTGATTGGAATAAATGGGTACAAAACTTTTCAGCAGAAAGATTTTTCTTTTTTCATTTTAAGTAACTTCAGGCTTAGTCTCAGTTGAGTTAAGCAGCCGACATAGGAATCATTTATACTGTCATTTTCAGCATAAAGGTTAAACAAAATAAATGCAAACCATGTGGGCAGATAATCCCAACATCTAATCCAATAAATGAGACAAGGACACATAAAAACAGGCTAATGACTGCATCTTTCCAGGCCATTGTTCAACCTAAATTAGACTCTATATCCTATTACCACCTAAATAGGTCCTGAAGACACGTCTCACTTCAAATCCTTTCCCTGTGTGCCTCCGAGTCGTGACAGGCACTTTAAATTGATATGTTTTGTCTGCTTGTGGTTTTGCCCTCTGAGAGACTTCAGGCAGCATCAACTGTTTTCTGCCGCTGACTAATTGGCTGTTTTGCAAACAGGCCGCCACGCAGGTTCATGATCAACCATGTTGTGTTTCCTTGTGGTCCCACAGAGAGCAGCGTCCTGCAGAGTCCCGCTTTCACCAAGCAGCCAGGCAGCATCGTGTACCCTGTGGAGACGGTGGGGACCAACAGGGAGGTGGTGTTCAGCTGCGAGGCCCAGGGAAGCCCACCTCCCACGTACCGGTGAGTCTCACACCGAGGCGCCTTGGATCCTCTGTTATCACTGGCTGGCTCTCCTGATGCTCCAAATATCAACCCACTGCTCAAAAATGTCTCTTCCTTCACATATCTTCAACTCCGAATAGAAATAAAAAGAAACTAATGGAAAATGAAGTAGTCATAAAACCTGCAGCAGACTCAGACAGTGTCTGAACTCCTCATGCTGGCAGACAGATCACGTCTTTCCCCGTTAACTGCTGCTGCCCAACACGTTGCAGGCTGGCTCGCTTTTCTTTTCCTATCACAAATAAACTGGATGACCGTTCAAGTCTGGTTTTGTTTTTTTCTACTACTAACACTTGCCAAGACAATACGTTTATCTGAGAAAGACATTTTAGAAACACTGCTGCAAAAGAAATGCTTGTATACTTTTTCACGTTTTGCCACACTATAACCTCAAACAACACATTCAAGTGTGTTTTTATCTTTGTGTGGGAGCTTTCCAGGCAGACTAGCCAAAGATCATTTGTAAGCACTGTGAGAATGCAGCTAACCGTTAGCTGCTAATGCATTAACTGCTAATGATGCTAAAGTTAGCATTTGCTTTTCTGTTGGTTAATTAGTCTGGACTTTTTTGGAATGCATATTCTAAACTGAATAGAAATTCTTTAAAACACAGTTTGAGATTAGCAAGTTTTTCTAATTGGGAAAAGTTGTAAAATAAAAACATTTTTTTAACTTTTTGAACATCCCAAAAAGCCAAGCCAGGTCAAATTTGGCTGGATTGCTGCATGTCAGGTGCAGGGAATGAAACAGTCAAGCTGTTCTGTATAATTATACTTTCACTGTGTGTTTCAGAAGGAGAGCTTCTCCTGCTGCTACTCATTCCAGAGTGTGTGCTGTTACTAAGGACAGAGTAAGGATAGATCTAGAGCAGGGGTGTCCAAAGTTGGTCCTCGAGGGCCGGCGTCCTGCATGTTTTAGTTCTCTCCCTGGTTTAACACACCTGCATCGAATGATGGCTCATTAGAGACCTAAGCAGAATATTGACGTGCTGAGAAAGTTGTTACAACCACCAGGGAGAGAACTAAAACATGCAGGATGCCGGCCCTCCAGGACCGACAGTAACTTGAAGATGCACCAATACCAGATATTGTGGTCTTCCTGGGGAGCGGGACTACGCTCATTTAAACTTATTTTACTTTCTTTCTTTTCTTCTTTTCTGTTCAGGGAAGTTGAGTTAAGTAAGATGTTATTAATATTTACAGCTACATGTGTTATTAGAGACTTAAATGCTTAAATTGGAAGGAAATGTTAGCATGTCACATTTTACAGTTGATTTGGGGAGGTGGACATTTGTTGTCATTAGAGATAAATGCGTGAGGGATTTTAAGAACATCTTGCAGGTTAAATTTAACTGACCAAAACCTCCAGAAACCCTGAATGTTGGAGCCATTTCCCCAATAATTAGATTAGGTTTGTATGGTTCTCATTATCTTCCTCAATTCTTTTTTGCTTTACTGTGGAGCTAATGGCTGCAAAGCAGAAAAACTGTCCATGTGTCGTAATATCATGCAGAGTATATTTTAATTATGCCCTTGGACTCAGCCTTCCATTCAGCGTGAATGAAAATGCTCTGGGCTTTGTTTCCTGATGAGGCTAACAAGACAGTCTTGGCTTGTTAGCTGCAGCTCAGGAAAAGACTTACACATCCTCTTGAATCATGCCTGACCCGATCAGGATCAGAAAAATGCATCTTGTGGGTTGTGTTTGTGATGATTTGTTTTTTTTTGACCCCCTGCTGAAAACATGTGTTGTGTATTTGTAGCTTGGGAGCGCATGTTAAGCTCTGCATGCATGCTCCCAGTTCAAAGTCTTTCTTCTCTCTATTCCTCCTTAACGTGGACCAATAGTGGACTGAATGGGTGCTGTGTTGTGTTGTGTTTTGTTGCTGTAGCCGCAGTGAGGTAAAGTTCAAGTCAATCATGTTTGCTTTCAGAAATGACCAGGGTGAGATTTGAAAGGATTGGTACGTTTAGTGCTTGGGACTTAGCCAGCTTACGGGTTGACCTCATCAGCCGTTTCCTTTCAGGGTGGCCTTCCTTCCAGATCTGCTGCTGCCTCCCAAACATGTTGCAACAAGCAAATGAGAGCCATGTCACACTCAGCGTTCGTTAATCGTCCTCATTCACCAGGAAGCTGTGCTAAAGCTCTTCTCAAAAAAGATTAACCAGAATTTTCCCACACCTGTCGTCAGTTCAAGAAAGCCTGAGTAAATATGAGAAGCAGGTTTAAAATTATTTCATTAATTATGGGAAAAATGCAATTTTTTTTTCTATTTTGTTTTTATTGGTATTATAGAACATGTACATTGTTTAGTCCTTGACATGTGTGGTAAAACAAGAAGAAAAAACACAAAACAAATCAATCAAAAGAAAAAAAGTAAAAAAAATACATCAAACCTCTGGGGGGAGGAGATAATTATTTTCATACAAAATCTGATTTTACTGGTTTTATATAGACAATGTGTTCAGTCCAAATCTACAGAGAGGTTTGCTTCTCCCTTACATATACATCATGTCCATCCAGTTCTCCTTATTTGGTGTTTCTTCCTTTGAACCAATTTCTCATTATTCTCCTTTGTGATGCACTGGACCAGCCCACTGGAGACTCTGACTGTTTTCCCAACTATAGAAACTTAAGTGTGGATAACAGCGTCTCCACCAGAACAGCAAAACAGTTCCCATTTATAAAACCATGGATCACGATTGAGCTGGAGCAACTGGTACATAAGAGAAAAAGAGCAAACAGATTAGCAGACAAGGAATTGTAGAAGACTATAAAATAAATTTAAAGTGAAGATCAGAAACAGCAGTAAAAGTGACGTGTGGTCAGTGATGAAGATCACAGGCTTCAGGCAGGAGGAGCAGATCAATGGAGGTCTGGACAATGAAGACAAGCTGATGCCTTAAGAATCGGCTGGACTAATGACCTCATAGTATGTGAGACTAAGAGCTTGTATGTCTGACTAGGTGGTCAGCAGCAGAGGAACCCCACAGAGGATTGTCATCTCACAATTCATTTTCACTCTACATCTCTGACTTCCAGAAAATTCCGACTTCCTGTCATCTGCAGAAATACTGTGATAACTGCCGATACGGCAGCACACCTGCTTGCACATGTCGCTCCACTTCTAGTTGAAGTAGTTCATATAAGGCAGCTGCCATCCGGCCTCTCGCTGCCAGCAGGATCCAGTCATGGATGGAATTTCACTGCGTTCTGCTGGATTACACAAAATGACTGGTCAGATCTGTCCACCGTCAAGCTCCTTTACTCTTATCATATTTAGTTGTTGGTATGACTAAACATCATAAGTACACACAGTATGTGTAGAAAACCCAGTGGAGAATTAAACCTGGATAAAACATGTGTTGTTAAAGAAGTTTCCTCACATGAATCAGATTTACAAGCCAGCCCATTTATTTTTCATTAGAGAAGTTTTGAGAGATATTAAGCATCTAAATAATAAAAAAAAAAGAATAAAAATGTTGTTGTTAACATCAAACACTTAAAGAATATGTAAATAAAATCTTAGTAGAATCACAGAAATGTTTTGTGGCTCAGTATTGGAACCAATTATTACCAAACCCTGAAAATCAAAACTCCAGACCTCAGTTCAATGGAGAATGTTTTTAAAAGGTTTTATTGGCTCTAGTGGCCTTTATTTTGATAGTTAATTGACAGGAAGGTTTGTAATGAGAGATGGGGAAAGACATGCGGCAAAGGTCGCCAGGCCAGGAATCGAACCTGCGACAGCCACGTCGAGGACTGAGGCCTCCATACGCAGCACCACCACAACTACACAGCACACCCTTGAATGGAGAATTTTGACAAAGCTTTAAACATCGGCCCTGTTTAGTTCACTTTAAACTTTAGTTTATTTGTCTGGAAAGTCTGGTTTGTGTGTAAATGCACAATATAACTCTGATGCAGACTAAAAAGAGTGAACTCTGCTCTGCCTACAAACCTCGGTCTCTGCTGGGTTGAAGTGAACTCTGCACCAAGTGGCTGAAGGACTGCTCCAAAAGCAAGAAGTGGACTATAGTGCAGGGCATTCTGGGTAATTACAACCAAAGCAGGAGTGAGAGTCTAATGCTGGTGGGAGAAATGGCTCATGGTTTTTTATCATACAACCGCTGAAATCTGACAGTATTCCATTTTTATTTATATTTTGTGAAGAAGGAAGTTATGTTCAAAGTCTTCTTCAAAGGTTTTTGTGTCGTTTACTTCAGTGGTTAACTGAATCTGGCTGAACTTGATTTATGTAGTGAAGAACAGGTTTTTATTTATTTATAATTAATCTTGAAAGGCGTGTATGATTTCTCTTCCATTTCACAATTATGTGCTACTTTGTGTTGGTCAATGATCCAGTGCCAACAAAATAAATTCATTTTTGTAGTTAATGAAGTCAGATCAAACCCCAGAAGAATCTCTTTCTGCCATTCATCCCAGTTATTTGTGCCTGTGTGTCACCGTGGCTACGATGACACACTACAACTACAACTTCACTGTTGTCTGTCTGAGGACAGCTGCAGTCCACCACATTGTACAACTGATTCATAAACCACAGAATGTCTGTCTGTAAGACCAGCCATGTCCTGTGATCTGGGACATATGTGGAATAATCTGACGTCAACTCTGACCCGACCTGATCTGCTGGATCTCCTGTAGTGTACCTGTGCTTCCAAATCCACAAAGTGTTTGCTATTTTATTGCAATTTTAACATAATTCTTTTCATTTCTGCCTTTCCATCTCTCTACTTTTTTGTGGGTGTAATTCAGTTTAATTTTGATTAGATGGATGCGGTTTTAGCAATTTCTTCTGCTGCAATGGAGACTTGAGAGAACCACAAACTAATCCTCGCTGCTTGACGTCCTCATTTCGCCTCGTTTTTGCAAAAAAATCTGCCATAAGCAGATTAACGCCTCAAACTCGGGGTGTAAGCTTTCTGTTTGTAATCATTTTTGTCAGATGACGGATTCAAAGACCTTTGCAGGAAAAAAAAAACTGGGAAGTAGTGAAACAAGTTATTCTACAAGAAACACTAACACATCTCTAAATCAGGGCAGATGGCTCAGAGCATCCCGCACTCAAGGTGGAGATTCAGAGTGGGACTTTTTTGTTGTTGTGCTTTAATTTTTCTTAATAGACTCATTTCAGTTTAGGTTTGCAGGGCTTCTCAATAGCGTATACACATCTGTTATTGTGACAGGTGTGTTGTGTTTGACATCATGGTAAGTCCTTTAACCCTTTATTGTTGAATTTATCACATACAATTCAAATGGAAAAACATAAATGTATAAGAAAAAGTGATAAAGTAAAAAGAGGAAAAAGTTGCAATATCCGTGTTGAATAAGTGCAATTTATTCAATTCAGTTTATTTACAGTACGCCAATTCACAAAAAGTCAACACAAGTCATTTCACAAAAAATAGTTACTTCAATCCAATCATGCCTACATTCCAGTTGATCCCAGGTATCAAACAATGCAGGCAAGTTCAGTTTATTATTCAAACTGATTAGAAAAAGTTTCTATCTAAGGGTATCCAGCACTTTGCAGCGAGCAAAGGCAAAATTGGAGAGTAGTAGTAGAATGTAGCAGAGCAAGAAGTGGTCAGTTTGGTCCTGGTTTGCACCTGGAAAACTGTCTAAAACAATGTAGTAAACATAGATTTGGATGTGTTGAACATTAGTGATTTACAGATTAAGTACATGTTGACGTACAGCAGAAAATCTGAATAACACTTTAAGTGTCAAATTGGGCATTTTGGAAACCTGGCCTGAACTTTGTGTTATATGTCATAACCTCTATTTTTCTTTCATTTCATTTAATGAGGATACATTTATGCAGAGATAATGTTAATATAATATGTTACCATTTGAAAACCTTTAGAGCTCCTGTACAATCATTCTAAGAGGAAAAGAGTTTTGTAAAACCAACTTTGGCTAGCTTTTGCAAGACAGTCAGTCCAGGATCACCATTCATTTTTATTGGTACTAATTGTGTTTAAACCCAAGAGTAGAAATAAGGTAGACTGTAGATGTCTACCTGCAGAAGTGTCAAGATGGTTTCCTCGGTTCATATTGATGAATATTCAGATATATTTGGTGTTTGAATAATTAAAATAGACATTTATGAGTGTTCTTAGGAGGAATCTCAAGTATTGTTGTACTTTAGCTTTTTGCAGGCAGCTGTGGTCCTTAACCCTCAAGACTACCAGAGATCACGGTAGTCAGGTATTCTTAGTCTACCAGGCAGAGTCACATCACATCACCATCAGTGTTTCACTAGACAATCTCCTCTTTGACAAGAAAAATCCCGTGTTCTGTCTCAGTATCGCAAGATGTCTTTGATTCAGTGTTAGCATTTAGTCGTATCGTGAAACTGATTAACCTGAAATAAAGTTTGGGATCTTTCTCAAATTTGCCCAGAAGGCCATAGGAAAGAGCTGTCCTCAAATCCTCAAGATCTGGGGAACTTTTGGTCCAAATGTGCAAATCGTGTAAGTCAGGTTGACCTCAAAATCTTGAGATTCTAACAGTTTAATACTAAAAAAATTATAAATTCTCAAAATATTCCACCAAAAGTCCTTCAAAGTTAGAAATTCAGCAACACATGTATTTGTTATTCTTTTAATAACAAATAAATCTGTTTTTACTTTTTACATGTTAAATGTAAAAATGTTTTTTTGAAAACATTTTATTTTAACCGGGATATATGGAGTTTTAGTATTTACTGTGGATGTAACAGGGACAGCGCATCAAAGTATCCTAAAGCACCAGGACCGAACAGGCCAGGCAGCAGTCACAGGCTCATCAGCCAGATGGTGTGGTGTTCTGCCACACAGCCTGTTGTTACATGATTGTATAAAGCATGTGCCTAACAAATAGGACTGCAGTCCTGGCCCGGCTTGCCGTTATAAATCACTGTAAACAGAATTATTAAATTCCTCTCTTCAACATGTGTTTGATGTGTTCCTCTGCTTGGCTTCCTGTGGAAGACACACAGCTGACTGCGTCTGGCGGTTCAAAGATCCGTCCCATGCTGCGCCTCGCGCTACTCGTTCTGGAGTGGAAATGTCCTCGAGTTTCACAGAAAGTCTGGACATTGCTGAATAATGTATGCTATGGAAGTGAGAAGACTTGTTATTGGGGCTCTACAATTTTGCTACTGTTACGACTGGCTCAGGGTCGTAACAAAAACATGAAACCATACCATGGTTAAAGTGAAATAAAGTAAATGTTTATTAACAAAAAACAACTATCAAAACAAAAGAAACTCAAAAGTGCAAAAGACGGGGAGCTGGGGCCTGGCAACTACCATTGCCTCTGCAGAATGGACGCTGAGGGCCACAGGCGACAAACCACCAACGACCAGCTACGAGCCACCCAGCGCCGCTGAAAGACGGAGACAGCCAGCTTTAAATATCCTGCACTCCAATCACCCGATCAGGCACACCTGCAAATGGGAGGAGCACAAAAAGGGACAACAAGACCAGCCTACAAGGCCCAGGGCTGTCACACCCCCACCCATAAAAAGCAGGTTCCTATAAGGAACCCTGCTCCTGCCTAACTCACCGTGCGTAAACAAACACAGCCACCATTTTCACCAGTCGTACTTAGCAAAGTAGATATGTAATGCCCAGGTTTTCTTCTCCCTACTCCACTTTCCAAACCAGCAACTGGTGCACTCAGAAGCTCTTTTAAGGACAAGAAAAGGAAATAAAGAGAAAAGAGCACAAAACAAACTACTAAACTGGAGCGCGAGATAACGCATCGGCTTTTATATTGCTTTTCCCTTTAATGTATTGAATATCCATGTTAAGACGCCCATGAATCAGAGCGCTGTCCAACTCATCTGTACCGCTGTCATTCCTCACAGGTGACACTGCGCTATCCGTGGTGCTGAAGGTCTCGCTGCCTCCATCAAGGCTGTTTACGGTACACACCGGGGCAACGCCATGAGGCTGAAATAAAACGTCATGAGCATAATATGCTTTTAACGTGTTAACATGACACAACTGGTTTTTCTTTCTCCGCTCTGGCATTGATATTAAATAGTTCTGGTCGGAAACCCTCTCCAGGACCGTATATGGACCAGAAAATTTAGCCTGAAAAGGAGAAGTCATGACTGGACACAAAGCTAACACTTGATCACCAGGCAGAAATGAGCGAACCTCAGCACGGCGATCAAACAGACTTTTCATTTTCCTCTGCGCTTCAGTCAGCCTCTCTTTAGCAAGATCCCGCGCCAGATACAAGCGTCTTCTGAAACCATTTACATAATCCAACAAGTTTGTCGGTGGAACGGATTCTTTAAGCCCGTGCGCTACCACAGCCAACGGACCCTTAACGTTGTGCGTAAAAACCAGTTCGTTTGGGCTAAACCCGGTGCTTTCCTGGGTTACCTCCCTGGCGGCCAGCATCAGCCACAGCAAACCTTCCTCCCAGTCGCCCGCCAGTTCTGTACAGTAAGCTCGCAGGAGAGACTTCAGAGACTGGTGGAAGCGCTCTAACGCCCCCTGACTCTCTGGATGATACGCTGTTGCTTTACTGTGTCGGATCCGTAACTGCTTCAAAACCTGACTGAACAAATGTGATGAAAAATTCGTTCCTTGGTCAGATTGTATGACTTTAGGGATGCCAAACACCGAAAAAAACTGAGTGAGCGCACGTACAACTGACCTAGCAGTTATTGACCGTAATGGATAGGCTGCTGGATAACGTGTAGTTTGACATATCACAGTGAGCAGATATAATGACCCAGCCTTTGAGCGAGGTAACGGGCCAACGCAATCAATTATTAAGTGCTCAAACGGCTCAGATGCGGCAACAATTGGGCGTAATGGGAACGGTTTCAAAGTCTGATTGGGTTTAGCAATGAGCTGACAGACATGACACATCTTAATGTAAGACGATACGTCCTTTTTAATACGCGGCCAGAAAAAATGTCTGAGCACCCGGTCATACGTTTTACGTACACCAGAATGGCCAGACTCGTCATGAGCAACTTTGCACACTGCGGAGCGGAGTTTAATGGGAACCACTATTTGAAATACTGGCTCACCCACAATGTCAGCATGGGGTAACCATTTCCTCACCAACAACGAGTCCTGCAGGAAGTAGCCACATGCACCATCCGTGATTTCACTCAGCGGGCGCACCTGATCGAAGAGACTCTTAAGAGAAGCATCAGCTTGCTGCTCCGCCACGAACTCGCTGCGAGACAGAGACATGGGAAAACTGGACAATGGAAGAGTCATTTTTTTCACACATTTTTCCTCTTTCCCGCTCTGAGCACGAGTCATGGCTCGAGTAACTGCGCATGCGGTAAAAACATCCTGGAATTCCCTGTTATTCTCGTCAGTCTGAGAAATGACTCGTTTAATCGGCTCCGACTTAACAAGTCCATCCAACTGCACAGTCTCCGCCCACAAATGTGTCCCAGCTAAACCGTTACCTAAAATCACAGAGACTCCGTCAATCGGCAAAGCAGGGCGCACAGCCAACTGTGCGTCACCCGTAAATAGTTCACAGTCGAGATATACTTTATGTAGTGGAACAAACAAGACGTTTAATCCCATTCCTCGCATCGGAACACAGGCACCTGTCTCAGATTCAACCGAGAACGGCAAAACATCAGCTCTAATGAAAGAGTCAAACGCGCCAGTATCCCT
This sequence comes from Poecilia reticulata, assembly GCF_904066995.2. Lineage (NCBI taxonomy): Eukaryota > Metazoa > Chordata > Actinopteri > Cyprinodontiformes > Poeciliidae > Poecilia > Poecilia reticulata. The sequence continues at coordinate 30,458,249 of NC_088834.1, forward strand.
AAAGATCTTAACTGGAACCTTCTCCGTGCTGTTTGGCAGTGACACATACCCATCACGAATAAAAGGCAGATAGGAGACGCCTACTTCAGAACGCTGAACGTTCTTCGCGTCCTTTAGATGATTCTGCACCGGTGCAGCCAAACCAACACCTTTAGGAGCAGTCTCAAACCTTTGCATTTCAGCTTTAAGCTGATAACAATCCGCCTTAATGTGTCCGCGTTTGTGACAATAATGACAAACCCGATCATCCCGAACAACCGGACTTTTAAATCGTCTGGCCTCATTTAGCTCAGCGACATCAACCCGATCAATGCGGTACTCGCTTCGCCCAAAAGATTGTCTGAAACCAACCTGATCTGAAAAATCCTTATGCGTCAGAACGTATTCGTCTGCCAACACTGCAGCTTCAGACACGGTCTTAGCTTTCTGCTCATTGATGTAAGTTGCTATGTTTTCCGGCAACCCGTTTTTAAACTCCTCCAGCAAAAGTAGATCGCGGAGCTGATCAAAGTTTTTTACCTCCTGTGCAGCGCACCACCGATCAAACAAAGCGGTTTTTACACGCCCAAATTCCGTGTAACTCTGATTGTCGGATTTTTTAAAGCGGCGAAATTTTTGTCTATATGCCTCGGGTACAAGTTCGTAAGCCTTTTCCACTGCACTCTTCACTTTATCATAATTTAAACTGTCACCAGGTGACATCGAGGCATAGGCTTCCTGTGCTTTACCCGTAAATACGCACTGCAAAAGCAACGGCCAAACATCCCTAGGCCACTTGAGTGTCTTAGCCACACGCTCAAACAAGACAAAATACTTGTCCACATCCGACTCTGAAAACGGTGGAATCAAACGAATGCATTTATTAATGTCAAACTGGGCCCCTGCCAGACCGCTGTCCTGATCAGCAGAACCGCGCGCTGAGTCGCGTTTCGCAACTGCCTCCAATTCCAGTTTGCGCATTTCAACTTGATGTTGCAGCTCCAAACGACGCATCTCCAATTCCAATTCCATTTTACGCACTTCAGGGTAAAACGGCCCAACTTCACCCTGCGTGTTTGGTGCGGGAGGTGGCAAAACCTCTTGCTCAACCAATGCGGCGTATAAACGTCCTTTAATAACCCCCTTTTTCTCTTGTTTAACCACAGGTATGTTAAAATGAGCAGCAATGGCTATGAGATCGTTTTTAGTAGTACTATTAAACTTCTCCAAAGAGGGATCAGCTACAAAACTTTCCAGGTCAAACTCCATTTTCAGGACGAAAATTAATCACGTCACAGAAAGAAAAAACGCCAGCTAAGCGCCAACTACAGCGTGAAGTGAAAACAAATTGAAACAAGTGCACAATGGGTCCAAAGTAACCATGTCCCCACTATACTTTACCTGCCTGCCAAGACTCACCTGATAAACTGATTCCTGGCTCTTCACGTGGATCGGCGGCGGGTTTATTAAGCACCAAACCAGTAAGAAATTAATCTTACGGACTGCCCCCGAGATCACTGCTCGCACAGTGAACGCTAACCGCAAACCCCCACGACACTATCAAAATAAACAGGTGAAGTCTAAAGCGACAGCACCTCTTAGCCTAGCAGGAGACACAGTCACTAAAATAGAACCAACACTGATGCACAAGCTCAAAAAACATTTCACTCACCTGCATATTGAACCAACCTACCAAATACGCCACAGCTGCCAAAAACAAGCCGGCCAAAAAAAAAACGTGTCACACCCAAATGGTGACGTCAGTGCTCACTCCTACAAACACGAAAAAAGATGAATGACAAAACATCACGCATTCAAACCATCAAGTTTACAAACTGTAGGAATTCTTGCTTTGGACGAGCCCCCATTTGTTACGACTGGCTCAGGGTCGTAACAAAAACATGAAACCATACCATGGTTAAAGTGAAATAAAGTAAATGTTTATTAACAAAAAACAACTATCAAAACAAAAGAAACTCAAAAGTGCAAAAGACGGGGAGCTGGGGCCTGGCAACTACCATTGCCTCTGCAGAATGGACGCTGAGGGCCACAGGCGACAAACCACCAACGACCAGCTACGAGCCACCCAGCGCCGCTGAAAGACGGAGACAGCCAGCTTTAAATATCCTGCACTCCAATCACCCGATCAGGCACACCTGCAAATGGGAGGAGCACAAAAAGGGACAACAAGACCAGCCTACAAGGCCCAGGGCTGTCACACTACAAAGGGGACAATAGCAGTTTTTTTGTGGGTAGTTATATTTAACCATGGCCGACACGGACTCACGCTACGTGGAGCGTTTAGGGATTGAAAGCGTCCTCTCTCCCCGACTGAGTTCATTCTTCCCGCTCCAGTGCGAAGCGTGATCACTTTCCAAGATAAATCATTTTCTGAAGCCTAATTTCCGTAACCATCCTCTCCAATGTTTTAGAAAGAGTCGGATAAAGCGCTGAAGTTGACGACCGGCGAAGAAAATCTCTTGCAGCATTTGGTTTTTCAAGCTGTCACCGATTAAACTGTTTATCTTCTGATACAATGCCACCTTACTCTGAGCAATTACAGCTGCGTAAAAGGCTGCTTCCGTATTAGATGAAAATCCTTTTCAAAGAGAAAACGAGGCTCCTCTCTGTGTGTCACCTGCTCCTTCTGCTTCCTGCCTGCTTTGCCGCTGTTTTCAGGTCGAAGGTGTTTGTTTGGCTCGGAAAATATCTTGATTTCTTTCTGTTTGCTGCAAATGAATCACTGCTGCGGTCCTGTGGGAAAGCAGCCCTCTCTCCCGCAGGCTCTTCTCTATTGTGTGTCTTAATAAGGCTCTCGAGAGCGTGCACTTACTTATGACGGAACTGGAGAAGGGCCATGAAAGACCATTGTGCTGCACATTTTGCCTATTAAAAGAGAGACGTCTGTAGCGGCGCCGTGTGAGTGCAGCCACGCTCCGGCCCGCAAGAATTCTGCTGTTTTTGAGATATTTGATTGTAGAGAGGCTGGCAGGCAGGCAGGCAGGCAGGCAGGCAGGCAGCGCTCATCTGACATTGTTTTCCATGTAATCAGCTCCCGCTCGCGCTTTCTATGATGGCCCCGCTCCTGCTCTACAGGCGGCCACGGACATGGCACCAAAAATAGCTGATTTTCTGCAACCCAAGTGACAGATTAGGTCTATTATGCGTTGCCTTGCAAAGGTATTCATCAGGTTTGTTGGAGAACATTAATGAACAAGACCAAAGGAATACAGCAAACAGGTCAGTGAGAAAGTTGAGAAGTTTAAAGTAGTTTCTCTGCAGGAGGAGCTACAGAGATCCAGAACTCAGGTGGGAGAATGTGTTGACAGGTCGGTCGTTGGGCCTGAACATACAAACGAGTTTTTTCACTTTTTTTTGAGTTGAAGGCAATAGGAACAAGATCAGAGTTCATTCTGAACAGGATATTTCATAAATGAAAATCTTAATGTTAGTATCAATTTCAACTTTATTTATACATCGCTTTGTAAGAGATGTGCAATACTTTGGTATTGATGTGCAATACCAAAGTATACCAAATTAACTATACCAAAATAGTATTGCACATCAAGAACAATGAAATAATTGATAGCAATAAAAACAAACAAAAAATATTCACAAGAATCTTACTTCCAGAACCCCTGGGAAATCTGCATAGGGACCTCCCAAAATGTCATTAGACTTATGATGTAAAAGTGCACAAAAATGAGCAGTTAATGCACCAAAGGGCAGGTGGAGATACTTTTGGTGAACATAGTAAACTTTCCCATCCATAAAGTTTGCCATTAGCCAGGTTGAAGCAGTCTTCTGTAAGAATGTTCTCTGGTGAAATAAAAGTTTTCAGTCAACATTCAAAATGCTGTTTGTGGTGGAAATTCACGTCGGCACATCAGGTTGTTTGAGCTTAGTGAGACAAAACCTTTATATCAGCAAGAGCCGAGAGTCGCAGACCTAACAGCTGCGCACAACTTCTGTTAGCTATTTACAGAGGAGCTTTAACGAAGCCCCATCATGGTGTTTGTTCTTCCAACAACAGCACAATATTTTCCCAGCTGTACCTGAAATCAAACTGAGACTTAAATGAAAGAAATCAAAGCAGAAACACTCCTCATAGAAATATCTAGCAAAATCACCAGGATCAAACCTGAACTGCATATTTATTTTAAAAGACGATGTGAGATGATCTTTTCTCGACTCTTTTATTTCATAAGCTAAAGTGTTTTCCAGGGGGATTTTACGTGATAGATTTCCACTTCACTGCTATGCACTGCTGTTAGCTGTGCATATTTATGAAATGGAGAAGTTCACTCTTCAAAAAATGTCTCAAGACGTAATGCTAATTGATGATTGATATAACTACCTATCCAAATGAGGTGGTTGATGTTTTTTAATATTTTTACAGATAAATTAAAATTACCAGGTATATTAGGTAGAAAATATAGATTCCAATTTATTAATGACATTTTCCAATTCATCTTAATTTTGGAGTAACTAAACCCACAAACACTGAGCTACCAACCCAAAGCAATTTCAAACTGTGGGCCTTTTCTTTGTATCTACATTAATTTACACATCTGACTATTTTGTTACTTTTAATTAAATTAAAATTTTTTAGTTCATTGTTGATAAAAAGGCTCCAAAAGTTTGTTTTGAAATGTTTTTTTTTTTATGTGCAGTGTTTGGGGCCCCAAGTGCTTTGGCCCTCATGGCAAAAAGTTTGCACATCACTGATTTCAGTATCGTTGCTTGTGTGGGTGGGTGAGCAAAAAATCATAACATTTTTCCAGCACTTTGTGTTGATATGTTACACAAAATCCCAATGAAATCCTTAGTACTTTGCAGCATAATATGACAAAATGTGAGAAAACTCCCAGAGTCTGAATTCTTTCTCATAATATGAGTTACAAATCAGTGAGCACCTTTTTGGCGCCACTGATGCTTGTCGTTGCTTGTAGCCATTTTTCAGAAATGACGGATTTCTCCCCACCTGTTTCTTCTTAATAACATGCATCTGCATGAGAAACTGGAGAGTCTGCTGCCATTTTAAGTGAATTATACCCGTCGTTGATCACCCATAACACCAACGATAATCATGCCCACGGCTCTAGAATGCAGAAGTGCGAAGGCGAGCTCGTAGGCATTTGTTTTAATTGTCGCACTATAATGATTAAGTGGAAATTTGATGCGGTTTGACTGGGCTTCGGAAAGATGGATGGCCTGCAATGCTATCTGTTCTCCAAGTCAAGTCCTTGGCTCCATAACGGTTCACTGCTGCTTACATTAACACCGAGCTGGAGGGCATGATGTCTGGGAACCCCACCACCTTTTATTCCTCTCATACAATCGAACGTTCAAGTCACAACGTTCTCATGAGTCTGGCATTTGTCGTCGCCCCGGTCTGCCCTGAACAGTGTTTTAATTACTTCATTTCCATGTTAATTTTGTCCATTCTTTCTGATTCCATTTTTTTGTCTGCTTCAGGTGGAAGTTAAACGGTACAGAAGTCACTCCCAAAGCTGGATCTCACTACAGCCTTTCTGGAGGCAACCTCCGAATCAGCCGTCTGAACAAAGACCAAGACGCCGGAACGTACCAGTGCCTCGCATCCAACTCCTTCGGGACCATCGTCAGCCGAGAGGCCAGCCTAACCTTTGCTTGTGAGTTTTTTCCTCGCCTCTGGGCAAACTTCTTTGGCTTCTGTGGCTGCAAAAAAAAAGAAGATACATTGTTGCAACCGAGGATAACAACGCAAAAATGTTCTTTAAGTCTTTAAGACACGATTAACATGCTGGGGGGAGTTTTTCCCTTGGGTGTCATTAGCACCCGCTGTGTGCTGACTGGAGTTTACACTAGTCAATGCAGCAGATCAAACACCAGGCAACAATAAAGATGTGAAAGCATAAAGCGAGTTTCGGTAATTAAAAGAACTGCCACCGGTGATGCTGGCTGCCACTAAAGAGCTTTTATTTACTTTTTAACTGAATCTGTGCTTTCCTGTGGCATTATGTTGCTGTACTCTGAATTTATCAGGTAGGAGGGGGGAGAAAACAGACCTCAAAGCAAGAGAACTATCAGACGTGCATCAAAAGTTGTGCTGAGGCGTGATCTGGGAGGGATTGTGATCCGATGGTGTGCTAACAGGAGGCTCTGTTAATCAGACTGAACGGGCGGACCTCAGAGGACAGCGGTCTCTCTGGGTGACTGAATTAACAACTAGCCTCCAATAAGCACGTTGCCAAGGGAACAATGAAGTCCAATGGCAGAAAATGAGTTCAGATGTCTTCTCTTTCCTTTCATAGCTGAATGATGCGAGGGGGCTGCTACCTGGCAGATAAATCGATTTTTATCAATTAATACGTTTTTTTTAGTTACATTTTTGGAAAACCTTGTTTGTTTTTAAACCAATGCATTCCTTGAGTTACAGTATATATATAAATTCTAGAAAATGTTTTGATACCTTATTTATGCATCAAAGCGTATGTTCCTAACCCTTATCAGATTTTCATTAAACTAAAAACAAAATTCCATGACAGATTGGTTGTTTCTAGAAGGCAGAGAAGATCAATTTTATTTTATTTTTTTACAGATTATCCATCTCATAACAGTCACGACAGTGACGGCTTCAACAAATATGTAAAGAAATAATTTTTATAAAATGTACATACTGCAGCTGTAAACCTATTACAGTGCTGAGGAGCACTCCCTCTGGGCAGCGGCCAGTCAACTGGCTGATGGAAGGGAATTCACTTCTCAGAAGCTTGCAGGATGCTCTCCCTGCTTTTCCTCCACATGCTACAGCTTCAGAAATAAAGCTGACAGAGGTGAGATGCTCTCTCTTTCAAAGCCATTTGTTCAATGTGTGGAAAAAGTGCAAATCTCCTGTGGGAAGCATCACACAGAAGAAGTCATCGACTTTTGAAGCAAGTGTCTGAGGACCGATTTATACCTAATTGCAAGCCTGGAGACAGTGATGCAACTGTGAGCACTGACTCTATTGTAATCAAGTACGGAATGCCAGTAAGGCCAAAAGTTATGTGCTGGTGTTGTTGGTCTGCTGTAGTCCATATGCAAAGCACCCTGTACCACAGCAGCAGAAATCTTCTTATCAGCCCTCCCTTCTCTTTGGTCTCTGTTAAGACAAACAAGTCGGTGCAACACACAGACTTTGTTCATAGCTGATTGTTCCTGCTTTATTTCTCCATCGAACACAGATAGAATTGGTTTTTATACAGATCCATGTCTCTATTGGGCTGAGTCTTAATGTCATGAGTGTGTTTTCTGGATGGGTGAGGAAACTTGTCTCCATTTATAGATTTTCAGTGTACAAATTAAAGTGGAAACTTGACCATTGTGTTGTGTTTTTATGTTTCATTTTTATATTCATCTTTAGGACAAGGGAAGCACCATGAGTGGCTGTTTTTAATCCAAAATCGTCAAATAAAATCTCAAAGAAAAATGCAGAGTGTTATTAACCAGAAACACAATACTGTCTGCTTTGAAATCTGATTGGTCTGCAGTAGAAAAATATTGTAGTTTGGAAAATGACTAGTTTTCAATCCAATTGCACTCTTGTTTTTTAAGGGTCATGTTTTGTGATTTATTGAGATGCGTTGAAGAATGAGGACAATGCACGACTCTGCGGACTTGTCCAGACACACCTGCAAAAGTTCAGGACAGTTTTAGAAAATATAATTTATGTACTTTATGTACCAGAGCTATTTTGCTTTTTAAACTGTGGATTGGTTTTAGATTGGTTATGTTTTAGAGGGGCATGGGCTCAAGTCTGGTAGATTAAAATTTCCATCAGGTGACAGAAGTTAGAAGCAGATAACTTTGACAGTTCTGAAAATGATAAAACCCAGAATACTTTAATGCAGAATCAGCATTCTCAAACTCTTTTATGCTAATGTTTGAAGAACACGATGATGGATTGTTTGACTGATCTCAGGGATTTTAACTGACAGCCCCAGACTCCATATTCCTGGAGCTTCAGTGAGTCAATAACTCCCACCACTGTACAATCATTACTGGTCAGGTGAATTGATGACACTGCCAGCAAATGACTGATAACTGCTCAGATTAGATTCTGAGGTTTAGCATTTGGAGACAAGGCCACCAATCTGTCTCAGGCCATTTGTTTGGCCCCCTGGAGCTGTGGAAAGTCAATCCATGATCCCATTCTGCTGGTGGATTTCCACTGTGATGAGATGACAGTTCCATCAATTGTTGGGGCTCTGACCTTACCAGTCTTCAGTCGCCGTCACAGAGCCGGGGAGGGGTGTTCACCGTGTGTATGACTGGGTGTCATCTATCTTCTTTATTACTCATGGAATAGCTTAATTAACTCTGTACCATGATTGAATGGTGAGGACCCAAGCAAGTAATTTAAAGGGCAACTGGTATTTCTGGAGTGTCATATAATTATTTATAGAAGTTTAAAGGAATCCCAGACAACAACTCTCTACACGAGACATAAGTTACTTTTAGACAAGAACAGTTTTTAATTACCCCACCTCTGTGTTGTGATGGCCGTTTGCTCAAGGTGGAGCAACAATCATATCCACATGACTTTTAGTTGCTCGTTTACTTAACATATGCCTGACAGATCCACACTTGCTTGTAAACTTGAAATGTAGCACACAGGTAAAATGACACTGTTTCAAGAAAACTAACTATCGAGGAGCTCTAATAGTATTTTGGCTTAGGCAAAGTGATTAAAGAAAAACCTGAATTTCAGAGTTTCAAAGAGGCCATTAAGTGTCAAGTAGGCAGTGGTGTCCTGTCAGAGCCAGCAGAGCCTTCTCTGCTAGCCCTGGGTGTAGTAGTTTTATCATCTGCATTCCTTTAGTGAACCCTGGCAGTAAATATGAACTTTATTTATGGTGTCATTTTGTTCTAGCATCTTGATTCAGCTCTTTTGTTGTCGCACAGAAAATGAGATCTTGTTGGTGTAGAGCCCTGAAAACATGTTATGAACGTGATATTGTTTAATAGGTATATTGTTCATATTGGGCAAGCATTTATTTGATTTAGTATTTAGTTAGAACAATTCAATTGGTTTATGGCTAAATATGTGCTCAAACTATTTTATTTTTTTATTTCATAAATTTCTGTCATGATAATACCTCTTTAAGAATGTCGCAATGCATGATGGGAGTTGAAAGTTCATGAACTATGATTATTACAGAGAAAGAGAAAACTACACACGCTGTATGCTCGAAATGTGGATTTTGTTTAATAAAGTTGCACAAAAGCTAATTTGAGTTTCTTAAGTTCTTTTTAAGGGTGCAACATTAACTTCATGATGCTTTGCATGCAACATGTTTCAGGAGTTCACTGAAGTCAATTTTGTGTAGTTATCCTGAAAAATATATTTCTAAAAATGACTCATCTTCACAGACTTGTTAGTCGTTAATGATAAGTTTCCCATTTATGCATGCATCGCTGACGAAGGATCTGTAACCTGAACTAAATTACCCATGTCAATCTCGTAGAAAAAAAGGCTAAATATTATGTAGTAGAATTAGTTTAGAAACTAATTACTATAAAAATTAGAAAATGATCAACTTTTAAAATTTCAGCTGTAATTGTTACTATAAAATGCAGAATTAGACAAACTGAAATAAACCCGTATAAACCCGTCATGCTTAACAAAGAGCTAGCGACAGTTAAATTACAACTATCAAGAAAACATGCTTTATTAACAAAAACTGGCAACATAAAAAATACATCAATCCATCCATTTTCTTCCGCTTATCTGGGGTCAGGTCGCAGGGGCAGCAGCTCCATAAAAAGATATTTTTAAAAAATATATCAACTTAACAGAGAAACACTTCTGAAACACAGAGTGAACTACGTTCAGTGCTGCACTGGGCTGTCTGGAGAAGTTGAAGGACGATTGTGTGGCAAGTTTTTATGACGAGAACAAACTTCATGTATGATTTTGATTCTTTCTTATTTATAGAAAACACCACAATTGCAAAGTTGTGTTTTTTTTACATAAACAGAAAATTGAAATTTTTGCACACATTTGTAATGGAAATGCATAAAGCTAGCTAACGGTGCCTTTATCCTGTTGAAAGCAAAATACAATCCTAAAACACAACAATGTCGTCAGCAAAGTCAGAGCGTCTGGTTACTGCAGCAGAAGTGGCCTCAGTGTCAAGTTATTGCAACATTTGAGCAGCTTTATGTGAATCCTGTAACAGTAACATGTGTAACATTTGTGATATTGGAGAGTTATTTACTTAAGGCAACACATCTTTCAGTTCAAGTTCCAGTTATACATTGGGATGTTAGAATCAAACAAAAAGATGAATAAAGCATCTACTGAATTCTTAAAACTACAGATGAAATGACATAAGATTTTATTTCCCTTCTCAGACATGTGCCAAAACTATATCCAGTTCCTGTGAGTGTGCTCCAACTCCTTTTTGAAATTCACACCTTTAACACTCAGGCGAGGAGTGAGGCTTCAGCTGCAGCTCTACCTCTCTCTGGTAAAGATCAAAACCTTGAGCTGGTAATGAGCTCTAAGCAAAGCAGGAGTGTGATTTTGACATAAGACTGAGCCTCCTCACACCTCTAACAAGCTAACCGGCAAATGGAGCTGTGGGAGTCAAAGTCGGAGTCGGATAAATCATTGAATATGCATTTCTGTTGTGTTTCAAATCCTGCCAAATCTTTAATCTGACCCTAAGTAGCGCGTTGGGATTGCTGTAAAGTAATAGAACTACTGCACACTCCTTTGAAACGCGATGCAAACACTAGAAGCCATACTGGAACAAGTCAAGCAACAGGTTAATCAGACTAAAAAGGTGATTCAATATTTTTTTCAGTAGTTTTCTGATTTCTGAAAGCCTTTTTTGTTAGACCTGTCAATACTTTTAAGTTCTCCTCAAGACCTGTGATTAGTAGTGTAGAGCCCTGAAAACATGTTACGAACGTGATATTGTTTAATAGGTATATTGATCATATTGGGCAAGCATTTATTTGATTTAGTATTTAATTAGAACAATTCAATTGGTTTATGGCTAAATATGTGCTCAAACTATTTTATTTTTTTATTTCATAAATTTCTGTCATGATAATACCCCTTTAAGAATGTCGCAATGCATGAAAGTTGAAAGTTCATGACCTATGATTATTACAGAGAAAGAGAAAACTACACACGCTGTATGTTCGAACCGTGGATTTTGTTTAATAAAGTTGCACAAAAGCTAATTTGAGTTTCTTTTAAGTTCTTTTTAAGGGTGTAACAGTAGCAATTTAGATGATTCTACAAAAACTAGACATAACACTCAAATACCCCAAGTAAGCTCAGCTCTATTAAAATATGACGATAGTTTATTATTCATTTATTATTATATACTTCAGTTTTCAAAATGGCACAGTTTTCATGTCAAATAAATTCCAAAAAGTTCAAGTGGTGAATAATGGAATCAAGTAAATGCTCTTTCAAGTTTTTGAAACTTTTACTTTTATGAGACCCTGATAAACTAGTCTTGTGCAAAGGAAATATAAAGTAGTGTAAATATGTACTTTTACATTCGGTAGTATGATTTCCATTTTACAAAAACATTTATCCAACCTGATAGGAAACCAGTCAGTTTTCTCAAACCTACAAGTAATTTATATTTTCATATTAACCTTATAGGCTAGCTTCTGAAAAAAAAAACAGTATTGAGATAAAAGTCACAATATACATTAACAGCAAAGCACTCAGAACCTTTCAATTTATTTGTCCAAAAGTGCTGCAAAACATCACAGATTGTTGGACTTGGGCTGTGATTACAGTAGTTTTATCAATCACTGTGCAATTTCAAAAACAGAATAGTTCCAAATTGGATCATTTGGCATCATGCTGTGCAGCAGTGGTCAGCTGCCAAAAACTGGCAGAGTGGATTGATATGTTTCATAATTAACATCGGTTTACCCAACAAATCCACTTAGACAATATGCAAACCCCTGAACCTTAATGCAACAGCAACAATCACTTTAGTACTCAAACTACAGCAGTGTATTAAAAGTATAGTTATAAATGTAAGAGTGTTCTTCTTGGTGATTCTGAATTTCTTTCTTTTCACTTTCTTTTCTTGCCACAGATGATAAAATATTTTCTGTTCCCAATGTTGACCCTTAATTTGAAGAATGGAACCTCTTTTTGTGAGATGAAAAACCAGTTCATAACTTCTCCATCTGCCGTCGTTATTAGCATACGAATAAAGAAAAAAAAAAATTTGTTCAAGTTTTAATAGCTTACTTTGAATAGAAATAAATAACGTTTGCCACTTAACTCTGCTGATCTTACTGCAGTTCCTGTATTTCTCAAAGGAAAGGATTTTAGTTTGTCCTGGTAAGAGGTTTTGTTTTTTTTTTCAGAGATGCCGCTTTCCTTCCACATGCAAAAACATCAGGTAATGTGTTTTTGTAAATTCTAAGTTGAAATTGATTATCTTTATCATGGACGACCTTCGTCTTTATCATGGAAAGACATTTTCAAGAATATTTGCTTATAACATTTGTTCTATTTGGTTTTGATGCAAAGATAAATGCCTAACATGCTTTGAGACGGCTCAGTATTTCAGTATTTCTTTTTCACTAGTCCATAAAAATTGATTATTTTGACTCTACGTGAAGGTCAAATAATAATCTCATTAAATTTGGTCGTTGAATTGATGATGGAATTGTGATTCTATCTCTCTGTCAGATGTGGGAGCCTGTGATTTTTACATTTTTTACAGTTGATCAGTTATCTGCTTCCTGAGTTGGTCATTTAGCTCCTGGTGTCTGGGGATTTCTCCCTGTAGTTTCATTAAGCAGCCATCAGTAATATCTCCGTCTTATTCCAGGTGACCTAAAAAACATTATTGCTGTTGCTCAGATTGGATTCTTTGTGTCTCTTCAGACCAGCACGTTGATCTAATCTTAAGTCATTTCACATTTTTAGATAGCCTATTATTTCTCAGTGTAATTTCTTAAGCAACTTTGTTAAATTTTCCTCCATTTCGGGAGCCAGATGAGCCATAGAGACGCTTTCCTGATGAAACCTTTGAAAAAATAATATTGCTTGGTTAGTGTTTGGTGCTCCGCCACGTCGTCAAGGTTACGCTCAGAACCAGCAGGGACTCGGAACATTCCGTCGCTCCAAACTTTTGATGGATGATGCTACTTTTTTGCAAGGGTTGTGCCTGTCATCCCCCTGAGAGGAGGATAAGTGATTGCCGCTCAATATACACCCAACCTGATGAGTATTTCCAATCGATTCTGTATCAATTATTATGTAAAAGATGTATACTCATATTTTATACTGATGAACAGGCTGTGTTTTTTTTCTACATGGGGTGGCTGTGCTTTGGCTGCAGTGACAAACCTTATTCAGTGTTCCACAAGCCAGAGATGCCAGAAGGTCTGACTCTTAACAAAGAAACAGAGCCTGGCTTGACACATCCAGTGGGAGGGTGTATATATTCAGGTATTGCAGATATACAGTGTCTCATTAGTGTCAGGCAAGTTCACTTTTGGCTGAACACACAAGTGACGATTCCAGATGTAGCCAGAGAGGTCTTTAGAGGGGGTTAGACAGAAACGCCTCATTTAGATGCAAATAAATCCGTTAGATTTCTTTCAGCCGCTCTGATAGCATGGAGCGAACATATTGACTTAGTTAATGAGGCATAAATAGCTTATCGGGTTTTTTCTGGCTTTCACTTTTATCTGCACTGAGCTATCAAAGTATAATAACGCAGCATCGGACGCCATCAGGGTTCCAGTGCAACCTGGAAGTGACTGGGTTCAGATCCCAAGACTTTCCAGACCTGGAGAGGATTGGTCAAATATGAATATGGAAGAATATTTTGTTGCTGCAGCTAATTTTTTTTCCCTATTGTTTTTTGTTGAATCCTTCTTTCTGGACTTCTTTGCTTTTTTCTTTGTGCTTTTCCTTCCTTAGTTTTATGCTTCTTTCTGCCCCTCTGTTCTTCTTTTCCCCTCCGTTTCTCCCTTTTACTCTTCTTACTGTGTTTCTTTGTGTCTTCTGTTCCTTCCTCCATTGTTGTTTTAAAAAAAAATGACTTAAACACTCAAAACAACTCCATGGTGTAACGACAAGGCATTGTGTTTGTTTCCCATATGGACCACTTTAGATCACTTTAAAAGTTTTGCCCTGCTATGATGACCCAACCCACATACAGCTGCTTTTCAGTTGTAATGGAAAATGACCAGAATCATGTATTGTTGACTGAAGCCAAGTATTGAGTAGGTACCAGCGAAAAAAAAACATGAGATTTTGCAATACTTTAAGCCCTTCTATTTTGTAAAAAAAAAAAAAAAAGTCCTGTTGTTTTTTTTGTTTGTTTTTTTTAAAAGTATGTAACTTGTAATTGCGTATTTGTTGAAACTGTCTCTATGTTGTGACAGTGTGGGAGGAAACAATCTATGAAAAAATGTGAGCTCCTCTGCCTTCTCCTAGTGCTGACTAGAAACAACCAATCAGAGCCAGGCGGCAGGTCTTAGTGCTGCCTATCATGGTTGTGTAAATGCTACCACTACAGCTTCTTCCTGATGGCAGATCCTGGTGTAAATGCTCAGGCTAGTTAGCATGGCCACAGATGACGGCGGATAAACAGTTTTCCTGGAATGTTAAGCTGTTTCTCCACCGTTAGCACATTGAGGAGCAAACTGTCCCTACATGATTGGCAGCGCTAAGATCCTCCTTCTCACTCTGGTTGTTGTTGTCTGATTAGTTTAGGTTTTTTTTCAGATTTTGATGGTACCCCAGAAAGGAAGTAGAGGAGCTCAGTCTTTTTACTGTCGCAACATAGTGACACTATTAACTGGTCTAACTGAACTCTGTCTGGCAAAGTTCTGTCTGCTTTGATTCTATAGGTCTGAAGTGGTATTTGGACTGTTGTTTGTAAGAAATGACATTATTTGATCATATTAAACTTTTGATAGTGACTAAAAGAGGCAAAAAGACAAATAACTTATGCACTCACACTCACTACTACACTCCCATTAGAATTATTATAATGAACATCTTTGGTAGAAAGTGAAAACAATCCAAGAAAACTAATACAGTTTGCAGTTTGTCAAAACTTGGTGTGTACATTACCAAAAATGCAACTCTGTACTCTACAGGTCAATGGAAAATCAGGTGATTATTTTTTGGGAAGGCCCAGCTTAAAGAGAAGGAATTCCTAAAGTTGTGTTTCCTCTGGAAATCTACTCACAGATATGCTGATTCAGCTTTAAACCTGTTGGACTTCAGTAGTTCACACTTTGTCGTCTGCCTCATTTATTTTTGGCATCAGATCTGTGTAGCATCGTAAGCAAAAGCCCTAAAATAACCATCCTGATGTGTAAGTTCCGGCACATCAACCCACACACACCTGCGCATGTCATGTATTATTCTGCCGGCGCCACTCGAAGACGTGGAAGCGATCCTTACGGAGCAGCAGGTTGTGATGAATCTGACGGTCACGGTTGGTCAGCCCCGTTGGAGTATGATTAGTGGCCCTGGCATTTGGAAAGCGCATATGTCAGGGATGTGATGATCAGCCTAATCTGGATCATTGTTTGTAATGCCAGCCCAGGTTTGCAATAATTGATGCTAATGGACCTGGATGGGACATCACTTTTACTTATTCCGAGGAAATTATTCATCGTTAGCTGCTTTCCTTCAGAGAATCACAGGGAAGCTTTTTGTATAGAAACAGTCAGAAGCATTCTGGGTGTCTTTGACTGAAAGGACCTGTGTTCTCCATCGAGGCAGGCGTCTTTGCTTTTATGCTTTCTTTTCAACACTTACACATCCGCATGGACTTTGAAAGGCGTTCCTCCGGTCGAGCCCACGCCGTCCACCGTGGACAGACTGAAAGGCATCAGTCTCATTGCAGATGACGCTCTGCTGCTCCCACCAAGCCCACTTCCAACAACAATGCTTTCTTTTGCTCTTTTTTTGGGGCGGCTGAGAGTGGATGGTTAAAGGTGGAAGATGAGGCGATGATGGTGGGAGTCATCGGACACGGCCAACAATTGCGGCGTGCTTTCAACGCGGTGTGGGGGGGGGCAATGAGCGGCTCTAGTGAACTACACATCCCCACTTCATGGCTTTGATCTCAGCCAAAAATGAAACCAAAAAAAGGACGTTTTTGGGGGAGACGGGGGTGATTCAATTCAGAACCTTAGATCTCTCTTGCTTTTGTTGACTTTGTTCTGTTAGCTCATTTTTTGGTAAGGCTTGGGTGCTTTTATCTAACCTTCTGTCGTTTCTTTAGATGAAAGTAAGTGGTGGGGTTAGTACACCCCCCCCCCCACCGCCCAAAATAAGAAAGAAAGCAATTTTTGAGAATCTAAAAAGCCCCTCCTAAAAATAGTACTGTCAAGCCATTTTTTATTACTAACATTGCAAAAACATAATATTTTGTCAAGTATTTTTGGTTGAGTTTCTGGTGCAAATATCTCATTACATTTGACTAAACAAACTTCTAAGTAACTTTTCAGTAAGATGTAGGAGCTTGTTTGAAGTCTATAATTTCTTAGTATTGATGAAAAAGTATTACTTCCACTGGCAGATTGTTTCACTTCTGGGAAAAAATGAGATAATCTCCCAATGGAACAAATACTTTTTCATCAATATGACATAACACCTGTCATGAACATGAAGAAGTCTTTATGAATGTTTATGACTGTTGTCATGAAGTGTCATTCAGTAAATAATGACACTTTTAATGCAAAGTTGCTCTAAAAGTTCCATTGAAAGTCCATTAAAAGTGCCAACTTTGCATGATTTTGTAAATAATGACAATGTAATGCAAGTTGGCATTTAATAGACTTTCAATGCAACTTTTAAAGCAACTTTGCATTAAAAGTGTCATTATTTACTGAATGACACTTCATGACAACAGTCATAAACATTCATAAAGACTTCTTCATGTTTATGACAGATGTTATGCCAGTCTTATGCACACCCCTTCAAATAAAGTGTTACCAGAAATTATTGACTTTAAACAAGCTCATATCTAGGCCTGTCACCATAACAAATTTTGCTGGAGGATAAATCGTCACAGACGTTATTGTGATAAATAATAATATTGTTTTGAGACCATTTTCATGTAATTTAATGGTAAAGACATAATAATGCAAGAACACATTCTCAAAGATCAATAAACTTTAAATTCTATTGAACATTTAACACTGGAACTGGAAGACATTTTAGATATACAAAATGAATTGTATTGAAAACTACAAATGAAATGGATTATGGAGTGCCTGTAAACAAGAATGTCCTTCAGAAAAAGGCTAGTTGAGACAGAAAGACTTTTGTCATTCAGTTTTTGTCAGAGGAGACGAGACAAAACATAAAGTTGAAATTATTGCTCTTTTTTTAAATGATCATGCAATTAATTGATGTATTGCTTATTTCCACAAACCTACTGTATTTTGCTGAAAAGTTACTTATGAATTAGTTTTGTTTAACTTGATGTACTAGGATGTTCCCACTAGAAACTAGACCAAAATAACTTGGTAAAATGTTGTGTTTTTACAGTGAAATTCTTGCCTTGCTGCTTTACTAAAACACCACTAGCAGAAAAGGGACGAAGTTAATTAGAAAATAAAATAAAACAGCAGAGTGGATGAATTAGTGACAAGCTTTCATCAAAGATCTCTGATCAGAAATGCCAGGCAGAGATAAAACCCTCTGCGAGGAGCGAAGTCAATTAGCCTTGCAACAACATTAATCACCTTTGAGCGACAGCTAAGAGATAACGACAAACACTCCTCAAACAAAACTAACCAGAGGAAATGAAAACAAGCCGCTTGATTTGGGCACAGTGGAGCAGACCGCGCGCTCTCACTCCGTTTGGCTGCCCGCTTTTCACAGTCCGGTAAATATAATTAAGAGCGACGGCAGCTTGTCGTGTTAAAAACGACTTGCCAGCAGAGAGTTTATCATCCGCCGTGCGGACCGCGACTTCATCCTGGATGCTCAATTATTCTGCCGAGGGGATGACATGTTCTCCTCCAGAGAGGAGCGCTGATGAACATTAATCAGATGAGTGGATTAACATGTGGAGTGAGAACAGATCCAGACACACCAGGTGGCTTTTTTACTGTTTTTCTTTAGAAGAAAGATTAAAAATGCTGCATTTTGAGTTTTAGTTCTCACTAGACTAACTATGACAGGAGACGTTTAACAGCTACAAAGTAATTGCAGGAAAATGTTAGACTGATGTCAGTAATTGGTGGTTTATCATATAACATGAAGAGGAATTATTACTATTATCATTAGAGTTTCAATGGATCTTCAAAGTCACGTCCATCCTGGACAGATTTCCTAGGTAAAGTAATACAAAAGGGAATGTGAGAGAATTAACTAAAAAATCTAATTAAAAAAAGAAATGGATATGAGTACAAAAATAAAACAGACTTGCACTTAATATTTAGTTTTAAGGTGATGTGATGATTATGACCATATAACTGTATACAGTCTGGTGAAGCCTGTACAGACGGGACCAGACGATTGGCAGTAGGATTTAATAAGCACTGACTTCTTCCTACTCCTTGTTGAACTGGATATGAAAGATTTGTTTTTCATGTTTAAATATTATTCCTATTTGTTTTATGGTTGGATACAGCATGTTGCCAAAGCCAGTTTCTTTAACGATGCGTTTTAGTGACTTACCTTGGCTTGTTGGACAACTGTCGACTCAGCAGTCTTCCAGCGATGGAGGTCTATGTGTAGACTTTCAAAATAAAGCCATTCTTTATTAGTCTTTTGCAATATTATAATTTTTTGAGATTGCGAATGTCATTATGAAAGTATAAATAAATAAAATGTGTGTAATGAATAAATATAGTGAATGATTTGTACATTTTGTATTGAATTAGCAGATTATTTGGCTTTTCCGTGGTATTTTAGCTGAGATGTGTTTGTAAATAGCAGAACAAAGCACACCCATCCTTAACTGGCTCTGTTTTAGTTAAAGCTGTGGTTGCAAAATTTCTAAGTAGCAAAGCGAAGAGCTGCTGAGGCCAGCGATTGGCAAACTAGGGGCCAGACACCCCAGATGGGGGAGCGGCGATGCGGTGCAGCGGCGAGGCGCGTGACCGGGGTCAGAAGCCGTTAAGTTGAGTAAAGCTGCTCCAGGCTGAAACAATAACACAGCAAGAGAGCTTTCAGACCTCCATCGCTGTCTGGTTTCAGGGTACAGACAGCAATGCATAAAAAAACGAAACAAAAAAACAATCAGTCAAACTTGCAGTCAAACTTCCTGTCTTTTTCCTGTTGACGTTACATTTATTTTTAGCTAAATAGGTTTTAATGAAGACTGTTGGCAACATCTCCCTCCTGTCACATTAACACCAGCATTTCTTCCTGCTGCTGCTGATGCTGTGACTCACTTCCCACTGCAGCTGGTGAACACAGCCAACCAGGTAACATCCCCTCCTCCATCCAGCAGCATGAAAACAGAGAGTTGTACCAGAAGGTTGCTCTCTGCTAACCCCGTAGTCCAGTCTGTAGTTTGCTTCCACTCAGCAAAATAACTTGAGGCTTTTTAAAATAAAAAATGTGTGTTTTCTGGTGCCAGAGGTCGGCAGTGGATCAGTAGAGAGAGTTTCTGGAATCGAACCCTGGGCGTCTAATAGCCTCCGACTGTGAGGCAGCAGCTCTACCTCTATGCCACCCACTGCCCCTAACTTGAGTCTTTTATATTTCAGCTGTTCTTTTTTTATGGGGGTGGAATTGCTATCCATAAATACATATTCAATGACAAAACAAGAACTTGGAATTCCTAATCCAAACAGGGTCAAAACTATACGTATAGACCCCAAAATATACATGCTCCACCACTAACATTAAATCAAGTTTTCAAGTTCATTTATATAGCACATTTCAGCAACAAGACTTTACAAAGTGCTTTATTTCATGAAAACATACAAACATCATAAACACATCATACTGTCACCAACTGTGAAACCAGAAACAAACGTGACATTTTGTCAAGTTCCATCATGAAAATCATCAATAACCATCAAATATGTTGATCAGTTATTCTGGGTCAAAAGCAGATCTAATGAGGTGGGGTTTAGCCTTCATTTAAAGGAACTCAGTGTTTTGGCTGTTTTGCATTTTTGTGGAAGTTTGTTCCAGATTTGTGGCACATAGAAGTTGAATGCTGCTTCGTGTTTTTTAATCAGCTGAAGCTGTCTGATTGATTTGGTCTGATTGACCTTGCAGAGACCTTGCAGTACTCTTCAGTAATCAATGCGACTAAAGATAAACACATGTATAAGTTTCTCTAGATCCTGTTACGGCATCATTCCTTTAATCCTAGAAATGTTCTTTAGGTGATAAAAGCCTGACTTTGTAACTGTCGTTATATGACTTTGAAGGTTCAGGTCTGAGTCCATCACCACAAACTGCAATGTTTTCATAGCCATCCTCAACTTCTGGGACAATTTTGTCTCCAGCTGATGACTCTGCTATTTCAGAATTCATTTCAATTTGAACACTTTTTGAGCATTGTCCATACATGTTCAGAACTGCTGAAGTCAGGGCTTCAGCCTCCCATCGTCTCTAACAGCAGCTCTGTTGAAGCTGTTTCAGTCATCTGGCTCACTGATATCCATGTGACATGGGCCTTAATTTTTACATTAAAGAGGCCAAAAGTTTTTTTTTTTTTTTTTTAAAGTTAAACCATCCAAATGTACTTTCTGTCAGTGTTGGTATAAATGTCAATCTTTTTCTTTTCCAAATATGTCTCTTAACTTTAAGTCTAATATACCTGTAATGTATTTGTGAACATTTCAGCGACAAGTATTTCAAACTTCTCTACACGAGAACAACATAGTCCAGTAGCCAATTACAAAACAAGCAATAAACATAATTTTTTTTCAAGATCATCAAACAATATACATCAGATATTTTGATCAATGTTCTAATTTTTTATGAATCAAATGCAGCTCTAAACAGGTGGGTTTTTAGTCTTGATCTAACTGCATAAAAGCTGGATGCTGTATAAATGATGCATTGGTTTGGAAGTGCAAGAAAAATACATAAAATATGGCGATGTAAAAAGTCTGAACTGAACATAGTTGTAGGCCTACCATGATAACAAATTTTCTGTGCATAAAATTGTACCAGAAATTATTGCGATAAACGAATAATTTGAGACCATTTTCAACTAATATAATAACAATGACATAATAATACGAGCACACTAAATAAAAAAACAAAAAATCTTTCATTTCTAAAGAATATTTAACACTTAAACTGGAAAACATTTTAAACAATAAATGAAATTAATTATGAAGTCTCTGTAACCAAAAATGAAAGAAATCAATAGTCATTCAGCTTAGACAGGGAAATCAGGCAAAAGTGGCAGGTAGTGCAGACCAAAATGTTTGCAGCGTTCTTCAAAATGACTTTTCAGTGATATTAAAGGGGAGCATCTCTTTGTCGTGCTCATTTTAATTGATCATGCGATTAACTGATTTATTGCTTATAGTGACAGGCTCACATAGTTTTAGGTAAAACTGAATCAAGTGACAACAAAATGTTGTCTCCTAGAGTCAGACACACCCACTGGACCCTGAAGGCATCAATCTGGCAATAATTCAGAAACATTAAAAAAAAATCTCCCTCCAGTAGGATTTAAATAACTATTAGCTCAGCAGTGAATGAAGCTTAAGAGCAGACTTATGCTTAAATAAATAATTTGAGACTTGCCTGATAATGAAATTTGCCTGTGGCCAATAATGACATATTATCTGACCTCGCAGTACTCTTCATAAATCAGCGAGCCCAATAATTTTACATTTAGATCACTTGGTGCTGAACTAATCAGTAATCTCATTTGAAAGTGGACTGCTGGCAGTTTTTTTTTTGGCGACATGTGAGGTTGCAAGGAGAGGCGCCATGCCCACAGCGCTGCTCACCACATAGAACTTGACAATCCATCCATCCATCCATTTTCTGCCGCTTATCCGGGGTTGGGTCGCGGGGGCAGCAGCCCCAGAAGGGAGGCCCAGACTTCCCTCTCCCAGCCACTTCTTCCAGCTCCTCTGGGGGAATCCCAAGGCGTTCCCAGGCTAGCCGAGAGACATAGTCCCTCCAGCGTGTCCTGGGTCTTCCCGAGGCCTCCTCCGGTGGGACGTGCCCGGAACACCTCACCAGGGAGGCGTCCAGGAGGCATCCTGACCAGGTGCCCGAGCCACCTCAACTGGCTCCTCTCAACGTGGAGGAGCAGCGGCTCTACTCTGAGTCCCTCCCGGATGACCGAGCTTCTCACCCTATCTCTAAGAGAGAGCCCAGCCACCTTGCGGAGAAAACCCATTTTGACCGCATGTATCCGGGATCTTGTTCTTTCGGTCATGACCCAAAGCTCATGACCATAGATGAGGGTGGGAACGTAGATCGACCAGTAAATCGAGAGCTTCGCTTTTTGACTCAGCTCTCTCTTTACCACGACGGACCAGTACAGCGCCCGCTTCACGGCAGACGCTGCCTCAATCCGCCTGTCGATCTCCCGCTCCCTTCTTCTCTCATTCGTGAACAAGACCACCAGATACTTAACTCCTCCACTTGAGGCAGGACGACCCCCTGACCCGGAGAGGCACTCTACCCTTTTCCGGCTCAAGATTTGGAGGCACTGAGCCTCATCCCGGCCGCTTCACACTCGACTGCGAACCGCTCCAGTGAGAGCTGCAGTCACGTTCCGATGAAGCCAACAGGACACATCATCCGCAAAAGCAGAGATGTGATCCTAAGGCCACCAAACGAATCCCTCAACAACTCGTCTGCGCCTAGAAATTCTGTCCATGAAAGTAATGAACAGAATCGGTGACAAAAGGCAGCCTTGGCGGAGTCCAACTATCACCGGAAACGAGCCCGACTTACTGCCGGCAATGCGGACCAAACTCTGACACCGGTCATACAAGGACCTGACAGCCCGTATCAACGAGCCTGGTACCCCATACTCCCGGAGAACCCCCCACAGGGCCCCTCTAAGGAACATGGTCGAACACCTTCTCCAAGTCCACAAAACACATGTAGACTGGTTGGGCGAACTCCCATGCACCCTCCAGGACCCTGCTGAGGGTGTAGAGCTGGTCCAGTGTTCCACGACCAGGACGAAAACCACACTGCTCTTCCTGAATCCAAGGTTCGACTATCCAATGGACCCTCCTCTCCAGGACCCCTGAATAGACCTTACCAGGGAGGCTTAAGAGTGTAACCCCCCTGTAATTGGAGCACACCCTCCGGTCCCCCTTTTTGAACGGGGGGACCACCACCCCAGTTTGCCAATCCAGGGGAACTGCCCCCGATGTCCATGCGATATTGCAGAGTTGCGTGAGCCAACACAACCCTACAACATCCAGAGCCTTAAGGAACTCTGGGCGGATCTCATCCACCCTGCCACCGAGGAGCTTTTTGACCACCTCGGCGACCTCATCCCCAGAGATTGGAGAGCCCAACCCAGAGTCCCCAGGCTCAGCTTCCTCAACAGAAGGCATGTTGGTGGGATTGAGGATGTCTTCGAAGTATTCTGCCCACCGGCCCACAACGTCCCGAGTTGAGGTCAGCAGCAAACCATCTCCACTATAAACAGTGTTGATGCTGCACTGCTTCCCCCTCCTGAGACGCTGGATGTTGGACCAGAATCGCCTCAAAGCCGTACGGAAGTCTTTCTCCATGGCCTCTCACAATACAGAGAACTCGACAATACATAGCATATTGCAGATCCAGGTTAATTGAGGTTAATAAACTCAATTTGGTAGAATATGTATGGATAAATTTGAGGCACTGTGTCACCTGTCTTTGCAGATTAATTAACAAGCTGTCTTCAGGCTTCTTAGTTAAACATAACATTTGCATCCTGGTTGATGTGCTGCAGTAAAATGCATTAGGCTAACAGACAAGAGCTAAAAATAAAAAGCAAGTATCGCTGAAACATTCCCTCTGTACTTTCCAAACATTCACACCCGTTGCATGTTTTTATATTTACAAATAACTTCTATTTTGTTTTTTTAATTATTATTTTAGTAGCTTATAAATGTACATTGAAAAATAATAAGAATAAATAAGAATAGTAATGTACTTTTGTTTTCAGGAACGTTATCACTTATTACAACACATTTTATAGATTAATTACCCTCACATGGACAAAAGACTTTATTTCTGTTAATTATGATCATTATTCCACTTATACTTATTAAAATCATGACATTGAAAATGGGAATATTAAGACCGGTCCTTCCAAGATCCAGACCAAAGCTGAATGTTTGGAACTTGACAAATATTTCAGAAAGTTGCTTTTTGTACACCACAAAATACAAAAATCATCTGACTAGTTGACTTCTGAAGACAAACAGACCATGTTCACACAGCCAACAAATGCAACTCACATTAACTTTTTCATCGCAGACTGAAAGGCCCAATTCTGATCTTTTCACCCCCCAAAAATCAGATTTTTGCCACTTCCATATGTGAAACTAAACCAGATATGTTTCTGACTGTTTCTGATTGTTTTCAAAGCGTCTGCAGTCATTTTTTCTGACTTTTCTGACTTTTAGCTCATTGAAACATTCATCGTAATTCTGCATTAAAAGAAGCCAGATGCGTGAAAATCAGGATGTAAACAATGGCTGAAAATTATGATTATGAAATTATTAAAGAAATCTGTGTCACTGAAGCACATCACGCCACAATCCCACCACACTGAGCTATGACTTCACATCCAAACAGACATCTCTACAGAAGTTGCGGTCAGCGCTCCACAAAATACCAGTGTTAGTTGTGCTTTCTCTTTCTTAGCTTACTTTGTCTTGTTATGATCTTGTGATGGTTCTGTTGCCTCTCACTGCTGAATGAACTTTAAAATGGATCCATAAACAGTGGCGTTCTCCTGTGCATGCGGGCCGCTTTGGTGTCATAAACCGTTCACACAGACACCGCGCTGCAGTCAGGTTTAATTAGTACTAGTAGTATTAACAACCACGGGGGAAAAAAATGGAATTGAGGATCAAGACCTGCTGTGTGAATATAGCGATAGTAAACAGGATTTTATTTAAGTGTATGATGTTAACGGAGGTTAAGTATTTAGATTATTTTTTGTAAAAAAAAAAAAAAAGAAAATATTGATTTTTTTGCATTAATGTTTATTTTAACAAAGTAGGACAAAATATTACAAAGCTCAGGTTTTTGTGCAGCACTGTAAAATATCTTTACATTGTTAAAAACAGTCCCGATTGAAGGAGGCCTGTTTGGGCCTTCATGTAACTCTGGTGGTTACATTTGCTGAGCTCAACGCGCGTCCACCCAAAGTGTTTCTGACCTGCTGCTGCCATCAATTGTCAAAAGAAAATTAGTTCAGTTTAACAGCACTTTGGGTATCAGGACCATGGCGGGAACAGCTCTGTAATGTTCAGAGCTGGTGGGCGTGATGAATGAAAGGTAACCTGATTACCAGCGGAGCTATTAAAATCTCTCATGTGTGACTTGCCTCAGCAGCCATCTCTGCTTAGCAGAGAGGCGGCAGATTGCTGTTTGGCTCATATTAGTGGGTGTGTGTCACTATTGATTTCCATGTGTTTTTTTTCTCCATGTGTTTTGCTCACGCTGGGCTCAGATTTATTATTCATACAGTCGCTGAGGCAGGGAACGGGCCGCAGCGTCGGTCCGCTCCACATTTTACACCCTCCCTCCTTGCTCAAATGTTTCTCTTCACTCTGAGCTACCTGACAGGTTCAAATTGTGTTTTCTCTGTTACATGCTGTCCATATTTCCATCTGAATAATTACAGAGGCGAGGCATTACATACTGCTCACATCGGGTAAGAACTATAGAGAGGATGTTCTGGCATCGGGGAGCATCTAAAGTGCCTGTAGGCAAACAATAAGTGCCAGTCTGTCCATTCGTTTTAATGAGCCTTTTCAGTTTGTGCTTATATTGTTAAAACACTGGCCATCTGAGGGAAATAAAATCCTGCAAATGGTGCAGAACTCTGCTTTAAATGAAGTGGAAACACAAAATGCGGCAAAAGTGCAGGTTCCGCCCAAGCTGTTTTTAAAATGACATCATCGCATCACAAACTCTTCCTCTGTGATTGGATTGGACGGTTGAAGGATTAACTAATTGCTCCTCCCTGACTGATGAACATAGTGAGCCTCAAACCCGTATGCCTGAGAAAAAATCAGAAAGATGGGAAAAAATAAATTTAATAAGAAGAGCAGTCACAACAGGATTAATATTTAACGCACATTGAGACGCCTTCAGTTTCACTTAAATTTATGTAGTTCAGGGGGAGAACGGTAGAAAATGCTTCTAGTCAGTGACTGTGGTTGGGCAAGAGTGATTTAATTAGCTATCAAAAAATATCAATAATTATAATAAATCAATCTATTAACAAAACAAAGTTTGTTAACAACATTATAAATAAAATATGGTCTTTTTGTGAAAACTAACAAGTTGGGGCACCATAATGTCAGGAATCATTAGTGACCAACTCTGCCGTCTTCAGGTGTTTTTCAGTGGATCCCAGGGAGGAGGCGTTAGAGCAGTTTGTGCTCTGGTGTTCCCAGACATATATGGAAACATGCATAGATAAATAAAAATCAACTTCTCTCCAAAATACAAGTAATTTACCTGCTCAACAATATATTACCGTCTTTAGAAAAAATAAAGAATCATTTGTGTCTACCTGAGATTTTTCATTGGAAGATTTTCATTCCATAAACAGTGGTGTCCAAAATAATTTTGCCTTAATTAAAAATAAAAATTCACAGACAATGTTTTAGATATGTTTAAACAGATTTTCTAAGTAGGATTTGAGCTGCCCAGCCGTGACACCACCACCTGATCCGTTTTCCATAAGACCTTCAGTTATTCCCGTGTCTCTGCAGATGTCTCTGTTGGCTCCCAATTTGTCTCACTTCTGATCCTTTTGGAATCCCTGCAGTGAGTCTGGAATATTGGATAAGAGGACAATATGACCTACGGCAACACCAGCGGCTCTCTACAACCCCCAGAATTTTTCATTTGCCTCCACTGAAGGCTCACTTATAAACACCTCAATCACCAGCAGAAAACAAAAAAAAACTTCTCAATATCGTCATTTTTTGCTGTGTGAAGCTGCAGCTGTTAGAAAATCAGTTTCTCTCTTCCAGCTGGAGAACTAGAACAAAAAATTGTTAGAGCGTGTGTTGGCTCTGAGATCAAAGCATATCAGTGTGTTGGAGTGGTGTGACAATACTGGTATGAATACACCTGCAAGATGTTGTGTATTGAGACTTCCAATAAAGGTCAAAATGATGTTTCAAAGTTATTGAGCTCTTTCTTGATGGGCTGTTTTTCTTAACTGCTGTTAATTTTTATTATTGTTATTTTTCAGACTTGGAGAACTTCAAGACTCACAGAAGAAGTTCTGTCTCAGTACGGGAAGGTCAAGGAGTGGTTCTGCTGTGTGGACCTCCCCCTCATTCTGGAGGTAAAATTCTCTGTTTTCATCAGTTAAACAGAAACAACTCATTCCCTCTGAGAAAAAACTCACCTGAACCAACTTGTTTCTATTGAGACATAGGAAATCAAAAGGTCAAGAAGCATTTATATTTATATATGTGCTGTATATCTTTTTCCTGTATCGACAAACATAAGTTTGGTTTTGAAGGTTGTGGGCAAAACGGTGTACATCATAAAAAAGAGCTTTTTTCTGAACTATTTGTGTGATATTTTTACAGTTATTGGCCCTGAAAAGTATTCATACTGTGTTAAAATACATGGTTTCCCCTTAGCAATTCAAGTGAAAACAAATTACAAAACACTATATAAACAGCAGAGATGCACCATGTTGTATATCTTGGCATTGTTCTGATATCAAGTAAAAAGGAGAAATTTTGAATTATTATGTTAAACTCTACAGTAGAATTTGAGTTTATAAGTGTCTATAAAATGCTAACATTTTAACATGAAAAACTGTAAAAGGAAGCAAATTTTTCGTCACAATCTAACGGAACGTTTTCTGAATAGAAGGACCACATATTGACAAAGCCGACCTGTGGAGGGCTGATACACTCCTGCCAACTCCTACAAGCAAATGCTGCAGTATAATTCAGTTGCACAATTATACAACTGTGTTATTGCAGTTTATACTGTTTTTCTATCAGATGTTTTATTTCTGTTAGTGTTAAGAATTAATGTCACATTAAAAGTGGCAAAAGTTCAGAAATGAGTGTTGACTTTCCAGACCTCCTTTAAACATTAAGAAAATTACAACACAGAACAGAAATGACCTCTGAGTTTCTTTTCAGATCTTCTGTTGCTCACTAAAAACACATTTTCCCCCCATTATGTTGTTTTGATCAGGCCTGTCGAGTGTCGCCGTCTGGAGTCTAACGCGTAATTTGCCTTGATTAGAACGGTTTAGCTCATTTTCTGGCAGTGGAATGAAAACGTTTTTCTTCCCTGCAGTATGTATTCATCATTGTTTAGTCCCAAGCTAAAGGCAGACATTGCCTGAATCAAATAATACGATGCAAGGTATTTGCTTTCTCTCCGAGAGATAAATGAGAAGATCAATACCAGTTTGGGTTAGCGCAACATAAAATAACTAGGGAGCAAAGCAGGCTTTGTTTCACATTTAAAGTCTATGAAATATTCAAAGACATTTAGTGTGTGTTGTATCATTTATTCCTTAGTATAAACCTAAATGTTTGATGTAAGCAGGGTGAACTTACAGGAAGAATTATAAAATAAGATGGGAGATATAAATCTTTTACATTTGATCAGGGTTGCTTCAAATAAGAACCTAATATCCATTTAATGTAACATATTGGTTTTAAGTTCTTTCCCAAGATGTTTCATACAGAATAAATCATAGTAGTGTTAAAATCTGTGCAAACATTTACTACTAATCTGGATTTAAGTAAGAATGCTGACCACTGGATCAGCATCAAGAACCTGTGTGTTCAGGGTATTTTCGTCTTTATTAGCATTTAGACATTATATCTGTTTTTTTTTGTTTTTTGTTTTTTTTATGTAATTCTAAGAGAAAGAGTCAACAATGGGTGCAGATTCTTACAGCACAGAGGTTCTTAACCTTTTTTCCCTGGGGCCCATTTACATATTAACCATCTATTGGTTTACCAAACTGACCTGATTTTTGTTCTATATAAAAATCAAATCCATGTGTCGTTTACCATCAAAAACAAAGAATAGAATTACATCATAATGTGATAATCACAAGGAGATTTATTTATTATTTGGATGCAAACTTGCACATAAAATAACTTTCTGAACAGACCAGTTCAGAAAGTTGAACAGATCAAACTGCAACAAGAGTATAATTAAAGACTCTTTTGGGCCTTTAACAATTATACCACGGTGCATTAGAGCCAATGTAAATAGAGAAAAAGGAAGTTAATATTTCTGCCATTATTTTTCTAGAAAAATTCTGAAATTAATCTCAGAATTTCTGTGTTTTTTCAAGAACATTTTTGACTTCGAGTTCATACAATTTTCTAAGGTTTTTGGTGGAAATATACTCCTTTTTCTGTATCTAATATTTGTCGTGCCATCAAGATAACTGAAGACTCAAAAGCCTAGGGAAATGTAATAATTGGCAACATGAAATTATGTGCTCAAAAATAAATACATTAACCCTTTCATGGATGAATTATGATCCTTTTTGTCAGGACTTTTATTTTCAACTTTTTTTATGTGTAATTTATTTTTTATTTTTTAGGTGATCAATTGTAATTTTCTCCAAATACAAAGTTGTTATTTGAAAAATACATCAGTAGTATTATTCTTTAGGGGTTTCTTGATGTCACAATATTTTTTTTACCTGCAAGAGTCATCTACAGTAGAAGGAGGCACAGGGTCGGTTGGCATGCTTTTTTGTATGTTGGCCATATTGGATTTAACAAAAAATAATTTCTTGCATTTGCATCTTATGGCCAGTAGATGATAGTATATTTTATGATGCATTAGTGTCCACTTCAGTGGTCTGTGTGCATTTATAGCAAAAAAATCCACAAGGAGCACAAGAAAATGGCTTTTAAATAGCTGTCCACTGTAGTGACAGATTGCATGAAAGGGTCAAAAGAAATATTTTTTAAATTAAATGTATTGAAAAAAATTATTAAAATTAAAGTGCAAATGAAAATATAGCCTTATAATTTGCTAATTAATTTGAAAACAACTTCAACAGCAAGAACCAGAAGATACCCTCCATATATGTGACAGATAAATAACAGTCACAACAGTTTATCTTTTGACGAGCTACTACTATATTTTTTTATTCTCCTCCTAATGAGAAGCTTGGGCCTCTCAGATACAATCAGATCCAGTCTGAATGCAGTGGAGAAAAGGCTCACTGTCAGAGAGCCTCCAGCAGCTCTGAGCGTTTTGGGATTTGGTGTTTGTTGTACCCGTAATGGAGAATCCTGATTCACTCGGGTCTGTGGATGTGAATGGAAAGAAGAGTTTCTCAGCCCTCAGCACTAGACATTGAAAGGTTTCCGTACATCCGTCTGATGTAGCCTACAGCCGAGCTTGTTCTTCTTCTTTTTAGAGCTTGTTAAACAACTGACTGGCACATTACTGCCACCAAGTTGTGGGAACCTGTATTGTAACTGAGTGCCTGAATTATGACGGCAATATCTCTGGTTTCTGTAAACTTTATCATACCACGGCCCATAGGTAAAAACATCTTGCAGACCTCTAGGGGCCGCCGTGGCAGCCAAAATGTGGATCTCGGTCCTATGGTTTACAATGGCTGGTTTAGCACACATAAAGGCAGAAAAGTATTTTGGTCAATTTTTTTGTACGTTTTTCAGTTTATGAGTTTTTGTTTCCAAATCTCAAGGTAAGTTCTATTCTTCTTTCTTTTCAACGCTAATTTTACGGTTGATATACAAAAGCAGGGAAATATAAAATTCTGGAGCTGATTTCTGAAGGAGTTCCAAACGTGATTTCCACAGCAAAAGTGGCATCGCTACGCCAAGTCATGTGACTGAATACATCCTTTCCATGTAGTTGAACATAATGATCCGCAGACATCATGTTCACAAAATCATAGACAAAGGAAGCTAATACAAAAGGTAATTTTTGTGGAGCATTGACTGCAACTTCTATAGAGAAATCTGTTTGGATGCATAGTCTGAGCCAAGAGTGGCTTCTGCCTGCTTCTGGTGCAGAGTTACATCAATGACATAAAAGTTCAATAAAATCCAACATGACTGTTCAAACTGCAGACTCTTTAAAAACTACTGGATATGTGTCCGACTTCGTACCACATGTGGAAGTGGCACAGATCAGACTTTTTTGCAGATAAAAAGATTTAAAGTCCCGTAAAAATGTCAGATATGTGTCGCATTTCAGCAAAAACTTTGGATTTGAGTTGCACTGCCTGCTGTGTCAATAAAGCCTAAAAACTAATACAACAAATATTATCTACAACAACAGCATATGTCCCTTCCTGGCTTGGTCTCTAGAACTACTTCCTGCTAGAGGTATTTTGATTACATTCTCCAAGCTGATGGCCTCCCAACAGACAGAAGTGTTTCATGGACCGCTCTCCTGCTGTGAAAATGCTGCGTACCTGGAATTGATTGAGTCTTAATTACCTAAATCTAATCCTTTCAGGGTTTACCTGGTGAAAGCTTTAAAAGCCTGAGGGTAACCTGGATCTTTTTTCTTTTAACGCTCTTTGTCTTTGTTTGATGTCTGTACAGTAAAGGTTGCTGCACTGACTGCCTTCAGATCTGCCAATTTGTGCTGAAGTAATCCAATTAGTCTTTGCCTTTTAGGGCCAACAGGGAAATAATGACAACACGTCAGGCGCCCTCAGGCTTGTGAAAAGCCATCTTAAGACAGTTGTCTTCACACTAATAAACAGAGCTGATGCAGGTTGTCAATTACAAGTTTGTTTTAGAGAGTCAGTGTACACATCTTGGATGTAACAGGTCTTCTGGCTAAAGCCGCAAAAGTGCCTCTGTCACTCTTCATGTCAGGTTTTTTCACTTGTTGTAAGCAATAACTTTCATTCTTATTGCTTAAATGTTTGCCTGAGTAAAAATGTGTCTTTTAGTGTATACTAAAAATGTCAGTATACAAGAATGTATCTTTGTTTTTTAACGCATCTAATCGGCCAATCAAAAAAAGAGAAAAAAAAAAACATTAAAAAGAGAGAGATTCGTCGCTCTTAGTCCACACAGGATGGCCAAACTGTTAGCATCCAAAGAGCATCAGCTTATCCAGACGGGTAAAACTGAAATCACTGTTCAAATGAAGAGTTAGGACTTGGCACTTCTCATTTTCCTGGATTGTTGAAAAATGTTCCACCAATGATCTGCTTGTCCAGACAGGTTTAACATGTGACAAAAAAAAGGCTGATTAAAAACGCAAAGCACAGTTGGATGGCCAGATGTTATGCATTTTAAAGGTATGTTTAGCAGAGATTTTAGCAAAACTATTTCAATATCTAAATTCCATGTTAGTTTTCCTTAAACATGCATAAGAATTCTCCAAATTTTTAAAAAATGTTCAAGTTTATCTCTGTATCTTTGCAGATATGTAGCAAACCTGAACCTATGATTATGCTTTAAATGGTTTATCTCTGAGAGGAAAAGGTCAATTATATCTAGTGAGTAAGTAGCAGTTCGTGGTTCCATCTGTAAACTTCAAAATGTTAAGTAAGAAAAAGTGAAGTTGTTAAATTGTCATTGAAAACCAGTCCGTACACAATGTAGTGATAACTGTATGTTTTATCAATCAATTACCAATTATGGTCATCTGTTAATCAGTGTTATTACAGAGTTTTACTACTTTCTAAGCTCTGCAATACATTGTTTGTTTATTTGTTTGTTTTAAGATTTCTTACATAATGACATGAAGTAAAAAAAAACTATAGAAAGAAAGAAATAAAAAAATATATCCAAATGAATAAAATATCATTAGTTTGCAATAGTAGGCATGATGGAGCACAGAGGAGAGGTTGGGGCTCGAACCCCAGTGGCCAACCCTGGAGCAGACAGACAGCCCAAAGGATGGAAGCTGATGTTATAATCACTGATAATAATCATAGTT
This sequence comes from Poecilia reticulata, assembly GCF_904066995.2. Lineage (NCBI taxonomy): Eukaryota > Metazoa > Chordata > Actinopteri > Cyprinodontiformes > Poeciliidae > Poecilia > Poecilia reticulata. Next base: position 30,491,316 of record NC_088834.1, read on the forward strand.
ATAATATTAATAACAGTGCATAAAAATCATAATAATGATAACAATAATGATAACTGTGATAATGATATCAATAATGATCATGATAATAATCAAAAAACAAAACAAAAAATTATAATGAAATAGCAACTGGAATGGCATAAATAGTAAGACACTGCATAAGTGACCAGTTGTGTTCAAAACCCACAAAGCAAATGCTAAAGATGATTCACAACATAAATGATCCTTCAATATATAGGTGACATATTTTGATGAATGATATGATTAGAAGCAGTGTGTTGGTCTGCAGTGAAAGAAGCAGGGCTCCCTCAGTGGGGAAGCTGCTTCATGCTCTGCTTGGGACATAAATTCAGGAAGCAGCTCTGCCATCAATTTTCAATTCTGCTCTTTTTTTTACTGCATGGCTGTTTGGTCCATCAGAAGATATGCAATGGCATGTCAGTGCCTGCAAATAAATTCAATGAAACAAGATAACCAATGAGTTAAAGGCCAAACACAGAGACTGTGCATGCAGGAAGTGGATGAATGTATAAAGTGACTGCCGAGAGGGGAAAATATTATAACAAAATGTGAAGATTGTTTTTTGCCCACTAAATATACTTTTATAGGCATTTGATCTTTTAAAAGAAGGATTTGCCATCTAGAAAAAAGTTTTTTAGTTCTGTGTGACCGAGTGTCTTACATTGTTCTTTAGAAAGGTAACATCAATTCTAATCTTATACATATATAGAAATCATTAGACAGCTTCTGTCTCTTGTGACATTTAGTAAAGCAGTCATGCACCGAAATTAGAATTCACAGATCAGAAAACTGAAAAAAAGTTAGACTTTGGTGTCTAAAACTGTTATATTCTACCTTACAGTATTGCTCCTTTTGTAAAACTCCTTAGACCTAAACGGAGACCGAGCTCAGTGTGGCATCGACTTCCTGACAGTTTGTAAAAACTGTCCCACAGGAAGACACCATTACATTTTAATTAAATTTTCCAAGTGGGTGGAACACCCATGGAAAACCTTTGTACTTCCCCATCCACCGCCATATGGCTACAGACCTCCCTATATAGTAGTGGGAATCTCAGTACGTACTGAAGGCTGTGCTTGGCTTCCACCTGCCAGAGGCCGCTCCCTGAGGACACATTATGCATGGCAGACAGCTGTCCTGCCTGGTGCATGCACCATGAGCCTGTCCATGCAGAAAGACGTGTTCGGTCAGAAGGACAAACTTGCGAGTGGGCGAGATGTTAGTAGGAAGGGCAAGATTTAAAGTGAATGTAGATTGATGGAAATGAGCTAACTTGGTGCCGGGAAACTGCAAATCCATGAAATATGATGCTATGGTTTAGGTTGCTATCACTGTGTTCAGTGAATATATTGGTTAAACTGTTTCCCCTGTGGAGGATGTTTAGCATGTTTGATGCTGCCTGTTGGGTATAGTGCATGTCAGCTGGGATGAAAGAAGCAAATTTAACAAAGCTCTGCTGCTTTAGGAATAGTTGCATTACATTTGCAAGCACCTTCTCATTTTTAAATGTTTTTGTCATGGTCGGGGAAGGCGGAGGTGGGGAAGAACCAAAATGACAATTTATTCTTCAGCAAAACATGAATTGACTAAAAACATTACAGTCACCAACCCAGGAATGAGACAGACAGGAGAATCCTGCAAAGGGCAACAACAAGGGTGGAACTGAAATACATGACAAAATCCTGCAACAGCTAAAATCCCACTGCACTCCATTTCATAAAAAAGGAAGTTGCGCTCAATGTCTTCTTCAGAGGTTTTTGTGTCATTTCCTTCCATGGTTCTTAGTGCAGCGCCACCACAGGCGAGGAGGGGAACAGGTTTTTCAAATATTTTGGTTGGTTTGATACAGAGCAGTGTGAAAGCAAACCACAGCAGCTGAAAATGTAACAATTGTTGCAATTTTGTTCCCAATCAAACCAAGACGGGCTGCACAGTGGCGCAGTTGGTAGAGCTGTTGCCTTGCAGCAAGAAGGTTCTGGGTTCGATTCCCGGCCCCGGTCTTTCTGCATGGAGTTTGTATGTTCTCCCTGTGCACCGGGTACTCCGGTTTCCTCCCACAGTCCAAAAACATGACTGTCAGGTTAATTGGCCTCTCCAAATTTCCCCTAGGTGTGGGTGTGTGTGCATGTGTGTGTGTGTGTGCATGTGTGTGTGTGTGTGCATGTGTGTGTGTCCTGTGTGTCTCTGTGTTGCCCTGTGACAGACTGGCGACCTGTCCAGGGTGACCCCACCTCTCGCCCAGTACGCTAGCTGGAGATGGGCACCAGCAACCCTCCTGACCCCACTGAGGGACAATGGTGTTAGAAAATGGATGGATGGATCAAATCAAGACTACTGGACGGTCAGGTGTGAAAACACCCTTTGATAATGAATCTACATGTCACTGAAATAGAGGCAGCTGGTTGAAAGATGTGATAGTGGCATAAGAGACGTTGCACCATCTTTAATGAAACGACAGACAGTAACAATCAAATCACACCTTTTCACACTTTTTCACATTAGCTGGTTGTGTATGAATGTGTGCAAATGTGTCACATGTTTTCAATATTGGTGTTTGTATCCTCCTTGTTACTCAATCCCATAATGCAGATGTTGTTGGCAACTTCTGGATTGAAATCTAAAACTGAAACATGCACCAATTTGAAAATGTGTGTGAGGTTTTAGTGCTGAGCAGGATTTTAAAACGTAGACCTTCTGAAAATAGAAAAGGTTTTCTCTTAGAGCTTCCTTCGCATAACGGTGACAGTCTGAATTCTCTGAGGACCCATATGGTTGCCCAGGTTTAATCCCGCTGTTTTTTTAATGGCGCTGTGTGTGTCGTTGATTCATTTTTATTTTTTTATTTTTCATCGGGGATTTCTTTGCTTTTAATCTGATTAGCACATGACACATTTCACCGTCTGCATGAGTAATCTCCTTGCACAATCCCATATTCAGTCCCAGCCCCCCTTTCTCATCTGTCTGAGGACTCCAACTCTCTGAAATATTGCCACATGTTACCGTCACACCAGCCTCGCTAACAGATACTGTTCTGCAAACTCCATCATGGCGTTTGAAGTTACCTCGGCCTGACGAGGAACTTCACTGACAACATGACGGCAGTGTGAAATGGGATATTCCTGGAGTGACACGGTGAATTGATCTAATCATGTATGAAAAGGTCACGGAGGAGCGTGAGTGTACACACACACACACACACGCACACACACGCACACACACACACACCCCCTAGAGGGTGTGTGAGTGGCATGCTTCCTAAAGCTCCTGTTAAGCTCCTTAAAGTTTACCGTATGCCCTGCCGATGTGATGAACGTTAGGGCTGTGTGTGTTAGATGTCTGTGTATGAGGGTCATACGTTGACCTGTGCTCCCTGTGCTCCCTGTGCTCCCTGTGCTCCCTGTGCTCCATGTGCATGTGTTTCAGTAGGGTTCCTGTTTACATCCTGCAAGCCTCCATCAGCACCTCCGTCCGCCCCGTTGCTCTGTCCTCGGGCAGCGCGGCTCTGCAGCATAAACACAAATCCCTCAGCGCATGTGGGAGTTTGATCCCAGAGGAAATGCGCCGTCACCTGCTGTGCAAGGGGAAAATAACAATAGTGGAAAAACATGACAGGCTTGTCCACACAGGACTCATTTAACGGTGCAATTTTAGGCTGAGTCCTTAACACTTCAAAGGCAGCATTAAGGTACCTGACAGAAGAGAGCTCAGTCCCTGCTCACTGCACCGACTGATAGATCTTTACATCAAATCAGTTTTTTCTCTGGTTCATTGATCAGCGGTGATAGAAATCTCAGGAATAAAATACATTCTTTAACTTTTTCCACGTTCTTGCATGGTACAAGCACAAGCAATCAATTTGTTTTATTGATGCTTGAGAATACACCATGTAAGATTGTGAAAAAGTTCAACTCTAACGTTTCTTTTTTTCTTAAAGATGTAAGTTGTAGCGTGCTTTTTTATTCAATAAAAATATTTTGTAGATGCAGCTTTTGCTGCAGCAACACCTGCTAGTTTTTTGGGGGTATGAGGTTCTAGTGAAGTAGCCAGGAATTGCTTCTCAGCCGGACCTAACCAAAGAATATATCATATGTTTATGATCTGTAAACAAAATTATTTAAAAAATTAATTTGAACATTTTAATCAAAAACCATATCTCAACAAAAAACAATACATACCTGCACACCCCTACACACACACGCACACACACACACACACATATATATATATATATATATATATATATATATATATATATATATATATATATATATATATATATATATATAAATAAAAATATGATGTGATTGCTGATTGCAATTCAGCCTGTCAGTGAATTACAATCACTGGAGCTGAAGGCAGGGCATGACGACCTGGAAAGCATTGAAATTATGTTTTTGTGTCAAACAAAATTTTATCTCTAGAGACTCTTTTTTTTGTTGTATTTTTAGATTATTTTCCTCAACTCTAGCTGGTATTAGTGCTTGCTTCTTCTGGGCCAACCGAGTGGCTGCTCTGGGAGTCTCCCGGGTTCACGGCCGTTGAGGATTCATTTTCTCCCTGAGCTTTCAGCTCTACCTGTTGAAAGAATGATGCAAGCCCGGAGCCAGCGCTTCAGCTTCTTCACTTAGACATTGCATGGATGTTGCAATCCTGCTCCCACTCCTCCCCTCCACCTCCTCCAGGGAAAAGATGTTACAGTCATCATAACATTCTGATTTCTCAAAGGCACACATCTTGTTTTTATCAGTTTTTAAAGCTACTGTTTGGCATGAGCTTTGTTTGCTTTAATGCTCATGTGATCAGTTTGATTTCAATGTGAAGCTGCTTTTTTCTGCTCTACTTTATAAAGGTTAGTCTTATTTAATATGCTCTGTGTGCTGATTAATATAAGTATTATATTATTTATTTTTATTAAGAATACATTTAGTGTCTTAATACATAAAGGTGAGGCAAAGTGGACTATTTAGTCATCCATCCATCCATTTTCTTACATCCTTGTCCCTCAGTGGGGTCAGGAGGGTTGCTGGTGCCCATCTCCAGCTAACGTTCCAGGCGAGAGGCGGGTCACCCTGGACAGGTCGCCAGTCTGTTGCAGAGCAACATGGAGACACACAGGACACACAACCATACACACACACCCACACCTAGGGGCAATTTGGAGAGGCCAATTAACCTGACAGTCATGTTTTTGGACTGTGGGTGGAAACCGGAGTCTATTTAGTCATATTCGTCCTTTTTCTTTCTAATGCTTGCAGAGCCGCTACTCTGACCCATTCAGACAGGATTAAAAATAACCCGGCGTTGTTGTTTTCCAGTCGTATGGTGAAGCTTTCCTTCTCTCTTTCCAGTGTCCTGCCCTGGCAACTTCACTGTCAGTGCCACGTTTAACGCAGGTTTTCCTTGTTATACAGCAGACTTTATTAAATTAATTCCACAAAAGGCTTTTGTTTTACAAGCTTTAAATGTTATTGGGCCACCAAACTGAAAAAGAGATAAAGATAACAAAGACACACAGTAGAAACACTTTGAAGTGGGAGGAAAGTGAAAAGAAGAATGATAAATGAATAATAATAATAATAATAATAATAATAATAATAATAATAATTTTGTGCAGCTGTTAGCACTGCTGCCTTGCTGCTCCTGAGTTTGAATCCTGGCCTGGAGTCTGGAGTTCTCCCCATGCATGGTTGGGTTCTCTCTGTGTATTCTAGCTTCCTCCCTAGGCTCAAGACATGACTGTTGAGTTAATTGAAAATTTTGAACAGGATGAAAACAGGTTAGCAGCTTTGGTAGTGCACTCATTTTCAGAATATTAAATATTCCAAATATGTTGCTTGCCCAGCCGTTAATTGAAGCAGTTGTTGTTTTTATTTGGTGTTAATAGCTAAATTTGACAACCTGAAAATCTGAACACCTACATAATCAAAATGTACTTTAAATTGCTGCCATCCCCGCAAACCTGAATCCAGATAAGGGAGCAGGCGGATGGATGTTACTTCTCTTTCAGACCAAAAATGTATACAAATCAAAGATATTTTGCAGGTTACCATAACCTTCACACATACTTCACTTTAATATGTTCTCTGTAAATTCTTCTTTTCTAACTGAGAATGCAAGTAATTACATTTTACCCTTCAGTCTGCATGCATTTCGAAAACAGAAATCTTATTTTAGAGCACAAGATTAATTTATTTCACCAGAACTTTTAAAATACGTTCTGGTGAAATAAATCACCAACACACTCTGCACACACCTAGAGTGTGTTGCATTTGCAGAGTTTGTCTAGTGTTTGTGTTGAAAAACGTTACTATTACAGAAATTTGAAGGTTCATGAGCAGCCATTATAATTTGGAAATAATAGCGTGCAAGTCCCAGGGGCAGGGGCAACTCAAATGTGTCAAGTATGGGTGACACAGTAGGTGAATTTATACTTGAAGAGAATATTGTGATTGTTTGTTTTTAATATATCTTTGAAATTGCTGAAACCTTGTGTTTTAATTTTGTTTGTGTCTATTTTGTGATGTATGGTACTTTTCCAATGTACATCAATGTTAAATTGGCTGAGGCGGCTTTTTGAATTTTGTCTTTTGATTGTGTTGATGTCATAATATGTTTCATTATGTATTTTGTTTTGTAATATTTGTAAAAGTATAATTTTCTTACAATGTTTGTGGTGTGGACCCCATGAAGAACAGTCTCCTCTGTGGTAGTAATAAGCAAAGGACACACTGAGTTTAATCTGTCTTTACTGTCAAAAAACACCTAAATAGTGACAGCAGTAACTGTGACCTCCACCTATCAGCACTTACAGTCTGCCACTTTAGGACTTACTGGAAGGCCAGAACCCAGGATGAATGGCTTTGTCACTGCGTGATGTAAATATGTTTTGCTATAATCACCATGTGGAGGTTCACAGAAAGACATTGGATTAAAGCAGCTTTGTCGTTTCTTCTCGTTTGTTCCTCCCAAACATTCAGACTGGGTCTCCCTCATGTCCGTCACTAAAAATCAGAAGCTCAGTTTGTCATTGTCTGCCTTCCTGTGAGCCAGCTGTACTAATGGGTTGCCAGTGTGACCCAGCCGCACTCTTTCAACCACACAATTACTGTGCTTAGCTGTGTACTAATGCTGCTGACCTCTGCTTTCTAATGGGGGGAGACCTTTAAGGGCCACTCAAGACTCAAGTCCCTTGTGGGTGTCTTTTTCCCTTGTACTAATCTTTCCTTCTTTCTTTCTTTCTTTTGTTCTTTCTGTCTCTCCTTCTTTTCTACCTCTTTCTTTCTCTTTTGTGTGTGTACTGTCCCTGTTTCTCCTCCCACCCGAGGCTTTAAGAGTACAGAGCATGTGCATCCTGTCTGGTCCTGTAAAGGAAACAGTGGATCAGAAGATTCTTTGAGCCTGGGGCAAATACAGGAGAACTGCACTCTGCAACACAATATGGAGAGACAAACAGCTTTTTGAGCACGTCTTCTAAAGATGCTGCTGAAGATTCTCACGGAAAAAGATTGGAAGTTCTGATCAGAAAGATCCGTCAGTTTGTGACCAGAATCAAACCATTTTATGCTTTATCGATAATCAGATGGCTTTTTAATCAGTGAATGCATCGTAGTTAAGTGCTAGAACGTTTCCAAATCAACAGCGTGTTGTGTTGTTGAAGTGCAGAGAAAAGAAGACTCAAAGTGTTAACCTGTCAGTGAGGTGTTTAAAGACAAAGTCAGATGAAACCCATGGCGTTGGCCTGCTACTGTTTTAAACTCAGGGCAACAGCTCAGCATATAACAGGAAGCTAAACGTTAGCCGGCAAAGTTGGACTGTTTTACCCTTTTCAATCAAAGTGAAGGTTTTGTCCATAAACCAGATTTGTAACCTTGTGTGCGAAAATATCTGGGAAATTTTGTGATAATTGCTGAGAAAAATAAAGATATCCACTCTTATTGTTTTTTCTATTTTTTGAAAAAATATTGAGACCTTGTTTACCTTTGGTGAGCCTGGTCTCTCTCACACACTGTGTGACGTCACCTCTACCCCTAATATGAATAATTTATGATTGATCAGAAAAACTCCTGTGTAATTGCAGTGTGGATTCACTCCTATTGGTTGGTGTGTTTGCAAAGCCATTTACTCTCCTTGGCTCTGATTGGCTGTAAGCCAAAGACAGCGATAAGGGAGACAGGTTAGCTTCTGCTGCAGTGCAGAAGCTAACTAGTTCATTGACAGGTTTTGGTGAACATTTTACTCTGTTGCCTCTAAATATACCGCAATAAATTTCAGTGTATTAAAAAGTTGACTTTGTAATTGTCAAGTTTCTTCAGATTTCTTTAGCTCAAACTTGAAAAGATTTGCTTGAAAACTCTTTGCTCGCTTGTCTTCGTCCTAGTTTTAAACTCAAATTGATTACATTCAAACAACTTAGATCAATTTATCCACTACTAGACAGATAATTATTTTGTTCCTTCTTCTTCTACTTGCTAACAAAAACAATATGTTTGTTTTTCATGCTGGAAAGAGCTATTGACTGCATGGCTCTTTCCGTAGGGCCTGTGGGACTCATCAGAGGGGACGGCTTTACTGGGAGGAAGAGAAGCAGGACAGTTCATAGAAATGAATCACATTACAGGAAACAGAAACAGGCCTGTGCTGCATGGATGATGTCACTCATGTGACATGTGTAATCGCTGGTTACATTTTTATATTCTAGTTAAGTTGGTTGCATGAATTGTGAGGGCAGAAAGCTGATTACAAGAACTCAGACTGTGATGTTCAAACGGCCATGCTTCCACCACAGATTTCTGTCTGACAGTATGTAGATTTGTTTTTTTGTGATTGAACAAATTATTTCATAATTTTGAAGCAGAAGGAAAATGATGGCTTATTTTCACAGATAAAAATGTAGAAAGTGATTTGTTCACCCTGCTCTCCAGAACTGGATTTACAGTAGGTTTTAACTTTGACTAGGTCTGTCATGATCCGTGTTTCTGTGTGTTTGTTTTTTCTGTGTGATCCTGTTGCCTGTGAGTCCTGTCTATGCGTCTTCCCCACAGTGGCGGAGCAAGAGGGGGGGCCAGGGGGGCCAGTGCCCCCCCTGTCATCTGATTGGCCCCCTCATGGCCCCCCCTGATGATTGACATGTAACAGCACCAGGTTATTCCTGTACATTATTTGGAATCATTCTAAGTCAACCTAATATCTAAAGAAGAAAAACAATAATAAATATATGAAAAGAAAATGTATAAAACTTTATATAAGTCCATGTGATGACATAAATAAGTCCATTTTTATCAGGCGCGATACCAGCCTCCTTTATACTCATAACAACAAGCTGATATTGTTCTCCTTCGTGTTTCAGTTGTGCTGCGCTGTGGTGCAACTCAAAGGCTAAAGCACTTCATACCTGGTGGTGATGGTAAAACACCAATAAGTTATTTATTGATCCTCCACAAAAAAGAGAAAAAAACGAAGAGGGGTCGACAATGTTCGTAGTTTGGAGCAGAGGTGGCGCTGGAGTTTTTTCGTTGTCCGTCAAAGAAAAAAATCATTTTATGTCCAACTTGTGGTCATCGAACGAAACATTTAGTATTTCTCTGCGAGAACGTTTTTGAAATCAGGTAACATTTCACGAAATGACGTGGTTAGAAAACGGCAGAACTCTGATCGTTTCCTGATCCCGCAGCGGGAGAAAAACCCCGCAATTAATCACACGTCTCATGTGTGATTAATTGGAGCGTAACTGTGGAGCATTTATGCGCATTTATTGCCCAGCGCTCTGCGCTTGTTTCTGCCTAACGGATCTGCACTTTAATTTCTTTCCTCTCTCAACAGTCAGCTGCTATTCCTCTACATAAACTACAATAAGTAGATCACATTCTCTTTAGGTTTTCTCTGTGTGCTCCAAACTCATTCAATGTAAACTCATTAGAAGCCTGAGCCACCATCAGACAAATAATTCTGGTCCGACCCGAAATATTTTTACCTGTCAAATTACCTGTCAAAGCAGAGCTTCCTAACCAAGGTGTCCATAACTCATCAACACGCTGTCAGCTCCCGGTCAGAAAGAGCATTTAGTTCATTGTCCATGAGATGATATTCAGAAAGGATCTTTTATTTGATTGATTTTAGTTTCCTCTGCCATGAACTCTTTGCGAAAAGTCTATCATATCTCCATGTGCGCCAGTCAAAGGTGTTAATTATAACATGTCAAATGACAGAGGGGCTTAAAAAATAACCAAATAATCAGTTTGGTTTTATGCAGTTGCTACCGGTCCTGAGCCTCTGTGTTCCGCTCTGCCGTGCTGCCTGTTGTTGGACTGTTTTTGAGCATGTTATCATTAAATTCTTCACTTTCACCAACATCCTGGGTCTACCTGCATCTCTCCTCACCACCAATTCCCACACTTTACGACAAGGTCACTCTAACACATGAATATGTTTTAATCTGAGCCATTTCGCTGTAACTCTGCCTGCTAAATTCTGACGCCACTCCATCTTTGTTTCCATTTTGTGAAGAAGGATGTTGTGCTCAGTCTTCTTCTGAGGTTTTGTGTTGTTCAGTGGTTCTTGGTGTAGCACCACCCCAGGTGAGGAAGGAAACAGGTTTTTCAAAGGGTTTGGTTAATTTGGCACAATGAATTGTGAAAGTGAATCACATCTGAAAATTGAACAAATATTCCAATCTTACAGTCTACCAAACTATGAGGTGTGAAACCACAAAGTGCTTTAACTATAGTCTTCAGCTTCTGTTAAATAACCACCAATGGACATTAATGTGCCCTGCGACAGACAGGCGACCTGTCCAGGGTGACCTCGCCTCTCGTTAGACACCAGCAACCATCCTGACCCCACTAGGGTACAGAAAATGGATGGATGGATGGATGGATGGATGGATGGATGGATGGATGGATGGATGGATGGATGGATGGATGGATGGATGGATGGATGGATGGATGGATGGATGGATGGATGGATGGATGGATGGATGTTAATGTACATCAGCAAAACTTTTCTCTCTGGTGGTTTGAGGAAACAGTCTACCAGGGCTTCATGCATGAGCCACTTATTGGGAACATTATATACTATTCATCCTGAGCTGCTTTTGCTTTGAGTGGTCCTTTCAGGCTAAAGTACTTAAGACTCCCTTTAAGGATTATTGTAATTTATGTTCATGTAAGACCTAAATTGAAAAAGCCATCTCTATAAAAGAAAAGAGGAAAGTTAAGGTTCTCAATCTATGTCAAACCTAACAATGAGGCCTAGATTTTAAAAACATTCAGATTTCTTTTCTAGGTAAATATCGTTTCTAGTTTGTTTTTTTTTCGTTTAGCTTTCTTTCAGTTTTCAGGGGGGGTTCTTTTGTTTGTTCATTTTTTCTACCAAAGTATTTTATAAACATTCTATTATGTGCCACCTTGTGAAAAATAAAGTATATATGTGCTTAACAGAAAAGACTCAACTCATTTATGTGAAAAGCATGACAACTAGCGCGTTGATTGAAGATATGATTATTTTTCACCTATCCTTTTTTTCTTTAAAAATACCTAAGAAAACAAAACAATTGTTCATCTAGAACAGAGAAGCTTGCAGTTTGTCCTTTATGGGTAAGCTAAGGAAGTGTTATCAAATGTTCATGTGAGATGAGTCTAACTCCTAGTGTTAGGTATTATTGGTTACCCACCATTGGTTAAAACGTTTCACTGTGGGACGGGAATGTCCTTAAGAGGTCAATATGTCGATAAAAGTTATGCACACAGTTGAGAATCTGCCTGAAAAAGACATTAGCATTTATTAATGTATGCTTTTTGAGAAGAAATGAAAAACTAAAAGGTATTTTTTTGCAATAATACCAATCAGAAAACATTATTACCTACATCCATTTAATGAAATGTTGTGAAATTCTGAATCAGAATGAGTTTTTATTTTTTCTGCTTACTTTATAAGCAAAATACCTTCATAAAATGCTTCAGTTTTTTTTTTTTACCTTTTTGCTGATCTGTGTCCCTCTATATCAGTTTTAAAGACAGGATTTTTTATATAAAGCTTGAGAAAATTAAATACAGTTTAATGCTACCGATAGCATGTTTCCACTCTTTTTTTTAATCTGACTTGTTGTTCAGCTCCCTAATTATTTGTGGCTCAATTTAAGTACAGAAATTTGTAGAAAAAGTTTCAAAGCTAGCCCTTTGTTTTGAACATCACTAAAATGACGTTAAAAAACAAAGGCTGCTTTCTGTGTAACTATAAAGGCTCTGATGGGTCAACTAACAAACAAGATTAACCCAGCAAAAATGTTATGCATCAATCTAAATGTATTTCCATCATCTGACTGGTTTGTGTTTTCTCTGTCCTCTTCACATTTAAATTTCCTGAAACATGGATAACATCATCAGTGTCCATCCACAGGTGCTCCAGCTTGATGAAGACATTCCCATTTCCAGTCTGGCATAAAGGCTGTTCTGATTTGAGTTTACTGCCTCTCCATCTTTGTCTCCATGCTCCATCTGTGCATTATCACCAATCTGTCTGGGTTTGATCTTAGCTGTGCAAAGAGAAGGGCATGTTTGACTTGCACATCTTGTTCTCTTCCTGAATATTCATTTAGGCATGTCCTTTGAAGTCTTTGTGTGAGCGGAGCAGCTTTATTCATTGTGACTCCTGCAAAGTGATCTTTAACCTAGAGGGGAAGCACGAAGTGGAGCTTGCGGGGGTCTGCGTTTTGTGGAATGTTACCTTTCTTTTCTTTCGTTGGATCAAAAGGGGACGTATTAAAGGATGCTGTTGCTTATTTATTCATCTTAAACATCCACTATTCATCCAAAAAGAGGGCAGCTGTGTTGCCATGGCGGTGACTGTAAAAACCCAAACAACTCGATTCCTTTTCAGGGTTTGTGAGGTGAGGTGTCTTGCCCAAGGACACAACAACTAAAAAATGGAGCAGGGCTTTGAACCAGCAACCCACCAATTACAGGACAGACTCCTACTACTGTAGGAGTCAGATATTTATGTTAATTCTGATACTGACAGCTAATAAAATAATCATATGTTGGTTCTCAGGTGATTTTAAAGGGGAACTATGTAGCAAAATTCACTTTTTGCATGTTTTTGTCCTTTCATTTGCGTCCAAAGTCTGTCTGCAGTCACTTAGATGTGTATAAAATGTGTTAACTTTGAGTTGGAGCTGTGGCCAGCAGCAGCTTATTTACATTGTTCATATTAATAAAAATCTCAGCATGCTCATGCAAATTACCTGATGATGCCTTGTAAGCTTTACATAAAGTACAGTTATTGCAAAGCATTCAGTTACAAAAAAAAAAAAAATATATATATATATATATATATATATATATATATATATATATATATATCTTTGGACCTCCCCCCCAAAAATGGAGCCCTGGGCTACTGCCGTGGTAAACAATTCCTGAAGTGTGAGCCAGAATAAGGTAAAAATAAAAACCTTTTTGATACCAAAATGGAATGTGGAGAGTATGTCTATGTCCTGTACAGTGTTTACCTTTAGTTCCTGGTTTTCATCTGTTTTGTTGAAGAAATGTGCCAAATTCAGCCCCTGTTTTTTAAATAGGCAGCTTCAGTAGCCAGAACTTTCTGGGAATAATCGTCCTTGTGGATGATGATGATAAACTCCAAGCCAGTAGTTTTCATTATTAATGTTTAGGCTACAATATGGCATAACATTTCTACATTAAAATGAGTTTTCCTGGTCTTTTTCTAATTCACAGTGCAACATAAACAGGACTTTATTTATTTATTTTATCAATGGTTGATTATAGTCCACAATTAACTATTAATTGCAAAATAATCATCAAAATAAACTGAAAAAACGTGGCAGAAACATCACCTACCATGTTTAGTGACTCCATATAATAAATTAGCGATTAAAAAGCCAAACGATAATCCATAAATCAGCCTAGAAAGCTGCAGAATTGAAGGTTGAAAATGGATAAAGTGAACAAGTTGCTCATGACTCTCAGGACTCGTCTCCTCCCCACATTGGCGACTCTCTGATCTGCCACCTCCAGCTCAGTCGGTGCAGCTGCTGGTAGCCAAGTGGAGGCGAGCCTCATGAAGGGGTGACTAACGCGGCGAATTCCTGTGTTCACATATGGAGCACGCATGATGCCCGTTTCTAGAAATTGTGGGACTCCAGGTTGTAAAACGAGGTTAGATCTAATTTGAGATGCCATGGCAACCCTCTGCTCTGCAATCAATTCTTAATACCAGTTTTGATTTGCCTCTGAACTTTTTCCGCCGAGCCGATGTCAATGGTTAAATCATAAACCAGCTGCCAGGGAGAGTGACCGCGATGTGTCTTGTATTTTGAATTTTAACACATTTTTCATCCTCTTTGTCCATCTGCTGTCCATTTGTCTCCATAGAAAAACCAACTCAAACTAAATTGGATTATTGACCAGGTTAATGGAGGTGTTAGTGTAGCTCGTACTCATTAATCATTATTGCATAGTAGTTACAGAATATTATCCTTTTATTAAATTCTCTATCAGTGCATAAGGTGTACTTGCAATTATTCTCTTTGTTTTAAAGTGCCTCATTATCTCAAATCAGAAGCGTAATAAACCAGAAAACTGCGTAAACTGAAGTCCTTTGTCTTGATCTGGCTTCTCAAGTATGCAGATATGTTAATTAAAATAAATAGCTTCACACCTTTGCACAGCATTTATAATGTTGAAACGCCTCTCACATCTGGTAAAGTGGGAGCCTGCAGGCCAAAATACAGCCATGGATCACAAAGGCTTTAAAGTGTTAGTTGTCACTCATATTCTCTACTTTTACTACTTTTTATCTATTATTTTATTGCATGAATTAATTTAGCGAGAGAACACTGAAGATAAAATGGAGGTTTGAAAATTTAGCTGGGAAAATAGTTTCTTCTGCCTGAATCTGCCATCTTGTAATGGTGTTATTTATTATACATACATTTTAGTGTTTAAAATACATGTGCACATAACTTCATATTTTTGCCTGATGACATTATTGTTAAGTATATAAATGATCAAACTATGAACAGTTACAACTTAAAGGTCCAATATGGGACTTTTATTGTAAGATTTTTTTTCATATTTGCTGAAATTGTTATATTGTTACAGTTTAATATGAGACAGATAAACTGTTAAAAGGTGGATCTCCTCAACCTCCTTCCTGAGCTGCTATTACTTTTTGAAGAAATGTACCAACCAAAAACAACCAATCAGGGCCAGGAGGAGGGGCTTAGCGCTGTCAGTCAGTTTGTGTATGCGCTGCTAAATGTACTAATGATGAAGAAACAACTTTTGTTTAGGAAAGCCATTTATACACCATCAGCCGAGGCCTTCTAACTAGCCTTAGCATTCACACCCCTCACACAAGTCTGATGGACATCACTAAGACCCTCCTCCTGGTCCTGATTGGTTGTTTTTAGTTGACACTGGGCGAAGACAGAGGAGCTCAATTTTTTTATTATTGATTATCTGTCTCTTCAACAAATATGCAAGACAATCTTTTTTATTTTGTAAAGTTGCATAGTGCAACTTTAAGTCTTATTTGAATCATTTCGTATATTCCTACATTAAACTTACTTTTTTCCAAGAATTTATCATTTTGCTGCTTTTACTTTAACACTCACACTTCTCTTAGTGTTAAACCTATTTCTTGACAGTATTACATTCATACTTATAGACAGAGGAACTTAGAAATAGACTTCATCTATTATGTAAACATATTCATAAATATCAAGCCTCAAAGTTTGCATGCAATTAATATTAACCTTTTCTATAACATATCAGAGCTGTAACTTATGAAATTACTTAAAAAAGAAGAAGTAAATGACTTCCCACCGGGCGATCAAGTGTAATAGCTTATTATTATTAGTGATTATTTACCTGCCCATATCTTACCCTTAGGAAAAATGATACATTCAGGCTTTTTTTTCTCTTTTTTTTAATAAACTTTCAATAATTTGTTTCACAGATAAGAGATAAACAAATACAAATATCTCCAATCAGAACATTAAGAAGACAAGAAACAAAACACAAATTTTACTGTTCATGAGAACAGACAGCCAAGTTATAAAAAAGGAAAGGAAGTCAGTTAGAATTACCAAAATTATTAGTATTTACTAAATGCCACAATAATGAAAGAGAAAGTCAGAGATTTATTTATTTTCCTTCATTATTTAAAGAGACAGTAATTATTCTGTATGTTAAAAAGAATTGACGACCTGATTTGAAGGCTTTAATAAATACATCTCATATATTCTTTTTCTCATTCTTTTTAGCCATTTATTAAATAGAAATAATTTTAATGATTCTAACTGTCCTAAAACACAAGAAATTTAGTCTGATTTAACTTCAGACTATGGAAAAAAAGAGGAATGTGCTTTTTTTGTGTATGTAAACTTCTGGTTTAACTACATACAGTCATTGTATATCAACATAATGCTCTAAGTTGCAAACTCTTGTAGATTTAAAAGAAAATGTTTGTTTATCTTCAGAAATAAACGCACCAAGCATGGATTGTAAACATGACATTTTAAAAGTCATTATTTTTTATGAATCATTAATTATGCTCAAGTGTTTGTAAAACTGTAATCCACCCAAACAACAGACATTTTGCTACTAATACAAATTGTTGCAGAATATGAATAAATGGAGGGAGTCAAAGTAAAACCAGTTTTTTTTGGAACGTCTCCTGTGTTTAATTTTCAGGTCTTCTATGTGTTTTATTTTTCATTTTTACTACCAGCAGACTTTCTGAAGCCTTTTCTCCACTCCAGGAATAGTTGAGCAGTTTTCTTTAATGACCTCTGAGACGCTCCCTTTGTATTTAAGTGAACAAATGTTCTATTCTGCGCCCACAGATCTGATCTTCTCCTGGATCTTCAATGAGTACCCGACGTTTGTGAAGCAGGACAACCGGCGCTTCGTCTCACAGGAGACGGGGAATCTGTACATCGCCAAAATGGAGCCTTCGGATGTTGGAAACTACACCTGTGTGGTGACCAACACTGTCACAAAGACCCGTATCCAGGGCCCGCCCACTCCGCTGGTGCTCCGCAGCGTCGGTAAGAACTGCTGGTTATTAGCGCTATGTGCTGACAGATTAGCAGAAGAATGGTAAAAAGGATGTGGAGTGGATGGAACGCTTAAAAGCTTTATGTACATCTGGCTGGATGTTGCACAGTGCAAATTAGAGCCTTTCATGTTTTTTTATACTGTAGACTGAGTCTGTACTGTTGATCATTTCAAAGCTAAGAGATGAAAAAATGTTTCATCTATAAGCACAGGACTAGGATAAAGTATTCGCCTGCTTAGAGATTTCTTCTGGTCTAACTTTTTGTCATACTTGTTTTCATCTGAAAGCCTGGGAACTTACCAATAAATTTTAGGTGAAAATCTGATGGCTTCTAGCAGAAAAATAAAAACTGGTTGTCATTGGTAGCCTGGCTATTGCTTTCCTGTGCAATTCTGCTCGATTCTCATCTCATCAGTGTTCCATGTGGAATTTCTCCCGTTGACCTTGATTTCTGCAGTAGAATTTCAGCAGGGCCAACTAGTATACAGAAGGAGACGTCAGAAACAATGACATTGATTTTCTGAGCTATTTCAGGATTATGGTCTACCAGTAGTTTAGCACCGGCAGTGTGAACGCAGATTTTCAGTGCTAGTTGGACTCGTTTCCAAATATTGAGCAATTGAAATCAGAGCAGGAAGAAGGTGTAAGACATTTTATTGCTGGCAAATATGTTGTTGGGCTCGGCACTTCTCAGTGGGGGAGTAATGTTTGCAGTACATGCCAATTCCAGTACGCTTCACAGCATAGTTACTTTCACAATGAAGCTAATGTATTACATTCATCACAGCCTAACGTTAGCAACCGGGTAAAAAGTAATCCAATCAATTTTATATATATTAACATATATAGTGGGATAAAATTGATTAAAGGGGGAAGACATGCATCAAAGGTACCGAGATCAGGAGTCACATTGACCATAACCTCTGCATGCGGGGCGTCTGCTCTACCCACTACGCCACATGACAACCTCAGATCCAGTTGTTTAAAACCTCAACAGAGTCTTCGCCTCTAGGAAGCAATTGTTCCTCAGTGGCCGAGGGTCCAGAGCTTCTGTACGAAGCTAAGCATACAACAAGAGGCTGGTTTTACCAGGCTAATCATCGGAGGAAATCAGCACAGAAATGACACAAAGATGAGTGTATCAGAGACAGTCCAGGGCATTTGGACTTTGGGAACTGTATGACTGTAGTTCCCAAAGTTTGGGTCGGGACTCTAATTGGTGTCACGAACCAGTAAGTCTGGGGTCTTAAAAGCCTCATCAGAATTTAACTTACATCCCAAAAATTAAGATGAGACACTATACATAAAGAAATGTTTATATATAAAAAAAATTCCCTTCTCACCCTCCGCGGGTGGTCTGTTTCATCCTCTGAGCTCGGGTCCTCTACCAGAGGTCTGGGAGATTGAGGGTTCTGCAGTATCTTGGCTGTGCCTAGAACTGCACATTTCTGGACTGAGATGTCTGATGTTTTTCCTGGGATCTGTTTGAGCCACTGCTCCAGTTTGGGGGTGACTGCCCCGAGGGCCCCGATGACCATATATATATATATATATATATATATATATATACTGTATATATAAAATATATATAAAAAAAACAAGCCTTGAAAATAATTCAAAGGAACATGTTGGTCATTATGTAGGCTGTTAATACTGATTGCGTTGTCATTGTATCACTTCTTACCTGACTGCAAAAATGTTTGTATGCTCAACCAAAGGTCAGAGTCATGACCTTCGCACATTTTTACTTTGTGGGTCAGAAGTTGGAAAGTTTGGGAACAACTGATCTAGAAACAGAACCAAGAGGATCAAAGATGTTATTCTGACTGCAGAATAACATCTGCAGTCAGATGTTATTCTGCTTCTATGCTTCTATTTTTATTTTTTTTTTAAAGAAAAAAAGAAAACATCACAAGCAAAAGGACCAATAACTGTGCTACTGGGGATTTTATTTAAAACAATAATAATAATAATAATAATAATAATAATAATAATAATAATAATAATAATAATAATAATAATAATAAATTTCAAAATGGACATTGTATTTTACTTTGGACTTTGCTACCATAGCAAAATGTATTAATTTTTTTTTTTTACATCTATCCCAGGAGTATCAATATGTGTGGAGGCTGATGTGTTTTTTCCATCCTAAAACTCTTCCTTCTACTACTTTTCTCTTTCTTCACCTTTATTTTCCTCCAGCAGATGGATCAGCAGATAAATGTCAGCCCTCTCCACCAAAATGGGAGCTGTGGGGTTTGGATATGCGGGTGAGAGGGTGGGCACATTAAACAGGTGTTCCTTACAAAAGGTTATGGTATGAGACAATTACGTTCTCCCTCCACCTGTCTGCTTTAACATGGCTGATGGGACTGTGGTTACATTCCGCTGTGAGACAGTTGTGATAAGGATCTGAATTAGCTTTCACAGTCACTCAGGGAGCCGTCCTGATAACACGCCTCACCAAACCCACAAGATGAAATTGGGGCTGTTTTCTCCATCTCTGCAGCTATTTGTGCAACACTGGCCTTCGCATTACAGCGATGGAGGAAGAAGCTATTGAGGAGTAATCTGGTGCACTCAGCTGACAATCAGCAGAGTTTTGGAGAAATAGCCTGGCACACAATTACAAACATAAATAATATAATTTAGCTGAGCATCACTAAAGGGGAAGAATTCAGGTTTTCTATTTCAAGTCGCCAAACTTTTTAGACTTTGCTTTGTGGAGTCCAAAATAGCACCAACAACATTTTGAAAAAAAAAAAAAAAAAGAAAAACAACAGACATGGACTTCATGAAGTAAAGTCTCAGTGATGGGAAGTTCGACTCTTTCAGCTCCCAAACGGCTCTTCATCTATTATCATCTGCAGCCCCATATATTAACATAACTTGCAATGTTTCATATGATAAATCATTTTTCCTTCCTTTATTTATGTATTTGTTTGGTTATGAAAACACACATTCTAACTTCTGTATAATATTATAATTAAACCTTTAATTAATAAAAAACAAATGAACAAAGCACTGCAACCAAATCTATGAAACAGATCCATAATGTTAATTTATTTTTATATAAATTTTCAACCAGATGTTGCTTCTATTACAGCTGTCAGTTATATTCATGGGTTTTTGTTTATTACTTGAGGGGACGGAGTCACCTGACTGTCCTGTCTGTCCCACTCCAGAGTGGGATTTTCACATAGTGGTATGATCCCATATCTTCATACCTGATTGGTTACAAGGCTGCCATGGTAATCAAAACAAAGTTCTGCTGTGAGCAGAGAGCTTGCACTGAGAGTAAGAGCTGAGCAGTGAAAGGGGAAAAAAAGTGGTTAGACGGTTCTCTCTCTCTCTCTCTCTCTCTCTCTCTCTCTCTCTCTCTCTGTATTTCTCCCTCCTCCTCCTCTCTTGTGTTTTGCTGCTTGTTGTGCTGCTGTGTTTGCTGCCACTCCCTTATAAAGAAGGACGACTCTTTATAAGGGAAATCTTAGTGACCGACCCATCACTTACAGACATACAGTACAGTACCTATAGTTCCTAGGAGGAACTGATGTAAATGTAAAGGAGTCTTTTTCTCCTGAAACAGAATATATTCCTAAACCCTAGAAACCCAATGCAGATATGCAGTAAACTGAAATAATGTGAATTTTTAAATTTCATAGCAAACACTGCAAGTAAATGGTTTAAATGTAACCAGCAACCAACAGGCACATGGTAGAGCACAAATCAAAAATCAAAGACCTGAATTTAATGTTCACTTTTTTCAAGTCATCATGAAACATGTAAAGCTCTAAAGCAACACTTCATTTTATTATTTTTGTAAGCAGAGATTTTTAGCATGCACAGCAGATACAATGTGATCTGCCAGAGATGCTTCACTGACAGCGAATGGGATACTTTGAAGAGTCTGTGGCAGGACTCAGGAGGATTTTATGGCTGTGTTTTGTGGTCTGTAACTGGCTTACAAACCACTTTTGCATCTGGATGCAAGAGCTTAAATTGTCTGAGAAATCTCAAAGTTGTTTTTTTCCTGTTGAACATTTGTGTTACATACGTCAACTGCAGTGCTGTGTTTTGGCCCCTTTTTCTCATTATTTTTAGCATTCTGTGACAGCCCTGTGAGCAGAAAGTGTTACTGCTGCTCATATCGCAGAACGTTGGAAGTCTGAAAAAAAGACACTTCGTCTTTAAATTAAAAGAAACTGAATGTGGAAACAAGTATTTTCAGCACTTTGGGTGCTCCAGAAGAAACCAAAACCAGTTTAGTTTTTGTTTTCTGTGTTTCTCTCAGTTGAAAAGAGAAAAGAATCAGTTCTCCACTAATGTGGTGGATCATTTGCATTTCTCTTTCAGGTGTTATGGGCGAATACGAGCCAAAGATTGAAGTTCAGTTTCCAGAAGTCGTTCATGTTGCCAAAGGATCCACTGTAAAGCTGGAATGCTTCGCTCTTGGAAAGTAAGCAAAGTACACACTGAGCGAGCTCAGCATCATCAAAGGTAGAATGTTAACAAAAGACAGCACTGCTGTGTTGCAGAAACTTTGATTGTATCCCTGTGTGTTTTAAGCTGGCCTACGAAACCAGGTCAACAGAGTGGTCATTCTGTGTGGGTTTAGGGGATTCACTAAAAATATGTTTTTACCACAGTGTGTTGAATCAAACTAGTTAAAAAGGCTGTACACCAACAAAACAAAGTGTTAGAATAAAACCTGTAAAATGACATGTGGTCAGACACATTTAACAGCTGAAATAAACTTCAATGAATTTATCAAATTCCAGGCAATTTTGGAAATAAATGTGTTAAACTAAAATAGCTAAAATCCTATTTTTAAAATCATTTTTGCTCATCTAGTTTCTCCTCCCATGTTACAACTGATTTGTAATTACTCGTAAAAACATTACTCAAATATGAATAAACTTTTTATTCTATTCTAACAAGATGGGAAACAAAACCCTTTCCCTGATAACCACAGCTAAGACGTGCCTTTCACTAGCAGTGACTGCTTCAGGGGAAAAGGCTCGTCTTGCTAGTAAGTTCAACTTTAATATTAGACTGTAGCTGAATTAGTTAGAGGATTGTGTGAAATGAGGTTCTGTGTGAGATTATGTGAAGATATTGACAGTGATAGTTATATTATTTGTAATAGAAATATTAGCTTATTGGAAATTAAATACATCACTGGTGTAGTGGAAGCTAACGTGCTAGTCACGTTAGCTTCCACCGTAGACATTCACCGTATGTTTTAGCTAATTTGAATATACTCAAAATGGCTATGTGGTACACAAACCATGTCAGCAGATGTTCATATGCTGCCACATGGCTGAGCAAAGTCCATTCACAAAATCATAAGGTTCTGATAACACACCACCGGACTCGATACATTTAGCTTCAGTCTAGCCTCGTTTTGATCTTGGTGATGACTGAACTCTCTGTGTTATACGTTCCTTATTGTTCCTTATGTGGCAAGTAATACCTTTTATAAATGCTAACTGACACTTCTGCATAGCTCACAGTTCCCTTTGCAGAGGGTACAAGTCCTTGATAATTGGAAACAGCAACCAATCTGATTGGTCAAATGGTGGGTTCAAACATCTCTTGTTGTTTTGTCTCCAAACTGGACTCTAGGCTGGCATTATAAAGTATGTTTCATGTTAAGGTCATTAGACGGAGAAAAAAAAACATGGAGAGGAAGCCTGGCATTTCAGCAGCTTTCTTCCATGAACAGGAAGCCGACCTTTAGTGTTAGATCTGAATTGCAGACTTTAACACAGAAATCTATATTTAGATCAGTGAGGATGTTGAAAAGTCCAAACTGCATAATGCAAGCTCTTTCAAGGAAGTCATTAAATTTGAATAAGTGAGGGACAGAAACTAATCCTGATATTAATTGGGTTAAACATTTTTACAACTCAGATTGCACTTTAAATGCTTTATCATTTCCATTAGAAGTACAAATTGTTCATTAAACATTTTTACTGCTGGTTTTATCTGTTGACCCTAAAACACCTCAACCCCTATTTTACAGCCCTGCTCCCTCCATCAGCTGGAGGAGAGTGGACGGCGTACCCTTCCCCAGGAAAGTGGACATGAGGAAGGCCAGCGGCGTCCTGGAAATCCCGTACTTCCAACAGGAGGACGCCGGCACGTACGAGTGCGTGGCTGAGAACTCCCGGGGGATGAACACGGTGAAAGGAAAGCTCTCTTTCTACGGTAGGTGACCTGCCGCACATGAATATTTGACCACAATGGAGGTACGTCTTGTCAGACCGGCTCAGACTGAGAGGGCAGAAAAGAAAACCAGACACGACTCTCCTTACAAAACAGGCGGCTGGGATCAGCGCCGGATTGTTTGGCACACAAGAGCAAAGAGGCCGGTTTTAACAGCACATCAAAATGATTAAAGCCTGTCAGCCATGATGCCTCTAATATTTTGATCCAGATTAAAGGAGTGATGCGGATGAGGCTGAGCCCTTGGATGTGACCTTGTTGGTGAGCTTCTCATTGGGTTCCACCAGATGGCATCGTGATTGACGTCCAACTTGACTGAAGAGCAGAGCTGTTAAATGTACTGTACATAGAGTAGGGCCGCATATGTCAGGGACATAATCTGCATAGCAGTAACATCTGGACGAGCAGGAAGAGGATTTGCCGTTGTTGCTGGCGATCCCCCAACTGGAGTCACTGCTACGCAGGTTAGCTTTAGGAGGTCGGCATCGGCACACGCCAGGGATTTTAAAAAGCAAAAATTAAACAAGAAACAATCATCACAATCAGAAAGTGATAAAAAATTTAACCTTGGTTGAGAAATATGTTTATAACAAACAGAAAGAAAACACTGACGTGAGATCCAACAGAACTCTAGAATGTTTCTTCAACCATCAAGCTCCTGGATCAAACTCTAAAAATGATCAAACACACCTGGATGTTTGTTGTGAGGAAAAATTCAGCAAGAGAATCGTAATAATTTATGTTTATATATATATATATATATATATATATATATATATATATATATATACAGTACATCTATACAGTGGGAAAACAAAGCAGCAACTCCTGGTTTCAAGTAAAGAAAACAACTAGCATTTTAGTAGCTGCGAGGAAGCTAATATACTGTATGCTACACGAAAGTTATTACCTGCTTCCTTTTTTATATCCTTGTGAGTTTACTAAGGATAAAAAATATCTTTGTTAATTGGAGTACTTTTCCTTTACTTGTAGAGGGAGGAGTCTGAAAATTTGCAAATAAATCCCCAATGTTTTTCAAACTGCTGTTATGTCCATACTAGCTACATCTCAGCTCACTGGGGAGAATTGACGCTCCCCAGTGAGCATCCGTGAATTCTCATGGTGATTTCCCTGATGAGGAAACTGGAGTTGTTGGTTGTAATAAATACCAGTGATTATTTCATGAGGACACGCCCCCAAATAAACTTGTTTTACTCTACTTCATATTTTGTTATTCCTGACTGTACAGGCTTGTATGTGGCTCCTGAAGTTTATACTAAACAACTATGTCTAATCACAGACAATACATGACTAAATGAGGAAGGCAGTTATCTTTTTAAATAGGGCTAGGATGGTTTTTTCCTTCATAAATGAACTAATCATCTATAAACACAATTTTGTAGCTACTCTGGTTATTTCTGCCTTAAATCTATAAGAAAACAAAATCTGTCGCGCACTTTTCTTACTATCAGTACCTCTGAAGATGGAGAGATGTATGTCTGATGTTCCACTTTTTAATACATGCACCGAAACATTTCCATAGACCTGACTTTTTACAAGCTTAACTGAAAACGATGTGTACACTCTGTGTATCTTCACTACATTATAAAAACCATGTAAACCCAAATATTAAAATTGTTTTCTTTAAAATAAAATATGTTTATTTTGTAGCTGTCAATTGCTGTAGAGTTGTGAAAATGTTTTTACGTTTTTCTGACCTTAAGCCGTTCAAACGTGACAGATAAAATATATTTTGCAACTCTGTGATCATCTGTCAAGAAGAAAGGAATATAACATGCTGTGTCAGCTATCACAAAGTATGTCAATTGGGACATTTCTCAATTTGTCGTTATGTACCTCAGCCTGGATTCTGCCAGCTTCAGCCTTACTAATCCCTCTGAGCCGACCCTCCTCTCATTTCAGATGTCTTTTGTCAGGCCCTGCCGCTCTCTTCCCTGCAGCCAGGTGATAAAAATCTTACTTTGAGCTGCTTTTGAATTAAGCCTTTGAGACATTTGTTAGTAGTGTATGCCAGCGGGATGATCGATAGTAGTGTATCTTGTACACCAAAACATGCTGGAGCAGAGAGAGAGCGTTAGTTTGTGTAAAACAGGAAGACATGCAGATATTATTTTGCGGTGCTGCTGTTCTCATTGGTCAAACATGGACATATGTACCTTTGATGTCACTGGTCATGTTGCAAGAAATAAAGCCCCATAGACTTTACACCTATGTTAAGGAACTGAAGCTAAAACTCATGAACTGATTTTGGACAGTGAGAAAATTAAATGGTGCACAGTGCCTTGCAAAAATATTTACACCCCACACACTTCTTAACCTTCCTGTGGTTGGACAGCGGGGAAGCAGGGCTTGTTGTCCCGTCAGACCATAAATTCCCAAAGCCACACAAAAAATTTGTAAAACTGCACACAAGGTCAAGGTCAAGGTAAAAAGCTTGTTGGGTCCATTGACCCCATCTCTTAAGACCATGGGAGGGTTAAATATTGCTCACCACTAAGTAAAGGTTGAAGACAAAAAATGATTGTCTTCTTGCTTGTTTGCGTTGACGTAACTCAGATGGCTTCCTGGTTGCATTTGCATTGGTGTATTTGCAGGCTTCCTGTCGCATAATCTCACGGTGATTTCCCTAATGAGGCAAATTCCCATCTTTCTTCTGCTTTAGCCTCTTGACGTCTGGCCTGATTGCATGCAGGCTTGGCCTCTTACAGGCTGAGATGGGCTGCCTGCCTTCATTTGGTGAGCGTTGACTGAGAGTCGATATGTGCACAGCAGATGAGGGATGGAGAGAGGCACCCTGACAGTACAGGTTGAAATAGCAATGATGGCAAAGCAGTCCTGAAGGGTGCAGGAAGTGAGGTGGCCCATCTGCCATTCCTTGATACAGAGGTGTGGTAATATGCGATATGGATGTTATTGAGAACCCTACAAAACATCTAGTTCTCAATCCTTGTCAGAGATTGATAAAAGGAAGCCTTAAAAGCTGTCTGTATTTTCTTATCATTGACACACACAAAAAGCTACAGTAAAGGTTGAAGTTGATCTCGTACAACAAAAGCCTCTTCTCTGCAGCAGAATAAATAAAAGAATCCCCTATAGGCCCCTACCTGTAAAAGAAACAGTTTCACTATTTGGACTGATGGCTAAGGCGTAGCCTCCATGCAAGTCAAATGTCAACACTTCAACTAACCTTGTAGAGCCTCCCCATCTGCTAGAGGATTCTCAGAGACCTGCAGCACAAATACTAACAGTTCCTTGAACCAGAATGAATTTAGATGCTGAATCTGTGCCTGACTCCTTTATATAGTATAGTGAAAAAGTGAATAAAGGTAAGGTAAGGTAATTTTATTACCTTACCTTTTCAGCAACAAGGCAATTCAAAGTGCTTTACGTGAATTAAAAGGAAATACAAACAAAATAACAAACCAAAGGAAATAGCAAAAGAAGAAAAAAAAGAGAATCAAATAATATTGATCCAAAGTATATAAACTAGATACTCCTATTCTGTGTTTGTAGATCAGTATAAGTAAGTATCCTCTGGTCTTATCCCTTTTCCGAGTTGGAAGAATAGGAGTCTAAAACGTACTTGCTAAGGTAGTTTTTCTGGATTCTGTTTGTTCTAATCCCTACTAATACTTCTTAATGACACTGCAAGTACACCAGACCAACCTGTTTATGTTTGACTGTTTGCTGGCCTTTTGTCTGTGTAGCTATAACCTTACAAAAACCTACACGCACACACACACACACGCACGCACACACACACCCCACCCCCCCACCCCACACACACACACACACACACATAGTATGTCTATCTTCACAAGGACTTTGCATTTATTTTCTTTTGTTTTTCATTCATTTTTGCAGCCCAACCCTAATCTTACCATTACCATTAGGGTTATGGTACCATACTAACCATTAGGGTTAGTATATAACTAGTATATGAACCATGCTAACCCAGCAGGGAGAGGAGCCCAGGACTTAGGTAAACTGTCCAAAGATCTCCTTGTCCAAGCATGGTCTGAAGGGACCGCCATCACCCAGGAACAAGAACCCAAAATATGGGTAGACTTTATCAAAACTCCCCTGGTGCTGGAGAACCATGGGTAGAACAAAGAACCGAATCATGCTGACCCAGGAATAGGAGCCTAAAACTTTTCCAAATCTAACGAAAATGCAGATTGTCCCCTAAGGACTCTAAAATGCCTCCCGGCTTCTCAAAGCTAATCGGCTAGTTAAAAAGCTAACTTTTTTTCATTTCTACACATTCATCCTATTTTTACAACAAGATGGCTATGAAAGACAACGATCAAGAAAAAACAAGACACGGTTGCCATCGGGTGGAATTTTCAGGTATTGCAAGTTACCCATACAGAATTTTCCCATTCCGACCACATAGACTGCTTGCCAATTTAATCTCATTCGAAAAACAGAAAGCTTGGGTCCTTTCCAGTGTGGAAGACATGCATTTCAATGTTAATTCACTATCCAAATGGGAGAGGGGCCTTAACCTTAACTCAATTCACACCTTAGTCTTAGACCTAACCCCCAACTTAACGCAACACTTCTTCTTATGTGGCTTTGGCCTCATAAGGAACAATCAGTCCCCACAATTTAGTATGTGTTGTAAGTTCTTACAGTGTATCAAATACAAAGCCACATACATACACACACCGTCTATACTTCCTTGTTGAAGCTGTTAAGCTGTACTGACAGATATACGTATAGAGCCAGTGGATTTCTCTCTATGTTTTTCTGCTTCACCCAAAGGCAATATATTGTATAGTGGGAGCTAATTAGTGTAGGCTGTTAGTGAAAAGGCTTGACAAAGGTCAGTCCTTGAGAGTGACATTAGGTGACGTCTGTGGAATGGAAAAGTGCATTTGGACTTTCATTTAATCCTGCCAAAAGCCTTCTGTGATATAGGGTGATAAAGTCTTGACCTGAACATCAAGAAGAATGTAGAAAACAGAACACAAGAGCTTTACAAATCTAGCTTTAAGTACCTTTGTTTCAGTTGAATCATTAACTAGCCTTGGGTTACCTGCATGATACAGGAAGAATCAATTCTCCTCCTGTATAATTATATCATCATTTACTCAGATTCTATTGAACAGAGTAATTTTATGGTACTAGGAGCCACCCTAATGTATATGGAACCAGTATTTTTCACTTTCATTCAGACGTAGCCACTCTTGGAAAATAAAAGCTATTCTGGAGAAAAAACAACAACATTAAAGTGATAAATAAAGACTTAAAGAAAAATAGTAAAAATCGTTGTTTTCTTAGGCTGCGAACACTTATGGAAGTATTCACAATTTGTTTCCTTTTCTTTCTGGTTTCAGTTTGTACATTCAACCTCACTTGTCCACTCATGTATACCTTTAAAAAAAACTTTTGACACTGGTGGCCTTTATTTATCAGT
Organism: Poecilia reticulata; assembly: GCF_904066995.2. Classification (NCBI taxonomy): domain Eukaryota; kingdom Metazoa; phylum Chordata; class Actinopteri; order Cyprinodontiformes; family Poeciliidae; genus Poecilia; species Poecilia reticulata. Next base: position 30,520,087 of record NC_088834.1, read on the forward strand.
AGCTAAACAGGAAGTAGAATAGAGAAAGGAAAAAACATGCAGTAAATGGCATAGGTCGGGGAACTGAACCCAGAACAGCTACTTCGAGGACTGTAGCCTCAACATGTGGTGTGACTGTTCTATTATGGATTCACCAGACACTCAATAATGGATTTGTATGTTCCCATCATCTTACTTTATGTAATATTTTGATTGTTTTTTTAGGGGGGGTTTTTTCGTATTATGTGCAACAGCTTTAAATAAATTTGTTTTGTATGTATTGATGAAAAACTTCCACATAATAAGTCAAATATGGTACAATGAGTCTATTATATAAAATGTCATGAACTCATTCTAAGTCAATACTGTCAATAGTTCATTTCTTGTTTATTATGGTTTCCAAATATCATAAATTTAGTCTTATCTAAATGTTATGATAATTTATTGTTTTTGAACCATTGTTTTAATTCTTTTATTTATGTAGTGACCGTTATTCATTTAGTCGGTTGACTTAGTTATTTTATTTTATTTTTTTTGGTTAGTCGGTTGATGGATGTGTTGCTGATGAATTCTTGGTTAGCTGGCTGATTTGTTGATTTATTGTATGGGTGGTCGGTTGGTTGGCTGACTTGCTGGCTGCTTGGTTAGTTATATGTTTGGTTGCTTTGTTTAATGGTTGGTGAGTTAGTAGCCTTGTTGGTTGACTCATTCATTTTTGATTTTGTGGCTGCTTGTGCTGTTGACTGGTTGGTTAGTCAGTTTATTGGTTTGATAGTGGTCTGGTTGATTGCTTGGTTTGGTGGGTGGCTGATTAGTTATTTGGGCATTCAGTTGTCTTTCTGGATAGATGGTTAGTTGGGTGGGTTACCTGATGGGTTTTTTGTGATGAACCTGATTGGTTCATAGCAAACCTGATTGGTTAGATAGATGGATGGTTGATTGATTGATTAGTTGGATGGATGATGGATGGATGATGGATGCAACCGTCCAACCAACCATGAATGGTTGCATGGATGGTTTATTCAAGAAAAAAACAGCAGGATGTCAGGGGTATTTGTCCATTTCTGAAAACTGCCCACGGTTCAACTGAATAAACTGATCTTGTACTAAATTTTATAAGAGAGTTGCCTTGGTCACATAGTTCAAATTTGACTTTTTACTCCCATTTATTTTTATGACTTGTATGTTAATTGTTGAACAACTTTTTCAAATCAGTAATCCTGTTTACTTTGCCTTTCCATGTTTCCAGCTCCACCTCATCTCATCGAGAAACCCCAAGACGTCCAAAAGTTCATCGATGACTCGCTGGTGTGGGAGTGCAAAGCCACAGGGAAACCGAAACCCTCGTACAGATGGATGAAGAACGGAGAAAACCTGGAATCTACAGAGGTGAGGTCTGCCAAATGTCTCCACGCTCACAAAGTCCAAAACTTAAACATGGGGCACACTAACACCTTTTTACAAATTGCACTCTCAATCTTAGTAGGAAATGAAGAATACCAAACATTCATACTAAGCACACCTTTCTCTGTATTAATTATTGTCATCCACAAATAAAGCATTTATTTCAAAGGTTTTTAACCATGCCCCCTTGTGCTGCGTAGAACAAAGAAACAGGCCAAGTGTTTAAAGGCGCCGTGATGTAGAAGATACACTAATCATCTGCTAAATCTCTTCTTACCAACCTCAGTTATTAATTCTGTGCCACCGCAGATGTGAAAAGCAGGATTTTTTTTCAGACTCAAGGCTTAATTCATTCCTTTGTGCTTCCTGCCCCCTCAGTTTCCCCACAAGAAATTCTCCATCTCATCTTGGCATATGGAAAAGTGTGATTTCTTTATTATTTATATTAGATAATTACATTTGATGTTTTTTCCCTTTTTTCTGAGTACTTTTAAGCTGACTGATTGGACACTGCGTCACAGCTTGCATTTGATAAATAAACTGCCAATATGTTAATTTGCTTCTTTATGCAAAGATGGTGACAAACACACCGGAGGACACAGATCAGTACTTGAGTGTTGTACATGAGGTAGGAACAAACCCGGGTCTGTCACCACATAACCCGAGGCAGCGCTCCACTCAGCGCAGCCTCTTTCACATAAAAAACAGATTTAGTTTACTGTCAGGGGAGCACAATCAACAGTCTGTTTTGCCAACAGCAATGTCTTTTATCAACATCTTTTTATAGTGGTGCAAAAAAAAAATTTCCCTCTTGTTTCTTATAAGGTAGTTTCTTAAAAAGATTTAATATTCTATTACATTTGATGAGATTTATTTTCTTATCTTTATGTGGATGTACTTAGGAATTTATGATGGGATAAATAAATTCAAACTGTAGCGCTCGGAGTAAATGGCTAACCCAGTCACCTGTCTGGGGATGAGGCAGTGCTTGGAGTGTGATTAAAGGTTACATCGACTAACCCTGACGTTTGTGAAGCACATTCCTCCTTAATATAGACATAATAAATGGATATATTCAGAAAGCATGGGTGAATGGATTAATCAGCGAAGGGTGCTGCATTGTTTGAAATGCCACCATTAACCACTGCTGCTTAATGAGTGGAAGAGGGAAAGGTCAGCAGTGTGAGGAGCAGTGGTGGGGGGGCACTGGTTGTTAGTTATTACTGGGAATCGATTGAGGTCTTTTTTGAGTTGCTTCTTCACTAAACTGTATTTCTGCTGATAGTTTTCTGCCTGGGAAGAAGCAGCCGCCCTGTAAGAGGGAACGATCGGCCATTTTGATGGTTGTCCTGAATGTGCTGTATTTGTGTTAAGGTACAAGACATCCTAGGGAGGCAAAGAAAGCCTTGTGACTGTGCAGACAAAACATGCTTTTTGTCTGCGCAGCTGCTGATTTCAGATTTTTAGCCCAGCTGAACCACAGAATTCATCTCTGGAACTTTGACTACACTTTTATAGGGGATGATAATGAGGCAATATGTACAATCTTTAAAACAAAGAAGAAATAATAAGTCAAATGTATTCTTGTTTTCCCTTAGAGACAGTCTAACTGTCAAAAGTACTTATAATACATTGATACCTATAGAGCATTCCTGTCCCAGTCCACACGCACAATCGACGCTATCTCAGTAGTCAGACCTGTTTGCAGATGTATGTGGAGAGTCCCAGTCTTGGACTCCCCAAAATGTTTTTCATTTTCTTCCTTCTCTTCGTTCTCTTTTAGAAAATACTAAAAGGTTTGTGCGCTTTGTATTTTTTAAATTCACCGCTGGCTGTCATTTTCTGACAGTAACTGCGTTGTCACGGGGCGCCTTTCACTTAAAGCTGCAGCACGTAACTTTCATAAAAATATTTTGACATATTTGTTGAGACTGTCACCATGTGATGACAGCATAGTATGAGAAAGATAAAATGTGAAAAAATGTAGCTCCTTCCTTCTCCCAATGCTAACTAGAAGCAACCATTGAGAGCCAGGAGTTGGGTGTTAGCGTTGAAAATCATGCCCGTGTGCATGCCGCTTAGCCCCTCATCATTGCACTCTTCTACAATATAGCTTCTCTCAGTCAGCATAGTCTGCAGTGAATACTAATTTAGCAGCAAGTACATGAAAATGATTGTCAGTGCCAAGACCCTCCTCCTGGCTCTGATTGGCTGTTTTCGGTCAGGAGCGTAGCATTTCTTGAGATCGATCTTTTCACATATGATCTGTCTCATTTTATACTGTCATGACATGGTGATAGTTTTAACAAATATGTCAAATATGCAGCTTTAAGGGGGGGAGTAGCACAAGTTTCATTTCAAAGCTGAATTTCTTGGGACACCATATGCTGCTGGTGTGCGCTGCCTTTTACACAGCCTGGCATACACAGGGTTCACAGTATCTGGAAGCAATTGATATGAAAATGGAAATCAGCGTATTACCGCATAATGTGAGGAATTTATCACAAGTATGAGGCAGCTGTAGAATGTGATTGACCTGGGGTCCAGGTAGGTGATGGAGCACCAATGTTCCGATAACAGCGACTAATGTATCCACGTGGTATCATCAGTGTTTTTTATCTTTGCTTTTTTGAATGAGTGACTAAGTGATTACATCATTGCTACACTGATGATACCACCATCGATCCCATGCAAGTGGAGTCATATACATAACCATTACTTTCCCTAATTATGCTGAAGTTGGAGCGTTTCTCCTGCAGGCTCAGGGCTGTAATACACCCGGCTCCGGAGACCTCATGACACAGAATTTGATCAGTATTCACAGCGAAACTAAACATCCACACATCAACAAACTATACTGTAAATCAGAGCAGATACTTCAGTCCTGGTGTGACTTTTCAATACACAGTCATATTTAAAAATTAGAATATGTGTTCCCTAACCTATTTCATTTTTTTCACTTTGTGAATAAAATTGGTGAAATAAATTAACTTTATTAATATATAAACTTTATTTGTAAATAGATTTACAAAGTTAATTTATTTATAGTCAATAACTTTAAATATTATTCAATAGTATAGCATAGATTATGGCATGAGCTGTCTGTGGGGATGCTTTTATTGCATTAACCATCGCCAACAATTAACAATTTTCAGACAAATTCATTTCTTATTCCTCTTCTTTTTTCTCAGCTTTTGAGTGAGAATGCTTCAGTTTCCAGTCTGGGGATCTGCCATCGTGGTTCTTTTTATGACCCACCGGGTGAAAAACTAATGCTTTATCTGAATGTTCCTTTTCTTCCGGCTGTTTCCGTCTGAAGGACTTCAATCTCTTGATTTATTGTCAATGGCCTCAGGATTAGGACGGCTATGCAATTAAAAGAAAACTCTACCGAGAAAGAAGATTTAGTTCCTATAGAGGATGGATGACTTACTGTAGTGGACTACTTGAACTGGGGGTTTCCCTTATAGACATCTCAAGTAAAAGTTTCAGATTTTAGGTAGTGAGTTATCCCATTAAAGGCAGGTTAACTGCTGTAGTTAAGGGGAGATGGTTAAAATTCCCTGACTTGCTTGTTAATCGGTGCTGTATCAAAGTAAGTAGGCTCAGTTTAAAGGTTTTGTTCCTCTCACTGCAAGCCACCTGGGAGCTTTGTTCATGTCTGCTGCTGTGCTTGCTTTTCAGTCGAGCGCATATGGTAAATTAATCAAAGATCTTTGGAAACAATAAGCAGATTTATCTTGCAGTTCTGCTCTGGTGAATAATAATAGTTTGCAGCTCTGTAGTAGCATTTTCCTTTTCTTATGTTTTGAAGATTAAACTCCGGAGATTAAGATTCATTTTGACTGATTCAGTTGTTGCTTTCTGTTACTTTTATATTTCCATATTTAAGAAAGGCAGTGAAGAGATTTCAGTTTTTTCTTAAACTCTTGGGTATTGCCTATCAATTTGAAAAAGAATACATGTTGAGTTTTACACTTATTAAGAAAGAGACAGAGAGAGAAGTTTTAGAAATTAAAGGGGCAGGGACATTACATTATATTATCAAAACATACCTGGAGTATTGCCTTGATTCTTTTGTGCATGTTTGATTAATCTTTTAATATCCATGACAGCCATTCAGCTGTTCAAAAATGCCTGGTTGGACTTAGTGCTGGCTTTGAGGATGCAGCTCCTCCTCATAGTTACAGATTCCAAGTTTCCACCTCACAGAACAACTCTTCCCCACTCAGCTCCTTCAGACTAACCAGCAGCAATTAGCAAACACCTGGTGGAACTGCTGAGGTCATTATAGGAGCTACTTCTCAGAACAATGCTGGTAAAAGTGTTATGAAAGGGACTTCAATCCCTCTTGCTTAAAAAAGGAGCCATGTTGTGACAACTTCCTAAAGGCGGAGTTTCAGAACGAGTAGGAGTTTTTAAAGAGACAGAGGCCCAATTTCAAGGTGTTAAATAATTTTCTCAAGACATATTTAATATATATAGCATTTTCATAACTGCAGTTAAGATAGTTACTGGATTGTGCCATAAAATGGCACTATGTGTCTGAAAGCCTTTTACATTATGGGATAAAAATATCATCTTTTTTCTTGTGGTTTTGTGTCTAAAAAAAGAAAAATCTGCCACATATTCACTCTTATGCTCTAAAAATGGGTCAAACATGGATTGTGGACTCTTCCAATAAAGGTCAAGAACAGTGTGTAACAAACATAAATAATGAGTACATACCACTACAACAGTCCAGCAGCAATCAGATGCAATATTTTCAAATATCAACACTAGAAATTCATTTATATATCTATATATAATTTAACATTGTGCATTTTTTTATCAACCAAATCAGTTCAGTGTTCAGTTCACATGACATGGCCAATCACTTTTGCATTGCAGAAGGGGTGCAGATGGTCCCCCCAGGTCCCAGAGCCAAAAACTGCTGATTTTAGAGGAATGTCATGGCTAATTAATAGCAGCTGTAAATGGGAGTGCTTCGCTCCTGCACAGACTGATACCCGCCACCATTTGCCTGGCTCGCCAGAAGGGATGCTTGCCCCTGCACATCCAGAGCTGCTGAGCATTATGGAAATTTCCGGCACAACCTGCTCAAATGCAGGATTAGTTTGTGATCTCTCAGTGAGGACAGCCTCCGTTTTCATGTGACAGCGCCTTAATCCTCCCTTCCCTTTGCGTCTGGAGTTCAAATGGGCTCTAATGACACTGAAGGTGAGTCGGAGGAAAACACGGGAGATGGAGGGCATGGAAAGCCGAAACCTCACACAGCTGCAGAGACGGAAGACAGGCCCTAAAACATTTACTGCTTGTACTAAGGAGGGATAGAAGAACTTGCGATAAGACCAACATTTTACTGAACTGAGCCAAAAAACAGATACAGTCAAATATTGGTATCATAACGCAGGTTTGCCATCTCAAAGACAAATAAGCTTCGCACTTGAACTTGAAGATATTTTAACAACCAAAAACAATAAGGAGAAAGGAGGTGAAAACCACACAAAGCCACAACTTTACACAAAATTAATCATTAAATATTTGTAAACAAAATTGCAGTTCAAAACATTTTTAACCATCAAAATGGAAACTATTGAGCTCATTTTAGCCATTAGCTTAACCTGAGCCAATGATTCAGTGCGCTGCATCTTAGCACAAATTTGTAGGATCAGCAAGATGCTAAGTTTATACCAACGGAACAACTAAATCTGTTATAATCTGGTATTGCAGGAACTCGGTTTCTTACTGACAGGCATTTATCTCAATAAGCAGAAAGACTTTGTTGGAGATTAAATTCTCAGCTGACCAAGTGATCCAGCCCAGTTTTTGGTTCATCGTGCTCCGCAGCCGTTAAACACATTTTAATTTGATGCCTCAACGATGAGCTTGATTTCCCCTGCAGGGGACTGAATCTGATAGTCCAAACAGATGAAGAGAAGCTCAGAGCATTACCAGGTACACATCACTTAGTATGTAAAGGGCATACCTACGGGATCTGCAAAGCAATTTTCCGATGTTATGATATTCCTTCCCCTCTTATCCCCTCCTTCTGCTGAAGGGGAAACAGGCCCTGTGGTGCAGCAGGGTGTGTGTGTGTGTGTGTGTGTGTGGGGGGGGGGGGTGATATAAATAGGGCATGGTTTTATTTCTCTCTCATAAACATGTAGATTGATTAGGGTCATTTTCTGCTAGCCTGCTTCCATCCACCCAAGCCTTTCCCTCCATTAGTGATGAAAACCTAGATTTATTGCCACGTCTGTCACTTCTGCACCATATTTCACAGGCCCGCCGCGTGGCTGTTTCTATGTAGATGAGCACTGGGGGAAAAAGGCATATTAAAGGTGTGTGTCTTTGTGTCCACAGGAGCGCGTACAGGTTGCCAATGGGATTCTGTCAATCAGTCGGCTAACCCTGTCCGACACCGGAATGTACCAGTGTGTGGCTGGGAATAAGCACGGCGAGGTGTACTCCAACGCAGAGCTCCGAGTCATAGGTGAGGCTCAGCGTCTTTGTGGCCTAGAGAGAAACAAGCTATGATACGGGGAACAACTGTGATAGTTATAATGTGTAATATTTTTTTTTAAAAAGTAAACAAAATAATCTATAAAATGTATTTATCGATTACATTTATTTTATGCAGACAGAACAAGCAACCAAATGAAAGTAGCTGCGTTTCCATTTCAAATGTTCGCAAATCTTCGTTGATATGCTGCTAATATAAAAAAAACACAATTTCACAATTGAAAGAATAAGTTAGGTTAAAATCATATGTGAATACGCTTGTTCACATGTTAAGTCATTAAAAATCATTTCAGCGACGGATGTAAACAGTACACGAGATATATTATATTCATAATTCATTCATGGCATTAGTATTCATAATCCATCAGCCAAGCAGAGGAGATGTCAGCATTTTATTGAGGAGTTGGAACGACAAGCCCCGCCTACTTGGGCCTATTTGTGGCATTTTGGGGAAATTGTAGTTGACAATTTTATGGATTCAACATGTTTCAATAACATAATTTTTATGAACTGTGTGATGCTGTGAGAGTTCAGGTGGAGCCAGCTGCACATTGTCCAGAAAAAACAGAACAAACCATCATCCTCCCACCACTTCCTGTCATCTCCTTCAGCATTTTCACCAGTAGTAACATTTGGTTGTTGATCATGACTCATGTGATTCGACAAAAGTTTTTCCATTGCAGTTTTGCAAACTATAACTATTTTGATATGACCAAAAAAACCATCTCATTCAAACTCAAAACCTTTTATTGAAAAACGTGAGTCTGAGCAAATTTATCTTTGTAATTTCAATTTGTGCAATTTTGTGGTTAATGAAGCACAGCTAGTGTATGGCCGTCCTGCTGCAATGAAAAAAAAAATATTCTAGACATCTTCATCAAACTTTCCCTCGTCTATAATGCAGTTTGATTTGTCTCCCTCCCTGTACGCCTTTTGACCACTAATTGAAAAGCATTAATTATAAGATGAATGTGTCTGACTGACGGTGATCATCAGATTTGTTCTGCTGAGAAGTCTTGACCCATCTGCCTTGTCAAGATTTTCAGTCTTCAATCTCAGTCTCTGTTCCTCCTTCAGACTTCAACATCCAGATGATGTTCATGCAAAACTCTCTGGTCAAAGGAAACAACTACTGAGTGGTTTGAGATGGTAGCGTAGCTACAAATCAGACTTAAAACAAAGGGGGAGAATCACATGCTGTCTGACAGAGAATAATACTAATAAACCAACATCAAACTCCACATCAGATGTCTGATTGCTAATTATGCAATCTCATCTCTTTGAATTACCCATGGTGGGAAATTCTGCTTCTTAATGAGCTCATTTTGAAAAAAAAAAAAAAACAGCCCGCAGTGTGACGTGTTTAACAGGAGATAAGTGGTCAGAGATAAATTAGACAAAAGAAAGTCTTCAAAGAGATGGTTTAACAGATGATTGTTGCAATTCTCTTCTATCAGCTGTTGCCCCAGATTTTTCTCACAATCAACTGAAGAGTCAGATGCTGGTGAAAGTGGGAGGAGACATCCTCATCGAGTGCAAGCCCAAGATGTCTCCTTGGGGCGTGATCTCATGGCGGAAGGGCAGCGAACCCCTGGAGGGGAGCAGCAGGTAAAACAACGTTTCACGCGGTTTGGTCGCTTCTGTCTCTCTGCCAGAACTGCTGGAGATTTCCCCTCATATGTGGTCATTACCATTAGTAAGGTCGAGATTCTTGAAGTACTCTTCAAGAATCTCAGCCAGGCAACAACAAATTGTGTGGATCTGTGTTTGAACAAAATGAAGATGGCCTAACAGATGAACATGAAGCTGCTTAGGGTTGCAAAGTGGAAGGAAAGCATTTCTATCCATTCTGTTCAACCCCTCAAGTTACCTTGTAGAACAACTTTTCTCCATGATTACAGATACAACTCTTTAACATCAGTTCTCAGGTAACTCCACAGATTCTCAGTTGGATATAAATCTGGACTGGGTTGGTCTAACTCTTCAAGATGCTTTGATTGAAACTGTTCTGTAGAGTTTGGCTGATGGTCCATCTTGAAGGTAAAGCTGCAGTTTTAAGTCTTTTGCTGCTTCTAACAGAATTTCCACCAGGAAGTGTCCATCTTGCTATCAGACACCATCAGTTTCTCCTGTCTCCTATAAAGAAATGCATCCTCTACAGGAAAATGTTGCTGCCTCCATGTTTTACTGAGGGAATGATAAGTTTAGGTTCAATGTTAGTTTTTTGCTGCTACATGGCTTATGACTTCTTATGCCTTTGTTTCAACACTTTCCAACTCTTCCATAAAAGTTAGATTGGTGTGGTGCACAGCTGATACTTGTCTAGTGAAAAGAGTGACATACCTGAGCTGTAGATCTGTGCAGCTCCTCCAGGCTTAAGGCATCCATACTTGGGCATCCATTGTGTGGAAGTTGGTGTGTAGTCAAAGTGGGTTCAAAGTGGGTAACTGACAGACGTCTATGCATAGGTACATTTTTACGATCATGCACTCAGTATGGGAACTGTGTTCACATCCAGCTGTTTTGTATGTGACACAGACCTGATGAGGGCGAGTCGGTACAATCAACCAGACTGCCACTTTGCACCAATAACAGTTGTGCAGTAGAGAAGAAACGGTGCTAGATGACCAATTAACTAAACAAACTTGCATGTTTCCATTAGTACTGTGAGAATGAAAGAAATTTGCCATGAGAAATGTAGGAAATCGGTACTTTCACCTATGAAATCTCAACCGTCTGTGGTTCAAACACTCACTGCTCATCCCCCTTGCTCAAAGAATATATACAGTATGTCCTTGTATGTACCAAGGGCCTCTTGATTTATTTTCAGATTAAAGGCTCTCTCATACTCAGGTCTACTTCCCCATGGAGGTCTGTGTGTATTCAAGGTAGAATCAATGAGTACTCAAAGCAGATGTCCACCAGACATGCCTGTGCATAGGCCAATCTTTATGACCATGTACTCAGTGTTGCACAGTAAGCTTGTTTGCAGGAACAGTGTTCACATCAAACTACTTAGTATGCCACACCGAGGTGATAAGGTTATTAGTTGGAACCATCTTGAGGACAAAATGTAGGAAATCAGTTTACTCAACAATAAAATCTCAGCCATCCATGGATAGTGAGAGCCTTATTGCTGTGCATGTCCATTTGATGAGTTTAGCCTAACATACTTTTCGTATGTTAGGATGTTGTGTTGAACAGTGCAGAGAGATGTTCAAACATAATACATTTGCTGGTCTTCGCAGTGTTGTTTGTTCATGGTTTCCTCTAACAACAAAACTTTGAAATTCAGTCCCAATCTCTAGGAATTAGGTGACTTCTGAATGTGATTATTTGCACTGTATTTTATTGAGGGGTATCAAATACTAATAGTTTATACTATTTATTGTTTTCTCCACTACCTGAAGACCCTGAATTTCTTTGTTTGAAACCATTCCAGTGTAAGCTGCAGGTCAAATCCTGACAAGGATTTCATATTTACTTTATTCTGAAAATGTAAACATGCCATCCTGACCCAAATACCTTAGTTTCTCAGTACTGCCTGGAAATACTGTCAATAAAAACTATAAAACAGAACGAGTTGAAAATGTCAGTAATGGTGGAGCCAAAGTTGGAATGAATGTCTGGTAGCTGTTCATGGATCATATAACTGGTATGAAGGGAACAGTGTTACTAATACATCACTATCACTTTCTACACACACTACACAGAACGCCGTCAAATGTCACACTTGTAGACTAATTGGACAAACTGTCACACATTCACCTGTATCACTGCAAAGAAGAAAAGTGCTGACCTGGAGTTCTATGACCACAATGAGAGAGCAATGCAGTGTTCCCTCTCAGTCTGGACCAGTTCATTTTCTGTTGCACTCACAAAAGAGAAGCAATGTTAATCAAAGGTTACTGATGTGCAATCAATACAACAGTCCTGTTCTGATCTCCACTAGGACTTTTCTGTGTGTAGTTTTATGTTTTCTCCTTACATGCATGAGTTTCCTGACCACACTGTAGCTGCAGCTTTTTACTGCTTTGGACGGGCAGAGAAAACAAAGGGATAGAAATACAAAGTTTGTAAAATTAACTACATAAGGTGAGGGTTTTGCCAATAGAGAAGTTAATGTAGCAAAGTTATGAATGGGCTCTTTACCAGCTGGTATGATGCTATAATTGAAACCAGAAGTTTACATACACTGAATAAAAAGATGCATGCACCTTTTTTCTGTCTGAAGTTAAATCAGAGTTAAGGCTTGTTTTAGGTAAGTTAGAAAATAAGTTCTGCCTACTAAATACCATAATAATGAGAGAACATGTGAGAGATGTATTTATTAATATCTTAAAAATCAGAAGTTTATAGGTGGTCTAATAAATTAAGCCAGTTACTTTCCTGTTTTTACAAGTTCTCTTAGAAGGAAGAGTCCCTTTAATATTACCACATTACCTTCTCAGTAAACTGTTTTGTGTTTTATACAATCATTCTAGATCTTAAAATTCCAATATTGCGATGACAGAGATATGAATTACTTTGCTGAGTTATTTTGATATAAGTTTCCAAACCAGGATTTGAAGGTAAGTTAGAGATACTGTGCAGGTGTTTTAAATTCATATACCCAAGGTACATTTCAAAATGATTTAGTGAAATGTAACACAAGATATATTACAAAATCAATAGGAGGCTGAAATGCCAACGCAGCCAGGGAACAACAAAGCAATATTTTTTTATCTTTTTCATCGCTACAGAAAAGCTGTGCACCAGTGACCACCGTGTTGTTGGTTTAGCAAGCAGAGTTCTTTAATAGGAATAGTTTTGAATTTGTAATATGGCACCTTTTTTGAATTGCTGTGTAATGCCTAAACTTAACTTGTGGGGTGTTTTCAAAGAGTCTAGCAGTGCATTTTGAAATGCAGGGAAATTCTTCATTCTATCTCCAGAGGGATTCCAATGCTCTCCTCACATGCGGTAGCAGCCGGCTGAGAGGAAGAGAACAGCGTGAGGCCTAACTGAGTAATGGATAATGGGATCCACTGTGTTTTATCAGCAGCTCTTTGGTGGGGGCCAAACAGACCAGCTGCTGAGTAAATTCAAAGTGCTAATCAAGTAGTTTTCACCTCAGTGGGGAGGGTGGAGGCTCCAGAAATCAAATGAGTCCACTCCTGACACGCTGCCAAGCTTCAGAGGAGCAGAGGGCGATCCCACAGTCCGACCTTGCGTGACCTCGGCGATGTGATTGTCTGCTTCACGTAACGTTGGAGCGTGTCTGCCTGGGTGAAGTGTGAAGTCTGGCCCTGAAGCATCACTGCTGGCAGGGGGGGGTCACCCAGTGGGTGTCAGCACCCGAGCGCGGCTTCGTTCCGACAGCAGGGCTGTGTGCTCAGCGTCTTGCCAAGGTTTTGCATATACACAAAGCAGTGTTGTTGCTTGTCAAACAAAAGTGGAAGGGGGATTTGCATAGTGGTTTCGCTCCTGGTGCCCTTCAGTTGCCCTGTGCCACTTCAATCACGCTGCACTCAGACCTTTTTGAATCTGTTGATTTGAGTTTATTGTTCAGAGTGATTTCAAATGTCTGGGACTGGAGTGTTAAACAGCCGTCGCGACAGAGTGATTAACCAATCAGAGTTGTTGGTAATGGTGCTTTGGTGGAATTTATTTTCATCAAATTCATCTGCGTCTTGCATTTTTTGTCTTCTGTTAATATATTGTTGGAAAAGTCTTAAAAAGCTCAGAATTTATTATTATTCGTAGCTGAATACTATGAATAATATTATTATTCAAAATTACAAAAAATATTTGTAATTCCACATCTAATTCCCTGTTATGTTGTAACAGCATCCATCCATCCATCCATCCATCCATCCATCCATCCATACATACATACATACATACATACATACATACATACATACATACATACATACATACATACATACATACATACATACATACATACATACATACATACATACATTTATTTTCTAGTGCTAATCCCTAATGTGGTCATGAAGGGTGCTGGTGCTGGTCTCCAGTGGTCAACGAGTGAGAGGCGGGGTCATCTGGGACACCAGTGCAACACAGAGACAAACAGGACAAACAACCATGCACACACACATGCATGCGCACGCACGCAAGCACACACACAAACACACATTTTGTAATTTTGTTAGTTTAGTAAACTATGATAACCTTATCACATATATCAGGTGAACTAATGATATATGCAGGTGTGAAAGTAAGGGGGTACGGCAGGGTACTGCGGACCCCTAAAAGATTTAGAGGGGGTACCTGCAAGAGAGGGGAGCAGCTGTCTGCTGTAAAGAATCAATGGGTTCACTGTGCAGCCGCGACTGCGCCCACTAATCAGCCGTGACTGATTAGTTTTTCAATAACAATCTAAAACACGACTTAATCAGTTAATAAATAGCTTTTTTCTCATTTCATATTGTTTCTGAATTGTTCGTGCTTTGCTAGAGCAGCGGTGCAACACGACGATCGCGGACGGTTTTGAGTCGATCTCGGCATTAGGAGACAAACTGAACGCCGTCAGGAGGCTGAGAGCAACCGCAGTGAAGTTAGTTTCAAGTTGGATATTCGATATTCGAGCTCCGGGGAGTAGCGGCGTTTAGCTAAAGGTTGATCCGATTTATGAACGCTAATGTCGGCCGGCGGTTCTCCACCGCTCCCGGCCGCAGCGCCCGAAGGTTCACTTAGGGACTGTCAACAAATTACCGAACCAAACCTTCCTGTCAAAGAATGTTAATAGATGCCTTGAATTGTAACACAATAACTAATTGAAAGTGCTATTTCATGCTTTTACATGAGACTCAATATCATCTATTAAATTTTAAAGTCATATAATATTTCAATTATTTTAATATTAAATAATAGAATGTTCTCTTCAATAGCTTCCAGGTCATGTGACCTATTGATTCAAAATCACTTCCAAATAATTATACTAGTCTCTATAGATGAGGCACAAACTTTTGTTTTCCATTTTTAGCCATTTTCCATTTTTTAGGAATTTTTTGGTCAAAATTGAGGGTTTTTCTTCAATAGCTTCCAGGTCATGTGACCTGTTGACTAAAAATCACTTTCAAATAATTATACTAGTCTCTATAGATGAGGCACAAACTTTTGTTTTCCATTTTTAGCCATTTTCCATTTTTTTAGGATTTATTTGGTTAAAACTGAGGGTTTTTCTTCAATAGCTTCCAGGTCATGTGACCTGTTGACTAAAAATCACTTTCAAATAATTATACTAGTCTCTATAGATGAGGCACAAACTTTTGTTTTCCATTTTTAGCCATTTTCCATTTTTTAGGAATTTTTTGGTCAAAATTGAGGGTTTTTCTTCAATACCTTCCAGGTCATGTGACCTGTTGACTCAAAATCACTTTCAAATAATTATACTAGTCTCTATAGATGAGGCACAAACTTTTGTTTTCCATTTTTAGCCATTTTCCATTTTTTTAGGATTTTTTTGGTTAAAACTGAGGGTTTTTCTTCAATAGCTTCCAGGTCATGTGACCTATTGACTCAAAATCACTTTCAAATAATTATACTAGTCTCTATAGATGAGGCACAAACTTTTGTTTTCCATTTTTAGCCATTTTTCATTTTTTAGGAATTTCTTGACTCAAAATTGAGGGTTTTTCTTCAATAGCTTCCAGGTCATGTGACCTGTTGACTTAAAATCACTTTCAAATAATTATACTAGTCTCTATAGATGAGGCACAAACTTTTGTTTTCCATTTTTAGCCATTTTCCATTTTTTAGGAATTTTTTGGTCAAAATTGAGGGTTTTTCTTCAATAGCTTCCAGGTCATGTGACCTGTTGACTCAAATTCACTTTCAAATAATTATACTAGTCTCTATAGATGAGGCACAAACTTTTGTTTTCCATTTTTAGCCATTTTTCATTTTTTAGGAATTTCTTGACTCAAAATTGAGGGTTTTTCTTCAATAGCTTCCAGGTCATGTGACCTGTTGACTTAAATTCACTTCCAAATAATTATACTAGTCTCTATAGATGAGGCACAAACTTTTGTTTTCCATTTTTAGCCATTTTTCATTTTTTAGGAATTTCTTGACTCAAAATTGAGGGTTTTTCTTCAATAGCTTCCAGGTCATGTGACCTGTTGACTTAAATTCACTTCCAAATAATTATACTAGTCTCTATAGATGAGGCACAAACTTTTGTTTTCCATTTTTAGCCATTTTTCATTTTTTAGGAATTTCTTGACTCAAAATTGAGGGTTTTTCTTCAATAGCTTCCAGGTCATGTGACCTGTTGACTCAAATTCACTTCCAAATAATTATACTAGTCTCTATAGATGAGGCACAAACTTTTGTTTTCCATTTTTAGCCATTTTCCATTTTTTAGGAATTTTTTGGTCAAAATTGAGGGTTTTTCTTCAATAGCTTCCAGGTCATGTGACCTGTTGACTTAAATTCACTTCCAAATAATTATACTAGTCTCTATAGATGAGGCACAAACTTTTGTTTTCCATTTTTAGCCATTTTTCATTTTTTAGGAATTTCTTGACTCAAAATTGAGGGTTTTTCTTCAATAGCTTCCAGGTCATGTGACCTGTTGACTTAAATTCACTTCCAAATAATTATACTAGTCTCTATAGATGAGGCACAAACTTTTGTTTTCCATTTTTAGCCATTTTTCATTTTTTAGGAATTTCTTGACTCAAAATTGAGGGTTTTTCTTCAATAGCTTCCAGGTCATGTGACCTGTTGACTCAAATTCACTTCCAAATAATTATACTAGTCTCTATAGATGAGGCACAAACTTTTGTTTTCCATTTTTAGCCATTTTCCATTTTTTAGGAATTTTTTGGTCAAAATTGAGGGTTTTTCTTCAATAGCTTCCAGGTCATGTGACCTATTGACTCAAAATCACTTTCAAATAATTATACTAGTCTCTATAGATGAGGCACAAACTTTTGTTTTCCATTTTTAGCCATTTTCCATTTTTTAGGAATTTTTTGGTCAAAATTGAGGGTTTTTCTTCAATAGCTTCCAGGTCATGTGACCTGTTGACTCAAATTCACTTTCAAATAATTATACTAGTCTCTATAGATGAGGCACAAACTTTTGTTTTCCATTTTTAGCCATTTTTCATTTTTTAGGAATTTCTTGACTCAAAATTGATGTGATGGACGTTTTATCACAGGGCATTGAATGTCACTTCTCTGGTGGGAGCCTGAGCTGGTGTGTGAGGTTGAGAGGTTCTAACTAGAAATAGTCTCATCTCATCGCATGACTCGAGATGGGAGCCGTGCGTTAATTAATGGAACATTAATTAACAATCTGATATGCAGCGAGAAAATGTAATGTTTCAGTTGTTGGCTGTTTCTATGACTTTTTATTTTTGTAATTTTATGGTGTAAAGCTCTTTGAAATGCCTTGTTGAAATGTGATATGTAAATAAAATTTGATTAGATTTTTTTTATTTGGGGGGTTTCTGTCCGAGACCACGTTCTGCACAACCAGCGTTTTGAAGGGATCCATTTTGGTGGCCTTGGGATCACGCCTCTGCTTTTGGCAGATGATGTGGCCCTTCTGGCTTCATCATGTCGTGATCTACAGCTTCACTGGAGCAGTAGTAGTAGTAGCAGCCGAGTGTGAAGCGGCCAGGAGGAGGATCAGTACCTCCAGATCCAAAGCCATGGTCTTGAGCTCGAAAAGTCAGGTAAGATTTTCCTGACCCAGGTGGAGGAGTTTAAGCATCTTAGCATCTTGCTCATTGTTGGAGTTCATTCATTTCTGTCTCTGTTCACCACCCATGTTCATTAACCAGTTTCAGGACCCGACCAGAACCACTCATTGTAAATTGAGAAATAATGAGATTTGGTTATATATAAAAACAAGCTTTAATGCCAAAAGATGATCAAATTTCACAATCCATACATATCCAAATGGAACATCATGCTTCTTAGGTTACATTCATCGTCCAGCTCTGGGGCCAAGTGACAAGAAGCCAAGTGAGGCAAAGATTGTAGCAAGTTTAGCTTTTTATTCATCTCTGCAATCTGAACCCTCCATGAACTGTACTCTAATCAGTTTCAGTCTGTTTACATATGACTGCCAGCAGTCACATATAAACATGGTTATGTATGCTTCAGCATGTGAGGCAGATGAAAGAGGCTAAAAGAGATGGAGGAAAATGCAGAATCCATAACATTAAGAATGAGGAGAAAATGGAACAGGAGATCAATAGACGGATTGGCGTAGCGTCTGCAGTGAAGTGGGAGCTGGACCAGTCTGTCGTGGTGAACAGGCAGCTGGATCAAAAAGGAAGGTCTCTGTTTGCCAGTCGATCTACGTCCCTACCTTTATCTATGGCATTGGTTTAAGGGTCTTGACTGAAAGAACAAAATTACAAACACAAGCGGCCAAAATTATGTTTTTCCATACGTTGTCTGGGCTCTCCCTTAGTGACAGGATGAGAAGCTCAGTCATCCAGGAGGGACTCAGAGTAGAGCCGCTGATTTTTCACTTTGAGAGGAGCCAGCTGAGGTGGGTCAGGCATCAGATTAGAATGCCTCCTTGGCGCCTCCCTAGTGAGGTCTTTTGGGCACGTCCTACCAGGAGGAGGCCCACAGGAAGACCCAGGACACGCTGGATGGACTATGTCTCTCAGCTGGCCTGGGAACGCCTTGGGATTCCCCTGGAGGAGCTGGGGGGAGGGAAGTCTGGGCCTCTGCTGACCCCTAAACCCGACTGCGGACAAGGGGAAGATGATTGATTGATTGAATTTTCTTAATAGCTTATGGGTCATGTGACCAATTTATTCAAAATAAATGTAAAATTATTCTACTAGACTAGGTGGTGCACACTCATACCTATTCCATTTAACCCTTTTTGTTCCTTGTCAGTGGGTCACATGAAATGTAAGCTATTAAACACCAATCATATTTTTTAATTTAAATTATGGAAAAAAAATTTAAAATATCTAAAATGGGGAAATAAGGAGGGTGCCTCATCTCTATTGATTTATAAAGCAATTTCAAAGTGGTTTTGAATCAATAGGACAAATGTCTTGGAAGCTAAACAAAAACATACTAAAATTTGACAAGTAAAATTGCTAAAAAATAAAGTATTAAAATAGAAAACAAATGACTGTGCCTCATCTATACAGACTGATAGAACAATTTCACACAGATTTTGAATCAACAGGTCACATGACCTGGAAGCTATTGAAGAAAAACCCTCAATTTTGAGTAAAAAATTCCTAAAAAATGGAAAATGGCTAAAAATGGAAAACAAAAGTTTGTGCCTCATCTATAGAGACTAGTATAATTATTTGGAAGTGATTTTGAATCAATAGGTCACATGACCTGGAAGCTATTGAAGAAAAACCCTCAGTTTTAACCAAAAAAATCCTAAAAAAAATGGAAAATGACTAAAAATGGAAAACAAAAGTTTGTGCCTCATCTATAGAGACTAGTATAATTATTTGGAAGTGATTTTGAATCAACAGGTCACATGACCTGGAAGCTATTGAAGAAAAACCCTCAATTTTGAATAAAAAATTCCTAAAAAAATGGAAAATGGCTAAAAATGGAAAACAAAAGTTTGTGCCTCATCTATAGAGACTAGTATAATTATTTGGAAGTGATTTTGAATCAACAGGTCACATGACCTGGAAGCTATTGAAGAAAAACCCTCAATTTTGAATAAAAAATTCCTAAAAAAATGGAAAATGGCTAAAAATGGAAAACAAAAGTTTGTGCCTCATCTATAGAGACTAGTATAATTATTTGGAAGTGATTTTGAATCAACAGGTCACATGACCTGGAAGGTATTGAAAAAAAACCCTCAGTTTTAACCAAAAAAATCCTAAAAAAATGGAAAATGGCTAAAAATGGAAAACTAAAGTTTGTGCCTCATCTATAGAGACTAGTATAATTATTTGGAAGTGATTTTGAATCAATAGGTCACATGACCTGGAAGCTATTGAAGAAAAACCCTCAATTTTGAGTAAAAAAATTCCTAAAAAATGGAAAATGGCTAAAAATGGAAAACAAAAGTTTGTGCCTCATCTATAGAGACTAGTATAATTATTTGAAAGTGATTTTAAGTCAACAGGTCACATGACCTGGAAGCTATTGAAAAAAACCCCTCAGTTTTAACCAAAAAAATCCTAAAAAAATGGAAAATGGCTAAAAATGGAAAACAAAAGTTTGTGCCTCATCTATAGAGACTAGTATAATTATTTGGAAGTGATTTTGAGTCAATAGGTCACATGACCTGGAAGCTATTGAAGAAAAACCCTCAATTTTGAATAAAAAATTCCTAAAAAAAATGGAAAATGGCTAAAAATGGAAAACAAAAGTTTGTGCCTCATCTATAGAGACTAGTATAATTATTTGAAAGTGAATTTAAGTCAACAGGTCACATGACCTGGAAGCTATTGAAAAAAAACCCTCAGTTTTAACCAAAAAAATCCTAAAAAAATGGAAAATGGCTAAAAATGGAAAACTAAAGTTTGTGCCTCATCTATAGAGACTAGTATAATTATTTGGAAGTGATTTTGAATCAATAGGTCACATGACCTGGAAGCTATTGAAGAAAAACCCTCAATTTTGAGTAAAAAAATTCCTAAAAAATGGAAAATGGCTAAAAATGGAAAACAAAAGTTTGTGCCTCATCTATAGAGACTAGTATAATTATTTGAAAGTGATTTTGAGTCAACAGGTCACATGACCTGGAAGCTATTGAAGAAAAACCCTCAATTTTGACCAAAAAATTCCTAAAAAATGGAAAATGGCTAAAAATGGAAAACAAAAGTTTGTGCCTCATCTATAGAGACTAGTATAATTATTTGGAAGTGATTTTGAATCAATAGGTCACATGACCTGGAAGCTATTGAAGAGAACATTCTATTATTTAATATTAAAATAATTGAAATATTATATGACTTTAAAATTTAATAGATGATATTGAGTCTCATGTAAAAGCATGAAATAGCACTTTCAATTAGTTATTGTGTTACAATTCAAGGCATCTAAGACCCCTATGATGAGTAATAACTTTGGACTGCGTTTTCCCTCGCCCGGACGCGGGTCACCGGGGCCCCACTCTGGAGCCAGGCCTGGAGGTGGGGCACGATGGCGAGCGCCTGGTGGCCGGGCTTTTACCCATGGAGCCCGGCCGGGCTCAGCCCGAAGAGGAGACGTGGGTCCCCCTTCCGATGGGCTCACCACCTGTCCGAGGGGCCAAAGGGGTCGGGTGCATTGTGCTATGGGCGGCAGCCAAGGGAGGGGACCCTGGCGGTCTGATCCTCGGCTGCAGAAGCTGGCTCTTGGGACGTGGAACGTCACCTCTCTGGTGGGGAAGGAGCCGGAGCTAGTGTGCGAGGCTGATAGGTTCCGGCTAGAAATAGTCGGCCTCACCTCGACGCATGGTTCTGGTTCTGGAACCAGTCTCCTTGAGAGGGGCTGGACGTACTTCCACTCTGGAGTTGCCCACGGTGAGAGGCGCCGGGCTGGAGTGGGCATACTTGTTGCCCCCCATTTGGGCGCCTGTACGTTGGGGTTCACCCCGTTGAACGAGAGGGTAGCCTCCCTCCGCCTACGGGTGGGGGGACGGGTTCTGACTGTTGTTTGTGCTTACGGGCCGAACGGCAGTTCAGATTACCCACCCTTCTTGGAGTCCTTAGAGGGGGTACTGGAGAGTGCCCCTCCTGGGGACTCCCTTGTTCTGCTGGGAGACTTCAACGCTCACGTGGGCAATGACAGTGAGACCTGGAGAGGCGTGGTTGGGAGGAACGGCCCCCCCGATCTGAACCCAAGCGGTGTTCTGTTGTTGGACTTCTGTGCTCGTCACGGATTGTCCATCACGAACACCATGTTCAGGCATAAGGGCGTCCATATGTGCACTTGGCACCAGGACGCCCTAGGCCGCAGTTCGATGATTGACTTTGTCATCGTCTCATCGGATTTGCGGCCGTATGTCTTGGACACTCGGGTGAAGAGAGGTGCGGAGCTGTCCACTGACCACTACCTGGTGACGAGTTGGCTCCGGTGGTGGGGGAGGAAGCCGGTCAGACCTGGCAGGCCCAAACGTATAGTGAGGGTCTGCTGGGAACGTCTGGCGGAGTCCCCTGTGAGACGGAGCTTCAACTCTCATCTCTGGCAGAACTTCGAACACGTTCCGGGGGAGGTGGGGGACATTGAGTCTGAGTGGACCATGTTCCGTACCTCCATTGCCGAGGCGGCCTATCGGAGCTGCGGCCGCAAGGTTGTTGGTGCCTGTCGCGGCGGCAACCCTCGAACCCGTTGGTGGACACCTTCGGTGAGGGATGCTGTCAAGCTGAAGAAGGAGTCCTACCGGGCCTTTTTGGCCTGTGGGACTCCAGAAGCAGCTGATGGGTACCGGCGGGCGAAACGGCATGCGGCTCGGGTTGTCGCTGAGGCAAAAACTCGGGCGTGGGAGGAGTTTGGAGAGGCCATGGAGACAGACTTCCGTACGGCTTCGAGGCGATTCTGGTCCACCATCCGGCGTCTCAGGAGGGGGAAGCAGTGCAGCACCAACACTGTTTATAGTGGGGATGGTGCGCTGCTGACCTCAACTCGGGACGTTGTGGGCCGGTGGGCGGAATACTTCGAAGACCTCCTCAATCCCACCAACATGCCTTCTGTTGAGGAAGCTGAGCATGGGGACTCTGGGCTGGGCTCTCCAATCTCTGGGGACGAGGTCGCCGAGGTGGTCAAAAAGCTCCTCGGTGGCAGGGCCCCGGGGGTGGATGAGATCCGCCCGGAGTTCCTTAAGGCTCTGGATGTTGCAGGGTTGTGTTGGCTAACGCGACTCTGCAATATCGCATGGACATCGGGGGCAGTTCCCCTGGACTGGCAGACTGGGGTGGTGGTCCCCCTGTTTAAAAAGGGGGATCGGAGGGTGTGCTCCAATTACAGGGGGATCACACTCTTAAGCCTCCCTGGTAAGGTCTATTCAGGGGTCCTGGAGAGGAGGGTCCGTCGGATAGTCGAACCTCGGATTCAGGAAGAGCAGTGTGGTTTCCGTCCTGGTCGTGGAACACTGGACCAGCTCTACACCCTCAGCGGGGTCCTGGAGGGTGCATGGGAGTTCGCCCAACCAGTCTACATGTGTTTTGTGGACTTGGAGAAGGCGTTCGACCGTGTCCCTCGGGGGGCCCTGTGGGGGGTACTCCGGGAGTATGGGGTACCGGGCCCTTTGATACGGGCTGTCAGGTCCCTGTATGACCGGTGTCAGAGTCTGGTCCGCATTGCCGGCAGTAAGTCGGGCTCGTTTCCGGTGAGAGTTGGACTCCGCCAAGGCTGCCCTTTGTCACCGATTCTGTTCATTACTTTTATGGACAGAATTTCTAGGCGCAGCCAAGGTGTTGAGGGGATCCGTTTTGGTGGCCTTAGGATCGCATCTCTGCTTTTTGCGGATGATGTGGTCCTGTTGGCTTCATCGGAACATGATCTGCAGCTCTCACTGGAGCGGTTCGCAGCCGAGTGTGAAGCGGCCGGGATGAGGCTCAGTGCCTCCAAATCCGAGGCCATGGTCTTGAGCCGGAAAAGGGTAGAGTGCCTTCTCCGGGTCAGGGGGGTCGTCCTGCCTCAAGTGGAGGAGTTTAAGTATCTGGGGATCTTGTTCACGAATGAGGGAAGAAGGGAGCGGGAGATCGACAGGCGGATTGGGGCAGCGTCTACTGTGAAGCGGGCGCTGTACCGGTCCGTCGTGGTGAAGAGAGAGCTGAGCCAAAAAGCGAAGCTCTCGATTTACCGGTCGATCTACGTTCCCACCCTCATCTATGGTCATGAGCTTTGGGTCATGACCGAAAGAACGAGATCACGGGTACAAGCGGCCGAAATGGGTTTCCTCCGCAGGGTGGCTGGGCTCTCCCTTAGAGATAGGGTGAGAAGCTCGGTCATCCGGGAGGGACTCAGAGTAGAGCCGCTGCTCCTCCACGTCGAGAGGAGCCAGTTGAGGTGGCTCGGGCATCTGGTCAGGATGCCTCCTGGACGCCTCCCTGGTGAGGTGTTCCAGGCACGTCCCACCGGGAGGAGGCCTCAGGGAAGACCCAGGACATGCTAGAGGGACTATGTCTCTCGGCTGGCCTGGGAACGCCTTGAGATTCCCCCGGAGGAGCTGGAAGAAGTGGCTGGGGAGAGGGAAGTCTGGGCCTCCCTTCTGAAGCTGCTGCCCCCGCGACCCGACCCCGGATAAGCGGAAGAAAATGGATGGATGGATGGATGACATGAAGGTTTGGTTCGGTAATTTGTTGACAGTCCCTAAGTGAACCTTCGGGCGCTGCGGCCGGGAGCGGTGGAGAACCGCCGGCCGACATTAGCGTTCATAAATCGGATCAACCTTTAGCTAAACGCCGCTACTCCCCGGAGCTCGAATATCGAATATCCAACTTGAAACTAACTTCACTGCGGTCTGAGACCAGCACGTCCTCCTCTGACTCGTTTAAAACGTTCGTAACTTTATTAAAGAACAACAACAAAAAAATCAACAAAATGTGTTCAAATTAATGACCCAACAACAATAATAATCTCAGTAATTATTGTTTCTGTGTGTTTCGGTTCCATTACCAAAATAACTAGCAGAGCAGGAGTTTAAATTTAACTCATCAACCACCAATGTGTTCAGGGAGGATTATTAATAATCGCAAAATAAATATCAAGCCTGCAAACCTAATATTGTAACGGACTGAATGTCTCTGGTCGGCTTGTGGAGCGCAGGAGGTTGCCATGGCAACGGTCGTGCTTAAATCACAGAAAGACGAAGCATAAAAATGTACGAGTGGTTTAAAGTTGATCACCTGTTCAGGTTGCTTTACCTTTGTCTTGGCGCCTCACAGCCGCTGTAGTTTCTGAACTTTCAGAACTTTCAATAAACGACAAGCTTGGACTAATTACCTCGTTCTTTGTGAGTATACGTCAATCACAACTAACATCAAACACGGTAAATAAGTTTCATTAAGTGTTTAACAAACAAATGGCTTACCGCGATAATTATGTGAAATTAAATGAATTGTGTAATATAAAAAAATGTTTGGTGCTTGGCTCACAGACTGAGAGGCTTTTCCTCTAACAAACACTTTTTTTGCCTCTTTTTTAGTGGAAATATTGATGTTGATGAGATTTTCTCTAAAATAATAACCTTTTTCAACCTTTATAGCTCCACTGTTGAAAATGAGGCTCTAACATTCACAAATTACATTGAAATAAAATCCAGTCCAACATCTGGTTTGAGGTGATTCCTCTGGATCCTGTTGGAGGAAAAATATCCCAACTTCAGAAGATGAGCTTTAACCTAACAGAGCTCTGTGGTTCCTCCTATCAGTATGAGATTCAGGGTGAGGAGGCGCCATGTTAGGAAGATGAAGTGAAAGCTGCAGGATCTTCAGAACAAACAGGTCATGATGGGCTACTGATTATCCCTCTGTCTGGACACAGGATCAATAGAACCAGTTTAAAAGCTAAAATGAATGGTTATATGCCAGACATGGAAAACTGGGATGCAATCCATGCCATGATGTTCAGGATTTAGGTCTCATAGCATCTCAAGGTGTGAACATTGCAGCCAGTGGACTGAGAGAGGAAATACAGCTTTATTTTGTAGCAATTCAACAGCTACCCAGCTTTTATACACACACACACACGCACGCACGCACACAGGCACGCACATGCACACACACACACACACACACATAAAAAATATAAAATTTACTTTTTTTTTGTCATAGTACCCCCAAGAATTTAAAACTACTTTGACCCCTGGATATATGTTCACCTACACATATATCAAGGTAATTATGGAATTAAATTTTATTCCATAATTCCCTTGACTTTTGAACTCAGTTATTTTGTATTATATTGCAGAAATCTGTCATTTTGCTTCAGTTATCTTAGTCCTGGATTCCTCAAAACCTTAGAAATTGCTTTGAAAGTCTTTCCAGATATGCAGATGATACAAACTTTGTTTTTCATCTGTTTTTGAATTTCTTTAGATTGAAATATGATATGTTTTTTTAGAGCTTTCAGCCTATTTCATGCTGCCAGACAAGTTCTAGTTAAGTGAGTTCAGGTCAGGGTGTGGCGGGGGAAATTACTCCAAAACTAATGGTTATTTACAATCATTTCCAGAGTTACCAATGGGAGAAATTATGACTTCTAATAGGGTCAGTTTGGTTTTTGATGGGCTTCTTCCCCTGGTCAGTGAACTCATCATTTGAAAACTGCTTTTTGAATTTTCTCAAGTCATTTCTGTCAGATCTGGAGAATTTAAGTGTCACAAAAAAGAAGAAATTTCATCCATCCATTCAGTTTTTGTCCTTGCTTTCAAAGTTTTAAAACAGGAAGGTGAATGAATACTTTTACATTTTTGTAAACCTTCCTACCATGAAGGTTTACATTAGAGCAGAATCTAATGTACATAATTAATGCATCTTAATTATCTACATTAGAAGTTTGTATGACTCTGCAGTCACATTTTAAAGCAATATGTAACGATACTTTAAAACAAAGATCAACCTTATCATATTTTAACACCTACTTGATTTTCTGCTTTTATTTTGTTGGTTTGGGTGTCAGTTTGAAGATCTGTAATCGGCTTGTTGCCCTTAAATAAATGATCTGAGTCTCAGACTACCTGGTAGTCTCAGGCTGCTCCTAAATTAAAGAGAGAATCACAGCTTCACAATCACAACTCAACACAGTCCACACTGGCTCATATTGAAATGATTTCTATCCCAGAGGCTGCAGCCAGCCAGGAATTAGAAAAGCCGTTTAAGTAGCTTGAAAACACGTGTCAGCTCCTGATTGTGCTGAATGTGCTGATTGTGTCTCTCCTTGTCTCTCTTGCCTATTATCTGCTTCTCTGCTCATCCGCGTCATATGCACACTTGCGCCACGCTCTTGTGCACATCACAAGGAAAAATGCTCAGCATCTGCTGTGGTAATCATTGGCCCAATCTGCCTTTTAAACGCACTCTCAGTAAAATCTGTCCTGGCTTTGGGTTCACTACGGCGTTAAGTCATATGATGCTGTCTAAAATTGTGACTTACTTCTGCTTTTTGCATTTTAACTAATGGATGTGATTTACCAAGTTTCTTGTTTTTGTGTCATGGCTTAATGTTCGAAATGATGTGAGATGTTTGTGTTGCACAGGAGTTGAACCCTCATGAAATTCATCAGGTCAAAATGAACTGGCTCTGCTTGGTTCAACTGAGTTATTGAACTGCTTTGAAAGGGGCAGTATTATGCAAAATTAACCTTTTTTAGCTTTGCATCATGTTATAATGCTATAAAGTTATATATGTTATACCATTTTATAGGACAATCAAGGAGCTATGTTAACTTCAATTATAAAAATGCTATATATATATATATATATATATATATATATATATATATATATATATATATATATATAATACCACAAGCAAATGGCAACCTCGATGAGGTCACAAGGAAAGGAGCCACAACCAAATACCTCCAACGAATAAGGCAAGTCCTGAGAAGCCAGCTCAATGGCAAGAACAAGATCCGTGCAATAAACAGCTATGCCTTACCAGTAATCAGATACCCTGCCGGAATAATTAGCTGGTCAATGGAAGAGATGAAGGCCACGGATGTTAAGACTAGGAAGCTACTAACCATGCATGGAGGGTTCCACCCCAAATCCAGCACCCTGAGACTGTACACAAGCCGTAAGGAAGGAGGCAGAGGACTAGTGAGTGTGAGAGCCACTGTCCACGATGAAACATCCAAGATCCATAAATACATCAAGGACAAAGCCTCAACAGACGATGTGCTCAGCGAATGTCTCAGGCAATGGGGAACAGAAGACAAGGTGCTGGAAGTACCATCATGGGAGGACAAGCCCCTGCATGGGATGTACCACCGACAAATAACTGAAGTGGCTGATGTCAGGAAAACCTACCAATGGCTGGAGAAAGCTGGACTCAAGGACAGCACAGAGGCTCTCATCCTGGCCGCCCAGGAACAGGCCCTAAACACCAGAGCAATAGAGGCTCAGATCTACCACACCAGAGAAGACCCAAGGTGTAGGTTGTGCAAGGAGGCCCCTGAGACAGTCCAGCACATAATAGCAGGGTGCAAGATGCTGGCAGGGAAAGCGTACATGGAACGACATAACCAAGTGGCGGGCATAGTGTACAGGAACATCTGTGCAGAATATGTACTGGAAGCCCCGAGATCAAAGTGGGGAACACCCCCAAAAGTGGTGGAGAATGACCGAGCTAAGATCCTGTGGGACTTCCAGATCCAGACAGACAAGATGGTAATGGCGAACCAACCGGACATTGTGGTGGTAGATAAAGAACAGAGGAAAGCCGTTGTGGTGGATGTAGCAATACCAAGTGACTACAACATCAGGAAAAAGGAGCAGGAGAAATTGGAGAAATACCAGGGCCTCATGGAGGAACTGGAAAAGACCTGGAAGGTGAAGACCACAGTGGTGCCTGTGGTCATCGGGGCCCTCGGGGCCCTCGGGGCAGTCACCCCCAAACTGGAGCAGTGGCTCAAACAGATCCCAGGAACAACATCAGACATCTCAGTCCAGAAATGTGCAGTTCTAGGCACAGCCAAGATACTGCGCAGAACCCTCAAGCTCCCAGGCCTCTGGTAGAGGACCCGAGCTCAGAGGATGAAACAGACCACCCGCGGAGGGTGAGAAGGGAATTTTTATATATATATATCTCAAATATGACAAAATTAAAATGTACTTCCTAATTTAATATTTCTGTCTCTTTAAGAAACTCCTGCTCTCTCTGAAAACTCCGCCTTCAGGAAGTCATCACAACATGACTCCTCTATAATGTTTTTACCAGCGTTGCTCTGAGAAGTAGCTCCTATAATGAGCTCAGTAGATGTACAGTTCCAGCAGGTGTTGCTAATTGCTGCTGGCTAGTCTGAAGGAGCTGATTGGGGGAGTTGCAGGGAAAGCTGCTCTGTGAGGCAGGAACTTGGAAATTACAGGTCTGAGGAGGAGCTGTGCCTTGAAGGTGGAGGTAGGTCCACTGAGGTGTTTTACACAGCTGAATGGTTGCCATGGAAATTAAAGAATCAAGGCAACACTCCAGATATGTCTTTGATGAGGGTATCTTATAACTCATGATGTAAATCTAAAAAAGTCAATTTTACCTAATACTGCTCCTTTAAATCCCACTCACATTGGTCTTAAAAAGTCTTCAGTTTGAGTTGGTGGAACCAGCAGAAGCCTTGAATACTGTTCACAGCGCTACGGACAGCTGTGATACCATACGCCTGTATAAAACTCCTCAGTGACCTTGTTGAGCAGTATTTTAGAAGCAAACCTGCCTCCTCATCTAGGAGATAAAAGGAGGCACAAAGTCAAGTTTCGACACATTTTGTTCTCTCGAATACGTTGATGTAACACAGAGTGTTTGACTTCAGCCTCGGTTAGGTTTTGGTTTGTTAGTTGTTTTTTCTTACCCGGAGTGGTAAATCATACACCACCAATCTGTTGTGCTGCTAATTCCCAGTTAAGTTTGGAAGACTTGCTGCCCACCCACAGCCTCTCCCCCATGCTTCACACCACTATTGTCAGCACAGCCCACTGTCCAGATGATTATGCTGCAAATGATGGAGCCAAATAAACATTTTTTTCTTACTCATAAACTTTGAATGACGTTTCTGCATGCCTTTGTGGTGTACTGTGTACGACCCTGATGAAATAATTACGTTTGTGTGCATGAGCAGTTGCGTGCGTGCATGTCTGAGCCAGTCTGCACGGTTACACAACTGTGCAGAAAGGTGCAAAATCATTAGAGGTAGCTGTGAACCCCTTTTGTTGAAGATTAATTGCCTTAATTGCGTTAGCACTCCAGAGTGGCTCCAGCAGAAAGGGAACCTGTGTCACCAGCTGGATAATCCATCTTCATAGCAGCAGCCTCGTTTTTCTTTTTTTTTTCTTTTTTTTTTTTGGTAGGACACCGGCAGAAGGAGGGTATGTCTTATCTACCCCAGACAACCCTGCAGGGACGAGGTTTAGATGACATCAGCTGGAACAAAGCAGCTGAGAGCGCAGAGTGGAGCAGGTCTTGCTGATCAGGGTGGGAGCGGGCCCTGCCAGCCACACACACCAGCCTGCAACAGCATTTGAATATGTCACTACTGAGGAGAAATGGAGTGTGTCAAGTTGCTCATGGCAGGCGAGTTCAATCAGCTGTTGTTTCACAAGCTGCAGCGTTGAGTCTGCATTGCTGCCTCCCGCATTAAACACAAGGACAAATACTCCATGTTTCTGTCCTAAGACAAACATCTGCGTTGGACCTTTGAGTCTGTTCATGTACACTGCAAAAGCACAAAATCTTATTTATAACCAATCCTGTCACAAAAAGCAATTAATCAGCTAATCGTATAATAAATTAATCTGATGTTTTGATGGGCAATTTATTTACGGTTTCTGATGTTTGTGGGGTTATTTATTTTCATTTTATTTATTGTTTTTGGTTGATGTATTTTATTTTGCATATTTAAAATGTCTTCCTGTTCCATTGGTGCAAAACTAAAGTTTATTACTCTTTCAGAAGGCAAACTTGCATTATCATTATATCTTGTAAATGGTCTCAAAACAACAATATTATCATTTGTTGTTACTGTTACCATGACAAACCTACTTATGACGAGGTATTTTTCCATATATGAAATAATCTGCCAGTGGAACTGATACTTTTTCTGTCTTAATCATTATTAAGGAATTATTAAAACAGTCTCCTATTTCTTGCTGAAAAGCTTCTTGAAAGTTAGTTTTGTCTTGATATGGGTGCATCTTAGCAGCTATACACACAAACATGGTGATATTTTGCAATAGATTCTGAAATTAAATCAAATAGTTCTGGGGAAGTTAGTGCCAAAAATGACAATTTACCTTTTTTATATTCAGGCTTTTTTAAATTGTTTATCTTGGTTTCACAAGTTTTTGAATTAATAAGGTTAGATGTGAGTTTTATCATTGCTTGTATCTGCTTTGAACTGTTGATCCATTTTTGGTGCACATTTCACAGAATGAGCAGCAGCAGATTAATCAGTGAGCATGACAAATGTTGGTATCAGGATGTTCTCTGGCTCATATTGTTGCCTGGAGCAGTTTAGAAATCCTCAGCTACATTTGTTTGGTACTTCAGCTCATGTCTTTGAATGTTTAAAGCTAATAGGAAACCACGCAAGGAGCAACTCATTTGCTACATGTAATCTCAAAATAAGTGTTTCAGCTTTCCTAACCTTATTTTATGTTCATAAAACCCCACATTAATAATTGTTTTTAACAAAATCACTTGTAGCATTATTGTTGGTATCCTTAATAATCACTTTGAAGTGAATTTTACTGGCTTTTTGGAATTGAATCTTGACATTTTTAATTTTCTTCGAAGGGTAAATTTGTGTGGGTGTAAGTTCAGACCCAGGAAACAGACAAGTTCCCTAGAAAAGATTCCTACGTTCAAAATACACATTTAGGGTGTTTTCACACCGGATACACTGGGGGCCAAAGATCCAGTGTTTGTCACATATTCAGCTGGTGTGGTTTGCTTTCACAAAATCCTGGAGGTGAGGAAGTAAAGAGTGTGTATTAGGGGTGACTGTGGCTCTGCGGGTAGAGTAGTTGTCTTGTGATCTGTAGGTTCAATTCCAGCTTCCTGCCACATGTTGAATTGCCTGCCAATCTGTGTATTGGTTTATAAATGTGTGTGCAAAAGTGAATGGGAAAGTGCTATAGTCCATTTATGCCAAAGGTATTTCTTTGAAATATAATACAAATCTGGTGTCTTCTGATCGTAACCTGAAAACTGAAAATCTTTCAGGAGACAATATGATTGTCAATCTTCTGCTGTGGCTGCCTTGGTCCCCCAGACTGAAGACTTACTGAACCTGGGGGGCGAGCTGAAGAGGACAGCCAGCACTCTGTCTTTACATGAGTAAATGTTTAGAAGCCCATCTGCTCATAAAGCTGCACTCCAGAAAGAATCAGTGTCAAGAGAACACCAACGCTGCTGAAGAGGCGTAAGGGTTGAACTTTGCACTAATTTACTTATCGCACTAATTTCCTTTATCACACTTTTCTTTCCCTTATGCCGCTGCGCCGTTTGAAGAGATTTTAATAAGAATCCTGTCACATGTCTCAGGGCTTAATTTTATGAAGACTTTGAAATAATATACGCTGTAAGGAAACAGGTGTAATAATAAATGGTATAATTTAATGATCTGCGTGAACGGATGGTCCACCGGCGCTATTTCAGTCTCCTCATTTCTCAGGATGCACGCTATTACGTTCATCAAAAAAACACAGTGTTTATCATGTTTAAAAGTCACTTCGCATTTATTTCCCATCAAATCTCTAATTTCCCCCATTTGGCTCTAATGGAACATCTGCTTGTAAAGAGGGGCTCCAACTCTCCTCGGAGGTTGGCGGTGAGTGAGAGGCGCCAAGGCTGAATACTGAAAGCTTCTGTACCCACAAGGCCTTCTTTCATCACGTCGTCTCCAGTCGAGGTGTGCTACCTGACAAGTTGACTGTGTCTTTTCATTTCTGCCGGGCCGCCACACACACCTCTGAGATTTTTTCTTTCTCTCGAAAGAGACACGAGGAGCTCGGTCTGCAACCGACCCCCACCTCGATGCTGAGAATGGAAGCAAAGTGAGGATTAGTGCTTTGCTGATGCTGCCAGTTGCAGACAACACGCAGCACTGTTCAGAGGTGCACACACACACACACACACACACACACACGCATCCACACGCACAAATACACATCGGTGCTGCAGATTAAATGTTTTATTTATCCAAACATGTGTCAGAGTTAGAGCTGCTCAGGAGGTGGAAATAATCTTATTGGTTGCGTCAGACCTCAACGGGCTGAAATCTGCTTTTCTTTAGGAGGGAAACTCAGGTAAACGGTTTCATTGGTCGGTACTAGATGTACTACCAGACTGCCTTTATAACCAACATCCTCTTTTTATTCATTTGTTCCCATTCATGTTCTAAGATGAAGGGGTTTAGGGACTTGTGAAGTTTTCAAAGTATTTCAAATTAACTCTTTACTGTCCCACTAATGTCTGGACTAGTGTTGATTTTCATTGCGTTCGACATGCTAGTTTGAAGTTTCCATGGGTTTATTTATTGGTGGGTTTTGATGAATATGAGCACATTGCTGTTGTGGATTTTAGGCATTGAAAACTATTTTTTCTGTTGACAGTCCTCATTAAGGTCTATTGGTTTTAGTTAAAAGTTTAAACAAACAGCGTAGCTTCCTCTCCATTCATTTCCTTCAGAACTTGTAGCGTCCCGTTTGTAGGTTTGTGGTTGGCCTTTCACTGTCGTTAGTCACTCAAGTCCATAAGACTTCACATCAACCATTCTAATGTCATCATAGAGTAAAACTAAATGCCACAGTCCAGTTTTCAATTTGTCTTGCTGTTTTCTTGTAACTTGTGACTTAGCTGGAAAAGAACACACTCTTAAGCTCTGCATGTTGCTAGGAAACGTTGCAGTAGATGTTCATCTACTGAACAGAATATTGTCAAAGACAACTAATGCGCTAAAAGTAAGACTGTTGGTGTCTTCATTGTGTTTTTAGTGACATTTGTTTTTCAGTGGGGTGTACGTTATACTAATGGGTTTCCAGCTGAGCAGGTAATGAAATGTAGACCATGGTGAAGTGAAATGGATGGATTTGATTTTCAAGTACTGCCTATAATACAAAATGACCATGGTGTCCACCAGGAACGATTGACAAGCAGACAGACTAATAACTGATTCAGTTTGATCCTTTATGGCTCAGATAATCCATGTCACATTCTTTTTTTGAAAGAATATGACATGGCTCTTTAGGTAATATGAGAGGGGGACGACATGTGGCAAAGGTCATTGGGTCAGGAGAGAGTCTTTACCACACAATCTGTTAGACATAAATCTTCTCTACTTTTGAAAACAAACCAAAAAATGGAAATTCTTAGTTTATTGAAAACATCTTGTCTTGTTCTTATGAATACATTATTGCATCTCATGTTGTCAACATATCATCACTGTATGAAGTTTGTATTCACATTTACAAGCAGAATGAGTGATAATGTTAGCTTTGTGAAAATGTAAATGAAACATTTAAGTAGCTTTTGATCTCTGATCTCTCTTGGGCTTTTATAAAGATAATCTGAGCTAACTTTTGTGTTTCAGTCACCACTACCAGCCGTTGTATTTAGAGAAACAAACCAATTTCAAGATGAATCTTATTTTTAGCTAATATTGCTGTACCTCCTGCACCCAGTGCGCCATTCAGGGGCAGAATAGAGTTGTAAGTCTTCACATCATGTAACACCACATTTTCATCCATCAAACTGACTGAGCAGTTGCTGAATTAGCTCCTATTTTCCTCCTCTCTCTTTTCCAACTGGCCTTACTTTGTTTTTGTTCTTGTTTGTTTTTTTAAAGAAAAACAAAGAAAGAATTTTTTTAATAAACTCAAATAAATCTTTAAATTGCAATAAAGTGAATTCTGAAATGTTTTCCGAGATTAGGTCAGAAAACTTTCTTTTATTCCTCCTGCATCTCGTGTATGGCTTGCTGGGATTATTTTTATCTGGGAGATGGTGTCTGATATCATTTTTCAAAGTGCGAATCCACTGGTGCAGCATGTGTAATCCATCTTGGTTCCTCTGACAATTTCCTGTGAAACATGTGTGTTCTCTTTATTCCTGAAGGGAAGCCTCAGCACACGAGTACAGATGAATATCTCTGGAAGGGGAATAAAGCGCAGCCGCAATTTGTGATTAGAGGAATCTTCTGGAAGTGCATGCACAAATCCCCCTCTGCCCAGGGCCGATAAATTTCTTCCCCTCGCAAGTGCAATTACCACCACAATCACCTCATCCTCCATGGAAAGGAATTAGACTGTTTGGCTTGTTTCATAAGATGGCCTCAAATCAAGGAAATAATATTTTTCAAGTAGCTTTATGTACAATGTAGCGGTGGGTGATATGGACTTAACCTTGATATTTTGTGGAACTATTGTGGTAACAATAAAAGTGGTGATAACAATTATGTATTATTTTAGGTAACTGTATAAATATGACTGCATGGCAGAGCATTCACAACCCCAAAAACATTATACTGCTACTGGAAAAATGTGTAATACATCTTTAGGAAACCAGTTAGGTAAATAAGTGTGACTTGAATCACTAAACCACACACAGGAAATGTGTTTATCATATCATATTTTCAAATGAACAGTGGAGAAAATAGTGAAAGTAACAATCCCAACAATACAGTTTTTTTTCTTTTTTAACATCATAAATTGGAATTTATCACAACAATAAATCTAAATTCTTATGAAAAGAAATTTTGAATGAAACAAATGATACACTAAATACCCACCGTCTTAGTGTAAGGTATCAATATTGAGGTTTTAAAATGTTCTGGGTTTAAAACTGTAGAATTGTTTTCCTCTGGGTTCTGCCTGGAATGCCTCATCAGCCTAAGTCATCTCAACTGGTTCCTCTCAATGCGGAGGAGCAGTGGCTCTACTCTGAAGCCTGTCGCTAAGAGGGAGTCCAGACTCCTTTCAGTCACTGCAAGAGTTTGTAAACATAAATGAGGATAGGAGAGCCTCAACTTTTGACTCAGCTCCCTTCACCATGACGAATCAGTACAGCGCTCGCCACTCACATTACTGCGTCGCAGCACCATGTGACTATGTTGATCTCATGCACCATTTTTCCCTCATTTGCTAACAATACCCCTAGATACTTCAATTTTTGTGCTTTGTCCAGGACTTTGGAAGGTGGACAGTTGCTGAAGACAGGAACGTTGGCAGCCTGATCCTCAGCTACAGAACCTGGCCCTTTGCTTACAACACAGGCAAATTACAACTGTTGCTATCAATGGGTTTGTCCAAATCCAAGGGCTGCATCCTTCGAAGGCCACATCTGATGCCTTCAGCAGTCCAGCAAAGGTCGTCCACATTTGAAGACACCTTCAAATGTGGACGAATGCCTCCTTCTTTTCTCAGATTCCACATCTCACTTCCTGTGGGTAATTAGCATTAGCATTAGCATTATCCTGCCTACCTGGTCAACCAGGTAGGCAGGATAGTCAGATAAGCCTCTGTTTGCTTTCCACAACTTTACTGTCAGACTTCAGAGGCAAATCCAGAATGTTTTATAATATCCAGGCATTCAAAGCCTAAAAGGATTAAACAGAGCAACTTTGTTATACTTGTTTATTCTTCTAATACTCTTCCTTGCCCTCAAGACCTAACTGATTAACAGACATGTCATAGTATGGCATGAATAAATACAGTTTTCTATTGAATACTAAAATCTTCCCCTGACTTGATACCTTGTATCAAGTTGCTTATATGGAAGATGTCTAACTTGGAGTCTCTTACTTACAGAACATGTGCGTTGCTCTCTTGCTGATTCCTGTTGTATCGAGCACAAACGAAAACATGAAAGATAGGGAGAAAACTTCATTTAGCAGCCTAGGCTATTGGAAAAGTGCATTTTCTCTGTTTACATTATGGTAATCCACAACAGAGCAGCTGCTATGCTGTGAATTTTATAGAATAGGAGATTAATAACCGTGTCACAGCCCTGCCCTATAGCCATGTTTCTGAAAAGCAGCGATACTTCCAAAGACTTCTCAGTGTTAGCTAGCTGGTGCCCTGTAGACAAGACTTTACACACAATGAACCACAGGAGAAAAAAATCGTCTGCTGCACCGCCTGCAACTTACTCCCCTATTAATAAGAAGAAACAGTATGTATCCCTGCTTGCAGCTGTGGTGCTTTTGTGGAGATTTGGCGTGCAAGTGCTTATTTTCTGTCAGTCATTCTTAATCATTTGCTCAGCTTTAAGCACGAGCTCACTGCGACAGTGGGCACAAAATAACTTGTGATTTTGTTTTTGGGCTGTGACTGACACTTCCAAAAGATGGCTGTCAGGCTGGCATTTTCTACCAGATTGGTGATAATTATCTGTAAGGTACAGTCCTTTCAGTTCAAGGATTGATGGACTGAACTGCAATTAGACTTGAAAGAAGTGAACAGATTCCACATTGCTTTTCTGACTTTCTTCTGTAATCTACTCTATTAGTTCTATACACTTGAGAAAAGCAAAGATAAGATTTTTCCAAGAGTTTCAGACATTAAGGTACATAAACAAAAACACGAAAGATAGGCAGTCACTTCTGTCATTGGGTAATTTAGGTAAAACTTAGACTGCGTTGATGGTTTATTCCAACACTGGAGAAAACTGGAACAGAACAGAGATGCATTGATCAGAGTTTCATGGCAAATATACCTGATTTTTTATCAGGCCACACTTCAACAAATTCAAAGTAATTTTAGCCAGTTTATGTTTCTCCTAAACAACCATAGTTAATAAAAAAATAATTCACATAAGAATCTCAATTCTCATTTACTACGAATCAGAATCAAAATAAAATTTACCAAAATCAATTTTATAAAGCAAATCGGTTTTTTGTAGGCCATTTTGTAACTATGCGGGACATTTTGACATCATAAGAGAAGAGATTTGGACTCATTCGATATTTACTGAATGCTCGGGGAGACTGAGCTTCACATGAGCGTTTCCATGTTTGCAAAGTTCACTCGATAAAGATTGAGTACTTCAAGAGGTGCTCAGGTATGCTGTTCCATCCCATACGTGTTTTACTGTTTTATTTTTGCATTATATGTGGAACCCTAAATCTCTGTTTTCTAATTTATACACGCAAACACAAATACAGAGTTTTCTCAAATCTCCATTTTGGTCTGAGTTTTTGTCTGTAGTGATATTGAAGTGATATAAAAGCCCAAAGTGCATAAAAATGTATTTGTTTTCCCAGATATCCAGCTACATGTGGACTTGACATGCAAACCATGCAAATGTGGTGGGATGGTGTTCCACCCTCCCCCACTCTGTGCACCGGGCACCGTTGATTGGTGGGCGGGGCGAATGCCTTTATAGTTGGGCGGGCCGCTGCAGGGTGCGTGCGTCTTTGTTTCTCCCAATGTTGCTACATCGGCGGCTACATGTCGGCTTGTGGGTTTGGTCGACTCGTCTGCGATCGTAAGTGGCAGTTTTGCTATCCGTGGCTGGAATCATGGTTGGTTTCTGGGTGCTACACCTATGGTGCGTTTCTGCAGTGTTGCTCTGATGGCGTTACCGGCTGCAGCTGGGGGTTGCTGTGGCGTGCGGCTTCCTTCTGGTCCTCACCTGCTGACCCGCTTCCTCCCGGGTTAGGCTGTGTTTCCACCCCTGGGTAAGCTATCTGCTATTTAGCTTTTGATTTCTGTTATCTTTATCCACCGTTAATGGGTTTTCTGTTTCGGGCACCTGATTGTGTTTGGAGCTGCAGCGCTTTGGACGCTCTGCTGTCTTGCCGTTTGTTTGGGCCGCTCTCAGCTAAACCTGTTGCGGATTGGCCGGCTGTGTGGGCGGGGCGTTACTCCTCTGACCCCATCGAAGGGCATTTGGAAGCGGATGACAACGATTTGTTCCATTGTTTGAAGTGTTTTCTTTTAGTTTTAATTTACTAATTTCTTTTGCATTACATGTTTTATTTTGTATGGAATAATTGAACTTGTCCATCCTGTACCTTATGTGTTCCTTTTTGTTCCAGGGACCAAGTAGTAGGCCTGAAGCCTCATTTTTAACAAGAGAATTGTTTTAAGAAAAATTGTTTAATAAAATATTGTGCACTGTTTAATTTGTGTTCGGGTGCATCTTGTAACTTTTAAAAAGATCTCCACCTGCTGGTCACACAAATGTTGCCCAGCACTTACAAGTGTTTGATTGCTGCAATGCAAGTAAACATTTTCCCTTTGATTATTGAGGAGCTTATGAATCATTTTAACATGGCATTACATGACAAATGAAATTTAAAATCGATTTCCTCTCACATTATATTTTTTGAAAAATGTCTCATTTCCTTTAGAAAATAAACTTTTGTCCCTTTTCCATACACTAATCATGTGCCTCCTCTTACAAGCTACTTGACAAGTTGAGAGATGTTACTATAGTGACAATCTGTAAAATTGTCAAATGTGTCACGGTACTCGATAGTGTTGAGCCAGCCATAAGAAATCCCAGAAATAAAACTGCTCAAACTTGATTTGCGTAGTCTCTACCCGACAGTCAACTTTGATGATGATCTCCTCAGAATAGGTGGTGGATTCGTTTAGCTGTCCTGCTGCATCAAGCAGACACTCTTTGCTTGCATCTGGCTCTGCAGGTTTCGGTGTCCTGACTCCACACCTCGCAGCTGGACTTGATTTATGCTGCTGACAAGCCATTTCTCTGCAGCGCCACACGCTGTGGGGAGCCTCTGAAGAACCGCCTTTCGATTTATCTCTCGCTGCCTCGCCCCTCCCTGTTTCAGCACTTCAGGGTCTTTAAAGTAGCCGAGAGCGCCGCTCGACACTCGAAGTGAGTCCCTCCCCATTGTCCCGGCTCAGAGGATACGGTGACCTCTCATCTTCTGCTCACTCACCACATTACAGCCTCACGCCTGTGGCGTGATTGGCAACACAGGATGTTTTTTTTTTTTTTTTTTTTTCCCCCTTTTTGATATGATTAGAAAAATCATCCCCAGGTAAGTCGACTGTGTTGACTTACCTGGGGACTTGCCTTGTGTTGCAGCTTCCAGTGTGAGTTGGAAGCGGCAACACAATCTCACCTTATCTGGGAGTTTACCACGATGGAGAAAAAAAAATATACACACCATCAAACACATTTCTCACCTTTTCGAATTGGATAAGTGGAGGTTTGGCAGTGAAACCCCGCCGGAGTAGCGAGTCAAGCAAACTATGTTTCCACCAAGGCAATAATCCGTGTGTACAAAACGGCCTCAGCTAGGACTAATTATTTGGTGAAATCACCGGAGCCAGTAACGATCTCTCTTCCTGTGGTCTCATGGCTGAGTAATTTCACTGATAGAATCTTAGCCCCCATTTCAACGAGATGATTTTTATTTACCTCGTTAATTAGGTCGAAAAGCTTGCGGGACTGCAGTCACTCTGGCAGCACAGCATCTCAGAATTGCTAAGTATTCAACAATAGTCCTGAATGAAGCCCTCAAATCAGAAGCTCTGTTTACTCATCCTGTTTACAGACTGAATTTTGATGAGTGCTTTGGAAAGTTTAGGTTTGTCAATGAAAAGTATTTTCCTTCATCCAGATTTCTTCCATGTTTACTTTTATCATCGAACAAATCTCAACCCTTGTGTCCAGAAATGGGGTCCAACCGACCCCACACACATAAAACTTGTATCATTTTCCACAGTCCTCTGTTTGCCTCAGTCCTCGCACGCACAAGGGTTAAGAGAAGAGATATCCCAACAAATCTGACAATAGAACTGCACTTTAAATTGTGAATAGTTGTGTTATTGGTGGATGTTCTCTTCAACGGTAGGACAACAGAGCAGCCTCAGACTGTCACAGTACCTCAGCCAAGTTCGACTTTAGGCATGATATTCATTTTATTGAAAGCTAATGTAAACACTCATCTTCTGAAAAGTTCAAATTTTGTCTCAATTGTCAGAATATTTTCCCAAAAGTTTTTAGGTCAAATAGATCTTTCCCACTTATCACCTGCTTTAATGAGGCTCAACTGGGTTATGGGTGGTTGTAAGGGTTTTCCAATAGTAACAGATGTGTGGTGCCAGCCTCTTTTTAGCACCTACTTCAATGGAGTTTGAAGCAATTTGAGCCTATATTCCATCAGCTATGGAGTGGAGTCACTGGTTGTGTCACAAGAGTAACATTAATACAACCTCTTATAAAAACTCACCACAACAACTGCTGGTATTTGGAGTTTTTCAGGCCAGTGGTAGCCTGGCCACGCATTTCCTGTCAATTCTCATCTTCCTTCAAAGATTTCTCCCATTGACCTTCATTTTGGTTGAACTACAACAACTCACCTAACAGGAGAAGTTGAGATTGATGAGGTCAATTTTCTGCGCTGTTTCACAATTGTAATTTGCAATGCCGGTGAACGAAGATTCAGTCTGTTGGCCACCCTTCCAAATATTAAGCAATTAAAGTCGGAGCAAGAGGAATGCATAAGATATTTTATTGCTAGCAAATATGTCGTAGCCCTGTTCTCCGTGGGGTTGTTTACAGCGCACACATTTTCTGGTAAGCTTCATAAATCATTTAAATGCATCACAGGCAACTATTAGCGATTGGTTAAAATAAGATTCAATAGTTTAAAATGCCTCCCATCAAGGAATTGTTGAGGGTCCAGAGCCTCTGGACAAAGCAAAGTGTAGGACAAGGTGCTGGATTTATAGGACAGTATCAGACTTAGCAGCATAGTTAACATGTCCTCTATTGTAGCGTTGTTTGTGCCACAAATAGACGACATGCTACTTTCAGACTCTGGCCTCCCCAACTACAACATCACCCAACTATTGGTGTTACTCAACTGAAATGGAAAACCACCTGAACTCTGCAGTTGAGTTGAGCGGAGTTGAACCATGCCACTAGCTGCTACTAAAATCAAGGGAATAGTTAGCAAATGTGAGCTGGTCCATTGTTTTATTGAATGCTTTTGTCCTCTGAAGTCTCCCATGGATGCCATCTTTTCCCAGTCTCTCTCTTACTGTTCTACTTACCTTGACTGAGATAAGTGATGTTCTTTAGACGTTCTTCTTGGTTCTTTTGTAACCTAAAGGAATCACGGAGCTGTTCTTGGAGTAATTTTGGTTGGTCGGCCACTCCTGGGAAAATGTGCCACTTTTTATCACAAATGTGACAAAAATAGGGTAAGGGGTATTTTTACAGCACTGCCTGTAGCGAGCAAATGTTCTTTCACAGTGGAAACTCCCTTGTTGAAAGCGGCAGCAATCAATGTGAAATTTCCTTGCCTTTTTTTGGGGATCCATTATTTGAATTGTGACAGTTTTTCTCTCACATAATAGAAATTATAAAAACAGCTCAAAGACAAGCATATGTCTGAATTATACATCAAAACAAGGCTTTCAAGTGTCTTTTTTGATTGCAGGGAAGTGCACAAAAAACTGCTGTCTGCGTTTAACGGGGCTCAGAAAAAAAAATAAGAGAATGCAAGGAAACCACAAACACAGGCCCTTCCTTTGGACCTGGCTCTTTCCCCTGCGATTTCCACTTCACAGAGGCCTGTGATAGCTGCTGTGTGACTGATGTTATTTGTGTCTTTCATCTTGTCACAGAGCAGGGAGGATCAACACCGCGCAGCCCGCCGTCCTTTTGAGGGCTTGATCTCGCCCAAAACGCACAGCTGTTCCTCGGGATTACGCGAGCGCGCTCAGACAGCTCCACCGCGCGCATCGCACATAATTGCCTCTTTTAGGAGAATTACAACTGAGTCCATTAAAGCCACGTGAGGCGGCAATGAAAGGAGCGGCACTTGTGTTCATCTCACCGGTGAATTATTGATACCTGCCCCCTTCTGCTGGCTTCTCCTGGGATGGAGGCAGCACACGTCCCCTCACATAATGGCCACTTTGTAGACAGAAGGAGAGATGAAGAAAAAGATAAATAAATAAATAAATGCTTTAATACTGCCCCCTTCCCTCACTCACACGCACGCACACACGCACCCCTACACACACACACACACATTTTTTTCACTACTGCTGGGCCTTAGTTGACTTCTGCCGTGTTTGACCCCGTCTGCTCACCCATTAGCTTTGCATTGAAATGACGAAGACTTGTGCCGACAGCCAGTCTGCTCCTTTTTTCTGGAACGTCAGTAAAAGCGAAGCGCCGTACAAGCTCTCATATAAAAAGCAGCAGGGGAAAAAAACGCTGGAGAATGCAATGAATGGCCCTGGACAGCCTCAGCTCCGCTGGAGGGCCGCTGAGGATTTAAGTCTTTGTGTTTA
The DNA here is from genome assembly GCF_904066995.2 of Poecilia reticulata. NCBI lineage: Eukaryota > Metazoa > Chordata > Actinopteri > Cyprinodontiformes > Poeciliidae > Poecilia > Poecilia reticulata. Next base: position 30,562,895 of record NC_088834.1, read on the forward strand.
CATGCAGTGCCACTTGTTCACTCTCTGACGAACCTCGTCTTACAAGATGCGGGCGTCACATGATTCCTGAGGATAAGGAGGTTTGGGAATGGAGCGAGTCCAAAGGCAGGTACAATGCAATTAGGTGTAATAATTACATTTTGTTTGGATAACTTTAGCTCCTATTAAAAATTTCAGTGACTATTCCTTGAGTTGCTGTTAAATTTAATTAAAAGAAAAAAAAATATATATATATAAACGAGTTCCATCTTATTTTAAAGAACTTACAGGTCCATATCTTTTCCCAACAGAATGGAAAAGTAGCGTTTTTATTCAATAGCTTTATGGCAGTTGCTAACTTTTAAAGATAAAATTGACCTATGCGTTACATAACAGCTAGCCAAAATGAGAGCAGTGACAGCAAAACTTTTAGCTGAAATGTGAGCTTGTAATGTAAAAATAAAATGTCTGAGAGTAGTAGTTTGTTGACTTAAGGGTACCTTAGTCAAGAAATTAAAAGCTTTCTCTCTCTGGTGAGCTCAGTCTTCATGTAATTAATGGCTGTGGGGAACAAATGTACGTGTAACAGTCATTTTATGTTTTACTTGAGTTCATCTTTCAAAGAGGTAAATGTACTTGTCAAAACCTTATACCAGCTTTCTCACATGGTGTGGTTTTGCCTTAAAAAATCACTTCATGAAAAATGCTACACGTAAGTAAAGCTAAAATGCTGATTAAATCAAACCAGAACTGCTGTTAAATGCACTATTCATTTGGCTCTCAAACTGAGAACAAATAGCTGCCCAGCTAATTATCGTGGGTAAACAAGATGTTTCCTTAAAATAAATTACGAATAGTCACATGAATGGTCTGGCTGCTGACTCTATTGAAGTCATTCATCATTGTGGTGGCATGAAGTGTTTTGTTTCCTTCCACTGTTGGCGTTGTTGGACTTTTTTGGTGAGTGAGGAGAAAAACGTTCTTTACTCTTTACTTCTACAAAGTCATTCATGTTTCCTTCACAAAAGATTTTTGGGGAATACAGGAGTGCTGACTCTTTCCCTTTTTTGTTCTAATAAATGGTCACATATACATTCAAAATATTTGGATCTTGAATCTTCAGCAACAGATTTTGATTTGGTTACATCATTCATATATTGTATATTGTTTTTCTTTTATGGTGAGGTGAACCTCTAAGGGTCGTTTGTGCATCAGAAAAGTACTTAAAGGAACAGCATTATGTAAAATCAACTTTCTGAGCTTTACATCATGTTATAATCAAAAATATACCAGGAGTGTTGCCTTGATTCATTTATGCACATTTGAGAAATCCTTGAATCTTCTGTGGCAACCAGTAGATGAGATGACCTCTTGAAGGCGGAGTTTCAAAAATAGGTGCATTATCTTCAATAGACAGTGGCCCAATTTTAAGGTGTCAAATTACAAAGTCAATTTTATAATTATATTTAATTTTTACAACAACTGAAGGTAACTAGTTACTTGATTGTGCTATAGAATGATTCTGTGTGGCTGGAAAATACATAATACCACCTCTTTAATAATGATTTAAAAACAATTTACGGTAATCTTTTTAACACTTTTAGGACTTTGTTTTCTTGTAAAACACAATACAGTGATATTCCACCTACATATATGTATTCAATGACTAATATTTATTACTCTCTAAAATTCCATTTTATAGTGTAGTTCTGCTCTAGACACAATATGGTGGTTAATGTATTCCACTCGTTTTCATAGGATTTACTCTGCTGAACACTGTGGTCAGTTGCAGGATTGCAGTTCCGTTTGATGGGTCGTGTCTCAGATTTATCAGCCTGTAGATTGAATGTCATTAACTGTGCAGCGTCCCATACCATAATATGGCCTCTTGTAACTGATGGTCATTGCTGGCTGCTCTGCATTCAGCACTTCTCCCTCTCGGTCACACATAAACCAAGAGGCGCTTCATTCAGCAGCACCATGTGGTTTCAGAGGTAGATTCACTTCCACTAACTGTCTCTGCACTTTCTTATCACATCTGCCACTTGAGAAAAGAGTCACTGAGCAAGGATGTGATGTTGGTGGTGGTGTTGCTGGGGTGTGTGTGCGTGTGTGTGTGTGTGTATGGAGGTTGGGAGGCTTATCACTAATGTCACACTGTATCAACCGCATTTCACAAGTACATCCAGTCAGAGTCAGATTGAAAGAAGAAAAATAGCTGCAGACTGTTTTTTTTCTCCCTCCACCAATACTAACCCAGTTTAACCATCCTGCAGATATTCCATCACCTCCACCCCATCAATACCAGTACTAACACAGCTGCCCATACCACCGCCACTTCCACATGTAATGGATGGATGGTCTATAGGTTTTGTAACACAGAGCTACTTTAGGAGAAAGTGAGCGGCTGGTTGGCTGCAGGGACCCGCTGTGAGGACACCATGATAGATTGAGGCTACGGTGTTGTACAGTCGCTGTTCCATGATGAATGTGTGAATTGGGACTGGCTGCATAATCTCTGTAAGCACAGGGAACATTTCAGAAAAATACCTCTGCTAATTCCAGAACTCTATCATATTTTGTATGGGTCATGTGGGCATATGAAAATATATATTTTTCAAACATGTCTTAGTGGAATTTGTGCCATGCTCTGTTCATGTTTAGATGACAAATTTAACTGTGGTATGTGAGATGCACAAAGCTGAGGATGTTGTTTTATAACCTATTCCCGCTTCATCCATGGCAACATTTTGGTGGTGTCAATGTATTCGGTCTAGTCCACAAGAAGCCGGACATCTGGGAAACCAAGTAGATTTTTCTGCGATTTGGGTTTTCATCCACATGTAAACTCTGTTTAATATCACTAAAAACGATTCATAATAAAAACTACGGACAGAGAGATTAGGAAATTCTCCTTTTTTGTGTTTGCGTGTGGACATTGGAGGCCCGAGATGTTGAGGTAAACGCTTAACAGCCTGCAACAAATCATGTGGCGCTGACGTGTGACCATTGTTACCTTTTGGCCATGAATGGAGGAAAGATGGCCGCTATCAGAGAGGTGCTGATTGTTCCGTTGGCTCAGACGCTTTTTGCTCGTTTGCTTTTACAAGCCCAGCTGTTCTGATATGTTGAGAAGCAAAGGAAAAAGAGCGCTTGGAGGTCAGCTATTTTCCACCAACTCTCCCTCCCAGTCGAGGCACATCGTTGTCCAATGTTCACATACTGGCTTTTAACACCAGTCCCAGTCAACAGGCTTGTGTTTTATTAACTTTATATTCTATAGTTCAACCTATATATCTGTCCACACAAATGAATCTCCTGATGCCATGTTTAATTCCAAAAATGAAGTCATGGTTGTTTTGAAGCATTGTTATTGTCTGACCTTGGTTTTAGCTTTGCCCTACACTGCCTCCTATGGACTTGGCATGTTCAAAGTGTAGTTCAGTGCGTTTGTATGGATCAGCACTTTTTTTCAACCGCTATATTGTTTTAAAAAGACTCAGCTATGTGGACTAGGCCTTAGCGTTCAGCGCTGCTGTCTGGGGTTCGAGTCCCAACCTTGGGACATTTGTTGCATGTTTTCCCTCTCTGCCCATTCCCTGTTTGACTGCTGCAAACAAAGGCCACTAATTCCAGAAAACCCTTTATTTAAATGTCAACAATTTCCCCCTGACTCGTCTGCTGTGTTCCTTGCTCTTCAGGTGCATCATGGTAAAGCAGGGTAAATGCAAAAGTTTGCCACACTTTTCAGATTTCTCTTGGTAAAAAAAACTTGAAAACCATGTATCCTCTTTCCAGTTTACTCTTACAGTGTCCTCTGTATGTTGTTGGCCTGTCACACAGAATCCCAGTGAAATGCATTTCATGTTGTACTTGTGAATGGTCAAAATGTGAAAAAGTTCATGATCTACACTTTTGCAATTAACTGTATGTGTTTGTGTCTGCGTGCGTGTGTGTGTGTGTGTGTGTGTATGTGTACTTTTAGACACTAAAGCAAGGCATGTTTATTCACTTAGTGCAACATTTTCTAAAACTATATATTTTGGTTACTGTATCCTTCAAGTTTAATAATCTTGCCTTTTGTGGCTATATTAGGGTTTAAAACGAATTCTCTTTCCCATTTCACCTTTTCTACAACAACCCTTGGTGTGCCAGTTACTGGACAAGACAATATGTTCAGTTTATTACAGTTTTAATAATTTAGCACCAATTCACAGTAAATGTCATCTGAAGACGATCAGGTCATGGGATGTTCCATATCACCACTTCAGTTCATCCAACTCATTACATTGTATAAGATAAAAATAAGAAAACAGTAACAAAATATTCAGATCAGATTCTGATTCAGAAACATTAACAGTATAATTCAGCTCAATTATAAAACAATAATCACATTTAGTAGAGCATAAATGAAAGATCAGTGAAATAATAGTAAAGGAAGTATCAAAGTTTTATTTTGTGTATTGAGTGTATCAACATTTTAATCCACTAACAACAGAGAAAGTTTATAAAATACCTTTTTTTATTAGAAGTGCACTGCTGGTCAGAAGTCTACAAACATTCATCATAGCCTTGAATGCCACATTGACTTTGGACATTTATTGAAGAATTTGTTTTCTTTTTCAGGGTGAAAGGTGATGCAACAGTTTTTATTTTTTTAACCCTCAGCAAATCTCTTCCATAGTTTGGTTGGATATCTAACCGTGTTTGTGGGCAGAATTCCTAGAGTTCATTTATACTGATTTGCTTTCTGTCACAGAAATTGAACCCACAGTTTGTCAGAAGAGCTGAAATCAGCTGTTTTTCAGAAAGTTTAGTTTAACTTACTTTATCTGTACAAAATCAGTTGTGATGTTTGGTTGGGGTCATTGTCCTGCTGGACACCCACCTGTATCCAAGTTTCAACCATCCCAGAAGGAAGTTAAAGAATTTGAAGTTGGGCCTGTTACATCAGTCACTCTATGTTTAATGTTGCCACAGCTCTGTTTGGTTAGATCCTTCTCAGTCCATGAAGTTTGCTAACTTGCGATGGGCTCTACTAACAAAAATGTTAGTTCCACTAATTCTAAACATAAGGTCTGTTAATATAGCACACCAACATTATATTTAGTGGAAGCTATTGCTAAAGCGCTAACTTCAATTCAAATCAGTCCTCTAAAGACTACAACCCTCAATTACCAATTTAACTTTGATATTATAATTTACATCTTCTATAATACCTTAAATATTACATTTATGTTTTTATCTTGTTCCCCAATATCTGTGTTTTACTTTATTTGAAAAATTCGCTCTGCTATTAGCCTAATAGCATATTGGCATATAAGCAGTTGTGTGCCCACCATTGAGTTTTTGATATGAAAATGTGTTTAATCTGTCTTGTTTAGGGAAGAGTTCAATAGACATTTTCCCTCTCTTGGTTGATTTCATAACAAAAAGATTTAGTTGGAGTTGGAGTTTGCTTGTGATGAATGATTTAACTTTGCAGTTTGAAGCCATGCGGAAAAATACTAAAGTGCCTCAGAACTCTGAAATCCTGAGTGCCATCCGACAGCGGATGGCTCCGTTTTCTTTGACTCCCTCAACTATGTTCATAAGTAAATGCAGCAATTTTCCAGCCTCACATCATTCCCCTCCACACAAGCCCCCCCCCTGCACAATCAGGCTGAGGACGTTTTATGTTTACAGCTTGCAGAATCAGCAGAGCATTTCAGATAATTAAAATTCAACGTGCTTTGATGAGGTGGTCCACCCTTGATTTCCCACAGTACCTTGCTTTCAAGGGCACATTTTCCACTCCTGCATGTTATTTTGAAAATGTCAACTTTTGTTGAGGCCTTTTGACCTTCTTTGAAGCATTTGTGGTCATTGCATAAAGGGCAGGAAGCCACTTTTGTCCCAGATATCTCGGAGCTACGTGCTGAATTAATCAGCCCTGAAAATGCGAGGCTGTATTTTATATTCTGCATCTGAGAAAAAGTAGAAATGAATTAAAAACCTGAAACATATGGTATCTTGCGTATTGTGTTTTTGCCGCAAGCTGCTTCAAATTTCTGAACGTTATGACAATTGTTGGTCCTGATCCAATCTCGGGTATCGGAACAGTTCCTAATCAAAGTTCGGTAACACTTTATTTGAAGGGGGGTGAATAAGACTGACATGCCACTGTCATAAACATGACATAACATGTCATGAACATGAATAAGCCTTCATGAATATTTTTGACTGTTGTCATAAAGCTTCATTTGGTAAATTATGACACTTTTAATAGAAAGTTGACATTATTCAAAATGTCTTTAAGACAACTTGACATTAACCAAGAAATCATTACTGATATAAATTTGTTATAAAAGTATTACTGATTGTTCTTTAAAAATTAGGTAACTTTATGTTAGTAAAGGTAAAGTTTAAACAGTAATGATTTCTTGGTTAATGTCAAGTTGTCATAACAAAGACATTTTGAATAATGTCAACTTTCTATTAAAAGTGTCATAATTTACCAAATGAAGCTTTATGACAACAGTCATGAATATTCATGAAGGCTTATTCATGTTCATGACATGTTATGTCATGAAAAAAGTTCATATCTTGTTGTTTTATACTGTATGTGAAAACGCCACAGGTGGTGAACCCTGTGCTGTCATGGTATTTCCCTATATTTGAATATGCAGTTTGTTTTTCTATAGTAATGCACAAATGAATGTGGCATTTTCCAAACCGGTTACCATGGAAATGTTTTTATCCATATTAGTTTTGTGTTTGCGTGTTCACGGGAAAACAGAGATTTAGGGTCACACACATTACAGTCTTTGACAAATAACGCTCCAACATATCCACGTACTTACATGACATGATTCATCTTGTGTTTTATTAACTTTATATTCTAACACACTATTTAAAGTAGTTCAAGTTATACATCTGAACCTCCTAGCACCATGTTTAACTCCTAACAGGAAGTCATGGTTGTTTTGAAGCAATTTGATTGGCTGACAGGTTTTAGCTTTGTGCTAACACTGCCCTTGTGGGTTTAGCATGTTAAAAAACAACTTTAAAGTTTCATCCACATGAACTTTTGTGCAAGTTCATGTGGATGAAAACTTTTCTGAAACTGATCTGATCTAAAACAAAGTGGTGGAGATATTGGCTGCAGCTACATGTGTATATGTAGCTGTATATGTGTTTATGAAAAACACTGGTCAGTATTTTTGATGTTCCTGCTGCTCTTCTCTGGTTTTTCTCTGTTTTAGCTTTAAAAAATATAACTGACCAGTTTTTCTGTCCTGAAAACCATCATGATGTTTCACTGCGGCAATAGTTTGTCAATGATTTGCAGTGTTTTAGTGTATGGAAAAAGTAATTTTAATCTCAAGCAGAAATCTTACCAAGATAAATAACATTAATGTAGTACTAATATTCTCTTTTTTAACCACAGGGTCTCCATCCTGGACAATGGCAGCCTTCGGATATGGAACGTCACCAAACTGGACGCCGGCCTCTACACCTGCGTTGCAAGAAACCAGTTTGGAGTGGCGAGCAGCACAGGAAGTGTTACAGTAAAAGGTATTTCCGTGTCCCTCCATTTGATCACCGTCTCTCTTTTTCAGCCCGTTCAGCAGAGACCCTGACCCTGCCAAGGAGAAGACACGTGTTTGAAATGAATGTTTTCTTAGCTTTTGGCAGCGAGTGGACCCGCACCATGTTCCGTTTCAGCTGTTTGAAAAACTAAACCAAAGTGTTTGAAAGCATAAATAAAAAATGACCAGAGCAGAACGAAGCATCCAGTCGCTGCCCTCTGATAAAGCACGCAGGGAGAAGGACTTTTTTTTTTCTTTCTTTCTCTCCTGCACCTCCGTGTCGTCGTTACCGGGTGAGACACAGACGCATCGGCTGCTGTTTGTGTTTGTGGAGATGCTGAAGCGGTTCAGCTCCCTGCCTCGGCGCCTCTGGCTCTGTCAGAGGATATGCGGTGTGACGAAGTCCTTGTGCCGTTTGATCATCTGGGCGGTGGATTGCATTTCTGCTCCAGTGTTATGACTTATTACACTTCATTAAAAATGAATGTGAGCCGGGTATAGAGTGCAGCGCGTTGGGCGGTTTTATTCGGTGCACGTGGCTGTTTTTCATGTCCTATTTCCACAGGGGGAAGGTGTTCTCGCCTCCTCGGCTTCCTGGGGGACTTGCTGACTTATTCGCTGAACTGTACCCTCACTGTGACCCTATTTGCACGGTTCACTTGTGTTATTGTTATTTCTTCTGTGTTGACCTTCCTTGTTGGCAGGCTTGTGTAGATTTATGGAATTATTGATCTTCAGTATATTGGCCTCGAGGAGGAAAGACCAGGCTTTCACATTCAGAAAGGTTTTTGTATAGATTTTCACGAGGAAACTGCTTGGCGATAATGGCGTTCAATAATTTACAATGTCATGAAAACGTTTAAGAATTTTATTAATTTGATTTATAAGTGAAGTTTTTATATGTTGAATTTATTCTCCAAGATCACAGAAGGATTTATTTAAAGCATTTATTTGTAATCATTTTTGAAAACTTAGGTTGAAAAAAACTCAAGACTTGAATTACATAAGACCAACAGAGAGGATTTTAAATACAGAAACCTTCTGTTAAAATAACCATTTAATATTTATACTATTAATTTTAATCTTTTTACTCGTTTTTATTCTCTCTTCTGCCCAGATTCCTCGATGACATCATTGTATCAGCTGAGCCACAAAGACAAACGCTTACAATTATAACAACATTTATTAGATGAACAAACTAATGAAGCTGACATAACTCATAATAAAATCACAAACCAGAATCCAATCCAATATTTACCTTACGTGTAGTAAGGTAAATATTACACGTAATATTTACGACACACAAAGACAAACTTGCGGGGAAGCATTTTACCGACGCACCGTTCCTCGGAGGCAGCATCACGGGTAACCCCGGAGCGATCTGAAGTTAAAGTTCCGGGTCCTATACTTTTAAAGGAAGGGCGTGTTTTCCTTCTCTGCTGTATTCAAATTAGGGGAATGTCCTTAGCTAAGTTCATTTAAATCTAGTTGACCATGTTCCAGTAAAAGCTTGTTTTTTAAGATCAAAGTAGCGTCATTTTCTTTTGAGTGGGGTGATGTTTTTTATGACCCTGTCCCGAGAGGAAGCTCTACTCTGGCGACAAGATCAGATTGTTTTTACAACTCCAGCTGTTAAAAACCCTATCAGCTCAGCCAAGGGTTAAACACACAAAGACTCTTATGTGGAGAGTTTTCAACCCCCTCGTGGTGCCTGATCAGGTCACAGAAAAACTAGCTGTGTTTTAAATTATAGAGAACTACAAGCTAAATTATTTTAATTCAACTTAGTGTATTGTGTTTCAATAGAAATATCCTATATAAGAGATTACGCTGATTGAACCATGAATATAATTTAGAGCCGAATTTTCTTATTTAAAACACTATTAATTTTGTCTAATACTTTGAACATATAAACATATAAAGAAGAGGTCTATGGTATTTATTGAGAAAGTGAATCTTAGATTTTCATTCGCTCAAAGCTGTTTAGAAATATACCTTTGATATACACCATCCTGTATTTAATAAATTCATGTTAGACAAGTTTCTGTTTGTGAATATAATTGCTAAAATAAATTAACCTAACTGATGTTCTGATTTATTGAGATCCACCTATTTTCTTTTGTAACAAAGTCTTGCATGTTTCAGAGTGATCAAACTTGCCTTTTCATCTCTTGGGTTTTGTGACCAGGTTGCATGTTGTAGATATAAACCTGTAAACAGACTCTGTCAAATCCCCTCTTTTTTATTCTCCACCTGAGAGAGAACATGTCTGAGCATAACTGCACCTGAACATCCAGCTCTTATTGATTCTCCATCTTTAGGGGAAGGACATACAAAAGTCAAAGAAAAAAAATCCATTAAAATGATACCTAAAAAATAAAAAATCCCTGGCCTACATGCTTAAAATTGATGTAAGCTTTCCATCATTCTCTGAAGTAAAATTATTTTTTTCTATATAAAGTCAGAGCTTTCTTCTTGTGGGGTTTATGATTTTTGTTCCAAGGTTCAGTACATTTAATAGTCTTTCTTCTTCGGTCTATAAAATCCTGTGAAATGCAGTGTCAATACCACAGTAGCCTGCTATAACAGAACTTTTAGTTCTCCAATTATCCACGTCGTTTCTATAAAAAGGTGTTTTTAATTGACTTCTCCCTACAAGCAAGCAAAACAATAATAAACTTAAAAATAATAATTTGTCCAAATGAATAACTCCAAGAAGAATATTCCACTTTGTATCTCTACATTAGTTCTCTTTTTACTGAAGAACACATCACATAATGGAATTTTAAATAAGTCCCAACTGGCGTGTTCTTCTGCAAATCACTATCAAGGCATGTTTCCATTTTCTGTTGAATTATAAAAGGTAAAATCCATCTATTATGAATGCTTAAAAGTCAGCAGCAGTTGGGGATGTTGGGAGCGCTCATGCTGCTCATTTACATGGACGCCCAACAACAGAAATTTTCACAAGCCTTTACTCAATTGAGTTAACAGTGTAGAAATCGATCTGTATAAGTGCAACTTCGGTTTCTGGAGTTTATGTGACAGAGCAGCAAACAGCAAATGGATTGAACTTAAAGCAGGCTTTTTTAGTTACATCGACGTCTCAAACTGCTCTCTGTAATTCTGTGATCGTATAATAGAAGTCAACATACCCCAACAAATTGTCAAAAATATTTTTGACAATATTTTTGACAATATTGTCAAAAACAATATTTTTGACAATATTGTCAAAAATATTGACCTTACTTCCACTACACTGGAAGGTCACATCTGCAAGTTCACAGCCAACTACAATCACTCCATTGCTGCCAAGTTAGCAGCTTTGTCACTATATTTAGCAACGCTTCAGACAAAATAAATTGAGATTAACCAAAATTGGAGTACGGCAGATCCGACTTTTTGAAGGTGGTGATCAGCCAGAAAAGTGCAATTGGTGCACAACTAATTACCAAAGGGACCTTTGGTTGCCTCGCTTTAAAATTCATGTTGCCTTTCCTTAGTTAGGTAAGCCCCTTTAACAAACAAGTTGTTATCGCAATCAGAGTAAAGGGGGGTAAAAACAAATGGTGCCATTTTTCTTTAGTACAAACTTTCAAAGTATACATTTCTGATGAAACGCTGTAGACTTTCGCTGTTTTCTTTTGCTCTTCCTTAGACGCGAGTGAAAGCGGTTCATTCTGTCTCACCTCTTCTAAAGGTGGACAGCCGTTGTTGTTATCATCCCGTTTATTCTCTCGTTCCTCCTGTAAAATGCGTCTTTTATTTGATGGCCTCGCCCGTTTCTGCAGGCTAAAGACGCTTTCTGCTGCCGATGTACAAATGTTTCCTTTATATGATCTGTCACTGCTCATATTGTTTGCTAGACGGGACGAGGTCATTTATACGCGCCACTTCATTGAGGATTGCAAACCTGTTTAGCGGGGGGGGATTTGTGTAGTCGGATCAGCCCTTATGGGAGATGACAGTAGTTTATTCAAATTGACTTTGGTGATATGAACGCCGGAGGGGAGGGGAAAAAAGAAATACCTGTCAAATAGCGTTCGGTGTCTTCTTGTTGTGAATCAGCCACCTAGCAAAGCAGCGGCGGGGCAGATGAGCCCCGTTAATGTTGCCATTATCGCAACACTGGGGGGATATTAGCAGATTAATTGCTCTTGATTATGGATGCGCTCCCTGAATTTTGATCACAGCAGAGCGGAAGCTGTTGCAATTAGGACGGCTGCCGATTACCGCGTATGGCCAACGGAGTTCAGAAGTTGTGAGATCGCATCGCATCGCATCGTTTTCTGTTCGCTCCTCTGGACCATGAAGGCAATTAATCTCCGCAAGCGCCGTGACACATTGTGTTTGCAACTTACTTTAGAGAATATTCCGCGCTCTATCAGGTCCTTGTTGCATTGTGTTCCAGCTGTATTCAAAGATCTAATCGCTTTCTAACCAGCTATATGGCTCCACAAAACTCTTGTATTTTTTTAAGCCGGCTGCCTCCAGCACCACCATGAGGTTTTAAACGGGGTTTTTGAATCTGAACCGCAGAGAAATGATTCACATGAAAGATCTCCTCTCAGGAGTATTTGTTTACCTTATCATCCAGTGCTATGATCAGGTCAGATTTTTAATTTCTCATCAGTTTATGGACAATTACCTTCAAATAGTGCTGCTCTCACCACCAGGGAAACTGTGGAAACGCTCCTGTGGGTCAGTGGCTCATCATCAGGTTTCTGACCAGGCAGGCGTCTGTCTTCAGTCTTTCTCTGTGTCATGGTGTGTTTAGGAGTGTGCCGCATGTGTTTGCTCTGGCAGTTCGCAGCATGCTGAAAACATAAATCCAGACAGACTGTTTTTGAACTGTTGAAGCCTTGGATGAAATGGACACTCTGATTGTTTACTTAACCAATAGGATCCACTTCTGGTTTTCTTTTACTCTAATGAGGCTTGTTGAGCATCATTGAGTTCAGAGTCTGCATCACTTAGACAGATGGGCAAAAGTGTAGAGAAAACTGGATCAAATATGAAAGCAATGGCTATGCTGTAGAAAATAGAGTTGAGCCTAATAGAGTTGAGGTTTTGTTCAGTTTTGTAACTTGGCATACGCTGCCTGTCCATTTCAAAACCAGTTTTGGTCAGCATCTTAGAAATTACTTTGCCGACCTTGAATGTGGATAATACTTTGGTTCCTCCTGGTTGTCCAAACCAATTTGCTTTCTTTGGAGGATAACGATTTGGGTCAGATGGTTGAAACTTGGACCCAGTTAGTTCTTCTAAAGGACAATGCTTTAAAACACCCATCAAAACAGTTTTTGAAGGTTTCTTGGTTTCTCCAAAGACTAAAGCTGAATCCTTCTGAAAGTTTGTAGACTATCCTTCAAAGTTGGGCAGATAACAGAAAACCACTCACTTTACATACAGTAATTCATGCTATTTTATCCTAGAAGACGGTGCAAATATCTGAATAAAATTAGGACAGAAGCTCGTCAATAGCTATAGAAACTTGCAATTAGCATGTTAGTTTCTCTCTGTCTTGCTAAAGGCCTTTTATTCGTACTAACAGGGTTTACGTACATATTAGAACATGTGTGTGTCATTTGCTGTAACTTAGCCACATTTGAAATTAAATTTAGTAAAGTCTTCATTTTGTGCAAAGTGAATTTTATAATTGTGGGTTGCACACACACACCCACGCACACACACACGTTTCCCGGTGAAATGGCCCTGCTTGTTGCTGTTTGCTCCCTTTTTGTTTCTTGAAGACATCAGACCGAAGATGCTTTGATTAGTTTACACACTGATCCTTTTCATGGATTACAAAAACAACCCAAGCGCCTCGCCGTTTGATAACGGCTCAATACTAAATTCGAGCTCTTGCCTTCCAAGCGTACCCTGTCATCCATGTTGAATGGCAGCAACGATGTGAAATTAATGCGATGTGGGATTCCTGACAGCCACATAGAAAAATAATGAGCAGCCATCTGTCAGTAATCACCAGCAGGTTGGTACAGATGTGTCACTGAACACTCAGTGACTACAGTACAGGACGGTTCTTGTATCTATCTGCAGAGCAGTGTTGAAGACAAGAGTCTTTTTCTAGTAAAATCTCTTCCTGAGAAGTCGCTTGATTGCATTTGGAGAAAACGAGTGGGGATCAGAAACAGGTGAGCATGTATTGCACTGGACTGCAGACTAAACGAGGGAAATTAAAACCTGAATGCCTTATTTTTCTTCTAATATTCACATTTTTGCTTAGTGATGAAATGATAACACCAAGGAATGTAAGTCTCTGTTGTCACCAAGGTGATGCCAAATTATTGCAGTGGATTACCTTAAAATAGATGTTTTGAACTTCAGTCTCCACTCTGCTGTCAGATGCAGCTGAACCTTTGAAGAAAAAGCTTTTAACTTGTCAGTGAAACATTTTTTGTTTGCACAACTTTTAGTTTGTCTTCAACCTGGATACGATAGCATGAGTGTTAGTTTAAAAGACTTAGCAGCCCATCGTGGCCTTTGACTTGGCCATGCTCTAGTCATTCCATTCTTATGACTTCAAACCACTTTCCCAGTAGGAGGAAACTACGGGGCCTTTTCCCATTTTGCCATGCGTTGAGCACAAACTTCAAAACATTTTATGTGGATTCTGTGATAAAAATACAAATGTTCTAAAGGTTTGTTAGAGAATACGATGGAGAACAGTGAACTCAGAAAGATAAATTTAAAGAGGAGTTTTGTTGCAAAACTACATTCCACAAAGTAGTTCAGATGTCCTCTAATAAAGAACCTTTTGGAAATTGACAGCATTTAAATATCATACTTTTCATTTAGGCTACATTTCTGTATTAAATAATTTTTTTATTGGTTTGTTGTAATATTCTAATTTTACATGGCATGTTATTATTAACTGTAGGGAACAAATCACAATTAACAGAAGTAGTGTTTCTGTTAATTGAAAGACTAACAGAAAGTTAGTCTTTTTGTTAGTCTTTCAGACAGGCTCTGATTCAGGGGGGGGGGGCGAGTGAGTGAGCGTCGCTCCTTAACCCTGACTTTCCTTCCCTCAGGGGGGGTCTTTTCGAAGCGGATGTTTTCGCATCCACCTGAATAATGTGTAGTTGCGCCACTGCGAGTACTCGACAGTTTTGTAGAAATGTAGTGAAGTTGAAAGTACAGATACTTACTGTAAAATGTAGTGGAGTAAAAGTAGAAAGTATCCATTATTAAATGTACTTAAGTAAAGTACAGATACACAAAAATTACTTCCCACCACTGGTCTGCCCCAGATATTGTATCACTCATGGTTTTGGTGTTGCGAAATTGTGCCCAACTGCTTTCTGGGTAACACAGACCAACCGACACGCTGCCGTCGCAGTCTCTGACTCTCTTCCCCCGCCCCCTGGCTTTAAATGTATAAGGGCTGGTCCCTTGGTAACCCTAGTTGAAGCATCCCGGATGAATGTCTAAAGCCACTTTGTTGGCATAAAGAATGTTAAAAAAAACAGTCCTACTCTGGTCAGAGAGGAGAGCCTTCCGCGACTGGGCCGGGGCGTGGCCAGACGATGGTCACCCTTCTCCGTTCGCGCACAGCATGTTCGTGGAGAGCGTGGTGCTAAATGACCTGCAGACCACCTGATTCTAGACTGTCGATAGATAGATAGGTCAGTCAAACTTTATTAACAAAGCAGCGTTCTGACAACTATCCCAGCATGCACCGCGCGCTTCTTCTACGGGGGAAAATTAAGTTGGCGGCGGCTTACCGTAGTTGCTAGACCTGTTGTGGTTCAATATTGGTCCATATATGTATAAGGCACACCGGATTATAAGGCGCACTGTCGGCTTTTGAGGAAATTGAAGGTTTTTAGGTGCGCCTTACAGTGCGGAAAATACGGTAGCTATGACATTCTTGGGAGTCGCCCAAGTCACTAAAACCAACCTGGTTCAGTCACAAGTGCAAGTTGTAATAAAGAGGAGTGACCGTTAACAGATGTTCCTTGTGGAACTAGAAAATCTTCACCCTGGAGATTTTCTCCAGGGTGAAGAAGGGTGGGACATCTGGATGAAGGTCGTCAGAAACCAGGCCAGTCTTTCTCGACACCAGTTTAAACAGTTTACTTCAGGTCTGGACAGGGTAAATCCCAGCAGATTTAGGAAACTCAATTCACCCATTAGGCGGAGAGCTGGTAGCACATCTCCTTCCTCTCAGAAGGGGAAGTAGAGAGAGAAGGGGGCGGGGGACGTTGCGCAACAACAACATGAACGTTCATTGAGTCTCACCATCCAGTCAAAATGACTTTATCAGTGCAGAACTGATGAAGACATACCCCAAAGACCTGAATGGAGTTAGTGAAGCGGAATACAAATGCATAAGACACTTTTTAGACGTTAGTTGTAAAATGTCCCCCTTTTTTCCCATGCACCTTTTTCTTCACATCACTTTGTGTTGGTTTATTCCTGAAAATCACAGTAAAACACACAGTGTGACAAAATGGGGAATGCAACTCTAGGTGTGTAAATACATTTTCTGAGTCACTGTACATGCTGTGGTTGCCCATAAGAGTAATGCATCACAACTGCAACTGCAGTCTATTAGAACAGAGGATTATTATTCATAAGGCATTGTGGTGAAACGGCCCACATGAGGCCTGTCAGTGCATCTCAATATGGAGCTAGGAGTCACTACGTAACAGTTAGCTGGCACTGTTTGCCGTTCAATCCTTATTTATTGTTCAGTCGTTTCTTTGAGCGTACCCACTGTGAGCCAGTTTCAGAAAGTCATCAGCTTTAGAATAACACCGAGCTCTGATTCAAGCCGCATCTTATTCATGTAAACATCAAGCGCGACTAGGGTCTTCCGCTTTAGAGCTTTGTCATGTTATGCATTGGTTTGAATCCAGTCTCCTTCACCAAATAAGTTTGTCAGCTGTTTGTATCAACATCAATACCTTCTATTTGGTTATTGTTCAGAACTCTTGAAGCAAAAATGGGATTTTCTGCCTGACTCCTGACAGAGGTATATTCAGCTTGGATATCATGAGGGAACAGCTTGAAATGTAGGTTTATAGGCAGGGGTGAAAGTAAGGGGGTACGGCAGGGTACTGCGTACCCCTAAAAGATTTGACGGGGGTACGCATTACTTGCAAGAGAGGGGAGCGGCTGTCTGCTGTAAAAATATCAATGGGTTCACTGTGCAGCAGTGAGTGCGCCTTTATAGCTCCACTATTGAAAATGAGGCTCTAACATTCACAAATGACAGTGAAATAAAATCCAGTCCAACACCTTGCTTGAGGTGATTCCTCTGGAACCTGTTGGAGGAAAAATATCCCAACTTCAGAAGATGTGCTTTAACCTAACAGAGCTCTGTGGTTCCTCCTGTCAGTATGAGAGTCAGGGTGAGGAGGCGCCATGTTAGGAAGATGAAGTGGAAGCTGATGGTCTTCAGAACAAACAGGTCATGATGCTGGGCTACTGATTATCCCTCTGTCTGGACACAGGATCAATAGAATCAGTTTAAAAGCTAAAATGAATGGTTATATGCCAGACATGGAAAACTGGGATACACTCCATGCCATGATGTTCAGGATTTAGGTCTCATGGCATCTCAAGGTGTGAACATTGCAGCCAGTGGACTGAGAGAGGAAATTCAGCTTTATTTTGTAGCAATTCAAGAGCTACCAGCTTTGATAGCTTCACAAAAACATTCATCAGCACAAAAACTCCAAAGCACACAAAGAAGCAAGTAATATATACTGTACCTAGTAATTCATATTAGTCTGTTAAGGGAAAATATTTTTATATCTTGTTGAGAAATTTTCTCATTATAAGAAGATGCTGCTTCTGAATTGTTTCCTTTCTCAGGCAGCATAACTCTTCCGTACTTAATAAATACTTTGTTTTTTGTGAAATACTGCCCTGGAACTCAATTCTTCATTGCCCAGTTGTGTTTTCATTGCTTTTACACGTTACCACTGGATAGTCAAGTGTCTTTGAGAACTGCTTCTAGCACTAATGCTAGCTACCTGGGCTAGCTAGGTGAGAAAATGTGAAACAAGGAGTGATTTTACGAAGTACAGCACAACAAACTTCTCCAAAATGTCTTACATGTAGAACTGTTTGTGACAGTAATGCTAACATTAGAGCTATTGATTCATTTGAATTTAACGTACTTTTAATACACACTGTTTAATTTCCAAAATGTTGCATGCTTTAATATTGCTACTAAGCACTGTCTGACCTGTGGACCATTTTCTTTTGTCTTTTATCAACTCACCTGAGCTTAATGTTTATGGGTCATTAAGACTCATCTAATTCTCTAATGCTAATTTGGTAGAATAACTTATTTTATCAAACAGTTGTACTACGCTGACAACATGCCAGCTAATCTTAAAACAGCAAGACAACAGAGAGAGTTTAAAGGCCGACTGGCTCTTGCTGCAGTCAAGTTGCATCTGCTGTGCTTACAAAGAAATAATGTCTCTATAGTTGGATCAGATTGTGGTTAGTCTAGGACTGGTCAGGTGAAATGTGGCAGCCTGTGTTTGACCCGCCTTAGCACTGTCCTCAGGTGCCACCCAGTCTGTCACAGTGCATTAACGCCCCTCTGTCCTGCCCGGTCCTGACCCTGCTAAGTGAATGGGTCGCTATCCCCTCGTTTACAGTGGCAGCAGGTAACAAGGCATTATACAAGACAGGAATGAATCAAATTACGCTCATCAGCCTAGCTTGAGCTCCGGCAACCAGCCTGGGTTGTGCATGTAACATGCCACAATGATGACGGTGAAGGATAATAAGCAGGGGAATTTCTACTGTCGTTGTCAGAGTGAATCCCTGGAGGTTGTTAAAGAATACACACTTTGGAAGTCAACATGGAAAGAGTCAGTGTTATGAACAAGGTATTATACCAGGCTATTAACATACTTGGTATTCAGTGTTTTCAAGTAGCACTGTGAAAGTGTCCTAAAGTTTTTTACATTGTGTTAAAACCAGAAACTTCAGTGTAGTTGTTTGTGATTTTATGTGATAGGATAAAACAAATTAGCAAACGACTAGACAAGTGAAAGGAGAATCATACATGGTTTATTTTTGTTGTTGTAAATAAAGCCAGAGTTAATATTTTTACTGAAGTCACCACTGATGGGGTTCTTAGTGTACGTCTCCAGCTTTGTCACTTGGCAAAATTGCTTCAAGATTAGATCAATCTTTTAAGTCTTGCCACAGATTCCCAATTAGATTTATAGTAGGCCTGGACTATTTTATTTCTTCTTAGCAACTTTCTAACACACAAATGTGCTTTGATCTAACCTATTGCAACGTGAACGTCTGCCCCAGCTTTTCTTACAGGATTATCCTTCTTTTACCTCCATCAATCTTCCTGTTAACTCTCTACCTGCTTGACTGTCCTGCTGAAGAGGAGCATCACCACAGCATGACACTGCGTGCCGCCATGTCAGGGAGCAGCAACCTTCACAACTCCAAGTGTCTTATTTTGCTTTTGGTCCAGCACAATATGACTCTTTAAACTGAAGCTGCTCGTTCTTGTAATGCCTACTGAAGAAATCTTTAGATTTTTCAGTTATTAAAAAATAAATTTTGTTTTAAGGTTTAATTTGAGCTGGACAATAAATCAATAAATTATTGGGATGGACACATGATCAATATCAGTAGAAAATACGTCCAATAGAACTCAAATCCAGAACCGCACAGCATTCTGGGGGATGTAGGCAGAGGAGAGGCTTTAGCTGATTCATTTCTCAAGGTCAGCTAAGCAAGGTTGATGGCATCAACTAAGACACAGAGTGAAAATACACATGACCAGATTGGTGGTATTCCAGATATTTAAAACAAAACCACACAGCATTCTGTGATAATAATAATTATATATGTAATTAACAGTATATTAATTATATATAAATAATAAGCGATATTGACTGATATGAAACCTTATATTGTGATATTTTTTGTTCCATATCATTCAGCCTTAGGTTTAATACATTCAGTTTCTATATACTTTTGTACTTTAGTACAAGAAACAGTTGGCAACTTTTTTACAAAAAAATCTTGCTTCTTAAATAAGGATATTCCTTTAATTCTTAGTCATTCTTTGTAAAATATTTCCCATTGAAACATATCTAGGTTTTCATGGTAAGCAGATTCAACAGAGCTCTGAAAGATGTTCAGAGCATTTTTCTGAACATCTTGTGATTTGTGTGAGTCGTGATTTCTTCCTGAAATCACGACTTTCTTCCTGACCTGTTTGTGTGTTAACTTGCAAACAAGCTTAATAACTAGGTGACCTCTGAAAGAGAAGATATATATTTTTTAGAAATCACTTTTGGGAGGTGTTATAAATAGAGGGGTTGACTTTTTGACTTGCTAGCTGTTAGCCATTAGCCTTTCAGACACTTCTCCATCCTTGTGGTTCCTTTGCTTTTCTTTCCCTCACATCATTTCAAGGTAAAATCTCCAAAAACGATTGTGACACATTCTTCTAAAATAAATGTGCTCGTTATCTTTTCAGTTTCTTTTACTTCTTTTTGTTTCTTGAGTTCTTATTCTACAGGACGTACCCAGCTTTCACAACAAAGGCAGACAATAGTTTACACAGAAGCCTTGAATTTATCTTTTTATGGTACTACACCACTTTAGCTGTAGCTCCATCATCCACTATGTCCTTCTAACGGAGCAGCGTACCTCTTGGTGACGATTTTATTGCGTGGGCTACAAAAGCTGCATGTTGATGGTATTTTGTCTACCGGGATGAATCACATTAAAAACGTGTGTGAGAGAAGGAGCCACCAGACAGAAGGTGTCGCATCCACGCTGAATGAGACGCGCACTGCCGGCACTTTCCACACCAGAGTCATTCGCCACGGTTGATTTACTCCACATGCCTGTGTGCTCAGACTCGCAATTTCCAGCAAGTAATCACAGCACCCCCAAGAGGGAGACAGGTGCCGCGCACTCCAAAGAACAAAGATTCACCTTCTCATCTCACCTCTCTCATGTCTTCACAAACTCCTCTTCCGCTGCTCAGAGACAAGTGCAGATAAGGGAAACATGCTTTATTCCCAAGTGTTGGAAACGTTGTGCTACTGCAGGCCTAGAAGCAGAGCAGTGGAGATTAGAGGGATTGCTGTTTACTGCTTTTCCTTTGCGGCGTGTTCAGGGAATTCGCAGCCAGTGGAGGACAGTTCCAGGCTGAGGCTGACAGTGACACATGGCCATTTCCCAGATTTAGGAACGACACTTCTCAGAGTCCCGACAGAGACGAGCCCGGGCTGAAACTCATTCTGCTTATTGTAGCCGTGCAGTCTGAGTTTTGCGGTGCGCTCCTTCCTGTGTATCCCTCTATGAACTGAGTCTGACACATCCATAAGAATGATGGAGTGGCTCGACTGTCTCCGTCACCGCTGTGCAAAAAAAGAAAAAGATAAAAAAGGAAATGGAGAGGTTTGATAAAACACGCCTGACTGTGTGTTTCAGAGCCGACCATCATCACCACGCAGCCCACAACGCTGGACATCACCGTCGGGGAGAGCGTGGTCCTGCCCTGTCAGGTGAGCCACGACCCGTCTCTGGAGCTCAAGTTCACCTGGTTCTTCAACGAGCAGCTCATCCACTTCGGGAGCAACGGCGGATACTTTGAAAAAGTCGGCGGCGTAAGTCCACAATTTGTCTGTGAGCGTTTGAGTGGGCAGTTGGACTTCAGGCTGTATCACGATATTTGACGGTGCTACTGTAAAAACGATAAAAGTGGTGATAATAAATATTTATTAGATCTTTTTTATGACTGTGACTGTGTCACACACACACAAATAGTTTCCTTGAAAAATATTCCTATTGGTAATGTGCTTCTTTGACGCTAGTCACATAAAGAAGCGTGACTTGTACCACTAACCTGCACACTGAAACTGTATTGGTATTTATTGATGATTTGTTAAATAAGCAATGGAAAAACAGTAAAACTATCAATCCTAAGAACAGTTTTGGCTTTTAATTGGAATTTTATCATAACAACAATAACTGAAATCTCATATCATGATAAGAAATTTATCACAATAATTGATAAAAAATACAATAAATGTCCATCCCTACTTTTAAGAAAGAATTATTATTATTATTATCTTATTATCACAAATAACTTAAGCTCCTGTTTACTGTGGTAATGCAGTAGGACAATGATCCAAAAAAGAAACAAAGTAAGGTTCTAAAGTGGCTTAGTCAAAGCCTAGACTTAAATCTGGTTCAGATGCTGTTAAGTTTCCTTAAACAGGTCAACAATGCTAGAAAACTCCAAAGTGAGTGATTTAAAAAAAAGCTAGCATTAACACTGTAGCACTGGTGGAAGTTTTTACTACAGCATAAAAAACTCCCACCAGAAATTGTTCATATTGGTCAACAGTGTATCTTTTACATTATCTTTATTATTCCCGTAGCTACCAAGAGGCATTTGGTAGACATATTATGTCAGGAGTACAGGACATAAAGGTATTAATTTGTTGGTGAGGATATTTGATATTGACCCTTATTAGCCACCGTAGCTCCTTTATCAGCTAGCCACATCAGCTGGACCATACCATTTCTCTACATTATTGTTGGTTCATTTTGGACTGAATTTACATTCAGTAACCCAGCGAGTGTTGATAGAGAAAGAAGTCTTCCTTTCCCCTCCCTACAAAGTTCTGTTCCCACATGTCTGCATTCCTCCATGCTATAGATAGTTTTTCCCCCTACTAGGAGGGATGCTAGCTAGCATCTCCCCACTGTTTGTTAGATAAAGTGCTAATCAAGAACACAAAGCTCCCTGAGGTTTCTGGAAGAATCCTCATTTTATTGGCTCCCCTGTGCTCTGACAGAAGCCTAGGACATAAAATATATTGATTTATTTTTTTTTCCAGCTGCTTTCAGAGACTTCAATGAATAAAGGTTGAGAGGTGACTCCGAAGATTCATTGGTCCATTCACTGCTTCCTTTAGCAGGACCGTAATAAATTCAGCTGCAGTGCAGAGGGAATGTTTGTATCAAGTATATTATTTATGGACAGAAAATTGCTGCCTCTGGCTAATTTTAAAATGAAATTTACATACTCACCCTGCAAACACTCGCAGGTTGCCAGTGGACACTTCAAAAAGGTCTCCAACTCACTGCTCACCTAAACATGCATTTTCTTTTCTTTATGCAACAAATAAGTTCAAGGTTTCTTTATCTACGACCAGCATGAGAAATAAAGAAAGAAAAATTAAAAACACTTTCGCCTTGCTTTTTAGTTTCTGTAATAATTTTAGGTTTCTTGGAGCGTGATTTAAAGTCTCGGCACCTTAATAAATGGCTCTTCATCTCCACTTACATTGATTAAGCCCTTGGCCACTCCTCTGAATTCCCACCATCATTGTGCCACAGCTTTCAGCCATCTTCTATTTATTACTCAACCTGCTCAGCTCCACTCTGATGAAATGATAATGTAGGAGTGGGAATAGTAATTAGAGACAGAATGAAAGGCTCTCTTAAAGGACTAAGTAGCAGACCAGCCATTAGGCTGCTCATATAACATTCTACAGTCCAAATAAGACTCCTAGAGGAAGTGCATTTCTGTAATTACGCAGATGAAGTAAATGCACAGAGCGGCACTCCCATGTCCCATTTGGAAAGTAAGAGGGGAGACTGTGTGTGGACTTATGGATTTATTTTTCAGAACACACACGTATGAAAATGAGCTTTCTTCCTGAGACCGATGGTGTCAGGGGTTGTTGTTTTGTTGTTGTTGTATTTTTGTTTAATTCCAGTAGCTGCAGGGTTACAGTCATGCTTATGAAGGTCTGTCTGCTTTTTGTGTGTGCGCTGAATGACAGCAGCACTCGGCGGGGGACATTATGATTCGGAACATCCAGCTGGGGCATGCAGGGAAGTACACATGCGCTGTGCAGACAAAGGTGGACAGCATCTCCATAGCGGTGGACCTGGTTGTCCGAGGTAAGTTGAGGAATACGGACTTTAAATTGTATCACAGTATTTGGCTGAACTGTTGAGTATTTATTATATCTTTTTTTTAGGAAACTTAATTAAGAAATTTAATTAAAATGAATGAATAAACTTGTTCATGTGATAAGTCATTACAAATCATGGCAGGGATGGATGTAAACAGTTATAGTAGATATATTCATAATTCATCCATGGAGCTAGTGCTCATCGTCTACCAGCCAATCAGAGGAGACGTCGGCATTTTATTCAGACGTTGGAGCGACAAGCCCCGCCTACTTGGGAGCAACTCTGTATGTGGCATTTTGGGGAAATCATAGTTTCCCCAAAATCATAGTTTGGGGAAATCATCACACAGTTTTTATGAACTTTTATGAACCAGAACTCTCATAAAGTTTTTATGATGAGAGTTCTGGTGGAGCCAGCTGCGCATTGAAAATACTAAAACAAACCGTCATCCTCCTACAAGTCCCCGTCGTGTTCTTTATCTTTTCCACCAGTAGTAACACCCGGCTGTTGATCACCTGACTCCTTTGAGCAATATTATTTTCATAATTTCAATTTGTGCAGATTTATGGCTGATGGAAATGCAGGGAGCATGTCAAAGCAACTATAATTCTATAAGAACTGTAGCACTATTTTTAAATTGTGGTAAATAAAGCATTCTCATTTCTAATAATGCCTTTTTAGGACACCAGTCACATGAAGTGTGATTTCTACAGGTAGACTGAGTGGTCAATTTTATTGATATGTATTGATGCTTTTGTTGAACAAACAGTGGAGAAAATGGTAAAACTAACAACCCTGACAATACGGACAGTTTTTAGCGGGGAGGAGGTGGAGAAAGGGGGCAGGACACTATTAATTGCAATTCATTGTGGCAACGATTATTCAAAACTCTACTAATGATAAGAAATTATTCACAATAAATGATATAATAATATAATTCATTGTATTATGTAAAATCAACTTTTGTTGATTTTACATCATGTTACAATGTTCTTCCTTCATCAAAAACATTTATACAGCACATATTGCTGCCCTTTTAACCACATTCAGACTTTGTTAAATAGTTTAATTATGCATGGTTTATCCACTAATAAAGAAGTAAAGTATTGGCAAGTTAAAGGTTCTCTGTTCAAGACTTAAAGAAAATTTACAATCTAATTAGAGCGAATGTCTCCCTAAGGGTTCACGCTGAACTGACTTTGCTGCCATTGCCGCCGGTGCTAAAACCTCCCATCTTTCTGACTCCTCCCGATTTACATTTCCTTCCCCACATCTCCCCTCTTCTCTGTCTCTCTCTATATATCGTTTTCTCCCTGCCTGACTACGGCATCCATCAGGTCCCCCAGACCCCCCCACCAGCATCCAAGTAGAAGAAATCACTGATACCACGGCCTCTCTGTCCTGGAGACCCGGTCCCGATAATCACAGTCCAATTACGGCATACACCATCCAGGCCAGGACACCGTTCTCCCTGGGGTGGCAGGCTGTCACCACAGGTAAGCTCTCTCCAACCAGCCGTGGCCTCTTCCAGTCCACCTGGACGAGAACTCCGCTCGTGGTTTCTACTCAGCCCTGGGAAAATATTAGAAGTGTAATTTCCTGCTGCGGCACCAAATGCCGCACTATGGTTGCCGGGATCATTGACCGCTGTATTATCGGACTCCTGGGAGCCCTGAAACATGGATCTCTTCCTGATGAAAAAGCACGTTGCCAAGGCTGTAATATGATAGTGTAGTTACATAGCACATTTTTTTAATGGGACTCTTACTATTCATGCATTATCGGTAAAATGTGCTTTTATCCTACACCTTATACCCTCCTTTACTGATAGTTTTTTTTTTTTTTTGCACCTGATGGACTCTCTGAGTATCTGATATACTCTTCCT
This sequence comes from Poecilia reticulata, assembly GCF_904066995.2. Taxonomy (NCBI): domain Eukaryota; kingdom Metazoa; phylum Chordata; class Actinopteri; order Cyprinodontiformes; family Poeciliidae; genus Poecilia; species Poecilia reticulata. Next base: position 30,588,303 of record NC_088834.1, read on the forward strand.
GCACTCTTGGATCTGCAGTTCTTCATTCATATATTAAAGAACACATTGAACACTGTAGGTGGAGAAAGATATTGTTACCTTTAATGCACTCATCTCCATTTGCACAAAATATTCTGTGTCTTGTGGTAATTACACACATTTCACACAGAGTTTACGAAATCAAGCTAGATTTCGGGATTAGATTTCTGTATAATTTTTCATGTATCTGCAGGATTTATTTGTTCCTTCCACTTCCCAGTTGTGCGTTACTACCTGGTGGTCGATTCCATAAAACCCCCCAAAAAAGCATCTAAGTTTATGGCTGAAATGTTCAAGTGGTGTTGATACTTTGCAAATCTTAACATACACATAGCTGCACACAAAGGCATATAGGGCTGAAACGATTAATCGGATTAATTGTGATTAATTAATTATTGAAATAATAGTCAACTAATTTAAAATAAAACAGGCCATTTACTGAAATAACAACATACTCAAAGCAGTAATTAAGCCAAAAACTGTGCAGAAAGTAGATACATTTTGCATTTAAGATTAAAAAACCCTTAGTCTGTAAATCTGTTCTGCCCAAAACTACTCAAGTAGCAAAGTCTTAGCTTCACCTCAGTCAAATTCTGTACAAGAAAATCTCCAATTAATCATCTTTTGCTGTCCAATTATTAATCAGTTAATCCAAAAATTAACCAGCAGATCAGCCCCATGTCGTATTGATGTTAAGTGAAGCAGAAAGGGTTGATCTTTGCACATGTTGTTAGCTGCAGATGCATCCTTTGGTATAAATTAACAAGCATAAAGAATTGCTGCATTTAGGCTTTTAATTTAAAAAGAAATTGAATTATTTGATTGTTTACATACTTCTATGCATTTTCAGTATAGCATAAAAAAGATTTAAATGTTTAAATAAAAAATCTTCAGAATATGCCAATTTTCTTTTAGCTCGTTTTAACTGGAGACGCTCTGTGTTTTCTGCCAGTTCCTGACGTGGTTGGTGGCCACCAGCTGACCGCTGCTGTAACAGAGCTGAGCCCTTGGGTGGAGTACGAGTTCCGAGTTCTGGCAAGCAACAGAGTCGGGACCGGTGAACCCAGCAAGCCCTCAAAACAAGCGAGGACGAAGAGCACAAGTATGAAAAGTCTATTTCGGTGTAGGTCTGGTAAAACATGAGAACATGTGGTTGGATAAATTGGACTAAAAGTTATTCATAGGTTTGAGAAATGATCAAAAACAGTCGCAAAAAACAGATGGCAGAAAGCTTTGAAGCAAGCAAATGACTTTCATAATTCCATATTTTCTTAGATTTAAAAAAAAAAAGTGATACATTTTAAATGCAAACATTCGAAGATAGTTGAAAATCTATATGTAGACTGACATTGAAATAAAACCATAAATACAAGTGGGAATGTTGCGTTTTCAGAACTGAACTTCTATAAAGTTCAGTTCATATTCTTTTAAAATAGAATATAATCTATTTTAAAAGTCCTAATCATAGATGAAACTGTTGATGCATGCAGGACTTAACCCAACTTTAAAAGCGACTTCCAATGTTTTGCTACTTTTCTTACATCTTTTATTGTTGCTGGACTCCTCAGGTGCAGGAAGTTGCCTTTTTTTTTTACTGTATAAAAAATAAAAACAGAAAATGTTGAAGTTTTCTTTCAGAGTTCCAAGGTGACTGAGCCGATATGTTTTCCCCCCACAGCTCCGAAGGTCACACCGGCTAATATGAGCGGAGGAGGAGGCAGTCGCTCCGAATTAGTCATCACATGGGAGGTAAGCAAGCTCTCTCAGGAACCCTCTCACCCATGGAGGAGGCCGCCAGACGCCATTACTCTCTTTGGGTGTGGGCCCCCATTTCATTAATAACCAGTGAACGGCCTAATGTATGGCGTTTCATTTTTAAGAACACAGAGGCAATAACTGCAGCTGTCACCCCCGAGGGGGAGAGAAAAATGCTTTTGAGGTTTCAATGAGATAATTAAAGTCATAGTTTGTTCAAAGTCACAACTTTTTGTTTCTAGATAATTTTCCTTTTGCGTCTTGCCTTTGTGTTTTATCAGCTGGCATTCAAATTGCTGTTTATTCAGCACAATGAATCAGTGCTGATGTTTCCGAACACAAAAGCTCCATTATAGTAAAACATCTACTTAACAAAGCTGCCCTTCATCAACCAAGGAAATTCTTTGGGTGTTTTTCCTTTTGACCCAGAAGAAGGGATGAAAAGTGGTTAGACTTAAATTTTGTTGTCTAAAATGAATGGAAGTAAATACAGTGTGATCATAAATACAAGCTTGTGGGTACATTTATACTTTCTTAGTTATCCTAATTAGGACCATTTTGAGCATATTTTCTAACCCTCTGAATACCAATGGGCCTTTGGTGGACCAAATTCCTGTCCTAATACAGTGGACTGCCTTGATTAGGTTTAAGATTCATGTTTAGAGGTATGATGTGAATTAGGTTTTGGCTAAGGTTAAGGTTAGGAACATAATAGTAATGGTTAGGGTGAGGGACAATGTCTGAGTTAGGCATAAATGCAGTTACTAAAGTGAATGGAGTACAAAATCTTAATATGGGTAGAAATACAAATGCGTGTGTGTATACCTGTTTATGTTATCTACTTGGACCTTTGTTGTACATCTACTATCCTTCTGAAGGACAGTAGGCCTTATGGCAGTGGTCCCCAAACTTTTTCCTGTAAGGGCCACATAACTTTTTCCTTCTCTGGTGGGAGTCAGTTTGTAACAGAAAAAGTGTGACGATTGCAGGAGTGCCTAAATGTAAAAATATTTTGTTTTCCAGAAAGTGCAATCAAATAACTCTCTCTGGGTTCTTCACAGAACAAGTCAGGAAATAAATAATAACACTATTAATGAAATAAATAATAACCAAACAACCCTCTCTGGGTTCTTCGCAGAAAAAATCCAGGAAGGATTGTAGTCCGTATTTTCCGAACTATGAGCCGCACTGGATTATAAGCCACAACCCCAAAGTTTGTTTTTTTTTAAACCAGTAGACATACACGTCTATATGGAAGCCCATTTCCGCCACTCTGTTAAAAAAATACATAATAATTATCTCATTATTTTGAGATAATTTATTTTATTTTTTTAACAGAGTGACAGAAATGGACTTCCATACATCTAAGCCTCAGATATCTCTGCCGCTCCAGGTTTTCCTCAACAATGCAGCAGCAGAGGGGGGCGGACACCCAAAATTTGAGTCATAACAGTTCAATTGAATATCACATTTGTTATGGTTGAAAAAGAAAAAGTTGCCAAGATTTAACAGAACTGATTACGGTAGTTTCCGGTAACAGTAAAAGTGCTGATCCTTCGTGTCTGTTACTAGCACATGCTAAATCCAGTGGTCCCCAACCTGTTTATTACTGCGGACCGTCAAGACCGCTCATTTTGTTGCGGCCCGGGAGAGGGGGAGCGGGATGGGGGAATGAACAGTCAGATAAGGCTTCTACATGTTGGTGTTCCCACTAAATACTGAATAAAATGCCCTATTGGGTTGTCTTGGCCCTTTTATCGCAACCTGTGGGGTTTTCCCTGACTGGGAACGAGAATACAACCTGTGGAATGTGACAGGTAGCCAATCAAAAATCGCAGTGACGTAAGAACAGAGGGGAATCCCAAACAGCTGATATATGAGCAACTGAGAGTCTGGTGGATATCGGAGATGACATGTGGAAATGTTTATTATTAAATCTAAAGGTCATTATTATGTTTATTCAGTTAAAAATGTTAACTATGAAAACATATTCACCTCCAAATCATAGTGCAGCAGATAGAGCGGCTGCTCCCGTCGTCTTTCATCCACCGCCTTTTCTTTTTATTACATCTTTTATCTCTTAAAACGACTCCACAAACTATCACTATTGCTTCTACATCATCATCCGTGTTTGGTTATTCTAAATTCCCGCTATGTTGGGGGTTTTACTGGATTATCCTCTGGAATCGGGATGTTCGTGACTGGAATCGGTTCCTGCCGTGTGGCTGAACACGAACCGATCAAACCTGTTGTACTTTTATCAGCTCTGTGATCACGGAGGTTTGGAGAATCGGCCGACAATTCTTAAATCTTGCCGTCTAAACCAGACTTAAGACTCAAAAGCTCTACTCGTCTCCTCTTGACCACTGCCCAAACGCTCTGACTCTGGTCGCTATGTTAACGTTTATATATCCCTTCAAAATAAGATAAGGTACAGATGCGCCACAAAAATGAACATTTTACTTTTGTGAAAATTTTAACTCACGATAATAACTAACGGGAGCCCTGAGCTTGTTTCTCTGCAACGAGACGGTTCCATCTGGGAGTGATGAGAGACAATAACACCCGAAGTGTTGCTTATATCCACAGCCTGTTGGTCTCTACGTGGCAAAGCAGTTTGAAGCTTCATTGCCTCATTAGCAGCCGGTCGCCGCATGTTACGCAGAGCGGGCTTGTAATGTGGGACTCACCTACCGGTCCGGGATAAATCCATTCTGCTGTCTCTTCTCTGGGCCTTTTCCCCTTTGCAAAGAAACTTTCCAAAGACATCTGATCTGTTTCCTACTCATTTTGCTGCTTATGGGCTCGATGTTGGCACAAGTAAACAGACTTCCAATGATTCACTTTCTGCTAAAGAGCCCCCTGGTGGTTAAAGAAAAATCCACATATCCACATCCACGGCTTGCAGTCCAGAAAATACGGTATATGAAAAAAAATCTAAATGCTCTATGGTATTGTTCAGGAGGCCGGACAAAATGTGGGGGCGGGCCGGATCCGGCCCGCGGCTGTAGTTTGGGGACCAGTGCCTTATGGGGACCAAAGCCAAGTTGCAATACGTCACACCCCAATTTTTAGGTTAGAGTTAGAGGTTTGGTGTGAATTAAGTTCAGGCTATGGTTGGGTAATGCTAACATGTATGGATAGGCATAAATGATACTAAAATAAATGATACTAAAATGAATGGAATTATCTATAGATTTCTTACAATTTGTGTCTACATGAATAACTAGTATAATTTTGGACAACATTATTTCATTTCTACCTCTGCATTATTTATAAATCAGGAGTTAGTTTTTTTTTCTTATATATGTTTCTTTGTACCTATTCAAAAACTCTGGAGGTCCTCTTTGTAAACTACAATATGTATAATGTAATGTGAATTACATTGTGTAAATGTGAGTTTGTAACAAAATAGTCTCAGACTTGAAAAATGAGGCAGCAGCACATTAATCAAACAGAAAGATTAAAAGCATCACTTAATTAACTCTAATCTAGTGGAATTAACCTCCAGATTAACAGTGTTTTACAAATGACAACATTTTGATTTACAAATCTCTTTGCAGTTTAGTTATTAGAAAAAGAAAACAGGACCAAAAATATCATTTTTGCTTTTATTACTTTAACTGGTTGGCCAGGAGGGTCTGACATCTTCTTTTATAATGTTTTACCAGAACTCCTCTAAAAGGTCATTTAATTCACTGTTTGTGTTTTGGTCTTCCTGTTGTTTGATTTTTTTCCCCACATAGCAGCAAAATGCAATATTGCTCTTTTTTTCAATTGAGAAAATTTCTCTAATTTAAGTTTTGAATTGCCAACCATCTGTATTATGAAACTAAGTGACCTGCCTACATTTAACTTAATCTAAGCAGAATATATAGCTCAAGGTATTGGGTCACCCATCAGATTCCTTAAATTTCAATCCAGTGCAGAGTCACGCACTGATTCTCCAAACATGTCTGAAAGAATGAGTCACTGACAGAAACTGGGAAGATTCCATTGTGGTATCATGATATGATGACACATGTGCATTAAGTTCAGGTATGAAATTTCTTCTTAACTAAACATTCAACAGTTAGAATAATTTTTGTATTATAACAAAATTATTGTTGTTACACTGGCAACAACAGTAACTCACCCATTTCTAGTTTTATTTTCAACAATTGAAGCAGTTTTGTCATTATCTGTGACAGTAAAAGGCAATAGAGTTCAAAACATTAAGATGTTGTATTCAAGCAAGAGGTCACAACAATAAAAAGGAACTTATGAAATTATATGTATGTGCCACTGAAAGCCAACGAAACTAATGAACTGTTACAAAACTATAAAAACTCATCATAATCAAGGAAAAGACTTATTAACACGTTAAGAGAACTGATTAACACATTTTGGATCAAGTGTGTAAAACTTTTAATTTTATTTAGGTATAAACCAAGGAAATCAAAGTAAAGGATCTTAAGACATACAGTTTACAGTATAAAATTAAATCTAAAATCGTCTTGCTTAATTTATATATCCTTGTTTGAATACTGCAAATGAAAGAAACATTAGTCAAACTATAAATCTGCAATACATAAAAAGATAAGAATAACAAGACAGTCATACACAACTTAACCATTAACGAACTTAAATCATCTAAGAAGCCTTTTGGTCTTATGTATATCTTACAGCAAATAAATCTATATTTGACTCACTTATTGAAGTTTTAAAAATATTTTGTACCTGTCAAACTCTGGAAGCTGAAAACAAGCTTCCAGGTCATCATAGCTAAACGTAAAGAGTCCTAACACAGAGCCCTGTGGGACACCTCGTGTTTATCATCTCACATTGAAAGTCACTTTATTTACAAATCGTATATGCTTTGTAAATTCTGGGTAGTGCAAAGATAAAATATCTAAATTAAATTAAATTAATACACAAAATTGTACTAAAAGATAAAAATATGTCCAAAGGTTCTAAAATACCTTTAGAGCATGAACTTACACATCATAAAGAGCCCACAGCTCTTTTTGAGAAACTTGATTTTTCCAAAAATCACATTTTTTAAAAGTCTGTACCCTTTAGCAGGGTTTAGAGTCTGCACTCTGCAGAACAAAGTCTGCAGCTCTGAATGTCCAGAGTGGGTCTGAGTTTACGTTATGACGCTGAGTGCTCTGTGCTGTGTAATGGCAACACAGCACAGAGCACTGTGCAGTAAAAGCTCAGGCATGTTCAGCAGGTTACATCTGAAGCCAGGCGCTGCCTTTACATGACCCCCTCTACTCTCAACCTGTATTTATTTCCAAATCATGCAGAGTAAACAAAGTGAAAGCTTATTAGCAGTGCTTAGAGCGGATGTTCAGATGGGTTGTTGTGTGTTTGCTTACAGCCTGTTCCAGAGGAGTTGCAGAATGGGCCGGGGTTCGGCTACGTGGTGGCGTTCCGACCTCACGGGGCCACGGGCTGGATGCAGGCCGCCGTGCCGTCCCCAGAGGCATCCCGATATGTCTTTAAAAATGAGAGCATCCAGCCTTTCTCGCCTTTCCATGTAAAGGTTGGCGTTTACAACAACGAGGGGGAGGGTCCATTTGGACCGGTTACCACCATCTACTCTGCTGAGGAAGGTGTGTACACTACTTTACCTCAGGCCAAATGGAACAGACACTAATCAGGGTTTTCTCAAAAAGGCTCAATTTGAAAGAAAGAAAAAAAAACATAATATAGGACTTTAAATAGTCTTACGAACATCCAGATTTTCATCCAAGGTCCTAAATTTCATTTTGTCGAGTCTTAAAATTTTATTTTTGATCATTCCGGAGAAGCTCCTGTCCTATAACTGGTACTCTTGAAGCTGATTGGTGCTAAATGGGATTAGCTCAAACATATGTAGGATGAGTTTGTATGTAGGCCTGCAAAACTGTTGGTTGTTTTAGCACAGAGATCATTTAATCTCTTTTATTTAATAAACTTGGATCTTTTTTCATAACTGAATTGATAACAATAATAAGGTTTATTTGTTAAAATGTTAATGTGAATGCTTTGTGTTGGTCTTAAATTTTATTCATAAAGGTCTCAAAAAGTCTTTGAAAAGGTCTTAAAACTTACTGAAACCTGCAAGAACCCTGACTAACACAAGTTCAAAGATAGATGTGTGATGTTATTAATCCCCACATTAGGTTTAATACTGTTCTATTAAATGAACAGCAAAAACACTTTTAACTGCTTTCCATACACACTTAGATTCTCTCGGCTTAATAATCCAAGCGGATGCCGAGCTGTGGGCCAGTGAGCTTCAAAATGTTTAACACCTCAAAAATATGGCTAATTAAATCATTTACTGAATTAATCCCTGTTTAATTCATGGCTCATGGTGATTTGGAACATGTATAATGAATAAATGGGATTTGTTTGTTTTTGTTCTTTTTTATTCCTGATGCTCACTGTGAACCTGTGATTGCTTCACGTTCAACACATCATCACTCATAAATGCTCATTCACTCTTACATAAAAAACACAATATTTCATTACAGATTTTTCTCTTTTTTTCAGTGATCTCACAGTGACATGAATTAACAAAGTAAACATCATCAGAGGAAAGATAAAAAGGGTCCTTTAATGACATACTGTTAGTATTTTGACCTACTGATCCATAATGAGTTGAGCATTAAAACATGGTGTAGGTTCATTGTTCAAAGACAATAGACTTTGAATGAACAGTGAGGCAGAGTCATTTTTGCATAAAGAAAAGTGTGTTCTCTGATAAGGAAAATAATAAAACATCTGATAAATATTATTATTATTATTATTATTATTATTATTATTATTATTATTATTATTATTATTATTTATTTATTTTTAACTAATACTCAGTGTGAATCCAGCTGTTCAATACTTCAACAAATTTGAATTCTGCCCCTAAAAATTAACCAAATTATATTTTTAAAAAACTTAAGCTACTACTATAACTAATAAAAACTCAATTAAAACTAAACAGTATTTAACTAATAAATTCTATCAAACAACTAATTAAAGATAACTGAATTAGGTAAATAAGTCACAACAAAATCCTGCTGACCACAAGCTACATTGTAAAGATTTTAGTTTCTAGATGCTCAAAGCAGGTGGAGGGTGTAACCCTGATTGTGCACCAATTGTAGTTGGAGCCAAATGTGGCTTTTTAGTGACTCAAGGAAGCTGAATACAAACTAACACTACACACACTATACGCACTACACACACACTACAGCTCTTTCTCCTCCAGCAGGTTGACTACTTGACCTCGCTTCCATCTTGTTTTAATGTTACCAATAGAGCAGGGGTGTCAAACTCCAGTCCTCGAGGGCCGGTGTCCTGCAACTTTTAGAAGTGCCTCTGCTGCACCACACCTGAATAGAATAATTAGGTCATTAGCAAGGCTCTGGAGAACTGAGGAGGTAATTAAGCCATTTGATTCAGGTGTTTTGTACCTGTGGCACATCTAAAAACTGCAGGACAGCGGCCCTTCAGGACTGGAGTTTGACACCCCTGCAATAGAGGAAGCAGCTTTGAAAGTCTTTGGATGTTCCCTCTTCAAAGCTAACCGTCACTCCTGGAAATCTTTATTTATTTATTTATTTATATTTATATTTATATTTATGTTTATATGATAACTCCAGAGCCTGGCCGAGCTCCCACCAGGATCCGTGCCAACAGCCTCTCTGCGTCTGAGATGGAAGTGTCGTGGAAGGCTCTGCCCTGGAATGCCAGCAAGCGGCGAGTGCTGGGCTATGAGGTGAGGCCTGGCCTGTTGGACGTGTGTGTGTGTGTGTGCGCGTGTGTGAGTGGCCAGCACTGCTGAATCTTGTTCTCCTCTATTATTGATGAGTGTTTCAGGCTCCTGCACCTTGGGCATGTGAGATAATAGCTTGCTGCATGCATAATGGTGGAGCCCGGTCCCCAGCCTGTGGGTTTAAATGTGTTTCTCTTGTTGCTTACCTAAGTAGTGCAACAAGGCCTGATTAGAGTAGTGATGCAACACTCGGAGGGACACAGCGTTTAGCTTCTAATCCACACAACAAAGCAGTTTTAGACAGCAGCTTCAGGCTCACTTTGTTCATATCTTTTACTTTTTCTCAAGGATCTGAAAAAAACATTCTTTCATTGGCATGAATTAAAAAAACAATTTAAAAAAATGTTCTTGAGAAACAAACAGTTTGTATTTGTAGCATTTTTAGGCTTGACCAGGAATCCTTTGGTCGCCCTTTAATTGTTTTCCTTTGTTACACTCTTTTATAGTTTAAAATAATGTTTTGTAAATGAGATATGATGTTAATAAAATTTATATAATATGTAAGCACATGTTTTGATAAAAGGGAATATGGAAGAATAACATAAAGTGGTGGGAATTTTAAAAAGTGTAAACTTGTCATCAAAATGAGTCTTGCATTTCAAAACATTGCTTTTTTTGTGCATATGTTTATGTATGTACAGGTCCTTCTCAAAAAATTAGCATATTGTGATAAAGTTAATTTTCCATAATGTAATGATAAAAATTAAACTGTCACATATTTTAGATTCATTGCACACCAACTGAAATGTTTCAGGTCTTTTATTGTTTTTAATACTGATGATTTCAGCATACAGCTCAGGAAAACCCAAAATCCCTGTCTCAAAAAATTAGCATATTTCATCCGACCAATAAATGATATGTGTTTTTTAATACCAAAAAAGTCAACCTTCAATGAATCTAAAATATGTGACAGTTAAATTTGTATCATTACATTATGAAAAATAATGAACTTTATCACAATATGCTAATTTTTTGAGAAGGACCTGTATGTATGTGTTTTTTTTTTTTTTATAATTATTTTTTTATTCGAAACAAAGAAATCATTCAAACCACATCCCGTGCTGTGACATGCTGCTGTTTTCAGACCGGTTCACATCTTCCATGCGGTCGAGTTCACATGTCCCTGTTTTCAGTTGGCTCTCCGCTGTGGCAGCAGAAAGCTTTTAGGGTGCGCTCACCGTCTGCCCCCCGCTCTGCCCTGTTTGCCTTTCAGCTCAGGTATTGGAGTAGAAGCGAACGGGAGGAGACGGCCAGCGTGCAGAGGACCTCTGGGAATCAGACGTCCACCGTCATCAGCGGCTTGAGAGGCAGCACGGCGTATCACATCTCAGTGAGGGCCTACAACACGGCCGGAACGGGCCCTCCCAGCACCACCGTCAACGTGTCCACCAAAAAACCACGCAAGTACCACACTTAGTCTGAGCTCTGCATTCTCTAAAATGTCTGGAAAAAGTCCATGAATCTATTCTTCTATAGTATTTGGTGATAATGATTCCTTAGCAAGTTGTACCTTCATTATACAGTTAATTTACTCAAGCTTCTGTTGTTCCTAAACATTTTAGCTAGCTGTTGGCATAGCTAAAGCACTAACACTAAAGTGCTAACACCAACACGGTATTTAGAAGAAGTTGAATTTTTGCACCTATTTGTTTATTACCCCTGTAATTTTTTTCTTTGGAAAACCCCCCCACAAACAAACCATTTGTTTGTGGTTTGCTCAATAAAGTTGGGGAAAAAAAGAATACGAGGGGAGGAAAATGGAACTGCTCCAGGAACTTGTCTCTACAAGTACAAAAATGTCTTTCAGAATTCCTAGCCAAGGCGTCAACTCATAGAAACTTTATTCAACTCAATGTTTACAAAAGTAAATTAGCTCTTTAGAATTTTTCCAGAAAAATAAGTTTCAGGGAAGCTAGGTGTGCTAAATGTGGAATCTAAATTCGCAAATTTAATTATGTCAACCCAGTTCTTCACTTATAATTTTCCTTAAAAAGCCCAAAATGATCATGGATCATTTACACTCACCATGCGCAGTTTAAATGTCAAGCCTTTGTTTGAGGAGAATAATGTGGCCTCTTTCCTGGTAGCTCCCAGCCAGCCCCCGATTAAAGTCATGTGGAACACATCAAACTCCAAGATCATCCTGAACTGGGAGCACGTCAAAGCCCTGGAGAACGAGTCCGAAGTGACCGGTTACAAAGTGAGCACGTCACTCTTTCACTCCATCAGAAAGTTCTGCCTGTTGCCATGGCGTGCCCAACTCTCCACTTAATCTCATCGGCAGGTGCTCTATAAGAAGAATCGACACAGCCGGCCCAGCGTCATGGAAACCAACACCACCTCGGTGGAGCTCGCTCTTCCTACCGACGAGGACTATATCATCCAGATAAAGCCATTTGGAGAGGGAGGGGACGGCAGCAGCAGCAAGCAAATCACCATTCCCAAGATACCAGGTCAGCAAAGAGCTGCTAGTGCTAGCTAGCTAGTCCCACGTGGCCCATTGGTCGTGTTATTGCCAGAACACTTTGACCATTACCTTCTCCAGATGAAGCCAGAGTAGGAAAAATATCCGTTGGATTAAAAATGACCCAGCAGGGTGGGTTAAATGCATCACCTCTCAAAAGTATTTGTATATCTTGAACATTTCCTGATTGTGTCAACCACCATTTTGTATTTTTTCACAATATTATTTAATAAACCAACACATTAAGGGTGCTGGAGTGAATGAGGCTAAGTATAAACTTTTCAGTGTTTCAATTGTCCTAATAAATTCCTAATAATAATGTTTTAGCATGTGGTGCAGTAAAGTAAAAGGAAAATATAATAGAAGTTGGTCTGTCACATAAAATTATAATAAATTACAATGAAGCTTGTGACTGTACTTAAGCCCATCGAAATCGAATTAATGAATTAATTGCATTTGATGGATTAAAATAAGCGCATTCTCACGATTCGTATGTTTTGAAGGGCAATTTTGTTTACAGAGTCCATTTTATTTATGGCTCCTGTTTTGTGTTGGTTTTATGTTTTTGTTTTGTTAATTGTTTTTTATCATTGTGTTTTAGTTTGGATATTTAGAATATCTTCCAGTGCCACTTTTCTGTGTGAAATTAATGTTTATTGTTCTTTGAGAGGGCAAACTTGCATTATTATGCCATAATGAATATTCTATTTGAAATTTGTCTCAAAACAACAATATTATTGTTTATAGCAATAATTTCTAGGACAATTAATTGTCTAGCAAAATGTGTTATCATCTTTGGTTGTACAAAATGCGAGAAATGTTTAAGCAATTTGAATCTTTATCTGTAGATGAAATGCTAGAAAGTGATTTTTTTCCCCAGTACGGATCCGACTAACATCCTTTCTGCTCTCCGTCCCCCTCCAGGCCCCAACGCGGTGGGCTCGGCCTCCAAGGTCTCCACGCTGTCGGCCCTCAGCACAATAGCTCTGTCTTTCACAGCACGAACATCTTTATGACAAATGGCTCACAGCAGACGTTGCATCTAACGTGGAGACAGCTATCGGGCGGGAACACAAACGCAGCCCACTCCGGTGTAACTAGATCCATTCATTTAGATTTTAGCGGCAGAGGGAAAAATGGCGACACTGAGGGTAAAAATGTCCAAACACTCCATGGAGAGGACAGACAAGGAGTCCCTGTCAGCTACACAGGCCAGGTGAAGGAGATTGACCGATGTCGTGACTATGTTGTTACCAAAGCAACTTTCATAAAAGAAACATAAAGAAAAAAAGTCTTATATGCATCTTTTTGTATGACATGTTGAGCTTTTATAGATTTTTGTTTTCTTAATGGGTTTGTAGATGGCCTTTGCTTCAGGGGTGAGAACAACTGTTCTGCATGGAAAATGGCATTGTCCCGTTTCACAGTCTGAAAGTAAAGAACGTGATTCAACAGTTCCCCATCTGTCTGTTAAGATAAATCACAACTTATAACTTTGAGATTTTCTGAATTCCAGTGTATTTATTATAGTCTTTTCAGAAAGAAAGCACTGCTATAGCACTTTCCACCAAGTTGATATTTAATAAACAACTCAAAATTGAAAACGTTAGAAAACAGAAAAGGTAAACCCTCAAATCCCCATATACATATGAAATACACAAAGCTCTTGAAATTAGATGGGATGTACTTTCATTTTTCAAAGACTATATGTAAACATCATGCCCAGTTCACATTTTGGGCCGAGGTGTCACTTTTTCAGTGCAAAGGGAGGAGTAGCATCAGACTGTGAAGGCTAAATGCTTTATCGCCTCATAGTCAGTAGCAGACAGCAAAACAAAGCTAAAGCTTAAAATGATGGAGAAAAACTACTTCAATTTAGCTGCTGCAAGTGAAAACATAAACAATGATTCCTCTGTTACTATTATACTCGTATGACACAAACATTAGCCTAGGAAATCATACACTCACTGTAATCATTTCTTTTGCCCAGAACAGGTTCAAGAAGCGCAGCTGAAACTTGAACAGAGAGTTCTTACAGGTTCTGACATTTGTTGTCTTTGCTACAGTGGCTGCTGTCAGACTGTTGCTGAGTTTGGTGCCCTGTAATAACAGAGTTATATCATTGTAATTGTAAACATAAATTGGAATTAATCTAATTAATTAATTGAGTCTAAATCTGTGAGCCAAACTTGGAGGATAGATATATTTTAAAGCTGATTCTGTGTTGAGTAACCAACTGTTTCAAATGAACTGTGTACCATTTCTGATAAAAAAGAATAGTCAAATATTATGGTCAGAAAGTTGTCAGAACCTTGTTCATGACAGCAGTCTTGATGAGGGTTTTTATGTAGGGTTCTGTTGAGGTGTGATCATTTCTGACTGACTCAGTCAGCTTTAAATCACAATTGCTTTAAATTAGAATTGTGCAGGGTATAAAACTTGGATAACTGAAATCTATTGCTTAATAGATGTGACAAGAGAGATCAAAAACCTTTAATCAAAAGAAAATAATAGTCTCTTCATTATCTTTAACTAATAAAGATTAGTGCTGTTGTTTAATGAATTTTTTAACTCTAAGATTTCCTTGTAATAACTCAGCTGACAGAGGAGAGTCTCTGGTGTTCTTCAGTGTCCCAGGTCTGCATTCAAACTGCTAAACTAATGTGTCCCAGACCACCTAAAATGGTCAAAGAGAAGCCATCCTGAAAACATTTGGATTGCATTTCCACCCGTCATCAGGTACGATCAGATATCTTCGGTAACGTCACATCTGAAGCTTACAGTTTTCTCTTTGATTAAACAGAGATTGGTTTCCCAGCTAACACCTAGTGTCATCAAAGTGGAGGCCTGTGTGAGGTATTGGTTGGCCAAAGCCACTTAGCAGAACCCTACTTCAAAAACCCACTTCAAAGAACTATTCCTTTTAAAGTTTTTGGTGTCAGAAGTGACATCCAAGATACGAACGTTTTCAGAATCACTTTTATGAGCGTAACCTGTCGCTCGAAGCAGTTCCCCCAAGATCTATAAGTAACTTAGTCTTAAAGTCTGATGTCTAAGCTGTTAAGAGGTGGAGAGAGACTATCTGAAGTTTTTTTTTTTTTTTAATGCCAAATCTTCATTTGTTTATCCTCCCTGTGCTGCAGAAGATTTGGGTATTCATATACCAAGACAACAATTTTAGAAGTCCAAATCTTGTTTGCCATCTTTTCTTATATTTATGGACGAACAGTCAACCTGGGGTGTGAACCTTTAATGCACTATTTGTTCCCCTTAAGGATTAACTAATTATTAGCTAAATTAATCAAAAAGAAGATTGAGCTGCCATAATTTGGAGCCGGTCTAAGCATTGAGCTTGCAGAGGTGGGTGAATCCTCATCAAGGCGGACAGGTAGGGCAGAACTAGACAAGTAATGTTATTCCAGCATAGCTACAATATTTGTGTAACAATTACATAAAGTCCATTGCTGCGGTGCAGTGTATGAGTCATTTTGAAGTTTCTTCATTTATGTCAAAAAAAAATTTCAGGATAAGACATGAAGACATGATAACTTAAGGCTTAAATTATTTATGTATTTATTTATTTAAATCAGCATATTTTATACATTGTTAGAACTCATAAATAATAATAAATGATCATTAATAATAATAATAAGTAATGAAGTTATTGAGTTGTGGAATTATTTGTGATTCACTGAACCACAAATAATGAGTTTTGGATAGAAGGAATGATTATGGTGATTTTTGCCTCTTTGAGCATAAAGACTGTCAAGTCAAAGTCCAAGTAAAAGCTAAGTGGTAGAATAAAAAAACTGAGAAATACTATTTGTAACCATTTTAAAAAGGTAGTTCAGATATTTTGAAGTGAAGTTTTATGAAAATGTTATCAGAAAAAAAACTCAGTGGTGAAAGTCTGACTCTTCATGCTCCCATAGGAGGACAAACAGTTTGTGTTCTGTGAGCCACGCAGGACGGTTGTGATTTCATAGTTGAGCGCACCGATTGCCTGCGTTCCTCCTGACAAATTCCTTCATTTCCCACAATCCAAATGGATACTAATTAGCATAATGAGCTATTTTGGAGTTTAGCCCCATGTCTTCCCCGTCCTGGACAGCCACCGCGCACGTTAGTGAGGCACAGAATGGTAGTGTAGCGTCCATGACTACTGTTTACGCCGAATCCCAACCTCATCAGCTCATTGCCGCCTACAAAACATTTCAATGTTTCCCACCGAGCATTTTACTGTGCCGCACAGTCGTAAAATGTTCCTGTGCGGAGAGACGTGTCCGGCATACGTCTGCTTTGAGTCTACCTCCAGTGTGTGTGGGAACCTTTAGTCTAACTGACCCGTGTTAGCCGACTTGAACGATTAAGAACAACTCGATCTAAAACTGTTGACATCAATGCTATTATTATAGCTAACAGTTGTTAAGTTTGTTTCTGTTTTCCCAGCTGAACAATGTCTACAGTGAGTCAGACCATTGTAGGCTACATCTGCTAAGAGTGGGGATAATATAGCAGGTTGTCACCTAGGTAACTGCATGGGACGTGCGTCTCTGTGCCTTTTTCAGGTTCTGTACTTGTCCACAAATCTTTCCAAAGGACTGACGATCAGGGTCGATGCAAACGGCTTTATTTTCCTCAGAAAACATCACGAACTTAACAGTGCTTTCTAATCAAATTATAGATGCTTAATATCTGCTTATCTGCATGTTGGATTCCACAAATCTGATCAATTTTAGTGTGAGATGCTAAAACATACTGATAGTTTTCCATCCCCTCTAGAGTTTCTTCTCTTTACTACAAACTGCAATGCAATTTCTGTCTATAAGTACATACAGTATACTATTGTTCGTAGGTTCGTAGAAATTATTTAAAAATTCTGAATCAACCCTTTAAAAATTGGAGACAACAGCATTAGCACATTTTCAGTGCCCATCCTTAAACACCAGAAACCTGATGAAATGTTTAGACCTGCTGACAAAGGTTGGAAAAGCTTGCAGTGGAGGGCCTCTCTCCAGGGCCCTCCACCTCGGCCGCCTGCGCTCCACTGACTGCAGGACCCCCGTGGCTGTCTCTCATGCCCCTTGTTCTTTCAGTTAGCCCTGTGTCTAGAGCTCTTCTTTGCCTTCTGTGTGCCTCATCATATGTTCAGAATCCTCAGGTCCTTAAAGAGCCTTAACTTATCGCGAGAATATCAAAAACTCTAGAAGAATAGAATTTTGCAGCGGTGTTCAAGCGACATCGAACAATGCTAGGTTTGGGTTTGGAGGAGGAAGGGGGAAGCGACGTCCTTTGTCGACATTACAGAGGTTAGAAATTGGCAATTTATGAGAGCAGGTGTGTTTTTTAGGTGGATGCTCTGAGTAAAGGACAATGCTGCTGATTCTTTCCTTTCTCCATCGTCTCCTGATGCCATGTGGGACTGCCGCGCTACTCGGAGAACGCTGCAGTCTCATTGTAGCTTGTAATCCAGTTAAGTAGTTTGTAGTACTTTGAAGGGAAATGTACTGTAGGCTACTGGGGATCATGCATCAAGAAATGTGTAAAATACAGTTTTGTACACTTAAGATCATTTATATAAAAAGAAACCTTTCTAAAGAGATGATTTACTCTGTTTTTATGTAAACGACTCTTGTTTCATACTGTAGTTAACTGTTGCTCAGCATGACTGTACTCGTCGTCTCTGCTGTCCACCCACAAAGCGACTGAATGGCTTTAGGAACATGTGAGGCCCACATGTCTCTGTATGCTGAACCATTACAGCTCTGTGTCTATGCTTCTGTCTGTCGGCCCTTCAGAGATGTACTGCTTTGACTGTCCGTATGCGCTCCGCAGGAGACGTCCCTCTGTTGCTGTTTGTTGTTTATACCGTGTGAATAAAGATAACTGATTTATAGAACAACACCAAGCTGTGGGTCTCTTAATGCCAACATAAAGGAAGAGCTTGCTACAAAATCTACTGCAATGGTTTAGTTTTGGAGCTGATCTCTAATGTCATGGAACGATGTATGGTATCATACATGAATGAATGTTGTTTTTTTTGGCTTTTTATGATTTTGTTCACCGTTTTCACGTTTGAATGGTTTTTAAAACAGGAATTTGTTCCAGGTACCTGGAATAATTTACCTATTGGAACATTCAAGCTTTAACCATCCAGCTGTTCATCGTAGATGAAGTGAAAGTCGGCAATGGTCCTCCTCTTTTTCTAGCTAGTTAGGTTAGTTATTGAGACAACTAGGTAGCTGTCTATTTATCTAGCTAAATGGGACAGATGTCCGACTTGTTTAGCTTCATCTCAGAAGTTTACCAAGCTAGCTACACAGACAGGCAGATAGCTAGATAAAAGTAATCTTAACTCATTCTTTAATCTTTTTTGTGTGAAGCAAGTTATTCATATTGATAACAAAGTGATAAAATCAGATTTTCCTCACTTTATTAAAGACAGTGTGTCATTGAGAATGACACATTCACTTTTTCACTTTCACTAGTTACATGTCCTTTCCTTATGTTTTATCTATTAAGTGCTGTTTGAAGTGAAACAGACAAAGGAGTGACGTTTCAATTATTTTGTCTGTTTCCTCTCAAACACGACACAAAGTGGAAAGGAAGCTCCGAAGTACCTTTTAAACTATTCAATTAGTCTGAGATGTTCCATTAGCTCTGCATCCTGCAAGAAATGTAAAGCAACGTCATTCATTATTCAGCTCTCCTCGGAAATGAATTCATGCCATGTTTTCACATTCTGTCACATTGGAAAAATAAACAATGTACTTTATTAGGAGTGTATGTGATAAACCAACACATGTATGTAAACTTGATCAAATATGGAGAAATTATACAGTATACAGTCAGTACCCCTCTATTTTTATCTTGGACCAATTATCACAGAAATCCTCCTACAGTAAAAAAAACACAAAAAACATGCTACAACAGAAAGTTGTAGCACATCTTCAAAGTACCAGTTTTCTGCAAAAACCTTATGTGGATGCAGCAAACTTTGCTGCATCTAATTAATGTAGTAAACATGGTACATACAACAATTATTTTCATTGAAAGGTTGTTCTAAATCCTGATAATTTATTTTGTACAGAATCGACTAATATGTGTTATAGACATATATTTTTTCCTATTGATACTCAGAAAAATTGCAGTTACTTTTAACCCCTTGCTTGTTCAGCTCCAGAAAAGCCACTAGATGGCAGCAAGACCTTAGGATTATATGGTCTGATGCTCTGCAGTCATTTTTGCCCATTTTGAACATTAAACAATTTTGCTCATTTTTGCTCATGTTGAATGTCATAAATTTCATAAGAAAGCAGCATGTTATATATATATATATATATATATATATATATATATATATATATATATATATTTATTTCCCCTCATTGTAAAAGCCGAGACACAGTTTGAATCATAGTGACACATTTATTTATGCAGGTTTGTTTCCTGTCAAAACTGAATGCAAACACAGGACATACACACCACCAAGCACTAGGGGAATGTAGAGCAGACGGCAGTGGAGAACTGAAGGTGGAGGCTGAACGGTGCAGCGGTTTGATGGCCTTCGCTGAGAGTGAACCTCCTGATCCAGGATCTGTTCTGCCACAGTTTCAACAATACGCTGAATTCTGAATCGCCTCTTGTCCACTTTCTAAAGTCAGTAGTTCTTTGCTTTGTTTCATCTCGGAATCTTTCAGCTGACGAGTGCTCCCATAAAATCAACTCCAAAACTTAAGGCACCCATTTTGTGTTCTCATCTCTATTGCACCTCTGTCCGTTAGATTATCACTTTCTGATTCATTCCATTTACACAAAGAATCTGGACCTTCGTCAGCTTGACTTCTCAATGCCTTCACTGAACTCGGCTGCGGTTAGCAGAAGCAAAGTGCTCTCACAACAGTCCAGTGTCATGTGACCCATAGAAAATAAAACAGTAAAGTAGAATATACAAAGTCAGCAGGTTTAGAACCTCGTTTCCACAGACACGTCTACAGCAGGTCAACAGTTTCGGGTGGGGACGATGACACCATCACACGTGTTGGGGAAGCTCCTCGCTCCACAGCTGTGTCTTATTACTAGGTTTTGGTTACGCTTCGGTTCATGTGAGGGTTCACAGTTTTCTCCCTTCAGAGGACAGAGGATGGGAAAGATGGCGGCTTATTGCGGAACCTCACAAGCTGTGCGCCACACTGCCTCGGCTGACAGCACAGACTTAGAGGGTTAATAGGGGTAGGGGCGCCTCCGAGGGGTTTTCATGTCTGATTTGTGATGCATAGTATAGTATTAAAGGTCACTCAGAACATATGGATATGTGTGACAGGGCATCTTTATTTGCGCTCACCTTTTCCTGTTTGACTCTTTTTGCCGCATCACGACCACAGAACTCTGAACTGTGCAGATGTGTTCAAATGTGAGAAAGTTCTAGGAGGTTGAATACTTTTGCACGGTGTATCTTTGGGGAGAACAGCTCCTTTCAAGCAAAAGTCCAAAGTCACATCATAACTGGAGAGTTAATCCAACAGAAAGCAGAGAACATCAGCGTTAATCTGGCGCTTTTCAACTTTTGAGGGAGTGTTTAAATAATATGATCCAAAACTAGAAATTATTTTAAACATCACAGTTGCTACTGTTATTTAACACACTGATTAATATTCTCCTACCAGGACTTGGAATTGAGTCAGCTATTCATCATTGTACAAGGTTAGCAGAATAAACATGGTAGGGAATCTGTTAAAGAGTAACATATTTATTGTAAGATATAACCAGAACATACTGCGTACTGGACAGACACAAGACGTTCAATTAATGCTAGTTTTGTCTCAAAAAAATCAGAGAACTTAAATAAATGTGGACAAAGTTTAGACATAGTTCTAGGGGGTTGAAGTAGCACACACACCTCCAAATTGCAGATAACCTGGAGGAAAAGGCTTTTTTGGGGTTGCATTTCATATAACCAAAACATTCTTCATACTGGACAGACGTGAGACTTTTAATTAAAGTTTGTTTTGAGCCATGAAATCTGAAAAATAAATATGGACAAACATTAAGGGATCTCAGCTGGCGACACCTCCAAATTGTGCATAACCTGCAGGAAGAGGCTTCTTTGAGCTGCAGTTCAATAAAATATGCTTACAGTTAGTGCTGGAGCTTTATGGACTGCAAAAACTCAAGAACAACTAAGGACAGCTTTCTTAGTGAGACAGGCAGGGGTCAGTATGGGACTTTCATGGCCTGACAACCTTGAATATGACGACAGCGTGGGAAAAGTTTAAAGTAGTAAAGTATTTCTCAACTAAATTATTTTTTTAAAAACAAAATTAGATTTATAAAAGTGATGTACTGTTCTGCATTAGTTTCCAAATTGGTCATTTCTGCAAGTGTGCACCAGGAGGCTGAAATGAAAAATATTTAACTCTGTTAAATCATAACGGTGGAAAATTTCAGTTTTATTTCTTTTCAAACTGTAAAGTTTTAAAACCTTTTGCAGCTTGATGGCCATAGCCGGCCCATGCCTAGTGACGTGTCTTTAAAATGCGCTTAACTCCAGTGTATCAGCATCAAGACAAAGAGAACAAAAAGATCACTGCAATATTCAAAAAACACAAGAAGTTCAGGTTAAACCAAAGTCAAGTAAGTAAAAAATAAAAATATACCATTAAATTTGTAAAACTTAGAACACGTAATATTTATATTAAAAATTCCTCTACAAATCCTAAGACGGTGAGCAGCGCTGCCTTTGTTGCCGTCCCCTAAAGCTAAACAGTCATGTTGGGATGAGGATGTTTGGTTCCTGGAGGCTGGACCAGATCCAGCAGCCCAACCAACCGTCAGCGTCTCTGCAGGGTTTTAATGTGTGTTCTCATTCCCTCTGCTATTATTATTTGAATCATGCAGATTATAATCATCTGATATAATTCATAAACAGGCAAACACAGAACATAAATTAGATCCTCTATAGGTAAAAATGTAAAAAGCTAATAAGACAGCAGTTTATTGAACCGAAGCGAGGAGGAGGAAGTGACGGCAGTCGTTCAAACAGGAAGCAGTTCCATTTCTGAGGTTGTGGGGGTGTCCGATTCGGCGCCGAATCTTCCAAACTGAAGATGGTTTCCCGTTCTCAAAGGAGCTAGGGGGCTTGAATGGACCTGGAGGGGGTCGGGAGTGAGTGGGGGGTGTCCAGGCCGGGTCACAGTTGGTTTAGTCTAAAGGGACAGGAGGGGAGATCTGCTGCTTCATGGAAGGCAGTTTGTTCAGGTGTCTGTGTGTCACAGAGGGAGGGGCGGGGGGGTGAGGGGGGGTAGAAGGGTGGTGGCATGCTGCTTGGTGGGGCAGGAGACTCTCTGCTGGAGGATCCGCTCCTGCCCCCCCTCCTCCCCCCCTCACCCTCCATCTCAGAGGCCATCATGTCCTGGGATCAGGACTGCAGAGAGACAAAAGTGAAGAACCTGAAAAACTTTGTAGAAGGTTCTGGACAGTGTTTGATGTTTTCTGTGATCCATTCTAACTTCCTTAAAGGGGCAGCATTATGTATTATCCAGGCACATAGTATCATCATAAAGCACAATCAAGTAACTCCGTTACCTTCAGTTGTTATATGACTTAAAGCTGCACATATTTTTTACAAAAATGTTTCCTTCTGTATTTGTTCAAACTGTCACCATGTTTGTTATGAAAAGATCGATCTCCTGCCTGAGCTACGCACCACTCCCATCCAAAAACAACCAATCAGAGCCAGAAGGCGGATCTTAGCGCTGTCAATCAATCTCAATGTGCTAAGGACAGATAAACAACTTACTGTTACAGCAAACTGTTTACCACTGTCTTCGGTGGATATGCTAAATAGCCTAATGTTGTGGTGAACAACATTAGGCTGCTCTCTGCAACAACATTACAGAGAGCAAGAGGGAGTGATTGAGCATGAGAGTGATTGACAGCGCTAAGACCCTCCTCCTGGCTCTGATTGGTTGTTTTTGACTGAGTGGTGTATTTTTGCTGATAGTACTGGAAGGAGTCCGAAAAGTCAGAGCAGCTTGGTTTTTTACACAGGTTATCTGTCTTATTACACTGTTACGACTTCATGATCACGTTAACAAATGTGTGAATAACATTTCTTTACAAACATTACAGAATGCAGCTTTAAAACAAATTTTTAATTGTAATTTAACTCCTTGGGCCTCTGTCTCTTTAAGAAGCTCCAGCTCTTTCCAACACTCCGCCTCTACTAAGCTGTTTACAAAAGTTTTTCAGAGCAAAGGACTGAGAAGTAGCTCGCAGAATGAGGTCAGAAGACTCACAGTTCCACCAAGTGTTTTCTAATTGCTGCTGCCACTAGTCTGAAGGAGCTAGGAAGTCTGCTCAAAGGAGGAGCTTTGTGGAAATAGGCGGAACTTTGAGCAATCAAGGTTAGGCCCCCTGAATGGTTGTCATAAGTTTCTTATGTCTTCCTACTCCTTTTCAAGCATGTTATAAGTATTAACATGTTATGCATGTTATAGTACAAAAAATATGTGTCTTCTTTTGCAATCCTTGTTCATGTGTTATTTTATACTGCTGTCATGTTCGAAATAAATAAATAAAATATGTATATTAAAAGATTTCTCAAACATGCATAAAAGAATCAAGGAAACACTGCAGGTATGTTTTTGATGAGGGAATAACGTTATAAAAAGTTGAATTTACATAAAACTGCCCCTTTAGCTGTAACAATGGGCAAAAAGATGGATGAAATATTTACACAACATGACAGAAGAGGTAAAGATGGTCTACCTCTGCTCTCCGCTGCTCCTCTGTGGGAGACTCTGTTTCCCTGATGACCACTGCTTTTGTCACCAGCATGTCGGGATGCTGCTGCTTGGCCTCCTGGATCGCCATGGCGAGCGCCTGGAGCCAGAGAAACCCCAGCACACAAGTCAGCATCCTCCAGCGCTTTCAGACACAAAGAGCAGATGTCTCCAGGACTCTGTCTCTCACCTGATGCTGGTCCACATCGTCGTCTCCTGTGATTATGATCCTCTTCTCAATTCTGGTCTCTGAGTAGCCTCCTTTCACAGTCTGAAGTGCACAGAACCACAAGGGTCAGGCAACATCACACTTAATGAAAAGTATTCAACCAACTTAGGCTTTTCCACATTTTGTCACATTACAACCACAAACTGGAATGTATTTTACTGGTGAGCTTTTAACAACTAGCTGTGTTTCCATTACAAATGTCCGTAAAACTTTAATCATATTCCCCTAATGTAAAAAAAAAAAAAAAAAACTATTTCACAATTGTGGTGTTAAGTCATTAAATAACAAGTGATACCATCATCCTCGCTTGTTCTTGTTCTTTGTCATTTCTGCCAGTAGTAACATCCGGTTAGTGATCACATGACTTATGATGCAACAAAAGTGTTTCCATTGCAGTTTTGCGGAGCACATTAATTTTGACATGGTCAAAAACATCACCTCATCCACTAAGCAAAAGTTCATCAAAAAACATGATTGTTTGTTTTTGTTTGTTTTTTTTTAATTACCATGTTTTCATGCTAAATTTATTTTGGGGATTCCAGTTTGTGCAATTATATTGTCAATGGAAACACAGTTCACGTCAAGTCAAGTTCATTTGAGTCCACAACTGAACTCATGACCAACATTCAAATCAACTAACCCTACACCTCACCCTGAAAACATGGTGGTGGCAGCATCATGCCAGTAGAGATTTTACACATTTATTTGAATGAACACCTCTCATTTCACATTTTTATTTGTAAGACATCTTTGAAATCCCTCCATCATTTTCTTTCTTTTATTTTGTACACCACACTACTTTGGTGTGTCATAATTTCCTGAAACGTGGATGTGACGTGACAAAATGTGACAAAGTTCAAAATGTTGAATTCAATCTATTTGGGGATGTTTTAAATATTTCAACACATCTTTTAAGAGGTCAAAACAAATCCTCCCTCATTGTTTACTCTTCGAGCAGAATTACAAACGGGGGAAATTATGTAATTATGAATAGCGGCTTGAAGCAACAACAACTATATCCTGTATCTATGAAACAGATTACCATTTCATTTCAGACGAGAACTGTTTCACTGTGATAAAGGTTCAGTAATTGAACTGTAACCGAGGAAACAAACACAGTGTTACCTTGGTAACTTGTGTCGTGGTTGCTGATGTGATGCTTTCAGCCGTGATGGTCAGAGGGGACACAACAGACTCCCTCCCTTGCGGACTGGCTTTTACCTGCAGCACAGTAATTACAGAGCAGTCAGACCCACATATTCAACGATCATGCACAACATCTAGGAAAGTGATAACATCTGTTACATAATCAGCTGATGTGGTTCACTTTCACACTACCCTGTCAAACAGAATAAACCCTTTGAGAAGCCTGTTCCCCTCCTCGCCTGTGGGGGCGCTCCTCCAAGAACCACTGAAGGTTCTAAGAAGTTCGAATGTTAGAACTTCTGAGTTCCTTCTTCATAAAATTTACACAAAAATGTGGGCATGTGATTCAGATTGTGCTAAAATTGTGACAGAACAGCCAGAAAAGAAGAAGAAAAAATAACTTTTTAGAAAGCTGATTCACATGCTAGCTTTCACACTGAAACAGAGTTGTGGAGACGGCTAACAGTGTAACAGTATTAGCACATACAGGGTTAATACCTGTATGTATATCCATTTATGAGGAATTCTCAATCAGTTGCTGAAGCTTTAGCAGTGCTGGGCTAATTTTTCTTTTAGCGCTTAAGTGATTTTGCTAACTCTGAAAAGATTTTGTGCACCTATTTGTCCCAAAATTAATTTTCCAGATCAATTCAAAAGTGCTAATTTAATTAGCTTTCTTGTAATCTTTTAGTTGAATAAAGTGTGTGACATCTGAGTTGAAGTTGTGTTTATCAACTATTAGTAATACTACAAGTAGGTAGATGCTTTCAGAATAACAAAAAAGTAAAAAAGTAAATCAAGGACAACATATAACGTTGCTGTAATAACATGGTTGAATTTAGTGCAATAGCATTAGCTTCCTCTCAAAACGATATTGGTATAGCACTTTAGCATTAGTGAAACTCATGTTTCAATTTAGGGCTAGCATGGCTATTAATGTGTCGTGTCCACCGATGTTTTAGCTTCCAGAACACAATTGACACTGGAACACAAACATGCTGACCCAGGAACTGATTTTTTTAGAATTTACATTATTTAAAATATTAAGCAATGTAGACATATAAGTTGCTAAACACAGTTGATGGGCCACTAACTCTCACTAGAGTTCAGCTTAGTTCAAAGTCAGCCAGTTTGTATCACCAGGTTTAAATAGTTTAGGCCTCTAAAGCCGCTTTCGCACTGCACGGAACGGTATGGTACGGAACGGTATGGTACGGTACGGAACGGTACGGTACGGAACGGTACGGTACGGGACAGTACGGAATGGGACAGTACGGTACGGAACGGTACGGTATGGAACGGTACGGTACGAAACGGTACGGTACGGTACGGTACGGTACGGTACGGAACGGTACGGTACGGTACGGTACGGTACGGAACGGTACGGTACAATACGGTTCCAGCCCTGTTGTGTTTGCATATACACTGAGGGCGCCATCGAAGTCGTACCAGACGTCATTATTGAAACTAAACAATGGTTTCGATGTAGCGGCCGGCTGTACTCGTTCATCAGCGAGTAAGCGGAGGAAAAAAAAAACCTCATCATTAGACCAGGTGATTGCACTATATTGAGACGAATCCATTGCTAATTAAAACTAATAATAAACATATTGAAAAGAGCACTCTTTACAAAATAAAATACAGTTTAGTAAGAGCCAGCTGTCAACGGAAACTCAACGTCTGACTCCATAACAACCAGCGGCCAATCAGCTGCTGGTTCTAAGCAGAACCGCTTGGCCGGTCTGATTGGAACCACAGCTCTTGTTGTTCCATGTGGCCGAGTGGAACCGGTCGCAAGTTGTAATGTGAACACGCTCGGAACCGGTCCGTACCGTACCGTTCCATGCAGTGCGAAAGCGCCTTAACATATTATTTAGATTTTTTTCTCCGGTTCCACCCTCATGTCCAAACATCATCACTTTTTGATTCTACAACACCAAAGTCAAACCCAAGTCTTTAAATCATCCATCTGGATGTTTGGTCTTCATGTTTTACATATTCGTAAATGTGTGTGGATCCCCTTTGTGTTAAAAGTGACAGTTTCAACAAATGGCAGAAGTAATTGAAGGTAAAGACAAGTGATTGCTCAAAAACAGAACAATTATACAGAACAATGTGTTGGCTCAAAGTTATTCAAGCATTTATTTGTTGAAATTCATGACCAGTCATTATGGTGACAGTAAGTAACAATTGTGTAGCTCACATGAGGCGATTCATTTGGACACTCACTCCAATAAAGGTCAAGACTACAGCAGAGGCAGCGCACAGACACATAAATTACTGTCAGTGTGATGGATGTCCTCTACAAAGACACTTACAGGGGAGCCATTTTCTTTGGGAGCAGCAGGAGTTTCCTGGGAGCTGACAGCTGCAGGGCTCTGAGAGGGAGAGAAAGAAACGGTTCTGATGAAGGCTTTTTACCAGATACCAGCACCATGACTGCTCCATGCAAAAAGAACAACGCTGAAGGACGTGTTTGTTCTCCACAAAGACCGGCACTGATTGTGCAAACATAAATAAATAAATAAATAAAATAAAATAAATAAATAAATAAATAAATAAATAAATAAATAAATAATCTGGTCAACATCAGATTGTAAATGAATTAGTGTTTTTGTGTATTTCTATGACTTATTTAAATTATGTAATAATGCTTTGTTTAGCCGATGGGGAGTATTACAGTTTGATGAAGTAGTCAAATTTAAGACAGCACAAATGAAATATGAAGCCATAAATAATATGCTCCCTAAAAATATTCAGAGTCTGTTTAAGGAAAAATGTGGGAGATCTGATCTAACATGGAAATTTAAGATAAAACAACCAAATAATAAATAATATATAAAAAATAATGATGTTGTTGTAGTATTAAGCTGTTGAACTGTTTGTTACTTAAACTAAGTAATAACATTAAATGGAATTAAAACAAAGAATTATTGATATAACTGAAACCTTTGTGATGACAATTTACTCACTTTTTGTTTTATTCATTCCTTTTACTAAATACTAAAGCTGTGAAGAGTGAAAATAGTTTGAGGTGGTGTTGGTGTTCCTGCTAAATCCTGAATATACCCTATTTGGGTTGTCTTCGGAGTTTTTATCACAACCTGTGGGGTTTTTCCTGTCTGGGAACAACAATACAACCTGCTGAATGTGACAGGTAGCCAATCAGAAAGCGCGGTGACGTCAGAACAGAGGGGAAACCCAAACAGCTGATATATGAGCAACTGAGAGTCCGGTGGATATCGGAGATGATATGTGGAAATGTTTATTATTAAATCTAAACGTCATTATTATGTTTATTCAGTTAAAAATGTTAACTATGAAAATAGCTAATAGAGCGGCTGCTCCCGTTGTCTTCTACATCGTCACCCGTGTTTGGTTATTCTAAATTCCTGCTATGTTGGGGGTTTTACTGGATTATCACTATAAAAGTCAGATACCATATATATAAAAAGTCAGATATAAAAGTAACGAACATCCCTGGAATCGGGATGTTCGTGACTGGAATCGGTTCGTGTTGCTCCTGCCTTGGACACACGAACCGATCAAACCTGTTGTACTTTTATCAGCTCTGTGATCACAGAAGTTTGGAGAATCGGCCGACAATTCTTAAAATCTTGCCGTCTAAACCAGACTTAAGACTCCCAAACACTCTGACTCTGGTCGCTATAGTAACGTTTATACGTATATCCCTTCAAAATAAGATATGTGCCACAAAAACGAACATTTTACTTTTGTGAAAATTGTAACTCACAATACTGACTAACGGAGCCCTGAGCTTGTTTCTCTGCAACGAGACGGTTTCATCTGGGAGTGATCAGAGACAATAACACCCGAGGTGTTGCTTATATCCACAGCCTGTTGGTCTCTATGTGGCGAAGCAGCTTGAAGCTTCATTGCCTCATTAGCAGCCGGTCGCCGCATGTTACGCAGAGCGGGTTTGTAATGTGAGAGTCACCTGCCGGTCCGGGATAAATCCATTCTGCTGTCTCTTCTCTGCAGAGAAACTTTCCAAAGACACCTGATCTGTTTCTTACTCATTTTGCTGCTTGTGGGCTCAATGTTGGCGCGCAAGTAACCGAGAGAATCCGGTTAAAGGATTTTCAAAATAAAAGATCCTCCAGACTCAAATAATACATAAAACGGAAATATAAAATTATTTCTTGCGCGGTCCGGTATCAATTGGTCCACGGACCGGGGGTTGGGGACCACTGCTATAAAGTGCTGGTAGTTATTAAAATCTCCCAGAATATATTTCAGCACATCTAAAAAAAACTTAGACTATTGTGGAAAAGTGCAATATTTCTCACCAGACATCTCAGAAAAAGAAACTCGTATATTATGTAAAATATATGAGTGGCATATATCAAAGCCCTCACAGGCTTTGATTCTTGTAATTTGATGATACGGAGAATTGAGAAGATTGCATTTGTCACACTTAATGTTTATCCTGTGCAAAAATATTATTTTTTTGTTTTATTTTTTCCTTTAATTTAATCTTCAAAACTTCGCCTGCAGAAATGTAACTGCTGAAACTTGCCTGCAAATGTCCGGAGACGCAACATAAAGCAACCAGAGCTAGATCTGGACAAGTGGCTATTTGAACTCCTTTATTCACGTCAAACAGTTAGCTAGTCAGTGCAGCTAACTCGACACACTGGTGTCACGTAATCAAAGGAGAGTAATTTGATTGCCTAAAAGTCATAATTCTGACTTAAAACTCAAAGTATTCTAATTATGTCAAAATCCAAATAAATAATCAAACATTCTACAGATAGGTGAATGTAAATTATGTTGCTAGCATATAGAAACAACCTGCACTTTGTCATCACTAAAAACCTGTCCCAAATTTTTTTGGTAGATTTGAGTTTTAAGATTAGATTTGTTTGATGTTACATAAACAATTTAAACAAAATTCTGAGAAAGAAAGAGAGAATTATGAGTTTTAAGCCAGAATTTAGCATTTAATGTCAAACTGATTCCTGTAAAATGCGAGTGTTTAGAAAAGCGCTCTAAAAATTAAATGTAGTCAGAATTTGGAGAAATAAACCTGAATTGTTTAGAATTTTGAGATTCAGCACTATAAAAATTAAATGAACTTTTATTATTATTATTATTATTAGTAGTAGTAGTAGTAGTAGTAGTAGTAGTAGTAGTAATATTAGTATTATTATTATTATGATTATTATTATTATTATTAAAAAGTCAAAATTCAGAGAAAATCTCTTTTTTTCAGTGTACCTAAATCCTCTTGTACATGTGGAAGGCTATTGAAGAATTCAATTTCAGACGATGTTTTTCTATTTGTATGTATCTAGATAAAGTGAAAAATGCTTGTGCTGATATTATAAAACTTTACCTAAAATGAAATCATACTTTTCTACCTAGTTGTATGTTATAAAAGTAGAAATATGTGTTGCTTTACTGTGATCTACACAGGCTGTTGTAACGTCCACAAACAACTAATCTTTGTAAAATATCTCCCTCTGCTGGCCAACCGACGTCACTGTAGATCTTTATCTGCCTATACAGGTCCTTCTAAAAAAATTAGCATATTGTGATAAAGTTCATGATTTTCCATAATGTAATGATAAAAATTAATTGTCATATATTTTAGATTCATTGCACACCAAATTAAATATTTCTGGTATTTCATTGTTTTAATACTGATGATTTTTGCATACAGCTCATGAAAACCCAAAATCCCTATCTCAAAAAATTAGCATATGATGAAAAGGTTCTCTGAACGAGCAATGAATCAACAAAGTAATTCTAAACATCTGCAAAAGATTCCTGAGGCTTTTAAAAACTCCCAGCCTGGTTCATAACTCAAAACCACAATCATGGGTAAGACTGCTGACCTGACTGCTGTCCAGAAGGCCATAATTAACACCCTAAAGCAGGGGTGAAAGTAAGGGGGTACAGCAGGGTACTGCGTACCCCCAAAAGATTTAGCGGGGGTACGCAGTACCTGCAAGAGAGGAGCGGCTGTCTGCTGTAAAAAAATCAATGGATTAACTGTGAGTTCTGAACTGTTCATGCTTTGTAGAGCAGGGGCACAATATGTTGATCGCGGAAGGTTTTGAGTCGATCTCGGCATTAGAACAAACTGAACGCCGCCAGGAGGCTGAGAGCAGCACGTCCTCCTCTGACTCCTTATCAAAACGTTCAGAACTTTATTAAAGAACGATAACAAGAAAATCAACAAAACGTGTTCAAATTAATGACCCAACAACAATAATAATCTCAGTAATTATTGTTTCAACAAGGTGTTGCGCAATTCTGTGCGTTTCGGTTCCATAACCAAAATAACTAGCAGAGCAGGAGTTTAAAATTAACTAATAAACCACTGCTGTGTTCATGAGGTTTATTAATAATCGCAAAATAAATATCAAGCCTGCAAACCTAATATTGTAACGGACTGAATGTTTTTAACATAATCTCGGGTCGGCTTGTGGAGCACATGAGGTTGCCATGGCAACGGCTGTGCTTAATTGACAGAGACAAAGAGTAAAAAGGTGTGAGTGGTTTAGAGTTGATCACCTGTTCAGGTCTGACTTTTTTTTTACTTTTGCCTTGGTGCCTCACAGCCGCTGTAATTTCTGAACGTTCAATAAACGACAAACTTGGACTAATTACCTCGTTCTTTGTGAGTATATGTCAATCACAACAAACATCAAACACGGTAAATATGTTTCATTAAGTATTTAACAAACAAATGGCTTCTACCGTGATAATTATGTGAAATTAAATGAATTGTCTAATATAAAAAAATAGTTTGGTGCTGTCGGGCTCAGAGTCTGAGAGGCTTTTCCTTTATATCAAACATTTTTTTTTTTGCCTCTTATTTAGTGGAAATATTGATGTTGATGAGATTTTCTCCAAAATAATAACCTTTTTCAACCTTTATAGCTCCCCTGTTGAAAATGAGGCTCTAACATTCACAAATGACATTGAAATAAAATCCAGTCCAACATCTGATTTGAGGTGATTCCTCTGGAACCTGTTGGAGGAAAAATATCCCAACTTCAGAAGATGAGCTTTAACCTAACAGAGCTCTGTGGTTCCTCCTATCAGTATGAGATTCAGGGTGAGGAGGCGCCATGTTAGGAAGAGAAGTGGAAGCTGCAGGATCTTCAGAACAAACAGGTCATGATGCTGGGCTACTGATTATCCCTCTGTCTGGACACAGGATCAATAGAACCTGTTTAAAAGCTAAAATGAATGGTTATATGCCAGACATGGAAAACTGGGATGCACTCCATGCCATGATGTTCAGGATTTAGGTCTCATGGCATCTCAAGGTGTCAACATTGCAGCCAGTGGGCTGAAGGAGGAAATACAGCTTTATTTTGTAGCAATTCAAGAGCTACCAGCTTTGATCACTTCACAAAAAAATTCATCAGCTCAGAAACTACAAAGCACACAAAGACATATATATATATATATATATATATATATATATATATATATATATATATATATATATATATATATATATTTTTTTTTTTTTTTTTGTCATAGTACCCCCAAGAATTTAAAACTACTTTCACCCCTGCCCTAAAGCAAGAGGGTAAGACACAGAAAGACATTTCTGAATGAATAGGCTGTTCCCAGAGTGCTGTATCAAGGCACCTCAGTGGGAAGGAAAAAGTGTGGCAGAAACGCTGCACAACTAGAAGAGGTGACTGGACCCTGAGGAAGATGGTGGAGAAGGACCGATTCCAGACCTTGGAGGACCTGCAGAAGCAGTGGACTGAGTCTGGAGTAGAAACATCCAGAGCCACCGTGCACAGGCGTGTGCAGGAAATGGGATACAGGTGCCGCATTCCCCAGGTCAAAGGTCAAGCCACTTTTGAACAAGAAATAGCAGCAGAAGCACCTGACTGGCTACAGAGAAGCAGCACTGGACTGTTGCTCAGTGGTCCAAAGTACTTTTTTCGAATGAAAGCAAATTTTGCATGTCATTCGGAAATCAAGGTGCCAGAGTCTGGAGGAAGACTGGGGAGAAGGAAATGCCAAAAGGCCAGAAGTCCAGTGTCAAGTAGCCACAGTCAGTGATGGTCTGGGGAGCCATGTCAGCTGTTGGTGTTGGTCTACTGTGTTTTATCAAGGGCAGGTCAATGCAGCAGCTATCAGGAGGTTTTGGAGCACTTCATGCTTCCATCTGCTGAAAAGCTTTATGGAGATGAAGATTAAATTTTTCAGCACAGCTGTTACAGCTGTTCATTGTTCAGCACAACCTGGCAATGAAGGTTGACATTTTTGGTATTAAAACACTTTTCTTTTATTAGTCGGATAAAATATGCAAATTTTTTGAGACAGGGATTTTGGGTTTTCATGAGCTGTATGCCAAAATCATCAGTATTAAAACAATAAAAGACCTTAAATATTTCAGTTGGTGTGCAATGAATCTAAAATATATAACAGTTTAATTTTTATCATTACATTATGGAAAATAATGAACTTTATCACAATATGCAAATGTTTTGAGAAGGACCTGTAGATTATCTCATCCTCCATTTACTGTGCAGAGCAACGCGCGCGCAGAGCACTCCGTACTCCGACAACCTTAAAGCAATGACTCAGCACTGATGCGGCTCTTCAAAGGGCCCCTCTCTCCATCATCTCCTGAGCACATCCACACCATTAGCTTGAATGGCTAAAGAGCCTGGCCCTGATTACATTTTAATAAGGCACCTGCGGGACAGCCGGTCCGCGCTCACTGCTCTGCTTCTGGAGATGAATGGCAGTCGCAGCTGCTTTCATCCCTCTCATTAATATACTGTCAATACTTTAATCATGCCTTAATGATTCTATTACGCTCCCCATTTCTTTGGGAACATGGACGCCGTGTCACTGAGCTCCCTGGAAGAGGAAGAAAAAGAAGAGATTTTTTCTATAGTCAAAGTCCGAGGCTTCCACCAAAAGCGCGTCACGCATCAGTGTTCGCCTGACTGGTTTCTGACTACTGGAGCCGATGATGCGAACTGACCTCAGCAGCTTTAACCCTCTCTAAAGCCTAAAATTTAAGATTTAATTTATAAAATATGTCATTCATGAATTTATCATTAGAAAAGTAACACTGTGCAAATCAACTTTAAATTATTAAAGCATAATTAAAAGATAATTTCTCACTTATTATATTAATATTGTGCTTTCAGGCCATGCAGTAAAATATAAGGCAACCTGTTTAATGTCATAAATAAAAATATATATATATCATAATAATCATGATGTAAAAATTTATAATGTAGTGCAAAACGCAGGTGAGTTTCGCAACCTTGTTTATATGTACTTAATAACAAATAGTTTTAGAAAATCTTAAGTTGTCTGTGTTTTACAGAGCCCTCTAAGGAACATGGGGAAAAAATAATAAAATTTTGCCTTACCTCGCAGTACTTTTGCGTTCCCTCTCGATAAGTTTTGCGTTCTCTCGCAATAATCTACCGATCAGTTAATACAGCATAATACTCAAAGTCTTTTGAGTATTTGGCCATCGTACGTTGTGGTATTATATAAGGCGTGAGGTTTTTCCATATATGTTAATATCTCGTTTGAGGTATCTGAAGTTTTATACATTTGTCTTTTGGATAGAAATGCACCACAAACCTATGTGCAAAAGAAAACAGTCCAAACAGATTTCCATCTCCCTTCTAAGATTTGAACAAATTTTCCGTAAGGAAAGAAAGAAAACCTACATCCACATCCTATATGGACTATTTCTGAGTTATTTTCACAGGGTAGTAAAGTCATATCTGACCATTTTGATTGTCTTTTTGTGTAATAAAGGACCGTTTTCATGTGCAGTTCCATTTCAACACTACACTGACATAAACACGCAGTGAATAAATCGATTTTCAATGTTTTTGCACCAAAGAGTTAAGAATATATAAACATGTTTTCACTGAGGCTCTTTAAATGTGTATATATTTGAAATTTTGAATTGACATTTGTGACTGTATACAAAATAGACATTGCGAAGTATTGAAAACGTATTGCGAGGTAACGCAAAATAACACTTTTTCTCCATGTTCATTAGGGACCTCTGTAGTGTTTAGATCTTTCCACCATTCTTCTTATTTTATTGATTTCTTTTGGGGGGCGGGAATGAATAATTGAGTTTCTTGACATAGTTTTAGTGACATCCAGAGTTATAATGTTCTGAAACACTGAAGTGAGACAAACATGCAAAAAGATTAGGAAAACATGAAGGGTGGCGCTTTCTCACATCACTGTATGTTCAGAAACTCAAAACTACAACCGTTTTCTGAACAGTAAACACAGCATGAGGGACTACATGATTAATCCCTCATTTATATATATTTTATTATATAAAATCTAAATAGTGGTTGTAGTAGGACAAAATGTGAAAAAGTTCAAGGGCATGCAAATACTTTTGCGTACTTGTGGTGAAACATCTGTGATGTTTTGGTGAACCTCGGATCCGTTGGTGTCGGTCCGCTTTAGCTTGTGGGCCACACTCACAGCACTGGCGTCTTTCCTGGCCACTGGAGGCTGTGGAACGAACACACAGTAAACTTACTACCGACTGCAGCCCCTACATATAAAAAAAAAACAAACAAAAAAAACACTTTGAAGGTACAAACTGTAAAAAAAAATTTTATTATGTGCTTCGTTGCAGAAAATAACAGCAAATGATGATGCAAAGATTCAGTGGAATGTTAAGTTGAACATAAAAGAGAAGAAACGAGGCTTTGAATCAAACCGGAAAAAAATGGAACATAATGAAATAGTCAAAAACAGAAAATGCTAATAAATAAAACATAAGAATCAGAATGGCAGCATTTCCAGCAAAGCAGGATGAATCCAGAATGTGATGATGAGGATGAGGGCCGGTGCCGCTCGTCTGTCTACCTCATGGGTGCCCTCCTCAGGAAGCTTCTCCTCCATCGGGAACTTATCCCTGGAGCCCATTAAGCGGGCCGAGTAGAACCTGGAGGTCTCCTCAAAGTCCTCCCGTCCGACCTCCGGCTGCTGCTCCCGCTCCCCGAACTCAGACCCACCCTTTGAAAAGTCCTCCGTCCCAGAATGGAGGTCTGTGATGACAGTGAAGTCCACCTCTGCCTCCAGGCTGGACGTGGAGCTGACCGTCATGCTGGAGCATTTTCGCTCGATGCCCAGCTGGGTGTCCCTCATAGAGGCCACCGTGTCCCGCTCCTGCTCCTCCTCCGAGGCGAGGCCCGGCTGAGGCCTCCTCTCCCCGGACTCTTTCTGGTGTGAGCACAGACAAAGGATCGCCTCTGAGTTATTACATGACTTCGTTGTGGTTGATGGACATGGTGGGGAGTGCAACCCTGTAGTTGCACAGGGGCTGGATGATGCATTTGATGAAGAGTCCGAAGACAGAGTGCATGCAATGAAAATAGACCAAATGAAAAATATGTGGAATGAAGGATTATCAGATAAGAAGACAGGGCTCGGGGAGGATCCATTTGATTTGAAATCTACGAAGCCTGTGAGGTGACACGGGACATCAGACTGGTTCCAAAGAAATTAATAAAGAAATTATGCTAATAATTTCTTTAGCATGGTAAAAAACGACCATCCTCCACTGTGAAGAGAGAAGTGCTGATCCAAATGATCTGGCTGTTAATGTTAATTCAACATTTAGAAGCGTGGCCAACACGGACTGAACGGCTTCCTTCACTTCCTCCGCTTTCATAGATAAAAACCACAGCAGACATTCTAAAACAGTGTAGAAAATGACAACCAATCTGGTAGAAATCCAACGAGAGGAATTCAAGTGAATGGCTGAAAGCTGTGAAGCAAGATTTAAATCGAGTGGAACAGCACAGGAAGGCAATGCCCAGGCTACCGAGATAAACAGGAAGATATACACATACATTTTTTAAGCATTCTTTTACAGTTTACTAATGTAAAAAAAAGAAAAAAACTAACTGAAAAGGGGAAATAAACATTGTACAACAGGAACATTGTGCCTTAGGTTTTATGCTGGCACTCTTAGCTCTAAATGTGGAGATAAAATGCAGCCAATTGCTCACAGTATGAAGTCATGATGGAAATGAATGATAGTAGCGCATTAGGCTGGTTAGATGATGCAGCAGCTCAGCATGTGCTCAGAGTGGACAGCGTGTTGATATGCTGAGCTTCTGGGAAGCTGAGTAGCAACTTTAGAGGACAAACATGGTACAACACTATCAATAGTAACATAAGTCACCAACTTATAACTTATATTACCAGTCAGAATTTCGGTACTCCATATCCAATCCCCAACAATTGTGAAGCTTTGACCTGTCAATGCTGCCTTTAGCCTAAAACAATTTCTGTTTAAGAATTCTATCAAAAACTGCAATGCAAACATTTTAATTTCTAGTCCTTTCATGTGACTAGTGAGCAAATATTTATATCAGGAGCAAAAGGGAAATTGCACAATGAGTGAAATTGATTATGGAGAGGAGATGGTAAAGTAGCATCTTGTACTGGTGATTAGCATGGCTAGCATTACTAAAACAGCGCTCTCTGTACTTATGAGATTATCACCTCTTCTCAAAGATTATTGAAATTCTGTCAATATTTCCATCATTTTTAATAAGAGTCTGGCTAAAATCTCAAAAGGATTAAACTTACAATGCATTCATCTTTCCTGTTGTCTGCTAAAGTTTTGCTTTTTCTCATTCTGTCACATCCAAAATTAACCACAGATTTATCTTGTCTTGTCTTGCAATGTCACAGAAAGCTTTAAATAGTTACTATTTCCTTTTAAATTGTCTTACAGCAACTTGAGTTTATTTTTAGGTGTCATACAGGTACTGAGAATAGCTAACTTTGAGTGTTCTGCTAGGTAGCTAGTTAGAATCCTAGCTAGCTAGTTTCATTTCAAAATACAGATTAAAAAACAAAATGAAATAGCTTTATAAACTACATCATTTTAGAGGCAACAAATCACAAGGGTTCCGCACATTCACTTATCGTAATGTTGCCTGTGAAAACAAGGACTGTTTCTTACAGCTGTTAAAAGCACTGACATTTTTTGACAGGAAACAGTTTCCATTGCGGGTTTGGAAGTGTTTGTGAGCTAAGAGAGATGCAGAGGGAAAGAGATGATGGGTGAGCATTCAAACTTGGGTTTGTAAAAGAATAACCTTTAGGTCACCAAATGGCTCTTCATATATGGCGGGAGTAGAGACAGGCTCCTGCAGGGGGAAGCAAAGGAAAGAGCAAAGGGAGCGATGGAAAGTTAGTACAGCTGAACAGGACTGACAGCCAAGAAAACACAAAAATCCAAGCATCATATAGGCTACGTGCAGAGTAAACCTAAACTCTGAACTCTTAAATTGAAAGAAATTGCTCAACACTTTGCTCAAACACCAATAAATCTTCTGTTGTTTCTCATAAGCCCAAGTTTAGGTCTGAAATTCAGCCAGATCCAAGTCTGCTACATCTGAATCTAGGCACAAATTTCAAGGACAACTTTCCACCACCAAAGCACACAGCATTCAGTCTGGAGAACAGTTAAGAGATGAATTTGATAAAGCACAAACAGGATCTAAGCAAGTAGTTATAATTAGCAGAGTCAGAAGAAAATAATACAGTTTAGATGTGCTGTCTGTGTAATAGTAGTCACGTAAAGACAGGGCAGCAACCAACATAATCATATGGCCAAGTGACACAACAGGTTGATTGTTCGTGGCTCACAGAATGACGCATGGCCAGCTAGCCAAGCTGAAATGGCTAGCAGAGAGTTTACAGGTAATTTCATCAAACTGAGTGCCACCATATTGGAGGAATAGTAAAAGTACACAATGTTATTATACTAAGACTCTGATCTTATTCAGATGTTCAAATTGAAAAATTAATGGCACATCTCGTGTACCTCCTTGATAGCAAGAGAGACAGCAACATATGTAGCATGTAGATTGCAAAGAGAACCCAGGGGTTAGAATAGACCAGTGGTATCAAAACCTTTGCAATGAGAGCCAAAACTGTCCAATTTGTGGGGGATTCAAAGGAAAAACAATCTTGTGAAATTTGTAAATTTTTATTTGTTAACACAAAATACACAAAACATGCAAGATTTTAATTATCAAAATATTGGTACATTTTAAAAGAAAAAGAATATATAAATTATTGTTGATCCTAAACAAAAGTGGTTTAATATTACCATACATATAATTTCCAATTGTTAGTTGGGCTGATTTATTTTATTTTTTTTACAATTGTTTTTTTTCTAAGATAGGTATGATTTTGTGAAAAACGTAATGAGCCACCACTGGTCCCTGGGGCACACTTTGGACACACCTACAAAAACTGAGAATATGTGAGATTCTTTTTTCTCCTACACAAACTTCTATAACGCATAGTTTGTTCTACCAGCACCAGCAAGTCTAAGTTTCAGCAACAATCAACCAGTGTCATTTTTTCCCATGGGATCCAGTTGGTTGCAAAACTTTGCTCATCAGAAAGTCAGCAGAAAATTGGACAAAAGTCTTAAAAAATGTTGCTGAACGTATTTTGAAATCTGTGAGAATGGCCTGACCCATATGTTTAGGTGGAGCTGCCTCTATTTTCCCACACTCCCTGAGTTCAATCAGATTTTGATATGATCGTTACACCTAGAGCTGAGCAACACCTCGTCTCATTCCTGTTTAATCCATTACGCAAGAGCTCAACTTGGATGAAAAGGTGGAAAAAGATGAAAGGTGTCATGTCTATTCTTTTCAAAATTCATTCCAGAGCCAAATGTGTGCAAACTCTCGATGATGTAGCGGCAGTGGAATGAAAAGCAGGAAATCTGACTTAGTCAGGCACTGAACTGCTTTGTTTGGCTACTCACTGCCTACTGAGGTTTCACAGTTGGAGGCGTCCGTATGTTTCTATCACTACTTGTCTTTCCATTCAGGTGAATTGGAAGGAAATAATTGCCCAGAATACGCAACATTGCTGATTTTCACACATTTTTTCTTTTTTTATCTGCGGATTCTTAAAAGTTCAAGTTCAGATTGACATTAGTCTGGAAAGTTTAATCATAAAGAATTTCAATCACTTTCCAAGCATTCTATGCTAAGCTTCTTTCTGAGTTTTGAAAATAATAGCTTACCCCCACAAAAAAGATGGAGGTAGTTCTCAAATGTGCAGTTTATTAAATTTAATCAAATTTGTATTTGATGGTTTTGCCTTTTTTGTTTGAAGAAGACCTAACAGGTATCAGAGATTGTCATAAACCTTCAACCCTCCCGTGGTTTTAAGGGTCATTTGAATCCAGCTAGCTTTTTACTCTGTCCGTCTCAACCGGGACAATGTAAAATGTAAAAGCACAACCACGTGTGCTTTGACAAGACGTTTGTGTGTGTTATTTCAGGAACTGACGGTCTGAAGGGTCACCCTCCCAAGCATTGCACTAAGACTGTGGCAGAGTTAAGTAAAACTCAAGCTTGTTAAGTTTTAAAAGACAAAAATATATATGTCTTTTGTCTTTCCAAACCTTCACAGATATGGCAGACATGCTGCACAGTGTGGTGCATGTCAAGAGAAATGGAATAGAACAAACTGGGTAGCCATGTAGGACATTGTCCAAACATTCGGGCTAACCTTCAGCTAGCCCTTAGTGCATGCTCCTTCAACAGTCACAAACAGGTAAGATGGATGAGTGTGTCAGATAAACTGTTGAAGTAAATACATGGTGTGCAAGTTCGTCTGAAGCTCATGCTTTATCTCCAAAGAATAGTAGATGCCAAGCAGAGTTACCGAGTGTCTCTTCTTGGCTGCATCCAGGCTCTGCTCCCTGCCGGCATTTCTGCTATTCCTCAGAATTAGTCCGGATTCCTTGGCTTTCTGCGTTTTCACTGGCGGAGCTGGCGGAGCAACTTTTGGAAGCGCTGAACCCTTTAAATTAAACTGCTGGTTCTCCATAGAGCCTCTACTGGCTTGAAAGCCTTCGTCAAGATTTTCCATTTTGGCAAAACCCTCCGGGTCTCCGGGGAAGGCTTGGTGGAAGCCAGCGATGTCAGTCCAGTGGAGGTCAGAGGATCCCTCCGGAGAACCGACCGACCAGCGATATTCTCGTTTGACAAGCCGCGTGAACTCTTCCTGTCCCAGTTGGTC
Source organism: Poecilia reticulata (assembly GCF_904066995.2). NCBI lineage: Eukaryota > Metazoa > Chordata > Actinopteri > Cyprinodontiformes > Poeciliidae > Poecilia > Poecilia reticulata. Next base: position 30,629,588 of record NC_088834.1, read on the forward strand.
CCTTTCGTCCTTACATGCGACACTCTTTGAGCGCTCTGGCTTCAGGGGGACAATCCTGGTGATCTCTGACTGGTAACTGCTGCCTGACAGCCGGTGGAGAGACGTCCTCTGGCTTCTGTCACCCAAGAAACCTTCAACGTCTTCACCACCGGAGCTGCTGACCTTCCTTTCGTGCGTTCGGACTTGTCGAAGTTTTACCTCCGCTAGCTCTTTGTTGTCGATGAGGCCCTTTCCTCGTACCTTCACCACATGTTCTACTTTGCCACTAGGTAAAGAACTATCATGTTCTATTTTCCCTGGTCCATTTAACATGCCTAAATCAATGGTTGCCATTCCCATCTGGTTGACCTTTTGCTTCACCTGACTGGAAACCTCTTTGACCTCTCCAAATTCCTCTTTCCTGTTGTCTTTGCATACACCAACAAACTGATCCTTTGTTAGTCCCTGATTGTCTTTCCTCATGATTACTGGGGAGGCATCACTCTGATCTCCTCTTTTAGATGTTTTTTCTGACGTGTTGTCCGAGTCGGAGTCTTCGTTGTCCTCTCCGGAGGAATCGCTCCCAGACTTCCTGTTGAGCTCTGCAGGAATTCCCACATTCAGGCTCTGGGGCCGGCCTTTTTTTCTCAGTTTAGAGCCCATCTTATCCTTTATTTGGCGTGAGCCTGGAGCCGCATCACTGTTTGCCTCAGGGCCTGAGGCTTGAGAGGGTTTACTTTGAGATTTGTCTTGTAACCAGTCTACATTCTCGGGTAATTGAATCGCAGAAGGCCAAGTCTCAGAGCATACAGCTGCCTCTCTGGGTGTTCTTGCTGAGGGAAATTCGTCAATATGGCTTTTCACTTCTTTTCTGATATACCCTGCTTCCTCTTTATGTATCATTTTGGTAATGTCTATCTCCTTTTCCAGCTCCTTTTTGTCCCACGAGGAATCGGATATGTGAGATTTATTCTTTTCTTCTGCCCTCCAGTCATGGTCTGGTTGATAAGGTTGCTGTTTTTCAATCAATACCCACTCCTCAGAGCCCTACATGTTGGTATAGATTAAGCACAGTTAGACATTCTGGGTACAACTGCTAGCAAACAATAAAATCTACAAAATGGTATCCATCTCATAAATGGGTGTAAAGCATGCAGCTTATGGACAAAAACATTTCAGTTACATGGAGATGCCTCCTACTGAACTAGAATGCCATCCAAAAGAAATTCAATTCAGTAGGTAAAATGTATATATTTTATAATTATGGCTTACAGCAAATAAAAAGTCAAAATCCAGCTTCTCAGACAATCACAATATGATGTATGAAATTTACATCCATGTCCTGTATCGCATATGCACTAAATAATTGGTTGTGGCTTCCTTTGCATAATTACAGAATCATTAAAGAATTACATGATGAACCAGGCTTTGGCCCAGCTAAAGTGTTAAAGGTAGGGTATTGTAAAATTGACATTTTTGACACATCTTAATGTCGTGTCATAATGACATACCACCTAAAACATACCTGGAGTGTTGCCTTGATTCTTTAATGTATGTTTGAGAAATCCTTGAATCCTCAGTGGAAACCATTCAGGTTGTGCCCAAATGCTTGCTCTCACAAAACTCTGCCTTTTTCCACAAAGCTCCTCCTTAGTGCTGCAGTCTCCAACCAACCTTCCACCTCACAGAGCAACCCTCCAGATAATTCCAACATCTTGTGGAATTATGAGTCTGCGGAACTCATCATATGAACTACTTCTCAGTGCAGCATTTCCATAACTGAAGGTAACAGTACATTAGGGTTTGGTGTGTTTCCTCCCTCCTTACAATATAGGACTCTAGGGTTCCAGCACAGAGTCATTGTCACAGTCATTGTCAGAGTCACAGCACATTGTCATTAAACCAGGTATCTGTACTTTCAGTGATTTGTATGCCTGCTGGGGATTATGCTTGTGAAGTCACAAAGTACTCTAATATTACATAGTAAATAACTGAGCTGACTTTAAGCTCCTCAAATCATCACTGACTCTGAAAACTTAATGTTGGACTCAGGCAACTTGGATCCTGTCTCTTCAGTCTTCCTCCAGGCTGTGGTGGCTCTTGAAGCACCGACCTCAGCAGCAGTCCATGTCTTGTGAATCACCGACCTCAGCAGCAGTCCATGTCTTGTGAATCACCGCCAAAGTTTTTGGATAAAACACTTTTTTCTTCCACTTAGTTTCCCATTAACATGCTTGGAGGCAGCATTCTGAACATCTGGCTTCTTAGGCAATGACCTTCTGTGGTTTATCTTCCTTCAGCAGGATGTCAATGAAATGATTGTCTGCTGGACAAGTTCAGCTGTCTTCTCTTAGACAGCATAAGCCACAACATGGACATACACAGTAACATCAATGTCTGTTAGAAAGTTAGTGGAAAGTTCAAACTCGCTTTGGCTCCATCAGGCGAGTCCACTCCTGTCTGCAGAGAACCCACGCTCAACTCCATCAGACCGGTTTCTCTGTGTGGCGATGCGTTGACGGCGAGCTCAAACAGGCAGATCGTGTTGTCATCACCGGTGATTGATATACTTTTTAAGTTGGTTTTATGTAGTAATTTTTTTCGGAGGAGCTGACTTTAGAGTTTTAATTAGCCGTATGCCATAATCCTCAGAATTACCAAAACATATGACTCTGAACGTATTTTTTCTTTACACGATAAAAACTGTTTTATTTGATTTACTACAATGAGGAAACATTTCAGTTGTTTCTCATGTAATTATATTCACTTGTATTAACTGTTCAGTAGAAACAAATGATAAAAAGGTTGAAACTGGAGCATGCTGAGACGTGCTTTGCATGGTCATCTCTACAAACAGTAAAGTGTTTCATGAAGAGGAGCAGTGAAAGACCTCAGGTGAAGTGACCAGAGCCTTCTGGACGAAGCCCTCAACAGAAGGACTGTTAACAGCGTCTTTTCCCACTGAACGGCCCCCCAACTGGCCGACACGCAGCAGAGGAGAGAAAGAAGAACAACAGTTAGAGGTCATCATCATTTCATGCAGAACGAGGAAAATAGAAACGGCAGAGAGAGTCAATGTTTCAGTGGCTTAACTGACCATCCAAACTCCATATCTGTTCAAATCTGTTAATGGCCACTAATGGTTGGCCAGTCCCTTAGCAAATAAAATATGGAGAAAATTTGACTTGTTTAAATCCAGGCTCAGTTAGCCCATTTGAACCCTTGAACTGCACTTATGAATTGATCATCTTTATGAAGATGCCCATTGACCTTTCAACCAGAACCAGAATTTCACCCTGCTTAGCACCAACTGGAACCAACTAGTAGATCACAGAGGTAGTGGGAGGAGGGTATTGATCTATAAAAAAAAAGTTATGAGCTATACCGTCATAATGGATAGCCTGTCAGCTGTTCTTTAAATTTTGCTACATTATCTTACCATAAAAATTCTTTGCGTAGATCTCTATTGTTTTTTGAGAATAGGACCGTGTATGCTGATGTCCCCAATGGGGACGTCTGTGCTGCTGCTTTATATTTAGCATTGCGATGTAATACCAGGTTTGAATAGCTTTGCTGATAGGTTAACTCCTTTTAGCATAACTTGAACGCAATAATACTGTTTTTCAGTGTCCAATCAGATCGTTTTTTTGAAGCAAAAATAAACCCCCAGTTGGCCAAGAGAAGTAGATTTGTTGCCAATTGTTGTTAGTAAATGTCACTTGTGTGTCAGATTTACAGTGGTAACAGAAATGAGATGAAAATGTTCCAGCTCAGGACTGGAACCTTTGTTTGGTTCTTTAGCATGAAAAAATAATTGATTGAAAAAGAAAAATCTTGATTAATTGCATTACAAATTTTAACACATTGAAATTTATGTAATGAACTAATCAAAATGAAAAGATTAAAGTCCTAGCCCTAAATATTGCATAGATATCACTACCCTCTCGACTCAACACTACTGACATTGCTTCTCTACTTCAATTAAACTCCCAGCAATTCTTTGCTGCATCGCCGTTACTGTCACATGACCAAACAAATACCACATGGCCAGCATCCTCGACTCCCCTTCCAGAAACACATATACAAATGGCAACAAGATGGAAATAAGCATTGGTTGTTAATATAAGCCCAGTTTAACTTGATGACTTACATCAATGATATCAACGTTAATGCCGATAGCTCAGTTAGCATGATGAAGATGAAGCAAGGCTAAGCAAAGCTCCATGAGTTTAGCTTACTGCTAGCTTTCCAGGCTTTATATCTGCTGATAAGTGACTAGATAAAATATAATTGCCAGTCACACCAAAAGCATACCATTTTAATAGGGAATGAAAGCACTACTTATTCATCATCATGTCATTCTTGAAATAAGTTTGTCGGATTTGTTATCACAAGTGGTTACAGAGATGTGAAAGGATGGGTGACTGTTTGATGCAGCAGCTCTGGAAAGATGTTGAGAGTGTTCTTCACAATAATTAGTCAAGTCACCGGAGTTCTGCAAGATTTCACCTCCCCCACAAAACTGTGCGTAACCAGAGTTTGGAGCAGTTGTGTCCGCTCCCCTACAGCTGCCTTTGAAAGGATCTAGAACATGGGATTTTGTTGCCACATCTATTATCTCTGTCATTTTGCAGCCTTGTTGTGAATGCAGAACAGGCGCTGGTAACAGTATTACCCAGGCAGGACAACACTTTCCCAAACTTCCTCTAATTATCATTGCATAATACTTTGACAGAAATGACAAACATGAAGGAGATAATAGATGTGGCAACAAAATCCCTTGTTCTAGATCCTTTCAAAGACAGCTGTTGGGGAGCAGACACAACTGCTCTGGACTCCCGTTACACACCGACATGAGACAGCTTAGCCGGAGAGGGGAAGTCTTGCAGAGATTTGGAGAACTCTGTCCAGAGATTAAGGAGTTTCTCCTTGTTACAAAATGTGCAAAATAAGAGCAAATTAATGAAGATTAGTGGCGGCTCGACTTGGCGTTTTTACTTAATGCCGCATGAACTAAAGGAATTTCTAGACTTCGCTCTAATGAAGCTGGTGGCTCCATTCATGTGCATCCCAAAGACATTGATGTTGATTTGTTCGTAAAGACATGAGGGAATGGCTACCTTTTGACACCAACATTCAGCTCTACTTATGTGTGTAAGCCAGCCTTTCCCCAAAATAAGGCTTGAAGATTAATTGTCCAAAAAACTATTCTACTGTTACTGATTGGTCATTGGGCGGCCTGTTGGAGGCTAGCTACCAGCTGCTATTGTTCGGTCTATGGAACATTAGCTGACTTCATTCAGTGCAAATTATCAGAGTAAACATGAACTGAATAATTTAATAGTGATGTCAGGCAGTGGCAGGCTTATTTCCGCCAAAGCGCTAATGCACTCTATTAGCTTGGTGCTTTAGCTAACTCTGAAAATATTTAGTGCAGTTAGCTTCCTGTTTACTTGTTTTTCCGCACAAATTCTGAAGTGCTAATTTACTTGGTTGTTTTGTAAACTTTCAGTTCAATAAAGATCACCATCTGTTTGGTTGTAGTCTTAAAGACATTTTCATGTAGTTGTAGACATTTATATTCATTCTCTTATTTAAAATGGGTGAAAACTGCCTATGCAGCAATCCTGTTTACTTTTCTTACTTTCTGTCCTTTTTCCCCAATAACCTTTTTTGCAAACATAAATTATATAGGAATAAAATAAAACATGGACAGTAGAGAACAAGATGTATACAAAAATGCAATATATTAGGGCATCATAGAAAATGTAAATCATATTGTCAAAATTAAATCGGGGTTCGAGGGTTGGAGTCTTTCAAGGGCAGACAGTCTGAATTGACGTTAGTGCTTTAGCATTAGTTTCCACTAAATAACGTGTTGGCGTAGCGCTTTAGCTTGAGCGGAACTAACGTTTATGATTAGTACTTGTCCACCACTGCTGTGATGGTTCATGCAGTTACCATATATTTTATGTTGTAACATTTACTTTGAATATTAAAAGGCATTTGCGTTTTTATAATTTAGCTAGGTCAATATTTTTACGACTATTCAACAAACATTTAATAATAGTTGAATGGATATTGAATACATTAACTAAAGGAACTCAGTTGGTGTGTCAAACACCTTCAGAAACAAACATACAAACGTTATGTACCTGATAGTTTCCAAAAGCACAGGAATGAATTCATCAGACATTATTTTTGTGAAACCACATCAAAGAGCCGAGTCTAAAAAGTGTAACAGATCCAAGCATTCTCTTCACAGTAACACAAAAACACCGGCGCTTCTCTGGCATGAGGCGCACTGCTGATTGCATTTTCTATCGTAGACAACATTTGACATTTCTCCAACTTAATCTGATTGATACAGACAGCGAATGAGATATTGACTGAGGGGCAGCTTAGGTACGGGGAAACACAAGCATCATCCGATTTCCAATCTCAGTTTCCAGAATGGGATAAAAGCTTAAACGATTTTTGTAATTTGGCAGAAAGAACACTGTCGCTAATTAGCAATCAAAGGGGGGAAGACATGACCGAGAATCTCTTTTCAAAGGCCACAAATTAAGTACCATCCACAAATATCTCCGAGATATTTAAGGGATTACACCTGGAACTCTTGAGCAACACAAAATGCACTCTATTAAATACGTCTGGAAGTGAAATGTGCCCGATTGTTTCTGTAGGTGTAAACATCTCCGCAGAGGGAGAGAGAGCTATTTGAAGTGCATGCAGGGAAACCCAGGCTTTGCTAATCTTGTTAATTCTCCTTGACATTTTTCTACACTGTTTAAGTCACATGAATGGGCAACTCAAACATGAGAAGTGCAAGTGATTTTATGTGATACACAAACACAAAGAGTGTTAAAGTGGCGAGAACATTTTTGATGGTTTTCATTTTTTACAAAAAGAACATCAGATAATTATGAAATACTTTTGTATTAAACCCCTCCATTACTCTGACACCCCAAAGTAAAATCCAGTACAACCAATTACCAACTTTGACTAAGTTGGCTAGTCATATGACTTATGGAAAAACAGGTAGAACAAAAAGTAAAATGTAACATTTTACATTTTGGGCTAAATGCATAATGATGGAAAGCACCATCCCTACAGTGAAACATGGTGGTGGCAGCGTCATGCTGGAGGGGAACGCTTGAAGAAAACCTGTTTAAATGACTCGGAACTGAGTAGGAGGTTCACCTTAAAGCGAGGTAGTGGCAATAAACACGCAGCCAGATCTGCAGTGGAATGGTTAGAAAAGAGCTAGAAAGTTTAGAAAATGTTTAGGTTAGAAAATGTTTGTTTCAGAAGGGCCTAGACAAAGCCCAGAGCTGAATCCATTTGAGAATCTGCAGCAAGACTAAAAGATCATTGTAGTCACAGAAGCAGTATTGACATGGGGAGTTGAATACTACCACGGAATATTATGGCCATACCAAGAACAAATTAAATATAAAAAACAAAGTTAAGACAACAAAATTATGAAAATAAAGTCAATATTATGAGAGTAAAGTTGTGACATTATGAAAATAAACTCATTTAAGAATAAAGTCATAAGAAAAAAGTCATAAGAAAGTTGAAATAAAAAGTTGAAATAAAACAAGTATAGTCATGATATTATGACTTCTTGTAATAGTACAACTTTATTCTTATAGTATTATGACTCTATTCTTGTAATTTGCTTAACTCAGCCTTAAATGAATGCATACTCAGATTTCTTTATTTGTAAAAAGATCAAAATAACTATTCATCTTTTACCTTCTACTTTATAATTATGCAGAACTTTTCTTTACTTTTCATAACTATCTGGGTTAAAATCAGGTCATATTGAAAGCAAGTGATTTAGAATTGAACATTGAAGCATCCAGATAAAAACTATCAACAGCCCTTCTCAGAGGGTCAAGTGTTAGAACTGGCAGCCACAGAGCAACCCGATCACTACCCTTACTCACAGCCTTCTTCTCTGGCGTTCCCGTCGGAGACGTCGCAGAGAGACGCTTCTCTCTGGCCATCAGCTTGCTGTTGGGTTCCCTCAGGGCTCTCTTCAGCTCGTTGATGCTGGCCTGGTGCTTCAGCAAGACGTCCTGAGATTTATCAAGAAACTGGAGGACACCACAAGACAGAGTAAGGCGTTAGCAGTAATTCACAATGCCTTGCTTTAAACAATAGAACTCACATTAGCAGGAAAAGGCGGGGAGACAATGCTGCGTATGCTGGAATGTGCACCAAAAGATCGGCTTAAACTCGGGCTGAGAGCAGATTATTGCTTGTGTTTCTTCTATTTTGTCTCCTTTAATGCTACTGAACCAAAAAAAAAACAAAAAAAAACTATTTTGGTTCCAGCTGAATTGCTTGTAGAGATACAAACAAGCATTTTAATTAAGCTCTCGCTCCAAAGTTCACGAATGATAAAATGAATATGAAACATCTATTAATTTGCTTGCTGATTAAAATTCTGCTTCCTATTAAGGTTTTGTTTGGTTTGTTTGTGTGTTTGGAATGATGACAAAGTCAATGATGCAGTCATGTAGCGCCATAATTTAATACTGTCTTGAGTATTGACATTTTTCACAGTTCTGAGTGAAATGCTCCTTAACCAGTTTGTTTTATTTCTCTGGCAGCTCCATAACTATTTTAGTCATTCAAGGAGAAGTTGAGACATTGTCAAGTGTCCTTGAACTTATTCCGTTTAGCTTTATTACTAAAAGGAATAAAGGAATAAAGACAATTCAAAGTTTGTCTTAGGAATGTGCATTTGTAGAACTGAGAACTGTTAAATCTAAGCACTTGTTTTAAGGTTGAATAAATCAAACTGCTGATACTTCACAGACACTTGAGCAAAATATAATACATCCTTCTGTGGATGCAATAAATTCTCAGCAAGTTAAAGAGGCAGAAGCAAAAGCAGTATGAAAAGCAGACATCGCTAGAGCCAAATCCATGGAAGTTGTACCTCCTTTTTGTGCCGAGGAGTGGTCTCCTGGTCCAACTGAGAGAGCTGAGTTGGGGCAGGAGAACAAGCGTGCAAGAGATGAAGAGTGCAAGATCATACAGTAAAAGGACAAGGTGAAGAAACAAGATGGAGGATCAGGGAGATGGGGAGGAGATAGGTCTGACATCTTAAACATTAAAGTAAGAATGTGCTTTGAGAGGAAATACATTTTGGAATTTGAGACAACGGAAAGCATGAAGATACAACTAAAGACCTCAGATGGACACATGAAGCGCTGTACAAAAGAACAAGTCAGGACAGTTTTATATGAAATGTTGACTAAGGTTTTCTAGAGGCTGAATGTTTTCCATGAACATGGGTTAGTTTTCCCTGGGTATCCTGGTTATCTTAACAGAAATGGTTAATAGGAGTGAAATTTTGTAAAAGTTCAAGTTGGTTCAACTTTACCTTAAATAAACTTTCTCTCATTGGACACAGGTCAACTATTCTGCCTTTAACACTGCCATAGTCTAGGAATTCATTTTTGTTGTTTTGTTATTTTCCCATTTTTCTGTTGTGTGTAATAGTCAATGTTATGTTTTTGTCTCCCGTATAGAAACATGTAGGGTATTAAATACTTTTGGTGGTTAGTTGAGAATAAGTCTATGAAAACCTAAAATAGAAACTTTTCTGTTCTTTCAACTAGTGATGGTGTCTAAATATCAGTTTATCAGTGGGTTCAATCAGCAGAACCTGGTTGATACCAACCATCTTAATCCAGTATAACCAGTACCAGGAATTAAGACTAACTGGTGGGACTAGATTACATTTTTTTATTCATGTTAATTAGAGTGTCTGTGATCATTTATTGTAATTAATTGCATTTTAACCCAGAACCAAACATCGACAAAATAAGCAATATTATTGATCCAAAATCCAGTTTGGTGCTAAATTGTTGAATAAATAGACATAGGTCTGCAGGATTGGGCTGAACTGACTGCTTTTTGTGTAAAGCGCCTTGAGACGAGGTGCATGTAGAAATAAACTGGAACTGAAATTGAAATATAACACTCGCCGTTCCATTTTCATGCAGCTATAAATTATAGACGTTATGCAAAGACGCTAAATTCTTTCACTGATGCTTTTCTTGAAGGCCTTACTCGCAAAGTGGAAGATGAACATTTAAGGGCTGTGGTAGAGTCTGACAGATTTACTGATGGATAGTTAAAAACATCATGCAGACCAACAAACAGACACCAAATACCTCCTGTTTACTGTCAGCTGGGGAGCCAGCCTCCTCCTTATTGCCAGCAAGGGTTGAAGAACAGAGAACTAGTGTTAGAGGCAGAAGGCCAGGCTCCGGCCTCAGGAAGAGTTAATACTGCAGTATGTAACTTTTATTTCTTTTTAAATACTTTTTTAAATATAGAGGGAGAAAGAAGGCTCCTTTGCCTTCTTCCAGTGCTACCAGTGCTAAACAGAAATAACCAATCAGAACCAAGTGGAGGCGGGCCTCAGTACTGTCAATGATGCCTGTTTGCGTGCAGCTCCCAGTGAATGCTAAGGCTAGTTAGCATGGCCACTGATGATGGCAGATAAACAGTTCCTGTAACACTGAGTTGTTTCCCTGCCATTAGCACATTTAGTAGCATGTTTATAAAGTGAAACTAAGCCCCTCCTCCTGGCTCTGATTGGTTGTTTTTGGTCAGGAGCGGAGCATTTCTAAAGAAGGCAGTAATGGCTGAAGACGGAGGATATCTACCTTTTCACAGATTATCTGTCTCATAACATGCTGTCACAACATGGTGACAGTTTAAGGAAATATGTAAAAAAAAAAAAAAACTGCAGCTTTATGTGCTGTGAAGTTAGCCAGATTAATAAGGGGTGCAGTCAAGGCATGAAAGCTGGGTGAATAGGAGTAAAAGGAGAAGAGTTAGAAAAGGCTAGCATTAGCCTAGCAAAGCTGCTTCTCACCTGAGTTGTAGTGAGAAGCTTCTAATTCTGCTTGTCTTTACATCATCACCTCAGCAGTTCCTGTCCAGCTCTGCACTTCAAGAAGCCAGAGTTGACTTGAAGCTAGCTGAAGCTTCCTCACCCTGATTTCCCTCTTTCTGCTCGGGGTGGTGTTGCCGTCCTGGTCCTTGTCCTGCTCCATGTCCTGGCTCTGATCTGGGTCCCTGTCGTCCTCGTCCTGATCCAGACTGGGCTCCAGGTCCGCCTCCTGCTCCTGCTCGTCCACCGAGGGGCTGCGGAGGCGCCGCTGCTCGCTGGCGCTGCGGCGGGACAGACCGTCGTGGTTCTCGCACATGGACGACACAGGCCGGGAGAACTCTGCTTGGATCAGAAAGGCCGAGGTTTCAAACAGGAGAAGCCAGCTAGCTGCAGCTATTAGCTATCTGAGCTCCTTCGCGTTTTATCTCCATATTTTGTAGTACTGTTGAGATAACAGTAAAAGTGATGATAAGAACTATTTATTATGTCTTTTTTATATAACTGTATCAAAGTAAAAGTGGCTGAATAAAAAAACATATCACTGTAAAAAATAATTTTCCTGTATTACTTCCCCCCCTCTTCAGTTTTGTACTACTTTGTGTTTGTTTAACATAAATACCAGATGAACCACCTCGTAGTTTGCGGCAAAAGCTATGAATAATCCTGCGCTGTATCTCTCTTTTGATGCTTCATTAGGCAAAGTTACTCACCTCCATCCAAGCTCCTGGACAGCAGGTACCTCCTGCTGGCGGAGCGCTCAAAGTGAGGCGCCGGCCGGTCAATGAGGGCGCTGGCCTGTCTGGTCTGAGCCTGCGTCCTTCCACTGTACCGAAACTTGGAGCCCATCACCAAGAAGCCTTTAGGAGGAGGCTCTGGAGAAACCAGGCTGTGGAAACAAAAAGCACCACACGTTTCTACATGACAAAAAAATTAAGAGAGAGAGCTTTAGAACAGAACATTTGTAAAGAAAGAAAGAAAGAAACCAACAAAGAAAAAGAAAGAAACAGAGAAAGAAAGAGAATATCAAGGCTAACTGTATTTTCATTGTCTGAACTACAACATAAACAGCTAAATTCATAAAAGTTCACTATTGACAGCAACAATATTTTACTTCAGTAATGAGTTCTGCTAACAAATCAAAAGGAATTCTGGGAACTTCGTCCCAAAATAAATAGGAATTGACCCTGTCATGGTTGCACCTGACACAATAAGCAATAAATCAAGTAATTGTAAGAGAAATTAAAGCACACTTAATAACCGTCATTGTTTTTCTCTTTCTACCAAAAACTGGATGATTTTTTTGGGTTGAACTAGAACTTATTTTGAAGGACAATTTTATTTACAGAATCTTCATAATTAATTATATTTTTTGTCTTTGTAGTATTGTTTGTTTATTTTGGGTATTTAAAATGTCTTCCAGTTTCAGTGTTAGACTTTCATTAGAATTTGAATGAATTTTATTGATCTTTGAGAAAATGTTCTTGCATTATTATGTCATTACCATCATAATCCTTGAAATTGGTCTCAAAACAACAATATTATCACAATAACTTATGAGTCAATTTATCCTCTATCAAAAAGGACCAACACCTATAAATGGCAAAAGTTATTTATTGGAATCTTCTTACAAGTTTGAGGTTTTAACGTAACAAAATGTGAAAGTATTCAGGAGTGTGAATACTTTCGCCAGGAACTGTTGGTGCAGAAATGCTGATGAGAACTGAACCTAAATGTTTTTCTCACCGGAAGAAGGTGTGGTGCTCGATGCAGACCTTCCACAGTCTCTTGGCGGCTCTGTGATTCGGAAGCTTAAACCCAATGGTGCTTTCAAACTGTTCATACTGGATGGGCCAGAAACACAGAAATATAAAGGAGAGGTCAGGGTTGGATCAACATGAGAGAAAATTCAGAAATTGTATTAGCACCTGCAAAGAAAGGGTGAAAAAAAAGTTCTGAATATCCTGGATAAAAATGTATTCCATAGTCTATATTTACAGTTTGTAGCTGCGGCTGCAGCTGCAGCTGAACGGCTTCTTTATTTGGCTTCATCACAGGCTCACTGTGCAGCCCCGCTGTTTGGCTTGACATTCATATCTGCTACGGCTTCCAAACATACAGGACATGTTTATGGTACATGTCTCTGGGAAGTCTGCAGACTTACTCTAATATGACAGCTTTTGAATTGAAACAAAAAAATATTCTGCACAATTTCTCTGAAAAGTCAGATCTGCAATGGATCACGGCGAATCCGATTTAGGGATGCACAATAGTTCGCAAATATATTGTCATAGTAACGTCATTGTGCACAATATTCACATCACAGAGGACTCTTTGGAGAGTAATGGTTTAGCTAAGGAAACAATGAAGAGCCCACTGCAGTGAACGTCCTGGTTATTCCACCAAATGTTGATTTCTGAACTCTTCTTGAGTTAAAACATTAGTATTGTTGTTTTATTTGCATTATTTAAGGTCTGAAAGCCTTGCATCTTTTTTGTTATTTTGACCATTTCTCAGTTTTTGTATGGAATTTCGGAAACATTCCATATGGAAATAATTTCAGTAGTTCATAGAATAAAAGAGCAATGTTCATTTTACTCAAACATATACCTATGAAAAGTAAAATCAGATAAACTTATCATTTTAAGTGGTTTTTTCCAGTGCTGTAGCTGGAAGTTGTATTTTTCATGTTAATGCAATATTTAGCCAGTAGGAGTCTTGCAGCAAGAAAAGCTCATGCTAGACACAAATGAAAGGCAAGAAAAGTAGAAAACAGGCATCTATTGCAACTGATGTCATCAGCGCAATATTTGCCAGTACAGTCATATTCAATAAATTAAAATGTGCATTCTGATTAGACTAATTTTCCAGATAAAACCTACCATTTGAAAATAACCTTCAAATGGTTATTTGAAGGTTAACCATACTTTTAATTAAGTCATCATCTCTGTATTATAAAATAATTTTGTTATTTGTCTGATGTAATATTCTAATTTTAAATGTCATGTTTTTGCTAGCTATAATCATAATTATGAAGAATATGGGCTGGAAAACACCCCTATGTGAGTAATTCATCTATAAAATGTGTTTCAAGAAGTTCCTGACATAAATGGACTATTCATTAATATTCTAATTTATTGAATGGGGGTATATACACGACATCAAGATTTTCTAGCAGCAGCCACATTCTGAATTACCTGAAATAAAGTTAAATTGTCCTTGTAGGATTTTATCTGAGTTTTTCACTTTTGCTTCCTTGAGTCTGAGACATAGTCTGCTGATTGAGTACAATGGATCAGAATGATCTGATAGTTCAAAGTTTGTGCGTCAGGGATTATTTTCCAGTAGTTTGTGGAAAATAAGTTTTCCACACAAGTTTCAATCAACTGAGCGTTGATTTGAAACATGTGTTTTATCATCATTCTGTCTCTAGAAACTGTTAAAATGCATCATTAATAGCACAAAATTACAACAATATTCATGTCCATTGTCTGAACAGTATACAGTATATCACGACTATAACTGTATAAAGATGCATTTATATTTTTAATAGATGCCTTTTCATTAACCATAAAATTGCTCAACTTAGAATTCCCCCAAAAATAAATTTCTCAAAGGAAACAGCAATTAAAATTATTATTTTTTCTTTTATTTAAAAGTGCAATTGAAACACTTTCCATTGCACTTATTCAAACACTGCAATGGATCGTATGATCACATCATCCGAGTCGCATGATCAACAGCTGGACGTTACTACTGGTAGAAAAGTACCAGTAAAGAAAAAGTAAAGAAAAGTAAAGAAGAGGACAGTGTTCAGTCATTCTATAAAATCAGTGACTATAATTTCCCCCAAAACGGAAAATGCGTATCTAGCCCCTCCCTAGTAGGCAGGGCTTGTTGCGCCAATGCCTGAATAAATCACCAACGTCTCCTCTGATTGGCTGAAAGATGATGAGCTCTAGCACCATGACTGAATTGAAGTGCAACTCATGTAACTGTTTACATCTGTCACTGCCATGATTTTTAATGACTTATCGTTTGAAAAAAAAATAAAAATTCAAGTGTGATTTTAGTTTCATTTCTTATTTAATGAAAACATCGCAATTTCGAAATTGTGTTTGTCTGATAATGGCCTGGCATGTGATCAGGAGCTAAGCAGCCTTTACCTCCCCTGGTCTTATTTTAATGTAGAAGTTGCTCCTTTTGTAAGAAATCTTGAGAATCTTCGGCCAGGCGAAGCGGTTGATCCTCAGTCTGTCTCGGTAAATCAGCAGACCGTTGGCACAGACCCCCAGCATTATTTCGATCCCTTCCGAATCCTGTGGACAAACGACACAAGAAATTATTCAAGAGCCAAATAGCCGTTGTTTATTTCTTAAATTCAAAAAAATTCAGAGAGCGGCAAACTTTAGCATGATGGAGGTCCACCCCATACATGGACAGCTTCTTCGCATTCTCCAAGAAGTTCATTTCAGCCTCTGCGGGCGTCATCCCCCTTAATGAAAGCACAGAAATATGCAACAGCATCAACATATTTCATAAAGCAATGAAACACTGAATCATGCCGTCTGTGGGTGGAATAATCTGACTGAATATGCTTGATGTATTCACTTCTAAGTTTCCAAATTAGAGAGTAAAACAGTCTACTGACTAAGAAAGTGCTTACATATAAACTGCAAGCATTACCATACTGTCTCGAGGAGGACAATATGGTAATGCCACGGCATCAATCAGAGGCCATGTGGATGATTAAATGTTTCAGAACAAGAGAAAACCCCATCAGCATATCGCCCCGGATAAAAAATCTCATCAACGCGGCAGTCAGTCTGTCCCGTCATTACTTGTAGGTTCGGTGGAGGTCCATCACCCTCTCCTCCAGCTCCCGGGTCTGGTTGGGGGCAAAGCGGAAGTCACCAACGTAGTCGGAGCCGTGGTCGTCCAGGTCGTAGTCACCCAGCTCAGCCTGGATGGCGTAGGAGCCAAGGAGGGCATGGGTGACGAACGAGCATGGCAGCCGGCCTGACAGGATGTCATCCCTCAGCTGCAGACACAGGTAGTATCTGCGAGACAAGATGAGAAACGTGAAGGGGAGAGGAGCGGGAGGGGCCTCAGTTTGGCTGTCAGAACAGCCTGAAGCAGGCAGGCTGCAACAGGTAGTCAGCCTGCCTAATCCCAGCCAGTTACAGGCATTCCAGGGATAATCCGTGGAAAAGGAAGGGGGGGCTCTGAAAGCTTTGAAATCAGAGAAAATATGCCAAGAGAATTGTTACAGTACCTTTATGTAAAGACACACACACAGACAAACTAGCATAGATGATTAACATAGATGATGTGTGTGAGCAATTCCTTCTTTGATAAGCTCAAGTGTTACAACTGGTAATGTAACACTTTACATTACCAGGGGTGAAAGTAAGGGGGTACGGCAGGGTACTGCGTACCCCTAAAAGATTTAGCGGGGGTACGCAGTACCTGCAAGAGAGGGGAGCAGCTGTCTGCTGTAAAACATCAATGGGTTCACTGTGCAGCAGTGAGTTCACCCACTAATCAGCCGTGACTGATTAGTTTTTCAATAACAATCTAAAACACGACTTAATCAGTTAATAAATAGCTTTTTTCCAATTTCATATTGTTTCTGAACTGTTCGTGCTTTGCTAGAGCAGCGGTGCAACACGACGATCGTGGAAGGTTTTGAGTCGATCTCGGCATTAGGTGACAAACTGAACGTCGCCAGGAGGCTGAGAGCAGCACGTCCTCCTCTGACTCCTTATTAAAACGTTCGTAACTTTATTAAAGAACAACAACAAAAAAATCAACAAAACGTGTTCAAATTAATGACCCAACAACAATAATAATATCAGTAATTATTGTTTCAACAAGGTGTTGCGCAATTCTGTGCGTTTCGGTTGCATGCCAAAATAACTAGCAGAGCAGGAGTTTAAAATTAACTAATAAACCACCGCTGTGTTCATGAGGTTTATTAATAATGCCAAAAATAAATATCAAGCCTGCAAACCTAATATCGTAACGGATTAAATGTTATGTTTTTAACATAATCTCTGGTCGGCTTGTGGAGCGCAGGAGGTTGCCATGGCAACGGGTGTGCTTAAATCACAGAGATAGAGACGGAGAGTAAAAAGGTGCGAGTGGTTTAGAGTTGATCACCTGTTCAGGTTATTTTACCTTTGCCTTGGTGCCTCACAGCCGCTGTAATTTCTGAACATTCAATAAACGACAAACTTGGACTAATTACCTCGTTCTTTGTGAGTATATGTCATTTACAACAAACATCAAACATGGTAAATATGTTTCATTAAGTATTTAAACAAATGGCTTCTATCACAATAATTGTGCGAAATTAAATGAATTGTCTAATATAAAAAATAGTTTGGTGCTGTCGGGCTCAGAGTCTGAGAGGCTTGTCCTTTATCAAACAATTTTTTTTGGCTCTTTTTTAGTGGAAATATTTATGTTGATAAGATTTTCTCCAAAATAATAACCTTTTTCAACCTTTATAGCTCCACTGTTGAAAATGAGGTTCTAACATTCACAAATGACATTGAAATAAAATCCAGTCCAACATCTGGTTTGAGGTGATTCCTCTGGAACCTGTTGGAGGAAAAATATCCCAACTTCAGAAGATGTGCTTTTAACTTAACAGAGCTCTGTGGTTCCTCCTATCAGTATGAGATTCAGGGTGAGGAGGCGCCATGTTAGGAAGAGAAGTGGAAGCTGCAGGATCTTCAGAACAAACAGGTCATGATGCTGGGCTACTGATTATCCCTCTGTCTGGACACAGGATCAATAGAACCAGTTTAAAAGCTAAAATGAATGGTTATATGCCAGACATGGAAAACTGGGATGCACTCCATGCCATGATGTTCAGAATTTAGGTCTCATGGCATCTCAAGGTGTCAACATTGCAGCCAGTGGGTTGAGGGAAATACAGCTTTATGTTGTACCAATATATAAAAGCTACTCAGCTTTTATATATATATCCATCCATCCATTTTCTTTACACCCTTGTCCCTAAGTGGGGTTGGGAGGGTTGTTGGTGCCTATCTGCAGCTAACGTTCTGGGTGAGAGGCGGGGTCACCCTGGACAGGTCGCCAGTCTGTTGCAGGACAACACAGAGACAGACAGGACACACAACCATGCACACACACTCACACCTAGGGACAATTTGGAGAGGCCAATTAACCTGACAGTCATGTTTTGGACTGTGGGAGGAAACCAGAGTACCTGGAGAAAACCCATACATGCACAGGGAGAACATGCAAACTCCATGCAGAAAGACCCTGGGCCGGGAATCGAACCCAGAGCCTTGCCTTCTTGCTGCAAGGCAACAGCTCTACCAACTGCGCCACTGTGTAGCCCATATATATAATAAAATAAATAAATATATATATATGCATATATTTGTATTTATTTTTTTTTTTCATAGTACCCCCAAGAATTTAAAACTACTTTCACCCCTGGGGAAGGGTGAAATGGTGTGTGTGTGTGTGTGTGTGTGTGTGTGTGTGTGTGTGTGTGTGTGTGTGTGTGTGTGTGTGTGTGTGTGTGTGTGTGTGTGTGCGTGTGTGTGCGTGTGTGTGCGTGTGTGCGTGTACATACTACATAGAGAGGACTATTATAACCACTACCACTAACTAAAGTAGCTCATTGTAGATAGCTTTTCTTTTTCAATTGGAATGTGCTTTGCTAGTCAATTCAAGAGATATTATGTGAATTAAATGTTAGTTAAAGGTAGAGTTGAGAATAGACTAGTAATGGCTAGAGGCATAAATGCAATAACTAAAATCAATGGAAGTAAATATGGAGTCCTCAGTGGAATGGAAGCATGCGGATGTGTGTGTTTGGTACCTGGTAATGTCCTCTGTGAGCTGGGAAGGATCTGGGGGGTAGAACTTCACTGCAAAGGCAAACTGCCATGGAGAGTCTGTTGGAGGAGACGCTGCAGTGAGAACTACGACTTCACACAAACGGGAAAATGTATTTCCCCATTATGGGTTTCTTGTTCTTGATTTTCTGTCACACTTACATATGTATTATTATCAAATTAATCTTAATGTCCAAAAATAAAAACTATGGTAAATACAAAACGAATGATGGATTATTAAGGGAAAATAACTATCCAAACCAACCCAGCAACTGGGTTGGTTTGAAAAAAGTAACTCTTGTTGCCATAGAAGATGCTGGCACATTTGTGATTCCTGACTATCAGTATTTTTAAACCATTTTTCTTACAAAAAATGTTTAATTTCAACCATATGGGAGGTATTCATGGCATCTGTTTAACCTAATGTCAAAAGCATCCTGGGCCATGACATGACCACAGTGTTTAACAGCTGGTATTATATTCATTTTCTTAAATGCTTTGTTCATTTGAACATTATGTAGTGCTAACTTAATCTGCCAGTTGTGAGAATAACTTTGGTTTGAGCTTCAAATGCAACAAAGGAGCAAAAATAGAGGAAATCTGTAACTAGAACAAAATACAATAAAAACAGACAAGCAGAAAATGTGTTTCTTCACAGTGCAGAAACTTCCAGTTCATTTTACTGAAGTTGCATTAATTTGGTAAAAAAAAAAAGTTTTTTTAGTAAACTAATGTTCTCCGAAAAGACACTCACTGCGCATCTGCTTCTTGATATCTTTGGAGGGGTCCAACCAGTTCTGTAAGACAGGATGCAATGTTCACACAGGGCAGATTGGAAACACAGCTCACACACACGCATGCACATGCGCACACACGGTGTCACGTCTTCTTCTAATTGCTAACACTGCTGCTAATGAAAGCCTCTCCATATGGTGAAAGGTAACGGAGCCCTGAGCCCCACCGAGCCGTTCAGACACGCAGCGATCAGACTCTCCTATCTGATCCCATCATGTTCCATTGTTCAGCTAACCGCGTCTTTAGCCGGGGAACTGATTTCGTTTTGGCAGCAGCGGTTTGCGATGGCAGCTGGAAGCCACACTGCTCAGTGGCAGTGAACAAGAATGAAGGAATTACCCAACAAGTATTCTCAGCATGCTGGACTTGTTACCAAAACACTGATACCCTCAATATTTCATCGGGCTGACTCACACTGGCTGATCTGAAGGAACTTATTCACAATATTTGACTTACATTAAAATAATGTGCGCCGACTAACAATAGAAGAAAACGCTTCACATTTTGTTACGTTAACAAAAACAGACTGAAATAAAATACATAAATCTGAACATAATTGTGAGACAGAATATCTTTTGAGCAAAAATCGGAAAAGTGTGGCATGTATTCGCATTTGACTGCAGTCTCAAGTCTTTTGCTGCCTCTCAAACTGACCGGTTTCTCTACCCACACTGTACCAAATAATCCTCACAGTATGATGCTGCCACCACCATCTCTCATACTAGGGCTGATGAGTACAAGTAGTAGTAGTTGTCGTCTGCCACATTTAAATTTACATATTCACCTTTTTATTTCTGAAACAGTTAGGTGACAATATGTCACTTGCATTTGATTCCACTGTTATACACAACTTTGAGTTTTAAAAACCACAAACTTTTCATAAAGTTGTAACATAGTGACCATGAAAAGGTTTTTCCAAGGCGCTGTTGTGGACGTTATGCTTATATTCAGTTTCTATTGGTTGAATTCACAGATTTAACGGTTTTATTCACTAGGCATTAGGATGAAGTGATTCCCATTTTAAAGCTGTTGAGCTTAGCAGGGCCAGGTCATTTACTGGCATGTAAGTTTTGACAAGGCTGCAATGTGAGCCGAAAATATTTTTCTTATGTGTTTGACTCTTGTGTGTTTGTGCGTCTGAAGTAAATCTACTAGCAAGAAAAAAAAAGAAACTCTATCGCCTTTGAGTTCTTAATGTTTGAAGAAGAAGGTGTTAAAACGTGAATCAGCCAGAGTTAAGACCTCACTTTTCTGATTACAGAGCTATATCGCCATTGCGGCAAGATAGCTGAACTTACATAAACTACATGTTCTAATTTTTAGAGGTGTAGAGCTAAACCAGCTATTTAGCTTGAGCTTATTAAGCTTATCACGTTAATATCGACAGGCCCAAGTTTTTTGCTTTATATACTGAGAAATGTCAAAAAGAAAAGTAAAGATAGGAAATTTTGTTTCCGTGTCGATTTTTTCCTATTCTCATCTAGTAATGAAAAATAATAAAATAAAATTCTCATTGCAGATTTCTCAACACTGTATTAGGTTGAGAGCTGTAATCTTCAAGGTGTGCTTGATGTACTTTGTTTGTGTTGTGTTTGTAATACTGTCTGGTCACATTATTTCCTGTGTGTGTGTATTTGTGTGTGTGTTGTCGCAGGGACTTCATAGTTCAGTATAAGCTCAGAGGCAGAGTGTCGTCTCTCTCTTTATGTATCTCTCTCTTAATTTGTATTTAAAGTTGTGATTACATGACAGTACAAGGCTGATGAGCGAAACAGAGAAGCAGTCCCTGAAAACTAACTGCGGTGAAGCATCTCACCAACATTACATCAAACCTGAGGGGCTTGTTTCACTATAGAAGATGATTTATTTAACCTAATTAAATGAGATGTTCTTTAATTTATTAACAAAGAAAACTAGCAAATAAATAAAAAGAAACAGCTCTGTTTACTTACTAAAACTACACACATCAATGTAATGGGCTTTGTTATAACTTCACAAATTCATTCAACTTTATTGAACTTTTTGAATTCCCAAATTCCCAAATCTGAACCTGTGAAATATGACAGAATTACACAAGACGCTTTTGGTGAAAGTTATTTACTTCTATCTAGTTGTCCCAAAAGTGGAAAATAAAATCAGTCAAACTTTTTAATGATAAATGATTAGACCCCACATTTTGGGTTTTTTAGTAAACTGCATGACATAAGGACATCCATTCTATTTTGTGGGTTTGGTCCAAACCCACAAAATAGAATAAGGTACCACCCAAAATTAGCACACAGCAGAAATATGACAACAATTTAGAGGTTCCTAAAATTGCTCTGAAGTAAACTACAATGATAGGACGTGTTTTAAAGTGCATATATGTCTTCTTTGGACTTGCTGCTAACTTCAAACTCCAGGTCAGAATAACCCAGATTGACACACTGCTGGATTTGACAGGGAAGTTGGAATCCAGAGCTCTGAATTACTAATAAGCTTAATGTATTTTAATAGCAAATTGGAGACTGAGAATCTGATATTAATCTTAATTTTGTTTGTTCCAACACTAAAGGAACACGTTGACAAAGAGAACTTGTTTAGTCATAAGTTTAAAACATCAAAAGTTCATAATCCTGACCAATCAGATTCTGTAATCAGACTTCTGTGTGAAGGATTTACAACATTAAAGCGACAGAAGAAGAACGTTGACATGATGTCACAAAACAACTCCCCGTTTATGGAGGTAATGACTGATGGAGCTGTTTATGTTAAGTTAATACACCAATGGGAGCAGGTTGTTCATAACAACACGAAGAAAGCTAAAAGAAAACACAACTAATACAAACAGCTTTTTGTGGAGAAATGACTGCAACCGGGAAGCCAAGAATGGTGGATTGTGATGTGATGTGCTTCACCGGCAAAAGCTCTTTCCACTGATCAAATCTGTGTAACTTTTGATAAAACGTTTTGCCACATGGATGAGGTGGGTGTTTCTGCTCTATCAAAATTGGTTTATTTTTCAAAACTGCAAAGGAAACAATTTTTTTCCATCGCAGGTGTCACATTATCAACAACTAGATGTTTCCAGTGGTGCAAACCATGAGCAAGACAACAGGAAGTAGTTGGAGGATGATCCTGCAGTGTGTTTCTGAATGCCTCATTGCATGAACAAACTTATTCAGGTGTGATTTTTCTTGCATGTCTTCTATAATGGAAATACCACAGTTTTGAAATTGTGTTTTTTCGACATTACAGAATATTCACAAAACTTGACACATATTTTGAATGGAAACATAGCTAAAGACTTCTTTTACTTTTTTGGCTCAGGCAGCCTTTGTTTAAGAGACGTTAGACAGAAAAGTGGATAATGAGAGAGGGGCAAAGGTCATCAGTTAGGGACTCGAACCTGTGACGTCTGCATCGAGGACTAAAGCTTTCATACACCCCTGAGCCACCAGACCACCCCCAACTAAAGACTTTTTTTTATCATTTCATCATCAGAATTTTCAGCTATTGTGTACATCCTGATCTACTGGTGCAGAATGATGACGCATGTCTCACATCAACGACATAAAAGTCAAATAAAATGTGACATGACCACATAGACTTCAGTCGCTTTGAAAACAATCGGATATGTGTGTGATTCAGTACCCATATGAAGTGGCACACTTCAGATTTTTTTTTCTGGTGAAAAGATCAGGATTGGGTCTTTGAGAGTGATGTGGAAAATTAAGATATATGATATATGGGCAAAAAAGAAAAAAATCTGATTCAGGTCCCAGTTGAGTGCTGAGTGAACTTAGCCTTTATATTTCTAACAAGGAACTCTAAAAATCTTGCTTCAACAAGAGAGTTATGTACTTCAGGTAAAATAAATGCTTTGAACCTTTTGACAGAACCTCCCTTTCAAGAATTCTGAGCTGTCCCTCCAAGTTTACTTGTTTTCTCCGAGATGAGATTACTTTTGCTGTGAACTGGCAGTATAAATGAAACTGAAATGGCACTGCAATGCGCTTTAATTTACTTGTTATTTTGATCCTCACACTCACGTTTTGCTGCGCGCGACAAAGTTCCGAGCCGCCCATGGTGCAGAAAGCCGACAGTAATCTGTGGAACGCCAAGCGCTGCAGAGCAGCTGCATATTAACGCTGACAGACCTTATGGCAGCTGGTTCCACATCAGTCTGAGAGAAAGAAACACGTTGATCCTCTAACATCCAGACCTGAGGCCACAATAAAGTTCACTTCTACTCTCATTTACAGTCGCAGTCACTAATAAAGAGCTGCTGGCACTTATCTTCTCCTTGAACCAACTGGCTGAGGGTGAAGACAATCACTTAGTAAGGTGCTCTTCACCAATTTGTTTTTCTCTCTGGAAAAGCTCAGGAATCTTTAATTACTGATCATTAAGCGCTTTTATTGTAAGTTTGCGATATGAAGCAGTCATTGGGAACAAATATTCTCCTGAAGAGCGAAGATTAAATTCTCATTCCTCCAACAGAGATGGAGAAAGGCCA
Organism: Poecilia reticulata; assembly: GCF_904066995.2. Lineage (NCBI taxonomy): Eukaryota > Metazoa > Chordata > Actinopteri > Cyprinodontiformes > Poeciliidae > Poecilia > Poecilia reticulata. Next base: position 30,653,664 of record NC_088834.1, read on the forward strand.
TCTGAAATGACATTTTAATTCACAGGCTTGTTTGGTCTCCTGATCAGGAGGGGACCGCAGGCGGGAAGTAGCAGCTGCGCTCCGATAAGTCTCTTTGATGACGCTGTCGTTTCCACCAAATCTACAGCAATGCCTGCATAAGGAGGAGGTAGAAATATTCCGTTGATCTTTTAAACACCTAAATTACGTCTAAGATTGCGATCAGACAGTCAAGGTCCAGCTGGTCAGCTGACACCGCCTGCGCAGGCTGATTAGGGAAACCTTTAGGATGTGCTGGAAGTGTTGAAAGCGACCTGGTCTTGTCATCTTTCCAAACTTCAAAAGCTGGAATGTTTCACTGTATTCCTGCCGTGTGATCTCAGGTCTGCCCAAAGGGAGGCTGATCAAAACCAACATCAAACCAGGAACTGACAGCCGGATTCCACCAGGGCGCCTTTAAAAACGTGATTACACCATAATATGGCTAATATCTACGTGGTGTAAAAACAACAAGGATCACAGGCACACCCTGAGGAAATGTTCAAATTATTAGTGAGGTGACTGAAGCCTGATGTAGGGAAGCATGAATTTATAAAACCTCACCAAAGGGAGAAGACATAAAATAAAAAAAAGTGGGTTTAATGTCAAAGATTAAAAAAGGAAACAGATAAAGGAAGAGGTTACCATGAAGCCAAAGATGTTAGTTCATGAAGATAATATCCTGGTAATAATGATTAGCCATAAAAATAGCTTAATGTTAATGTGCTACACCATTAGGAGGATTTTAAAAGAAATCCATTTTTTTTAAAGGATTACGATGATGTAAATTTTATCATTATAAAAATGTATGCAACAATAAACAAATGATGTACAAAGGTTTCCATGGTAAGATTCTCACAACGTGATAAACTTGATAACTGCTGGACGATATGGCTGAAAAACGTATCACAATATCAGCGTTTCACTACCAATATTGATAATTATTGGTAAGTTTTTGTATTAAATATCTGAAATACTGCCAAACCGGTATTTCCGGTTGTATTCAAAGTCTTCACTCCGAAGTGAAACCTGAAACTGTTATTCAACTGGTTGTTACTAGGTAACCAAATAATGAGTGAGTTAGTTGATGCCACCAATCTTGCTTAGCCAGCAAGAGTTTGAGCAGCTAAAGTCTTTCCTCTGCCTACATCTCCCAGAATGCTGTTCGGTTCTGGATCGGAGTTCAGTGAATATTTTAGATATTGAATATTCACATGTATTATCTGTTGATATTGATCATGTGTCTATTGTGATTTATAGTGTTGTTGATTTTTCTGTCCTGCCCTTCTTCACTATTAAACTATTAAACATATTAAACATCTATTAAACATCCATGCCATTCAGTTGCTTTATATACAAACAACAAAAAGCAAGTGATCATGCGGCTGCTGCTAAAATAATATAGTATTGTCACCTATGACAATAATATATTGTCAAAGATTTTGGAGTGATTCAGCTTCCATATCACCTAAAGTCTCTCCTAGACCCAACTTGAACTGATGAGACACAGCTAATCAAATGGATTGGTACCAATTGGGCAATGCTGGTCAAAGTACTATAGGTTCAGACGTTGTTCAGATTTTAAAAAGATTAGATGGTTAAATCCACAAATATGCTGTTGTGTCCAACAAATAGATATAAGGAGTTGTTTCAAAACACTAAAATCAGCCAGAATTGAGGGTCCTTCTGCCTAGCCGTTAGCCTTCCAGAATGTTAGCCGTTAGCCTTCCAGAATGTTAGCCGTTAGCCTTCCAGAATGTTAGCCTTCCAGAACATCAATAACTTCAAACCATCACTTAAAGAAAGGCACAAGCATTAGGAATACTTGCACATCTTTCTTATAAAAGAACAGACAAAACAGAATAGAGTGTAACTGTTTTGAGACATTACATTAGCTAATTACTTACCAGTCTGGAGTCCCATGGCTATTTAATAGAGACTTCCAGAACTCACAGAGGTCATTTTGACCCAACTTGTCTCATCAGCATTTAAAGGTTCTCCCAATTCCTTCATTAGCCACAGACCATTGAGGTTTGATTCATCCTATTAAAGGATTTCTACCTCCAGAGCAGCTCTCCCTCTCATGAAATACTTCTATAGCTAAATTTAATAGACACAGAACTATTGGAAATAGAAGATGAAGCATTTCTTTAGCTCATTCAAATGGCTTTTTTTGTTCAGGCCCCGACTGAGCTATGAAATGTCCACTTTTTATTCATCTTTGATGGACAGTGCACCCGAGAGAGCCAACCAACTCAGAGGAAAGATGAATACAAATCATTCACTGAGCAACACGTCTGCGCCCCAACACATCCGTGTGAGTTTGTTCTAGTGCCGCATCCACTGACCTTCTGGCTTTCTGTGTCAGCAAAGGTCAGGCCGAAGTAGTCCTTCTCCAGCAAGTTGAGGTGCTCACACACCATGTCCATCAGGGTCTGTCCTTTGGAGTGCTTCTGCAGACAGAAACACACACAGACACAAAAAGGTTGAGAAAAAGTACAGGAATGCTTTCTGTGGTTCCTGAGGCTAGCTTTGGTTAGCCTTTTACTGCTGGTTTTCCTGTAAACTTGTGAATTTATAAAGCTCCTGTTTTATGGTCTGCTTTTACTTCACTCCCTGTTTATTTTGTTCTTTTCAGTTAATTTTGCTTCCTGTTAGGATTTAACGCCTGTTTTTTTATTCACTAGGTTTCCTTATGTAACTCTGTTATGCTTTTGTACATTATCTGTATTTATTACTGGGACCAGTTTTTTCCCCTGTTATCTTTTACTGTCTAGATCTGTTTTTAAACAGTTTTTTATCTTTCTGCAACTAAATTGCTGTATGATGAGTCCATACTTGGGGACTTACTAACATAAAAGATAATGCTGTTTTATTTATATTTTGGGGTCGTACTACCTTATTTAAGGTCAGATTATGACTACATGTTACAAGCACAGCATCTTCTTCTATGCATTTGCTGATTCATCCAAGTCTTGTGATAAACTGCAAATTACAAAGGAGTATTATTTTATTAGTAGTTTTTTTAATTACGAGAATAAAGTCATAATATTATCACAACATAGCTGTAATATTAGCAGAAAAACGATGCAAAATTACTTGAAGAAAGTTGCAAAATTACAAGAGAACAAGTGGATATGAGAACGGTAAAGCTTCTGTAGTTATCTAGCTCTGATGCGAGCAGCTCGTCGTATCTGAGTGGTTTCTTTCTTTGAAACAAATACATTGTTTCAAAATCCTGTGACTGACGATGCTGATGAGTTAAAAGTATTTCCTTAATTACAAAACCAAAACTGAAGTATAACTTCACAAGAAAAAATATTTTACGCTAATATATGACCTTATTCTGGTAATATTATGATTCTCAATTATAATGACATTATAACTTTATTCTCATTTTCTTATGACTCTATTCTAAGAATTTTATGACTATTCTAATATTATTACGACTTTATTCCCATTAAATGATTTTATTCTTTTATTACTTTTTTCTCATAACACTATAATTTTATTCTTGAATTTTTTTCTGAGTCTGGTTCTGTAACTCAAATGGGTCTTTTGACTGATTGATTCCCTCATTGCCATGTAAACTACCAAGTTTCTAAGGCCTTTACAAAACAGCTGTAGTTAAACTGGGATTACACTGTATGTTTTGTATTAAAGGGTATCAGAGTAAAGAGGCCAGTTAAAAATTTCCATCAGATCTGTAGTTGCATCAGATGCTGTTTTCAATGAGCTTCATAGTTATACAGTGCTTTGTGTCAATCACATACAATTCCACAAAAATACAAAGAAGTTTGTCCATTCCACCTCAGCTCTTCAGCTCCCCATGCTGCATTTAATTTAAAATATTTAAGATGTGCTTTACTAAAAAAAATGTTAATTTTTGAAAAGTAAAGCAGGAATAAGCAGAGGTCCATTGTATATATTGCCAAGGTTGCTGTAAAGAAGCTTTTGAAATGGAGGAATTTCAGATTTTTTTCCCTTTCAAATTCAAATGACTTTTCTGGTTGTCACCTTCGACAGATACTTTTTGGCTCTGCATTTCCTACAGGTGCAACAGGAGACGAGACTCTCGGAACGAAGAATTTCAGACATTTATTAGTATTCTACATGAGTAAAGACTTAGTAATAAAGTACTGACGGTTCTTTTTCCACACAGCTCACTGAAGTGTGCTTTAAATAGACATAAATAAGTAATTACAAAATGATTCCTTAACCTTTAGACAATTTTTTTTATCATAATCATTGAACTCAAACCTTTAAACGGCTCAGTGAAGAGGCTAGAGTCTAGTAAGAAGCCAAGCTGAAAGTGACATGATCCTCTTGAGTTTATGCTTTTAAACTGTGATGGAACTTTTCTGAAAACACAGAATAATGTTTGCTTTAACTGGTTTAATGAGATACTAACAGTCAAAAACGCACATAAACACATTATTCTTCCATCTCCAGCTGCTTTTTATAAACATTTTGACTGTTGATCTTCAGATCTACTGGAAAATCCAGCTGTGTAAGTTGGAATTCCAGTTTCAGTGAGAGCGTTTTGTTTGATGTTTCTGACTTGGAGCTCTTGCAGCTGGGAATTCCAACATCAATGTTTTTATTGAGATATTAACAAATAAAATACAGTTATTACAGTGATTAACTGAACATGCAAAGAAACAAAAAGATATGTGCAAGCAAAGGAAAACGCCCAGTGCAGTCTTTAAGGCATTCATTTTTGTTGATGCCATAGAAAAGAAATAAAAATTTACAAAAATAAAAAATAAATAATAATAATAAAGCATTATACAATAACGGCAGAAAAAATACTTAAGTCCTAAGTTGCATTATTAATCATAATAAGAATAACAACACAACTGCTTATAATGGGGAAAAAAGTAATATTATCAATAATAATTTGACACAGTTTGGCCCCAGGGAGGCCCCTAAAGGGGCAGAGGGCACAAAGCTACAGCCCAAACAAATCCCCAGTCAAGAAGCAGCATTTAGCCAATTCAACGTCTGATAAGCAACTGGCATGCTAGCATGCTAACGTTGACACAAAGAATTATGCCAGTTAGAAAATGTTTAAACCAGGGGTGGATATTTGCACCCGCCTCTGGCCAAATGCGGGTAAAAGTCTGAAGTGGCGTGTAAATTGGAGCAACGCACCGCCACCTGGGCAGGTTGACAATTTGAACAGAAAAAAAATTACATTCAGTTTGAACTTTTTTCTCAATAGGGCTACCTACACAGGAAGTCAGAAAAATACTTGAATAACACAGGAATGATGACGACCCTCAGAATTAATATTGAACACGCTTTAAGATGTTTATAGTAATAAGAATAATTGTACATTTCAGTGGAAAATGTCATAACTAAGGGAAAATGAATAGAACAGTTAGAAAACAGCTACTGATATCATTTAAAAATGTTTAAAATTACTAGACACATCTTAACTAAATACTATCTGGGGAGGTTGTAGCCAAAAGGTGGAAATGTTCAACATAGGAAATGACTGCAAGAATGTTAGGGCTGTGTACCGTATTTTCCGCACTATAAGGCGCACCGCACTATAAGGCGCATAGCTTGATGGAGCTGCACTAAAGTAAATATCAACAAAACAGTCCGACTCCGGTCGGTGAGGAGAACCTTCCGCAACTGGACCGGGGCATGGCCGGACGATGGTCACCCTTCTCCATTCGCACACAGCATGTTCGTGGAGAACGTGATGCTAAATGACCTGCAGACGACCTGATTCTAGACAGTCGGTAGGTAGATAGGCCAGTCAGACTTTATTAATGGATTACAAACCAGCGTTCTGACAACTATCCCAGCATGCACCGCGCGCTTCTTCTTCTACGGGTGAAAATGCTGCTTACAGTAGTTGCTAGACCTGTTGTGGCTCAATATTGGTCCATATATAAGGCACACCGGATTACAAGGCGCACTGTCGGCTTTTGAGGAAATTGAAGGTTTTTAGGTGTGCCTTATAGTGCGGAAAATACGGTAGTTAAAGTTTGCTGTTAGCAATTACTGCACTACACCTCTGTTAAGGTGTTCATACTTTGTTAAATTATTTTGTACATATGCATGGTAAACTTATTGTCAGTAAATCGGTTAAAAATGTTCTCTACCGCCCACTGGTCCTGGTAGAGAACATTTTTAATTTCCACTCCTAGTTGAAAGTGGCATAGCCCATATTATTAAGTAGGGTTTAGGATGCTAACCTCTACTTAGCATTCTAACTAGGGGCGCACCAATAACTTATGATAAGTTGGTCCTGATTTTCTTAACTTTGGGCTGTAAAACCAATCTTGTCCACCAATTTTATCTACCTTGGCAAAGGTTTGAAAATCAGTCGCTGTCGCTTTTTGTTTGGCTCTTGACTGACCCACCAGCTCACATCTGCACAATTAAAAATATCCACTCCACTGTTGCCAACTTAAGATCTTTGTTGCTGTATTTAGTGACTTTTCACACAAAAAAATGTTCAAAATCGGAATGGGCAGGTCAGGTTTTTTAAAAGTTGATGATCAGCCAAAAAACTGCAATTGGTGCACCCTAGTGCTAACCATAATAATAATGGCAGCATTAAAGGAAAAGTGTAAGAATCTAAATTTGAGTAGATTTTGATTTTTCCTGTGTTTCCATATGCTTCAGACACAGAACAAACTGCCAGTATCTTTACAGATGCAAGAAATTCTAAAATATTATATTTGTGAGATGTGAACACATTTCATATCCAAACTTTAGGTGAAGATGCATATTTCTGCCATCACTGAAAACACGATAACAAGCATTTTGGTTCAGGTTTAACTGACACTGACACAATTACATCCGTGGGCATAAAGAAGAAAAAAAGCCCTCACTTTTACAGATGTACTCATCGGCTCCAGTTAAATATAGAACAAAGACGGCCGAGTTAATGTTTACACCTAACCACACACTGTTATCCTCTCACACATGCTTCCTTTTCTTGTGGCTCCTTTTGTGCACTGACAGTAAAATTGGGCTAGTAGTTGCCAGGGAAACAGATGCAGTGTTATTCCTCTTGTTTCTTAATATCCCAAGGGTATGACGAAAAAGTGCCTGAACTTTTTGTTAGCGCTCAAGTGGCATTTGGAGAATGGATAGAATATTGCATTGACAAAAAAAGAGATAAAAATAAAAAGTCGTGTCGCTGCCTTGTTCTCACTCTGATGTGACACATGAGCAGCTAGCACTGAGCCGAGCCTGAAATAGCCCAGTGGAATGCATCGGCCCAGTCTGGTCTGACCACACATGGGTGGGTGTGGCTCCTCCGCTGCTGGCCAGGGGCCGATGGGGAGCTCCACCATGCATCCATGACTCAAAACTTAATTAATCCAGGAATACGGCAACTCCTCTAGAAAAACAGAGAGAGAGCGAAGCGACAGACAAGAGGCAGCAGGAGGCTGTAGCACGCTGCCGCCTGTCGACACTCAGGTTTAAGGCCGTCGCTAAACTGGAAAGCTTACATACATACAGTTCCTTCAAGGGTCACTTGAAGTCTGCTGGTCAGTTTTACTCACCCGCAGACTGATGTCTTCTGTTTTTACTAAATTACTCCTATTCAAAGTTTAATTAAACAAGTATTGCAGTTAATCCAACTTTTCCTGAATTATCTAGTGGTGGGATTTTTTTTACAATTTTCTTAATTACACAGTCGGTAATTAATTAAATGCAATTAATAATGTTTTAATCGAAAACTATATTGATAATATAAGCAACATTTTCAATTCAAAAACTATATATATAACATGTCTTAGTCACAAGTCTGGACATGGTACAATTATGCTCATTGACCATGCTAACTACAATTAGCCATAAGCTGAAAATGTATGTCTAGTATTCTCCTTATATATTTTCAGAGCAGTGAACACGTGAAAGATTTTCCTGAGATGCATAATGCAAATTTTCAGTAGATATGTGGCAGCCACACCAGATTTTCCAGGTTGGTGAATGACTTCCAATTCTGTGTCTAAAACTTACATTCAACTGATACAAAGTTTTCTTCCATTTTTTTTGTCGTGTTCTTGATGAAGTAGTAAAGTCAAAGTCCTCTTGTTATTCTGATGGTGGTCCTTTCTTCACACCACTTTCCATAAAAGCCTAATTTGTTAAGTGCATAATTGCTAATTCCGATCTGACAACACCAAAAAGTCCAAGCTAAACACCAGTTTATATACACTGCAAATTCTAATCGTACATCTTTCACTTGCAGTGACTTCAGTGCTGCCAGGTTGGGCTCATAATCAAAAAGAGTGATTCATATGAAACGGCTTTGTAAACATCCCCCCCACCGGCAGAGCGGGGTTATGTATGTTGTGTTGAGGGGCCTGAATGGATTTCAGAATGTTTTCAGGGTGCTGAAAAAGATGGCGGCCGTCCTGATAGCCGTACCTCACAGGTCACCCTGCCCCCATCATCACAGCACACATTCAAACCTCCATGCACTTGTACAAAAAGTATCCCCGGGAGTGTGCTCGTGCTATAATAACATTGCTCTTCTATTTTCTCCTTGGCTGCACCTGGCTCGCAATCATGTAACCACTATGGATTTTTTAGTACCCAGTTAGCGGTGGGTGCAAGCGGCTTTGAACAGAGGAGGAGGCAAAAAAAGGCACATATAGACAACATAGTTCTTCTGCCTAAACCTAAAACGACAGTAAAACACTGCTTGCTGAATGATTGTATATTGTTTGGGTTGTTTTCATTTTCAAAGTCATATTTTCACCATGTTAGTCATTAAGAAATGTCACAGTTTCAAACTAATTATTTATGGAGCAAACTAAGTATTTAGTTTACAAAGTAAGTCAAGCTAAATATTTAACTCTGTGCTAAATATTTGTTCTGAACCTTAATATGTAGCCAGCAAGCTAAATGCTAAAAATTTAGCTCCAAGCTATTTTAGTTAGCAAGCTCAATTTTTAACTTCAAATGAAATAGTTAGATATTTAGTCTGCAAACTTAATATTTAGCTCCACTATGAATTAGATTAGTTGATACTGAAATGAATAATGTAAAAAAGAGAGATTTATTATCTTCTGAAAATAAACCTCTTGCATATTTTAGTTTGACTGCTCTCTGATTCAGTTCTGCACGTAGAAATCACATCTCATGCATGGAGGCTGTCTCCCTGACCAAACAATTGTCTGCTGAATTCTTCTAAGATTCTATGAAAGGGAACAGAAAACACTCAGCCTGCACAGAAACAGCTTGGAGAAGCACTGCCGAGTTCCCTCCACAGCCCTGTAATTGGATATTCATTTCATCCTGCAAAGTTATTTCCAAAGACAGAGATAAACCTGCTCAAGGAGACCTGCTGTTACTGCGGGTCAGAACGAAAAATCCACTACGGATTTATCTCCATGAACTCCCTCACTTCTTTATGTTTCATCCTCTCCTATGTGAGCTCCCAGTTCCTTTTATTGTGAGTGCAAATTGTCCAGTTTCACAAAGCTCGACAAACAGCAACACACATTCACCTGGAGAGGAGGACCTGGCCGCTGCAGTAACATGTGTGTTATGGTAAAGTGGAACAATGTTGTCAGCTTCCAGCAGCACCATGCAACTCACAAATCCCAACAAAGGGAGGTACAAACAATAGAGATGAGAAAATGCAAAGCCTAATTCAACAAAATGTGCAAATGCTAATAGTTTTCCATTGTGCATACCTCGATTTCTCCCTCATACTCTGAAGAATCCAGCAGTGCCACCTTGAAGGTGGCGGTTTTAAGGCGCTTTGAGCCTTTCTGAGGAGACTTCAGGTTCTTATTTGGGGAGGTCTTCTCAGATGTGTCCTCGGTCTCTCTGTGGTCATCCTGGTGCTTGGAGTTCTGTTCCTGTAAAACATAAAAATATGGATTGGAGGTGGAAAGTGGAATTGCACAAACCCAAAAATGAGATATTTTTCTGAATGCACAGTATGCAAGTTAAAATTATGAAATTAAATTTGCTTAATGGAAGTATGGCAATTTCGAAAAAAAAAACATGTATTTCAATAAAAGGTTTTGGCAGTAGGATGAGGAGGTTAAATAGATGTATTTCATAAAACTGCAATAGAAACACTTTTTTTCACATCACACAAGTCACATGATCAACAGCTGGATGTTACTACTGGTGAAAACCACAAAGAAGACGACAAGAAGTGGTTTATGGGATGATTTTTTGTTTTTTTATTGGACAGCGTGCAGATGGCTCCACCAGAACCCTCACAGTATCACAGTTTATAAAAAGTAGTGTGTCATTCTAAGGTGTAAAATATCTGACTACAATTTCCCCAAAACGCCACATAGGTAGCTGCTCCCATGTAGGTGGGGCTTATCACTCCAACGCCTGAATAAAACACTGACATCTTATTCAACATACATTATGAGCGCTAGCATCATGGCTGAAACATGAATATCTCTCATGTAGCTGTTTACATCCATTGTTGCCTTCATTTTTAAGGACTTGTCTCATGAACAAGCTTATTCATGTGTGATTTTAATTTCATGTCTTATTTGATGGAAACACCACAATTGCAAAATTGTAAATTTTTGACAGCAACAGAATATAGACAGAGATTTCTGCACATTTGTAATTGAAACACAGCTGCAGTCACCATGGTGATAGACCCAGGCTAACCTGATAACTCATTAATCCTGCTTCATATTAGATTTATTCATGTCTTAACCATAACCATTACTTAAACCCTCCAATAGGGTTTAAGTAATGGTTATGGTATTGGAGGATGAGTGACAGGCATCCTAATTAGCTGATGGGCTGCAGATGCAGGGAACTGGAAACTAAAGCAACTAAGGGAAGTGCAGAGAGGAAAGAACATTACAGAATATAGAAAAACATAAAACAAAAAGAAACTGAACAAAAATCAACCCAAACCACAAAAAATCTAAACATCTCCAACATCTAAATTCATGACAGAATTTTCAGCAGTTATGTATTGAGAAATACAAAAAGTAATGTCATTAAATCTACAGAGTTTAAACAGTGTTATCCCATTTAATAAAAACTGACTTAAAGCAAAAATATTGATAACGTTTTCTAAACAGAAAAAAAATGTTGGAATTAAAATAAATGTGATTATCTTTCCTGTGGCTTTTGTTTTCAGTTCTTCTCCTCACTCTCACACCAAATGAAAATAAAGTAAAAGTCAACTTCTTCAACAATTCAATTTAGTTTGTTTGTACAAAATCAATTCACGCCACCTAAAGGAATTTACTGAAACAAAGCGATTTCCATCTGATCATACATTCTTTCCAAAGTGGGACTAGTTATTAAATATTACATCAAGTTCAGTTCATTAGTCAGATCAGTTTGAAAGTTTTCTGTCTAGGAAACCCAGCAGATTGGATGGATTCATTGACTTGCAGCGACAGTGGAGAGGAAAACTTCATCTTTAACAAGAAGAAAGCTCCAGCAGAACCAGAGCATAGCTCAGTACCAGCAGCCATCTATCTTTTGTTGCCATTTACACAAATCTACATTGCTGGCACACAGTTAAAATGAATGGATAAAAAAATGGCAAAAGAAAGTGTTAAATATTTCAAAGTTTTAACCTTTGTGTCATGTTTCTGGCCCGTCTGCCTGCTATGTTTCTCTCCTCTGTACTCCTCATCAAGCTCATCTGGTTCACCTGCATGCTGCTGCGCTGGAGCACAATCAGGCTCATGTCTTCCACCTGTTCACCAACAGTTATATTCAGCTCTCAGGCAGACGGTGCCAGATTTTTGAAAGCCACCGAGTGAGTAGATATCCAGCGTTCTTCCTGACCTGACCACGATCACGAACACATTTTTGACCCTTGGATTTTCCTGCCTTGCCTTGCCCACGTCGGATTCTTCACTGGCTTCTGTTTTCTGGTCTCGACCCTGTTTCTGCCTTTTGACTTCTGCCTCCTGCCTCGCCCTTGGATATTGTCTGCCTGAGATTGCCTGCTAGTACTGGACCCTTTTTCCGTGACCTGACCACTGCTCTTCGCCTGACCCTCAGATACGTTTGTCTTGTCCTGCCTGCCCTAAACCCTGTGCCTCCCAGTCCTGTCCTTCCCTGGGTGTGCCACTTGTCTCTTCCACTGTGCTACCTGGATCCCTCATCCCCCACAACACCAGGAAGGTTAGTGATCTTTTCCCTTACAGACTTTTGGCCTTCCCCTCCTACCTACAACCCTCTAACCTGTTTCTCTGTCCTCAGAGGTTCCTGTTCCTTGCTCGTGGTTCCCCGTCCCTATACCTGGTCCTCAATAAAGACCTTATTGATTTTTACTTTGTGTCTGACTGAAATTTCGGGTCCTCAGGTCTGAACATTACACTTTGAGAATAAATGAGCTGGAGATTTTAGCTCAAAAACTGATGATTTACCTAAATGTTGAAGGAATCAGTCCAAGCCCTCCCACAGCAGGGAGCATCTGCCAGTGTCTGTACTTTAAATGTGCCGTTGAGAGAGTTGTGACTGGGCTGATTGCTGATGGGGTTTTAAAGGTATTCAGATTCATGCGAGGATTTAGATGGGTACAAAAACACAGCAGCTCTAAATTCCTTCTAAACACTCGACTTTGAGACCCTGCTGAGTCTGGAACAGGATGAAAACATCATCTCCATCAACACATGGTTATTACTGCTGAATATGAATTCACTGAGATGCTAACTGCTATGTTTTTCTGTATAGATGTTGGCAAAAGAAAAAAAATAATAAAAAAAACAATAGCTAGCCTTTAGAAATGCAGAAGTGTGTATTGTTCTAATTAGTTTTAAATGATGCCAATAAAACAATTGTGTAAAATTACACAAAGACAAACTCAGTGGTGTTAATTTAGCAGAGGGACAAAGTTGTGAAGTTGAAAGCACTAAATTGAGCAAAATTGAAAACAAAACAAAAGATGTTGCTTTTTAATTTTTTATATACACACCAAAAAACAAAACTTGCCATATTTTAATGAATCAAAGTCAATTTCATAATGGGGAATCTGTCAATCTGCCTTTTTAGAAGAAATGCATCAATTTCCTTCTTTATGACAAAATTGTTTTCTGCTTTCTTGGTCTTGAGTTTGTTTTTGTTTTTTATTTAATATTTCTGCCGACTGTCATCAATAACATCAGGCTGCTATCAATGTTGTGAAATATAATTAAAATGAAAGAAAAAAGATACATGGCTTATAAAAGACAACAGCTTTTTATTCCCAATCTTTTCCATTTTAAGATTTATTTAAACCTTGAAAAACGTTTAGGTTTAAAAAAAGTTTAAATGTAAACTCAATATGCTGCCACTAGGAATATTTAGCAAAATAGATTTTAGGTAAAGGTTAATAATAATAATAATAGTAGTAGTGGTAATAGCAATAATGTAAAAAAAAAAACACAATTTCACAATTGCGGTATTTCCATTAAATATGAAAAGCAAGTAAAATGTTTCATCACGACAAGTCATTAAAAAATGTTGTGACATCATCTTTCAACCACTTCCTGTTGTCTTCTTTGTGGTTTTTGCCAGTAGTAATATCTGGTTGTTGATCATGCGACTCATGTGATGCAAAAAAGTGTTTCTATTGCAGTTTTGTGAAATACGTTAATTTTGATATGGCTGAAAAACCATATCATCCTAGCAGCAAAACGTTTTATGGAAAAATGTCATTTTGTTGTTTTTTTCATTGATATATTTCCATTAAGCAAATTTATTTTTGCAATGCAAAATTGCACAATTAAAATACTGGGAGTCTGAGGCCACTTCATATTGCCTCACTGACCTGCTTGGCCATCTTGTTGTCAGAGGATGAGTCCTGCATGTCTGCTGCTGCCCCCTGCTGTCAGGGAGGCCTCCTAGATCCCTGTCGTCCCCTCCGACTCCGGGGCCGTCTCAGTTTTCTCAGAGAAGTAGCACCTACCTGGGAAACAGGTAGAAAAACAGCAAACCTAAGCTTGAACATTTCACATATGACAGTTTCATAAACCACTTTAGAAATCTGCAATCTGTTTGTGAGAAAAACAGATTGTTCTTAATTTTCCCCCTAAAAGAGGTAGAATATTGTCTTCTCTGCATTTTTAATGTATTTTGATCTTGTCAGTTGGATGTTCTTACAGCCCTGAAATGATTTTACATGCATGTTTTTTTTTCATACGTTTCCATGCAAGTTAAAATTTGTCATAATGGTTAAACTGCCTCTTATAGGCCAATAAAAAATGATTTGTACATCAGGACTGCATGTAGACCCAATGTCTAGAAAACATCCACCTGTAGCCACAGTATTGAAATGTCATCTGATGCTCAGCACAAAGGTTTATTGTAACATAAACCAGATTAAAAATCCACTGCAACACGTTTTTTATCAATAATCTAAAGCAGCCATATTAGTTTTGTTTCCAAATCACATTTACTAACCATGCTTCATAAAACTGCTACATTGCAGATGTGTAGAAACTTCTGGTTAAACCTTCTCTGACCAAATTGAGCCATCAAACAAAAACCTGACACAAAAGCAATCATCTAAAAAAATTATTTCTCTTGAGGAATTGCTCTTTTCAGTATAACTTTCAAAATTCTTGATGAACTCAACTTCATCAGAAATGATGCACCTGCTCACCAAGGGCATGTGCTTTCACATGAAATTCCTCCCAGAGAGACATATTAAAGAGTTTTTTTTTAGCATTCTTGGCAGATTCTACAACTCACAATAAAACTGAACAACAATAAAGTGTATTGTAGTAACGCTAACGTATTATGTACGTTCCAGCCACAGAGTGCCATTTTACAGCCCAATCAAGAAACTATGCTACCTTCATTTGTTATAAAATTGTATGTATGTATGTATGTATGTATGTATGTGTGTATGTGTGTGTGTGTGTGCGTGCGTGCGTGCGTGCTGGTGCCTATCTCCAGCTAACGTTCCGGGTGAGAGGCGGGGTCACCCTGGACAGGTCGCCAGCCTGTCACGGCAAAACTTGTGCCTCTATGTCTTAAAAAAAAACTCTTTCCCTTTATGAAACTCCATCTTCAGGAAATCAATTTTACATAATACTGCTCCTTTAACTAGAACTTAAAGATATGACACACAAGTTGAGCTTTTGTCCAGTTTTTACCAGATCCATGTGGTTCTAAAACACAATCAGAACACAAAGATCCATACAGTGTTAAGTAGGTTCTTTAAGTTTGGCCTGTTGTGTGTGCATGAGTGTGTGCGTGTGTGCCATAAGTGAATATTCCTGAAAATTAGCAGAAAGCTCCAGTTGCTGGAGGAGGATGGAAGCCAAACCACAAGTGCAGAGAGAAGCCAGTTCTGTCAGTTTGAAGAGGTGTGTGTTCAGGGCACGTCACAACAGAGACTCACAAAGACCTTGGTGACTGCGTGAGTAACAATGCAGTGTACATAGGCTACCAGCACTGAAACTATTTTTGAAAAATAGTTTCAGTGCATGTAGTACATGCATCTAAAAGCATGTAATGTATGTACAAACTCTTAAATCTACTTCCTGTAGTTTAAAGGGAAATGTTTAGCTTTCAGGAATTAGTTATTATGAGCATAAAAGCAGTGGCATTCAAAAGACATTCAACACTGAGCAATGATTGCAATAATGATTGTCCAATAACATACTCCATACTTTAACCTTAGTGCTAAACAATGATTTTAGATAAATAAGTAAATAAAAAATTATCACAAGATTCTGTTTCCCTCATGAAAATGCAACAACAGCTATGACTCCATCCAACTCTTGTGCGAATCTTGAGCAAACATAAAATTTAGCAAAAAAAGAAAAAAAAAGGATGAAAATGCAAATTAGTCGTGTTTTCATTTATTGATATAAAGTTGTGGTCATAAAGTTCATGTTATAGTCTTACACTTAGAAAAAAACTTATAAATAATGCAGGTTTCTCAGGCTGAGATTTGTTTCCCAACTGTTATAAACAACATTCTAAGCCAGGGTGGGCAACTCCAGGCCTCAGCTGGTCTCCTGCAACTTTTAGATGTCTCTCTGCTTCAACACACCTGAGTCAAATAATGAGGTCGTTAGCAGGACTCTGGAGAACCTGACTGCACTCAGGAAGTGATTCAGCTGTTGGATTCAAGTGTGTTGGACCAGGGAGACCTCTAAGAGTTGTAGGACACCGGCCCTCGAGGACCAGGATTGCCCACCCCTGTTCTAATCTGTTCATGCTAACATGCTAATAAATCTTTCTTCTGGTTGTGGAGTAACACAGGGTTCTGTGTTTGGATAACTTTCTTTTTCCCTCAATATTTTTCTATATATTTGATTTGGTACACTAATTAGGTAGCATAACTCCCATTGGTCTATACTGTATATCCATACCTTTAGGTTTAAGCATACAGAAACATAAACACAGATTTTCTCAATATCAGTGTTTCTCCACACCATGTGTTGCAGTTCCAACACTGGTGTCCTGATTTTTTTGATTGTGCTGAAATTTAATTCAATACAATGTAATAAATTGTATTTTTAGTCATCTTTTTGACTTTGTTTTTATAATTGGATAAATTAACAATAAAATATTATTTGTATCTTGACAGAATAAGAGGCTCACTAAAGCAAATGAAAGAAACTATAGGATGCATCAGTATTTGTATGAAAAGCTTTATGCTCTCTATGTTATTAGTTATGAAGTGAATTGAAACGGAAGAAAGCTGCAGGGTTTCTGTGAGCATCTATTCATCTCAAGCAAACATACATATTGACTTTTTGCTGCTTATGTGCATGATTAAAAACAAGACAAAAAAAATCTATATCACTGCAGATGTAATCTGTTTTTGTCATTATGGGTTGTGCGTAGGAACATAAAAATTGAATTATTAATCAATTGAATCAATAAATTCGGACTCCTCATTAAAGCCTGAGTGAGAGAAAGATTATATTTGTAGACTTTGAAGTGAAATATTTCAGCCAGCTTTGTTTCACTGTACGCTTTACATCACAACATCACAAACTTACATCACAAACTTGTGGATGTCGGTATATGAAGATAGACCCAAAAAGAAGACACAAAAAGTTACATTACAGTAACATGTTCATCTGCCAACTGCGATAGGGAAAGTGCATATTTCTGTTTAAATCAGGCACTAAAGCTGCTGTCCAAAGCTAACCTTTTGTTGTGAAATTATTTCATAGCCACTTGGTAGATTTCTCATCTAAAGGTTAAAATGCTTGTGACCTTGGAGAGTGTTCTTTGGTGGCTGTTTATTAAAAATACTCAGGTGTAAGAAACATGTCACAAAATATCTCCAGGGAGATCTGTGCAAAACAGCTTGCAGGAAAACTGTGACCTTGAATGACACTTGAGAACCACATCGAGAAAAGTTTCAAAAGTGGCAACATTCAGACAGCCAAAGTAAAAAAAAAGGTTTAAAATTGCATCTACTAGAGAAATTTGAGGCAGATTATCAGTTGCTGTTTTAAAAGTAATTAGATCACATTGTACATAATTATTTTAAATGTTTGTGTTGTTAACATTGTTACTGCAGTATGTAGCTTTCATAAAATATATTTTGTTTACATGACGTTGTGACAGTTTGGTGATAATCTGTGAAAAAACTGAGCTCCTCCATTTTAACCCAGAGCTAACTAGAAACAACCAATCAGAGCCAGGAGGCGGGTCTTAGCGCTGTCAATCACAATCTTGTGTTGTGCTGCACATTCCCCCCCACCCCCACTACCAACCTCAAAGCCTCTCCACCGTTGCTCTCTGCTATTGCTACAGCTTTCCTACAGCAAGTACAGGATGTTGATTGACAGTGCTAAGCGCCTCCTCCTGGCACTAATAGGTTGTTTTTGGTGGGAGCAGTGCATTTCTTCAGATGGAAGTAGTACCTCAGGAAGGAGATCGATCTTTTCACAGCACACCAAACAAATATGTATAAGACATATTCTTTATAAAAGTGCAGTGAGAGGATCTCCCTGATGGCCTCTCAGCTCTACAGGCATTAAATCACATCAGTTTAATCCACCTGGGAGCTGCAGGCGATGACCATGGTATTATCACAACTTGTTCTGAGGTCAGACAGCTACATCCAGACTCCCGGCCTGGAAAAGGTCCTGACATATCGCACATGGTTAAAGGAGTGTGAACGTCCTCTCCCTGTCTCCTTCAGCTCCCCCACCGTGCAAATTGTCCCATTACACAAAAATCACAGTGATCTGACAGAAATGAATTCCCGTCCTTTGGGATAAAAAGGAAGCGGGGGTCCGCTCGGGGACTCATTTCCCACTTGCTGTCTAATCAATTTCCTGTCACCGGCTGAACTGTGGATATGATTCCAGAGTAAACTCTCTGATTGGAGAAAGAGGCTCTGAAGAATGATGAGTTCTCAAGGAGGGAAAAAAAAATCAAGCGATCAGGATCGCTGCCTCCTCTGATTGCACTCTGAAACAAATGATTCTAGGCTAATAAGTACTCACCCACTCTCCTGAGTGGGTGCCTGACAAGTGCTTTTTTTCAAAGAGAGGTAGAAGGTTATGTCTCTGTTCATTCAGAGCAAAAAATCCTGCATTTTTTTAAACAAGCAGTCTTTCTTACAGTAAAAGACTCACAGCATCGTCATTTAGCTGAAGCTAATAGCTAATCCCTGAGATGATGAGAGCAAAGTAGGTCTGAAATCTCAAAACAACTCTAATCTAAAAATGTTGTGTTCATGCAGAAGCCTTTTCTTTATAAACCTTTAAACCAATGTCACTATGTCTTAATCACACCCAGGACAAAGGTATACCAATGTTTAAGAAAAGTCAATTTTTATGACTCAAGTGTTCCATCATACCGCTTTAAAAGGTCTATTAATTATGTAAATTCCTAAAAAAAAAAGTTGCTCTGACTCAAAGGTGGAGAACAGTGTCACAGCACTCTAACACTTTTCCCATTTTTTTTTTTTGTTCTTTTTTTCCAGACCAAATCAGCTGATTTGACAGTCGTGGTGTGGAAACTGTTTTCACACCTGATAATCTGGTCAACTCGGTTTGACTGGAGATCAAAATTGCTATATTATTTTGCATCTGCAGCTGGTGCGGTTCACTTTCACGCTGAACTGTCAAGCCAACCAAACCCTTTGAAAAAGCTGTTCCACTCCTCGCCTGCGGTGGCGCTACACCAAGAACCACAGAAGGAAATCACACAAAGAATCTCTGAAGAATAAACTGAGGGAAACTTCTTTCTACACGAAACGTAAAAAAAAAATACAGTAGCTCAGACTTTAGAAGTATAATATTTCTCTTTTGTCTTTGGCAAAAGAAATCGGCTCATTTCTCCCAACATATTTGCATTTAGTACACTAGTTAGACATACATATTTGTATGTTTGCTTGAGATGAATAGGAGCTAAAAGAAACCCTGCAGTTTTTTTCCGTTTCAATTCACTTCATAACTAATAACATAGAGAGCATAAAGCTTTTCATACATATACTGATGCATCCTATAGTTTCATTCATTTGCTTTAGTGACTCACATTTGTTTTAGTTGTATTTACACAGAATACCCTGCACTGCAGTCCAGTTCCTGTTTTTGCCGCGGTCTCCGGTCACATGTTCATTCGAGCCGGGCCAGAGTTCACTTCGCCTGAACCGTGACCTATGTTTGTAGGCAGGTTAGAGTATACCTTTTTGATCCATATTCAAATTTTTGGAAGGTATTTAAACTGAATTTTTAAGATTTTTACATTCCTTAAATTTAATGAAAAACAGCTTCTCTTACTGGAAATACTTTCCATGTTAGGGCATGTTTGGAACATGAAGATCACTGGCTGTGGACTGCCTCCTACTTACATTTATTATTGTCATACTTGTTAACAATACATGAAAAAGAAACATCATGACAGTTTAAAGGTTCATTAAGAAGCACTTTCATAAACTACTTTAATGTTCCCAAGGGCAAATTTTTCATTGGCTCAACAGTGTAGAGTAGCAGCTGTCCAAACACACAATAAAATACACATAGAATACATACAAACAGCCATGTATGTAGACTATATACACACAACCATTTAAAAAACAACAGAACACCAACATTACTGCACACATTCCAGGACTCAATGTACTTTATTTTAAATTTTTGATTCAAAATTTGGATGGAGGTGAGTATAAAATAGTATGTTTTGGGATTGTGTACCTTCTACCGGAAGGCAACATTTCATGTTGCGTATCCAGGACTCTGACTCAAATGTGGAGATTGAACTTGTTTTAGCAGAAGTCCACTTTGATCTTGGGTTTTCTTAGAAAATTCATCATCTTCAATCCAACAGTAGTCTTAAGGTTATGTTTTCACAAAACTTTACTGTCAGCATTCTGAATCGTTCTTCGCTTCCCCCTGAGCCACAGAACAGAAAGTTTTCACCCTGTGGACATCCAACAACAAATGACCCCAAAACAACTGCAGTCAACCCCACTCCCAGTTCCCACTGTGGATATTTTTCACTCGCGTTCTGACCACGTTAACAAGTGCGCCGCCAACTGTGACACATTTCACAAAGACTCCAGAATCGATAGTTACCGCCGGTTGTTCACTGGAGGTGAAAATGCCTTCCTACAGGCATGTTGAGACACACACAGGAAGAGGATCTGATAAAGAACACAAATCACCAAAACCTAAAGTTAGTTGAAGGTAAATGGATGTCCCTTATAGAGACATCGTCTCATCGAAACAGATTAATTGGCAAATTAGCACAGATTGATGTCAGAGTGAGGCAGTGGAGCCTGGCGAATGCATTAATTTCCTGTAACAGACTATTACCCACAATTGCCTCTATTAGCCAACTGACAAAGACCTCTGCAGAGGCGAGGAGGGAATCTCAAAGCGCAGTGTGAACTGCTTTTTCTTTGTTGTGGACCTCGTGTAGCTCCCAGACAAGCTCTGCCTTTGATACGTGGCTTCAGTTCTAATAATTCGTCAGAGAAGAAAAGCATCATGTCTCCCCTAACAAGCCAGGCCAGTTCCCACCTTTCTTCTGCCTCTTCCTCCTGTCTATTCAACCTAATCAGAGGTATGCTTTAATCAAAGAGCCAGGCAGGAGGATGGAGAAAGTGTGTGTGTGTGTGTGTGTGTGTGTGTGTGTGTGTGTGTGTGTGTGTGTGTGTGTGTGTGCGCGTGTGTGTGAGAGAGAGAGAGACAGATAGAGAGACACGGAGAGTGTATGCTTGTGGAAGAGAGCAGGCTAAGCTTCGAGATGCAGTTGCCAAGGTAACTGCATGCAGTCCTCTCTTTCACACCCGCTCAATTCTCTCTCTCTCTCCCTCTCTCTGTCTCAGAGGGATGATAGGGGAACAGAAATACCAACCGAATGAGAAGGCAAATGATGAGGTAGCTGGAAAGAAAGGGGATCACAGATCAACAGAAAAGATAAAGAACGATAAGAAGGAGGAAGTATGATTATGTGGCATTTCAAGTCAGAGCAAATATCAGTCGCCATCATGGTGTAAGGTATCGGAAGTGAACAGTAGATTTGTTTCCATCTACCATACAATTGCACAATTTGACGTTTAGAAAATAAATTTGCTCAACGGAAGCATGCCGAATCTTTGAATAAGGTGGTTTTTTCAGTTGTATCAAAATGGGTTTATTTCACCAAATTGCGATGGAGTTTGGTGAAATTGTTGATCACGTCATACGAGTCACACGATCAACAACCGGATGTTGCCGTTGGCACAAACCACAAAGAAGAAATTTGGTCCATGCATCATGAAGATTTGACGATGTCCATTTACTCATTAATTTGTTATCAATTTTAGATTTTGCATTATCTAATATATTACATTTTTCTTTTTTCTGAGACTTAAACTTTGTGCTTTTATAGATTTTTTGTTTCTGAGTCCAACACAACCATTGTAGAGAATGCTAAATGCTAACTTTAGCGTGCTAACAGAGAGTATTCCTAGTCCTTTTGGTGGTAGATTGTGAATAGTCTGCTACAAATCTGCTACTTTCTTTCCAGAAGTTGAAAAAATTATAAATTATATAATAAAAGAAAAACTTGAGGGGTAAAATGGAATTTTGTTCAGTAATACAAGCTAAAATTACTTTGTTTACTGGATCTCTGCTGCTGTACTGTCCAGCAGTGTCTCGTGTTGGCATTTGTACCTTGAAGGCAGCAGAGTCTCAGTCTGGCATGTCGCCCCAAACCGATCCAAGGCCCACTGCTGCCTGTCAGTGAGGGTTCACACAGTGGCCCAGAGAAAAGGATGGGAGACTCAAGGACACCACTGCCACTCACCCAGCACCAGATCCAAACACACTGACAACTCATGTTAGCACTGATGAGACCCATCGGGCATCGCTCAGAGCACTTCTTATTTACCAACTACCTCGAGTAAAGAAATGACATCAGTTTTTTGATTGTGTGATGTTAACATTAGAGCTGCTGGAGCTGGAGTGCCTGACATAAAATTCCAGGATTATTATCACTCTTATTAAACACACTGTCTGATTTAAATAGAAAAAATTGGACTGAACAAGAGCTGCAAGAGTCTTAAATAAAATAACTAAATAGATAATTTTGCTAATCTGATTTGTCCTCCATTTTGAAATCACAAGAATATTTTTTAGATTAAGGCATCAGATATTAATAATATAGTAATACACTTTTTAAGTCAATTGTTTTACGTGTGAAATAAAGACTTTTCAGGACAACCACACCCAAGAAGTAACTGATTCAGGGTTAAACTCAGCTGGCTAACTATTTTAAAGCTGGTTGCACATTGAAAATTCCCACTCTCAAAACTCTGTCCAGTTCATAACTTATACTAAAAATAATAAATGTAGTCATTATGCAACTGATGTTGACATATCAGTTCCAGCAATGCTGTACACCACACTTTCATTAAGCCAAATACATCAGCTTCATTGTAATCAAAATCTTAAAATATAAGGTAGTGAATGTTATAATGAGTGGTGGGACTTGATTAAAATTTTTCATCAAGTTAATTGCAGGATCCTCATTTTAATTGAAAACTATCAACAAAATAAGCAACATTTTCAATTTAAAACCTCTTTTTTTCGCTTGCTACATTACCAACCAAGTACGAATCTGTTATTTACGTTATTCAACCATCAGAATGGTGCAAAGTGACATCATACCCATTCAGCTTTCAGTGTTTTCTGACCATTCATGTGAAATGTGGACTGTAGACGCTGGCACAGCGTTGGGGACGTCTGTGCTGCTGCTACATGTTTAGCAATGAAATTTTATCTTAGCCTTAAATAGCTATACTGATATGCTAATTCCTTTTAGCACAACATGAACATAACAATAGTCTTTTCCAGCATCCAATATGATTGTTTTTTGAAGCAAAAATGAACCTAATGTGGATGTTTGTTGTGCATCAGATTTATGGGCGTACCAGAAACTCTTGAATAAAAAGGGTTCCAGTCAAAACCATCGTATGTAAAATAAAATCTTTTTTAATTTTTACCCTGTTGAAATCTATATAATTAATTAATCAAAATGAATGCTCTACAGTCCCGACCATAGTTACAATGCAACTGTTGTTCAACCGTTCCAAACTAATATGCTTGATTAATAGTATGCAAAGCGACATTTGCAGGTTTCCATGAATTGCTAGATTTGCTCTCTTGAAGGAGACTTTTTCATTTTGCACTAAAGCTCAGTGGAGCATTCCCAAGGACAGCTGCCTTACCTCTGACAAATCTGTCTTTAGATGCCGTACGCTGTGAACCCCAAGGACTGAAAAGGCTTTTTGTTTTTTTCCCTCCTTTCTCTCCTTGCAGTTCTTCTATCGTCCCCATCTCCCACTGTTGATGACGTGATGAATGACCAAAGGCACCATTTCTGGAATTATGTACCTCGGCAGCATGCAAACGACAGACTGGAGCGTTAAAACAAGAACATGGGTGTGGAAGCGTACAGGCGGATGAAAAGGCATCATCATGGACCTCGGGGGCAGGGAGACACATGATGGCAAGACAAAGCTTGTTGGTTTCTAATTGCTCTGACAAAGCTGTTCTTAACTCTTTAAAGCCACAAAAATGACACACAGAGGGCCTTACCCTGCACAGTGCTTGTTGTTGAGCTGTCCCCTCTTATCCATAATTGTCAAAATCCCTTCCAAAACAAGCCTTTAAATCATTTCTGTTTTGTCTCAACACCAGCTTTATTTCCACTGCGTGGAATACATTAAATGTGTGCACAACCCAAACTAAGTTGGACCTCTAAAATATATCCAAGTGTGAGAATATGTTGCCCCAGATTCGCTCCGTTTCTGCCAAAAAGTTCTGCATGCCTCTCTGAGACTGGAGTGTGTTTGTCTCAACTAGAAGTCTCAACTGTGTTCCAGTTAATGAGAGACTGTCACAACAGTCCCACTTTTCAAACCAGACTCTCCAGCATTGTAATTTCTGTGTGGTAAAATTGTTTCCTGCTGCTTAAGACTGCAATCACAGCTGTTTATGGCTGTTGATGAAGTGCTGATGTAAAAACAAAACAAAAAAAACAGGTCAGAGCAGTTTTGGTAATGCTGTTCCCAGTTGTTCTGGAACTACATTTACCAGGGTTTTCTATTTTTTCGGGGCTAGAAATGATCTTTCAATGACAAATAATTTATTAGCTGGTGGAGCAGAGTAATAGGAAACCAGTAGACCCAACAGTCGTGGTGTACCTCCTGCTGATTGTGTGTAATTGAATCATTAATTGAAAGGAGGCTTGTTCAACATGGGAGCAGTGTGAGTTTAATCAGTGAGGTCATTCACTGGCGTCAAACAGACGACTCTTATTTCTGGACGACGGCAGGAAGTGCCATCATCCAGGCTGTGCTGCAGTTCTCTCTGAAACTGATCATTGTTCTGTGCAAAAACATCTTACTTTGATTTAACTGACAGACGATCCAGGTAAAATTATATTAAAAGTAGCAACCAGAAAGATGGAGAAGAAAATGGAAGCCAACCATTTAAATAGACATGATGGGCCTTTTTTTTTTGACTGAACTGAAGCACTGAATTCCACAGCAGGTCTACATGGTAAAGTTGTCAAAGTCAAGCTAGCATAACTGATCTACTTCTCTCTCCCTCACCATCTTTCCTTTCAATCAAAACTTTTTCTTGATGTGATGCCCTTGGACCTTGCTGTCTAGTTGTTGTAGTGTTAACAATTAGTAGCAGCTGCACCCCTTTTTCTTTAAAAAATCACAGATTTGCTGCAACATGTTGGCAACTTGACTGCTAAAACCAGTGAGAGTCAAAGTTACTGAGCGGTTTTTTGCCCTCTCACGCATAAAATCACGTGGCAATTTGCCTATAGACTACTAAGAGCTCACATTTCCTAAATCTTTTCTTTCTTTCCATTATTACAACGTTCCGACCGTTTCTGGGGCCCTTCATCTCAGGCCCTAAAAAACAATGACCTTTTATAGGCATCAGGTGCAGACAGAATCAGTTCAACTGGGATGATATATTATTGGTATGCAATATGTGAATACATGCAAGCATTCTATTACACTCACTGATATTGTCATGATAATTGTGGGTTCCATATATACAGTTCAAGGACAAATCTGCATGCTTACAAAGCTGACAGTTTTAATGCATCACCTCCTAGGTTGTTAAGCTAGGAAGTTGAAATACATACAGAGCTTTTGAAGTCCCAGCAACATAAAACACAACATATTCAAATAAAATTGGGGCGTTGTCTCCCATTAAGCTGCAGACTAGCTTATGTGTGCTACAGTTCAAGTTCCACAGAAACACTCATCTGTAGAATTTCAAACGGAACTTGTCTGAAGGTCCAAACCGCTTGAAGTTTTGCTTTGGCATAGCACACACACTTCGTCTGATCCTCATTTTGCCTTTCCCTTTGAAGGAATGCACAAACACATGTATACATACACATAAACACACACACACGCATGCACACACGCACCCCCCTGCCCCCCACACACACACACACACTCCTACTCAATTCTTTCCCCCTTTGATTTTATTTTTGCCAACAGCTCTCTGTCCCTGTGGTTGTTTATTATAATGTACAAAAGTAATTTTACTATAAATACGACTTTGTTTCTTTTGTTTTTACAAATTCAGTCTTTCTTGTCTCATCTACTCAGTTCAATGCTGTTTACTGTAACTCTGTCACTATATGAAGGGTTATATATAATCACTTCTGAACTGATTATACATAGCGGATCCCCACATATTCACTGTTCTGTTTTCGCAGATTTTTCTGTTGAACACAACTCCAAATATTAATCTTAAATATTTGACAGAAATGAATCTTGGGAAGCTGAAATATCTAGACACAATTCTTCTTGATATTTGCAAAGCAACTGATTCAAGAGTGGTTTAAGTTTTCCTAGTTGCTGATTGGCTGTACACTAGCCTGGTGAAAAGCTGCAGCTAGTTCTACACTTTGCTTCCAACAGAGGTCTGGACCCTCGGTTACTGAGAAATGGTTGGTTGCTGAAGGTGTGGACTTTGTTGACGTTGAAACGATTGGATCAAATTTTACCTAATCACTAATTGTTGGCCATGACAAATGTAATACACCAGCTTGATGAAGCTTCCTGAAAATTGTGTGAGCTGATAACAACCCTGTGGGGAGTGGAGCCACAATATCTTTGCTAGCAATATAAAGTCAAGCATTGTTCTCGCTCTGACTTTAATTGCTCAATATTTAGAGTTGTGGACTGGATGACTTCGATCTTTTCCTTCATTGCCAAACTATAACCACAGGCGGACTATAACCCTAAAATGACATCTTTGTTCACCACTACTTCTTCTGTTCTGTGATTGGCCCAGTTGAAATGCAATTGGAGAAATTGAGCTCAATGGGAGAAATTCCAGGTGAAGAACTGAAGGGAAATGAGAATAGAGTGAAATTGCATAGGAAGGCAACTTTACCCTCAGGAGTGGAGATAAGGAAGACTCTGGATGTTAGCTTCAGCTGCAGTGCTGAGACTATTTCGACTGTGTGCGTTAAGTCATATTAAGGTATATTTGATATTGAACTATATGCAAGTACGCTATATTTAGAGAGGGCCTTAAGCTTTCCTAGATTCCATAGTCACTAACCCAAATACCAATGGTCCACTGTACAGTTATGGCAAAAAATAATAATAAAAAAAAAAATTCTGTAATGAATCTCCACTAGAAACTGTGCACCTTGTAATCACTGAGCTGACCATAAACTCGCCTGTTTACCAAACTATTCTTGAGTCAGTCTCTCTGACAGATGGCTTCCTAAACTAGAGAGAGATCCCAGGACAAGGTCTGAAAAGAATGCACTGCAAGTATTGCAATGGTCTAGGTAACGTCCAAAATTAGCTTAATTAAAATCCTCTGGATGTTAAGCACGGGAAGGTAAAGCAAGTTTTTCTGTGGAACACATTTCAGCAACAGGCAATTCAAAGATCTTTACATGATAACAACATAAAACAACAAAAAAGTAAAAAACATATGAAAACAGCTGTGCAGAGAAAATTGTCAACACACCTTAAAATAAACAGAAGCAGTGATGTAATTTATGATAGTTCAAAATTTTACCAAGCAGAAAGTATAACTGATAAACTAATAGACAAAACAACTACAACAGTCAAGGATTTTTGTTTCTAAGCCACTGTCCTCTAAATATTAGCTAACTTTATGTAATAAAAGGATACAAGCATTGACTCTACTTCCACCGACCGATAGCAGTTGAATCGTTGAATCACATCGGTGTATTTGACCATGACGTGAATTCAACCAAGGAAAAAGTAATTTAATTTATACTATCCCAGTGGACATCCTGCAAAATTGTGGAGTGGCAGCACTTATCAGGAGCTGTAATTACCTGAAAGGTATAAACCAAACGTTTTCCCTTTTTAGCTCTTAAAAACATTTAATAAAGCACAAATAAATAATGACGCTTCATTTAACAACTGAAATGTCATGGCACTTCAGTTGTTAAACGGTGTCTTCTGTCTGTCAATCAGTCACTACAGACTTTAGCTATCAGGTATACTAGAGGACACCTGATGAATGAACTCTGACAGACTGGTTTCACCATTTCCTTTCTTTGGACTTCTTTCAAAGTGTCTCAATGAGAAGTCCAGAGTCCAGCTAGTAAAGATTTGTGAGAGATTTTTAGGGCCGTCTTGATTTCTTTGTCCTGATTACAACTAAATAGTTTCATCTCAAGTATTGGTAACAGATTACACTCAGCAGTTCTACTTACAGGAGGGCTTTAGCCTTTAACTTTGAGATAAACAGCCGTCGCTTGTGAAATCTATTCCAACCTTCCAGAAAGTTGCAAATCATGCCCCCTGATTATGTTGCAAGTGCCGACACAATGTTGTCTTTGTTTGAGCACGAAGCAAGATTCACTTTTTTAGGTCCGCAGGAAGGGTTTCTTTAAAATGCACTCAACTTTAAATAGCAAAACCATTACCTTCAAGAGCAAACGAGTGCCATTTAGAGGAAAGGAAGAGGCATGAGCCAAAGGAAAGTCTGCTCTTATCTTCTGGGAAACTTTTTCATGAATTTTTAATGAACTGAGATGAGTTCATTCCTGCAATGCTCAAGTCGAGTATATTCCATTTTCTGTGCTGGTTTCAGCGCCGATAGCTTCAAAGACAAAACATACAGTTAATACTTTAGTTTAAGTATTCACACCCATTTAACTTTTGTACATTTTGTCACATTGCAACTTCAGAGTACATTGTAACACAATGTGGAACATTGTAACACAATGTACCCTGTGTTACAGACCAACACAGAGTACATCGGATCACTGGTATTCACAGGATCAAGGACCACAGCCAGTCAAGAATAGCTAAAATCAGGGAATATTATCTAAAATCTCTCATAAGTGTCTCTTTTATTGGTGTTAATACTAAATATAATTTAATATCCATTAATACATATAGTGGGAACTGTTTTAGCACTACCACAGAAGCTAACGTTTACATCTTCCTTGTTTCCTATACTGTCTGCGTTGTGAAGGCCAATCAACTGGCCTAAGTATTTCAACTTCAAGCCACATTGTCTTTCCAATTTAGAGATCCTCTATGGAAAAAGTCCCCAAATAAGCTGGTTTTCTGTAAATAATTTGGATTCACGTTCCACAGAAACATCTGCAAATACTGAACCAGGAATACGCAGGGGTCTGCTGTAGCTTAATAAGCTAACCTTGTTTTAATCTTTTCCACAATCTTCTTCTTGACCTGCCTGCTGTGTTCCTTGGTCTTTAAAATGCCAGGGGGGGTTTTATCACTAATGACCCTCTGATGTATTCACAGAAGAGATGAAATTACACAAAGCTGAGGAGTTGGTGTCATTGTAAATGAGTCAGATTATTTGAAAAGAAAAATGAAAATCAATGCATCACTTTCCTCTTAGTTCACAACTCTGCACTGGTTTGTGTTGCTCTGCCACAAAAAGTCCCAATAAAACACTCAAACCTGCAATTTTAATCTAGGAATATTCCTGCCATGTGCTGCATATATAGCGTTATGCTAATGCTAACGGTCATGCTCAGTTGCGGTTTGCAGCAGAATGTCCTTGAATCATGAGTCCTGTCCTCTGTGGGACAGAAACAGCCACCAGCCTGGTTTATATGTTCTGTGGGAACAAATATTCTCCTCCTGAAGCGGAGCTAGCATTTATACACACAGTACCTCGAAGGTGGTTTTTCTCATTTTCCTTTGCCCTTACAAAAGCACAGAGAAGAGCCATAAATCAACAGAAAATGGTGGATGCCAGCAGGGCTCCCACAGCAGGACTCGTCTCTTCACAGTTCGCTCTGCTTTGTGTTTACCTCCAGGAACCAATGAGCTGACAACTCTCAGCTTCTTTTACATTGTGAACATTTTATTCCTGTATTCATGTTAATGTCACTGGTCTGGCCTGTTGTGGTAACTCGGGAAATGTTAGCAGCCATTGCTAATGTAGGTCTAGGGTAACTTTAGCCTACATATTAGGGACTAGTCGACTCGGTTTCCCTCACTAGTAAATTGAACAAAAAATGTAAAATGTACCAATAAATTGGCTCTGATTTCCTTCATTTTGGGTGAGTGATGTTCGGTCTAGGCTTACGTGAGAATTCGATCAGATCCATAATTTTATCTACTTCTGCAAAAGTCTGAAAATCAACCTCTGTTTTCTTTTTGCTCTTCCATGACAGAGGGCCAACTGATAGGTCACACTGCGCGATTCACAATACTCACCCCACTTTTGCCAACTAGACAACTTTTCCGCTAAATTTACTATTCAGACAAAAAACAAAAATGGTAATGGCCAAAATTGGAAAGAGTAGGTAAGATTTCAAAACTGCAATTGGTGCAGCCCTGCAAAACAAAAAAAAATTTTTAGTGTCTTCACCGTAAGAAGTAAAGAAACTTACTTTAAAAAATCTATTACTAGTGCGCAAATTTCCAGGTCTTCACTGTGGAAAATTAAAACAACACAGCCATATATATTTCTAGTTGACCTTTTGAGGGAAAAACTTTTCCCAAGTGGTTGTGATTTACGTGGTTAGCAAGTATGCCTTCTCTTTTGCAACAATTCAGAAACTGTAAGCTGTTGTTTGAACGTCTGTAAACCGAACACTAGCTACAACAACCTTTGGCATAAAGGGGAAAAAACAACAGCTCAGAACGCCACTGCTGCATGGTCAGATGAGAAGAAGGAAACATACGAGGCTGCTGGATCTATGCTATTTTAGCACAGATAGGCCTCCTGCTAGCCCCCAGTGGAAGCACTCAGCAGCAGCTGAACACATCCTGCTGCTGCCCAGCTAGCTAGAGCCGTACTCAGCTACTGCTGGCTAATGGACTGCTTTAAGTGCTGAGGAGGGGATGGGGGGGCGAGCCGCTGCGCATCAGCGGGGTGGGCGTGCTGCAGGTGCAGCACACAATGAGGCAGTGGCTGGAGTGTGTGAGTCAGTGTGTGAGTGTTTTTGCGTTTCTTGCCTACAGCCCCTCTTCTCCCCCGCCCCTCTCCACTACCGACCAAAAACCACCCACCGTTTTCCACTCTGACATTCACAGAGCTAAGCTTTTGCATCATCCGAGCGGAGCAGCATGCATTCAGAATCATTTTTGGCAACGAGCCGTTTCGCATTTTCCGAGACGGGGTGCTGGAGAGGAGGGGTAAGGGTGGGGGGGGGATCTATAGCATCATGTCTATCTGTGGCACTCACACTCAAACACGAAATGCCGCAGTGGTCTGACAATGTGAGGAAAGGACATGCAGAGGGAACAAAAAAAACAAAGGGAGAGGAGATAATGTGAGCTACTACTAAGAAAGCATTTCATACGCAAGCAGCCATAACTGAGCCAGCAGCATCTCTCTCTCTCTACCCTGTTTCGACCTGCTTTAAACAGGCCAGAAAAAAAAAAAAGGTGGCACAAGGCCACGCCATATGGTACTGAAGGTGGCAAGTGTATCACTCTACAAGAGAGCGGCTCGGCAGAGGAAGACCCTGTCCCTCTGAGTGATTAACATCCGATCTGGGAGCGGTGCTCTTGACTTTAGATTAGGACGTGAGGTCTAAAATAATACAAGTTTCAGGCAACTTCATTTAATCTTTCTCCTCAAAAACCCCCTCCATCCCCAAACTGAAACCCCCTGTGATCTGATAGGCTTAGAATAATAAGCAGTTAGCATGCTATCAGCTAGCAGCTCCATTATAGCTTGCAGATAAAGTTGGGCTGATATCCAGAGGTGCAGCACAGCAGCAACTCTCCCGTAATAATAGTGGAAGCCATCACAGTGACATGCAATTATCATGTAAGACTAGCTTTAAGAAATCCTCAGAGCATCGGCTGCTGAAATGAGCTGCAGCACGCTTAGCATTTCTTTCACCGGATAGACAAAGACACTGCTGGATGATGTCGGACTTTCCTTCAGACATACAAGTGCGAGGAAATTCAATTTAATAAAATCGTCTCGTTAGCTACAGGTATCGCTTGATTAAAGGATGTATTTTAAATTGTCTCTGGGTGGAGACCAACAAGCAGGACAGAACATTTTCTATCTGGTTTGGTCTGTTAGACGACGACAGAGATGTGACTGAAAAGCAGCTGTGAGTCTGAAGCTTTGCTTCACCTCCTTCCTACAACAAAACCATCCAGCAGTTCATTACAGAGGAACAGCAGAAAATTGCATCATGTCATGTGTCAATTAAAATAAAAACTTGAACATGGTTCAAAGTGAACAGTATCAAAGCATTTCGAGGTTTTAAGACAGTACTCTGTTATTTCAGTTCTTATCAGTGAGATGCCAGAAAAGCGTTATCTCAGGCTGTACTGAGGACTGGCTTTCTGAAAGAAGGTTAGGACACTTTCACCTGAATTACAAGATAGATAAATTCAGGAATACTTCCAGCTAAAAATAAATAAATCAATCAATAAAT
Organism: Poecilia reticulata; assembly: GCF_904066995.2. Taxonomy (NCBI): domain Eukaryota; kingdom Metazoa; phylum Chordata; class Actinopteri; order Cyprinodontiformes; family Poeciliidae; genus Poecilia; species Poecilia reticulata. The sequence goes on from NC_088834.1 coordinate 30,686,004, forward strand.
AAGTAAAAACCACAAACAGCCATGATGTTGGCACTATGGGATCAACATGACTGTAAAGCAGAAAACCGCAGGCAACAGAATGCTATATTATTGCATGTAAGGCAATAAAATGTTTATTTCTTCTTTAAAAAAAGGCAGAGTTATTGGTGTATTTGCACATTTGATGTATTTGTAATATTGAATGAAAAAGGCTTAAGTGCTTACATGAAAAATCTGCAGAAAGTACCAATTATTTTGACGATTAATCGTCAGAAATAGATCATATTTTACTTTTCAGCTTCTGTTAACCATGATGCCATAAAACTGTTTATTTTCCCAGCAGGTCATCATACTGTGGGACTCTCATGCCTGGGAAACTGTAAAATCATTCATTCATGTTCAGACACACATCCTGAAAAAAACTCTTCTAAGGCAGAAACTCCACCCTTTAACTGCTAAACTTCCTTCAGTTACTCCCTTTTCACTTTTCCAGCTGTGGCGGCCAATTGGCACTCCTTGAAGCTTTCATGATAACAGACCGTATGTTCACAACCGCACACGTAAATACAACAGGTCAAAATGAACAACAGCACATGACACAATACACCTGGTCATTAATTATTCAACCAAATCCCAAATCAAGCGAAGAGGAACGCAGGTGAAAAGCAAAATCAGATCTCCATCAACCTCTGAAACCACAACAAGAATCTGGGAATTATGTCAAACTTGACCTATCAATACACCAACCCTCTGTTTTCAGTATTCTGACGCGGTCTGAAGAAGTTCACTTTCAGTCTTTGTACAGTAATATCAGAGATGACTCATTTAATGATTTTCAAACTATTAACCACTATTTCATATACAGGTATTGCATTTTTTTTCTTTCTACACCACTTCACACCTGTTAGAAAACCATTTTTGCAAATGCACTCATTTCTCTAGATATTTTTGAGTAATTATAGATTATAACACTTAAATTCCATATGCAGTTTAATTTTACTCCAGCTGCAAGATTGAAGTAAAATAACATCATTGCTATCATTTACACATAAATAATAGAAAGAATAATAGACTATTACTTTAACTCATCAGTTGTCAAATAAGGTACAAGTGTTGGGCACATTTTCGCTAATCCGCTAACATTGGAGCTAATTTTCTGTTTAAGGGTTTAGCATTTTTTCTGTCTTTGAAAACATTTAGCCCACCGAGTTAAATGCCAACTTAGCATTTAGCACCCTAAATTTATATTTCTGGATAACTGCTAAAGCACTCAATTATTTTGCTGTGTTATAAACTTTGTTTCAAAAATAACTTGTTGAAGCACCACTGTGCTGATGGGTGTGTAATCATGTGGAGGTTGATATAGTGTGCATCAAGATGGTTGAAGTTAGCGCATTAGCCTTAATTTCCACTAGTTACTATGTTGGTACAGCGCTCTGCCATTAGCATAACTAATGTTTACGATTAGTGCATTTTTAGCTAGCAGTGCCCATCACTGACGGCATCAGTGTTTTGTGGCCATTTTTATGTCACGTTTTATCCTAAAGGCAGGTCAAAACTTGACATAGTCGGAACATCCTGCAGAAGGGACAAAATGACCAATGCCTATCAACACATTGTCACACACTGAGGTGGTGTCATTTACCTGCTGGCTTTGAACTTTAATCTGTGTTTTAACACAATTCCAAAGCAGAATGGCATCTGTAATGAACGTAGTGAAGCAAGTGTTATAAAGCGGGAACGATCTGATTGGAGGCTGATTGTTCTGATCTGATCTGATTGTTCTGTTCAAGTTGTGCTAAAAGCAGTTAGCCTTCCAATGAAGCTATTCAAGACTAAAATAGCATCTCAGTGCGGGAACAAGGCTAGTCTGCTGGCACAGAGATTATGAACTAGAGAGAACATTCGAGATAGTTCTTACCAGTAGAGCGAATACCTCAGAAAGTCCACAGTGGCCATATTTCAGACTGTAAAGGCAGCATGTTAAATATTTAATTTTATGAGAGTATCAGAACAACAAGGGTTGGAATGAGGAAGCCTCTCAACCCTGAAAAAAAAACAGAACAGTGTATGTTTTTAAAGTTGCATCGGAACAAAACTACAAAGCCTCAAAAACAAAACGTTCAAGTCAAAGTAAGATCAAGCTGGAGATGCTAGGTCAAGACGCACAATGCACAATGATATGATAATATGATCATTGTTTTTTACACCCATGAGTGGAAATTGAATCTGTCATGGCAGAATGTTGACAGAAAAAAAGAATAACAGAAATGAAAAACTACGGAATAAAAAAAAAGTACAGTGTAGAAAAAACACTTCTACCCAATACTGTGGCATTAAAGCTTTAGTAATAACACACTTTACCCTATAAGGTGTTTCAATAAAATCACAGAAAGTGTGAGATTAATGCAAATATAAGGTGCACCATCATATTTTATATATGTTTTTGTCACAATAACTAAAACTACAGCAGAAATGAAGCAAAGCGACAGAAGCCTGTTTTCTGCTCTGTATAAAAACAGATGCACATTCTAACATCGTTCAGCCTCAGACTGGAATTTAGCAAACTAAATTCTGCCCAACACAAACTATTGAATGCAGTGTCATAAACTGTTCCAAAAATAGCATGAAGAAATTCAGCAGAGTGCTGAAAAGGTGTCGCTTTGTCAGAACGGCTGAGCGTTTGCTGGCTGCTTGTGAAAAATCCCCCCGACCCTTTCCCCCCCATCAACGAGCTCCACGCCATCCATCCGTCCTTCTCAGAGTGACCTCTGAGTCTCGTCTGTAAGAAGAATCTCGCAGGGCAGTTAGTGGACCGCCTCAAGCTGCGATCAACATCTGTGACTCAGTCCTCCAACATGGGCGGAGCGTTTCACGCCACAAGGTTAAATAAATACACGGCAAGACAGAGGACAGGCGACACAAGATACTCAGACAAATATGATCCTCTGTGAGAGTTACCCCAGAGATTAGATGGATTTACAGATCTAGTGTTTGAAAACCCCCCAATAGGGAGTAGTCCATGTATGTCCATAAAACTAATACTACACATCCTGCTGAGCTCAGTGTCCCTTATGGTGAATTGTGGTGGCAGTGTCACAATCTGGGATGCTTTTCTTTAATATGTGAAGGGAAGCTGTGATAAATTGATGGGAAGACGGATGGAGCAAAACACAAAGGAGAAAAACCTGATGGAGGCTCAAAGCACTAACATTCATCAAGACTAAACTTGCTGCCAGAGCTACAAGTCGGTTTAGATCAAAGAACATTCAAGACTTAAAATGGCCAAGTCAAAGTCCAGCCTAAATCTAGTTGAGAATCTGCGGAAAGACTTGTAAAAGTGATGCTGTCTATCTGAACTCAATGAACTTGAACATACAAAAAAAAAGGGGCTGCACAGTGGCGCAGCTGGTAGAGCTGTTGCCTTGCAGCAAGAAGGTTCTGGGTTCGATTCCTGGTCTTTCCGCATGGAGTTTGCATGTTCTCCCTGTGCATGTGTGGGCTTTCTCCAGGTACTCCAGCTTCCTCCCACAGTCCAAAAACATGACTGTCAGGTTAATTGGTCTGTCTAAATTGTCCCTAGGTGTGAGTGTGTGTGCATGGTTGTGTGTCCTGTCTGTCTCTGTGTTGCCCTGCGACAGACTGGCGACCTGTCCAGGGTGACCCCGCCCCTCACCCGGAACGTTAGCTGGAGATGGGCAACAGCAACCCTCCTGACCCCATTAAGGAACAAGGGTGTTAGAAAATGGATGGATACAAAAAAAGTCAACAGAGCAAATTGGCAAAAAACTAAAAAACACAGATAATAGTCAAACATGAAAGTAAAACTTTCATTTTCAGTTCAAAATGCTGTGGGAAGAAACTAACGCTTATTGAAACTTACCCCCATTGACTCATCCAATACATACATACACATATGCTTCCCACGTTTCAATATTTATAGTTTTACTTCAATCCCTGTGCTCTAATATATTGTTATGTAGTCTACAGCTCAGACTCCTGCAAGATATCAGAGCAACTATGTTGATCCTAAGTGGAATAGGTTTCCATTCAAATGTTTAAGAGTTAATTGCATGAACTGTAATTAATTAATCACAATTATTCACATTTTAATCAAAAACTAAACATTTTCAGTTCAAAAATCCTTTCTGCTGCTACATGACTGAATAAATAGACATATGAGCTCAATAACAAAGATTTTCATTGTTTTTAATTTATTTAGGTTATTCAACCATCAAAAAGTTTAGAACATCCATTTTTTGGTTAGTTAACCAAAAAATGAATAATAATGAATGATTGGTGCTATTAAACGACTCTGGACGCTGGCGTTAGCGATGGGGACGCTGCTGTGCTGCTGCTACATGTTTCGCACTGAGATGCTATTTTAGTCTTGAGTAGCTTCATTGGAAGGCTAACTGCTTTTAGCACAACTTGAACAGAACAATCAGATCAGATCAGAACAATCAGCTTCCAATCAGATCACTTTTGACACAAAAATTAACCCAACGTGGGACAAGAGAAACACAGAACTTTTATATGTAAAAATAATAGTGATGTGTATAATTTCATAAAAAACTTAACATGTTGAGATCCATGTAATTAATTAAGTGAAATTAATGTGTTAATTTAATGTGGTCCTAATTTTACACAAAACAAGAAAAACATTTTTTTTCTATTTTTTATAATCCAATACACAACACATCCAGTCACGTTGAATGTACAGTACAGTAACCATTTCACCCAGCAGCGTACCTAACACTGCTTCATCCATGAACTCTTGCAATAGAGATTTTTTATTCCATTTTTGAAATAGATTTATATTTCATACAGCCTTTTCAAAGTCCTTCCACAGACCGCCTTAATAACCTTTAATCTTGTAAATGGTCCTTTTCCATCCAATTCAGAATAATGGTGTTACTTTGTGGTGTCACATAAAATCAGAATAAAATACATTGATATTTGCCGTTGTAACATGATAACACGAGGAAAAGTTTGAGTCTGAATATTTTCCCTAAACATTGTATTTCCTTGTAAATTCTCCTTAGGAGAAATTACACAGCTGATAGAAATACATTTCAAAAGTCTAAATTTATATTATTCATTTCATTGGTCGTTTGATAGGGACAGAAACAAAAACAGATCAAAACAACCTGATGCCTGCATCACAGTTCATACAGCCAACACACATTCCTAGAAGTTCAGATCAACAGGCCAGCAAGTAGTTTCAAAACGTCCATAAAAACACAACGGTGAGAGTCAGGTAAAGAATCTGGTTTTCCTCCAGAATTAAAGTGATAAATGCCTTTAAGAATCAGCTAAAGCTGTACTGCGGGGAAGGAGTGGACAGCGCGGCGTTGTGCTTCACGGCTCACTGACCTGAGAGCTTTTAGGATTTTTTCCCCCCACATTGTCTCCAAGGTGCAAAACAATAGGTATTGTTTGAAAGAGCAGCCAGGAATCGTCCGCATCTCATTAAGATGCTTTCTTGCATCTCTTTTTGCCTCACCAGTGAAAACGCAAATTGAAGATGAGATTGACTCGAAAAGCTATTTATTTTCTCCTCTCAATACGCGTGTGGGGGTGTTGAGGGTGGTGGGGGTCGTTTCTGCTTTCAGGTCCACTCAGATTGGAAGTAAACCGACTTTTCCTCCAGTCTGGCTTATGCTGACATTTAATGAAGACGAGAAAGCTGAAATGTCACTCAGACGGCCATAAATGCCCAAATCAGGACTGAGGTATTCCATGAGAACTCGTTATATGGATCCTACTGGTATTGAAACAAAGTGTCAAACTTAAAGCACAGAGAATCTGAGGCCATTTTTGTTTTTTTGGTTCAGTCGAATTCCTGGTGTTCATCAGGAAGAAGCAAAATGTCTGCAGCAGCAGTCGTGTGAAAGGCAGAAAGTCAGAAGAATGCCGTTTTATGATGATGTGAAACTACTCCCAAGCATAAACTCCAGCATGGTAGCAAGAGTCTCACATCTTAGTCTCATATTTAGAACCATATTTAGAAAGAAAAGAAACAAAAGCTCAGAGCGGAAAGATGCAACAAGTTTTTTTTTAATCCTTGGAAAGAATTTGAATTCAGAAATGTGCATAATGGGTATGAAGGCCATGTTCATTTAGAGTCAAGAGGACATGTTTATTGGTGTGATTTTCCTCTAATTCAAAGCAGGATCACAATTATACATACCGGCTCACATATATACATACACCCTGCCTAGTATTTGGGAAAACTTTTTGTAAGTGTAAGTCATCAACAAGTGTCTGAGATTATTTTGGATGGACATCTACGTTGCTTTCCCTCATTTACTTGCTTTTAAACACAGTCCATAAACTTCTAGTAGTGCTGACGTCAGAACAACAGCAGGAGCTTTAAACGTTCCAGAAATCAAAGGGGAGTATTATGTAAACTGACTTTTTCAGCTGCAATTTGTTATGCTATTGAAAACTTACTTTGAGTGGTAGTTTGTGTCATCAAGTCCTTTAATCTCCCATGACACCCATTTAGCGGGAGCCTAAATGCTTACCAATACAAAACTTGCCTATTCAGGCAAAGCTCCGCCTTTTTACGCAAAACCCCACCCAGTTACACTGACCTCAGCCTTGGAGCTGCAATCTCTAGCTAAGCTTCCGCCTCACTGATTATTCTCACTGAAATTAATCTATGAAAGCTGTAAATTAACTTCTCACTTCGTCACAGTATATTATTGAGACAAATTCATGTACTTTCTGCATTCTAATACCAAAATAATAATTTAAAAAAACACTGTGGCGCAAAAATATTTCTTGAAATCCATTTACAAGGTTCAACATGCAATTTCACCCAGCAAATGATTCACAGCACTATGCCTCAATTCAATTGACGATTCAATGAACCTTAACTGTTTTGGCTGACATATTAAGCTTCATTTTTGCTCTGTTTTAAAACCAAGGTCTCCTTCTCTTCCAAAAATAACACTGTTGCTGCTGCTGCAGCAAATCTGACTTGAAAATTCTTCCATCGACTAACTGCAGCTGTCAAACCGGAAAAAAACGATTCTTATTGGCACTCATTAAGCATTCTGCTGCTTTTATACACGAGGGCAAATTGGACACACTGCTTCTAACACGAGTCCCCTCAACTGTCCCTTTGGCTCCTTTACAGATAATCTGTTCCTGTTTAGGCTGGACTTAGTGCTGCCATCACCATATCATTATACATAATACTCCAGTGTACAGTCACAGCCTCAGGAGGCAAACAAACAACATTCCAACAGTAAAGCCAGCAAGAAAAAACAGGCCTCGTGCTGACACACTTGTGCAATGAGAAGTTACTTCCTGGTCTGACTGGAATCCACAGCGGAGTGCCCAGCGGACCCTTCATCGTTATCGAGCACAGCGCCTCCCCATGAATTAGCAGAAGACCCTTCTGTCTGGCAGTTGTTTCTGTTAGAAGAATGTTCAAAGTTATGTATTTTAAGAAATAATGATGTGTTTAGAAGCACAAAAGGGACTATAAAAAACTCTGCTAGTCATGCTAGCATTGCATGATTAGCATACAAGATGCTAAAGATGGTTTGCAATATCAACTGTCTTTGTTTTGAAATATTAGTAAAAAAATCCTATGTAGCAGCAGGGTGGGGCAATATGAACTGCTATCCCTCCCCTCCACCTGCCCCCACTCACACAGTGTAACATCACCTCCTCTCCAAATATACATAAATTTACCTAACACTACCTAAAAAGTTTGGAGGAACATTTTATAACACCAACAGAGAATATTTCAAGAAACTCAAGCACCATAAAAAAACGAAAATATAAATAAACATCAATACTTGTACAGTACATTACTGCCTTTTAAGTTTGGTTTGCTTTGGCTGCTAGCATTCATCAGGCTGAATGGAGGAGATATAAAGCTCCAGAACTCGGCCATAAACATTAAGAAAGTAGTCAGAGGCTGGAATTAGCTCTCTATGGTGAACAGGGGACAGGCTTTTATAGCACCATAGCAACTTATGTTGGTAGGCGCAAAGACACAATGTAAATAAATTTTGTTAAAACAGAGCTGCAAGCAAACCAAAGAAACAAAAGTTTCCACTTCCTGAACATGTTCTTCCCACTTCCAGCCAAACCGCTCTCCGCCTGATTCCACTTTCTGCAATCAGGCTGAACTGCGGTGGGAACTGGATGGCCCTCTGCCTCGAAATCAACATACACACACGCACACACACACACGCAAACGCACACACACGCATGCACGCACACACACACACGCATGCACACACACACGCACACGCACACACACACACACATACACACACACACAATTATTCACTTTCACTGTTTGTCACCCTGACACCCCTGCAGATCGATAACAGAAGGCACTGAACATAATCTCCTGTTTAATATGCCCGTCCTAAACCAGGCCCTGGAATTGGAACCATAAGTTTAAAAAGAAAACCTGCCATTTATAAAATCTATCAATCTGTACTTAATAAGGGCTGATCTGGAACCTGAATGGATGAATAATAGAGGAGAGGGGGGCCTGAGTGCTGCAGGCGTGTTACCCATAATCCATCTCGATCATCAAGCCTTTAAATTATCCAGCAGAATGCTCTGCGGCACAAGCAGCTTCTTACCATGTGATGCTCCTTGTCGATGCATGAATCCCCTCTGTGAGCTCTGATGTTCTGCATTCATGCTGATGTTTGCTTCTGTTTATTAGGAGTGAACATAGTGAATTCAGGTCAGGAGCTTCTTTGCTGCTTTTAATTTCCCTTCTTATTCCAGAGTGTGCCCTTTTCAATAATGTATTCCACTTCTTAAAGCCAACTTCTGTCGGGTCCTCTGGGCCCAAAAGAGTCACCCTGTGACAGCTCAAAGAAATGCTAACCTATTGGAATGATGACTAAAGCTAGAAACAATTAAGTGATCTTCTCTTTATTTTGCTTTCAAACTTTTAACAAAACAAGGATCGCCTTCCAACAAAACCTGCAGCGCTTGAAGAATTGATTCTTGAGGGTAATCTTTATCATGTTTCAGGAAAACAATAAACCAGTACTAAAGGTAAATGTTGTAGTTTTTACTTTACTGTCTCAGCACTGTGGGGTGTGGGTTGATTTAGCCAATAAGACCCACCATCAGAGCACTTGATGGAGACTCTGAAGCAACAAGAAGCAATGCAGTAGAGTGCACAACATGGTGGAGTGAAACAGTCGATGGAAGAAAAAGCAAATTTATTAAATTTAAGGTAATTTAAGGTGTGATATGTCAAATCTGGACATATTTAGGATTTACTAAGGAATATAATTAAGTTATTACATGCAAGACTTAAGGCCTTGCAGACTTCTGCTAACTGTTGATGGCCACCAGCATTAGGGTCTAACAATGCTTAAAAACAAAAATTCTCTAAAGCATAGTTTGAGATTTATTAAAACCTTATTGTATTTGTGAAAACAAAAATAGCTGCTTTTGATGCCTTAGTCATCACTGGAATCACCGTAGAATGAGATGAGCAAGAACAAGGCACAGAGTTTAGGATTTCTGAAAACCTGATTCCTTAATAAAGGGAAATCTTAAACAGTGCTGTGATTACACTCGGGCCTGTCAGCATGTCCCTTCCAACAGGCCTTGATGCTGAACATTTTAAACTACGAAGAGGAGACGGCTAGATAGCTAGCTTTTTAGTTTGCTAGCTAGTCAATCCGCAGATAAAAAGTTAGCTTGAAGAAAATGTTTGCCCTTGAAAGGAGTCGAGAAACAGAACAAATGGTCTCAAAGGGGGCGAGAAATGAGAACTTAGTGACTATCTGATAAACGCTGCTCTTCAAAGCCAACCTGCTAATCTAACTTTCCCCATTATGGAAAAAAAACACATAAGGTTAAGGGGAATTGTCAGCCGTCATGGACAAAATTAACAGGAAATTGGATTTTTAGAAATCTTTAAGCATTACTTGCCTAACAGCCCTGCGGTCTGTGAACATTTTTCACTATAGTGAATTAAAAAAGGCCTTGAGTTCTTAGCTTTTCTAATATGAAGGTCAGAAAAAGATTGTGAATAAATTTGCGCTTTTACCTGTATGGTGGTGTGTTAATGCACTCATAATTACACATTTGACAATTAGATATTTATGACACTGAGAATCAAATATGTCCAACTAGCTTTATCAGAAAAAATGTTCCAACCACAGGCCCACATGTTGAGGCTGAATAAGTCCATCTATATGTTACACCAGTATGAGTCTAAAAAGCAGCAGCAGGTGATCCAAAACCAACACAAAACACCTTTCAGGTGTCTCTCTTTTCCTTTCAAAGGTTAGCTGGCAGGCTGCCACTGTGAAATAAGAGCAGCTGAGCATGCTGACCCAGCACCGTAGGTAACTATCTGTCCACTCAGCTTTGCTGACGGACTGAATGACCGGCAGCCCACACTCACACACCCCCTCAACGTTCACAACCATACACTCCTTTAGAGAGAAAACAACAATTAGAGTCGGGTCCTTAGAGATTTGTAGTAAATTATGAAAACTGGCCAAGAGAAATGCAAATATAATAACCTGAGAGGACATTTTTCCCCCAAACCGTGGTTTTCACTAGACCTTTCTCCAGGCACTGTCTGGCACAGCGATGAATAAGACTCACAGCTGCATGACTGGAGTATAAATGAGGGCCGGATCTCAGCAATGTGCCAGTGTGGAACTGTTTTTTTTTCTTTATCATTTAAGAGTTCATTCCACTAGCTCCTTCTTTCTATGCTGATTTAATGAGTTATTAGTTATATCTGCAATCTGAAAATACAAAATATGTCAAAATTAATTGCAAACACTGTTTGTTGAATAAAAACAGTGTTTAGCAGGCTAAACACTGCTAAACAATCTAATGGTCAGATCTGTGTATGCCTAGTGTCTTGAGGTGCATTTCTAAAAATGCACCTCAAGCTCCAGTTTAGTTTATTAAAGATGTCAACAAAACTCAAAACAGAACACAGAAAAGATTAAGAGATGAGAACAAGGTGACCAGAACTGCCCACAACACCATGTAATAATGTTAAGAATTAATAAGCAACCCATGAAACTATTTTCACTCTTACTGAGGCATTAAGAATAAATATTAGAGAAATGGAATCGTTGCTTTCAGATCAAAGGGGGAAGAAAACTGATGAGCTCAAACCATTGTTCATAGCTAAATAACGTTGACTTGATGACATTTATTAAGACATGCTGTTTTATTTTACTATTACTGATTTGAAATTTACAAACCTTTTGAAACAATCTAATGGCCAGATCTGTGTAATGCCTAGTGTCTGATAAAGCATCAGCTGTGTACGACTTTGTCCAACAAATTTGATCCACAGACAAGCGAACAATAACAGGCATTTTAATAAAGCTGTTCCTGACACTGATCTAAAGACTTTTTTTTTCGCCGTCTTGGTCTCTTCATACCTACTCACCATCTCAACTCTGATGAACTGTCTTACAGGCCTAACAAGGGTGGGTTGAATTTAGCCTGATAGCTGCATGGGTCCTTATGTAAATTTGCCCTTGAAACGTCAAAGTCTTGTTTCCTGAAAGCATCTATAGACTCCAGCAGTGGTGGGAGCTGAACTTTTCATTTTAAACATCTGATAAAGGCATTTTTCCTGTTTACATGCCCATATCCTACAGAACACAATGCAAATAAGTAAAAAGCTGAAGAGGTGTAGCCTTTGGTGAGAAATACAACACCATGTCCAGTCACCAGCCGTAGCACATCTAAAACTGGGTTGAACCTCTCTTTGCCATCAGCATGTCCTTAAATCTTCAAACCCAACAAAGAGTCAGACACATTCCTGTTGGTCCCATATAGTCTGAAGCACTTGTTCCAAAACATCCTAAAGGTGGATTGAGATCTGATGAATGTGCAGATCACTGGAGTACAATCAACCCATTTCGATGTTCAATAAACTAGCTTGAGATTACGTACCCAGTTGGCAAAGAGGGGCCAAAATGTGCCTGGAAAACATTCTGCACACCAAAACACCACCAACACCAACCCGAACCTTTGATACATGGCGGTATGGACATCAAGCAGCTATCATACCATTGGATTGCAGTAGGTATAATTCAGTCATTGATCAGTTATTGAGGGATTTTAGTGAGTCTGTGTAAATTACAGCCTTGGTTTTCTGATACTACTGTATTCAGAGACAATACTCTGCACGCCTTTTTTGTAAACAGTATTCTATATGAGCAGCTGTTGAAGTTTGCATGGCCTGTTCCCCTTCAGCTGATGGTGCATAAATCCCAGCAGATCAACAAGTTCCTGAAATACTTGGACCAGCCCATCTTACACCAAACATGCCACAGTTAAAACCACTCAACCCCCTTTCTTCCTCATTCAGAAGCTCAACTGGAAAGTCAGCCTGTCATTTCAGAAAACTGCCTCACAGAGGATTCTCAACCCTTGATGGCACCACTTCTGTCCACTGTTGCCTAGAAAAGCAAATAAAATCATTGCATGTGTTCTGAATTACAACCAAATTGTATCATTCTCTATGGATGCTTCACTTTTTCACCAGTGACTGTGTCAGTGGCGCAAAAAGTGGTTATGCAGTGTATGCAACGCATAGGGGTGCAGCACCAGAGGGGGCGCCAAAACCCAGTCTGGAAGGGGCGGCGCGGCAATGATGTTTTCCCATACACTTCTACGCGCCTTATGCTTTTTCACCTCGCGCACTTAACGAGGTAAATGTAGCGAGTTTTACCCTTCACGTATCGTCGCTCCGAGTGGTGGGGGGTGGGGGGAGCGAGTGAGCGTCGCTCCTTCAACTTGACGTTCCTTCCCGGGGGGTGGGGGGAAAATTTATGTTTTCACATCCACCTAAATAATGTGTAGTTGAGCCACTGGACTGCGTTATGCTCGACTGCTCACTGGTTTATAACTCTTAAAGTGCCGTTGGTTAAATTTCAGATTTGCGTCTATGTGAAATTGGAAAATCCTAATATATCTTTGTGGATTTCCTTGGGCTAATCTTGAGTCCTCCCACACAAAACCCCCATTTATAGTTGATGCAAAAATACATCCTCTATTGCTTCTACTTCATGCACAGAGTTGGACTTTCTCCTCTGGCATTCGAAATTTGACTTTTTTGACCCCCAGTAGCTGTATTCATTTTCTGTATTTGGTGTACTCCAAGTTAACTCCTTCTTTCTGCATTGTGTTATCAGCTCCCGCAGCCGACCTTAGTAAATGGCACTCACACATGAAGGGTGGCGCCCCCTTCTATATTTTGAACTGAATCTCACACAGCTGTGGCTGTTGAGGAGCCATTGTGATAACCTTGAGAGCATGTCTAAGCAGAGATTCTATCAAATGAGTATGAGGGATGACTCAGTGGCAGACACCTGTGATTGATGCAACGTGATAAAGAGACCCGACTCTATCTGACATTGATCTGCGCCCGACTTCCTGCTCTGCCGGAGTCTATCGAGTTGGATAAACAAAAGAGATGGCTAATAACTTGTCGCCCTGTTTAATCGATGCAGCCTCTAAGTGTCCCTAGCATACCCATGTCATGTTCAATACAAGAGGAACATAAAGTTAAAGTTTTAGAGCTGAGGTGAGATGTTGACCGGAGGGGGACGTAAAAGCGAAAAGAAAGAGATAAAAATTGAGAGATGAAATGTTGCTTGATAGAATACTCCCCAGATAAATCAATGGCAACCTGTCAGCCATTATTTACAGGAAGCCAGCCTGGAAAAATACACAACAAAATAAACTCTGGGACTCAAGATCAAATCAGTACAACAGACAATTAAATAGACATTTGATTTGATTTGATTTGATTTGTGAGTAGCTTCATCCTTTTAGAGGACGTCTAAAACTTTCTCTGAGTTTACACTGAACTTATCTCATTGTTCCAGGTGTCTACCTACTAATATACTGAAAAAATGTCAAGAAAATATTCTATGTTGTGTTGTGAGGTTTATGTTATGTCGAGCTCAATTTTAAGTCAAAGTCTGGGGGGGTTTTCCCACTCTTTCAGAATCTGCTAATATCCAAACAACATATAAGATATTGGAAATTATTTTGGACAGGAAATACTATTCATCTTACACAGTTGAAAAATGTAAAATTAATAGAAAATCTTCGACCACAAGCCTGAATTATGAGATTTGGTTTTATGAGATTAAAACCAAATCTACAGTTTATCTTATTCAACATTTCTGCTCCCAAATGAACATTTTATTCCTCAATCAAATTATCGTTCCCAGCTCAATTACTTTAACAGCCGAAAAGCTCACACGGCCCCTTATTTTCCTCCTGGGTTTTAATAAATTAATGCATAAAAATCTATATATTTGAGTGACTTTTAGAAATATAAATAAAAAAACCTGGAACCAAGGTAAAATTGCCACTGGAGAAAGAAAGACAGATATGCAAAGTTCTGATCTTTCAAAGCTGAAGTACGCAGCCACCCACACACACACCGAAGCTTTCTGCAGAACGTTTGAAGCCCGGCATCTCACAGATAAAATCATGTGAATTAGCTGAAAAGCTTGACTGAGTACAGTTCAATGGACAAACAGTAATGCATCAAGATTTTCCCCAAAATCACTAATCATCCTGCTGACAGGGTTTAATGGGCTCCAGCCGTTTACTTCATCTTCAGACATTAAATATTAATGCAAACACAAACAAAGCCAAACGAGGCGGGAGCTGTTGATAAACGGGCAACCACCTCAACTGTGAAATATGAGAAATCTTAAAGTATAATAAGCATGAGTTATTAAAGTGGTCATGACAAACAGAGAGACGCAGGAATCAATGATGTTCATGAGCCGACACAGAGGGCCGAAGTCCTGCTGGCTCCATTCATTTCTCAGGTTCCCCCAGAAAACAGTCCACACTTCTCTGGACACATCGATCTGCAGGAAATACCACATCCAGACAAATGTATTGTTCATAAACAGAAAAACGTTGCATCCTATTAGGTCAGGGGTAAGGGATTTATCGGACTACTGTCTGAATTATTATTTATTGTAAGAGTTGAGAAAGTAAAACAAAAAGGTGAGCGTTTAGGGGAGTTCATGAAATTAAAGTCACATTAGGTTTTAGTCATGAAAAACTGCAAAGTGGAAAAGCCAGAGGAGAGGGCGAGGCCAAGATTCAGTCAAGAGGAAGATTTCATATTTTCACCTGACCTCTGATGCCTCCCTGCTGCTGTGCTCCAACATGCTAATTATCAAACAGAGACACAAGGGCTAAACCAGTAACTAAGGCGAGGTTTAACAGGCCTCATCTCTTCCAGCAGGTCTACCAGGGCCACACCAAGGAGTTACTACAACAGAATAATAACAAACCAATGTCTAGCTTACTTAATGGAGGCTGTTTTTCCAAATGTACAAATTTACAAACTCCCGTAGCACCGCTAGTTACTGACCCTAGGTAGGTTTCCATCCAATTGTCATGCAAATTTTGAGTGAACTTTTAAAATATGTCAAAAAGAAAAAAGAAAATACGAATTAGGTGCAAACTATCTATAACTATGTACGGCTGTATTAAACAGGAAGTAGAGGTTGCAAACTAGCATTCATTCACTCATCTCAGAACAATGGAAAGAGGTTTTCAGGGATGTGTTGCTAGCGAGGAAGTTGCAACTGTTCTGTCATGTCAACTAGTTTTACTCACGTTATGCTCAAAAAAAGAAATGCAATTCTAATCATTCTAACAGCGGAAACAGTCATGATTAGCTGCTGAACAAGTTCAGACAGAGCAAACATTCTCATCCAGTGGAGGGTCTGTGCCTTACTAGAGGCACAAAACTCTTAAGTCCAAACCTCCAGTTCAGAGAAGAAGACTGCCATTACTATTATATAAGTTGGAATGGTCTCAAAATGACAATATTACCGTTTATTAGTTATCGTGTCACGCCTAGCAGTCCGTGCTAATTTGCAACCTCTACATCTTGTTTATGTAATCTTGTTTATTACATAAACAAGATGTAGACTATATTACGCTTTGCCTGGCCTGGTTGATTCTTGTCAACCCAGCAGATGGAAATATAGCTAATTTGCACTTTCTTTTCTGCAAGATTTTAAAAATTTGCTTGAAAGATGAAGACACAGCTTGCGCGTCTGCAGTGCTGTTTCAGGAAGTTGTGCACCAACTCAAGATGAAAACAGTTCAATTTAAATCAATTTCAATGCAAATTAGCATCTTAAAAAGTTATTTTTGTATTGACTAGTTTAAAATAACGATTATTTTCAAAACCCTAATAGACTGTCCAACAGCAAGTGAAACTGTTTGAAGCAGGCAAAGGTGTGTTAAAGTATGGCTTCTCAGTTTCACTTGGTGACAAAGATGCTTAGTTCTTTCAGGAATAAATCTATTAATCTCGTGGGTAATGGCTGCTCAAGCTTCTGAAGCTGGATAAGCTAAGGTCGCTATTAAAAAAATCTTATGAGATGCACGTAAAAACTAAAGGCAAACATTAACAGAATAATTAAAATTAGAAAACTCACGTAACCACTGTATTAAATAAGGAATCATCAGGGATATAAACATCTAATCTGCCTTTCCTCCTCTGCCCTTACTGTTTTTTCTTTATCTTCTGATGGAAAGTGTTTTCCTCCCGACTCTCATTATTCCATCACTAGATGACCTTTCCTTCCTCTTTTCTTTTTTTTTTTGCTCATTAATTTAAGACAAATCTTCTGTCTGAACAAGGGCTGCTGTTCTGTCCTTCACACTGGAGCCAGTCCCAGGCAGCAATCAGCTGCTCTTAATGAAGTGTGAGCTAAACACACACATTACAGTTAAACAATTGTATAGCGCAGCTGCAGTCCTAACATGCTGTTTTGGGCAGAGGAAACGAAGCTACTTGAGGGATTCTAATGGATCAGCCAATGGGAGGCTGATGTGAGTACGACTGACCAGGCTGATGATGGAGTTGGAATACAAACTGCACTGATTTTCACAGCTATTGTTTCTAGAGAAGTCTGCTTAATTTCTCCAGTGGCTAACAAATGAGTCCCCGAAAATAGAATATTAAAAATGCGAACGTTTTGGGTTAGAATTATGAACTTGGCCTTCAAGAGGATCACACAGTCTCACAAACATAAAATAAAAGTCTTCACTTGACCAGAGGAAACCCGGAGGACTAGGAAGTGGAAGTAGGAGTAAAAGGATCACTGCAATGGAGTTGATGGGAGAGATTATTTCCGCAAATACCTGCATAAACACAAACCAATGTATAAAGGTATTATGCATTTTCAGGCACAAAGTTTAATTTTATAGCACAATCAAGTAACTATGCCACCTTCAGTTGTTATAAAACTGCTATATTAATATCACATATGAAAGAGATTTGACTTCATAATGTAACGCTTTGAAATTGGGTCTCTGTCTCTTTAAAAAACTTTATTAAACTCTGCCTTCAGGAAGGCATTACAACATGGTTCCTCTATTAAGCCTTTAACAACGTTTTTACCAGCATTTCACTGAGAAGTAGCTCTTATAATGAGCTCAGGAGCAATCAAATTTATATGTGAAGGGTTTATGACCCCGCAGCGACCCCACAGCGACCCCACAGCGACCCCACAGCGACCTCACAGCGACCCCACATGCGCAGAAGAAGAGTGTAGATGTCACACAACAGTGCTCTGTTTAAGGAAGTAACAATGGATGCCTCACAGGCCGCACTGAAATGTAATTTCCCTTTTGGGATTAATAAAGCATGATTTAATTGTGTGTGGATCAATTTTTAAAGTTAGTCAGTAATGGGAGCAGACAGGATCATCACAAAATCATAATATGAAGGAAGCTAAGAAAAAAAAAAAAGCACAACTAATAGCATTGGAGTTTTATGGAGCATTGACTTCAGGGTCTGCAGAGAGCCTGTTTGGATGTGAAGTCAGAGCCCAGAGTGGTGGGATTGCGGTGTGATGCATTTCAGTGACATCTTTCATAATTTCTTAATCATTATTTTTCATTCTTTACATCCTGATTTGCAACATCTGGATTCTTCTGCTGGAGAATTAAGACATATGTCTCATGTCACTGACATAAAAGTCGCATAAAACTCGACAAGACTTTTCAGACGACACACGGTTTCAAAACATATCCTACTTAGTACCACATATGGAAGTGGTAATAATTGTATTTTTCTTCTTTTGTTAAAAACATTCAGAATGCTGTGAAAAAAGTTGCACTTGGGTAGCATTTGTCTTTCGTAGCCTAATGTCGCTCAGGGATCTTATTCAAGCCTTATATTTAAGCTGGTAAAACAAAGTGAAATAACAAAAAAGTACAAGAAATATACAATTCTTAACACATTTATGACTTATTGATATATTTACATCCAGTTAGGCAGGAATCATTTGTGTCCTGCGTCTTGAGGTTCTCGTATTTCATTCTTCACTTTAAGCCAATTCTACATTGACTGACCTGACGAAAGCATCATTCTTTTATTGGCAGTTTGTTGTTTTGCCATAAGATTAGAAAATAAGATATCTAAAGTTCACCACACTTGTCTTTAACAATGCTTGAAGCAAAAACAAGCAAATGATCAGTTCTGACCAGCACTGTAGCTGTGGGAGCC
The DNA here is from genome assembly GCF_904066995.2 of Poecilia reticulata. Lineage (NCBI taxonomy): Eukaryota > Metazoa > Chordata > Actinopteri > Cyprinodontiformes > Poeciliidae > Poecilia > Poecilia reticulata. Next base: position 30,704,545 of record NC_088834.1, read on the forward strand.
GTTCATCCTGTTCACCTTTGACCTGACCACCAGCCAATTCAGCAGAGGCCTACAAGCACATCAGGGGTTGGGGGCGGTCTGAAACTAGCACTACACCCTGGGAACACAAAGACTCAGGCAGTGGGCACACGTCCAAGCCAACTCTGCTGCCTCTATAGAGCCATTCATGTCCTTATTTGGATCAGAGCTGTGGCAGAAAGGAGCCTCTCTGTGTCGCCGGTGTCTGTGTCAGGAAGATCTGTAAAGACGGCAAACAAGAAGCTCAATCTTATTTGCTTAAGAGTGAAAAGCTATAGCTTGTATACAAGCAGAAAAACATCAAAAAGCATCCAAAGCTTGTCTCTTAAAGGGGCGGAATCAGGTGTTTTCCAGGTACATAACGTCATTTTATAGCACAATCAAGTAGCGATGTAACCTTCAATTGTTATAAATGCTGAATATACGAAGTATGACTTAAAAAAAATTTTCCATGTAATTTTGCTCCTTGATATTGGGCCTCTGTCTCTTTAAGAAGCTTCTGCTCTTACTGAAACTCCACCTTCAGGAAGTCATAACAGTCTGGCTCCTCTATGAGCCCTTTAACAACGTTTTTATCAGCATTGCTCTGAGAACTAGCTCCTATAATCAGCTCAGTAGATGCTCAGTTTCACCAGGTGTTTGCTAATTGCTGCTGGCTAGTCTGAAGGAGCTGAGTGTGGGAGGGCTGCTTGGTGAGGCAGAAGTTCAGAAGCTAGAATTCTGCAGGAGTAGGAGTTTCACCTTGAAGGCGGAGCTAGGTCCACATAGGCGTTTTGCACAGCTGAATGGAGATTAAAGGATTTCTCAAACATGCAAGAAAGAATCAAGGCAACACTCCAAGTATGTCTTTCATGAGGGAACGACATTATAACATGATATAAAGCTCAAAAAAAGTTGATTATTTTACATAGTACTGACCCTTTAAGCTTTTCATGTCAGAATCGTCCATCAGGACCGGCAGCCAGCAAAATTTCTGATGGCGCGATCCCGCTGCTGGCAGCGACGTGTCTGGTGAGATTGCCGCACAAAATCAGCTACCAGAGGGACATCAATCACACCATGAATTATAAACGAGCCTCTCATTATCGCTGCCAATGCCAAAACATGAGAGAAAACTAAAACTGACAGATGAGATGAGAGCATCTATGGGCGAAAGGCACCAAAAACTGCAAAGCAATCAGAGAAAAGCTTGCAGCCACATGAAACAAAGCGCTGATGCCAAAACAGTGAGTGGTTTGTGGCGACGAGAAGCAGCCTGACCACAGTCTGAGTGCAGGTGGAGGGGGGAGTCAGAGTGTTCTGTGAGGAAAAATAACACAAATGCCTGAGCCATCAAACACTTAGCAGAGAGGACCACCTAAAGTAGAAAAACACTAACTTCCTCCACACCCACTGCTGAGACGGACCACAGCTGTACACACGCCAGATACACATGTCGGAGCCTCAGCAATGAAATCCAGAGCGTCGTCACAGCCAAGCCTGCTGAGCATAAATCAACACGCTTATTAATGGAGTCAGAACCCGACATGGAGACACAGAGGGAAGAGATGGTTAATTGGAACAATGAGGGGGAAGATAATTCAACTCTGATGGATGAAAGTAACAAGTTCAACTTTTGTACAAATAAAAAGGAAAACTGCAGCTGTGCTGTGAAAATGTTTAAAGTTTTATAATAAATGCGCCAAATAAAACATATTTACAGTCACAAAATGGTAAATAGTTAGGTAGCACTTTATTTGAAGGGATGTGAATAAGACTGTCATGACACTGTCATAAACATGACATAACACGTCATGAACATCAGTAAGTCTTCATGAATATTTATGACTGTTGTCATAAAGTGTCATTCAGTAAATCATGACCTACTGTGGTAACACATTCACATGGTGTATGCTAGTAGCATGTCTAGAAAGCTGATAGAGTAGTACTGTCCCTAATGAGCCTCTGCTTGGTTTTAGTAGCCAAAATGATCAAACTCACACATGACAATCATAAAATTCAAATATAATATTGCAATTACATGTTTCCTACTATCATGTAAGCTCAGTTTGATCTGATAGACACTTATAGGAGCAATAGTTCCAGCTGCATCAGAGCATCTGATCACTGTGTGGAACTGAGGCAGCACCAAACACTGCAAGCCTCCGCAGAGAGCGGAGAGAACATCAGAGAGAATTATCCAAGCACCACTACTATCCCAGCAGGGCAACCGTCTCTAGAAAACACAGTGCAGAGCTATGCTCATCATCTGTGATCACGCCCCCACGCCCAGAACACTTAAACCACTTGCGTTCTGACAGAAGAAACGTTTTAGAGGAGAAGAAGGAAAAGGAAGGCTTGATTTTACAGAGATCAATGTTCATTCAATTTTCCCGATTAAAAAAAATTCAGCCAACCTCCAATTCCTTTAAACCATAAAATCCGGAGGACTCACATCATGTAATCACAGAACTTACAATCAGATAGCTTTGATTCTCCTCACTGCAGAGGGAACTACAGCGAATGGCAAAACCACCGATGACCACTGAAAGCTCCACTGGCTGCTGAGTGAAATGTGAAATACCGAACATGGCCAGAATGTTTTAGTCTTACCTGAGCATAACGCTTTGTTTGCTGTGTTTCAGCAGTTTGACAATCTTCCTTCTCTTCTACTGATGACAGATTTGTGGAGCATGACTAGCTGTGAATAGATTCTGGAATCTCTGCTGCTCCTCCAGAGTTAACAGAACTCCTGGCTGTAATACTCCTGTCAGTTTAGGAGGACGTCCATGTCTTGGTAGTTTTGAAGTTGTGCCACACTCTATTTTCAGACGATGAATTTAACAGAGCTGCATTCAAACCTTCAGAGATTGTCTCTTACAGGGGCCAATAACCATATGTAGCATCAACATCTGATGAAATCAAACTTTGCATAGCCTGGTTGATTCGCTCCGAACCAGTAGATGGAAAAACCCTTAATTTGCTTTGTTTTCTTCTTTGTGATATTTTTAAAAGTTTGCTAAAAATTCTCATGCCAACTGAATAGAAACATAGCTCTTAGTTTGTTGGCCTATCAAACTGAGTCCTGCTAAAATCAACGTTTGTTGTTGAAAAAGACAAAATATGGATAACATCTTCTGCATGTCACTGTACTGAGTGTATTCTTTGCTGTGTCTCTGTAAGCTGCATATACTGGCTACCATTAGCCGCAATAATAAAAGTTCCTCTAGCAACGAGTCACATGCTACTGGAATTTGCATGAATTGCCAGTCTGTGGAAAGCCAACATGCAGCGAGTGAGCATGAGTCTCATATGTAAGAGCAAGCTTGTGAATTTAATTTTTAAGATGTTAACACATAGAAATAGAAACTGCATTGCACAATGTGCTGGCTCCTTATGTTGCAGACGTTCTCCAAAGTCCTCTTGCCATGTTGAATAAATGTGCAAAGTTCTACTTTATGCTGAAGAATTTCAGAAAAAAATGCACAGTGTTCTCATTTAAAGGAAAATAACAGAATCAACGGAAATGAAACTAAATTAGAATCCACACAGGGAAGATAAATAGAGTTTTCTCCCTGAGAATTAGAGATTAGACAGAAGCACATCATTTACAGGCTATCCAACACGATCCAGACTTGGATGAGAATACAGTGCAGTTGATCCTCCACGAGGCTGAAAACACAGCAACAACAGCGAGGTGGAGCAACAAAAGGCTAACCACACAGAAAATACACACACACACACAATGTTTGTGGAGTGCGCCCACGGATCAGAACCAAGAACAGTAAACACAGACTCTAATCGTGAGTGCACAGTCACCGCTGTGGATCTGCTCTGCAACCTGTTGGACCAGTTCAGAACATCTGATCAGCCGAAAGCTCAGGAGGCCTGACGCCTGACCCCTGAGCAGGAAACGATGTATTGGTGAGAAACAGATATATTGTTTTTTGAGAACTGATTTCACAGTTCTTGACTTTTGCTAACTCCGTTTCAGATTTTCCCTAATTGGCCATTTTAGGGTTTGGGTCAGAAAGCATCAGCAGATTTTAAAGGGTTCACTGTAGGGTTACAGTAAAAGTCCTTAACTATATGAACAATTCTTAACAGTCAATAACCAAAGCTTCATCACAGATGTTGAACTTTGTAGAACTAAAAGATTACACTAAGGAAAAGCTAGGTGCGCTAAGCTTTTTCAAAGTTAGCAAAAACGCTAAACAAAGCTTAGCTATTATAGCAGATTAGATAAGTGTGCCAACAACTGGTTTTCAATCATCTTCCTAAGATACATTTGGAAGGTTAGTCATACATTTTGTCATACATTTTTCATTCAGAACTCACAGAGAATAATGTAAGTTACAGCTAACGATTTGAGGCTGGGGCGGAGGTTCACCACTGACAGACCTAAACATACAACCAGAGCCTCAATGGAAGGGTTTAGATCAAAGAATGGTGATTCAATTCAATTCAATTCAATTCAATTAAAAATACTTTATTGATCCCGAATGGAAATTAAACGTGAGTTTGACTTCCAGACAAAGTCCAGACCTAAGTCCTACTGAGAATCTGTGGCTCGTGGCAGCTGAAATGGCTGTCAGTATGTGATAAAGTTTAAGAGGTATGAATACTTTATTTTCTAGTGCAAGTCTGAGGAAATCAAGAATCCTACTAATAAGAGAAATGAGCACTGACAGACAATGGAATTAGTTTTCCTCCACAACTGCTGGATGCCAAGGCTTTAATTAATGACTAGCAAGTGTGAAGTAGCCAAAGGAAAACAATGGCTGCTGGTGGAGCTTGTCAAGAGATGCCAAAATAGAGTAGTTGGAGAAAGATTATTTCCGGAGCAGACTTCTGCAAAGACTGAATAAACAGCCTGAAAATAACAGACGACTGTTCTCTTTCCCCACAAATACAAAGCTTCCCCACAACATGCATGCTGCTGCTGCAACACAGAGGTAGCGTTGAGCACCGCTTTGGACGCCAATACTCAAGATCAAAGTCAAAAACAACACGATGAGTCTCATCCGTGAGAGGCAGGAGATTTGTTCAAAGAAGGCGGCCGTGACAAGGGAGACAAGTGTATTTATGCAGAGGAGGAGAGAGAGGGAAAGCAGAACCTGCTGACTCACGGCAGTCATGGGGCTGAGGCGGCTCTACAGCTCCTCACTGCTTCTCCTTCAGAAGGACACGGTGGTATGCCTCTCATCAGCCCTGAGAAGCCGTACGAGTGGCGATTGGAAATAGAATGGTCAAATAAAACTGTCTTGGGACATGAAATAGTCCCCTTCCTCTCGTTGAAAACAGAATGATGCTATCTGAGGGAGGCGATAAATTCCCCAAAGCTGTGTGAAGACAAACCAAAAGCAAGAAAATAAATAAAAAATACAAATAAAAGCCCTTGATCAGACAGACAACAGCAGGACTACAATTGCTCTGGGAAAGGATTCTCAATAGTGGAAGGACCAAATAAGTGATCACTGCTGTAGCCAAATCCCTGAAACTCTATTCAAGCTGAATAATGTTGTAGGCTGTTCCGGAAAATACAGTTTTGACACATCTGCAGTGGAGACTGCATTATTATGGGGTTTAATTCAGCTGCCTTACAACAAAAAGCACGTCACCACTGTGATTATAACTGTCAGAGTCAAGGACGGCAGCGCTGTAATGCTAGGAGGGGGTAAAACAGAGGAGCACATGTGGGAAACAAACACATAGTCTCAGTGTAGTACTTAGGTGTAGTACTACAATTACAGCTTTGTCAGTCAACAATCAATACCACACCGCGACTCATCTGCTATTAGGTGTCACGATCCTCCGACACCTGAGAGAATCAGGTGTCTAAAAGGTTTTGGGTCCAAACCTTTTAGACCCAAACACCGCCTACTTTGTGTGGAGCAAAGACAAAATGCTACCTGAGGTCCATCTGGACAGCTTTTAGAACTGAACCTGTGCCTGGTTGGAGGATGAAAGGTGCTCATCCACCCAGAAACCAGAAATTACACTTCCTGGCAGGTCATAAAGCCAAAGAATCAGACCTGTTTCAGGTCAGTAAAGGCAAAATATTGCTCCTAAGTTGGGCTAATACCACTCTTCAGTATGGGAGCTGCTACTGACTGAAGAAAACTAAATGTTAGATATTTTTAGTATCAGTAAAGTTGTGCACTCAAACTAGAGAACGATTACATTTATATCCTGTATTATCTGGACTACAAGTCACTGTTTTTTTATAGCCAGGTATAAGCTACATGTCTCTTCATTGCATATTTTTTGACAAATGTGTTAAATATTAATTTATACTGACTGACACGAATCGAGGAGTAAACATTACCGACTGCAGCTGTGAAGAAAGCTAAAGAAAACTGCTTGAAGGATCCTAACATGGACAAAGTCCCCCAATTTCTAAATAAATGCGTCTTACACACCAGAGTGACTTATCGTCCAGAGAATACTCCATTCCTTTCATAACAACTCAAGGTTCTTTACTCTGGAGTCACATTCACCCACAAACGTCAGAATTTATTAACACTGATACGTAGATCGGTAGGTAACTTAAAAAAGTTACCTATTTTGGTCTCTGAGTCGCTGTTGACCAGATCAAAACTTCTCTGAATTTATAAAACCTTTATCCATTTGGTGAAAACAAAAATTCAGAATTTCATCTCAATGTTTTTTATCATTCAGTCCACGTTAAATTAAAGCCCTGCTCTTATTACCACGGATATTTTTGGAAAATGGGTTTTATGTCTTTCAGTTCTCTGGAGAAACTTACATTTCTCTACAAAAAGGGGAGTTTTGGTGAGAAAACATTGTTCCTAATTTTAAGAAACAACGTCCAAAATGGAGATTTTAGAATTAATAGAACATGAACATTTTACTTAATGGGTAAGCCAATGACACTGATCACTTACATTGACTTCTAAGCAAACAAACAAACAATAACATCATACACAACTTATAATTTCCGAACATGGTACTAAATTATGCACTAGGGTTCTCCAGAAGAGATAATGAATACATAATTGCCTAAAACATATTTTCATGACAGAAATGCTCAGTACAAACAGGCTGGGTATCTGGAGAACAAAGACAGAAATGATTTTCAAGCAGTTTAGGTCTCTAAAGTGAGTTGACAGTTCATGTCTGTATAAAGTACAATATTTGACTTAGACCTCCATCGAGCCTAAACAGCAGACAACCGGATGTCTTCATTTTGTAATTCCTCATCCTGATTTTTTCATTCAGGCAGCTAAGTTACACGAATGGCTCATCTTATTGCTCTGTTCCTGATAACCACAGCTCAGAAACAGACCTTATAAACCCGCTCCGTTCTGTTTGTCCTTCAGAGGACGTTGTTGACCCCCAGCAAACAGTAAAACCACTCAACTTTACATTCAGCTGCGTCTTTATATTAGTAATGCAAACACTGATGCTGTGATGATGATTGCAAATCAATACATTCTACAGTATGAGGTCAAATTCTTCTTCTAACCAAATTACTAAGCAGATTGTGCCAATAAAGGTAAGAATGAACATAATATATGATGTGGACGTGGCGTATCACAATCCTCAAGGAAAGTGGTGTGAAAAATGCTGGAATGCAGTAGCATAAAGTCACACTGAAAAGAGGCAAATGTAATCCTCAGAGCAAGGTTTAATAATAAAAAGTAAGAAGAGTTCTGCTCTCACTAAAGGAAGTGTACTTAAGGTAATTGAACTACACAAGTGCCTTATGAAGACCACTTATCAGGGAGGATACTCAAAAAAAAATGAGCTTCAATTTTCTATGGACATAAAGATTGGTCCTTAGGGAAATAGAAAAAGGCCATGAGTCGTGTTTTATTCTGTTCTGGCAGCGGGGGAAGATGACCAGCAGATGAAATTATGTACCTCTATCAAGGCTTGTGCCTACAGTACAAGGTGCTATGAATTTATCCAAGAAGCATGCAGCTTTGATTTAGAGTCCTCACAAGTATAGAGGACACGGATGTGTGTGTTCGTGTGACTGGTCAGTGGAGTTTAGCAGACAGGAAGAGACGTGACCGCACTCACCAAGCAACCCAATCATGACGGGTCACATAACGTTCAACTGGGCCAAAACCAATGACAGCCAAGTGCAGGACATCCACACACACACACGCATACACACACACACACCCACGCACACATGAACACACAGCCTGCTGTCAGCAGCGCAGGTCAGATCACAGCGACCTCACATCATTATGCAGCCGTCTAAGAATACGCTAAATAACACAGCATATACCAAATCGACGACAAGTCGAGAAAAAAGGCCGTCTTTTTCCACCCCTTTGAACCTGACAGGTAACCAGCAGCAGCCCCTTTTTTATTTTTCCCCGACACTGATGTAAAACTAAAATACGAAACGGTTGAGTTAACTTACAAGTGCAGGGAATGATTGCTTCCAAACAGAACAGGAGAAGAGGACGACCGCTTCGGATGTTTCTTACCAGCTCATCTGAATTGCAAATGTTGGGAGGCAGCATGCTGAGCTGCGAAATCCCAACAGAAGCCTCTGGCAGCTGAAGTCAATACACAAAAAGTGACATGAACTCACCAGGAGCGAGACTTTGCCCTCACATGGGCTCCATGTACAGTACAAATATGGAGAATCTTTAAGTTTGATTCACTTTAAAAGGTCTGACCTTCATGTAGTTTACTACAAAGATAAAATGTTGGCTATTTTGCTAATGAGATCTGAAAGCCATGCCACCATATGAGGATTACAGTTCCAGCAGTCTGGGGGAAGAGGATGACTAAAGGAAGGACATGCAAGCACTAAAATCTAAAAAAACCTAAAATATCACTTATTAGACAAAACACAGGATTAATGATCAAAACAATAATATTAACACCTGACTCGAAACTGTTCACAGTCCAAAGGACACTTCTGTAGTTTAATACAATGTTGGCAGACTTTTTAAAAGGGACTCTTAGTGGGTGTATAAATCGGATTATGTCAAGACGATAAATGTATGGAATGGGGTCTCAGGATTTTGTTTTAGGCCCTATTTTATTCTTGCTGTATAACCTTACATAAAATATATATCTAGGTGATACAATATAATATTAAATATGTTGAATATGTAAAAGAAAAGCCTATCTGAGCCTGTAAAAATACTTGCCTTTGCAAAATGAAAGGCAACACTAGGCATCACAATACCTGGCAGACTGTTTATGTACATCTCAATTTGTGCAACATACTGTGAAACCAGCACTATGTGAGCAGCGGATTTCAAATAAGAGAAAGTCTGGAGAAATGTGAACACGCCTGCATTCAAAAGCACGTTTGAATTCCAGCACACCAAAAAATGAAATAAGACAGAAAATATTAAATCAATACTCAGTTTAAAGTAAATCAGAGGATTTGAAATATTGTTAATGTGCATTTATGTGAATCTTCAACTTTTTGCACTTGCAAAGCAGTCCCATCAACAGCTTGAGATCAAATCTGAAGAATGTGATGCAGCTGAAGACCAACTAAATCAAAACCTCTTTGAGTCATTTTGATGGATTGACAGTTTTTCACTCAAGTAAAATTTGAAATCAAAAAGGCTGCTCAGTTTATCTGATCTGAAGAGAATGTTGCTTGTTTTCAGGTGTGCAAAATTTCATTATTGACTTCATTATTAAGTTCATTTGGATAACCACATCCTAACTTATTAAAAATGTCCTTCACCAAATTCAATTTGATGAAGGACAAAATTTGATGAGTTTGTCATCAGACAAACTCATCGTGTTTGTCTGGTGATTTCTTGCAGTTCTTCATTATTCATACCTCAGAAGTTGTTTTTTACTGTGTGTGTTTTCTAAAATCTGCCACATGACCCTGTGTACTTCCTGGTCATGGACGAGGGTCAACAGGGAACCTTACAAGTGTGCATTAGTGGGTGTTTACTTCCACTTACAAGACACTGAATGTCAGGACGAACATTTAGATAACCAGTGATGTAAAACATGGGTTCTTCAAGGCTTCTAATAGCAGAGTATCTGTCATCTAGCTGCATAAATCAGAGAGCTACAGGTCTTTTGGTGTCTGGCTCCAAGAAACAAAAACTACACCACACTTCTCCTGTTTAAAGGAAAAGGCTTGGGGAGAAATATGTTTATATGGAACATATTTACATTTTAGAACCTTAGACATCTTTAAAAGGATTACAAGATCAAAGTAGTTTTTAATGCATTTGCATTCGATAACAGTTTGGATTAAATAGTCATGTTTAATGACTAACTGTCATTCTGAATGTTTAGCCTCTGGCAGTAACAGCTTCAACAACAACACTTAAAAATGGCATTTTGCTGTATTCTCAGATGTTAACAGATGGTCAATAAATTCACATACATGACCATTTTTAAGATAAAATGAAGTCCTCTTACAGCTTCCTTGGATATTCCACAGTAGGCCAGAATATTTCTCCATAGGCTGTGACAGCCGGGGGAATAATTGAGAAGCTATTTGCATAGCTTGTAAGGAATTGCCTAAGCGTGCTCTACCTCTGCAGACAGATTTGCTCACTGAAGTCAGCCTTTTGCAAACTGAACACTGACAGCTTCATTCACCGTGAGCTGAGGGCAAGTTTAGTTACTCTTTGTTTCTGAAGACAAAAAATAACCACATTGTGCTGCTGCTGGTGAAACATGTGCAACACAGTTTGAGAGCCCAACACATGCAAAGTGTACAGTGCCTTTCAAAAGTATTCACACCCCTTGAACGTTTTCACGTTATTATGTCCCATCCACAAACTTCCCTGTATTTTAATAGGATTTTATGTGCGAAACCTACAAAAGGCAGCGTATACCTATAGAGCGCAAAAAAAAACTAAGAGCTCTATGGTTGTGCTCTGAGTGTGGTATGCATTTGTCCTCAGCACTGTGCTGATAGCAGAGCTAATTTTTCACTTAGCACTTTAGTACTTTTGCTAACTTTGAGAACGCTTAGCTCACTTAGCTTCCCCTAAATTCATTTTTCCTGATAAATTCTAAAGCATTAACTTAGTTGTCTGTCTGGTGAACTTTCAGCTGAATGAAGTTTGGAATCTGTGTTGAAGTTTTGTTTATTAACTTAGGAATTTTTCAAGGAGTTAAACGTTTACATTCATCCTCTTATTTCTCTTCCCTTTTTTCCCCCCCAATAACTATTTGAAACAAGAAACACAAGAAGAAAATAAAACATGGACAGCAGAGAACAAGAAATAAACATAAATATGATATCTACAGGCAGTGTAGAATGTGTAAATTATAAAGTAAAAATGAAATTGGTAGCTGTAGTTTGAACTGAAGTTAGCACTTTAGCATTAGCTTCTGCAAAATGTGCACTTTTATTGAAAGAAAAACCGCTGGAAGTCATCCTTTCAGAGAAAGCTGACCTGGTCAGATGACACCAAAGTTGAATGTTTTGGCCAAGATGCCAAAACTGTATGGCATGTATGGTGGAAAACTAACACCCCACCTACACAGTGATACATGGTGTTGGCAGCATTATGCTGTGGGAATGCTTTTCCTCAAGCTAATCAGTGCTGATGGGATGATGGATAAAGCTATGTGAGACCTGAAACTGGAGCAGATTCAGCTGAATGGTTCAAATTGAAGCATGTGTGCTAGAATGGCCCAGTCAAAGCAGACTTGGATCCAAATAAAAGAGAATATGTAGCAAAATTTCAAAATGTGATGTTCATAATTGCTTTTCATCTAGTCTGACTGAGTTTGAGCTATTTTCTAAGAATGGGCAAAAATGTCAACATGTGAATATCAGACAGACAAAACGCAAAAACACACGAAGCTGACGTAACAAAGACAGAAAAAGTTCAACGGATATGAATACTTCTGCAAGGCTCTGTACATATGCACAATGAGGCTGCTGAGTTATTAGCAATGGGTGTGTTTGAGAACACACTGACTAATCCAAAAGCAGATCCAGTTTGCCCTGACGGGCTGGGCCATGAGCAGAGCAGCTGATCTCTGAAGCTTTGAAAAATGACAAGAAAGGTTATGGCGTGCTTGAGAGCATTAAAGTAGCTCGTTTTTCACGCAGCGAAGGAGGAATCCGGATAGGAGCGTGTACTGGTTCCTGCCTGCTAGTCATGTAGTCTACACGCTGACAGGGCCAGTAGGCGCAAAAAAACGACGCAACAACTTGCTCCTGCTTCATTCCCAGGATTTTTTTTGTCTTCACCCCCCCTCCGGCAGGGAGCGCAGGGTAAAGTCCATGCGTGTTATAAAATGATCCGGTGTGTGGAGCAGCCTCAGCTCGAACAAATTGTCTTTCACCACAGCACAAAAAAACCCGCCATCAGTTGCAAATTATGCGCATAAAAACAAATATAAACAGTAAAAAAAAAAAAGGAGCATTTAACGAAACCAACACCGTGTTTACCACGCAGTCAGCTGACAGAGGAAACTACAACATGAATTTGCCAACATACCCTCCTTTCAGACAGGCATCCAGAGGAGGACCATGGATGGTGCGCACCGCGGGGAGTTCAGTCCTGCTGCCGCCGCTCTGTGTTTATTTCCCGGTTAGAAGGAGAGGGAGTGGGTCGGTGTGCTGCCGGTGTAACGCCTAATGAGGGAGGGAGGGAGGAGGAGAGAGAGAGAGGGAGGAAGGGACGCTGTCAGATGCGTGGAAGCAAAGAAGGGGAGACTTAGACACGCATATGGGAGTGTGTGTATGTGTGTGTGTGTGTGTGTGTGTGTGTGCGTGTGTTTGTATGTATGAAGATAAACACCGCTCGTGCCTTTGCTGCACAAACCTCCGTCTCCGTCAGCAAGTTTTCAAATGTAAATAATAAAAAATAAGCCAACAAGGTGACATAATCTCTTGTAATGATGTGTTGCAGTCAAGCGTTTTTGCGTGGAATGACTGACCGCCATACGTGCATGATATGCACCTTTGAAGCCCACCAGGTTGCGGAACAGTAAAACATGTTTCCTTCTTCGGTGAATGAAATATTTCAACCCTCCAGCAGCTGCTTCAGGAGGAGCTGTTGTTTCGCGCTGTGTCGTCAGGAATGCTCGGTCCCCCTCTGGTTTCATCAACTGCAGCCAGCCATCACACACACACACACACACACACACACACACACACACACACACACACACACACACACAGACGAGTTTACATGTGTCGTGGGGACTACCAATTTTATCATCACTTGTGGGGACTAGACTTTCTAGTGGTTCTAAAAATCCATAAAAAATATTTTATACTATTTATACCTATATTAACCTAAACACAGCTTAAGATAACTCAATTTCAAATGTAGAGTCATCAACCTGTCTGAGCCATGCTATATGGGGACTCATGAAATTCCGAAAAAACATGTCAGATGGGGACCAGATTTACATATTATTTGCATAATTTACACTAACTTACCTCGTGGGGACCGTTGTTCCATTTCCTGACATATACGGTCAGCCATTTTAGATTTCAACAAAATGATCAATAACTTATCACCAATATCATGAAATGATTACAGGAGAACAAAGCTTTGCAGAACACCTTTTTTATTTAACTTGTCAAAACACATTGTACAGGCATTTCTGACCCTCAATGTTGCATTTGATTCAATTAGTTTTGTTATTCAAGTCTTTAAATCCAAGTCTGCAGCATCTAAATCCTGGGACAGGAATACAGTAGGTATCCAAAATGTTGAATCTTTGGTAATATTCACTAATCTAGCAAAGCTGCCACTGAGAATCAAAATTATATTGATTTAAACAGAATAATAAGCTAAGAAATGTTAAGTATGTTGCTAAATCTGACACAACTACCAGTTTAGAAGCTCTCTCCTCTTCAGGGTCTCATCAATGTTTCTCTGAGTGCCTGAAGAGAGTGACGGAATACTGGAATCCATTTCTGTTGGTTCCAAACTTGCACTGGTCAATGTCTGAAATATTTTAAAAAGACTTATTTGTATGTAAACATGTACAACCAAGTGCTTGCTTCAATAACAACTAATTCCTTGAACAAATACAGTGACATTTTTATAATGAAGTTAAAAATGATGACTAGAAATTGTGAATTAAAGCCCTAAAACATATTAAACACTGTGTCAATGAAATAATTCAAATCTTCTACATTTTTCAGGTGCTGCATCTGGTTTTTGTGTTACAAACACCTCAGACATGACTTATGGGGACCCAACACACCTCAGACATGACTTATGGGGACCCAACACACAGTTAGTTACAAATCCTTCTGGGGATCAACTTTGTACCAGCATCTAACACACTTGGTAACACTGGTTAATGTGTGTTGTGGGGACTCCGTAAATGTCCAAAGGAGAGCTTTTGCTAGCCAATTTGGAAACTACAACACTGGAATAAGTCTTAGTCAGATGTAGCACTGCAACTGCACTTTGACATACAGGACATTCAACTGTTTGCTGTATTAGTTCTAAGGACTTGTGGCCATAAAATGTCAGTCAGCCACACCGCATGTCAACACAACACATTGCACAGGCACTTCTGACCCTCAATGTTACTTTTGATTCAATTAGTTTTGTTATTCAAGTCTTTAAATCCAAGTCTGCAGCATCTAAAACCTAAGACAGGAATATAATAGGTGTCTAAAATGTTGAATCTTTGGTAATATTCACTAATCTAGCAAAGCTGCCACTGAGAATCAGAATTATAATGATTTCAGCTGAATAATAAGCCAAACAATGTTAAGTATGGAGCTAAATCTGAAGATAGCTACCTGTTTAGAAGCTCTGTCCTCTTCAAGGTCTCATAAATTCTTCTATGAGTGCCTGAAGAGAGTGACGGAAGACTGGAATCCATTTCTGTTGGTTCCACACTTGCAGTGGTCAATGTCTGGAATATTTTAAAAATATTTATTTGCATGTAAACATGTACAATCAAGTGCTTGCTTCAATAAAAACTAATTTCTTGAACAAATACAGTGACATTTTTAAAATGAAGTTAAAAATGATGATTAGAAATAGTGAATTAAAGCCCTAAAACATATTAAACACTGTGTCAATGAAATAATTCAAATCTTCTACATTTTTCAGGTGCTGCATCTGGTTTTTGTGTGTTACAAACACCTCAGACATGACTTATGGGGACCCAACACACCTCAGACATGACTTATGGGGACCCAACACACCTCAGACATGACTTATGGGGACCGAACACACAGTTAGTTACAAGTCCTTCTGGGGATCAACTTTGTACCAGCATCTAACACACTTGGTAACACTGGTTAATGTGTGTTGTGGGGACTCCGTAAATGTCCAAAGGAGAGCTTTGCTAGCCAATTTGGAAACTACAACACTGGAATAAGTCTTAGTCAGATGTAGCACTGCAACTGCACTTTGACATACCGGACATTCAACTGTTTGCTGTATTAGTTCTAAGGACTTGTGGCCATAAATTGTCAGTCAGCCACACCGCATGTCAACACAACACATTGCACAGGCACTTCTGACCCTCAATGTTACTTTTGACTCAATTAGTTTTGTTATTCAAGTCTTTAGATCCAAGTCTGCAGCATCTAAATCCTGAGACAGGAATACAGTAGGTGTCCAAAATGTTGAATCTTTGGTAATATTCACTAATCTAGCAAAGCTGCCACTGAGAATCAAAATTATATTGATTTAAACAGAATAATAAGCCAAGCAATGTTAAGTATGTTGCTAAATCTGACAGAACTACCAGTTTAGAAGCTCTGTTCTCTTCAAGGTCTCATAAATTCTTCTCTGAGTGCCTGAAGAGAGTGACGGAATACTGGAATCCATTTCTGTTGGTTCCAAACTTGCACTGGTCAATGTCTGAAATATTTTAAAAAGACTTATTTGTATGTAAACATGTACAACCAAGTGCTTGCTTCAATAACAACTAATTCCTTGAACAAATACAGTGACATTTTTATAATGAAGTTAAAAATGATGACTAGAAATTGTGAATTAAAGCCCTAAAACATATTAAACACTGTGTCAATGAAATAATTCAAATCTTCTACATTTTTCAGGTGCTGCATCTGGTTTTTGTGTGTTACAAACACCTCAGACATGACTTATGGGGACCCAACACACCTCAGACATGACTTATGGGGACCCAACACACAGTTAGTTACAAATCCTTCTGGGGATCAACTTTGTACCAGCATCTAACACACTTGGTAACACTGGTTAATGTGTGTTGTGGGGACTCCGTAAATGTCCAAAGGAGAGCTTTTGCTAGCCAATTTGGAAACTACAACACTGGAATAAGTCTTAGTCAGATGTAGCACTGCAACTGCACTTTGACATACAGGACATTCAACTGTTTGCTGTATTAGTTCTAAGGACTTGTGGCCATAAAATGTCAGTCAGCCACACCGCATGTCAACACAACACATTGCACAGGCACTTCTGACCCTCAATGTTACTTTTGATTCAATTAGTTTTGTTATTCAAGTCTTTAAATCCAAGTCTGCAGCATCTAAAACCTAAGACAGGAATATAATAGGTGTCTAAAATGTTGAATCTTTGGTAATATTCACTAATCTAGCAAAGCTGCCACTGAGAATCAGAATTATAATGATTTCAGCTGAATAATAAGCCAAACAATGTTAAGTATGGAGCTAAATCTGAAGATAGCTACCTGTTTAGAAGCTCTGTCCTCTTCAAGGTCTCATAAATTCTTCTATGAGTGCCTGAAGAGAGTGACGGAAGACTGGAATCCATTTCTGTTGGTTCCACACTTGCAGTGGTCAATGTCTGGAATATTTTAAAAATATTTATTTGCATGTAAACATGTACAATCAAGTGCTTGCTTCAATAAAAACTAATTTCTTGAACAAATACAGTGACATTTTTAAAATGAAGTTAAAAATGATGATTAGAAATAGTGAATTAAAGCCCTAAAACATATTAAACACTGTGTCAATGAAATAATTCAAATCTTCTACATTTTTCAGGTGCTGCATCTGGTTTTTGTGTGTTACAAACACCTCAGACATGACTTATGGGGACCCAACACACCTCAGACATGACTTATGGGGACCCAACACACCTCAGACATGAATTATGGGGACCGAACACACAGTTAGTTACAAGTCCTTCTGGGGATCAACTTTGTACCAGCATCTAACACACTTGGTAACACTGGTTAATGTGTGTTGTGGGGACTCCGTAAATGTCCAAAGGAGAGCTTTTGCTAGCCAATTTGGAAACTACAACACTGGAATAAGTCTTAGTCAGATGTAGCACTGCAACTGCACTTTGACATACCGGACATTCAACTGTTTGCTGTATTAGTTCTAAGGACTTGTGGCCATAAATTGTCAGTCAGCCACACCGCATGTCAACACAACACATTGCACAGGCACTTCTGACCCTCAATGTTACTTTTGACTCAATTAGTTTTGTTATTCAAGTCTTTAGATCCAAGTCTGCAGCATCTAAATCCTGAGACAGGAATACAGTAGGTGTCCAAAATGTTGAATCTTTGGTAATATTCACTAATCTAGCAAAGCTGCCACTGAGAATCAAAATTATATTGATTTAAACAGAATAATAAGCCAAGCAATGTTAAGTATGTTGCTAAATCTGACAGAACTACCAGTTTAGAAGCTCTGTTCTCTTCAAGGTCTCATAAATTCTTCTCTGAGTGCCTGAAGAGAGTGACGGAATACTGGAATCCATTTCTGTTGGTTCCAAACTTGCACTGGTCAATGTCTGAAATATTTAAAAAGACTTATTGTATGTAAACATGTACAACCAAGTGCTTGCTTCAATAACAACTAATTCCTTGAACAAATACAGTGACATTTTATAATGAAGTTAAAAATGATGACTAGAAATTGTGAATTAAAGCCCTAAAACATATTAAACACTGTGTCAATGAAATAATTCAAATCTTCTACATTTTTCAGGTGCTGCATCTGGTTTTTGTGTGTTACAAACACCTCAGACATGACTTATGGGACCCAACACACCTCAGACATGACTTATGGGGACCCAACACACAGTTAGTTACAAATCCTTCTGGGGATCAACTTTGTACCAGCATCTAACACACTTGGTAACACTAGTTAATGTGTGTTGTGGGGACTCCGTAAATGTCCAAAGGAGAGCTTTTGCTAGCCAATTTGGAAACTAGCACAGTGGAATAAGTCTTAGTCAGATGTAGCACTGCAACTGCACTTTGACATACAGGACATTCAACCGTTTGCTGTATTAGTTCTAAGGACTTGTGGCCATAAAATGTCAGTCAGCCACACAGCATGTCAACACAACACATTGCAAAGGCACTTCTGACCCTCAATGTTACTTTTGATTCAATTAGTTTTGTTATTCAAGTCTTTAAATCCAAGTCTGCAGCATCTAAAACCTGAGACAGGAATATAATAGGTGTCTAAAATGTTGAATCTTTGGTAATATTCACTAATCTAGCAAAGCTGCCACTGAGAATCAGAATTATAATGATTTCAACTGAATAATAAGCCAAACAATGTTAAGTATGGAGCTAAATCTGAAGATAGCTACCTGTTTAGAAGCTCTGTCCTCTTCAAGGTCCCATAAATTCTTCTCTGAGTGCCTGAAGAGAGTGACGGAAGACTGGAATCCATTTCTGTTGGTTCCACACTTGCAGTGGTCAATGTCTGGAATATTTTAAAAAGACTTATTTGCATGTAAAAATGTACAGTCAAGTGCTTGCTTCAATAAAAACTAATTTCTTGAACAAATACAGTGACATGTTTAAAATGAAGTTAAAAATGATGATTAGAAATTGTGAATTAAAACCCTAAAACCCTAAAACATATTAAAAACTGTGTCAATGAAATAATTCAAATCTTCTACATTTTTCAGGTGCTGCATCTGGTTTTTGTGTGTTACAAACACCTCAGACATGACTTATGGGGACCCAACACACCTCAGACATGACTTATGGGGACCCAACACACAGTTAGTTACAAATCCTTCTGGGGATCAACTTTGTACCAGCATCTAACACACTTGGTAACACTAGTTAATGTGTGTTGTGGGGACTCCGTAAATGTCCAAAGGAGAGCTTTTGCTAGCCAATTTGGAAACTAGCACAGTGGAATAAGTCTTAGTCAGATGTAGCACTGCAACTGCACTTTGACATACAGGACATTCAACCGTTTGCTGTATTAGTTCTAAGGACTTGTGGCCATAAAATGTCAGTCAGCCACACAGCATGTCAACACAACACATTGCAAAGGCACTTCTGACCCTCAATGTTACTTTTG
Source organism: Poecilia reticulata (assembly GCF_904066995.2). Taxonomy (NCBI): domain Eukaryota; kingdom Metazoa; phylum Chordata; class Actinopteri; order Cyprinodontiformes; family Poeciliidae; genus Poecilia; species Poecilia reticulata. The sequence goes on from NC_088834.1 coordinate 30,723,761, forward strand.
ATTCAATTAGTTTTGTTATTCAAGTCTTTAAATCCAAGTCTGCAGCATCTAAAACCTGAGACAGGAATATAATAGGTGTCTAAAATGTTGAATCTTTGGTAATATTCACTAATCTAGCAAAGCTGCCACTGAGAATCAGAATTATAATGATTTCAACTGAATAATAAGCCAAACAATGTTAAGTATGGAGCTAAATCTGAAGATAGCTACCTGTTTAGAAGCTCTGTCCTCTTCAAGGTCCCATAAATTCTTCTCTGAGTGCCTGAAGAGAGTGACGGAAGACTGGAATCCATTTCTGTTGGTTCCACACTTGCAGTGGTCAATGTCTGGAATATTTTAAAAAGACTTATTTGCATGTGAAAATGTACAGTCAAGTGCTTGCTTCAATAAAAACTAATTTCTTGAACAAATACAGTGACATGTTTAAAATGAAGTTAAAAATGATGATTAGAAATTGTGAATTAAAACCCTAAAACCCTAAAACATATTAAAAACTGTGTCAATGAAATAATTCAAATCTTCTACATTTTTCAGGTGCTGCATCTGGTTTTTGTGTGTTACAAACACCTCAGACATGACTTATGGGGACCCAACACACCTCAGACATGACTTATGGGGACCCAACACACAGTTAGTTACAAATCCTTCTGGGGATCAACTTTGTACCAGCATCTAACACACTTGGTAACACTGGTTAATGTGTGTTGTGGGACTCCGTAAATGTCCAAAGGAGAGCTTTTGCTAGCCAATTGGAAACTACAACACTGGAATAAGTCTTAGTCAGATGTAGCACTGCAACTGCACTTTGACATACAGGACATTCAACTGTTTGCTGTATTAGTTCTAAGGACTTGTGGCCATAAAATGTCAGTCAGCCACACCGCATGTCAACACAACACATTGCACAGGCACTTCTGACCCTCAATGTTACTTTTGATTCAATTAGTTTTGTTATTCAAGTCTTTAAATCCAAGTCTGCAGCATCTAAAACCTAAGACAGGAATATAATAGGTGTCTAAAATGTTGAATCTTTGGTAATATTCACTAATCTAGCAAAGCTGCCACTGAGAATCAGAATTATAATGATTTCAGCTGAATAATAAGCCAAACAATGTTAAGTATGGAGCTAAATCTGAAGATAGCTACCTGTTTAGAAGCTCTGTCCTCTTCAAGGTCTCATAAATTCTTCTATGAGTGCCTGAAGAGAGTGACGGAAGACTGGAATCCATTTCTGTTGGTTCCACACTTGCAGTGGTCAATGTCTGGAATATTTTAAAAATATTTATTTGCATGTAAACATGTACAATCAAGTGCTTGCTTCAATAAAAACTAATTTCTTGAACAAATACAGTGACATTTTTAAAATGAAGTTAAAAATGATGATTAGAAATAGTGAATTAAAGCCCTAAAACATATTAAACACTGTGTCAATGAAATAATTCAAATCTTCTACATTTTTCAGGTGCTGCATCTGGTTTTTGTGTGTTACAAACACCTCAGACATGACTTATGGGGACCCACACACCTCAGACATGACTTATGGGGACCCAACACACCTCAGACATGAATTATGGGGACCGAACACACAGTTAGTTACAAGTCCTTCTGGGGATCAACTTTGTACCAGCATCTAACACACTTGGTAACACTGGTTAATGTGTGTTGTGGGGACTCCGTAAATGTCCAAAGGAGAGCTTTTGCTAGCCAATTTGGAAACTACAACACTGGAATAAGTCTTAGTCAGATGTAGCACTGCAACTGCACTTTGACATACCGGACATTCAACTGTTTGCTGTATTAGTTCTAAGGACTTGTGGCCATAAATTGTCAGTCAGCCACACCGCATGTCAACACAACACATTGCACAGGCACTTCTGACCCTCAATGTTACTTTTGACTCAATTAGTTTTGTTATTCAAGTCTTTAGATCCAAGTCTGCAGCATCTAAATCCTGAGACAGGAATACAGTAGGTGTCCAAAATGTTGAATCTTTGGTAATATTCACTAATCTAGCAAAGCTGCCACTGAGAATCAAAATTATATTGATTTAAACAGAATAATAAGCCAAGCAATGTTAAGTATGTTGCTAAATCTGACAGAACTACCAGTTTAGAAGCTCTGTTCTCTTCAAGGTCTCATAAATTCTTCTCTGAGTGCCTGAAGAGAGTGACGGAATACTGGAATCCATTTCTGTTGGTTCCAAACTTGCACTGGTCAATGTCTGAAATATTTTAAAAAGACTTATTTGTATGTAAACATGTACAACCAAGTGCTTGCTTCAATAACAACTAATTCCTTGAACAAATACAGTGACATTTTTATAATGAAGTTAAAAATGATGACTAGAAATTGTGAATTAAAGCCCTAAAACATATTAAACACTGTGTCAATGAAATAATTCAAATCTTCTACATTTTTCAGGTGCTGCATCTGGTTTTGTGTGTTACAAACACCTCAGACATGACTTATGGGGACCCAACACACCTCAGACATGACTTATGGGGACCCAACACACAGTTAGTTACAAATCCTTCTGGGGATCAACTTTGTACCAGCATCTAACACACTTGGTAACACTGGTTAATGTGTGTTGTGGGGACTCCGTAAATGTCCAAAGGAGAGCTTTTGCTAGCCAATTTGGAAACTACAACACTGGAATAAGTCTTAGTCAGATGTAGCACTGCAACTGCACTTTGACATACAGGACATTCAACTGTTTGCTGTATTAGTTCTAAGGACTTGTGGCCATAAAATGTCAGTCAGCCACACCGCATGTCAACACAACACATTGCACAGGCACTTCTGACCCTCAATGTTACTTTTGATTCAATTAGTTTTGTTATTCAAGTCTTTAAATCCAAGTCTGCAGCATCTAACACCTAAGACAGGAATATAATAGGTGTCTAAAATGTTGAATCTTTGGTAATATTCACTAATCTAGCAAAGCTGCCACTGAGAATCAGAATTATAATGATTTCAGCTGAATAATAAGCCAAACAATGTTAAGTATGGAGCTAAATCTGAAGATAGCTACCTGTTTAGAAGCTCTGTCCTCTTCAAGGTCTCATAAATTCTTCTATGAGTGCCTGAAGAGAGTGACGGAAGACTGGAATCCATTTCTGTTGGTTCCACACTTGCAGTGGTCAATGTCTGGAATATTTTAAAAATATTTATTTGCATGTAAACATGTACAATCAAGTGCTTGCTTCAATAAAAACTAATTTCTTGAACAAATACAGTGACATTTTTAAAATGAAGTTAAAAATGATGATTAGAAATAGTGAATTAAAGCCCTAAAACATATTAAACACTGTGTCAATGAAATAATTCAAATCTTCTACATTTTTCAGGTGCTGCATCTGGTTTTTGTGTGTTACAAACACCTCAGACATGACTTATGGGGACCCAACACACCTCAGACATGACTTATGGGGACCCAACACACCTCAGACATGAATTATGGGGACCGAACACACAGTTAGTTACAAGTCCTTCTGGGGATCAACTTTGTACCAGCATCTAACACACTTGGTAACACTGGTTAATGTGTGTTGTGGGGACTCCGTAAATGTCCAAAGGAGAGCTTTTGCTAGCCAATTTGGAAACTACAACACTGGAATAAGTCTTAGTCAGATGTAGCACTGCAACTGCACTTTGACATACCGGACATTCAACTGTTTGCTGTATTAGTTCTAAGGACTTGTGGCCATAAATTGTCAGTCAGCCACACCGCATGTCAACACAACACATTGCACAGGCACTTCTGACCCTCAATGTTACTTTTGACTCAATTAGTTTTGTTATTCAAGTCTTTAGATCCAAGTCTGCAGCATCTAAATCCTGAGACAGGAATACAGTAGGTGTCCAAAATGTTGAATCTTTGGTAATATTCACTAATCTAGCAAAGCTGCCACTGAGAATCAAAATTATATTGATTTAAACAGAATAATAAGCCAAGCAATGTTAAGTATGTTGCTAAATCTGACAGAACTACCAGTTTAGAAGCTCTGTTCTCTTCAAGGTCTCATAAATTCTTCTCTGAGTGCCTGAAGAGAGTGACGGAATACTGGAATCCATTTCTGTTGGTTCCAAACTTGCACTGGTCAATGTCTGAAATATTTTAAAAAGACTTATTTGTATGTAAACATGTACAACCAAGTGCTTGCTTCAATAACAACTAATTCCTTGAACAAATACAGTGACATTTTTATAATGAAGTTAAAAATGATGACTAGAAATTGTGAATTAAAGCCCTAAAACATATTAAACACTGTGTCAATGAAATAATTCAAATCTTCTACATTTTTCAGGTGCTGCATCTGGTTTTTGTGTGTTACAAACACCTCAGACATGACTTATGGGGACCCAACACACCTCAGACATGACTTATGGGGACCCAACACACAGTTAGTTACAAATCCTTCTGGGGATCAACTTTGTACCAGCATCTAACACACTTGGTAACACTAGTTAATGTGTGTTGTGGGGACTCCGTAAATGTCCAAAGGAGAGCTTTTGCTAGCCAATTTGGAAACTAGCACAGTGGAATAAGTCTTAGTCAGATGTAGCACTGCAACTGCACTTTGACATACAGGACATTCAACCGTTTGCTGTATTAGTTCTAAGGACTTGTGGCCATAAAATGTCAGTCAGCCACACAGCATGTCAACACAACACATTGCAAAGGCACTTCTGACCCTCAATGTTACTTTTGATTCAATTAGTTTTGTTATTCAAGTCTTTAAATCCAAGTCTGCAGCATCTAAAACCTGAGACAGGAATATAATAGGTGTCTAAAATGTTGAATGTTTGGTAATATTCACTAATCTAGCAAAGCTGCCACTGAGAATCAGAATTATAATGATTTCAACTGAATAATAAGCCAAACAATGTTAAGTATGGAGCTAAATCTGAAGATAGCTACCTGTTTAGAAGCTCTGTCCTCTTCAAGGTCCCATAAATTCTTCTCTGAGTGCCTGAAGAGAGTGACGGAAGACTGGAATCCATTTCTGTTGGTTCCACACTTGCAGTGGTCAATGTCTGGAATATTTTAAAAGACTTATTTGCATGTAAAATGTACAGTCAAGTGCTTGCTTCAATAAAACTAATTTCTTGAACAAATACAGTGACATGTTTAAATGAAGTTAAAAATGATGATTAGAAATTGTGAATTAAAACCCTAAACCCTAAAACATATTAAAACTGTGTCAATGAAATAATTCAAATCTTCTACATTTTTCAGGTGCTGCATCTGGTTTTTGTGTGTTACAAACACCTCAGACATGACTTATGGGACCCAACACACCTCAGACATGACTTATGGGGACCCAACACACAGTTAGTTACAAATCCTTCTGGGGATCAACTTTGTACCAGCATCTAACACACTTGGTAACACTAGTTAATGTGTGTTGTGGGGACTCCGTAAATGTCCAAAGGAGAGCTTTTGCTAGCCAAATTGAAAACTACAACAGTGGAATAAGTCTTAGTCAGATGTAGCACTGCAACTGCACTTTGACATACAGGACATTCAACTGTTTGCTGTATTAGTTCTAAGGACTTGTGGCCATAAAATGTCAGTCAGCCACACCGCATGTCAACACAACACATTGCAAAGGCACTTCTGACCCTCAATGTTACTTTTGATTCAATTAGTTTTGTTATTCAAGTCTTTAAATCCAAGTCTGCAGCATCTAAAACCTGAGACAGGAATATAATAGGTGTCTAAAATGTTGAATCTTTGGTAATATTCACTAATCTAGCAAAGCTGCCACTGAGAATCAGAATTATAATGATTTCAACTGAATAATAAGCCAAACAATGTTAAGTATGGAGCTAAATCTGAAGATAGCTACCTGTTTAGAAGCTCTGTCCTCTTCAAGGTCCCATGAATTCTTCTCTGAGTGCCTAAAGAGAGTGACGGAAGACTGGAATTCATTTCTGTTGGTTCCACACTTGCAGTGGTCAATGTCTGGAATATTTTAAAAAGACTTATTTGCATGTAAACATGTACAACCAAGTGCTTGCTTCAATAAAAAATAATTTCTTGAACAAATACAGTGACATGTTTAAAATGAAGTTAAAAATGATGATTAGAAATTGTGAATTAAAACCCTAAAACATATTAAACACTGTCAATGAAATAATTCAAATCTTCTACATTTTTCAGGTGCTGCATCTGGTTTTTGTGTGTTACAAACACCTCAGACATGACTTATGGGGACCCAACACACAGTTAGTTACAAATCCTTCTGGGGATCAACTTTGTACCAGCATCTAACACACTTGGTAACACTAGTTAATGTGTGTTGTGGGGACTCCGTAAATGTCCAAAGGAGAGCTTTTGCTAGCCAAATTGAAAACTACAACAGTGGAATAAGTCTTAGTCAGATGTAGCACTGCAACTGCACTTTGACATACAGGACATTCAACTGTTTGCTGTATTAGTTCTAAGGACTTGTGGCCATAAAATGTCAGTCAGCCACACCGCATGTCAACACAACACATTGCAAAGGCACTTCTGACCCTCAATGTTACTTTTGATTCAATTAGTTTTGTTATTCAAGTCTTTAAATCCAAGTCTGCAGCATCTAAAACCTGAGACAGGAATATAATAGGTGTCTAAAATGTTGAATCTTTGGTAATATTCACTAATCTAGCAAAGCTGCCACTGAGAATCAAAATTATAATGATTTCAACTGAATAATAAGGCAAACAATGTTAAGTATGGAGCTAAATCTGAAGATGGCTACCTGTTTAGAAGCTCTGTCCTCTTCAAGGTCTCATAAATTTTTCTCTTGAGTGCCTGAAGAGAGTGATGGAAGACTGGAATCCATTTCTGTTGGTTCCACACTTGCAGTGGTCAATGTCTGAAATTTTTTAAAAAGACTTATTTGTATGTAAAGATGTACAACAAAGTGCTTGCTTCGATAAAAAATAATTTCTTGAACAAATACAGTGACATGTTTAAAATGAAGTTAAAAATGATGATTAGAAATTGTGAATTAAAACCCTAAAACCCTAAAACATATTAAACACTGTGTCAATGAAATAATTCAAATCTTCTACATTTTTCAGGTGCTGCATCTGGTTTTTGTGTGTTACAAACACCTCAGACATGACTTATGGAGACCCAACACACCTCAGACATGACTTATGGGGACCCAACACACCTCAGACATGACTTATGGGGACCCAACACACAGTTAGTTACAAGTCCTTCTGGGGATCAACTTTGTACCAGCATCTAACACACTTGGTAACACTGGTTAATGTGTGTTGTGGGGACTCCGTAAATGTCCAAAGGAGAGCTTTTGCTAGCCAATTTGGAAACTACAACACTGGAATAAGTCTTAGTCAGATGTAGCACTGCAACTGCACTTTGACATACCGGACATTCAACTGTTTGCTGTATTAGTTCTAAGGACTTGTGGCCATAAATTGTCAGTCAGCCACACCGCATGTCAACACAACACATTGCACAGGCACTTCTGACCCTCAATGTTACTTTTGACTCAATTAGTTTTGTTATTCAAGTCTTTAGATCCAAGTCTGCAGCATCTAAATCCTGAGACAGGAATACAGTAGGTGTCCAAAATGTTGAATCTTTGGTAATATTCACTAATCTAGCAAAGCTGCCACTGAGAATCAAAATTATATTGATTTAAACAGAATAATAAGCCAAGCAATGTTAAGTATGTTGCTAAATCTGACAGAACTACCAGTTTAGAAGCTCTGTTCTCTTCAAGGTCTCATAAATTCTTCTCTGAGTGCCTGAAGAGAGTGACGGAATACTGGAATCCATTTCTGTTGGTTCCAAACTTGCACTGGTCAATGTCTGAAATATTTTAAAAAGACTTATTTGTATGTAAACATGTACAACCAAGTGCTTGCTTCAATAACAACTAATTCCTTGAACAAATACAGTGACATTTTTATAATGAAGTTAAAAATGATGACTAGAAATTGTGAATTAAAGCCCTAAAACATATTAAACACTGTGTCAATGAAATAATTCAAATCTTCTACATTTTTCAGGTGCTGCATCTGGTTTTTGTGTGTTACAAACACCTCAGACATGACTTATGGGGACCCAACACACCTCAGACATGACTTATGGGGACCCAACACACAGTTAGTTACAAATCCTTCTGGGGATCAACTTTGTACCAGCATCTAACACACTTGGTAACACTAGTTAATGTGTGTTGTGGGGACTCCGTAAATGTCCAAAGGAGAGCTTTTGCTAGCCAATTTGGAAACTAGCACAGTGGAATAAGTCTTAGTCAGATGTAGCACTGCAACTGCACTTTGACATACAGGACATTCAACCGTTTGCTGTATTAGTTCTAAGGACTTGTGGCCATAAAATGTCAGTCAGCCACACAGCATGTCAACACAACACATTGCAAAGGCACTTCTGACCCTCAATGTTACTTTTGATTCAATTAGTTTTGTTATTCAAGTCTTTAAATCCAAGTCTGCAGCATCTAAAACCTGAGACAGGAATATAATAGGTGTCTAAAATGTTGAATCTTTGGTAATATTCACTAATCTAGCAAAGCTGCCACTGAGAATCAGAATTATAATGATTTCAACTGAATAATAAGCCAAACAATGTTAAGTATGGAGCTAAATCTGAAGATAGCTACCTGTTTAGAAGCTCTGTCCTCTTCAAGGTCCCATAAATTCTTCTCTGAGTGCCTGAAGAGAGTGACGGAAGACTGGAATCCATTTCTGTTGGTTCCACACTTGCAGTGGTCAATGTCTGGAATATTTTAAAAAGACTTATTTGCATGTAAAAATGTACAGTCAAGTGCTTGCTTCAATAAAAACTAATTTCTTGAACAAATACAGTGACATGTTTAAAATGAAGTTAAAAATGATGATTAGAAATTGTGAATTAAAACCCTAAAACCCTAAAACATATTAAAAACTGTGTCAATGAAATAATTCAAATCTTCTACATTTTTCAGGTGCTGCATCTGGTTTTTGTGTGTTACAAACACCTCAGACATGACTTATGGGGACCCAACACACCTCAGACATGACTTATGGGGACCCAACACACAGTTAGTTACAAATCCTTCTGGGGATCAACTTTGTACCAGCATCTAACACACTTGGTAACACTAGTTAATGTGTGTTGTGGGGACTCCGTAAATGTCCAAAGGAGAGCTTTTGCTAGCCAAATTGAAAACTACAACAGTGGAATAAGTCTTAGTCAGATGTAGCACTGCAACTGCACTTTGACATACAGGACATTCAACTGTTTGCTGTATTAGTTCTAAGGACTTGTGGCCATAAAATGTCAGTCAGCCACACCGCATGTCAACACAACACATTGCAAAGGCACTTCTGACCCTCAATGTTACTTTTGATTCAATTAGTTTTGTTATTCAAGTCTTTAAATCCAAGTCTGCAGCATCTAAAACCTGAGACAGGAATATAATAGGTGTCTAAAATGTTGAATCTTTGGTAATATTCACTAATCTAGCAAAGCTGCCACTGAGAATCAGAATTATAATGATTTCAACTGAATAATAAGCCAAACAATGTTAAGTATGGAGCTAAATCTGAAGATAGCTACCTGTTTAGAAGCTCTGTCCTCTTCAAGGTCCCATGAATTCTTCTCTGAGTGCCTAAAGAGAGTGACGGAAGACTGGAATTCATTTCTGTTGGTTCCACACTTGCAGTGGTCAATGTCTGGAATATTTTAAAAAGACTTATTTGCATGTAAACATGTACAACCAAGTGCTTGCTTCAATAAAAAATAATTTCTTGAACAAATACAGTGACATGTTTAAAATGAAGTTAAAAATGATGATTAGAAATTGTGAATTAAAACCCTAAAACATATTAAACACTGTCAATGAAATAATTCAAATCTTCTACATTTTTCAGGTGCTGCATCTGGTTTTTGTGTGTTACAAACACCTCAGACATGACTTATGGGGACCCAACACACAGTTAGTTACAAATCCTTCTGGGGATCAACTTTGTACCAGCATCTAACACACTTGGTAACACTAGTTAATGTGTGTTGTGGGGACTCCGTAAATGTCCAAAGGAGAGCTTTTGCTAGCCAAATTGAAAACTACAACAGTGGAATAAGTCTTAGTCAGATGTAGCACTGCAACTGCACTTTGACATACAGGACATTCAACTGTTTGCTGTATTAGTTCTAAGGACTTGTGGCCATAAAATGTCAGTCAGCCACACCGCATGTCAACACAACACATTGCAAAGGCACTTCTGACCCTCAATGTTACTTTTGATTCAATTAGTTTTGTTATTCAAGTCTTTAAATCCAAGTCTGCAGCATCTAAAACCTGAGACAGGAATATAATAGGTGTCTAAAATGTTGAATCTTTGGTAATATTCACTAATCTAGCAAAGCTGCCACTGAGAATCAAAATTATAATGATTTCAACTGAATAATAAGGCAAACAATGTTAAGTATGGAGCTAAATCTGAAGATGGCTACCTGTTTAGAAGCTCTGTCCTCTTCAAGGTCTCATAAATTTTTCTCTTGAGTGCCTGAAGAGAGTGATGGAAGACTGGAATCCATTTCTGTTGGTTCCACACTTGCAGTGGTCAATGTCTGAAATTTTTTAAAAAGACTTATTTGTATGTAAAGATGTACAACAAAGTGCTTGCTTCGATAAAAAATAATTTCTTGAACAAATACAGTGACATGTTTAAAATGAAGTTAAAAATGATGATTAGAAATTGTGAATTAAAACCCTAAAACCCTAAAACATATTAAACACTGTGTCAATGAAATAATTCAAATCTTCTACATTTTTCAGGTGCTGCATCTGGTTTTTGTGTGTTACAAACACCTCAGACATGACTTATGGAGACCCAACACACCTCAGACATGACTTATGGGGACCCAACACACAGTTAGTTACAAGTCCTTCTGGGGATCAACTTTGTACCAGCATCTAACACACTTGGTAACACTGGTTAATGTGTGTTGTGGGGACTCCGTAAATGTCCAAAGGAGAGCTTTGGCTAGCCAATTTGGAAACTACAACACTGGAATAAGTCTTAGTCAGATGTAGCACTGCAACTGCACTTTGACATACAGGACATTCAACTGTTTGCTGTATTAGTTTTAAGGACTTGTGGCCTTAAAACTAAAAAAATAATTTTTAATTTAATTGAAGACGCTGTTTCAATACATTTCAACTTATCTAAAGGAGAGCAAAGGGGAGTGATCAGAAGATAAAAGGAGAAGGGGAGAGGATCCCTTGAGTTAATCAGTAATTAATACTTACTGACCATTATATCTTAACCACACTCGGCAAAAGCTGAACTAACCCCTTTACAGTCAATGTGTTGCCTAAACATCCGTCCATTCAATATATTAGAAAAAGCTGCGTTTCTAATCTTAAAACCAGCGGTCAGGCACTGTCATACATGCTAGCTAATCTTGTAAAAAGCACACCGCGAACACATTTCATTGCAACTTAGTTGTCCAGACAGTCAACCGTCATGGTGGCGCCAGGGACAGATTCAATCGTTGATTTCAAGTAATGGCATGTTACCAGATGCACATTGAATATAAGGGAAGTGTAATATCTCATCATTTCAAATATTACAATTTGCCTTCACGCTATTATTCACAAATAGCTTACCTTCAGCTCACGGTTCGATGGCAGGGAGGATGCAGAGTTCTTCTTCTTCTTCTTGTTGTTGTTGTCGGTTGGCAACAAATTGTTAGTAGCATTACCGCCAAAGGCTGCAGAGTTCCCTGTCCCGCTCATTCAAAAACGCGTCTGACGCATGTGCGACTTTGGAGCACCGGACTTAAGATTCGGGGGTATATTTTACTCTATTTTCCAATGTAATGGTTTTTACTGTTAACGAATGGGTAGCATATGTAAAATTTACCCATTATTTTATAATTCCTTGGCTAAATAAAAAAAATATTAAATTTTATATGATTTTTTAGATCATATTTACCACTCTCCAAAATCACTTTTTTCAGTGTAGATAAAAATCTAGGCGGACCTTCCAAATTAGCCATTTTGGAACAATTTGTGCCATTTGAACTTTCTTAGTTTTTATTTCTGTAGGTTCTGTTTTAATCATTTATTCTTTTCATATAATACATTATTATATATCATAAATAAGTAATTAAATCTAAATTATTTTGGGGGGTTCTTTTGAAAAGTCCACATTGCATTCATTCATAAAAAAGAGAAAAAATAGACAAATTGTAATAGACTGAAAATGGAACAGATTAACTCACAATAACACTTCAAATAGAATTATATAACAATGAAAATGCAAATAGCAATGACAACTAAGTTGTCAAAATGATATGATCACAAGAAAAACTAATATATCTCATAATTACATTACAATAACTGCGCTCTGCGCTCTCTGCGTAAAACCTCCCAATTCCCCATTCATTTTTTCAAAACTACACGGGGCAGTTTCTCGGGAACACATTGGTCAATTTTGACGATTGACATGTCGTTCGAACCGTCAGAGCCAATAGAATCTGAAAACGTTGACATTAATACGGAAACTAAAGTCATTCACCAATTACAGCAAAAAAGGCATGTGTTATGGCTACTCTTGCATCACATAAAGTTCCAGAAAACAAAAATGCCAGTGTAGTTCCTTAGGAGGTTTTCGACTCACTCAAAAACAATAAAAAAGACCTTTCCTTCTATCATGTCTTCATGTGCACTAGTCAAAGGTGTTAATTGTAACCTGCCAAATGACAGAGGGGCTTAAAAAATAACCAAATATTCAGTTTGGTTGTTTTTAAAAATTATATATAAATTCCCTTCTCACCCTCTGCGGGTGGTCTGTTTCATCCTCTGAGCTCGGGTCCTCTACCAGAGGCCTGGGAGCTTGAGGTTCTCCTCCAGTATCTTGCATGTGCCTAGAACTGCACATTTCTGGACTGAGATGTCTGATGTTGTTCCTGGGATCTGTTTGAGCCACTGCTCCAGTTTGGGGGTGACTGTCTGCCCCAAGGGCCCCGATGACCACAGGCACCACTGTGGTCTTCACCTTCCAGGTCTTTTCCAGTTCCTCCCTGAGGCCCTGGTATTTCTCCAGTTTCTCATGCTCCTTTTTCCTGATGTTGTAGTCGCTTGGTATTACTACATCCACCACAACGGCTTTCCTCAGTTCTTTATCCACCACCACAATGTCCGGTTGGTTCGTCTTGTCTGTCTGGATCTGGAAGTCCCACAGGATCTTAGCTCGGTCATTCTCCACCACCTTTGGGGGTGTTCCCCGCTTTGATCTCGGGGCTTCCAGTCCATATTCTGCACAGATGTTTCTGTACACTTTGCCCTCTACTTGGTTATGTTGTTCCATGTACGCTTTCCCTGCCAGCATCTTGCACCCTGCTGTTATGTGCTGGCCTGTCTCAGGGGCCTCCTTGCACAACCTACACCTTGGGTCTTGTCTGGTGTGGTAGATCTGAGCCTCTATTGCTCTGCTGTTTAGGGCCTGTATCATCCAGTGCATAATGCACTGGACAATGCAGTGCATAACATACAGTGCATTGGATTATGCACTGCATAATACCCAGTGCAGCCAGAGACAATTCAAAGTGCTTGTACAAAACAGGTAAAGGTTAAAAACAACATACAAGAAGAAAAAAAATCAAGCAAATTAAAAATAGACAAAGTAAACATTAGAATTTCAAATATAGTGAATGAATGGAAATTCTTTAAAAATAAGATTTTAAGAATAGGCAACTTCAAATAAAAGGTATTTAACCTTGTTTTAAATAAACTCAAAGTAGGGGCAGACTTATAGACTTGGAGCAGGAAGTTTATTCCATAGAGCTGGAACATAAAAACTGGCATCCTGCATGTTTTAGTTCTCTCCCTGGTTTAACACACCTGGTTCAAATGATGGCTCATTAGAGGCCTACAAAGAACATTAACATACTGAACAGGTTGTTACTACCACCAGGGAGAGAACTAAAACATGCAGGATGCTGGCCCTCGAGGACTGACTTTGGGCACCCCTGTCCTATGTAATCAGCAGGTGCAGAAAAAGCATTTCGCCAGCAGAAATATGGATAAAAACAGGACAGGTCCAGACCGATATAGCCCACAATGGGAGTGTTAGTTTGCGCTTTAAAAGAAACCAGACTTTTTATATTTAGAGTTTTTAGAGCTCTCAATATTTTTTTCGTTTATCTTCAGTTTCATACATTTCAGTTCAGTTCACAGCTTAACATGTTGGTCAAAACAAGAAGAGGGAGAATCTCCCCCTCATCTGAACCACCTGGCTTTTAAAGGATTGGCTCCCACCAGGATTAATTAGAGGGGTGGAGACATTCATATTTTCAGAAATAAAGAACAAACATATGCACTAAACTATTCCTAAAAGTGTCTACAGAGTTACCATTAACTCAAACAAAACTAGAAACAAAAACAATCTGGGCCCAAACAAAATCCAAAATACATCTCTCTCCCCTCTCAGAAAATGGATTTTTCCAATGAGGCTGATTGGAAACACCAGGTCCTTGTCAGCCTTGCTCATGGGCACGCTACCATGGCAACACAGGACCAGGTGACCTCAAAGAGATGAGAAAAATTATTAAAACGAGTAAATAAATCCAACCACCTCCCAAAACAATACATTTACCCAAATAAACCAGAATATACAAAACACACAAAAACAGCACCAATTATTAATCAATTCAAACAATTAACCGCATTTTTGTATTTTTCTCTTTTTTAGGCAGACAATATAAATACATATGAACAATTCTTGATGATGGGTAGTTCCACAGTATCAAAAGTCTAAACACTGAATCAGTGGAGTCAATCATTGTAGAAAAAATGTCTGTTTTCATTTACAGTTGTGGATTGTATCTTCTAAGTTGATATTGTGATTTAAACCAAATGATTTCAAGTTCTTTCCATAACCTTCCTTATGGGGACCAGGAAGAAGGCAGAACCCAACCATATTTGGAAAAGTGTGTGAATTCCAATGAGGTGCAGTACCACTCTGAAACCTTATGGGGGCAGCATCGAGTCACACACACACACACACAAAGTGACGGAAAAACATGTGTTATGGGCCATTTCTAAAACTTCACCAGCACCTTTAAAATGGCTTATAAAACGATTTTAAAATGATTTCCCTTATGGGGACTTGGCTTCAGGTCCCCACGAGGGAGTAAGTCCCCATGACGTGAGTGTGTAAACAGATTGAAGTCCCCATGAGGTGATAAAAACAAGAACACACACACGCACACACACACACACACACACACACACACACACACACACACACACACGCACACAGGATTTATTAACACCCGCTCCTGTAAACACGAGTGACGGGAGCTCGTCAGTCAGGTATCACTCCTCCATTGTGCGCCCCTAAATTAACAAGGTATTATTTTGAGAGGCGAGGTTGGTTTGATAGAATTAATCAGTGAGAGATTGCTGCTGTTGATGATGATGGTGATTTGATTAATCTCTCTCAGTTTCCTCAGGGAAGTGGGGACGCATTCAGCAGGATAACAGAATTAAAGGAACATTGCTCCGGGTTTCAGCAAAATATGTTAGCTTGCAGGTCGGGGCGCTTTCGTTAGCCGTGCAGTAGAACTACTCTACAGGTGGAGTTTGGTGGCTAGACGGTAGACCTCAAACACTTTGCATTGTTGTTATTGAGAAAAGGATTTACACAGCAGGAAAATGTAACCCAGATTGGATCTTTTTTTTTTTTTTTTGCCTACATCGAATTCGACTCTTCCACAGCAGTCTGAACGGCCAAATCAGATCTTTTCACCCACCAAAAAAAGTCTGATTGCCACTTCCATACGTGGAACTAAATGATTGTTTTCAAAGCGTCTGCAGTCAGAACTGTCCTCCTGAATTTAACTTGATCTTCATGTCACTGACCTGAAACATGCATCCTAGTTCTGCACCAGAAGGAACCAGACTGAATATAAAAATACAAATAAATCATAATTATGAATTTTGAAAGAAGTGTGCTCCACTGCAGCGCATCAGATCCTGAAGGAACCACATTGGATCCTACTTCACATCCAGACAGCGATGATCCATAAAAGGTCATCGCTGTTAGTTGTGCTTTCTGTTTCTTCTGTCCATT
This sequence comes from Poecilia reticulata, assembly GCF_904066995.2. Lineage (NCBI taxonomy): Eukaryota > Metazoa > Chordata > Actinopteri > Cyprinodontiformes > Poeciliidae > Poecilia > Poecilia reticulata. The sequence goes on from NC_088834.1 coordinate 30,739,877, forward strand.
ATTTCAAACTAAACAGATCGCAGCTGCGTCACGTCTGAGTTATTCTTCTGCGCATCAGAGTCGCTTTGGGGTCGTGAAACATTCACACAGAAGACTGATTTCAGCGAGAAAAAATCTGAATTGAGCATCAAAACCTGCTGTGTGAACACAGCCTATTTCTCCCATCACACTATCACAAAAACACCATCTGTGGTGGTGAAGGATGAGCCACGGCTCGCCCTGAGACATCCTGCTTCTGAGAACATCTACAAGGCGCTGAGTGTCCTCTAGAGTTCAGCTCAATCCATTCAGACATGGAAGGAACATGGCCACGTTATGGCCATATCCTCACCACCCGAGAGACCAGAGAGGGAAGACTCCATGTAACCGGGACAACAACGGTTCACCAGTCAAACCTTCATGGGAGAGTGGCAACGGGAAAGTTACCTTTGAAGAAAACTCAGACCGAGGCTTGACTAGAGTTTGCCCAGAGGCATGTGGGAGACGCCATGATGGAGGAAAGTTCTTTGGTCTGATGAAACCAAAACAGAGCTTTTTGGCCATTAGACACAATGTTTTGTGTCTCATGCACATCACCACGAACACACAGTACCGACTGAGAAGCGTGTGGTGATGCGTTTCAGCAGCAGGTCCTGATGATGTCCAACCAAACCAACCTTTCTGTTTTGGGATTCTCAGTTATGATGTTTCAAATGACGCCTGCTGTTGCTACCCTCAAGCAGAAACAAGAGCCTGTTGAAGTCATTAGAGCAAAGCAGCTGACTTCTCTTCAGGGAGTTTATCAGATTCCTGCCATGTGAATAAAACAATCTCTTTCTTTGATTATAATTAATGTGTGAAACTTCTAGATACTACAGCTACTGACAGATATTAAGCAAATCCTCAACAAATGATCAGAGATGAAGCCTCTCTGCTGGTTAACTGGGTTTTCTGTACAATGGGATGTAGCATCTTGCAAAATTAAGTTGTTGTAACATTTGTCATCATAAAGTGCTAGTGAATGCTGTCAGCATGCTTCTTCATCTCATGAATAAGTGAATTCATTTTAGGCTCCCATAATGCATTGCTATGTTCCAGACTCTTATTCTGAAGTTAGATAGGAAGTATTAGTTGAAGTGTTTCCTCGTTGTGTTGACTTTGCTTCTGGCTGGTGGACAACATTCAGCTACGAAAGCATTGAGGCGAGTCTCTGTGTTTGAGCTTCATTATGTTGGATTAAAACAGGAAACAGTTTTTAACTCGTCTTGAAATGATTCATTTAGATATTAGCACTGAACAAACCTCCGCTGTACTGAAGCAGTTCATATTTCACCAGTTTGGCTCGTCAGTAGAACAAAGACAGAATGAAAACAAGACGTGAGTTTTCTCTGAGTGTCTGCTTTGGAGCTCTCCATCTGTGTTAAAGAACTATTACGAATAATATTTTTGTTGTTTTCTTTTTTTAATTAGGCTTCATTTGATCATCATCTAAAATATTTTGTGCCTAAATGGAAGCACTCTCACTGGTTCTAATTCAGAATTTCAAAAGCATTAAAACTGCAATATAAAGAATCAAAAGATTCAGATTAAGGATTTGCAAAAATAGTTTGTGATTTCTGGAACCTTTGCGAAAAACAAAGAAGGAGGGCTAACTGGATTTTCCCGTCAACATTCATGTATCGTCATGGGAACTGGATATATCTTTTCACCCCTCAAAGCCGTTGCTACTATAAATAGATTTTGAGGCAGTTCAGTGGCTGCAGTGATGATTAAATCTTACAATTGTTTCTGTATGTTTCCTGAAAATCAACAGTGAATACCTTGGATATTTTCTCTCTGGTCTTAAGGTCGACACCTTCAAGCTCCTCTTCAGTCTCAGTCGTTTCGTCTTTTTCCTTCCTTCCACAAAAGTTTTCACATGTCACATCCAAGCCCTTTTCTGCATCCCTAATTCTTTCTCAGGGTTACATCATGAAAACATTTTCCCCAGGAAAATTACGAAGTGAGTGAGGCAGCGTTCAAGATGAGCCGGTCTGTCAGACATAAAAGTGAAAACAAACATTAATGCAGTAAAAATTCAGAGCTGTTGGAGCTGATCAGGTTTGCATTCACATGGCAGCTGCAATGAAGCAGCAAAACTGAAAAATCCATCAAGTACTTAGCCATTGGTCTACACTCTGGACTTTGTAATACACACAGATTTCTTTTCTTTTTTTCACACTGCAGATGGACAAATCAATCAGATCTACTTCAAAGACAATCTGATTAATAATGAACCATCTCTCTCTGCAGGAAACAACAACAGCTTTTTAGATGGTTCACAGACAGTAGAGCTGAGGGCCGAAAGATTTGACAACCATGTCTATGTAGAGCAGGAAGCAGAGATATGGAGGGCAGTCAGTGACAAGAAACAGTTAGAATGCATGTTTAGAAAGAAGAGTCAGATAGCACATAAACCGAAGCTGGCAGCTTGATTTTTAGTAATAGATTAACAATAATTATACAAAGTTAAACTTAAAAAAAAAAAAACTGATAGAAACTAATTGGATGTAAACAGCGACTGCACAGTAATCCCCATGTTCTTGCAGAAAGTTACAAAAATGACAGTGCTTGGTATCACTTATTGGTCTTATTATATTGATTATATAATCAGTAACGGATCAGTTTATATCGGTTTTTAACTGATGAAGTGAGATATTTATCCCATTGGATATGTTTAAAACGAAAATAGAACAAAATTATCAACAGTTAATGTAAAATTACTGAATGAATCAAACAAACTACATTTACTACTCTTCCTAATCCACCCAAGTCGTCATTTGTCCACTGCTTCATTTCTCCTCCTCAGTTATTCACCAAACATTTGGATGACTTTGGGTCACCATGTTCTAGGTCCACATTTTAAAGCATTTCTTCAGTCAGCTGGCAGACAGGTGCAAACACACGACTCATACAAACTCCAAACACACACACACGCACGCGCACACACACACATATACACAAGCACACACACAAAACCCAACAGAAAAACACTACAAGGAAAACATTCTACGGTCCCACAAAATAGAAACAAAAATCTGCAATCTATAAAACAAAAGTTGTACTTTTTGCACCTCTCAGGCACTAAAGATAATTTCTTTGTTTGAGTGTTTTGTGTTTACATTGCATTTCGCCATGCGTTTGCATCTGTCTGCGATTGTAATCTAGGAATAAAAAAGACCTGTAATATTAAATCAATGGTTTTTGTAACTAAAAAATAGTTAATGAACAGTTTCCATTAGAAAGAAAATTATTGTGGTTTCCTGTTCTGATGATATTAAAATAAACAGGAATAAATTTGTATGTTTCTCAGTTTTTTCCCTCTTTGTTTGTCTCTTTTATCCAGGTCTATTCACTAGTGTTCATTTATACGTACACCTGAGCCACACATCGAACTGGCAAGACTTCTAGGTAATGTGAAAAAAATTAATGGATTGAAACAGTTCATGAAGAAAACTGATGTAGACTGGAATTATCTTAATTCATCATCAAGGATGTCAGCAATCATTTCAAGAATAGTTTTGTTTTCTTTTTTTCAAAAAAGGACTACAAAAAATATATATTCTTATCCAAACAGAATATTCAGCAGCAGCTTCACCATCCAGATTGATCCAGCCAACACCAGAAGGGAAAGGGAAGGAAAAAAATCTGATTCCTCTGCAGCCAGAAAGAACGATGAGCTCAGCAAAAAATAAAAAGTTCTGTGAATACATTTGCACTGATCTGAGTTCTGAGGATGATCAATGTCCCGTCACTGCTGGATTCAGCTTCATAATTCAATCACATCATGAAAACCATCAATGTCTAACTCTGGTTCAGATAATCACACCTGAATAACTTAAGAGATTTTGGTTAAACGTGAATTATTCAAGCAGAAACATTAAACTCTGCAGCAGGAAATCATTCAAAATCAGCAGCATGCTGCTTATTTCTGTGCAACTAAAGATTAGGGTGATGGCCCAGAGGTGTTCCAGAGGCAGACTTGGAGCTCATCACAAAGATGAATTACCCAAATAAGAGTTGGAGCTTCTAAATTTCTGGTCAGCATAATTATCAAGACTTTATTAATCAACTGTTTTTGAAGAAGGCATCAATTCATCCTACTTACAGTCAATTTAGTTACATTGTTTTGATCACTTGGAGGATCCCTGCCTCACTTCCTGTCAGAAACAAACATGTTGGTTAAATGAATGCACATCCAAACCTCAGTCAGGGAGTGCATGAAGAATTCTGGACTTGACAGCAAACTCACAATTTCAAATACTAAAAATCAGTCCAACAAAAACAATGTTATGTGGGTAGAATTGGAAATTGGGCTAAAGTGCAAGAGTAAACCAACTGAAGAATTTAGATATAAAAGAAAAAATATAAATTCATTTTAGCGTAACATAAATGTGTTTATTGTTACTAAACAAAGAAACAATAAATGTGATCCAACTAAAATAAGAGTAACAATAAGAAACAAGGAAGTCTGGTCCCTTCTGGTTTGAATGCATGTGAATGCCAATGTTTAGCTTATAATTTTAGCTTATAAACTAATTCTTGCATACTGAATGGACTAATGTAAGTCCACTTAGTGATACCACACATGCTATTGGCAACATTTTAGCTAACCTTAGCATTGTTGCTCATTTTCAGTCCCTGGTTCAGGTCTGACTGCTGCACACACTTTGACAGAATTCTTTTAAACTCCTTCAGAAAACTTCTAGTTGATATCTTCATATTCCCCTATTTGCTCATTTATAAATTTCTTATGATGTCAAAAATCTAATACAGAAATGTGGAGTTGTGTAAGCTTCCTTAATGTACAACTTACAAAATAAAGATTAAATATAAGTACAAGAGGTGGGCAGTTTGCCTTGTCTACAGTGTAATAATTGCACTTGTTAATGATGTTAATGTTTCTGCCCCCTGACATACACTGGTGTTTTCTTGCCAGCAGCAGAGCGAACCGCTGCTATTAACCCCCTTTCTGTTCTTCCTCTTCTTCTGTTATATTTTTTTTGTATTTTTATGTTTTGCGTGTGAATGGTTTGTTTGTGTGCATGTACGCTGGTGAACACTCGAACCTCAAATTGCTCTCCAAGACATAAATAAGCAATTCTGAACTTGACTAAATTCACGGCAGTTTAAGCAGTTCACACTGCAGCCTAAAGTGACCCAATTCCGATTTTTTTGACGTAATGCGACCTGTATCCAATCTTTTCATGGCAGGGTGAACAGCACAGGTTGGATTTTTTCGAATGTGACCCATATCTGACGCGTATCCGATTCAAATGCGACCTTATGTCGCAGCAGCTAACAGAAAGGGGCAGGAGCGGACCACTGTCAATCTCATACCTTATTTGGAAATGGGACTATTGTACTCCGGAAGAGAGGGGGGCGCTATTTCCTATATTATCCGCTGTCTCCTGTTTAAATTTTCTTTTGAAATCTGTGATATGGCTTCTTCCTAAAGAAGGAGTTTCTCTCTCAGCATGTATTTGAACTTCTCTCTTTTATTTACTTCGGCGCAGCTCAGTTTTTAACAATGGGGTATATGCCACGGACTTCCGTTTTAGCACTTCCGCATTTTTTTGCCACATAGAATGGTTCCGGTGCACAGGCAACAGTATGTTAACAATGGCTCCTCAGTCGCTGCAGGATTAACGATGCTGTATCTGATGTCGCTGTATCTGATGCTGATGTCGCTGTATCTGTTGCTGTTGTCGCTGTATCTGATGCTGATGTCGCTGTATCTGATGCGTTGGTGTCGCTGTATGTGTTGCTGGTGTCGCTGTATGTGTTGCCGTTGTCGCTGTATGTGTTGCTGGTGTCGCTGTATGTGTTGCTGTTGTTGCTGTATCTGTTGCTGTTGTCACTGTATGTGTTGCTGTTGTCGCTGTATGTGGTGCCTTTGTCGCTGTATCTGTTGCTGTTGTCGCTGTATCTGTTGCTGTTGTCACTGTATGTGTTGCTGGTGTCGCTGTATGTGTTGCTGTTGTCGCTGTGTGTGGTGCCTTTGTCGCTGTATCTGTTGCTGTTGTCGCTGTATCTGTTGCTGTTGTCACTGTATGTGTTGCTGTTGTCGCTGTATGTGGTGCCTTTGTCGCTGTATCTGTTGCTGTTGTCGCTGTATCTGTTGCTGTTGTCACTGTATGTGTTGCTGGTGTCGCTGTATCTGTTGCTGTTGTCGCTGTATGTGTTGCTGTTGTCACTGTATGTGTTGCTGGTGTCGCTGAATCTGTTGCTGTTGTTGCTGTATGTGTTGCTGTTGTCACTGTATGTGTTGCTGGTGTCGCTGTATGTGTTGCTGTTGTCGCTGTATGTGGTGCCTTTGTCGCTGTATCTGTTGCTGTTGTCGCTGTATGTGTTGCTGTTGTCACTGTATGTGTTGCTGTTGTCACTGTATCTGTTGCTGTTGTCACTGTATGTGTTGCTGTTGTCACTGTATGTGTTGCTGTTGTCGCTGTATCTGTTGCTGTTGTCACTGTATGTGGTGCCTTTGTCGCTGTATGTGTTGCTGGTGTCGCTGTATGTGTTGCTGGTGTCGCTGTATGTGTTGCTTTGTCACTGTATGTGTTGCTGTTGTCACTGTATCTGTTGCTGTTGTCACTGTATGTGTTGCTGTTGTCGCTGTATCTGTTGCTGTTGTCACTGTATGTGTTGCTGGTGTCGCTGTATGTGTTGCTGTTGTCGCTGTATGTGGTGCCTTTGTCGCTGTATCTGTTGCTGTTGTCGCTGTATGTGTTGCTGTTGTCACTGTATGTGTTGCTGGTGTCGCTGTATCTGTTGCTGTTGTTGCTGTATGTGTTGCTGTTGTCGCTGTATCTGTTGCTGTTGTCACTGTATGTGTTGCTGTTGTCACTGTATGTGGTGCCTTTGTCGCTGTATGTGTTGCTGGTGTCGCTGTATGTGTTGCTTGTGTCGCTGTATGTGTTGCTGTTGTCGCTGTATGTGTTGCTGTTGTCACTGTATGTGTTGCTGGTGTCGCTGTATCTGTTGTTGCTGTATGTGTTGCTGTTGTCACTGTATGTGTTGCTGGTGTCGCTGTATGTGTTGCTGTTGTCGCTGTATGTGGTGCCTTTGTCGCTGTATCTGTTGCTGTTGTCGCTGTATGTGTTGCTGTTGTCACTGTATGTGTTGCTGGTGTCGCTGTATGTGTTGCTGTTGTCGCTGTATGTGTTGCTGTTGTCGCTGTATGTGTTGCTGTTGTTGCTGTATGTGTTGCTGTTGTTGCTGTATGTGTTGCTGTTGTCGCTGTATCTGTTGCTGTTGTCACTGTATGTGTTGCTGGTGTCGCTGTATGTGTTGCTGTTGTCGCTGTATGTGGTGCCTTTGTCGCTGTATCTGTTGCTGTTGTCGCTGTATGTGTTGCTGTTGTCGCTGTATGTGGTGCCTTTGTCGCTGTATCTGTTGCTGTTGTCGCTGTATCTGTTGCTGTTGTCACTGTATGTGTTGCTGGTGTCGCTGTATCTGTTGCTGTTGTCGCTGTATGTGTTGCTGTTGTCACTGTATGTGTTGCTGGTGTCGCTGTATCTGTTGCTGTTGTTGCTGTATCTGTTGCTGTTGTCACTGTATGTGTTGCTGTTGTCGCTGTATGTGGTGCCTTTGTCGCTGTATCTGTTGCTGTTGTCGCTGTATCTGTTGCTGTTGTCACTGTATGTGTTGCTGGTGTCGCTGTATCTGTTGCTGTTGTCGCTGTATGTGTTGCTGTTGTCACTGTATGTGTTGCTGGTGTCGCTGTATCTGTTGCTGTTGTTGCTGTATGTGTTGCTGTTGTCACTGTATGTGTTGCTGGTGTCGCTGTATGTGTTGCTGTTGTCGCTGTATGTGGTGCCTTTGTCGCTGTATCTGTTGCTGTTGTCGCTGTATGTGTTGCTGTTGTCGCTGTATGTGTTGCTGTTGTCGCTGTATCTGTTGCTGTTGTTGCTGTATGTGTTGCTGTTGTCGCTGTATCTGTTGCTGTTGTCACTGTATGTGTTGCTGTTGTCACTGTATGTGGTGCCTTTGTCGCTGTATGTGTTGCTGGTGTCGCTGTATGTGTTGCTGGTGTCGCTGTATGTGTTGCTGTTGTCACTGTATGTGTTGCTGTTGTCACTGTATCTGTTGCTGTTGTCACTGTATGTGTTGCTGTTGTCGCTGTATCTGTTGCTGTTGTCACTGTATGTGTTGCTGGTGTCGCTGTATGTGTTGCTGTTGTCGCTGTATGTGTTGCTGTTGTCGCTGTATGTGGTGCCTTTGTCGCTGTATCTGTTGCTGTTGTCGCTGTATGTGTTGCTGTTGTCACTGTATGTGTTGCTGTTGTCGCTGTATGTGTTGCTGTTGTTGCTGTATGTGTTGCTGTTGTCGCTGTATGTGTTGCTGGTGTCGCTGTATGTGTTGCTGTTGTCGCTGTATGTGGTGCCTTTGTCGCTGTATCTGTTGCTGTTGTCACTGTATGTGTTGCTGTTGTCGCTGTATGTGTTGCTGTTGTCGCTGTATCTGTTGCTGTTGTCGCTGTATGTGGTGCCTTTGTCGCTGTATGTGTTGCTGGTGTCGCTGTATGTGTTGCTGGTGTCGCTGTATGTGTTGCTTTGTCACTGTATGTGTTGCTGTTGTCACTGTATCTGTTGCTGTTGTCACTGTATGTGTTGCTGTTGTCGCTGTATCTGTTGCTGTTGTCACTGTATGTGTTGCTGGTGTCGCTGTATGTGTTGCTGTTGTCGCTGTATGTGGTGCCTTTGTCGCTGTATCTGTTGCTGTTGTCGCTGTATGTGTTGCTGTTGTCACTGTATGTGTTGCTGGTGTCGCTGTATCTGTTGCTGTTGTTGCTGTATGTGTTGCTGTTGTCGCTGTATCTGTTGCTGTTGTCACTGTATGTGTTGCTGTTGTCACTGTATGTGGTGCCTTTGTCGCTGTATGTGTTGCTGGTGTCGCTGTATGTGTTGCTTGTGTCGCTGTATGTGTTGCTGTTGTCGCTGTATGTGTTGCTGTTGTCACTGTATGTGTTGCTGGTGTCGCTGTATCTGTTGTTGCTGTATGTGTTGCTGTTGTCGCTGTATGTGTTGCTGGTGTCGCTGTATGTGTTGCTGTTGTCGCTGTATGTGGTGCCTTTGTCGCTGTATCTGTTGCTGTTGTCGCTGTATGTGTTGCTGTTGTCACTGTATGTGTTGCTGGTGTCGCTGTATGTGTTGCTGTTGTCGCTGTATGTGTTGCTGTTGTCGCTGTATGTGTTGCTGTTGTTGCTGTATCTGTTGCTGTTGTTGCTGTATGTGTTGCTGTTGTCGCTGTATCTGTTGCTGTTGTCACTGTATGTGTTGCTGGTGTCGCTGTATGTGTTGCTGTTGTCGCTGTATGTGGTGCCTTTGTCGCTGTATCTGTTGCTGTTGTCGCTGTATGTGTTGCTGTTGTCGCTGTATGTGGTGCCTTTGTCGCTGTATCTGTTGCTGTTGTCGCTGTATCTGTTGCTGTTGTCGCTGTATGTGTTGCTGGTGTCGCTGTATCTGTTGCTGTTGTCGCTTTATGTGTTGCTGTTGTCACTGTATGTGTTGCTGGTGTCGCTGTATCTGTTGCTGTTGTTGCTGTATCTGTTGCTGTTGTCACTGTATGTGTTGCTGTTGTCGCTGTATGTGGTGCCTTTGTCGCTGTATCTGTTGCTGTTGTCGCTGTATCTGTTGCTGTTGTCACTGTATGTGTTGCTGGTGTCGCTGTATCTGTTGCTGTTGTCGCTGTATGTGTTGCTGTTGTCACTGTATGTGTTGCTGGTGTCGCTGTATCTGTTGCTGTTGTTGCTGTATGTGTTGCTGTTGTCGCTGTATGTGTTGCTGGTGTCGCTGTATGTGTTGCTGTTGTCGCTGTATGTGGTGCCTTTGTCGCTGTATCTGTTGCTGTTGTCGCTGTATGTGTTGCTGTTGTCGCTGTATGTGTTGCTGTTGTCGCTGTATGTGTTGCTGTTGTTGCTGTATGTGTTGCTGTTGTCGCTGTATGTGTTGCTGTTGTCACTGTATGTGTTGCTGTTGTCGCTGTATGTGGTGCCTTTGTCGCTGTATCTGTTGCTGTTGTCGCTGTATCTGTTGCTGTTGTCACTGTATGTGTTGCTGGTGTCGCTGTATGTGTTGCTGTTGTCGCTGTGTGTGGTGCCTTTGTCGCTGTATCTGTTGCTGTTGTCGCTGTATCTGTTGCTGTTGTCACTGTATGTGTTGCTGTTGTCGCTGTATGTGGTGCCTTTGTCGCTGTATCTGTTGCTGTTGTCGCTGTATCTGTTGCTGTTGTCACTGTATGTGTTGCTGGTGTCGCTGTATCTGTTGCTGTTGTCGCTGTATGTGTTGCTGTTGTCACTGTATGTGTTGCTGGTGTCGCTGAATCTGTTGCTGTTGTTGCTGTATGTGTTGCTGTTGTCACTGTATGTGTTGCTGGTGTCGCTGTATGTGTTGCTGTTGTCGCTGTATGTGGTGCCTTTGTCGCTGTATCTGTTGCTGTTGTCGCTGTATGTGTTGCTGTTGTCACTGTATGTGTTGCTGTTGTCACTGTATCTGTTGCTGTTGTCACTGTATGTGTTGCTGTTGTCACTGTATGTGTTGCTGTTGTCGCTGTATCTGTTGCTGTTGTCACTGTATGTGGTGCCTTTGTCGCTGTATGTGTTGCTGGTGTCGCTGTATGTGTTGCTGGTGTCGCTGTATGTGTTGCTTTGTCACTGTATGTGTTGCTGTTGTCACTGTATCTGTTGCTGTTGTCACTGTATGTGTTGCTGTTGTCGCTGTATGTGTTGCTGTTGTCGCTGTATGTGTTGCTGTTGTTGCTGTATCTGTTGCTGTTGTTGCTGTATGTGTTGCTGTTGTCGCTGTATCTGTTGCTGTTGTCACTGTATGTGTTGCTGGTGTCGCTGTATGTGTTGCTGTTGTCGCTGTATGTGGTGCCTTTGTCGCTGTATCTGTTGCTGTTGTCGCTGTATGTGTTGCTGTTGTCGCTGTATGTGGTGCCTTTGTCGCTGTATCTGTTGCTGTTGTCGCTGTATCTGTTGCTGTTGTCACTGTATGTGTTGCTGGTGTCGCTGTATCTGTTGCTGTTGTCGCTGTATGTGTTGCTGTTGTCACTGTATGTGTTGCTGGTGTCGCTGTATCTGTTGCTGTTGTTGCTGTATGTGTTGCTGTTGTCACTGTATGTGTTGCTGTTGTCGCTGTATGTGGTGCCTTTGTCGCTGTATCTGTTGCTGTTGTCGCTGTATCTGTTGCTGTTGTCACTGTATGTGTTGCTGGTGTCGCTGTATCTGTTGCTGTTGTCGCTGTATGTGTTGCTGTTGTCACTGTATGTGTTGCTGGTGTCGCTGTATCTGTTGCTGTTGTTGCTGTATGTGTTGCTGTTGTCACTGTATGTGTTGCTGGTGTCGCTGTATGTGTTGCTGTTGTCGCTGTATGTGGTGCCTTTGTCGCTGTATCTGTTGCTGTTGTCGCTGTATGTGTTGCTGTTGTTACTGTATGTGTTGCTGTTGTCGCTGTATCTGTTGCTGTTGTCACTGTATGTGTTGCTGGTGTCGCTGTATGTGGTGCCTTTGTCGCTGTATCTGTTGCTGTTGTCGCTGTATCTGTTGCTGTTGTCACTGTATGTGTTGCTGGTGTCGCTGTATGTGTTGCTGTTGTCACTGTATGTGGTGCCTTTGTCGCTGTATGTGTTGCTGTTGTCGCTGTATCTGTTGCTGTTGTCACTGTATGTGTTGCTGTTGTCGCTGTATGTGGTGCCTTTGTCGCTGTATCTGTTGCTGTTGTCGCTGTATCTGTTGCTGTTGTCACTGTATGTGTTGCTGGTGTCGCTGTATCTGTTGCTGTTGTCGCTGTATGTGTTGCTGTTGTCACTGTATGTGTTGCTGGTGTCGCTGAATCTGTTGCTGTTGTTGCTGTATGTGTTGCTGTTGTCACTGTATGTGTTGCTGGTGTCGCTGTATGTGTTGCTGTTGTCGCTGTATGTGGTGCCTTTGTCGCTGTATCTGTTGCTGTTGTCGCTGTATGTGTTGCTGTTGTCACTGTATGTGTTGCTGTTGTCACTGTATCTGTTGCTGTTGTCACTGTATGTGTTGCTGTTGTCACTATGTGTTGCTGTTGTCGCTGTATCTGTTGCTGTTGTCACTGTATGTGGTGCCTTTGTCGCTGTATGTGTTGCTGGTGTCGCTGTATGTGTTGCTGGTGTCGCTGTATGTGTTGCTTTGTCACTGTATGTGTTGCTGTTGTCACTGTATCTGTTGCTGTTGTCACTGTATGTGTTGCTGTTGTCGCTGTATCTGTTGCTGTTGTCACTGTATGTGTTGCTGGTGTCGCTGTATGTGTTGCTGTTGTCGCTGTATGTGGTGCCTTTGTCGCTGTATCTGTTGCTGTTGTCGCTGTATGTGTTGCTGTTGTCACTGTATGTGTTGCTGGTGTCGCTGTATCTGTTGCTGTTGTTGCTGTATGTGTTGCTGTTGTCGCTGTATCTGTTGCTGTTGTCACTGTATGTGTTGCTGTTGTCACTGTATGTGGTGCCTTTGTCGCTGTATGTGTTGCTGGTGTCGCTGTATGTGTTGCTTGTGTCGCTGTATGTGTTGCTGTTGTCGCTGTATGTGTTGCTGTTGTCACTGTATGTGTTGCTGGTGTCGCTGTATCTGTTGTTGCTGTATGTGTTGCTGTTGTCACTGTATGTGTTGCTGGTGTCGCTGTATGTGTTGCTGTTGTCGCTGTATGTGGTGCCTTTGTCGCTGTATCTGTTGCTGTTGTCGCTGTATGTGTTGCTGTTGTCACTGTATGTGTTGCTGGTGTCGCTGTATGTGTTGCTGTTGTCGCTGTATGTGTTGCTGTTGTCGCTGTATGTGTTGCTGTTGTTGCTGTATCTGTTGCTGTTGTTGCTGTATGTGTTGCTGTTGTCGCTGTATCTGTTGCTGTTGTCGCTGTATGTGTTGCTGGTGTCGCTGTATGTGTTGCTGTTGTCGCTGTATGTGGTGCCTTTGTCGCTGTATCTGTTGCTGTTGTCGCTGTATGTGTTGCTGTTGTCACTGTATGTGTTGCTGGTGTCGCTGTATGTGTTGCTGTTGTTGCTGTATGTGTTGCTGTTGTCACTGTATGTGTTGCTGTTGTCGCTGTATGTGGTGCCTTTGTCGCTGTATCTGTTGCTGTTGTCGCTGTATCTGTTGCTGTTGTCGCTGTATCTGTTGCTGATGTCGCTGTATCTGTTGCTGTTGTCGCTGTATGTGTTGCTGTTGTCGCTGTATGTGTTGCTGGTGTCGCTGTATGTGTTGCTGTTGTTGCTGTATGTGTTGCTGTTGTCGCTGTATGTGTTGCTGGTGTCGCTGTATGTGTTGCTGTTGTCGCTGTATGTGGTGCCTTTGTCGCTGTATCTGTTGCTGTTGTCGCTGTATGTGTTGCTGTTGTCACTGTATGTGTTGCTGTTGTCGCTGTATCTGTTGCTGTTGTTGCTGTATGTGTTGCTGTTGTCGCTGTATCTGTTGCTGTTGTCACTGTATGTGTTGCTGTTGTCACTGTATGTGGTGCCTTTGTCGCTGTATGTGTTGCTGGTGTCGCTGTATGTGTTGCTGGTGTCGCTGTATGTGTTGCTGTTGTCGCTGTATGTGTTGCTGTTGTCACTGTATCTGTTGCTGTTGTCACTGTATGTGTTGCTGTTGTCGCTGTATCTGTTGCTGTTGTCGCTGTATGTGTTGCTGGTGTCGCTGTATGTGTTGCTGTTGTCGCTGTATGTGTTGCTGTTGTCGCTGTATGTGGTGCCTTTGTCGCTGTATCTGTTGCTGTTGTCGCTGTATGTGTTGCTGTTGTCGCTGTATGTGTTGCTGGTGTCGCTGTATGTGTTGCTGTTGTTGCTGTATGTGTTGCTGTTGTTGCTGTATGTGTTGCTGGTGTCGCTGTATGTGTTGCTGTTGTCGCTGTATGTGGTGCCTTTGTCGCTGTATCTGTTGCTGTTGTCGCTGTATGTGTTGCTGTTGTCACTGTATGTGTTGCTGTTGTCGCTGTATCTGTTGCTGTTGTTGCTGTATGTGTTGCTGTTGTCGCTGTATCTGTTGCTGTTGTCACTGTATGTGTTGCTGTTGTCACTGTATGTGGTGCCTTTGTCGCTGTATGTGTTGCTGGTGTCGCTGTATGTGTTGCTGGTGTCGCTGTATGTGTTGCTGTTGTCACTGTATGTGTTGCTGTTGTCACTGTATGTGTTGCTGGTGTCGCTGTATGTGTTGCTGTTGTTGCTGTATGTGTTGCTGTTGTCACTGTATGTGTTGCTGTTGTCGCTGTATGTGGTGCCTTTGTCGCTGTATCTGTTGCTGTTGTCGCTGTATCTGTTGCTGTTGTCGCTGTATCTGTTGCTGGTGTCGCTGTATCTGTTGCTGTTGTCGCTGTATGTGTTGCTGTTGTCACTGTATGTGTTGCTGGTGTCGCTGTATCTGTTGCTGTTGTTGCTGTATGTGTTGCTGTTGTCGCTGTATGTGTTGCTGGTGTCGCTGTATGTGTTGCTGTTGTCGCTGTATGTGGTGCCTTTGTCGCTGTATCTGTTGCTGTTGTCGCTGTATGTGTTGCTGTTGTCACTGTATGTGTTGCTGTTGTCGCTGTATGTGTTGCCTTTGTCGCTGTATGTGTTGCTGGTGTCGCTGTATGTGTTGCTGTTGTCGCTGTATGTGTTGCTGTTGTCGCTGTATGTGGTGCCTTTGTCGCTGTATCTGTTGCTGTTGTCGCTGTATGTGTTGCTGTTGTCACTGTATGTGTTGCTGGTGTCGCTGTATCTGTTGCTGTTGTTGCTGTATGTGTTGCTGTTGTCGCTGTATCTGTTGCTGTTGTCGCTGTATGTGTTGCTGTTGTCGCTGTATGTGTTGCCTTTGTCGCTGTATGTGTTGCTGGTGTCGCTGTATGTGTTGCTGGTGTCGCTGTATGTGTTGCTGTTGTCGCTGTATGTGTTGCTGTTGTCACTGTATGTGTTGCTGGTGTCGCTGTATCTGTTGTTGCTGTATGTGTTGCTGTTGTCGCTGTATGTGTTGCTGGTGTCACTGTATGTGTTGCTGTTGTCGCTGTATGTGGTGCCTTTGTCGCTGTATCTGTTGCTGTTGTCGCTGTATGTGTTGCTGTTGTCACTGTATGTGTTGCTGGTGTCGCTGTATCTGTTGCTGTTGTCGCTGTATGTGTTGCTGTTGTCGCTGTATCTGTTGCTGTTGTTGCTGTTTTTGCTGTATGTGTTGCTGGTGTCGCCAGCTGTTTTTCCATCTGACTATGCCAACAGGCTGCAGTCAGAAACCGTTTCCTCTGTGTGTGACAGTCTAGGATTGAACTGATGAATTGAGCCTTTCCCAGCGATTTACAGTGTTTCTGAAGAGACTCAGAGGAGACCTGTAGCATCCTGTCTCCCTCCTGTCTGATCCCTCTTCCTCATCCTCACTCCGCTATATGCTGGCCATTTCCCTCTTTTGATTTGTTCCACCACTGCTTGACCTTTCATGTGTGCGACAGTTTACCAGGGCTAAAATGCCAAAATGAAAGGTTGAATTTCAACTGCCATCTGTCGGATGAAAACAAAGAGAAAGCATCTGACTGATAGAAATATAAAACATTGTTTCAAAGTGAGCTGAAAGTCTTTTTTGGTTTTAACAAGCCAACCGAGTTTCTAAATTTTGATCCCCTGACTCTTCTGCAGTCCGCCTCAAAGGATAGAACTTCAGCGTTTCTTCAGTAGATCTGACAGAGCTGGGAAACAAAGCTGCTGCTCTGTAGCTAAACTGTGTGTGTTTTTGTTCATTTGCCAGGTGAAGAAGTCTGTTGAATTACAGGCCAGAGTGGAAGCAGCCTGTTTGGTCAGAAAGGTTCTGTATGCAGCAGCAGCAGCTCCTTCACAGCTGCAGGAAACCAACCGTTACTTCCTGAACGTTGCAGCCGCTGCCCCACAGCTGGCCGTCAAAACAATTACTGACAGTGACACCATACTCATAGTTACTGCAACTAAAACCTAAAAATAAAAAGTTTATCTTCAACTACACTTGCACCGAAAATTATTCCAACCCCACTGCATTTCTTGGTTCAGACATTTCCAATAAAGTTGAGTGAAGCTGATCAGGCACCAGGTTGGCCTGAGGTCGTGAACCTCAGGTTCCTCATTATGAGGTACTGGTGTAAAGTTGTACAGAAATAATTTGAGTTGTAAAGCCTTTTTCAAATTGTTTTATTTATTTAAAAATGTGACAATGATAGCATTAACTAGCAGTTTAAACAAACTACTATTTAAGCTAAATATTTAGTAATAAGAAAAACTGTTATCTCTGAATTAAATATTTAGTTAAGATAAATATTGACCTTCAAACTAGTTTAAAGCTGGTGCAACAACAAGGTACTGACTGAAAGATTGAGATGATTTTGTTAAAATGTTTTTTAAACCATTCACACAACAGATTTGTGCCCATACAGAGGGTTACCCCCCCCAGCCTCTTCCTATGTTATGGCCTCAGGCTGAACCTCAGTGGAGCCTAAGAGTAAGACTCCCAACACTTAAATTAATTTGATCTGGAGATTTTTTGTCAAGCAAGACAGACGGCCTCAGGGGTTTATTCAAGGCATCGATAAGCTTTTTGAATCTGACCACCTGTAACGACTTTCACCTTTTCAGGGCTACATGTAAAACATCTTTGACTCTTTCAAAAACATATTTCAGCTCTTTCCTATCCTGATGGTCAGAAGTCCTCCTGACCAGCAGGAAGGACGTTGCTCGCTCGCCCTCACAAATGGAGCATGGTAAGCTAAGAAACAAGAGGGAACTCTTGGCAATGAGTCAAAGTTTTGCTAAACATACAGGGTGCAACTTGCATGTTTAGCATATGATATGAGCACATTATCATGTTTTTGTTTTTTTGATATTTTTCCTTTTTTTACAAACTGTCAGCATGTCGTGACAACATAATGAGACTGAAAATCTGTGAAAAGATCGATCTCCTTCACCTCCTCCTATTGCATCGGTGGCTATGCCAACTAGGATTAGCATTAACTAGAGAATATGCTAATAGGGAAAATCTGTAGCATGGGGGGGAGTGAAGAGATGTATGAGCAACGCCACATGAGATTGTGATTGATAGCGCTAAGTCCCGCCTACTGGCTTTGATTGGTTGTTTCTAGTTAGCTCTCAGAGAAGGCAGTAGAGATCAATGTTTTCACAGGTTATCCATCTCATAATGTCACTGCATAGTGACAGCTTCAAAAATAATTAAAAAAATTTTTTTTAATAAAAGTTATATACTTACCCATATCATGTGATCAGATCACATGATCACTGTGATACATTCTGGGATTCGGTTTACCTCCAGTTCTACTTGTGTAGTTCAGTCCTTCAGGGCTCAACAGGCTGTGAAAGTCTAGACTGGGATGGAAAGCTTTACTGTCCAGCAGGATAACTGACCGACAGTATGAATGAAAAGTTCAGAGCTCAATTCCAACTGAGGATCTGTTGGAATCAGTTTGCTAAGAGTTCAAAACGACTCTTAACAGACGCTCTTCCTAAATCTGACTGAGCTTGAACTATTTAGTACAGAAGATTTGGGAAAAACTTAATCTGTGCAGGTGCAAAGCTGTTAGGGACATACACCAACAGATGTTCAGCTGTAATTGCAGCAAAAAGGTTCCAGTCAGTATTCACTGAGGAGAGCTGAATGGAAATGAACAGATCACAGGAAACGGTTGTTTGCTTGTCAAAGTAAATGTTTTATGTTTCAGCTATAATGATTTTTACATGAAATAAAATTCTTCCTAAAATTGTACAAAATACACTGATGATTTGTCAGGGTATTAAATCATGTCAACCATTTAGCTAAAGTTGCTTTGAACAGGTTGTGAAACCAAATCATACGAGCAGATCATTTCTGATCATATACTTTAGACCCAGCATGAGAGAAGTTTTTTAAGTTGTGCATTGCATTTTTTTAAGTGATTGTTTTATTTTGATGTTTTTATATAATGTCTGTTCAGCACTTTGGTCAGTTTTGCTGTTTTAAAAGTGCTTATAAATAAAGCTGGCTTGGCTAACAATTAAATAAATCAACAAAAACACGTTTGTTTGTTTTTTAAGTCCAAACTCTGTTATAGTTCATTTTGGATGAAATGAATAGATGAAAATGTCTTTGGATCACAGAGGTTGAAAACACCTGGCCAGGCTGGATAAAAGTTTATATTAAGCTCCAGTGAATCAGTTTGGATTTTTAAATAATCAATCTCTTCTGAAAAAACAAAATTGTCCAGATATTCTACAATCAGATTGAAGGATTTTGGAAAACTTTGAACCCAGGTCACCTAAAACACTTTATTCCCCATCTAGGTTTGTGCATTTTCAAAGGTTTCCACTAGGGGTGCACCAATTTATCGGCACTGATTTTGTTAATTTTAAGATCAGTGCAGGGCCGATACTTACATGTGAAGCTGATCTAATCCTCCGATCTTATCAACCGCAGTAAAGGTCTAAAACTCTATCACTGTCGTCTTCTGCTCTCCTCTGAGGTCTGACTGACAGGCTGGCCCAGCAAATCATGTCTGAACATTTACAGTTAGCAACAGTCACCCCACTGTTGCCAACTCAGCAACTTTCTTTCTACTTTTAGCAACAATTCGAACCAACTAAAATGGTATCTGCCAAAATCAGAATCGGCAGATCAGGTTTTTTAAAGATCAGTAAACGGCCAACAAACTGTATTTGTTGCGCTACAAGTTTCCACCTCATCGCATATCCACAGGAAACTGGAAGTGGGAGCAGCAGATAATCAAACATCTGAAATGAAAAGCCACACACAGCACACGCCTAACGGTGAATAAAAAGGCCTTGATGAGCGCACCATTGAGCGTGAAGGCTGTGGGCGCAGGAAAGCCCCTGCCCTGTCTTTCATTCTGCTAAAAGCAAACAGATTTCAGAGATCAGTGAACTTTCAAACAGAGAAAACAGATGTAAAAACCACACAGACTAAAGCCCATCTCCTGCCTTCCTCATCCAGCCAGAGAGCAGAAGGTCACACACTGATG
Source organism: Poecilia reticulata (assembly GCF_904066995.2). Taxonomy (NCBI): domain Eukaryota; kingdom Metazoa; phylum Chordata; class Actinopteri; order Cyprinodontiformes; family Poeciliidae; genus Poecilia; species Poecilia reticulata. The sequence goes on from NC_088834.1 coordinate 30,758,854, forward strand.
AGCTGAGATGTGTTTGTTCTAAATCTGTTTTTTTCCATCACTTATGAGGGTCTTTCCTCCTTTTTGTTATTTTTTTTAAAGAAATTTTAATATTTGTAGAAAATACAGAGTTATTTTGACCTCAAACAACAAAAATCTACTATATTTTCATCATTAAACAAAAAAATATTGAAAAAATAAAATAAAGATTAGAATATTGTGTAAAAGTGCAATATTTCTTGCTAGTTATCTCAGAAAGTGGAACTCTTACAGAATAATCACACATTGACTGATATACTCTGTTTCTTGTCAGTTTTGAGGATTTTGGCTTACAGCCAATGAAAACCCAAACTGCAACATCTCAGAAAATTAGAATGCTGTAAAAAAGTTCATGGAAACTCATGAAGTCACATCCCAACAACCCTTCAGTTGAATAAAACCAAAACCCAGGAAATGCATTTTGGACCTGATGAAGAGGAACGATCTTGAATCAGCACCCAGCTTCAGTTAATACAGCTGGAAACTAGAGATCAGGCCTGGTGACCTCTGACCTGAGCCTTCAGAGCCACATAAAGTTACGAAGTCGGTCTTCTATCACCTGAAGAACATTTCCAGGATTATAGGACTAGTCCAGCTGCTCCAGAACATCCCATCAGTTTCTCACTAAAACTAAGAAAGTAGAGCGCATCGCCCCATAATGTCCTTATCTAGTCTCTGTAATCTACTTTCTGAGGGTGACTGACAGCACTAAGCCCCTCCTCCTGGCTGTGATTGGTTGCTTTTCGCTGCACATTTCTGTTGTCATTCTGTAATAACTCATTTAACAAAGAGCAGGAGTTCCTCTTCGCTCCACCACCTTCAGAAAGGATTTTATTGTTTTCAGTCGTTGGGGCCCCAGAGGGAGGACCATCCGAGTAGAGGGCCGTAGACGGCCTGGCCCCTGGGCCAGGGGCCGGAGCCACAGCTGCACAGCACCGGGGCACAGACAGCCCTTCTGGGTACATTGCTCCTTTCATGCCTCACACACTGAAGCATTGATGTTGTGACTCCCTCAGTTCAGGCAACCAGACAGTTGACAACATCTCTAATGCAAACATTGATTTGCTTATGAACCCTTTAAGCAAAGGAGCTACCGGGAAGTGAAAGTCATCTAAGAAATACAGCAAAAAGATTATTATAAATAACACAGGGAGATCTCGCTGTACTTTCTCTTTCTTGGGGATCCTAATATTTCTTCCAAAAAACGTTTGAAGGGAAGAATTTCTGAATAAATGTAGATGAGTTCAATAAATGTTCATCTTATTTGTGTTTACCATATGAACATTTTAAGTACAATAACATTCTTAGATTTTCTTTCGTAGAATTTTCATTTTGTCTCAAAATCAGACAAATTATACAGTTTATACAGTTTAAATCTGTTTATTTCCAGTATTAGGTGCAATTGAGTCATGTTCACAGCGCCCCCAAGTGGTGGGAACATTTTAAGACACCCAGAAGAAAGCAACGCGATGGAAAAAATGTTTAAATGACAATGCAAACAATAAAAAAAAATAACAACAAAAAATAAAATGTAACAATATAGATTGTCAATATGATCCCAAACCAAACGAGAAATAAGTCAAATATGTATTAGTCTCTTCTGTTTCTCAAGTCTCTCTATCTTATCTAAGGATGTGCTCACAAAGGACTGAACTGCACCAATTAGCTGAATGACAACCATGGTTAAATCTTATTTTATGTTTCACATTAAATCTATTTGCCTTTGCAGTGATTTTACTGTAAACTGAATCATAACTGGAGAAACAGAGAAACATTGCTGCATATTCGACCAGGAGAGAGAAAAATAAATGAGATGGGATTAAATAAATAAATAGTTGGGCTTCCCAACACACGCGCGCACACAAGCACGCACGCGTGCACACACACATACACACGCATACACACACACCTTCTTAACTGTTCTAATCAGTCACACCTGAAACCATCCATGTTTGAAATAAAGCCCAAAGTCCTCAATGTCCAACATAGAGACAAGGATATGTTATAAAATGAAGGGGTTACAGGCAAAACTAGGTCTTTTCCTGATTATTTCATATTTCCAGTGCCTTGCAGAAGTAATCATAAATGAACTTGAATCTGCCAAGACAAGACATGGCAATCAACCAAAACTGACAGACCAAACAAGGAGAGGATAAATCAGAGAAGTAACAAAGAGGCTCATGGTGACTCTGGAGGAGCTGCAGAGATCCACAGCTCAGATGAGAGAAGCAATGGAAGATGCAAGATGCCCTCTTTAAAGTTTTATATTAGTCGTGAGGGATAATAAAGAAAAATCTACCTGATCACACCATCTCTGAAGAGAAACCAGGTCATGGCAGCCATGAGCGTTCTCTTCTTCACAGAGACAGGGAAGCTGGACACAGATGATGAAAAGATGGATGGAAACAAACAGAACAATTCAGGAAGAAAACCTCAAAATGCCAAAGGACTGGGGTCAAAGATCCCCAAAATAATCATACAGACTGATTTATCATGGAATCATTTAGATCACTGATCTGAATGGACAAGTCAAAGTCCAAAAGTTCATGCCACACTTTAATTTTTACATTTTTTTAATTTAGACAGCCAGTCATCGTTTTTATTCCACTTCACAATCCTGTTCTGTGTGTGTGTGTGTGTGTGTGTGTGTGTGTGTGTGTGTGTGTGTGTGCGTGTGCATGCATGTGTGTGACGTGTGTCGGTTTGTTGCATAGAAAGCCAACAAAATACACTGAAGTTTGTATTTGTGACGTGATACATTGTGAGAATTTCAAAATGTGTGAATAATTTTACCAAGGATTTTGTCTATATTGATGATCTGAATCCTCACATGACATAACACATCAGCATATAAACATGACCTGCATCAGAAGAACCTTGAAAACTGTTTCCTGGGAAACATTACGTTCTCTGACATTCACCTCCAGAAAACAACATGTGGGACAAACAGAACCAAGTCATTTTATGTTTTCTAAATCTGCTTCTCACTCAAATTAATCCACTTCCACCTCTTTCCTCATAGCCATCAGTCTGCTGGTCCAGTTTCCTGCTTAATAGTGTCATTGCACTTCTCAGCTGCCTACACACATTGATTAGTTTACGATCTAAGTGGGAGGAAGTCGCTCAGTTTGAGTCAGAGGCACTTTCATAATTCTGCAATGCAACTTTTCTTATTCAGCTTCAAGGGGACCTTAGAATTACAGAGACTCTGTAATTCTAAGTGTGAATGTTTAACGTTTATTTGTGTATAATTATGACACACCAGCACAAACTGGTGGATAATTGTGAGAGAAAAATGGAAGTAAAAGGATGCTTGGTGTTCCTGAGGGAATATCTTGGGCTCCATTTACAGCTGAGAGTTTTTAAGGTCTGTACAAACTTCGGACATCTACAGACATCTCATTTTTAGTGCACTTGTTGCACTTTTTTTGCAAAAATTTGAGCTTTGTTGCACGTTTTACTAGTGCAGTAAACAATAACAAACAATAAAGACTGCTTTGATTTGACTGATAAGGTAAGATTTAAGCACATAACTGCCATCATGATAGGTTCTATTATTTGTTTGTCTGAAGTCCAGAGGAACACATAAAAGCTGTGCAGGATTTGGCCTTGAGTTTGACAGGTTCAAGGCTCTTCATAGGATTAAAATCAACGACTCAGTGTTCCGTCTTAAGCATCAAGTTGCAACCAAATCTGCTGCGTCTCCATGTAGGAGAATCCTGCATCATCGGAAGCCGCTAGATTGATTCAGACTGGAAAAATGGAACTTAAATCAGAAGAAACCTTTGGCACCAAGACGAAAGGCCTGAGATGTAGAATGGAAATCCGAGCGCGTCCTGTCACAGCAGGAGCTGACAGAGTTTACAGAAGGCGTCTGATTCTGTCATGCTAAAACTCGTCGTCCAGTTCTGTTTTAGATGATTTCATCTGAGAGGTGTTCAGGAACCTGCTGTGTGTGTTTCACTGATGCCCAGAAGCTGTATTTCGCAATTACGCTTGAATTTGAAATGAAGTCACTGTGGCATTTTAAGACCTTAACTCTCTGGTTCTCCAGAATGTTCAGGTTAGGAGAATCTCTCATAAAACTTAACGCCGGCGTAAAATCTAAACTTGTCAAAAGTAAATGCTATATTTATCACACTCAATTTTTCTTTTCTCTCAGTTAGAAAAACTCCAGCACAAGTTATAATTTGATAGAAATGTAGGTGAGTTGTGCCTATGTGTCTGCTGCCCAATGTGACAGGCTTTCTGTTCTGCAGGCTCTGACTGTGAATTTGCCCACAGCGTGACCACAGGAGGCTCAGGCCATCTGTGTCATCCCATTACCTGACCACCCAAGCGTTTCCAATCTTAGACGCCCTGGGTTTGGCTCGAAGATACAAAAGTTCATTGAGAATTTAAAAAGGGGAGCAGTACCTTTGAGTAGTTTCAAAGAGTGTGAGTCAGTCTGTATCTAAAAGTGTATTTTTCTTTTTTGTGCTAAAAGCTCAAATGTGACAAACAAGATCTGTTAGGTATGCGGTGAGTCACTTTGGGAGCCTATGGCAGCAGTCGTGGCCCCATGTAGCTCCCTTATTGAGGCAGAGAAGAAGAAAACAAAATGCTGCAGAGGCTCTGGGTTTATGACTGTTCTGTTCCTCCGTCTCCATGTTGACAGAGGAACGCTGAGCTCACAGTCCAGTTCCAAGCACCTCATCTACATGATCTGTGCCAAAATTAACGTTTTTTTTTTTTATCTTTACATTTTTGGCAATTTTTTTTGTTAAAATTTAGTGTTTTTCTTCAACAGCGTCCAGGTCATGTGACCTATTGACCCTGACTCATTGTGAAATTGTTCTACAAATCAGGAGAGATGAGGCGCACTAATTTTTATTCAATTTTAACTGATTTTTTATTCTATAGCAATTTTTTTGGTCAAAATTTAGTAATTTGCTTCAATGGCTTCCAAGTCATGTGACCTATTGATTCAAAATCACTTTGAAATTGTTCTACTAGTCTGTATTGATGAGGCACACTCATTTATATTCCATTGTAACCTTTTTTAAATCTTTTAACTTTTTTTGTCAAAATTTAGTATTTTTCTTCAATAGCTTCCATGATTTGTGTCCTATTGATTCAAAATCAGTGTAAAATTGTTCTACTAGACTCGAGGGATGAATCTTCCCCCCATTTTAGATATCTTTGCATTCTTAAAGTAATTTCAATTTATGTTTTTAAAAAATACGATTGGTGTTTAGTAGCTTACATGTCATATGACCCACTGACAAGGAATACAAAGGGTTTAATGGAATAAAATGAGTGTACCTCATTTATCCAGTACAGTAGAATAATTTCACATTGATTTTGAGTTAATTGGTCATAGGGTAACCCATAAGCTATTGAAGAAAAATCCATCCATCCATCCATCCATCCATCCATCCATCCATCCATCCATCCATCCATCCATCCATCCATCCATCCATCCATCCATCCATCCATCCATCCATCCATCCATTTCATCTCAGAAATTGAAACATTCATTTTACAGAGATTCATTACACATGGAATAACATCTATCAAGCTTTTATTTTGTGCAGTTTTCAAGAAATGTTGCAATTTTACACGATATAAAAATAGTTTTAAACACATCTGTATGAACATGCATGGCTGCCGTCCACACGCCCAAACTCCCTGTTTACCACCAGAGGGCAGAAATGAACCGTTTCTCTACAGGATAGAAAGTCACCAGAAATATCAGAATAGATAGATGTGTTCTGTATAATAAATAATAATAAGAATGCATTTTATTTGACAGTGCCTTTCCAAACACCCAAGGACACTTTACAACTTTAAAAACAAATTAAACAGTAAAGAAGTGGCTACAAAGACACAAAACTGCATAACATAATAATTCCACTTTCTAGAGATAATAATATAACTCTGTCAGGGCCCTAGCATAATAATAAACTAACAGTCCAGGTCTAAAAAAGTCAAGGTGGTATATTTAAATGCCGGTATTAACTGGTGTATTCAGAACTCCAGGCTTCCTCTGCAGCTCTTCGGCTCTCAGGTTGAGCTCTGCACTCTGGTGGAGACAGAAACAGGGAAAGGGCTCTCTGTTTTGATCCGGCTGCGAACAGCCCGGAGGCAGGAGAGCCTGAGCCCTGTCTGAAGTGCGGGACTGTCTGAACGCCTCCACGCATTAGGGTTTTAAAAAGCTGGATGTCCAAAACAGCCCTGGCTTAAAGAGGGATCTGAGGTCAGCTGTCTGGATGAATTAGCCAACCTGCACTGACTGATCAAGCATTGATTATTTAGGCTTTGTGCAAAAACACGGTTGATACAACATGCTTCACTCTTCTTTTAGGAACTTTTGAGAGGATGAAGAACATATTCTCTGTATTCTGTGTAGGAAAATAACAGGCTTTGAGTAAAAACTGTGATGTGGTGCTTCATGTCCACACACAGTTAAAACCAGAAGCTTATTACATTTGAAAAAGGAACATTCACCTCTTTCACTTTCACTTTCTGCGTTTCCATTGCAAATGTACCACAAGTTTGATATTCCTCTAACGCTGAAAACACACAATTTTGCACCTGCTGTGTTTCCATTACGAAATAATTAAAATCACACGTGAACAACTCCCGATAAGTTCTTTAAAAAAACATACTGCGCCATCATCCTCCTCCTACCACTTCCTGTCATCTTCTTTGTCTTTTCCTCCAGTAGTAACATCTGGTTGTTGATCGTGTGATTTGTGCGATGTGAATACAGTGTTTCCATTGCAGTTTTACAACATATACAAAATTCAATACAGCTGAAAAATCTTTCATTCTAGCACAAAAACTTTTATCAAAAAAAAGTAATTTGTTTTGTTTTGAAAATTGTCGTGTTTCCATTAAGCTAATTTGTTTCCGTTATTCCAATTTGCACAATTTTAAAGTCAATGGAAACGCATCTGAAGTTAAACTAAACTTATCTTAGGACAACTAGAATTATCAAAATGAATCCCTGATATATTATATCTCACTCACTATTGTGGCATCTAGCAAATAGAAATTACTTGTAAATGTTTTCAAAATCAGGGGGTGAGCCTAATTCTCAAATGATAATTATTTCTTCTCTTCCACTCAGGAAACTATTAGCAAATAATGTTCATTCTGCAGTATTTACATTTTCATCATGTGTAATTCAGCCACAGACAGTTTGGGTTGACACTTCTTAATTGAACAGTCTCATCATATTGTGTGAACAGCTGGGATTTTCTAAACCCAGGTGGCTGTGTTGGATTTTTTTTTAATTACAAATCCGTCCCAAAAACCCTAAACTTAAGGAAGCAGACAGTTTACCTGGAACTAATGTGCAAAAACTATTAAGATCTAATAAATACGAACTATGTTAGCGACTCATAGAAGAGAGATGTGATGGAAAAGGTTGAAGATGAAATACTTAAGAGTTCCTCTAATGGCAAAATCAAGAATCAGAATCAAACAATTACTGACAGGGCCAAAGAACGGACTGCAGCAGCAGCTTTGGTTTAGTACTGGAAGCTCATTGGTGGGAAAATCATGAATGAGGTTTTGACTGGAAGAAGTAATAATATTTGGCTTTTTGACTGACAGTTTCCATGTTTAAAGGAAACTGAATACTTTGAGAGTTTTAAAAATAAACTGCAAAATTACAGAAGAATCGTCTACACTTCATGCAGCCAGTGTGAAATATGACAGAAATTATTCTCAGAGTTAAGATTGATGAGATTAACTACAAGGCCTGAGAATTGACCAGCTGTCTGTTGACTGACGCGTCGTCCTCTGGATCCAGGGGATGAACTTGTGGTTCTGTGACTGTAGAGCATTTATTGATCTCACGCTCTCCAACAACATGCGACTTTTCAGTGTTGCGCACTTCCAGTCCATTGTAACGTAGTACAGCCAAATGATTCACATAATTGCCGCAACGCAGCGATCAGCAACAGACAACAATGACGACGGTCAAAAACCGTTTCCGCTGTGATCAGCTCACCTGCTCAGAGGTTACCTGTGACGCCATTTAAACATGCGATGCCACCCACTGACAATTTCAGGTACTACACCAAACAAAATAATTAAACATATAAACCCCAAAAATATGGCTCTAATACTGTATATATCAAGTATGACTTCAAAAGTAATTTGACTTTGTAAATTAACATCGTGAAATTGGGCTTCTGTCTCTTTAAGAAACTTGTTCTCTTTCTGAAACTCCGCCTTCAGAAAGTCATCACAACATGGTTCCTCTATCAACCCTCTAACGAAGTTTTTACCAGCATTGCTCTGAGCAGTAGCTCCTATAATGACCTCAGCAGATCCATCAGGCGTTTATTAATTGCTGCTGGCTAGTCTGAAGGAGCTGAGTGGGGAAGTCATCACAGAGTCATCGCCTCTGTGAGGCGAAAGCTTAGAAACTGCAGCTGAGAGGAGAGGCTAGGTTCATCCAGGTTGCCATGGGGATTAAAGGATTTCTCAAACATGGATAAAAAAAATCTAATGATGAGGGAATGACATCATAACATGATTTAAAGTGCATAAAAGTTTATTTTTACATAAAACTACAAAAAAGAGAAAACATTTCAGAGATGGCTTTTTTCAGAGGAAAAAGGTGAGATGTGTGCATCTGTGCTCATACTGGCATGCAGAAAAGTCCAGGACCTACTCACTGGTTCAAAAACAAGCTTGACTAAACCGAACCAGCATGCTGTACAGTTTAATAAATAATTCACTTTGCCATTTGGACAAACTTCTACACTTTGGTCTCATCTGACTAAAGAACAGTTGAGATCCAGGTGATGATTCTTCCAAGTGTCTTGTGTTTATTCAGATACAGTGTTGCAAACCTGAGGCCTGCAGAGAGGCAACTGTTGTTGCCCATCAATCTGTGAAAGGTCGTAATGGGGCCCCAACATTCGTTCCCCAGCCAATCATTTACCAGGAGAAATATTCATAACTGGAAAAAGATGGATGTCCATGGATGTCCAACTCTAAGATGTCCTTCCCTCTTGGCACTGTGTTAACGGCTCATTCATATTTGTTTCTAAATCGCTTGGGGAAGGTCAGGGTGTAGTTAGATTTCTTAATGTGTTTTAGGGGAAGAAAAACCCAATCGTACATCACTGACCTTCACTGTTTGTGAAGACATTCTGTCTTTTCAGTAAGTGTTGTTCCACAGATGAAGAAATCCAGGATTTCTTCCGTTTGTTCATTTGTTCATTTTCCCTTCAGTAATTTCCAAAAACTGGAAGAGGCTTTGACTGAGTCACGGCCTGTAACTCAACACTTTCTGACTTCATCAGGATCCCTCAGCTCTCAGCAGAACATGTGCCAATCCTGCAGGTCACGACGAACTCAGGAAGTTGTAAATCTCTGGTTGCCTGCTGTTACTGGAAACACTTGGCTCTTGTGAAATAGCGATTTTTTTTTATTATTATTGGGGAGGGGAGGGGGGGTTTCATCCGCTGCACGTGAAAATGAAAGCATTACAAAGCAGCAAAATAAATCTATATATAAACTAAAAAAAAAGATAACGTGTTTCTCACAGGGCTGCGATGCGCTTGATTAACAAAGCTGAAAAAAAACCCAGGTGCAAACAAAAAGTTTATTACTTCCTTAAAATGTCCAATTTGAAATATAACCTGCTTGTAGCTCTCCCCGAACATGACCTTTGACCTCCTGAAACTTCAATCTCATAATTTTGTTTAGATTTTTTAAGTTCATTCTTTTAAAAGTTCAAAGTCCAAAACACATTCGCTCTGGCAACAGCTGACGCAGAAGAGAAAATAAAAGTGTCAGCGATGATGATGATGATGATGATGATGATGATGATGATGATGATGGTTGTGTTAGGAATGTAGCAGGTGCAGCAGCAGAATGTTTTGTTCCAGGAGGTTGGACTGGTTTCAAACGGAGTTTCCCAACCGACTGCAGGCACAAAAATAACATTGTAACATAATAAAAGATTCCACCTGCAGGAGCATATCAGTGAATAATAATATCATTAAAAAGTAGATTTTTAATTTATTTCACTAATTTTATTCGGAAAGAGGAAGTCAAATAGTCATAACTCAGAGAGTGATATGTTTTAAGAGTTTTCTTCTTCCTTTTTATTTTAATGATTATGGATCACAAGTAATAAAAAAATCCAAATTTAGGCTTCTTATAAAATTAGACTGATAAAAAAGCCATATGATTTTTTACTGGTCACGTTTTCCATTGACAGAACTTCCCAAATATTATGTTTCACTGTGAACAGCTAGATTCTTTAGCAACTAGTGGCTACGGATTTCTAATAAAGAAATCTCGTGTCATGGTTGTTTTACAACCCACAAAATCATATTTGTGCTGACTTGATAGTGGTCCAGCAGGCGGTTTCCATAACGACAGAAGCCAATGGAGATTTTGATGCTTCCAGTTTGCAAAGTTCTCTATTCAAGTATATTGATGAAAAGCAGAGTGGATGAAAAAAATGTGGCTGAAAAAGTGGTGACAACCTGCAGCCTTGAGGGGATTGTGATAAAACACACACACACACACACACACACACATGCACGCACACACACGCACACACACAGACATTTTGTTTTATTGATTTTAATAGCTAGTATTTTGAGAAACTTAATTTTGGGTTTTCACCAGCTAAAAAAAAAAATCATAATAATAAAAACACTTTTGAAATGCCTCACTTTGTGTACCGGGTGTCCTACTTGAACTAAATTATCGGAATAATAATATTCCAACTCACTTTTTTTTGCCTAAATCAAAAAATGTATAAAATATTTGAGGATGGCTCATCAACGTTCTACCAGGTCCTTCATCTCAGTAAAAAAACAAAAGTTAGCACCCACTGGTTTATGCAGAATTTATCTTTTTCTTGTTCCACAATACCTTTAAGAAAGCATGATAGGTCTTTCTATTATTTTATTATTTATTTGTGGATTATACGTAATTGTTTTCTTTGGTATTGTTTAATGTAATTTTTATGTCTATTGTTTCACTATCATTTGCTTGTTTTGTACTATAAAAATATAAATAAAAACCTAAAAAAAATCATCCAAAGGTCACAACTTCACAAACAAATAGCATGTCACAATTTTCTTCATTATACTTTATATCTTGATATTTATTCAGGCACATTTTTGCATTGGTAACCTTGAACATGTGTTTGAAGTGTGTAGAGCTGAAGAATGTGCAGAGGCCAACTTCACACACATTCAAAGCATGAGAGCGGTTTCACAAAGCAAGTTCAGTCTTTAGTTCCTCTACTGTGATCCAGTTCACCAAACCAAACAAACACAGAACTTAACAGGCAGGGGGAAAAAGAGGAACTTTTTATAGTCCTTTATGTTTTAATTTCCTGGAACTGCAGATTGGGAACAAAGAATAAAACACATGGATTATATGGAGAGAGAGAAATATGCAAACCTTTAAAGGCAAGCCTGAAAACATGCCCAGTTTTCAGACTTGCCTCAGTTGAGCCAGAAAGAAAACCCGTGATTGCTTCAGGACGGTGGGTGGGTCCCTCCGCAGGCCGGTGTGAAGGGACCCACCCAGGTTCAACTTCCTGGATCAGGGAGTATATTAGAGGCCATATGTTGCTCTTCCTCACTCACTCAGTGACTCAGGCTTGTAAACAGTCAGAGTGTCGGGGAAGGAAGAATCGTTTGCTGCTGCTGACCCACTGCTCCGGGTAAGAATCGTTTGTTTTATTTGGATGGCAAAGGGTAAACATTTTTATTTTTATCCCAAAAACTTGAGCAATTTTCAACAATTCTTTGTTTTCAAAAAGTGATGCTACAACAAAGTTACATAAAAGTTACAACAAAATGTACAGATTATTACAAGATTCAACTTTATGTTGAATTTATGTCCGTTTATTTGTTTCTATGCTAAAACAGGAAGGATGTGGTTAATTATACTGCAGATAAAAGAATCAGAAAGATGTTTCATCCTATTTCAAAGACCAGGCAATAAGACAGAAAGATAAATATGTATAAAATATATATACCGTTGTTTTATTTTCTAAATATAGTTGATAAAATGAATGTAAGAGCAAATAATAAGAAAAGTTGGAAAATGAGTTCAACTTATAAAAACAACTACAGATAACAAAACACCACTGACTAACAGTGAACATGACAGGACCGCCTTCAAGAAACAACAGTAAGTAAGTAAATAAATAAATAAACCTAGATTAAGTCAGCAAATCATAACTACAGAACAAAATTATACTGCAAAAAATAATTTAAAACAAACCATATTTTCAGCTATTTAAAAGAAGAAAATTTTGGATGCTTTTCCCCAAAGCCAAGTCTCATGATTCTTTTATCACTGCTGGATTCCTTTACTTCCTGGTGTCGCATCATAAAACGTCCTCCTATCCCCCAACCAATATTTTACATCTCAGGAGAAAACATAGATATAATTAACGTTTTTCACAAATACAAGAAAGACATTTCCCAAATGTGTGCACCCATGACAATTTTCTGAAACAACTTTTTTTAGGATAATCTGTTGAAATAAGTCCGAACACTGGAAAAGGCTGGAGAAACCTCCACATCTCTCCAATGGTAAATTACTCTATAGTTCCAGTACCAGACATAAATAAATCCATATTGACTCTTAATAATGTAAACAATAAAAAACACATTCAACATGTCAGCAGCAACATTCAGACTGTCCTATTAGCTTAGCATGAAGGGCTCATGGGTCAAGATTTTAAGCTAACATCCTAAAACCACAACTTTTTTTTTTTTGTGCCCAATTCATATGACAAGTGTTTGTATTCAGATGTTTTAGATAAATTAGAGTTTAACTGTAAATAAACAAAAACTGATGACTGCCTCATCATAGCTGGTAATGGTCCAGTTGTTTGGTTCTGGGCGAGCTGAAGAAGGACTTTAACTGACCGTTGGGTCTGAGGTCTCTGGTGGAACCGGGTCACTTGGACCGGCTTCTGTGTGCGTCTCAACACACTCTGCTCTAAAACATCCAGTCAGGAACGTTTTTCTGCTCTGATTCAAACATTCTTCATTTGAAGTGAACCAAGAACGACTTGCAGCCTAATTTAATAACACAGAGACTCAGGCTGACTTAACGACGGTCATGTGGTTCTGTCCAGTGGAAAACAGGCATTTCTTTCAAATACAAGAATCCCAACCATACTGAGAACACTGCAGTTTAATTTACTTGCAGTTTATGATATTTGTAAGTTATAAAATGCATTATTTCAGTAAAGTTCTGAATTCATTACAGCTGTTTGTCTGTGAAACTGAGTAATTCTGTTGTATCCACTCTTCTGAGCAAGGCAGGTTGGATTTATTGAATTAATATCCTTCACAAAAAAGGGGGAGAGGATTTATTGTTGTTTATCATTTTTTGTGAAAATGTCTTGTCATGATAAGATTTTTGATTTATTTTTGTCATGATAAATACAGTTAATGTAAAAAAAAAAAAAAGCTTTAACTAGAGCATCGATAAATAGAAGTAAATATGAAAATATATAATAAGAAATCACACTTCTTTCAGTATGTAGCAACATGGACGAAACATTAGTTCATATAGGAATGCTCTTCCTGTGCGTTTCCCAGAAGTCATGTCGGCTCTGTCCTTGTTGCTGGTCCTGCTGTCGGTTGCCTCAACCACCCTGAGCGTCAACCCGGGCGTGACGGTCAGGTTGACCGATAAAGGCCTCCAATATGGTAAGCTTTACAGCCAAAGTGTACTAATGTGATAAGACTTCTCCCTTGTTTCTTCATCACAACCATCAATTCTGCTTTTCTTCTGTTTCCAGGGAAACAACTGGGCATCGCCGCCATGCAGGAGAAACTTAAATCTATCCAAATCCCAGATTTTTCCGGCTCAGAAAGGGTGTCTCCCATTGGCAAAGTCAAGTACAGTCTGTCAAAGTAAGCCATTCTTCTCTAGCCACTCTGCATTTAGTGAAAAACTGAGACCAACTGTCCTGAAACCGTCTGTTCCAGCATACAGTTGGTGAACGTGGGGTTGCCGAGCTCTGCGGTGACTCTGGTGCCTGGGACTGGGGTCAGGCTGACCATCGGAAACGCCTTCATGAATCTGCATGGAAACTGGAGGGTCAAGTACCTCAGAGTAATGTGAGTAAAGACCCTCAGACATGAAATGAAGCCCCTTCCTCCAGCGCTGACCCCTCTGTGGATCTCTCCTGAACAGAAAGGACAGCGGCTCTTTTGACGTGAATGTCAATGGACTCACAATCAGCACGACTATAGTCGTGAAAAGTGACGCTACAGGTCGGCCGGTGGTCAGCAATACCAACTGCGTAGCCAATGTGGCCAGTGCCAAAGTCAAGTTCCATGGTGGAGCCAGGTAAAGGGGAAAACCATGAGGGAACATTACTGCAGGCTCACGCTGCAAACCTCTCAACATGCTGTGGTTTCTGTTTCAGCTGGCTCTACAATCTGTTCAGCAAGTTCATAAACAAGGCTCTACGAAACGCTCTGCAGAAACAGGTGAGGTCGAAGCAGCCAAGACGCTCATCCACCATCACTTTCTGGATTCATAGAGGAATATGCATTCCCCTTAAACTCAAACACAACATTCAAAGGAGTTCAGATGGGAGCTAATGTCACAGAGCAACATAAAGGATCACAATATTTTAAGTTGGATTAAAAGTGAAAAGGGATGATTAAAATTTACACAAAAAAACTCTTAAAAGTGTGGCAAAACAGACAGAATCATTCAAATTCACCCTGCAATTTTTAAGATTAATTTAAAAAAAGAAAGTTTAAGCACTCAATATTTTTCTGCAACTTCACATTTATGCACTACTTTTGTTCCACCACATGAATCCTATTCAGATCCATTGTAGTTTGAGATTTCAGTCTGGCGAGATTTACATGTCGAGTTAAAGTAAACCCTAACCACCAACTTTGATCAGGTTACTTTTAATCAGAATGATCCATTTTGTTTGACTCATCCAGCAATAAATATCCCTTTTCGTCTTTAACAGAGTTCTGAGGCAGATCCTCCATTCACTCCCATTACCATCATATTTGCTTCCACATCACATGTGGCTTTCTCTACCCATTACACATCATTTCAAGGTTTTCTGCTAATAAAAACTGACCAGTTCAGTTGGAATTGAAGGATGGGAGGCGGGCAAAATTCTAGGTCAACAATTGGGAAACTTGAACATGAAAAGCAGAGCAGCTTAAAGGTTTTCCTCAAAACATCTTCACTACAGGAATGTGTGATTTAGTTAGAAAAATAGTTTTAAGTCAAAATTTTGACTTTTGAAGAAAGTTACATTTATTCAATTTTATTTTATAATTGTGCCTTATATTAATAACAATCAAACAATTAATTATAAACCAAACAATCTTAGCAATTTATTGCTCAGTTCTGTAGAAATTGATTTTCAAAAAGTTGATTGTTCAAAAAGAATTGAGAGTCACTATTCCTCTTCCTTCCTGTTGCAGATCTGTCCTCTGGTTGACAAGACAGTTACTGGTTTAAACCCTAAGTTGCAAACACTCAACGGTAAAGCATTTCCTTTTGCACTTCATGAAGATACATGTTTCTGCTCCAGAATGTTAGTTAACATCTCTTTGTCTTGTTGCAGTGCTGGCCAAGGTGGACAAATACGCAGAGATTGAATATTCCATGGTGTCATCTCCGGTTATTTCACAATCGTCTCTTGATCTGAACTTGAAGGTAAAGAATTGTGAACAACAGGGAATTTTTAAAGCCTTAATTATACACTTTCTTTTAATCTAAGATTATTTCTGTTTATAGGGTCAGTTCTACAACATTGGGAAGCACCAGGAGCCTCCGTTCATTCCCGCAGCCTTTTCCCTGCCATCCCAGAACAACAACATGTTGTACATGGCCCTGTCCGCCTTCACCGCCAACTCTGCAGGTTTCGTCTACAACAAAGCTGGAGTCCTCAGCCTGTACATCACAGACGACATGGTGCGCCACTGTTCACTCTTCTATGGCCTCCGAGTCCACAAAATCCCACTTGTGTAACAACATTCCTTGCTCCGTCCCAAACAGGTCCCCAAAGGCTCTCCGTTCCGACTCAACACCAAAACGTTTGGAGTCTTCATCCCGCAGGTGAGGAACATTTCAAGGATTTATTGAGGAACACAATCATCGTTGGCATGCACTGCATCGTGGATCTGCTTCTGTTTTGTCAGATTGCAAAGCAGTATCCAGGTCTGATGATGAAGCTGTTGGTGAGGGCTGAGAAAAGTCCCACCATCACTTTCCAGCCCAACAATGCAACCGCTGTGGTGACTGCCACGGTGACGGCGTACGCCATCCAACCCAACAGCACACTTTCCCCTCTTTTCGTCCTAAACTTGGTATGTCACACTACAAGATGAAAAATCATTGACTGGAAGAAAAAAAACCGTAAACATTCTGATGTTTTCTCGGTAGGAGAGCAGCGTAAGCGCCGACGTGTACGTCAGAGGACTGAACATTGCCGGACGCCTCAATCTCAACCAGTGAGTTGCTCCTAGACGCCAGGAAATGTTTCTGTAAACTCTCTGAAGGGATGTTCAATCAGTTCTAACTTTGTTCTGCTTATGTAGGATGAAACTGTCTGTAGGAACCAGCTATGTGGGACAGTTTCAGGTAAGAACTCTATTTTCTGATGAGTCTCTGTAAGGACCCTCAAGCCAAACTCAGGCTAAAATTCTGCCTTTGGGTTACAGGTCGGCGTCCTTGACAGTGTGCTCCAAATGGTCCTCAAAGTAATAGTGATACCTATAGTTAATGGTAAGTTTATCAATTTTGCTGTTTGAATTTTTTCTAAAAAAGTTCCAAATAATTGTTACCCCAAAACAACTCTGAAACCCTTCAAATGCTAAAACAATGTGCATAAAAATAAGGTCCTCTGATAGATTACATCATCATAGGGCCTCCCTCTGTTTCTCAATTTTCTCACTCTGTTTCTTCTAGATGACACTCAAACATCCCACTAGGTGTCACAGTTTTACTGTTACAATCTCTAGTTTTAACAGAACATATCTTGGTTATATAATCTCATTATAACTCGTTTCATACCTTTTTAAAACAAGAAAGCGGCTTGTTTAGGACTTGTTTATGCTTACATCGCCATCATTTGCAGATTTGTGATGAACAAATCTGACCTTCCTTCAGTCCAAGTATTTGGGCAAATTCTGTCGTGTACTGTTTTCAGAGGATTCATTCCTAAACTGACTGGTGCAAACTACAAATTTCTTTAGCAATATTGCAAAGACATCCCAAGCAAAACTAAAATTAAGCCATACGGCTGTTTTATGTGACTGTGAGAAAATGCAGACACATTGGATCTATGTGTCTATGTACATAGATCACATTAAATCACAATACTGCAGCCGACAACAATACCGTTGAAACCAGCTGAACAAACGTGGTGTTTATTTATTCCCAAAAAACAGCTTTTTTTTCCCCTATTGGGCTATTAGTAGTAGGTACCCAAATGGGAGGACAGAAACCTGTGAAAAGTAAATAGTGGACCTTTAAATACTTTTGTAGTATTGCCATAAGTAGCCTTCATACTAACCTGTATTAACATGTGAAGGCTACAGTGTTACTGCCTGGTAGAGAATGTATAAATCTGTAAAAGCAATCATAATCAGTAAGCCTTTGTGTTAAGTTTAACAGCTAAGTACAAAAAACTAAAAAATCTAAATGGTTTCCAAAATATGTTTACTCAGCTAAAGTAATTACATTTTTACTATTTTGCGTCTGTTTGTTCTGGATGTTAAGTAAGAGCTGGTTTGGGATCAACATGTCAGTGAAAAGACATTGTTCCTGTCAAACATTGTTTTGGTAATTACGACCGACTGCCTCAGGGTTAGCTCAGCTTGCTAGCAAGTTTGTCTTTAGTGTTAGCACTGTTGCTAAACTAGTTAACTCGTCTCAGAAATTAGGAAACTTGGCTTTTAATGAATTGACATGTTACCTAAGGATTTCCATTCATGACATGAACAACTCAGTGGTTGTATTTATATGAATCTGTCTTCAGGATGGAAGGTTTGATTTGATTTGTACCCAACCTGATTTTTCTTTTACAGTTCAACTTGATAAGGGTTACCCACTTCCTGCACTTGGAAAAATGAACCTTGTGAACCCCCAGCTTCAAATAATGAAGGTTAGAGATGTGATATTTTCTGTTCTGACTTTAGCAGAGATCAGAATCAGATTCTACATAAGTGTTGAAACCCACTGATTTCTGAGAAACCTTTTTTATCTGTGTTTTATTTGCAGGATTACATGCTGATCGGGACAGATGTTAACTTCACAGGTTGAACAGCAAAGACCCAAAGATGGGAAGAATACTGTGTTTTTCTTTTTAAACCATTGTCAAAATCATTTTCATTTTGGAGTCGTTTTTCTACATTTGTGTGATTTTTATTTTATTGTTTTCTCTCCTAAAAACTGTAGATGAGATGTTTGTAGAACTGGTGCCCTCTATTATTCCTTCTCAGGGATAGTTCACTCCTTCCAAAGCAGATTGCAGCACCTCTCGGCTGATGACTTTAGCTAAATTCTGTTTGAAAGTTTCTAGCTTAGTGAAATGATTCTGTGAATATGCTGATCTGAACAGTTCTCCTGCAGAAACTCCTTACTGTGTCACTGTAACCAATCAAATTCATTGAGGGAAAAAAAAAATTGAAATCAGACACAGGCAATAGTTATGAACAATTATTTATCATAATAAATAACTGGATTTTAGTCAAATAAATACAACTGATCTTGACGATAAAAGTGTATAAAGCTGAACATTAAATAATGGTTTCCAGCATCACTTGTATCCATCACAGCTGGGGGTCATGGTTGATCTCAGGGAGGCGTGACTGAGGGCCCGGCCCCTCAGGCTCTGGGAGCCGGCAGACAGGATCTACACAGACAGGAGACATCAGACTGAATGTAGCAGAAACCAAACTACTGCCATGTCAGATTACTCAGCTGTACAGATGTGACATGTACCAGACTGAAAATGTAGAAGGTGTAGCAAATACTTCCAGTCAAAGTGTTTTTTTTATTGTACATTTCAATAGAAAAATGACATTCAAGCATTTAATTCTATTGTTTAGGGTTTTTTCTTACTGTGAAAACTATGATGTCAAACTACTGACAAGAAACTTGTAATCATTGTATCAAATGTTATGTTCAATGTGGAAATGATTTAATTGATTCTAATAAATGTTTGTCATCATCTTAACGTGAAATAGATTTTTTTATTGTGGGAGCACTTTATCAAAGTTCATGTGTAAGTTTATGTAAGTTTCTGTGTTAGGACCAAGAATTTGAACGAGTTCAACTAATTTTAAAGGCTACACTTACACCATCTCTAAAACTGCAGTTTCAAGTACAACAGATTCTGAACAAATTCCAGTTAAATGTGGAGATGAAAGCTAACCCATCCTACCTTCACCAGCACATAGCCTCCCCCACGGATCGGTGCAGTGTTGGATGCAGAAGCCTGAACGGCAACATCTTCTTTGGGGAAAATCACTTTCATGTTCCCATCCGTTCTCCCACACAGATCCTCAGCAGATCTTTTACTTTCCTTAATAAAAACGGAGAGCAGAGTTGAGCGGCGTTGCTTGGTAACAGGTTAAAGTAACCCTGCATAGATACACGACTTTTGCTGCTGCACACAATGATCATATTAGAAATGTCAATATATTCATTTCTGAAGGAGATAATCTAGATCACATTTCCCCATCCCTGAATTCAGCCCAACTGAGGAAGTGTCCCAAAGCCATTTGCAGTCAGAAAATAGAAACTGTCCTGTTTTCATGTTCATTTTAGATTTTATTACAATCCAACAACAACCTGAATATCATCACCTTCCTAAAACAATGGCCTAAGTCATTCTTTAACAAAACAGATTTTGGCAAAGAAAAAAAAAGAAAATCCTTCTCCCTCTTTCTTTCCAAAACATGTTACAGGGGAAAAAAAATCACATCTGGCGAAAAATAACTTAGGCCATTATTTTAGGAAGGTATTTTAATCTTATGTGACAGACCAATGCAATATAATAACAGCAAAGTAGAATTAAAATAAGACAGTGGTGTTGAATATGTTTCTACAAATAACATTAAAAGTGTGACATACATTTTTATTGAGCTTTCTTCATTTTCTAAAATACATATAAAATGCAACAAAGATTAGGATTTTACTGAGAAAAAAAAAGAAAAATGTCAAGGAGTGTGAATATTTTTGCAAGGGTTAAACAGGGTGGGGAATCAAAAATAGATGATCGAGGCGACTGAGTCACACCTTGATCAGATATGTAAAAAGTTTCAGCTTTTTTCATGAGGTCAGTGAAGTACTCACTCCCTCCACCAGCACCAGCTGGGTGCTGCCAACGACAGCAGCGTTCACTCGCTCTGCTTCCTCTCTGAAAACGCTGATGCACTCCTCTAGCCGGCGCCGCTTCACCTGCGGCGCCACGTCGTCCTGCAGCCGATGGAAGGCGTGCGTCTTCTGAAAGAGAGCGGGACGAAAGAGTAAATACTGCAAAGCACGACACTGCAGCGGTTCAGCAGGAGCTTACCTTTCGCATGCTGTAGGCAAACAGGAAGCCCACGTTGAAGCCCACCTCTCTGATCAGGGAGAGAGTTTGCTGATGGTCGTCGTCCGTTTCACCACAGAAGCCTGAGATGAAGTCGCTGCTGAGACTCACGTCTGACGCACAAGAATGAAGATCACCAGTCAATCGGATTTTACAGAAACGTATTAAAAAAAAGAAAAAAAGCTTTGAGCCAACACCACAATGCTGATCAAAGGATTGTTCTATCTGTTGATCAGCATGGATTCCTCAGAAATCCATGCGATTTCTGAGGAACTCTTGATTGTTTTTAACAATAGCATATATTTAGCTTACCATCCTCAAAAACAGCTTGAAGTTGTATTAACTTTGAAGGAAAATATTTTTGTGATTAACGGTGTTGGACACACTTCCCCTAATGCGCTAATAGTAGAGCTAATTTTTAGCTAAGCGCTTTTGGTAACTTTGCTAGCATTTAGCATACCTACTTTACTCAAAGTTAATTGTTCCTGAAAACTTCCAAGACATTCATTTACTTGGCTGTTGGCTGTAAACAACATCTGTACTCAAGTTTTGGTTATTGACATGAAGACTTTTTCTAGAAGTTAGACGTTTATGTTCCTGCTCTTCTTTTGAACACACAGCCGTTGTTTCCTCCCATCACTCCCTAGTTTCCCTTCAATAACTTTATTTCTAAGGACATTATAGAACATGTCAACTATCAAAATTAACATCAAATAACATCAAAATTACGATGGTGCTCAAGTCTTTCAAGGGCAGACATCATTTGAATTTAAGTTAACGCCTTAGCTTTAGCATCAGCTTAAACTCAATAGTGTTGGTGGAGCGATTTAGCGTTTTCAGAACTAATGTTTATGGTTAGTGGTTTGGGTTTAGTGTAACTTTTTAGTTATTTTTACAAATAAAAAGAAACAAAAACAACACCTGTGTAATTCTTTGTGCTCTTTGATTAGACTGTCAGACCATAAAACATATTTGGAACATTTTTAAACTTCTTTGAAGCAGCAGCTTCTGCCCAGCTGAAGGCTGAAAGCTGGATGCTGTCGTTTCACGGTTGTAGAAGTGTGAGGGCTACAGCGGCGCCATCTGTAGTTCACTCTAGTACTTCTTTTTCTTTTCATTCGTTTTCTAAAAGTGCATAAACGCTGACGTCTCTTGCCCTCTCATTGGCTGAGTCAGCAGTAAACGACGCTCCCCGATGGGCCCAGGGTCGGCCTCCTGCAGCGAAGGCGTCGGAACGGATTATACAACTTTAACTGCAATTCAACATTTTTATGAGAACAACAGAGCCGTATTTATGTAAAGCAACATACAGCACAGGTCAGATGTTTCCATGCAGTCATCATCAGAATAAATTTCTGAATAATTTAACATTTTTAATGGTTGGCTTGAAGGTGACTGAGACCCCAAACACATCAAACTGGTTTATAAATGTTATTTCTGTGCAGTTATGGTCAGATTCCCATAAGATAAACATCTTATTTAGTAACACGAAGCGACAGAAGATAAATCAAAGCAGTTCTAGTTGCTTACCTGGGATGATTTGCTTTATATTGTCCACCAGATCAAGGTAGGCCTCTCTTGTGTAACTGAACAGGAAAAGTAGAGTCCAATATAAAAAGATTCCATAAAACAAAATCCTTCAGCTGTTATTTTAAAATGTCTAGGCCTGCCACCATAATAGATTTTGACAGACAATACATAGTCCCATAAGTTATCGTGATAAATGATGATAATGCTGATTTGAGATCATTTCAAGTAAAATAATGATAATGGCAAAATAATGCAAGAACACATTCTCAAATTCTAATGAACATTTAAACAGAACGACGGAAACAACAATTAAAATGAATTATGAATTATTTTTAAACAACATTGTTCTTCAAAAAAAGGGCTAGTTGAGACAAAGGCCTTTTGTCATCCAGTTTTTGGTAAAAAATAAAATAATAATTTAAAAAACCAAAAATGATAAATCATACAAATGGAAATTATTGAGTTAGTTTTAATTTATCATGTAATTAACTGATTTGTTGCCTATTGTGACAGGCCTACAAATGGTGGCAGTTATTTCCTACCCCCGGCGCATGGCCTTCAGGACCTGGTTGCTCCCACTCTGAGCCGGAAGGTGGATCTGCTTACAAACGTTCTGTCGCTCAGCAATCAGCTGCAGAACCTGGACGAACCCATCACACACCAGAACTCACCATCCTGGGTTAAACAGCAACAGCTCAACAGAACTGTTGTTATTTTCTCTAGTGGAACCTTTGTGATTGACAGGAAATCAACAGGAACACATTCCCATCCAGAGAGAACGTGACATGCGGGGTGTACCTCATCAGGAAAGTCCTTGGGGTGGGGGGAAGTGAACCTTATCCTCATGTCGGGGTCAATGCGCGACACAAGGTCGAGCAGGTCGGAGAAGCGCAGGCCTCCCTGTTTGGCTCGGTAGACGGTGCTGAAGCCACGGCTCAGCTTGGTCCGCTCCGAGCCGCAGAATTGAACCTCTGATGTGTCCCTGTAGCTGTTCACATTCTGACCCAGCAGAGTCACCTCCTTCACACCCTGGCACATACACAGACGCACACGCACACAAACACACTCAAATTTGTCTCGCTATCTTTGCTGTAACTTTCCACTGACTTCTATTCGTTTCTACAGCCTAACCCTACACCAAACTTAATTCACACCTTAGTCCTAAATATAACCCAAACACAGCATTTCCCCTTGTGGGGCTTTGGGCCCCACAAGGAGCAGTGGGTTTCCACAACGTTATACGCGTCAGAAAAATGGTCCCCATAATGAATCAAATACATGTTACACACACACACACACACATTGGGATGAGTGCTGATCCTAAAGAATTTCTTACATGTTCATGTATTATAATTGATGTAGTATATCTTTAAATCATAAATTTTTGTGTAATTTATGATGTTCATATTTTTTTTAAGTGAAAAAGCTTTCTTTACTCAGGTCTGGTTTTGAGTAAAAGTTTACTAAAAGTTTGAATAAAATGTTTGTGGTTCCATTTACCACAAAATTAATATAATTTCAGAAACTCTATGTGTACATTATAAATAAGTTATGTTTTACTTAGTATTTTATTTTAGAATTATACATTTTCTCTGTCAAAATGTTGCCCTAAAAATATACAAAAAATCTCCATCTGCATCAGCTACCAACGCTTGCAGCCCAGAGTCGCTCTATTCTAGGACTGTGGTTTGGGGACCCACAAAATCATTCAGACGGACACAAAAATGGCCCCCACACCGCACTTTGAACATCACTGACTTGGATGTTAACCTGTCTTTAAAGGACAGTTTTCATCTCTTTGTTAAACATTGAAGAAGTTTTTCACATATTTTTTTTTTACTCAGCTATCTAATAGATTCCTGTTTTGTTATTTTATAAATATGTCAAAAGTTACATAATGTTTGAGAAAACCACTATTGTGTTTAATAATACAAATAATACTGACAGGAAAGTCCAGTGAGAAAAAAAAAAAGACATATGAGATTAAATAGTCCTGGCACAGCAAAGTGAGGGAAAAGCAGCCAAGGAGTGGAGGAGGAAGACTCCAACTGTAGGAGTATAGAAGAGGACTGAGCAGGGCTGGTTGATTTGGGTGTTGGGTGGTGATTTACCTGGTCAGAGAGCATCTGAACCTCTTCCAGGATGGAGCTGACGGGTCGGCTCCTCTCTCTACCTCTGGTGAAGGGAACAATGCAGTAACTGCACATGTTGTCACAGCCTCGCATGATGGAGCTGCCAGCAACAAAACAGGAAGAAAAAAAACGTTAAGAACTGATCCGGGTGGTCAGTTCTGACAAAATAGAGAAGCAACATACACAAAAGCACTGCGGCCCTGACTGGCATGCTGGACGGGCATGATGTCTGCGTAGGTCTCTTCTAGAGACAGCAGCACGTTGCTCGCCTGCTGACCTCCGGCGGTGGCGGCAAGAAGTCGAGGAAGGTCCCTGTAGGCGTCGGGGCCAGCCAGGACGTCCACCAGCTTCTCCCGCTCCAACAGCTCAGTCTTCAGCCTCTCAGCCATGCAGCCTGGACAAACACAGCTGTCTGAATATTACTGCAACATTGGAGATCCGAACAGATGTGTACATTATGTTACCTAAAATCCCTATTTTCATTGGCGAGTTGGTCTTTAATCGTTTCTTCTTCATGGCTGTCAGTTGTTGGAGTCTGTTCCAAATGGTTTGTTCAGCCTTTTCTCTAGAGAAAGAGTTTTGTCGCTTCTGTTAATCTGACCACAAAGTCGTATATTTGTACAATAGGAACAAATAAAGAGCTTTTCAAAATAGAGTACAGTGGACCCCAAGTTTGTGGTTCAGCGATTGCAGAAATTTCTGTGGAAAGCAACTTCAAATTATTGGTGGAAAATTTGCCTGCTTCCATTTTTGTTCGTTGAGTTTATCTAAAACAATGTAAAGAAAATACAGCTTAGAAATCTGAAATGCCTAGATGTAATGCTAGTTGACACGCCATTTGTTAGCTTCTGTGGCAGAGCTAAGGTAGTTTCCATCATACAGACTAATGCATACTGAGGTAAATTTGGTGTTAAAATGTAACCGTTGGTTAGTTTGGTTTTATTGGCCGATTAAGAAAACTGGATTGGATTCCTGGATTGTACCCAGAGCTGAACTTTCACTGAAAGAACCAGCTTTCCACTGCAAACGCAAACAAGGAAACAACTCAAACTACTGAACAGAAAACCAGGTGAACTAAAGACATTTCGATGACTAAAAGGATCAACTGAAACACTGAATTCAACAGCACAAGGGTTTACATATTTACACTATGCCAGCTTGTTAATATTTTTGCTAAAATGTATTTTATTTTGACTTCTTTCTACAAAACAATAGTTATTCTTGCTCATTTCCTGCCTCCGGCCATTTCAGTTAGCATTCACCTTAGTTTCTATTGTATTATTTTTAACCTGGCAACTGGACAATACTTGTGACTTATTGTAGACGACTTAACATGAGTTTTAGGTTATAAAAACTATGGAAATGTGCGTTTTTAGTGGTCTCAAGTATTTGCAGATTTTAGCAATTTGAGGGCGGCTGTGGTCCATGACTCCTGCAAATACGAGGGGTCCATTATATGAACCTGAAAGAGCTCACCTTATAGAGCAGGTCACCAGGAGGACAACATCTGCCTAGAAGAGATAAGAAAAACAACACTAACTAAACAGTGGGTTAAAAAGTGAAAAACACTGTGTTCCATCTCCACTCTGTCATTCATGTCCACTCCTTATTGGTTTGTGTCTGGCATTTGTCTCACACATACACACAGGGACATCTATTTCTGAAAGCATGTTCCTTTGAGCATTGAGACTCTAAAGTCTCCCAATGCTCTTTAGAATATTGAGACTTTAAAATTGCTACATATTCATATAACATTGTTATTGCTTTGTGTAGCTAGTTAGCAACATCACTTAGAAAAGCTAGCAAAAACTATTGGTATTCTGAGTCTCTGATAAACATCAGGTGTCCCGCTACAACGGATTTCAACCTTTTTGTCCTGCATTTTGATTGGTCCAGACTGCATGACCAACACCTGATGATGTCTGGGTTGAGTAATTTATCCAACCACCGTCAAGTTATTGATGATATCGATTTGCTGCTGTTAAACACAAACCTTGTATCCAAATGTCCAAAGAATTTAACTTTTCATGAAATTAAAGAAACATCTTCCTTCTATATAAACTCATGCTGTTTGATCAAAGTAACAGGAAAACCTCAGAGCCATGTGAAGGATGATTGGTACAGTTGATTTTAAAAAGAAAAAAGTAAATGACAGAGATTTGAGGGGTTTTTTCCCCTGGAGGAACAATACAATGCTTTATGTACCAAACTGTGATCGGGGTGAAGCTCTGCTTAAACAGACACCTCTTTTAACCATTTCTGAACACGAAATTAGAACAACTGTGTAATCATAAGCTAGCCATGCTTATCTGGAAGTTTGTTTCATGGAAAGACTTAGAACTTAATAATACCTGTTTCAAATCAGCTGTCCGTTGATAGCCTTTCTTCTGCAGTATGGACCAGGCTATTTCTGTGTCATTTACATTCATCTGGCATCCATAAGTTTCAAAATACACTGAAATGAGGTAAGCCGTCATTACACACACACACACACACACACACACACACACTCCAAAACCATTGAATGTAAAGCTAGTGGAAGCTGTCAGTCGTGCACACGCCACCAACCTTTCCTTGCGTCCCCAAGCAGCCCCAAGTCCTCAGAAAGATAATGTTCGTCGGTGTGTTGGTAATTTACAGCCAAAGTCAGTGGAGGAGATTTAATAAAGTCCTGAAGACGCGGACCGGAAGCTACCTGTCTCCTGAAGTTGTCGGAGACAGCTTTCTTCTTCTCTCCTGAGCTGGCTCTGGCTACATTTGAACAGTTTCTGGGTTTGGAGAGCCACCTGAGAGGAGCCCAGTGTTTGGAGACGCAAAGGAAGGGCTTTACAGTCCTCATGCTTGTTTAAGAGCTTCCTGTGCAATAAAACTCAGAGCTTTTCATTTATTCAGCAACATCTAAAGCTAATATCCACCATTTGTAACTCCTGTGTCTTAAGTTACAAAAATAAAGGGGTGAAACAATCTGAGTAAATGTCATTTAAGCTCCCGACTTAACGTGCAGCCGAAGATGTTTCCAAGCAAGAGTAGTCACTTCCTGTTCCAGACAAACGGCGTCACAAAACTGTATACCAGTCTAAACTATAAAATGCCACCGTACGATAATAACAGTGGCCGCTGTAAAAGGCTGACGCAAATTCTACACTTTAAGGTACAAGCAGAATGTTGATAAATGGGTTTTGCGTTTGAATCAGCCTATATTCACCTACAAGAGTACAAAACAGATGGCAACTATTGTCATTGGCAAGCAAGAGGAAATTGGTCGGCTTAATGCGTATTTTTATAAACGTTATCAAATATGGACAATTTTCTGAAGAATGGAAGGACAAAATTCCAACTGGTTTGGAGTGTTCTAGGTTTTGTAATAACAACCTGTGACGATGACATAGATGAAAACGGAGAATCCTCTTGCATCCTGCGAGCTGATCCCACCTCAGTACGTCTGTATTTGCAGTCCGTCTCTAAAATGTCCCACTAAACAAGGTTCCTGACAACTTAAGGGGGAATTTAACTGAAGCTGTCTTTTATTTAGATTAATTTTATATCCCCGGAAAATGGTCCTAAAGTTTTGCAATTGCACTATACTCATTTAGCTACACTATTTACTTATTTAAATTCATTACGGTTCCTGTCATTTTTGGTCATATTCTTATTTATATCACCTGTCGGAATAAGTGCTTTTTCACAGTGTTTTTGTAATGGACAGTTGTTTTATCTGTAAGAATCGTAAGGGTGCTGCCTCAATATTATGGTCATACTTTTATCAACCATGTCTTTAAAAACTGCTGAGTTCAAATGACCCAGCAGCCAATACTCAACAAGAATAGAGAATTTTGTTCTTTGTTCTGCAAGAACAAGAGCAGTTCTTTCTGGCTTGGACACACCATACTGTGCAAGAACTTAAATACAGAATTCAAGGTCTCTCCCACTGCAGCTCACAACCTTCATATTTCGGAGGGGAAAGAGGGGTGGGGGAGAATCCCGTGGGTGATACCTTTATGGAACAAACATGAACAGAACCAGCAGAGGGTTCATTTATTCCAACTGAACTGGGTTAAGGGTTTGACCTGGCAGTCTGGGTTAGGTTTTGTAACAACAAAAATGGGTTAAACTTATTACGGTCAAACAAGAAAGCTACCAAGCAGCATGCTGACAGGAGTAACACAGTCACGTCAACCAAGAGGTTGGTCTCTATTGTTCTCACATATTTGAGTGTTCCCTGAATGGCTTGTGACAAACTGGAAACATGGCTTCCTTCCTATGTTTTATCGCTCAACAATGGAATCCTTCTGACCACTCTTCAAAAAAAGGGCCAGACTTGTAGAGAACACCACCAATATTTATCAACACACTGCCCACCTGAGCCAAGAGTCTCTGCAGCTCCTCCAAAGTTTACTGTAGGACTTTTTGGCTACTTCTCTGACTAACGGTCTCATTTCCTGGCCTTAGGTAAACAGTCATACCTTGGAAGGTTTGCAGTTTATCTATTGAAGAACGCTCTGAGATTTTCAAAGCTTGGACTGATTGCTTCATGAGTTTTGCAGCCTTCTGTATGAGCTATGCAGCCTTCTGTATGAGCTATGCAGCCCTCAGCTTTAAAGAGCAGTACATGGTAAAATCAGCTGGGTTTTTTAAGCTTTACGTCATGTTATTATGTTATTATGTTATTCATTCATCAACATACCTGGGGAGTTGTTTTGATTTTTTGATGCATGTTTGAGAAATCCTTTAATCTCCTGTGGCAACCATTTAATTGTGCAAAATCCGTGGGTGGACCTAGCTCTGCCTACAAGGCACAGCTCCTTTTCAGAGTCACAGTTTCTAAGATCTTTCAGACTAGCCAGCAGCAACGAGCAACACCTGGTGGAACTTACGCATCTGCTGAGGTCATTATAGGATCTACTTCTCAGAGCAACGATGGTAAAAACGTTGTTAAAGGGTTAATAGAGGAGCCATGTTGTGATGACTTCCTGAAGGCGGAGTTTCAGAAAGAGCAGGAGCTTCTTAAAGAGACAGAACCCAATTTTAAGGTGTTAAGTTACAAAGTCAAATTTCTTTTAAGCCAATATTGATATTTGTAGCATTTTTAAAACAACCGAAAGTAACCTCGTTATTTCATTGTACCATAAAATGCCGCTATATGCCTCGAAAATACATTATACTGCCCTTTTAGCCCTGATGTGTGTGATGTGTTCCTTGGTCTTCATGTTTTCTTCACTTATGTTCTCTCACAAGCTTCTTATGCCCTGGTGGCCATTGCTTACTTCCTATTGGTTAACCTGGACTTGAGTTCACAGTTTCAGAACAAAAGGAGATACATTTGTTCATACAACCCATTAAAATTTTTATTTTCAAAGATTTTGTAATCCATACATAATTTCCTTTCCACTTTACAATTTGGAACCTTCTTGTGTCCCATCACATAAATCCTAATATATCACATTAAAGTTTGTTTTTCCAATGGAACATAGCAAGCCGAGGTAAATCAAATCTGCTGGTTGGAATGATCCCGTCCTTGCCAGGAATGACACCAAACGTAGGTTGTCTTCACAGTTTTAAATAATTATTATTATTAACAATATAATTTTTAATAACGACTAACAAAAGACAATATTACTAACTTAATTTGTACAGAATACATTAGATACAGCAAAAGAACCCAATCAGTGACGGCTCCCACTCTTCAGTTAATCCTCAACTTCTGTAGAGAATCAGTATTTAAGTTAGTTTCAACAACAACATATCACTGAGGGAGGATTTAGATTTTAAAGCCTGAGGTATTTCTTCACCTGGGCCTCATGACGTTCCCCCGCCCTCCTCTGTACCTCTGATCGCTCTGGATGGATGTGAGATCTTCTTTAAACGTCCCCTCATAGATGTCTGACTGACGTTTCATGTAGCTCTCACTTTCATCTCTGCAAAGGAGCACAGTGATAGCCACAATAGGAGTTTGACAATGAAGCTCTGCAGTGACTAACACGCTCTGCACACAGACGTCCCTGCCTACCCGAGCCGTTTGCCCATGATGGTCTGAAGGAACTTCCTGGCAGAGATCTGGCCCAAGACCTTCCTGTAACTGTTGGTAAAGATGGCGTCAGCGTGACGTTCAGAGCTAAAGATCAGAGAAGGGGGAAGCTCAAATCAGTTTGCTTTAATGGACAATGATTTTCTTAGCTTTACGTTACAAATGCATCAGTGAGTGTAACTTCAGTTTGATTTGCCCACAATTTGAGATTTTCCTCACAGACACATTTTCTTAGTCTTCACCGAATCTGGCCAAACATAACAGCCATACGCACCGCAGTTCCTCTCCGTCTCTTAGAGGGATCCTGTCTTCATCCTGCTGTTCTGCTGGATTCTTCAAGGAAGAAGTCATGAGGATGGACGTGTCCCTTTGGCCAAACCTGTCAGACATCACCATATTCTTCCTGAATGTCCGATACTGAATTCTAAACACGTCCTTCCTCAACTTATAGCTGCACTTAAGAGTTTTAAATTTTCATTTTCATGTTAGATGCTAAACCGTGCTTGGGGTTTACAAAATGCTCTTGTCCTTGTCAAATGACATGTTCTGCTGCCTGAGCGCTGGACATGATTAAGATGCGCTAGTGGAGCAACGTAACTACGGTGACTAATTCAGACATCTTGACCCTTCTTTGCATAACAAGAGCAGAGGACAAAGACATGACAGGCAAAGTAAGTGGTGAAATGTTCAAAACAACATTTGCATTAGGCATGAATGTAGACTTGTCTATCTTATCCTTTTTCTTTTTTAACCTGGTTGAAAACTGTTGGATATCTATGGGGTACCGTTTGTAAAGTTAAACAGTCAAAGTTTGGAGCAATAAATTGTGTTACTTTTCCTGAAGTAAAATAATAATAAGAAAATATATATATATTCATGTTTAAGTATCACAGTTTCAAACTAATTAGCACAGTAATTTTACAAACTAAATATTTAGCTTCAAATTAAATAGTTAGCACGCTAAATATTTAAATTCAGACTGAACAGTTAACTCAGAGGTAGGTATTTAGTTTGAAGTTGTGACATTTATAAAATAATAATAAACATGGGCATAATATGACTTTGAAAAATGCTCCCCATTTTTTTTTCTTATATTAGTTTATGGTTAACTTTACAAACGACACCTCGTAAATATATTTGTTGTTGGAGTTATATTGACCCAAACAAATGAGATATTAGATTTTTTAGAATTTATGTTAATGTGAGTTACTCCATAAAAAGTATTCATTTAAAATCATTTGCATCATATTAGTTTGTAAGCATATTGTTTAGTAATGTCTCAATAAACATCAATGAATTTATTACTTCAGTCAGAGTTATTCTCATTTGTTGTATGAGTGTCCAAACAGAAACATTAATTCAATTCAATCCAAAAATACTTTATTGATTCGAATAAAAAATTTAATATAAATTCTCTACTTTGTGGTTGACAAGGTTACTATATTGAATCAAGAATTTACATTTGTTTCCAGCTTTAGCTAGTTTGGATACAGTGCTAATCCTAAAGACAAATTTGTTAGCGAGGAAGTTTGGAGCTAGCGAGCAAATTTTACTCTATTAATTCCGAGGTGCTGTTGCAACTTAGCTACTGTGGTGACGGAAAATGTTTACATGCCACCTTATCAGAATAGATGTATTTTTTTTAATTTGTACTATTTTAGTGATCCTTCATTAATTTTTTGCAGGACGTCTGGATGAAGAGAGGATTAGAGCCACCAACTTATCGCCACCAGGTGGCGCCCAAACAAGTAAAATGGGTGAAATGGGGACATCTGGTGGAGGAGCTGATATGGTAGATATTCAGCTCATAACTGTGGATGTTAGGGATGTGAAATCTGTGTGTTGCTCTCTGCCTCTTTCCAGTCTGTGGGCTTCATAGACAAGGATACCAAAGCAGTCTGGGAGAGGAGGGAGTTTGGTTTGGGAATCTAAGGATCTCATTTGCTTTTTGGAGAGGATGTGGTTCTGTTGGTGTCTTCCATCAATGACCATGGTGGATGTATCACTCCAGACTGGTGAGGGTCAGTGTTTGCTCCAGACCAGAAGCTTATTCTTCATGAGTGATGGAAGGGTAGACCAGTAGATGGATAAACAGAATGAGGCATCTTCTGTAGAAATGCGGTTGTCGCTCCGAAACAAGTACTGAGAGCTTGAACACAAGCAGCTGAAGTCAGCTTCCTACAGAACCTTTGAGGGTTCTACAGGCGGGTCCTGGGGAACAACAGGGCAGAGCAAGAGCCTGCTGCAGAGACATACTTTTTCTGGCTTAGTGACGCTGTGCAATCATCCAGAATGATTTACCTCCTGAATCTGTTGCCCAATTGCCAATAAGTGATAGGTGGATACATATTGAGAAACGTATGCCTTAATTACAAAAATATCCTTTAAAAAAATTTGAGTTAAAAAGAAGTTGTGGAAAATAATGTTTAAAAAAATTCTAGAGCTTAATTCAGGTGTATTCATCTTTAAAAAAAATCTAACTGTACTTTATTAAGTTTCTTTTAACTGCTTAACCATCATTATTTCAACTGTAGAACACTGTTTAAAATGAAATACAAAATATTATTGATGAAATTCTGTTTTAATAATGTAGTTTCTATAAAAACACCTGACTCGAACAGTGGGGAGGAATTTCCAAAACTTTCAAATTATCCTTAAACTGCTCTATAAAGACAGCATTTAACGAGTCATGAATGTTGAGACGTACCTGATGGACGGGTAGAGAGGGGAGCCTGACAGAGACATGACCAGGCAGCAGAAGAGCAGCAGCAGCACAGCAGCTTTCTCCATCATCGCAGTAAGTCCTGGAGAACACTGAACTACCAGAATAAATGACAGGAGTACAAATTACATTAGAAAAAGAAAAAAAGAAAAAAAAACACTGAAATCACAGTTTCCCAGCATCAGCGTCACCACACAATTGAAAAAAAAAAAAAAAACTACAAAAAAACCAACTTGAAGCATGGAGATGTGTATCCTCAGATGCAAAAAATGGAACACCCAATAGAACAGTTCATGTTAGACTCGTGTAGTGTGTGTGTGTGTGTGTGTGTGTGTGTGTGTGTGTGTGTGTGTGTGTGTGTGTGTGTGTGTGTTGAGAGTTACCTCGTTTTAAAGCAGATTGAGAGCGTCCCTGCTGAGCCACTACTCGGTGCCTTCCACTCTCATCGTCCGTCACTACCGGGAAAAACAGGACAAAAGAGACGGGAACACTGCTGTTTGCCCCCCTACTGAATACATGGTCAGTTTATACTGAACCTGGGGCTCAGTCACACCCACAGCTCACATCATCATGACCACTCTCCCTCACCGAGCCCAGCCGTCAACATCAACTCTCTGGGTTGGATTTGTTTTCTTTTTGGGCATGACCATAATTGAGTAGCACTTCAGTGCTGCAGGGTGTTATGGTTTTGCATAACCATGAATCAGTAAAAGACAAAATGTATGGAGAAAAAAAATGGATTGTGAACAAAGTGAAATAAACAATAATGTTTGGTTAATTTCATTTCATTTCATCTGATGTTTCTGGCCTGCAACACAAAGTAAATCCATACAGCCTCTATTTCAATTCATCTGTGAGTTGGGGTTGGAGTTCAGGTATTATTTGAACTTTTAATATGCTAATGAGCTGCTTCCAGCTGTAAAAACAATACCTTGTTGCCACAGTTACGCATTATAGCAACTGCCTGGAAATCAAAAGTACGATAAAAAATGTCCAGCAGGACAGTGTCTGTACCTGATTGATTCCTGTCGCCGAGGAGACAAACTTTTTTCTAGAGAATCTAGACCAAGAAATACGGATCCATGTTTAGTTCTACCATGATTTGCAAATTATGCACTACAAAAATGATTTTGTTAATTTCATTAATAATATTTTAGGGTTAAAAAAAATAGGGAGTTTTTTAATTGAAAAACCATTTCTTCTGAAGCATCACCTGGTGTTATAAGTGAATTGTGAATTTTAATGAGAATATAGTTTCTCCTCAACATGAAGATGCTAGCTTAAATGTTTTATTCAGTTAAAATATGATTTACTGCTAACAGCCATTTCTACCTGAGGATTCAAACCCTACTGTTACTCTGCACTACAAGAATTGACCCTTATCAATTCTCTGCTGTAGGTTTGTTGGTTAGCTTGGCTGCACCACCGACTCTCTAATAAAGACGTAGATGTGGGTGAGCTACGTTACTAAAACTCTGGTCATTACTTGTATTTCTGTAAACTTCAGGACCAGTTTAAGTTTTTACTCTAATGGACTTCGACAGGAATGTGATGGGATTGGGGGAAAGACATACAAAATGTAAGTTTGCCTTGAACCTGAACACTTACTGTTCAAAATAATGAATTTTTAATGAGTGATTCTAAAACTACTCGCTAGCGGCTAGATGTTTTTATGCTGTATAGACAGAACAAGTTTTCCTGTTTAAAAAGGCGACATTGATTGGTGATGTACTCCGACAGTTACAGGAATGCAATAAAGCTCAACACTGAATCATCTCCATTACGCTTAAATTTTGGAAGAAAAAGAGGTTACATGTCTGTAATCATTTAGTAATTCATATCTATGAGTCTTTTAGAACCTTCACAAAAATATTTTTTCAATTTATGTTCTGCTGAAATCATTCAGAATCATTTAGTTACCTTCTTTTCACATGAACTAATAAAAGACAAACACGCATAAATTCACCTCAGCTTCTTTATTTTCCCCATCTTCATTACAAAAACATATTTTTGTCATCAACACATCATGGGAGCATCTTCTGTAGAAAATAAAAGAGTACCATAGGCAAACCCATCAGCATAGTTGATATTGTTTTGGGGTGTCAGTGCGATGTCCAATTGTTGAGAAAAAGAAGCAGCAGCTCCTTTCTGAGGTGAAAAGGGAACAGAGCATCAACGAAGAGGAATGTACAAAAAAAAAAAAAGGACAAAACCCAATTTTCATCAAGAAACCACAAAAAATTCACTGAAAAAACTCTGCTGTGTTGGACAAAAAGAAAAGAAGTACAACGATCAGTAGCTCTACCGCCCTCTGCAAGAGAATCTGTCAGTGTTTGTCCCAAGGCGTCTCTGTCCCTTCTGTTTGGCAACACAGTCATACTGCATGTTTAAAACCGTTCACTGGATTCTTGAACATTCGTGCCATTTTTCCCCAGAGTCTGATTTTGTAGCAAACCAAAAAAAAAAAAAAATTACAAAATGACCACTATCAGTTTCTTCTTTGAATGTTTTTGTCCTTATTTTTTCTCCATTCTGTGGGGGAAAAGAAAGAAAACATTAGTGATTTACTCAGATTGGATTCTTCCAACTAGTGAAGCTGGTCATGCATTTTAGAAAATGTGCATAGAGTCTCAAAAATGTAGAAAAAAAAAAAAAAAAAAAAAAAAAAAAACTGGACTGCAAACTGCATCATAGAGTATAGATCACAATGGAGGGATTACTACGTTGCTCCTATGGACTCTGGTTGTAATGGTCATGATGGGGTGAGTGAGTGGGGGATGAGAGCACCACACAACCATGCACACTGCCACACATTATGGTAAATGCAGTGTGGATGCAGTCTCAGAGGACGCCCTTACTTCAGCCTGGAAGCAGAACCCACGCTTATGTTACAAAAGTGTGGGGGGGGGGGCTTTACCGAAGGCTCCTATACTTTGCCAACCTACTACTCTGCTCTGCAGCAATCCTGAAAAGGGAGTAGAGAGACAGCAAGGTGCGAACAGAAGGGTTAAAAAGACAGAAGGAAAACGTCCAACATTAGGGAAATCATTGACTGAAACCTTCTCCTGGCTTAAAGGGGGTTAAATGGGCTGGCTTAAGAGAGGGCAGTCAAAGTGACTTCTTCAGTCAGCGACACAGGCTGCAAATTGCTCACTCTAGCCCCTGAAGAGCTCTACATACTGATGGGGGGTAAATTGCCCCCTCTGTTGCTATGCTTCTCTCCTTGCATTCATGAGCTCTTCTTCTGACGGAGACCTTTGGACTGAAATGATCCTTTGAAGTCCCATTAAAAGGGGAGCTACAGACAGAGAAGACTCTTTTCCTTCAGGTTTGCAGCTAAGAATTACAAAGAACAGAAGCAGTGTTCATCACCAGGAATGGGGGGGGGGCAAGGCTTTTCTGTCCGGGTGAAGGACTCTCTCCATCAGAATACTTACCTCTTTACTGCTTTCTGGGCCAGCATGCGGTTCCCCGCTAGGAAGGTTACGCCGCCGATGATTGCCAGGTACTTCAGAGTTTGGAACATGTTCAGGTTGGTCCAGTAGACGTACATCAGGCCCAGCATGGCTGGAACAACAGAAGACTTTAAGTTAATTAAGGGCCACATGATGAACTTTATTGTTCTAAGACATAGTAGAGTCAAAGTAAAAGAATGTGCAACCTTTTCATCTTACTGCTCCCATAGGAATAAAATGTCATAAAATGTCTTGCAAAATTACTCATGCTCCTTGGACTGTAATATTTAGACATGTTTTACAAATAAAAATTTGGAATATTGGGCAAACATTTGTATTCACCTGACACCCCTAAGATAAAATCAAGTACAACCAATAATCTTCAGAAGGTATATAGTCCATAAATTATTATCGTTCAACTGCCTAGCCAAACACCAAAATATTTTAACTAGGGCCAGAACTTTAACACATTCATTTCAATTAATTACCCAGAATTTAACATGTTAAAATTTTAATTGTTTTTTATTGCAACCTACAAAAGGTTCCGGATGAAACTTTAGTATTTGCGCATTTTTGCTATGCCCCTAAATCTGAAGCACAAGTGATATCCGCAACAACGGTGAGAGACAACAAGATGCTTCTCTTGGTCCACTGGGAGTTCATTTTTATTTCAAGAAAACATTCTGATTGGACGCTGGAAAAGACTATTGTTATGTTCATGTTGTGCCAAAAGGAGTTAGTTTATTTACGCCTAAAATAGCATCTTAATGGACATGTAGTAGCTAATGCTAATGTCAGCGTCCACAGTCCATATTTCTAAAGGAGTTCCATGAAAGATCAGAAGTTCCTGAGACTCTGGAAGCTGAATGGATAGAATAAAATAACACTTTGCTTCAACCTGATGGTAGAAGAACCTAAATAACAGATTAAAAACAATAAATCATCTTTGTTGTTGAGTTCATACATTTATTTATTCAATAAATTAAATTGAAAATGCTGTGTATTTTGCAGATATAAGGTTTTTGATTAAGATGGGATGAATTAATTACAGAGCCTGCAATTAACTCAAAACTTTTAACTGAGTCCCATTATTAGTTCTAAGATTAAGTCTCAGAAGAGAGGATGAGCCATCCTCTACAATAAACAGAGTTAGCTTAGCATAACAACACCAACAAAAATTTGCAGATGGAGCAAAGTTGGTTATCTGTGGAGCTAAACTGGAAACAACTGAAAACCCAACAACAGAACTAAACCTGACATAGTGAGACAGAGGGTATGTGACTCTATGGTTCAGACACACACACACATTTTAAAAACTAAAGCCTGGTGCGTGTTGGAAATAAAATTTAGCAACAATTTCAGACTCCAGATGTGCATAAGTGTTAGAGACCTTCAAAAGATCTGCTGTTCTACAACAGTATCAATACAGACAGGCTGAAAAATACACACCACACTGTCAGATTTAGTTGGTTTTGTAGAATTAGAGAAAATCCTTTAGCAAAACAATTTGCGTCATATTCCATTTCTGTATGATGCTATGATTAAATACAGAGTTACTCACGGAGCAAACGTGGAGAAACTGTGGGCGCTTACCTGCGTGTCCCAGATGGAACAGGATGGTGCTTGGAGAGAAGCTGAAGTTGGAGATGTTGGCTCCGAGCTTAAACCACTACAAAAGAGAGGGAAAATTCTAACAATGAGTTCATTTTTACTCTCCAGTCAGAGTGGCAAACAAAAGAGTTGAACAAATGGTTTATCGCCAACAAAATACTGTGATTAGCAGCAACAATACCCAACACTCAGCAGACCAAAAAAACAACACTGAGCTATTGTGTTCTTAAATTACAGAAGGCATTATATTTATACAGGACAGACCCATTGACCATGTTCTTACTGAAAATGGGATTGAGGATATAAAAATACCGAATGCTATACGAGTGATGTTTCTAAATGGATTTCTGAACTACAACAGATTGGAAAGAATAAAAAAACACTTTAAACATGTTTTTCAATATTACCAGAATGAGCAGAAGCAGGAGCGGAGACAGGACGAGAGCGGTGAAGGTGTTGGAAACCACCGTTGGGGGCTTCTTTTCCGGCTCCCTGAACAAATGCTGCACAGAAAAAGATTTCACACGAGTCAAACTGAAGCCTTGTGCTCACTTAGCCGAGTCGCTATGAAGACCAATATCTCTATTACACTGATTAAAAAATCCGCCTTTCAACGTTGTTTTAAACATGCCGAACCCATAGGGGGCAGTGTAGGGTACCGCAAAAACCTGAGCCTCAGATTGCTTCAAAACAACCACAACTTCCTGTTAAAAATGAACATGGCCCAGGAGGTTCATGTGTGTGGACAGATAAATAGATTGAGCTACTTTGAAATAGCATATTAAAATATAAATAGATAAAAATTTATTTATTTTCCCATTCCTGGCTACATGTGGAAGAGGCCTTGAACTACTGAATATCCATATATATATATATATATATATATATATATAAAATGAATTTAGGACACTCTAAGGCTTTAGCTTTAGTTTGATGAATTTAAGCCTTGTTAAGGATGTACAGACACTGAAAGAAAACAGAGGTAGTACCTGAATCTCTGGTTTGGGTACATAAAGGGTCTTTGGCTGAACAGCGACTGGAGCTTCTTCTTCTGCAAACTTCAGGATGACATCAGCCTGTTGAGAGGTTACAAGTCAGTTTCAGCAACACCTAAGATATGAGAAACCGCCATTTCCCAGAACAAAGCCTGGATAGACACTGACCACGTTCCACAAGATGGGATTTTCCAGGGTGGCATCTCCAACCATGAGGTAGAGAGAGTAGGTACCAGACATGGAATCAAACTCTGACTTCCGTTCAGCCGTGTCCAACTCGAACTTGTAGAGGTTCTTGCTGTCAGGTTCAGCAACGAATACGACCTCCTGGCCAGTTTTCTGATTGTGCAGCCGGACAAACGTCTTATAGGGACAACAAAGGCATTGGGTGTTAACCACAGTGATGAGCTCCAACTTTCGGTCAACCAGATGTATAATTTAACGCTAACAGCAGTAATTATAAGAGCAGAAACAACAGCTCAGAGTACAGCTACGTACCTGGTGAGGGGTGAGCTCCTGCTCATTGTTGACGTCAACCAGCTGGAAGGACATGGCAAAGTTCTGGTGGCTGTCTGCTGTAAAAGGGCTCTTGGCTTTGGAGGGATACTGCACTCTGCGTTATCAGACCAAAGAAAGAGACAATAAGCATCATTACACATGCTGCCTCTGGGTGTGCAAAGCAGCAGCTCCAGAGGTCCGCCATGTTTCCTGACCTGGTGGTCTTTGTGCCGATGCTCTGGTCCTTGTCCACCACAGAGAGGTCCATGTTAGTAACGGCAACCTCAGTGGAAACTTTGACCTTCAGCTGCAAGTCGACAGTTTAAATTAAACAAGGGATATCATCAGTTTAGTTCCTCAGGAACCACAGGTTAAAATGTGATGTGTTTTGCAAAGCCACAAGAAAACAATACAATAACACATCATTATCCATGCTAATTTCCTGCCAACTTAACATTTTTTAACAGAAAAGCATGGTGGGCCGCTGGTGGACTGCCCTAGCAAGTTTTCTGGAGAAACCCTGACCCTACTGTAGAGTGATGACCAAACTGCTCCATTTTTTTAGCCCTTCTTCTGCATGGCTCGTGACAAACTTTAAATGCGTTTGATTTTTCAGCAACCAGTGGATTTCTTCTGACCACTCAGTGACTGACAATAAAAATGGGGTTGATACCACATAATCATGTAGGGTTTCTGCAGGTTTCACCAAATCGTGGATACTTTTGCAAGGCTCTGTATCATAAAACTAATGGCTGCAAGGACAAACTGGTTGAGATCACTGTGGCTGTATGCAGAGGTGCTATGACTCATGTTGCATTCTCTTTTGAATGAATATACAAATGTGCTGTGATCCAAGCAGCACGCCGCTGAGTCAAGCAGCTGCGGCTATTATTAGACTAGTTCTGGAGTGTGTGTGTTTGTAGGGGTCAGAGTGTGTGGGTTTGATTTGGAGGTCTTTTTGATGGAGTCATATATGGAGAAAAGCTGTTTGAATTCAAGCCTGATCATTCCAGTTTTCTCTTAATTCAACAGGTAAATATTATAAACAATCATGAATTCCTCATTAAATGAACTCAACAGAAAATAAAGGGATTGTAAAGTTATCCTTGTTAATTTTTATCTTTCTAATAAACTTAAAGTTTTCCTTTTTGCATTTGCCTGTAATAGAAGAGTTGGTCAAGGGTAAACAAATCTATGTTTAATAAAAATGAAATAGTATTAAAAAGAATCAGAATGGCATTGGTCAAAATTGGAAACTAATTATCAAATATATCTGAAATCTAGTACTGGCCAGACAAGAAGATCTGTGCATCTCTCTAACCCCATCACAATTATACAACTGTGATTAGATAATTGTATCTTTTTTTGCCTTAGCTAAGAATAGAATAGTTATTATAAAACTTTCAATGGCAGTAATTCTGATTAACCTTAAAAACAACCAACTTCTGTGTGGAATGAATACAGAACACAATGCCTGTAATCAACACTAAATGTAAAAGGTTGTTTCCTTTTAACAATTTCTACACAAAAGCTTTGTCAAAAATATAATTGTTCTTATTATTCAGAGGTTTTGTTCCAGGTTTAGAAAACAATGTGAATACACTGTGCATCTTTGCTTGTTCATTACTGCCTAAATCAATCTGGCTGAAATGTTCCTGTTCATGAAATCTGCCGTCCTCAACCCATCACAGCGGAGATCCAAAGTACAAGAATTGATCTTTTTTCGCAGAATAAACATTTCACATATTGGCATATTGGTTGGTTTTGACCCAAAGATGAATGAAAATGTGCCACACTGGATTTAAATATGTACATTTTTGTTCACTTCTGTTTAACCAGCTGAGACTCACTTTGGTGGTGTCCAAAACCAAACAGCAAAAGAAGCTGCTATAATATGAAAAAAATACCCACAATGCAACGCTAACAAACAGGATTCAGTCTCTTATTATTTTATGGATAATCAGACATTTAGCAATATTGCTTCAGTTCCTAATGTTTTACAGCTATGGTCTTTTTTTTTATTTTGAGTTGTACTTTTTCAGTTACTTGACTGTATTATGTTTTAGATTATTGTTTTGTATGTATATTTCAAACTGGTTGCTCTTGAAAAATGAAACCCTTTGTTTGAATGAGATGTAAAAGTAAAAGTAAAATAAATGTGTCAAAAGATTTCTGGAACTTTCCTTATTCTTCTGACATAATGAAAATTAGAAAATAAAAACTTTAGAGTTAATAATACCCATCTTAAAATCCAAGATGGCGTCTTCTCGTACATTTTGACAGTATGTTTGCCAACATTAAAGCATCTGAACAGACATTTTAGCTAGCATTTCATGCCCCATAAAACAGAAATTATGAGTAAGCATGCCAATATTTAACATTTATATTCAAATTAAATATGGAGATTAATCATTGGAGCAAAGTTCCACAAGCAAAGAAGTAGTTTATAGTCGCCTACACTTGACCTAAACATGG
Organism: Poecilia reticulata; assembly: GCF_904066995.2. Lineage (NCBI taxonomy): Eukaryota > Metazoa > Chordata > Actinopteri > Cyprinodontiformes > Poeciliidae > Poecilia > Poecilia reticulata. Next base: position 30,800,902 of record NC_088834.1, read on the forward strand.
CTAGTTAGTGAAACTAATCGTACCTCAATGTGATTGGCCACCAGTCGGCTGTCCCCAGTCACACCAATAGTGAACTGGTAATATCCACTGGCCTGCTGGCTGGACATGAAATTCAGTTCAAAGACGCCACTAAAAACAGGAAAAAAGAACAACACAGTAAGTGATCAGCAGGACTGCTGCCCACACCCATATGGGATTCAGTTATTAAAGCAGAACATGGAGGAAACCAGAGCTGCATCAGCTTAGGGAATAGGTAATCTTGTTGTGGATTAGCATTGCACAATACTGCAAAAAACATATCTTGATGTTGTTAGATATTGCCATTAAATTGAAAATAATTTCTCCTTATTCATTTGTTCCCATCATAACAATTCATATTGCAGTTCTATATATTTTTGCAGCATTAGCATCAATGCAATCCTCAACTCGGATGACCTCATTGTGTTTATTTTATTATCTATTTTCAGATTTCAAAATATTTACAATTTTTAGGACAATTACTCTATGACTTTTGGCATTTAGTACTTTAACTTTTTTTTCTTAATTTTCTCATTAAGAACATATTTTCTATAGGTTCCTGCTTTTGGCACAGCTACTTTGGCATTAGGTTAGCTAAAGGCTAACATTCAAACTGTAACTGAATCCAAAGGCAGTTAGAAATTAAAACTAGAATCAGCAGTTAAAACTATTATTTCCACTCAGATCTACGCCTGTCACATCAACAGCTTTTGCTGGATGATGAATTGTCCCAGAAGTTATTGTGATAAGGGATAATATTGGTGTTTTGAAACCATTTGCAAGTAATAGAGTAATGGCGTAATGATGCAAGAACACATTCTCGAAGATCAATGAACTTTAAATTCTAATGAACATTCTAATGTACCGTCTTCCAGTACACTGGAACTGGAAGATATTTTAAATATCCAAAATAAGTAAACAAAACAACAAATAAAATTAATTATGTTTCTGCAAACAAAATTCTCCTTCAAAAAGAAAGTTCTAGTTGAGACCAAAACACCAGACTGAAGACTTATAATCCAATTTTTGAAAGAGAAAAAAGGGTGAAATGATAAATCATGCAGTTGGAAATTATTGAATTTGTCACTCATTATGATTGAGTGATTGAATTCAGAATTCATTATGTGATTTATTGATTTCTTATTGTGACAGGCATACTCAGATCTAAGTCACTTTAGCAGCTTTATTGTCAAAACCCTGTAAGAATTGTTGCTTCACTTTAGCTTTTTAGCTAATTTGAGTTCCTCTCTTCAGCTGAAAGCATTCGCACTACACTTTCACAGGAAAACTTAGTGCAAATGCACCGCTATCCTACACAGGTATCCTAGTAACTAGTGGAGTAAAAAAATCGAGGGGTCCTAATGTAGAAAAGATGAGTTAAGATCGGTTCCATATGCAAGTATCGACTGATAATGGTTCACCTAAAATTAAAGAAATCAGGCTGATCAATCTGTGCACCTCTAAAAATCCCTCTCCATGTCACCCCAAGGCCAAATTCCTAGAGGAAACACTAGGAAATAATATATTTGTTAATCTTGATCATTATTTTTTTTACTTTAAACTTTTAAGACTTAGCAACAATACAGTTTCTTTCTCTCCTTCTTCCTCAGCCACTTTCCTCCTCCTGTGAGGTCACCTCCATCATACGTACTCGTTATGAGTGAACGGTGCCTGGTTGAGAACGGCGGTCTTGGAGGCCACGGCGTATGCAGACTCCACCAGAACGCTGGCAGAGGTCAGAGGCTGGGACATGACGTCAGTGACCAGGAGCTGGAATAAAACACCCAGAGCCATGACATCACCACTGTGACGGCGTTACAGACATAAGATATAAGATTATATTTGTCTTTATGTTTCAAGAACATAATGACATTGGAGTGGTATCCTCAGTGATAAAAAAAATAAATAAAGTCTTAATCAGACCATAGGGTGCAACATAAGGTGTGGTGTGTTTGCAGGGGGGCAGAGAGGATGGAAGGTGAACAGATTGGAAAACAGCTGTTCTTTAGCTGCATGGTTGTGCGCAGCAGGATGCGGCTAGTGGGCGTACCTGCAGGGTTGGCTGGTTGTGGGACACGGTGGCCGGGCCCTGAGCGCTGACTACCACGGGGACGTGGAAGCGGTTGTTGGACAGGGCAGCAGCGGCGCTCGCCACGCTGAACGCCTCGGACAGAGAGTCCCATGACTTCTTACTGAAGATGGAGTTGACCAGCTGGATGACCTGGTCCTGAAGGGAGAGAGGGGGTTTTCAGGTAGGCAGATTTGGCTAAGTTGCAGCGACAAATGATAATATTGCCGTTTTGAGACAATTTTCTAGCAATATAACAGTAATGGCATAATAATACAATAACACATTCTCAAAGATCAATAAACTTTAAATTCTAATCAACATTCAACACTGAAACTGGGAGACATTTTAAATATGCAAAATAAACAATAAATAAAATGAATTATGAAGTCTCTGTAAATAAAATTGTCCTTCAAAAAAAGTTCTAGTTGAGACCCAATCACTAAACCGAAAAGTTTTATCATCCAGTTTTTTGGTAGAAAAAGAGAATAGAAAAAGTGATAAATCATTCTAATGGAAATTACTGAGCTGTTTTAATTTATCATGAAACTAATTGATTTATTGGTTATTACGACAGGCAGGTTATTACAGGGGTATTAGAGGAAAAGCTGAGAAGATGTGAGAACTCCTACCTCCTTGAGAGGCGGCTCCATATCTACATGGTCCGACAGGCCGTACGCCGCCGCCACAAACAGGGCGGTGGCCTCCAGCCCCTCCTCAAACTGCAGGTACACGCCTCCTAGGTCGTCCAGGCGAGCTGTCAGATCCTGAGAGAGAAAACACAATAACCTCTCAAACAGATTCCACAGCGGCAATAATGCACCACCTAGTGGAGGCTGGGAGAATCACCTCAATTTCCTCCAGGATTCCTCCCAGTTCTGCCTGCTGGGACAGACGGGATGCAGCCTGCAGGGCCGAGATGATGCTGCACACAAACACGCGGAGTAAGGTAGTGTTCAGAGGAGCTGCTGATCGAACCGATTCCACGTTTCACTTACGCCATGACGTTGTCCTCCTTGTTGATACGCGCCGTGAGGGCACCGACCACTTCCTGTGAAGCGAGCGGGAGCCCCAAGGAGCTGAGAGCGCCCACTGCCCGGTGGATCTGAGACATGGACGAGTCCTCGCTGACCGCCGCCAGGAGGATGTCCCTAGTTTCATTGGAAACAGGGATCTAAAAAAAAGGGCCAGAGTTATTTCCATTGCATTTAATGTAAGACAGAACACGTCCTATGCTGTTCAATCATGCTGTGAAAAAAAATTGTCAAAATATAATATCAGTACTAATAATGAAAATCTTATCAATTATATGGGTTTCTTTGTATATGTTTTCTACATGGTTCTTAAATGACATTTAGTGTTTTTTTTATTAGCAGTTTAAGCTGTTAGCATGTCACAGCAACAGTCTTCAGTCAGATGTCTCATTAGATGTGTTGCAAGACTGACTGCCACTGGAGATCCTTCCTACCCACAGCAACACCATCCCCAACAACTTTGAAGATACAAGTTACAACATTCAATTTCCTTTAAGAATAAATATAGTATATTTGAAGTGGAAATTTTGTTAATGCTGTTTATCTTGTCAATCTTCTGTAGTGATTGTTTTGTCTTTAAAAATGACAATTTCTTCCTTTTACTGGCTTTTATTTATCCATGTTCTGTGGTCAACAAAACTATGAATAAATTAGTGTGGGAAATGTAAATGAGCAGAATAGTTCATACCTCACATCCTGAAATGGCTTTACTGGTTTCAGCAGCAAAGAACAGAGAATCAACACTACTGGGATCCAGCAGGGATTTCAGGAACTGGCAAACTTCCTGCAAAACAGATTTATAAAGAGAACCCCATGTAGGACAACACATAATGAGCGGAATCATCGGTAAGATGAATAGTTTTTGCTCAGAACCAGAAGCGGTGAATATCTTACTGCAGGATCCGGAACAGCTGCTCCGAGCTTGGTGAGCCCAACAACAGAGTAGTACGCGGACTCCAGGTCGTCGTACGGTTGGTTCAGAAGATTCTGGAGCCGGCCCACATCAGACAGGGACAGGTGGTGAGACGGTGTGAGAGCCTGAGCTCCAGCAAGAGCCAGGCTGAGGAGGAGAACCCCGAATAGCTCTGCGGACACAGCCGAAGTTAGCAAGCCCACCGCTTGGCCTGAGCGCATGCTTCATTATTACATTAAATAGAAAATACACATACAAATAACTATATATTTTATTCATTCATTCAATTCAGATAAGTCTCGCGCCGACTGAAAGGGTTAGCTAAGAGCATAACAGGCTAACCTCGACAGGAAGCACCGCAGCGCGTGCAGGAAGAGGTGTTTTCATCTAATTATATAGATAAATATTCATTTATAATATAAATTGAATGAACAATACGAATCAGTATTGTTAATGTTACATTAATTATTTGAATATACTCACTGGTCCGAATCATGTCTTGCAGTCTAATGCAGCGTCACCAAACCCACGATTGCTTCCGGTGTCCCAAAGAGAAACCTGTCAGGTTACGGATAACTTCCGTCTCCAACGGTTGCTTTCAAAATAAAAGCATTAAACCATGCAAAACAGTTTGTGATTTATATCCAAGTTTTACAAAAGCCTCAAAATCACGTCATTACTTTAAACATGTCAATATACATTTTGGATTTTATGTTCGACAGAGTATTAGGACCCGATAAGATACTTTTCAAAAATCAAAAATAATAGGGAGACAGCATTCCTTTTTATTTATGTATTTCTTGGGCTGTTCATGATCGATCGTACATTCGTAATATCAGAACTCAAAGGAAAAAAACGCACCTAACTGGAAAATATCTTTTATTTACATTTCATCTTCTTTTCTAATTTAATTTCTGAAGAAATAGTCTTCGTTTGTTGAGTCCTATGCGGTCAAGCAGCAAAAAAAGAGCCAAACAGGTGCAGAACGTACATTTGGTTTTATTCAACTTGTGACAAACGGTCACAAGAGTAAAACATATTAGCCTAAATATATTTACAAAGAGTGCCTTACAACACATCAACCTTTTAAACAGTGCTCAGTGAAGTTCTCTGCATTATGACTCTTGCATAAAATTTAACAGGCTGAACCATTTTTTTTCTTAATAAAACAAGGTAGTGGGCCAACTTTATTTACGGGTTATTCATGCAACTTCGCAACATGTTGGTTCCTCCCCTTGGGATGGGGAAACCTAAAAACCACATGATCCCTCAGCCTACCATTGACATCTAGATTTTCTCCATATGATGACTAGATATGGAAACTCTACCTGAGTGTTTGTAGTTCACAACGTTACAAAAATGGCTACAGTTCAGATACATTATGCCATGTAAAACCCTGACTGTTCACTGATTTGTTACTCTTACAATCACTGTTTTTTTCTAACAAGTATGATCAGCAATAATGGGAAGTAAAGCACCACTTTAACATGAGTCATTTTAACTGTCAGTGTTTTGTTTGTCATTTCTTTGTTTTCCAGGGAGGCAGAAGGATCTCAGGACAGAATCAGAGCCCGGCTGGGTGGATGGCTCTTCAGAGAGCGGAGGTAGCGTCTCGCCTTCTCCGTCATTATGAGCTGGTCTTTAGTTTGCCCACAAACCACCTTCTTCCATTCTTTTGACATCTGGAAATAATAAAGATATACAAATATAAAAAATGTGATTTTTTTTTTTTTATGTTCTCAATTCAAAAACTACAGGAACCTACAGGTGCAGGAGGTGCCGCACTGGGAAATATGGTTGTGTCGCTCGGTCCCAACAGGAAGCCCTGGTCTAATATGTTTTCATGCCTCTTGCTGCAAAATGATGAGGAGTTGAGACAAACCGTCACTGGTTCTTCCTGCGACCAAGAAGGAGAGACGGAAAGCTCAGTGTTTAAGGCCGCTCGTTCTGCAGGGAAGCCATCGTTTTATTCATTACCACTTCACCTTGATGCTGCGTTTGGCCTCCGCTTTGCTGGATTTGCGCTTGGATGTTGGCACCACCTGGCAGTCCATGACATCTAGAGCCAGGGACTTCCGAACTTTCTTCATAGGAGGGCGGTGCTGAGGTCAAAACACAAATAAAAGAATTGAGCATCGGCGGAAAATTTAAAAAATCTGTTTCTTTTGAAAGGTCACCCAAAATTTAGGAAATCATAGCTGATTTATCGGCGCAGCCCCAGTACCAAGCCTCCAAGGCTTTGTTTGGTTCGCACCATTGTTTTGCGACGAGGATCAGGCGGCGTTGCCTGGACGACGACCATGTTAATGCCTGCTTCTCTCAGGATGACCTCGTTGATGTCGTCTTCGAGGTTCGGAGTCTGAGGCTGAGAAGGCAAAGCGGGAAGTGAAGGTAAACTCAAAAACAAGGAGGTAACGGTTTCTGGAGCCTCAGAGCGGCGCTCACCAGAGGCTGCAGGGGGCCATACTTTTCCATGGCATTTTTGAACGGCGTCGGCGTCCTTGGGGTTGTGCTCAGCTCCGATTTGTGGTTAGGTGTAACAAACCTGAAGAAGGAAAAAAAAAAACGTTGGTCACGCTTATCTATGGATGGAATATGCAGTCCAAGCCAATCACCAGATTCCATTGCTTACACTGAGTTCTCCTTCTGGGTGAGGGGGGTCTTGTCTCGCTGCAGCGGTGTGGTCACTATGACCTTCTGACTGCATACTGGCGTGGATGTGAGGGAGGGATTCTCCAGGTCATGAGAGTCCTGCTTCGTCCACAGGTTCAAGAACTGAAACAACAAACAGGAAAATCAGCAGCAGGCTTCAGAACTGTTTGGGTTTCTCTCTGCAACATGGCCGCTAGACGCCGTCTCGTCTAGCGGCCACATTCACTTAGAGAATCAGCTGGAGGATTCTCTAAAAGAAGAGAATCCTCCAGCTACTTCACAATAATAATAAAGAAGTCACGTCCATGAAGACATGAAGAAGTTGTCCATGACAACTTCACGTTGGGGTTGAGGTGGTTGTGCCAGCGCTCTGCACTGCTTCCCCAGCCGACCAGACTATGTGGACCTCAGTGGTATCGGGTCAAGGTAACAACACTTTCAATACTGATGAAAACCTGATCTGCACTGATCCGATATTAATATCTGCATCAGTCCTGATAGTGAAAAAATTCTAGATTGGGCATCAGTAACAATGTGGTCGATCCATGAGGGCAGATCTATTCAGTCTATTTCTATGCTTTGTGTCCTGAGCAACATCACGCTTTGTTTATTTCACATTATGTTTAGAATTCTTAATCACACTTTCTGAACCGTTTGAAAGGTTGTTGCACTTTATTTTTTACATGTTTGACTAACGTAGCCAACCTGTTGTCAGTTTATTCATTTATTTTACATTGGCTGATATACTCTTAATAGTACTGACTGAACAAATTAATGTTTTTACACAAAGCTTGGTCTAACATTTATATTATCATTATATTATTATTTAAATAAACTTTTTGAGCTTTAAATCCTGTTATAATGCCAACCTGACTTGAAAAACATACCTATGTATGTTTGTGAATTCCTTTAATTACCATGGCAACCATTCAATTATGCAAAACAGTTGGGTGGTCCTAACTCTGCCTATGAGGTGCAGCTCCTACTCAGAGCTGAAGTTTCCAAGCTTCTGCCTCACAGAATCCCCCACTCAGCTCCTTCAGACTAGCCAGCAGCAATTAGCAAACACCTGGTGGAACTGCTGAGGTTATTATAGGAGCTACTACTGAGTGAAATGCTGGTAAAAACATTAAAATGTTAGAGGAGCCATGTTGTGATGACTTCCTGAAGGTGGAGTTTAAGAAAGAGCAGGAGTTTTTAAAGAGACAGAGGCCCAATTCCAAAGTGTTAAATGATGAAGTGAAATTTCTTTTACGGCATATTTTATATATACAACATTTTTATAACAACAGAAGGTAGCATAATTACTTAATTGTGCTGCAAAATGGCACTAACATATAATACTGCCCCTTTAATTGTGATGTACTGGTGTAGTTATCACATGAATTTGTAATTCACTACATTTATGTTTGCATTTATCATTTATTATTATACATATTAAAAGAAACACTGTTAAAAAAAAAACACTTTATGTCAATTCAGCACTACTTTCTCTATGGGCTGATACTAAACCTCATAACAGCATCGGAAGTGAAAAAAGTGCATCGGTGATTCCCTAATAAAAACATTTTGATTAATGCAGTTCACATATTTCATTAGAAAACATGCAAAACCTCAGCAGCCAGTTTACCTGAGATGGAGAAAATGGCAGGATTTTGACCGGAGTGCTCTTGGGCGTCATGGAGTGTGCTCCGTCTGGAGACAGTGTGACGCGTCTTCGGCTGCGGCGGGTCAGGATGGACGGCGGGCTGATCCCCCCGGGGGAGATGGGGATAAGTTCTCCCCTGCTGCCTTTGCTCAGCTCCTGCAGGGCGGAGCCCTCCAGGCGGAACTGGTGGCGCTCGGGGCTGGGGCTGTCCTCTGGAAGGTCAAAGGCCGCCAGGTTGCACCAGCCGTCCAGGTCCTGCATGTGAGACAGAGGGACGATTCGTCTCGATCGGCCTGTTTTGTACTCATGTCCGCTGCGGTGGAGATCCTTACCCCGTCCACCATGTCGAGCACTTCCTTCAGGGCGGGGCCAGTGGGGGAAAGGAAGCCGGAGCTGTCCACCACCCAGTTGGTACCGCTGGCTTCATCGCCAGCGTCAACTTCCGTCTTAATGCCTGAATCATCCCTTGGTGAGGAGACGGCTTTGGACGGTTCTGCTTCGCTGGCAGCTGGCGCTTCCTGCAGCTTGGTTAGAAATAACAGAACTCGCTGCTAGTAGCTGTCAACTAAAGGAGATATTAGTTTGGTCTGTGCTAATATTTACATATTTACAGCCGCATGCAGAAGTATTCCGTAGACCTTAAACTTCAACACATCTATCCTGTTAGTAAGACGGAGTATTAGGGCCACGCTAAGAAAATAAAATAAATAATATCACAAAAAGAAAAGTGTCCTGATCCATGGCAATGCAGACGGTGTCCAATAGAGTTTCCATAGATTTGACCTTTTTACAATTGCATTTGCAGGGTCGGCTGGTTATCAAAATAACTTCTGGGTTATTTATCGTCCAGCAAAGTTAATCATGACAGGCCTAGTATCATTTGATTTCCACATTATAAACAGAAAATACAGATTACAAGGTGACAACATGTTTTTTTTCACGCTATCATCACTGAAGCCTAAATGTAACATGTTCTTACTGGAAGCTGGTCTTTCTGCTCCGTTTCTTTGCTTGAAGCATCCTGACAGCTGCTGCCCCCCTGGGTGACGGAAGGCAGGCAGGATAGTGGGATCAGTACCACGCAGCGCCAGCACGACAGCGCTGAGCGTCGGGTTGAGGTGAACTTACCTGCGAGTCTTTATTCAGGCGTGCCAACAGCTCTTCGAGCTCGTTCGGCTTGAACACCTCTCGGGCGTAGAAGCCCATCTCCAGCTTGCGTTTGATGGTGGAGTTCCAGTGGTTCTTGACGGCATTGTCCGTCCTGTCAACAGAAACCATAAAATGAGATCGTCGGGGGATCGGGCAGGCTTTTCCGGAACCAACATAAAGGACTTTGGAGTCAGCGGACCTTCCAGGCAGCAGCTTGGCGATCTCGGCCCAGCGGTTTCCCAGCAGGCAGTGGGCCTTGTAGATGACGAGGTCCTCCTCGGCTGTCCATGACGACTTCTTCACGTTGGGGTTGAGGTGGTTGTGCCAGCGCTCTCTGCACTGCTTCCCCAGCCGACCCTTCAGATGCTTGGCCACCATTGCCCACTGCTTGTTGCCGTAGAGATTCACAAGCTCGATGACCTGAAGGGAGAAATGTGTGGGGTTTCTTTTTATGTTTTTACAGACCACAGTTTTTACACATCACAGCCTTGTCAAATTGGTAATATCCCTGGAACTATATTTCACCAAGTTACAGCCAGAAACTTCAATAGACACTAGAGGTGCACTAATAAATCGGCCCTCATTTCCTGAAGTTAGAGTTGGGGTGGGCATTTATTGCATCATTGATCATTAACATAAATTTCTTATCATGATAAGAATTTTGATTTATTGTCGTCGTCACGAAAAATTTCAATTAATGATGTCGAAATCCCTCCAAAACAGTTTTGCTGGATTGTTCATTTTACTATTTTTCTTTATTTAGAGTATCAATAAATTTGAAAATGTGATTAAATGTGGTTACTGTGAGCAGATTAGTGACATATATCACACTTCTTTATGTGACTGGTGTGCTAGGGAAGCACATTACAAATTTTGTAGAGTAGTGCTTGTGGTGTCCAGGACATGTTGCTGTGGAATATAGTCTGTTTCTCAGATATTGAGCTATCATGTCAGGACGATCATGAGAATGGCATACAGCAACAGTTTAATCTTTAGATTGATTGTAAGACTGACTGCTACAGGAGAACCTTGCAAAAGTACTCACACACCTTTCAACATTTTCACAGGTTACCAGCATTACTGTATTTTATCAGAATTTTCTGTGATAGATGAACACCACACTCCACCAAAGATACGATGGGTATGTTGGTTTCTTTTCAGTTCAGTTTGGGGTCATTCTGTAAGCAAAACGCCGCCCACCTTCTCGTCCTCCTCCTTAGTCCAGGGACCTTTAACCAGCTCTGGATCGAGAACTTTAAACCAGCGGTGCTGGCACTGCTGCTCTGTGTGACTCTAAAACAAAAAACAGTATGCTCAGGATTGTAACTATGATGCCATAAAACATAAAGATTGTTAGTCACTCACTGGGATGTAGCTGGCTATGTGTTTCCAGTCACTGGATCCCAGTTTGTGGACCAGCGCTTTGAGCTTGTCATCCTGCAGACATCAACAGGTTTCAGGCCGGATGTCCCGCATGGAGACACAAAAACAGAGCCAAACGGGGACATGTCCCAACAATCACCTCATCTTGTGTCCACTTCACCTTCCCCTTCCCTCCGTCCCTCTGCTCAGCCACATCAGAATCAGTGTCCTGATGCATGGTGTCGTCTCCATCCTCACTAGAAACCAGACCAAAAGGAAAACATGGATGACTAATTAGGAGAACAGGTTTAGCGGGTTTAGCCTTTAGCTAGTGATCGGAGGCTAAATGATACATTTCCAGAGACGACTGTTAGTTTTATCGCGCTTCTGAGATGAAAGCTGGGATTTCTCTCATCTCTCTGGGTTCACACAGAAAGCGGTTGTTGGAAAACAAAAAAGGCCCGGCCTGGGTTCATGACTCCGGAAAAGGGCGGCAGCTCAAAAATGAACGTTCGGGTTCACTTAACTCTATTTATTCAGGCAGCGTGATTGTTTCTAACACTGTTTGGTGCAAGAGAAGCTTCTTTAAACGAGTAATAAATATCCAGAGAATAACTCAACAGCAGTGAAGAGTCTCTTACCCGCGCGGCCACCAGGACATTTCCCTCTGTTTTCTACTAGTTTACAGTCACCCAGTGGTTCTGCCTGCCGCCGCCGCACGTCATGTGCAAATGTAATATCACGACGTTCACTCCTTTATTTTAATGCAGCAGCCAGCAGCAGTGGAGGTGGTTGGAGGTTTGAGCTGGACTGCGCAGCCTGGAAACGATCAGCTGCGGCGGAACGATCATTCCGTCCGCGCTCTGAAATTTCTATCTCGCGCCCTTCTCTCCGAAGCAACCAGAGCTGTGACGTGACTGCGCCGCGGATATGCGCAGAGAGCCGAATGGGAAGAGGGAAAATCATCCGTTCGGACCTTCAAAATAAAACAACAGCTGTGTCCGAATCGACCCTTTTCACAGTGACGTCAGCCAATGGCCGCCATAACTCGAAACGGTGTATCTTTACTTCCGGTGTAATTTTGCCTCGGGAAACCTGACTGAAAAATTCACGGATACTCATAATAAAAGGTAAGGTTAATAATAACAGCATCAAAGTGTTAGATAACCATAATTACTCATTGTCAAGCCACCATTCTCTAACTGTGTATAAAATAAACAGCCTCCGATCGGAGAGTAAACCAGCTAGCAGCAGCTTTAGCCACAGTTAGGAAACATACACGTACACCGCTGCCTTTCAGTGCTGTGTTGTTAAAAGTTTCACTAAAATCACTTACATCTTCCAACACTGTTGTTTAGAAAAGCATTTTAAATATTGATTTAAGCGCCATCTGCCAAATAATTTACATATTCTAATGTGATTCATAATTTCTCCATTTGTTTTGTTGTCCATCTTTCTCAACAGTAGCCGACCTAACAACCCATCATATCTGAGATGGTCTTGTTCCTGTCCATGGCAGGTTCAGTCAATCAGCTGTGGGACATCTGCTGCCTAGTCAAAGTATCATGGGCCTCTTGATTTAAAAGGACAAACCAGTACAGAGCCTCCCTGCTCCTGCAAGTCACACTTCTTGGATGAATACTCACTACTGCTAGCAGCTGTTAGAAATGAAATCTTTGTGTATCTATCCTGTAATTAATATCTATATGTATCTATTAATAAATTAATTGATGTTGTGTAGAGTTCTGTAAAAAACTATTGTAAATAGCTTCTCTTGAGTAATCTACATATGTGCAACTTTTACATTTAAATTGCTTCTTTTTGTAAATTTTACACATCTGGCAACGAAGCATGTGGAGGAGAGAAATGCTCAAATTAAAGCTGCTATTGTGGAAAAGACATAAGGTTTGTGGCTGTTTCTTTAAAACATCTATTTAATAATTATATTAAACACTGTACATGGTTACTACATTACACAAACATAATTACTACAGTTAATTTAAGTCATTGATAGAGAAAATCTATTTACAAAAGAAATATCAATTTTATTTCAACAGTATGTACTCAGGGTTTACAACTTAAGAAGACATCCATGTAGGGTCCTTGGTATGTGCCAGTCTGCAGTGAACTGGTGGATGACAGAGACAATAATATACTGTAGTGAGCAGTTTGAAGCAGAAGTCCCACCATGTGATCCACAGGGTTTTCCCACCTGAGCACAAACTTCATGCACTTCGTTTCCACAGGCACCACAGCAGAATCAAGTGTAACCTGTTAAAAGGGATATGAAGTTGTTATTCCTATGTTATCAATTTTCTACTGCCAAGTTTACAACCACAGGAAGACAAAGTATAATAAACTTAACCTAATCATAACATTTGATAAATATTCATTGGAGAAATGTGAAGTTAATGAGCTAATATATATGGATAGATATATAGATAGGTAGCTCATCACATTTTTCCAATGAAACGTTAATATCTATATCTAAAACAGCGTCTTCCTCCTCATGTCTCGATCGTAGCAGGAGTTTAACTTCTCAGGATGTGGTGGAGCAGCGGATGTTTGGCATAACTGTTAAGTTTTGGACTTGTGGCTTCAGGTAATGTCGCTACTTAGCGGGTGGTGAAACTAGCTAAGTGAGGAGGGTTTAATACGATCATGCATTTTACATGACGGGTGGCCCCCCAGTCTATACTATAAAATCTGATTAAGATTAGAGCCTAAATACGTTCTATTTCCAAAACAGAAAGGCTACGTAATGTTAGCCAGCTAACAAATTACTATTGCTATCCTAGCATATCAACTAACAGCTAGAAAAAACCAAAACACGTACCTTCGTAGTCAAACTGGTATCAATCAGCGAGGAATTTGTCCAGTTTAGATTATGTTGATGAAGAAAAATTGTTTGCAAATAGTGATATATCTTCAAATCATATTTGTGGCAGCAGCTTTAGAGTCCAGAAACAGCGTTAACTACACACACCGGAACTAAAGATACACCGTTTCGAGCCATAACGGAAGTTGTGTGACGTCATGTGAAAAGGGTCTGCATCCTTCGAAGGACGTATTTGTAGGCCGATTACGTCATAGCGTGGCGACAAGGCCTGTCCGAATTCAAAGACTCCTTCAAATGCGTCCTTTAAATGCGTCCTTCTTTTCCCCAGATTTGAAGGATGGGTCCGATGTATCCTTCACGGCCCACGATATCCCATAATTCATGGTGAATAGCGACTAATTATTTAGCTATATAACACTTTAAATGACACAACGTGATTTGGTACAATGTTTATAGGCGAGAATGTAAGTGTGTAAATCTCAAATATCTGCTCGGTTCATCAATACATCACCTAATTGCAATATTGCTCTGACGTTTTCGGACCTGTCTGCTACCGCTGCGTTAACCGCCAGCTGTCAGCTGGCCGGGCGCTAACGGTTCGGTTCACCGAGAGAAAACGCCAAACTCCTGGCACATTGTTATAAAAACTCCCGCTAGCTTTCCCTAATGAGTGGGAGTTAAACACCGATATTAATTAGACAGGTCTGGTTGAAAAATGCTTGGTTTATAAAGTATTTCAAAGCAGAGCACATCGGTTTGATTGATTAATTAAAGTTAAGCCTTCAAACATAATAGGTTTATTTAACCGTAATGTCCAACCTGCGATGTGGAGAGTATTATATTTGTAAATGAATAATTTGTATTCCTTGTAGAAAAGTGCAGTACACATTTGAACATTTTAGAATCAAACTAAGAGATTCCCTTTTTACTATGGAGGAACGTCCTTTAATATGAAAGGTGAAGAATAATATAGAAATCAGTAATACACATGACTGAAAAAAACTTCCGCTCCGTTGTTTTTTTTTTTTTTTTTCCTTCCCCGCTCTCTGCTTCACGCTGTCACGGTTGCTTGGCAACATGAGTTACGCTGAGGTGGGGGCGGGGACAGTTGGTGAAGGCTAGACCTGTCCGAATCCACAGATATCTTTCTTCCGGTCTTAGTTTATTTCCGGCCTTCGAAGGACCCGTCCTACGTAGACCAGTCCTTCGAAGGATGCAGACCCTGAATTCGGACACAGCTAACATATATGCTTGTATATATAACTTTAGCACCATAACTTTAGCTTTAAATATAAATAGCTAAAGTTATATATACTATATAACTTTAGCTATTTCCTGCCAGTCTTCCTTTGGGAAGGTGTCAATAGTTTTGTGTCTGTGAGTGACAGAGAAATATATAAATTTTTCTTCATACTCGTGTGGATGTGTTGAGCACCATTTGACATGGATCGATTAGGATAAAACTGTAAATGTAAGAGTTGTCTCATGTGTGACTCAAATAATAATTAATTACCGAAAAAAAAAGAAGAAGGAGGAGGAGGAATATGTGCAGTGAAAACCTTCCTCTTTCTTGCATTTCTGAGTATTTTGTGAACAAAAGTTTCATAAACATTAGTGTGAGATTTCCTCCTTACAAAAATTACTGGAATTCTGGTGAAATTACGAGAAAATTTTTGAAACAAACAAAAAAGGAGAAACATGCAGGTTTTAAAAAGCAGTGCCTTATCTTAGGAACGTCTGGATCAAGGTTTTCTCCAGGATAGATATGAGTCATTTAAAATTCAATTATTTAGAGTTGTAACACATTTACTGCATTTTGAACAGCAGACTGAGAACGCAACTCACTTCACTTGAAAATGAGCATCTGCCTTCCTCCTGGGAGCCATTCTCTCTCAGGTCTTGTACTGAGAGGAATCAATAAACTGTAACAAGCTTAGAATCATCCAAAATATAAAACATGTTTCTTCTAAAGCTGTTTTTCCTCTTTGCATTCCACAAGCAGAACAAAGGCAAAAACTGCCATGATTTTGCTGATAAAAGCAAATTTAAATTCAACAATTTTGAAAAGTATTAGAAATGGGCAAATTTAACTAAATACATGTTAATTTTAAAAATGAACTTAAAAGCTCAGTAAGAGAGCTTTGATAATCTCCTTTGCAACTTCCTTTTCCCTACATTCCTCCAGTGTTTGAACAGGACACCACCTTCTGGTTTACTTCTCTCTCTCCTTTTTTAATTTTAAATCTAGTGGACCAAACTACAATTAGCGTGCTTCTGAAAAATATCCTCAGGTCAACAATTCATATTGTCCTTTGGTTGAGCTGAAATTTGACCAAACATAATCAAAACACAAAGAAATGTTAGAATAGAGAAATAATTGTTTTTATTAAACTTTTCTTTTTTTTTCTTTGAGATACCAGTTTAATCCTCTTGACATATTTGACACTTTTTTTTTTTTACCTCTTAACTGTTAAATTCTAGACTGCTTAGTTTGTTAAAGGAATACAAAGCTGACTAGTATAAAAGCTGACTGGTGTACAAAGATTGGGCCTCAAACCTCAAGCTTTACTTCACTTCCCTTTTTGAAGTCAAAACAAAAGTGATATTTTTAGCAAATTATTGGTAAAATGTTGACTATGTCATTAACTTTGGGCTCTTTTCTGTTTAGCCTGCCTAAAGAAATAAAGCCAAAACAGTTCAAAATGCCTTTACAGAATAAAATCTTAGTTGTGATTGACCAAAAAAAAAAAAATTACTGATTGGACATTAAATAGGGCTGCACAGTGGCGCAGTTGGTAGAGCTGTTGCCTTGCAGCAAGAAGGTTCTGGGTTCGATTCCCGGCCTGGGGTCCCTCTGCATGGAGTTTGCATGTTCTCCCTGTGCATGCGTGGGTTTTCTCCAGGTACTCCGGCTTCCTCCCACAGTCCAAAAACATGACTGTCAGGTTAATTGGCCTCTCCAAATTGCCCCTAGGTATGAGTGTGTGTGTGCATGGTTGTGTGTCCTGTGTGTCTCTGTGTTGCCCTGCGACAGACTGGCGACCTGTCCAGGGTGTACCCCGCCTCTCGCCCGAAACATTGGCTGGAGATGGGCACCAGCACCCCTCCCGACCCCACTGAGGGAAAAAGGGTGCAAGAAAATGGATGGATGGACATTAAATGACTCTTTAAACTACCTGTCACTAAAATGGTTACCTCAAATCCAGCTTTTCTAATGTTTGACTATTTGAAATCTCAAGGCTTTTAATTTGAAGGGACCCCTGGCTTCTAAAATCAGTGAGGCCATTAGGTTTGCATGAATGGAAGCTGTGCTGCCAGTTGCCGCAACATTCCACTTCTCACCCTCCAAGGCATCTGTCCAATCAGAGAGCTGGAAATTCCTAAAATAACTACTGAAAGAGTTAAAGGAATTAAGCACTAATCTGTTAGAAATCTGCCAATTTCTGTTGAAAGCACAGCATGTAAATAATAAATTATCACACAATTTACATGTAATAAATATCAGTGCTGGTATGGTGGATAAGGAGTAATGGGCACCCAAATTGAAATCTGCCAAAAACAAGGCCATAGAAAGCTTTGGGCTGGCTTTGGACGGGACTGGCTTAACAGTAATTGTTCTTTTTTTATTATTATTCTGTATTTTTTTATGATCATTTAAATAGAACATTTACCGTTAAAAAAGGCACAACATTTTTTAAAAGCATATTTCCTTTCTTTCCAGACATATTAAAACAAACATATCGACTCATAAAACAGGAAGTTGTAATCCTGTACATTTATACAGAAGTTTTCAGAACCATTTCGGCTTGTAGCGGGTCATCATAGCGGGTCTCCTCCTCCTGATGACCCGCTCTCACCCCAGCTGCTTCAATTAACCAGCAGCTAAAATCCACCTGCTACTGACTGATCAGTTTTCTGCCTCCATGGACGCAATGGAGAAAGCTGTTGTCCTCAAAGGTAAGGTCCATGTTTCTGAAAGCGGCCTCATTTCCATCTGATTAGCCCAAAGGTTTAATTCCAAACGTTTCTCCCTTTCTAGACGTCAAAAGTTTTGAGTACTCTCCGTCGGAGTTGGACAGGGCCTTTTTCGGGGAGCAGAGTTTCCTGTCCGCTTCGTCTCTGGACCAACTGTCCACGTCGAAGCCTTCTAACGCGGATGGCTTTGACGGCAGGTCGTCCATCCTGGCGTCCCTCTGCTTGTCGTCGGATGCCATTTCTCCTTCCGTGGGGTTTCCACCCTGCGGTTTCAACATGAAGGAGGCGGACTGCTCCATCTCCATCTCTCCGCAGGGGAAGTTCTCTACCCCCCGCGTGCTTTCCAAAGAGCCCCGAAACTCCGTCTGTTTCGACCAGTCCCACGCGTTTCTCTCGGCTTCACAGGTCTCCTTGGATGTCTCCGTGATCAAGTCGGAAAGCAACAGCCCCAGGTTCTTCATAGAGTCCGGCACTCGGGAGCAAACGTGGAGCCCCAAACCCCAGCTGCCTGAAGTTTGCCCTGACCAGGAGGCCAACAGAGACGGTAGCTGACTGTGGAGGAAACGTTTGTGGAAGGAAAACCAGACTTTGACTCTCAATCAGGGTCAAATTACAGAATTTTTATAAAGTGTAGTCTAATAAAGTAAACACATTTGTTTCCATTAAATAAAATGCAGTGTGAAATAACATTTGTTTACAGTCTTGGTCTCCATGTAGTTTTTATATTGAAACCATGAGGAAAAAGTCTTGACGTGATTGTGGTTCTGATCAGAGTGGAGTGAATTGGGTCTCTGGGTCGAAGTCATGTTCCTGTAAAAAGTAAAACATTTGCTTTAGTGAAGGCTCCCACAGCAGTCGCCATACATCATGGTGTCTGGTCTTGAAAGGCATTTGTCAGGGAAAGCAATATTTGCAGGGCACCCGCCGTAAACTTAACCATCTCACCTGGTTAAGTTTCTTGAATTCTACCACCTGGAAGAAAATGTGTTCCAGGATGTGCTTGGCGTCCCTGTGCTCTTTATCCAGCTTCGGTGTCACACCCAGAATTTCACCACATTTGCGTACATAAAACTCAAGGTCATCATCTGTGCCTTTTAAAAAAAAAAAAAAAGTTTAACGGATGAGACAATTTAAATCTTTCACTCTTAAAGCTTTGCTTTACAAAATCTGCATATCCAGTCCATCATTGCATGTTAAATGTTTACAAGTAGGTCACCAAAATGAGCTTTAAGTAAAAAGTTTCCTGTTTATAATCTGGTCAGTAAGCAGATAAATTTGCACACAGGTGGAAAACTGCAGTGTGATTAAGGAGATCACACAATTTAACTACTAATGCAGATTAGACGATCACTGAAGAAATGGTTGAAAAGACATATCTACTGGCTCTATGTAGCATTAAACTTACTGCATGAATGTTAAGTTTACACATCCATATTTGGAATGTGCCCTGCATTTGCATTGAACCATCCTGATGTGTTTTTGGTTTGTCTCTAGCAGCTCTGAACACATCCAGATGGAACATTTTCCCCTCTTTTATTCTAAAAATTAAAAGGTCAAGTCAGATCCTGCTACAGAAGCAGTTTCCCTCTATTTAAGACCATCCACCTTCTCTGGATGATCCTGCCACCACAATATGTTACTGCTCATTCATGTTTTCATCACAAACGCAGTAAAAAGCTTAATTTCAGACTCTGACCAGAACACCACCTTCCAAATGTTGTCCTCCATGATGCCCATAAATTCACACCCTTCAATGCTCTTTTACCAATCAATACATCAACAAAATTTGACTTTTTGACTAAAACTAAGATGGCAAACTACAAATTTGACAACTTATGGCTTTCAACAACTTAGTAATTTAAATTTTCCTGATTCGTAGTTTCCTTTTCAATTTAGAGGGACAATTATGTATTGATAGGTTTGTAGTTGTACTAGAAAAAAAAGTGAAATTAATGTCACTAAATGTGAAATGATGTAAGGGGTAATTATTTTTTGCAAAGCCCTGTCTGACGTTTTGGTAATGAACTTAATTTGCAAGCTACCAACTCAATAGAAAGTTAGCCAGATATTGGTGATTCTAATCTCCTTACATTTATTGGTAAGTTGGGCGAGTCGTACTTTCTCAGAGGAGAACGTTTCATCGAGATCAAACAGGTCCAGCATGGGAGGAGGCAACTCACTTAACGCAGGTGGAAAGACCTTCCAAGGATAAAATAGCATCCATCAGTGTTACAATCTGTTTCCTGCTCAATGAATGCTGAATCCACAGACTCACAGCAGGCTGAAGCTGAGGCAGCGGCGTCTCAAACTGTGGAGTGATGAGCTGAAGCGGCTCGTGTTTCACATTGAGCTGCTTAAAGGAACTGCAAACACATTGTTTTAGCTATGAGAGACAGAAAAAAACCAGGCGTGTGTTGAACACTCGCTCCATATACCTTATGACTTCTGGTAAACTGTGGGGCGACAAATTGAACAAAGACATATCAAAGAGGGAGGTGAAGTCCCGCGGGTTCTCGTCTCCCTCCTGTAAACACACTCGCAGCTGTTCCGATAAGCGGCCCGTGTCTGGCAGCATTGTGTAGTCTGTAATCTAGGCGACACAACAACAGGAAGTGAGCTAACGGCGATCGCTGGTGGTGATCTTTTAATACGGTCCAGTCTGCACACCTCGGGATCCTCTGCATCGATCTGATTCAGCTGAATGTTTTCTGACATGAGCCACTGAAGCACAACGTCCTGCAATGAAATGAGGTAAACAGTTTGATTGCTGTTTTTGCATGTTGCTCAAAATGTTCTAAAAAAGAAGCTAAAAAAAAAATCATAAATTTCAAAGGTATACAGTTGCTGAAATTATGTAACTGATTAGGTTTAAAAGCCCATAAAGCTACTTTTAGTGTTTTCTCCACAGATACTTTCATGAGATCATAGATAAATATAAGTCAACAAGAAAATACGGTTAAACGTAAGCAGTGAAAAATCATGCTTTTTATGTAACTGGTGTCCCGGAGAAGTTTGTTTCCTTCTAGGTTTCTTTTTTAAGAGTAATGTTTGTGTTTTGGGGCTCTGATTACTGTCATATACCAGAAAATAAGCTGCAATTATTTTATTATTTTTATCGTTGTATCAATATATACCAACACATTTTGTGGTACCATTGGAAAACACACCCCTTTAAAACATTGAGCTGATCTTCACCCATTTGTTATCAATCATTTTACCAAAAGTTCTTCAAACGTTTGGACTCACCATTATTTTACTGTTCTCTTCCCTGTCTGTGTACTGATCACAGAACATGTGGCAGGAACCCAAAACGGCCAGTTTGCCAGACTCCTGTGTGAAACAAAATACTAATTATACTAATTATATTTACAGGTGGTTATTGTCATGAAGTTTGGGGGTAAAATATGTAGAAAGTATGAAATTAACGGGCCTTTCCGTGGTAGAAGGCCAGGACAGGCCTGTTGAGCGGGAAGCAGACGGAGCCGGTTGACAGAACAGCCACAGCAGGTTTAATCACGCTCAGTGTGGCTCCAAAAGGGTACACAAATGTCAGAGCCCTGCAGAAACCCACACAGGTCAACTCAACTTCAGACCACAGCAACCATACCAACCAAAGCAACCAGCTTTGGAAAGCATAGTTGCTTACTGTGTGTTGTTTCCAATAGCTTCATCCTCGATCACCCCGGTTACCACTTTGCCGGCAGCTCGACTGATTTCTCTTTAAAAAAAAAACAAGAAAAAGAAAAAAAGGAGAATGATAAAACTTCTGCAAATTAAAGAGTGCATTTCCATAACGAAGACCAGAAGGTGACAGCTGACCTGTTCAACACGCCGTTGGACACCAGGGCCTCCTTGGGGTGAAAGTATTTGTAGTACACATTCCGAACTACAGCATCTATTGCAGTGAAAGGAGAGAGAGAAAGATTGGTGCCGACTCAGACCGGCGAATCTGGGGTCTGCGTCAGACTGCTGTACGCACCACTGTTGACCATTATTCCAAACTCCTCCAGGAGGAAATTGATGTTTGTGTCATATTTCATTTCTCCTCCCTCTCCAAGCATGACCAGCATGTTTCCTCCTCCATCCAGGTAGTGCTTCAGCACCTCCAGCTGTGGAAAAAAATACGGGATAAGTTTGCACCAAACGATCTTCATTCTTCCTGAAGCTTTTGTGTAACATTCCGCTGCTGTGAAATGTCTTAATGCATATCACCTCTGATGCTGTGAACTTCTCCCTTGGGCCGGCAGTTATCCACAGCTTCACACCCTTCAGCTTCTCTACAGACAGTTCTTCCTTTATACTGCGAGGGATGAAGATGAGCTACTCAGTAAGGAGGATAAAATCTAAAGTCATGACACATAGTTTTAACTTCTTAAATTGGCTTGTATGTAGCCAGTATGGAGGGTAAAGTGTGACTATGTTTAGATAAAAAAATCATTTATCTAAGTTTAGACTAAGTTTAGATAAAAAATAATTAGCCTAGTTTTAATATAGTTTTATTTTATTTTATTAATCTACAGGTTACTGTATTTGAGTCAGTGTTTCTTTTTTCTTTTTTACTGTTTTCATGGTTATTGAGCCATTTTTAATAATGTTTTATTCTTTGTGTGTTGATCCAAATTGTTATTTTTGTCAAGAAATCTGACTCCCCTCACTGTAACCAAATCTATCTGATGGTCTAAATAAAATGTATTTACTGATTGTCCTTTGAAGGAAAACTTTTATCTCAAAATATATGTAATTATTTCACTGTGTATTTGTTTATTTATTTTATGGCTTTTGTGGCAGCGCTATTGTCACGAAATAATTTAAATAATTCAAACCCAGAGTACAGTGTAAATATAATCTCAATAAGTTAAAATGCCACTGAAAAGTTCACAATATTTAGATGCACTTACCAACCTCCCTACACATGAATGGATTTTGTTTCACAATCCTCTCAAGGCTGGAGATATTCAAGTTTCTTGTGCATAATTTTCTACCACTATCTTTCCCTTTCACTCAACTTTCTACTTCCATGCAGCTCTCTGTGAACACCGGGTTTATTTAGCAATGACCTTTGGCAGCTTACTCTCATTGTGGAGGATGTCAGTGATAGTCTTCTGGACAATTAAGTCAGTTTTCCCCCTGATTGTACAGGCCAAAACATTGATGTAATGTTATATTTCGGTATTATAAATAATAATGCTTTTATATGACATTCAAATGTACTAGGGTTTTCATTAGCTGTAAGACATGCAACTAATGAAAATATATACAACATATTATATGTATTATGCAGACCTATATAGAAGTTTCAAGTTTTGAACTGAACTTCCGTTTGATGGTATTCTAATTTATTGACACGCACCTTTACTTCTGTACTAATATGTCTAACTTAAACACGCTGACCGCAGTGGGGTTACTCTTACCTCTGGATCTTCCACTGCGCTCTGAGTCTCTTCTGCATGTACTTGTAGCCATTGTTGATGCCAAACAGCTCTCTTTTAGAAGCATTAAAGATGATGAAGCTCTGTTGTTCTTTCTCCATCGTTATTAATGTGCAAACTTAAGACTTCGGGTTGTGTTTGCTTCCATATACCTAAAAAAACAATATAAACTGAATATTAAACAAAGTCTCGTGCCTTCAGTAGACTACCACGTAGCGTAGAAAGCTAGCGGTAATGTTAGCACGGCTGTTTCACTGCACTTCATAGAGCGACAAAAAACAATTAAGCCAGCATTGTTTCACACATATCACAGAAACCGTTTCTAAGACTTACCTTTTTTTTTTAAATATACATGTTTGCAGTCCGCAGCTGAAAGAACAAAGCTCATAAACTGAGAAGCTAACGTTAGCTGCTGTCAGTATCTACCGCTAACGGGGTTGAAACACGTTAGTGTGATCAGTTTTCCGGATATGTGATTAAAAACAGAGTATAGAAAGGAGATAAAAAATACTTACTTCCTTTCAAAAGAATATTATTTTGTTATAGAATGTTATTTAGCGTTAACTAAATATCTTAAAGCTCTCCTTGAAGCGATGCATCATGGGAAGAATTGGTAACTAAGGGCGCGAACTACATAGCAACCGAGTGGCGTAGCTACGTGTCAAAACAAAAGCTTCCTCTAAGATTTTCTTAATTCCTTTTGTGGAATTGGCTTATTATAAAATTGTAGGTACTATATTTTATTAATATTTACATATTTAATTAAATTACAAGCAGGGATAGAGGAGGGAAAGATGACCGAGTCATCATACTTTTTACATTTAATTTCCCCATGGGATCAATAGTATTTTTGAATTTGAATTACTC
Source organism: Poecilia reticulata (assembly GCF_904066995.2). Classification (NCBI taxonomy): domain Eukaryota; kingdom Metazoa; phylum Chordata; class Actinopteri; order Cyprinodontiformes; family Poeciliidae; genus Poecilia; species Poecilia reticulata. Next base: position 30,824,856 of record NC_088834.1, read on the forward strand.
CTAGAGTGATATTGAAAGTTTTCTCTTACTTTTCCATAGAAATCTCCAAAACACTTTCAACAACTTTTGGAGATTCTGCAAGGAAGGAAAATGTTGGCAGTAGATATTTACATAAGCTGTATAAAAGGGTTGCACAGTGGCACTGATAATAGACCCCATGTTTTAAATTATTTTCATGTATTTTGCATATGTGGGTTATTTCCTGGTACACTGGCTTCCTCCCACAGTACAAACATGGCCGAGTTTTAATTTTATGAAATAAAAAATAAAAATTCTTTCTTGCGCAATAATCTCTACCAGTTCCATGTGAAGAGATATAGAAAAGTCATGCTCAGTTTTTTATGCATCCCTTTGCATTTTAGTAAAACAGGGTGATTGTTCTTCAATCAGCCTGTTGATTGAACTGCTTGTTCCTCACAGGTTTTAAATGCATAAACATTTTATCACAAGTTACACGTTTATTGTTACAGTGCAGAATTCTCTTAATTTTTTCACATTCAAGCTAAATACAAAGAACATTTTGACATTAGTGCAACAATTGAAACAAGAGTGACTTCTGTGATACCCCTGTGAGGAAAATTATACATTAAAAACAAGTTACAATGCTTTGTGTTTCATGTTATCAAGGCACCACAGGTCAAAGATGTTGCAACATAAATCAACAAAAGGAGTTAACATTGCATATTGACTTTTACATTTTATATCATTGCATGAATGTTTCAAAGAAATACAGAAAAGCTTAAAGCCACTCTAGGTTTTTCCGTCTTTGGGAATGTGTTAATAAATAAAAACTAATTTATAAAATTGAGATATTTCAAGCTGATAGACAATGTCAAACTCTACAGTCATAATAAACGGTACATCTGTTTGCATCCGCAGGGGTTTTCAGATATCATCACATCTTTATTAGGTTCTAACATGGCTTATATTTTAGCCTCCAGTGCACAAACATATCCCACTCATTCATAAAACTGAATAAAATTGTATTCAAGTCCTGACATGTAAAATCCTAGAAGTTAGAAAGATTGTACTCACCCCCCCCCAAATGCATAATTTTAATTTATGATATTTGAACATTTTAAAAGCAATCCTTCCATAAAACACTTAAAAACAGCAGATGTCACTCATAATTATAGCAATTATGTAAAAAAAAAGAACTGCTATAGCTTGCTGTTCTCTGGGACAGGTTTGACTCTGAGGACCCCTTCCTGAGAACACGAGGCAGCCAGGACCCCATCTCTTCTCCACAGCCGGCCCTGAGCCAGTCCTCTGCTGCTTCCTGCAGGAATAAACAACCACACACCAAAAACGAACACAAATGTTAGGCTCAAACTGGAAATGGAGAAAAATTTAGGAAAAAGGACAAATCTGAGGTATCGTATCGGCCGATATCGACCTGATACAGAAAAACAGCTGAATTGACTTAAAACGCTTCTTTGTTTAAACACAGACATAAATGTAGTGAATTACAAATCTATTTGAAAACTCTGCACCAGTACAGCACACATAGATACACCAATGGCTTTACAACCTGTAAAATGACATGTAAAAACAACTATTTTATTAAGTCAGCGCAATTTAGAGTACAACAATTAATGTAGAAACTGAAACAACAGGTTGGCTACATTGGTCAAACATGTAAAAACAAATTGCAACAAACCTTCTTTCAAATGGTTCAGAAAATGCAATTAGGAATTCTAAATATGATGTAAAATAAATAAAGCATGACAGCACTCAAAATTAGACTGAATAGATCTGCCCTAATGCATAGGGCACATTGCCACCGATACCATATCTAGAATTTTTCAATATTGGCAACAATTTAGATATTAATATCAGATTGGTGCATCTCTAGGCATTAACTGGCTAGAGTGAGACTTGAAAATGGACACACCCCAAAATGTAAGGCTGAGCAATCTGTGTCCTTAGTTTAAGTATGATTACATGCAAAGAGCCTTTAAGAGCATTTTAATGAACCCCAAATTGAAGGTTCAGGTAGTACAACAGGTACTTCTGTTGTCATGGTTGGTACGTCAACTCAGGGAAAATTAGAGCGGTGAGAATTTATAACGATTTAAATAAGTCACTTGGAGAAACCTCTAACACAGTGGTGTCCAAAGTCTGCTGGCATATATTGCATGTTTTATTTCTCTCCATGATTTAACACACCTGGATCCAATGATGGCTCATCAGAAGGACTAAGAAGAACACTGACATTCTGAGAAGGTTGTTACTACCACCAGGGGGAGAACTAAAGTATGCAGGGTGTTTCGCCCTCCAGGTTCTGGCCTCTCCAGGACCCACTTTAGACACCACTGCTCTAAGAGGTCCTTGTTCCACCACTTCAAATGAGTGAGTCATTCATTAATCGAGCAGAACTCAGAATGGTGCCAACACTTATTTCGTATTTTGCTGTTCATCTTCACCATTGTTGTCCAGAACAAAGTGAGGCAGGTATGTGGGGACAGCGGGGTTACAGGAGGAGGTACTGACCTGCCCAGGGGCTGTCACACTCGTACAGCATCCACTCGTCGCTACGGAAGGTGCTGTGGAACCACATGGCGTGGTCCAGGGAGGCGGTGAAGCGGGCCTTGTATTTAGGGTACGGCAGCAATACCGTCCCCAGGAGGGCAAAGTCTGACACGTAGGCAGCCACACAGCAGTGCAACTTCATGTTTCCTTCACCTGCATAGGAACAAAAGCCATCTGCATCCACAGAACTCGTTCAATTATGTTTTTTTTTTGTTTTTTTTGCCGTTATGGGTTGTTCAGATATTACCGATATGTCCTCGCGCTCTGGCCCAGAACAGCCTCCGCGGTTGTCCTGAAACATGGCGGTAAAACTGTGCTGGGCTGACGGGCTTCACCTCGATGGGAACCTCTGTAGCCAGGAGTTTGTTCAGGCCTTGTTTTGCACTCTCTGTCAGGTCTGGTTTACTGTGAGGCGAGCAGATCCTCAGATCACATTCAGAGCAGAATGAAGACAAGAGTTTGTTGTGCAGCCAGATGGAGCAGTGAGTTCTCATCTGTCCTTTTTCTACAATTTCATTCACTTTTATAGGGGTGAGGCATTGCATGTTTGGACAAATCCCTTTGGTTTTTTATGCTGTGCAACGTTTTCTTTTTTTTTTTTTTAACTTTCAGATAGCTGTTGTGATGCACAACAATGGAAACAAGGTGCTTTTTCTCACAACCAGTAGCCAATTGGCATCTCAAAAGATCAAATGATACCTGAACTCTGATCCCAGATCAGAGGAGGAGGTGGCTTCAGGGATGAGGAGGTCCAGAGAGAGGGAGGAAATTCAGACCGTCTTAAATTCAAAACGTTTTAGCTATTCCCTCAACTAGGTCTGTCAAGATAACATATTTTGCTTGATGATAAATTGTTCCAGTAATTATTACGATACGCAATAATATTGTTGTTTTGAATCCATTTTCAAGTAATATATTTATACTAGTGTAATGATACACTCTCGGAGACCAAGAAACTTTAATTGTGTCAGTAAAACTTTAGCACAGGAAGTGGAAGACATTTTAAATATCCAAGACAAACAACCAAAAACAACAGAAATCAAATCCACGCACACACAAAAATAAAATGGATTAAGAAGTCTCTGTAAACAAACTTATCCTTCAAAAAATATCAGTGGAATCAAAACTGTTGATTTTGTTTTAATTTATCATGAGATTAATTGATTGCTTACCTCCAACATTGATTTTTATTATCTGACACAAAAACACTACTGTAAAAATATTACTGCTATAATATTCACTAGCAAATTTCACACAGGTGGGACAGAGTGCATCACCACCATGTAATTCTTTCACCTCATCAAAAACCTCATGTCCACCACAAAATACAGAGAGCAGAACATCTGACTGGTGACCTGCCAACCAGGCTCACATCTCCACCACAGAGAGCCGTACCTGAGGTAACGCTGGATGATCTCCTCAACGGTGGGCAGGTCTTCAGGCTGAGGGACCACCGGCATGGGGAACTGGTGCTGCAGCGGGCTCGGCTGCAGCAGCTGGAAGGACGCCTGGCAGATCAGGATGGGTTGTCCGTGCTGGATGGCCTTCACAGAGCGCACAGTGAAACTGCGCCCATCTCTAGTGCGGTCCACCTGGTACAGAACCGGTACCTTAGGGTCACCTGGAAGAAAAGAAAAGAAAACAAACACAAACAATGATTCAACTCTTCAAACTTTTGCTTGGCTCCAGATGTTAAATAACCCGAGTCTTACCTGCTCGCACAAAGTAACAATGGAGCGAGTGGGCATAGAGATCGTCACTGACCGATTTGGCAGCAGCCACCAGAGCCTGGCCAATGATCTGACCGCCAAATAAGCGTTGTGTGCTTGGCACCCAGTGGTGCGTTCCCCTGGGGGAGAAAGAGATGGGACTGAAATAAAATACCCTTATCAGATCCAGCTGCTCGTAATAAAACATAAAGCTGCCTGCAAGCAGGTTTAGTAGCTTCTAGCTGTTCCTAGAGATGAACTGATGGAGTTTGGCGGATGACCATTTTGATCTCCAGTTCATAGCAAAATAAAATATAAAAATAAATTTTAAAAAATTAACAGTTTTTATAAATATTGTTTTCCAGTAAGGGTGCAATGACAAATAGGCTCCAATTTCCATAACGTCGTGATCGGCCAATACTTACACGTGAAACCAATGTAAAGTGGACAACTTAGCAAGTTTGTTGCCAAGTTGTGACAAAAAGTTGTCACAACTTAGCAACACAAATAAAGTTATGCGTTTAGTGACAAAAAACAATTGTATTGGCCAAATTTGAAATCGTAAGGTTAGGCTTTTTAAAGATTGGTGATCGGCCAGAAAACTGCAATCGGTGCACTTCTTTTTTACAGCCTTTCTGACATTAGCAGCCATTTTTAATTCATATTGGAAGCAGAAGCTACATCTCACTTTTTTGACAGAGAAAGTGTGATCTCTAGATTTTTAAGAATATAGAGATCACACTTTCAACTCTATAACTTATTAGAGTAGACAGTATGTTGAATCAGACTGCTTGGGTGCAATATTTTTTCACCTTCTTATTTATTACTGAAAATAAGCCCTCAACCTTAACTCAGAACTTTCCGAAAGACTTCTCACATTTTCAATACCAGGAGGCTTCAGAGCAGGTTGAAACCCTTAAAATGATAAAAGTGTGTTCAGCTGTCTCCTGGAGTCCATCCCTCACTTGGACCTAATGTCCGGGGCCCTTAAATCCTTAAAATTAAGGATTTAAATTTAAGGTCCTTAAATCCAGGCCTCAAGGACCGGGGTCCTGCAGCTTTTAGATTCGCCTCTGCTTTAAAACACCTGTGTCAAATAGTCAGGTCATTAGCAGGACTCTGTAACTCAGCCACTTGATTGACTTGTGTTGGCCCAGACACATCTAAAAACGATGTGAAAGATTGGATTTTTGATTTTCTCATCAATATAAAAACAGGCCAGTTTTAGTTAGGAGATGATCTCAGTGCAAATCTAAATGTTTGTTTTATATTACAATTATTACAGGAACTGTAGTCAACATGACTATACAATTTGTTATAGTCTATTATAAAGCATTTTTCCCAGTGGTTTATAGATAATGCTTTTTTTTTTCTTTTACAAATTTTTTTTTTTTGAAAAAAAGTCACTGAAATTGTTTTATCCATGTTAAACTTGGAAAAACCAGTCACAATAAGCTTGCAGCTGTTTGCATGTGATTCAATCATTTTTTAAAATGAGTCGCGATCATGTGTATTTTTCAACCCATTTATTTACGTTTGCAGCGATTTATTCAGGCATCATGACAGTCGCCTACCCGAGACGGTTTTTTGGCATTGAATACCTCCCTAAAAACACAGCAGTGAAACTGTTTATCCTTTCAAAAGCCCCAGTTAACTAAAAGCAAGTGAACTAGAAGCAACGTTAACTCGAAGCAAGTGAACTAATTTCTAAATGTTGTAGAAGTGACGAACTGAATGAAGCTACTTGCCTGTAGAGGTCAATGTCCAGCTGCTCCAGGTTTAAAACACTGGTAACCAGGACGCTTCGGAGGTCCTGCGGGTACCGAGCTCCAGAACTTTCCGAGCTGTCATCCTCAGCTGAATTATGTGACTCTATTATATCAATTAACCGGTTAACTGCATCACTCTCGCTCACTTTCCCTTCTGCCATTTTCTTCAGCACTTCCTCTTATTTGCTTTAGGCTCGGTGCCAATCAGATATATTGCTCTTTATCGCCTCCCAGTGGTGAAGTGAGTTCCTTCATTCTATTTTCAAGCTTTCCAATGCATACGTATATTTGTAGATTACATATGAAATATTAATAGTTATTGAACTAAAAAAAAACAAGCAGGTAATTATATTTGTAAAAAAATGTATATTCCCTCAATGTTTTCACATTTCAAGTACAGCCTAAACTTCAACGTATTTTGAATTTTATGAAATCTAACAGAAAGTTGTGCATAATTGCGATGCAGTGGGGAATTCTGCATGTTTCAAAAGTATTTTTTGAAAACATGCATTCAAGTCTTAGTTATATACACTATATTTGGCAAAGTTATGCTCACCTATCCTAAATAGGACTCAGGTGTTCCAATCACTTCTATGGCCATGGGTGTGTAAAATGAAGAACCTAAGCATGCAGACTGTTTTTACAAACATTTGTGAAAGACTGGGTTGTTCTCAGGCGCTCAGTGAATTCCAGAGTGGAACTGTGATGGGATATCACTTGTGCAACAAATCCAGTCGTGAATTTTCCTCACTCCTAAATATTCCACAGTCAACTGTCAGCTGTATTATAAGAAAATGGAAGTGTTTGGGAACAACAGCAACTCAGCCATGAAGTGGTAGGCCACGTAAACAGACAAAGCGAGGTCAGCAGACAGTGAAGCACATAGTGCGAAGAGATCGTCAACTTTCTGCAGACTATTCAGTCACTACAGGCCTCCAAACTTCATATGGGCTTCAGATTAGCTCAGTAACAGTGTGCAGAAACTTCATGGAATGGGTTTCCATGGTGACCACCTGCATCCAAGCCACACTTCACCAAGTGCAATGCAAACCGTTGGATGCAGTGGTTTAAAGCACTCCACCACTGGATTCTAGAGCAATGGAGGTGCCTTCTCTGGAGTGACGTATCGTGCTTCTCCATCTGGCAATCTGATGGATGAGTCTGGGTTTGGTGGTTGCCAGGACAATGGTACTTGTCTGACTTCATTGTGCCAAGTGTAAAGTTTGGAGGAGAGACGATTATGGTGAAGGGTTATTTATCAGAAGCTGGGCTTTGCCCCTTGGTTCCAGTGAAAGGAACTCTGAATTCTTCAACATACCAACACATTTTGCACAATTCCATACTCCACACTTTGTGGGAACAGCTGGCCCCTTCCTCTTCCAACATGATTGAGAACCAGAGCACAAAGCAAGGTCCACAGAATACCTGTGGGATGAATTAGAACATAGACTGAGAGCCAGGTCTTCTCCTCCAACATCATATGACCTCATAAATGGACCCTGGAAGAGTGGTCAAAAATCCCCATAATCTCTCCTAAACCTTCTGGACAGCCTTCCTAGAAGAGTTGAAGCTGGTCTAGCTGCATAGGTGGACCAATGTCATATTGAACGTATGGATTAGGAATAGGTTGTTCCTTAATCTCATATGTGAGTGAAGGCTGGTGAATGAATGCTTTTGGCAATATAGTTTATTAGTCAGATTGGAAGCAGAGTGACTGTAAATAGAGGCAGCTGGTAGCACTGTTTCCTTGCAGCAAGAAAATCCTGTGTTCAAATCCCACCCAGTTCCATTTGATTTTAATTAAGAGTATTAGAGTAAATGGAGCTGAAAATGCAGTTGTATGCTACTTAGATGACAGGACACTTTGAAGTTTTGTGGTTGTAACGAGACAGAATGTGATTAATAAATGATTAATAAAAGGTGCTCATAATTAGGCAAATTTTGTGAGGAATAATTTTGGAAATTGCTGGAGATTTGTCTTTCATTCAGGTCGTAATAATCCACAGTACCACATTAAAGAGCATCTGAATTGCTTCTTGACGATGTTTTGTCTCTTTTCAGAGGTTGGGCAGATTCGTGTTTATTATATAACATGATGATTACATAAACTTGGAAGAACGGCCGTCCAATCGCATTCTATTCAATACATCAACCAGGGGAAAAAAATCAGGAACTGTCGGATAGTTTTTGCTTTGTTTGTAACACTCGCAGAAAAGATCCATTAGTTTCTCATTAACTGTTACTAGCTGTTGGTTAGCATTTCCAAGTAAAGTTAAGCATGATCAAATATGCAAATTCCTGAATGGCAATGGCATAAAAGATTTATAAAAATAAAAAAAAAATCTGAACTTCAGAACTGAGCATCAACTTGCTGTGTGAATATAAAGCTTAAAACTGGAAAGATCTAAAAAAAAGGGAAAATAGTAATGTCGTTTGCTGGGAAATGTCCTTGTTTTTTCTAGAAAATTTCTGAGATTAATCTAAAAATTTCTGAGTTGTTTTTTTTTTTTTTGCTGGAAATTTCCTCTTTCTTTCTACCTTCTATGCCCACACTGTCGTAGTATCTTGTACTGTGATGTATAGTAAATAAACTTAATATAATAATAATAATAAAGCCATAATTTTATTTGTTCTGAAAAGGTAATGTCACTGAGAACCTCCACCCCCCACAATAATTGCTGCTATTTAACAAATCTGTTTTAAGGAACAGTCCACTTTCACGCTCCATGTCTAACTCAACTGTGTGTTGAGAAAAATCACGAGAAAAGATTGAAGGGGGTTTTTGGGGGTGTGGGGGAATCACGTGTTTTTTGGCACCGTCGACACTCTATAATGCTGCGCTCGTAATGAATTTCCCGCTGGTGGCTGCTGCTGACCGGGGAGCCGCAGCTGCAGCAGCGGAGCGCAGCGCATGAAATCAGCGCCTACCACTTGATGCCGCTGACCTTGGCCGGTTGGTTGGCTGTTGGCGGAGATCACGCCTCTTTCAAGCTTTTTTTAACCTTTTTTTTTTCTTCTTCTTTCTCCAACCATGGCATCATCCTCATCATCAACAGCATCACCATCCGACGGGCTGGATGATGAATGCGTGGTGCAGCGCGGAAGATCTCAGAGTGACCCGAGCAGCATCACCAAGGTCCGTTCGGGAGAAGCCCACGGTCCAGGTAAGAGGATGAGAGGAGGGCGCCGGCTGGGCGTCTGTTTTTTTTTCTTTCCTTTTTCTTTTTTTGTTCTTTTTCCGTTTGATGCCGGTGAATCACGTGTGCGTGGTCGCGTGCTCGGTGATACCGCTGATACTATGTGCAACATGCGTCGTCATGTGCGTATTTTTGCGCTGCGCTGCAGGGCCTTCCAGGAACCCCCCACGCCCCCCCCCCGCCCCCATCATGATAAAAATGTCACGTGGGCATTTCTGGGGCTGTGTGCATTCTGTCATGCTTCCATCACAGTGTCGAGTCTGTGACGCAATCTGTAAAACAACCTTATTATTCCATAAATCTGATCATTTTCATTGGGTTTATGATGTTTTTGCTTTGAATTTTCCCTTTACATGTTCCCTTTACTTAAAGCTGGACCAGCGCTGCTGCTGGTGGTGTATTTGGCTGTTTCCATGGTGATCCAAATGGCAGAAGGCAGTGCCAGGCTTTCCAACTGTGAGGCGACATGGTGCTCATCTGTCTGCTCCACTTTTTTTCACGTCTTTCCAGTAGCAGTCGTAAGCCATTCCAAATGAATTGCCAGTTCAGGCCTTGACGTTGGCCTTTAGTGTTGAGGTGGGATCCCCATTTCTGCTGGACGGTGTTGGGAAAGTGTTTTCTGTTGCTTGGCAGCCTGGGAGCTTTTTAAAAAGCTACTGCTGTGGAGTGTTGATAAATGTATAGGAGTATAGCTTTTTTTTTTTTTTGTAAATTGACAGCAGATTATAAAAACCTTAATCATTTTCATTTACATGATTTATTGTTTTTCTCTTTCCTCTCTTCCTACCAAAACCTGGATGGCAAAAGTCTTCAGTCTGGTTCTTCAGTCTCAATAAGTCAATTTTTGAAGGACAAAAATGTATTCATACATGTTTTCTTTACAGACTTCATGATTTATTTGTTATTGTTTCTGTTGTTTTCCGTTTTTATTTTGACTATTTAAAATTTCTTCCTGTTTGTGTTAAATGTTCATCATCTGTTGCTGCGTGTTGCTACGTTATTATGCAATTACCATGTTATTACTTGAAAATGGTCTCAAATCAACAATATGATAATTTACGACAATAATGTCTGGGACAATTTATCATGCCAAGGACCAAGGCCCCCCCACGCGGGCCACGTCCGCGCGGGCCACGTCCACAGAAATTACAAAGAACAAATCTGGTTCTTAATCAAATCCTAATGAGTCAAATTGAAAGTGTCATGGAGTCATCAGCCTCATGACATTAACACTGACATGAAAAATAATGTTGAAGAAATAAATATATCAAATCTAATTAAAAACAAACAAGTGATACGTTATTTACTGTTATGGTCTGTAAAATGTATTTATTCTCAGTATAGATATGGTCTCAACAAACCCATGGCACTTCAACAATATTATTTTACATTTTATCTGGAAATAGTGTCTGTTTATTCTTGCCATACAGTCCTCTGTATTAATTATTGCTCGAAATGTCTTGCCATACCAGTTTATTCCTCTGTATTTACTTTAGCTTCTTAGTTTATTCTTGCATTTTGTTCTTCATTCATTTCCATTTAGTTTCCTTTGATTAATAGTATCCTCTCTTGGTTTATTGCTATGTCCACTTTAGTTTCTTTCCTGTTGCTAAATTTATTTTATCGTTTATTGACGCTCACCATCAGTAATCTTCACTCATCACCTGCTGCGCTGCCGAATTGTCATGTGTTTCACATCATGTGTTGATTTTTCACTGTTCAGCGTCAGATTCTCTGTTTTTATGCCATAATTCACATCTAGTTCGTTGCTCCATTTTATGTCTTGCTTCTCTTGTTTCAGAGTTTTTGCGCAATGTGCGCGGCTTTTTTTTTTTGTTGTTGTTTTGTTTTGGGGGTTTTTAACTCCCTATGGTGCGCAGTGTTTGGGAAGCGTATCGATGGGGAAAAGGCAGACTGACATAAACCTTTTAAAACAACGTAAACAATTTCGGTATTCTGATTATTGAAATTTAAAAGTGCTTTGGTATCGTTGTTCTATCACACCCATTTCATACCGGACCACTTACAGCACCGGTGTTAACGCTATAAAATGAACGCTCTCTATCGTGGTATCATCCATTGGAGGGATTTTGTTATTTAAATGGATTAATTCTTCAGAGGGATACAAAGTGAGGGTATCGTGAATTTAGTAATTACATGTTCATAAGACCAATTTTCTGTTGTCCTCCCATGGAAGCGTGCAGCTTTCAAACGGAAATAAAACCCTTTAAGTCTCTGCTTTGACATGATCACAGCACTGCCAAAACATATGTACAAAAATACCAGACAAAGTGAAGCAAGACCATCAGCTGGACTGATGCGGTGAAGCTACTAGTAGCAGGAGAACGGAGCTGCGCCAAGAAGCTACAAACACTGAATAGAAGGAGAACTGCCATTGATACAGTTGCAGCCAAGCATGTTTTAATGTTACAAAATACAGTTTTAGCAAGTTGCTCAAAGTCTAACCTGGTATTATTGTGCACATAAGGTGTAAAGTTTACCTTCGACCTAACGCCCCCCTAAGGAATCCCAGCACCCCCCTTTTGTAAAAGTTTCCACCAGCGCCCCCTGCCGTCCTCTGAACGCCCCCCGGGGGGCGGTACTGCCCACGTTGAGAACAGCTACTCTAGTCCTTCTGCCAGCGGCTCACTGACGCTGGCTGTGTTGGTGCCCTCACTCCTCTTCAGGGCTCGTCGTGTTCTCATGGTTGTTATGGTTATGACAGTGTGTTCATTTCTGTCTGAGAAGCTCTGAGTCAACATCAGAAGGGTGTAAAATTGCCCTTGTGTAATCGTTTTAGACCTAATGTCCACCCACCAGCCCACTGTTCCCGTGTCGGTGTCTTCCATCCGCATCAGGATGCTCTGCAGCGAGTCGTCCCGCTCCTCCTCTGCTCTTCCATCCCATCACACTTGATGCTAGCACTTTAGCTATCAACCCAGTTATGACTGAATTCACTGCTTGAAGAATCATGTCCATTAATAGGGATAAAAGCGGGAGCAACAGATCTCTGATGTCAAGGAGATCAGCTGCATAATCGCCTTGACAAAATTTTCATATGACCTCTCAATACAAGTATTACAAAGTAATGCATTGCAACACTTGGGCATTTAAAGTTTCTAAGTTTTGTACCTCTTATATGGCAAAATACCTACCAACGGATGGTAAAGTTTGCTTCGTCACAACTTATTCTGCAAATGTTTCCATCGACCCTTCAGCGCATTAACTCTTTTTTGGAAAAGCCAAAAACCACCTCAAGCAAGTATAAAAACGTTTCTGCAAAATTGAGGAAGTTATATAGAATTTTGTCAATTTGATCAACCTTTTTTAATGCATTGCTTCAAAATGCAAATAAAAAAATGTTCGAAGCACAGTTATTGTCTGCTCTGAGTGTGGCTGTTCAGAAAGCTGACTGCTGCTGCGGGTAAGATAATGACAAATTCTCTAAACAGAAACCCACTTATCTCTTAAAGGGGTGGTATCATGTAAAAAAAACTTTCTTGAGCTTTACATCATGTTATTATTTTCCTATTCAAAAACATGAGTGTTACTTTATTCTTTCATACATGTTTGAGAAATTCTTTAGTCTCCTGTGTCAACCATTCAACTGTACAAAACTCCACAATATGGGTTAAATGGTTAATAGAGTGACTTTCGCAGTCAGGCTTTTTACCAAAATGATTTTATCTGAGCTAGGACTGGGTAGATCAGTTATCAGTTCTGCCTACATATGATAAAGCTCATAAAATCATTTGATGAAAATAATGTAGTTGCCAGAACATGAAAAAAGTGAAATTGCTACTGTTCATGTCCTGTTTTACTGTTTTTCTGAACAACATGCCGGTCTGCTGAGGCTCCCCTCGTCTCTTGCTGTTGCCCTGTTGCCTGCAGTCTGTGAGAGCCTCTTGTCCTTTTTAAAGGGGGCGTTGTTGTTCTTTTCTGACATGCTGCACTAACATCAGAGGCTCTTATCGTCCAACCGCTGCACCTCCACCTCCACTTTTCCCTTTCAGCTGCACATGGCCTTCAGCTCAGTCCTCTCTATCAGTCAAATGAGAAAAGGTATGGGCGGCTGCATGAGGCTGGGATTCCTTTTATTTTGCTTGCCTTATGTTTTATTAATCGGGGAGCCTGTTTATAAGACAGTTTGTCTCATTCTGAATTCAGAGCTGTGAGCGAACTGTGAGAACAGAAGACCCAGCACCTGGCAGCTCATGCCTACATGCACGCATAGACCCGTCTCCATAGACACACAAGTCATAGAGCGCACACTCCAGCTCACGAAAGGTGTTCCTATAGTCTGGAAAGAAGAAACAAAAGAAAATCTATTTCACTCACACAGCATATCTGCAGGATTGCAGCGTGTGGCACCTGTTAGGCAGAATCTGGGTCCTGAAGCTCACAGAACATGGATTCTATCTCTTGCTGCAGCCTCTTCCTCCATGTTTTTAATTCACGCCTGTTCTTAGTAGGGGCTTATCTCAACTCCCAGAACCGTTTTATTGAGAGCAGTGCTCGGGTTCTGGGTAATTAAGAACACCAGAAGGTTTCTTGATAACTCAAGATCAAACAATTGCATGGAAACAATACTGAAGAGGACCTGGGTGGACTGAAAAGGCTAGAATTTCAATTTTGGAGGAATCCTGTTCACATATTCACCTATTTGCAGATTTCTGTGGAACGGAGCTCCAGGTTATTTGTGGAATAACTTGGAGCTATTGAATATGTGCTCTATTCATAGATTCATGGAACACATAGAACTTCAAAGAAAATGCAGTGAGGGAAGTGGTGTGTTTGCAAGCTAATATACAATGAATGTGAATATTTATGTGCTTCAGTTATTACTGTTGCTCTTTTAGACCGTATGGGTGACCATGTCATGTTGTTTGTGTCAAAATTTAAATTATTGCATATCCAACGGTGTCTACTTCCTTCTTGAAGGAGGCTGTATCCTTTCTAAAGCTAGCTACTGATTGACTAATAACAGCCATTGCAAGCAAATTAGGAGACAACTTGCAGCATGTCTAGGCTGGTTAACCTCTGTATTTGCCTTCTTCCTCTGATGTCCAATAGCAGAAGTAGGCTAATGCTAACATTGGCTAGGCCAGGATTAGCTTTGGAGATACTGGTAACTAGCCAGGGCTGGTCACCCACTGGAATGCCTACTAACTGTGCTGTCCATTGCCACATATATGCTAACGCTAGCATTGGGTTGGCAAGCAATAGCCTTACAGAAGCTGGTGGCCATCATCCCAAGGCTGGTCATTTGTGATTTCTAAATGTTTCTTTAAAGAACATTTTATTGAGAAAACTGGTTGGTGTTCAATCTGCAGTTGATATAAATTAGACATGCTGACTTGTTCTTTTAACAGTTTATTGTAATCCAATTTTTCAGAACCTTGAGCATCTGTAATTTGTTCTAGTTTATTAAGAACTAGAACAAATTAACCATCTCTTCAAACTGAAAGCAGACTGCTTGTCACCTAGTTTGTACTTTGCGGATATAATGTCCTGAGATAAGGAAGCAGCTACCAGTGGGGGTGTAATATTCTTAATTTTGGCACTTGTAGCATGATGGGAGAGAAGAAGAGAGATGCAAGAGGTTATTGAGTTAAAAGGAATGTTGTAAGCTCAAGACATCGTTTCCAGTGATTAATGCAAATGCAACTAGAAGCTGAAATACTTAGGTGCAATGATACCTCCTCGACTCTGATTGGTGTTTCCCCGCTAGTCTGCCTAAAGACCAAGGTCTCAGTTTGTTGAAGAGAAATCTGTTGAGGTTTCAAAGTATATGTGAACACCAAGCAGACCAGACACTGCTCCAAAAGAAGGAAGCAGACTATAGCGCAGGGCCTTCTGGGTAAGTACAACCAAAACAAATGTGTGTATATCACCACCACAGGAGAGGAGGTGAACAAGTTGTTGAAGGGTTTGGTTTGTTTTACACAGTATAGTGTCAAAGTTAACCACATCAGCTGAAAATATAACAAATGTTGTCATTTTGATCCCCAATCCAACAGAGTCTGCTGGACGAAGGTGTGAACAAATCCTTAGGTTCTGCTCTACAGAAGATTTATTCAAGCTAAAACAAAAACCTTGAATTAAAAGAAGCTGGAAACCAGTTGAAAACTAAAGAATTGAGTCTTTTTGTAGACATCTGAACAAACTCAAACTGTAATACTTTTGAAGGGAACAAAGTAAACGCAGCAAAACGTGGTCAAAAAAGTAATGAAACCGTCAGTAATGGTCGCCACTAGAGGGCTCCACTCTGCAGATGGGATAAATAAGTGAGGTGACTGTCACGGTGGGCCTGGTACCGCAAGCAGCAAATCTCTCATATAGGATAGGGACAAATGGAGTGTGCAAGGTCGAACTTCCCACTGAGTGAGGATGCACAGTCACTGGAGTCTGGATTACTCAGCAGCCTGCTCCAGGATTTGCGATTGCTGCCTGACCACTGTACACTCAGTGTTATAATGATCATTAGGATATTTTAAAATGAAATCCAGTCAGATGTGGATAAAATGAATAAGCCAATGCTTTATTTCCCTCTCATCCAGGATCCTCATACAGTATTTTTAGACATGCTGCAGGCCCCTCAATTTCTTCCATCTTCTTTTTGTTTCAAAAGACGAGCTGCAGTGATGAAGGCATTAACATGAAGCCATTTGAAGTAAGACTCCTTATATATCCCTGTAGGTGCTGCTGTGTATAGATTTTACCCTTGAGTCTTGGTGGCATTGATTCTTTTAAATTACTTGGCTAAGATTGAGTGGCTCAGAGGAGCGTTCAAATCATATCTCCATATTTTCTGCCGAGTCATCTCCTGCGTTGTTATGCTTTTTGCAGAGACGTCCCTGGGTCCCACTGACTACAGCACCCTGGGGTGAATCACAGAGAGCACGACAAAGCATGACATCACCCTGGACCGATCTAACAAGAGGACACAAGCACTATTATGCAGGAGGCTGTCATGTGATGTGGAGCAGCAGCAGCAAATAAACAGAGCAATAAGGGTTTTATTTCTGCACACAAAGACAAAACATGTCAAAATATCAAGCAATGTGAAAGAAAATGTTTTTCAGGTTTGTCATGTGCAAAGGCTAATCCGCCATTAATCCTCTCTAAAAAGCTAATGAAGCAGGGAATTGTGTGCAAAGTGTGGCTATGTTAAGAGTCTGACAAATCAGTATCTTACCTGAAGTGAATAACTCTTCACCACTTATGCTGCGTTCAGATTTGAATGATTTGAGGATCTGCTTTACATGCAAAGTCTATGCAGACGCACATCCACAGGTGTATCGTAAAGTCTCATGGTGGATCTGCTGTCACACATTTTGACTTTGCTTAACGGGTGTCCATCACAACTGCTGCTGGAGTTGTTTAGTAGCTGGACATGGAATATCAACCAATCAAAGAGACTCCTCTATATGACGTAGTGGCCTGTAGTTGGTGTCCTGGCAGGAGATGTAGGCACTGATGCGGGTTAGTAAGCCGTGAAACTGGGCCTGACTGAGACACCATTGATAGTGACCTTTGTCAGCAAGTGGCTAAGTTGTGAACCTCAGAACATCTCTGAATCATCTGGTGAATTCAAACATGGTGCAGAGGCGCCCGACAAAGACGCTGTCTTGCTTTTAGTAAATAAAGCCACAATACTTTGTATACATTTCATCTGCCATTGTAGAAAGTGATCAGCAGAGGAAAATAAAGGCAAAAGTCAAGAGGCTCCTCCCAATGCGCAGGATGCCACACTTTGCTCAGACACATTTCTAGAGCGATTTTGATGCTCAATATTAAGCGTCGGACTTGTGCACAACCATCCAACTTGAGGCCTGGGTTGGAACCCAGCATTATGCTTTGTTTCCACCGAGAGGCATGGCACAGCATAACATCACGTCATATTACTGCACCGAAAAAAAGCCACTCAGTAGTTCGTCACATGCTTATCGCAAGCAGTGACGCTATTTTCCCCCTAATACGGGCTATATTGTGATGCCAGTAGCTCCGTTTTAACCATATCTTACTATACTGTACCGTACTGTACTTTATTGTCGTGTGCCTTACTGTACCTTTGTCCTATGGACCTACCACTGAAGGGGGACCAGGAATAGTGCTGTACAGGTTGGTTTTATGGGTTGTTTTAACAATGGAGAGAGACAATATAGCATGCTGAACCACACTGAGTTGATTTGACATCAGTTTAGCTTTAGCTATGTCTGCTGTCTAGGGATTTGTTTATGGGTTAAAATCTGCAAAAATTTTATTGGAATATATTGTACCATATTTTTCAATATATTGCTAGTAATCAATAAAAAGACATTTGAAAGAAAGAAAAAAATTAATCCTGATTAAATATTTACATTTTTATGTTCTATATGTGAGGTACTTTATATGTTTTTTTTATGCAAATGCAACAACGACTACTGCTAAAACACAGTTCTGTATTTAATTATTCTAAAATAATCTTCTTATTTAAATCATGATCGGTTTCCTTTTAAAGAGAGAGTTTCATCTGGAACTTGTGTATTCAAGAGTTTCTGCTACAGCCGTAAATCTGAACCTCAAACAACACAAGCAAATAGTGAAGAACGACAAAGCTGCTTCTCTTGGACCACTGGAGGTTCATTTCATTTCTGAAATGATGTGATTGAACCATTGTTGTGTTCAGGTTGTGCTAAAAGGAGTTAGGAAGCAATGCTCCAGATTCAGCAGACTGATCTTTGCAGCTGCAGTTTTCCTCCCTTCAGTACGCCCCCCGCCTCTCTGCCTCTCCGTCCGCTCTCTGGGCTTAAGCGTTTGCTTTAATTACATCTGCCATGGGGAGTAAAGCACTTCTCCGTGTGACGGCGCCCACGCTACGCTGTTTCTGTTCTCACTGTGTGTTTTGTAAAAAAAAACAAATGTCTGAAATGAACTGAGTCCTGGGTGGTCTGAGCTGCTCTTCCATGCAGCCCGTAGTGATCAGCAGGGTGCACCGTGTGCAACATATTGCTTTTACTCAGCTCTGGAAGGATTTAGGTCAGCACATGAAACATTCATAAAAAGATACTTAATGTGTAAATGGCTGACAGCTTATGTCAAGTAGTTTCCCCCCTCGGCGGAGTGCAGTTGCTGGGTAGATCTCCGCTTCTTCTCTGGAAGATATTCGGATATTTACAGACGTGAGGATAGACACCCAGTCTGTCGAAACCCAGACAGGAAGGAAACAAAATAATTGCACATCTGAGACAGTTTCATTCAAAATCAGCAGGGCGTGGCGATGGTGAAGGGCTCAAGCACCCGACACGCACGACCGTCATGGGTTCGAGTACCCCCGGTTGACCTTTGCCCCATGTCTCAAATGAAGGCCACTAGAGCCGAAAAACATGATTTAGACACAAAAGCAGTAGCAGTAAGAATGATTGAAGTGACAATGTGGATGAGGGTAATGGAAGGAAGGAACCTGCATCACATAAGTCTTTACTGACTTACTTTTAACTCTGCCTGTATGATTGACAGATTGTGTAAATCTGAGCAGCATTTGTAACATGTCAACATTAGACACTGATGTTGTTGCAGGGGAAGGCCGCACTTTTGTTGGTGTTGGAGGAGGGGAGATGGTGTTGGGGGGATGGGTTCATCCAGATTCTCTATTTCTCTCACTGTAGCAGTTAAATTACATCTCTTCTTGCTAACATCGCCTCTGATTTTAGTTCTCCTCTCTTCTCTAAAAGAAAAAGCATAATAAAACTGTCACGATGCTGGAATATTTGACTTTGATTTCTCTCTTCTGTGTTCATATTTATGCTTTGATTATTACTGTGGCTTGTATCAGTTTAGATTTTGCCATATCATTTCATTCATTTATGTTAGTGTTAGCGATGGATCTCAATTAAAAGTTTCCATTGATTTTAATTAATCACATTTAATCAAAAACTGTCCAAACTGACAAAATAAGCATTTTCAATTCAAAACCTTTTTTGCTGCCTAATTATTGAATAAATCGACATATTAGATCAACAACAAAGATATCTGATGTGTTTAATATGGATGCTAACATTAGCGTTAGGACGTCTGTGCTGCTGCTAGATATTTAGCATTGAGATGCTATGTTAGGTGTGAATAGCTTCACTGATAGGCTAACCCCCGTTAGAATTTAAGCCTAAAGAGCAGAAGTGGAAGCCTTCCATCAGTGCCAGACTGCGGCTCTTGTGGGACTCCAGCTCACCTTGTGGTAGTGAGAATGTGAAGCCAACATTCACAATAAAACTAGTAAGATTTTGATTTCATAAATTTGCCCTTTCTCCAGTTTTTGAAACTTTGCATCATCATTCTGAAGCAACACTCGTCTCTATGGATGCAGGTCTCAGGCTTTTTCTGGTTTATACAGATTTTTGGTTTACTGTGACGTGAGGTTAGGGTGGGCAATGTAGACTTAAAGCAGGGTGTCAAAAGTGTGGCCTGGGGACCAGATGAGGTCCTTGATGAGGTCCTTTGTCCTTTTGTGTGGCCCCTGGGTGGAATCTAGCAAATAGAGCTGTTGCAGATCAAGGCTATTTGTTTTTTTCTTTGTATGACATTTTCAATGACAAATTTATGTCTTAAAAAATTAATTTTAGGTACAAAACAAGCCCTAATTTATGTTTGCTTACGTTTTAATCTTATAAAACGTAAGCAATGTCTTCAGTGACATTTTTTACTTGAACACAGACTTAATCACACCTAATAGTTAAAATTAACTAAATATGGTCAAGGGTTTTCAAAGACAGTGAATTTCAGTTTTTGCTGAGAATAAACTAAAATTCATATCTTGACCCACAAGTTAGGAAACTGTACAACTTTGACATTCTTTTTCAGACATTTTTGTTTAACTGTTCTTTGTTGCTGAGCAGGTAAAAAGAAAATAATTCACCAAAAAAAAGCACTACACATTTTTAACTGAAAAATAAACAAATACATATTGTGATCCCTGAGTGTTTTCAACTTGACAGGTTTGGTCCTCAGTGCAAAATGTTTGGACACCACTGACTGGGTCATGATATTTTGTGGTACTATTGTGATAATGATAAAATAACTATTTATTCCTTCTTACTTATGTAACTGTTTGCGTGCAAACAGTTACCTAAATCTCCACAAACACAAATATTGCTCTTTAAAAAATGTGTATCATACATCTTTAGGACTCCGGTTTCATAAAGAAGTGTAATTTGCATCACTAAGCACAACAACTGGATTTCATCTTTTTTTTTCATCTTTTTTTTCATATTTATTGATACCCTTATTGAACAAACAGTAGATTAAACTGTTATCCAATAAATACAGACAGTTTTGATGAGCTTAATTGGAGTTTGTTGTAAAAATAATGAATGAAAATTCTTATGTTTAGAAATTTGTCATGATAAATGATGCGATAAACGCCCACCGCTACTTTGAGACTGACTTCCTGATTCTGATTTTAGCCGGTGCTCATCATTTTTTTCCACTTTTCCACTGGGAAAAAACGCATTTAAGGATCTAAGACACAAAAAGCAGAAACAACTGTGTCCAGATTGCCTAATAAAGAAGCTTTGAATCCAACAGAAAAGAAAAGGCATTAAAAGTTTATCCCCATCCATCCATCCTCGTTCAATGGGCTCATTCATATGTCCAATGGCGTTATTTCTGCAGATTTTATTTTAAAAAAGTGCATGGTAGGTGTTAACCAAAAATAGTGGTCAATAAACACCAACAGCAATTTTTAGATTTTGTCTTTCCAAACCCAGAAGAAGTGTCATGACGGGTGGATTTAAATAGGACCAAAGCAGTCTGGAGATTTGAGTGGCAAATTTAAAAAAATGTACAAAAACAGAGCCAGGCAGGAAGCAGCAGGGCAAAAATAATTTACAATGCAGGATCCAGGAAACAAGGAATGGCCACAGAGGGAGGAGCCAGTGGAGAGCTTAGATATATTCTGAGGAGGGAAAAGTCAAAGAAACCAGAAGAGCTAATTACAAGTGAGTGGACGCGAACGCAAATGAGACTAAATAAAATGACATACGGGCTAACCCAAAACAGTAAGGAAATAAACAACAAAGAAATGATCAGAATAGAATCAAACACAAATGAAACTAAGAGTCCAAACAACTGCAGATTATGACATAAGGAGAAAAATTATGAATTACAATCTGTGGCCCATATTATTGAACTGCTACTTCTCAAATCAAGAAATAATGTCATATTTAAACTGCCGTTCTGAGCCGACTGAAATATTTGACTTCCTGTTGAAACTGAACTAACTTTACCAGTCATTTTATTTTCACTCAGTTCTAGTTGTTTACCATCTATATCATAGTACTGCTAGCATTATTGCATGATAGCAACATGAGTCTGTTAAACCTTTAATCTCCAGACTGACTGGTCATTTATTGGTTGATTGCTTTAGGATTAGGTTTAGATAATCATGTTGGATCAGAAGGCTGATGATTGGGGGTAGTAAAAAGAGAGCTTGGACCATATTTAATAAACAGTGTGAAAACTTCAGTGCATCTGGTTATATGACAAGTTACTCAACGTTTTTCATGTAGCACAAGCTTGCGTGCTCAACAAAAATACCTCACAACAAAATACCTCAAAATTTCTCCACAATGAGGATTTCTTCATCAAAGTCATCTGTTTTTAAGTTACCAGTTTAACTGAAGATGATAATTTACTGTCGGAGACAAACCATCAAACAGACGTGATCGCGAAAGAATGGATGTCTTTAGTTAAAGAATATGTTTAATTAAAAAACATATTAAACATACATTTAAATTACAATTTAAATGTAATTAAAGTTGTGGACTGTGACCTAATGACATATTTGTAATTAGTGTCCTTCAACAGTGGTACAGTCACTGCGTTTCCATTCCAAATGTGGACAAAACCTAGTGGACATTCCACTAACATTGAAAAAACACTATTCAGCAATTGCAGTGTTTCTATTAAATCATAAACGCAATTTTAAAAAAACGTGAATATGTTTGTTCATGCGATGAGTCATTACAAAACAGGCCGTGCCATCATCCTCCAACTACTTCCTGTCTTATTCTTTTTAGTTTCCGCCAGTAGTATCATCCACTACTGGTGTGACCTGTTGATCATGTGATTTGTGTGATGCAGAAAAAGTGTTTCCGTTGCAGTTTTGCAAAATAAACCAATTTTGATAGGGCCAAAAAAACCAACATCTTGTCGCCAAAAAATAGCAAAAGACAAGAGTTTCTTTGACATTGCCATGGGTTCATTTAGCAAATGTATTTTCAAAAGTCAAATTGTGCAATTCTATGGTCAATGGAAATGCAACAACAATGGGCATATTGTAACCTGTCCAGTAAAATAACTGCTTATCAAAGCAAGAAGAAGTCTCAATGCTCAATATTTAGTTCTTGGGCAGACAACAAAAGCCAATTTGAAGTCTCCCATGGGTTCTGGCAAAGAAATCAGTCGGAACAAACTTCCTATTCCACCAAAGCAGCACTGAGAGTCCTGGCCTCCTTTCAGGCCTGAAGCGTCCCCTTCAGAGGAATCCCAGGCGTCATTATGTTTCTTGCTCACATGCGCAGCTCAGTGGAGGTACTTTCTTCCCCACCGCTACGTCCTCCATCTGTCACTGTGACATGGCAGCAGCTCCATGGCCAAGCAGGCATACCTGATCAATGATTCAGCATATTTGAAGGGAAGCAGGGCCGAAGCAGAGCCGCAGCAGGGCTGCTGGAAGTCAGGCAGTGGAAGAAGCACTGTTGTAGTTAAACTCTGACTCAAATGATCATCTGGAGATGCTAACAGAGCTGTTGGGCCATGAGCAAATCTGGTAAAATAACATTTGAAACAGGCTGATCTTATTTTAGCCTTATAAAATATTACACTTAGTTTTTTTGTTCTTTTAAATATAAATTGTTTTTAAAAAAGTGAACTTTTGTTATGTATTTGAAAACATAATATCTGCTAGGAAATGAGATAAAATGAACTGTAGCATCTCACCATTTGGTAACTTCATTACCCAACCTTTCAGGCTTTATAGAAAGAATAACATGATAATGTAATCTAAAAATGTTGTTCTATTCTACTTTGTTTCTTTATGTTATCTCTTTTTAATTTTTAATTTCATACTTGTATTAGTGGCGGGACTTGATTAAAATTTTTAATCAGATTAATTAAAATCTGATTAATTAATCAGTCTGTAAGGAATTGATACATTAACAAGATAAGCAACATTTTCAATTCAAAACCTGTTTTGCTGCTAAATTACTGTGTAAATAGACATATTCGCCCAACAACATAGATATTTATTATTTTTAATGTTATTTAGGTTCTTCAATCATCAGATTGGTACAAAGTGTTATTTTATCCATTCAGCTTCCCTGAGTTTCAGGAACTTCTGATCATTCATGGAGCTTCTTTGGAAATTTGGACTGTGGATGCTGACATTAGCATGTGTGACATCTGTGCTGCTGCTACATGTTTAGCATTGAGATGCTACTTCAGGCTTGAATAGTTTTGTTAACTGCTTTTACCCTAAAATAATAATTTTTTTCAGCATCCAATCAGTTTTTCTTTTTAAGCAAAAATAAAGCTCCAGTGGGCCAAGAGAAGCCTCTTTGCCGTCTAATGCTTTTGTTAGTGGATGTTGCTTGTGCGTCAGGTTCATGGGCATTTCAGAAACATGAGACTACAAAAGGTTCTGACTGGAATTGCCCCATTAAAAAAAGCGAGTAATTCCACTAAAAATTTTAATCCATTAAAATCTATGCAGTTAATTAATTGAAATTAATTAGCTAAATATCTGCCGCTGACCTGTACATAAAAGATTTAAAGTTCTGCTGGCTTTGTTATTTTTACTGTTACCATGTGACAAAATGGTCTTAAGTTCAAATCCTGGCCTGAGGTCTTTCTGCATGGAACTTGCTGGTACTTTGACTTCCTCCCACAGTTCAAACCAGGTTTAATTGCTGGTGTTACTTCTGGGTTTTTTTTCAAACCTTTAGGGTTTTTGTGTCACAACTCACCTTTGACCTTCATTCCTTCTGCATACTGCCTGAACTCTCTGCCATGGATGGTTGAAACATAAACTCATCCACATTCGACATTTCTGCAATTTCAACCTGCCCTCCTTTCCAGACCATTATCTGGATGTTTGATCTGGTTTTGGGTTTGTAGGCTCCAGTCCTGACTCATCCCGACTGTGTCGGTAAAGTCAGAATAGGCAGAAGATTATATTTATTATCCAGACATTTTCACTGCGGCATGTTTTATTTCTGAACTTTGCACTTGAGGTTTGCAATCAATCCTAAAGAGCTTTGGTGCATTTTTTCCCATAAACGGGCATTTCATAAGTGCAGGTCTGAGCAGTTATAGTGCTGATGCTGAGGGTGTTTCTCCAATTTTTGTCATCTCCCATGTGACTGAACACGCGCACACACACGCACGCATGCACACATGCACACACGCACACACACAGCAAAACTGATACACATATCTTAGATTTCTTGCACATTGTTCTCTAAAAAGGGTGACGCTTTCAGCTATTATTGAGTTGATGCTTACTACAGAAAGGTCACATCAAGTTATGTTAGTTATGTTGGGATAAGCACGTTTATGATTTGTCTTTTTTCAGTTCAATTCAGTTTATTTATGTAGTGCTAAATCACAATAAATGTCATCTCATGATGTAAGAGGCATCTGCAGAAAAACTGCCATTTGGTAATTTCCCAAACTTTAGAATCTGTCTTTTCTTTATTTCTGGGGTTAAAGGTTCCTCATTTCTTCCTGTCACATTTATACAAGATTTCTGTGCTGATATATCGGCATTTCTTTTGTGGTGATATAATTTTTCCAATTAAAAATACCACTTATTTTGAGTCAGTTAAGAAAATGTGTCTCTTTAGTTAATGTAAAGGCCTACAACGCACTCAAACTCTGGTTGTTCCTGAATATTTCCAGTGTTTTAGAATATGTACATCTTCAGCTGCAGGGCATAACTGATAGCAGTTTGTGTCTTCCCTCCATCTTTGGCCCTAAGTATAAAACGAAGTCCTATAAATGTTGAATGAGTTTTGAGTTGAGCTGCATTTCCTACATCCTTGTTAATACTCTTTGCTTACGGTTTTTGTCCCTGAGGAGACATCCACACACTGACTTTATTATCTCTGATGTAGCACAGCCTTCCCTGTATGCTGCCATTGTGTGTGTGTCCAGCTAAAAGGTCGATCAGAAACCACATAGGCTTTGTTTACATTCAGTTTATTGCCGAGTGAATAATTAATGATTGGTCTTCAACTAGCCACTACTCTAGAAACTATGGCAATATATAGAAAAAGGGATATTAATAACAATTTGTATCAAAAATAAATTATGACATTTATTTTTAATTTTAACACATTAGCAGAAATGCTACATTGTCAGCTTTTATCGCCTAATGTAATTTCTACTGCCGTAGACAAGCGTCTTTATTTGCCAGTAATTTGTCTTTTCTTGACGACTATGTAAGCAAAAAATTCCCCTTCATATTAAGAGCTTTAAAAGTGCTATAAAATGCCAATCATTGAATCTTTTTCAGAGCTTCTTACTTTCTTCAACCAGACATTTACATATGTCTCATTAATAATTACCGTTTAAGCTGTAATGACATCTTTGTTGTCCTTTAGCCATTTTAGCTCAGGCAGGAAATTGGTCTTGAGATTTTGTTGAGGAATTGTCATAATAATACAATTTAATTCTCTGAAGTTTATTCTTGAAATATTATCACTCATATTGTTACAACTTTATTGTTGTCTTTTCCTACTCATTTTTGTATGACTTTGTCATCATTTTTTATTTTATTCTCATACAACTTTATTCTATGATTTAAAAAAAAATTTATTCTTAGACTAGGCCTCATTGAATTGGTCGTTCAAACTGCCATGAAAATGTCAAATATGGGTTGCATATGGGAAAAAAAATTGGATTTTGGTTGCATTACCTGCTGTCTACACTAACGTAGTGTATTTGGAAGAAGAAGCTCACCCAGGGAGCCTTTCATGCAAGAACCGCCACTGGTCTCAGCGGTTCGCATCCTACTCTGGCGCTGAATATCTGCTGTTTTGTGGGGATAAAATAAAGTTTTACTTAAAACTTTTCTAATGTTTTAAAAGCTCGTGTTTGAGCCGTTAACCTAAGTAAAACCATAATTTCTCTCTTAATCTTTAGGCGCTGAGTTTCATAATGTCTGTTTATCAGCTGAGCTTGAGTGTGTGTGTGTGTGTGTGTGTGTGTGTGTGTGTGTGTGTGTGTGTGTGTGTGTGTTCCATTTTTCTCTCCCTCCTCCTCCCGTCCGGAGGGGCGGGGTCCACATGATGCTACAAACAACACGAGCAGCTAGTTGCAGATGTAACACCGGCTCGCGCGCGCTGTCGCTGTGGCTCCAGAGTTAAACCGACACGTTCCGGACAACTTTTGACGCAGGTAGAGACGTTTAATATTTATGTTTTCATTTTATTTTCTAAAACGTTCAAGCGTTGTGGTGTGTTCCGTTACTAGCCAGTTCTTGGAGAACCTATGAAGTGAACACGGAGAGCTGGAGGAGCGCTGGATACCTAACGGCTGTAAGTGAGTTTTGCCCGAAAACACAGGGCTTTTTTGGAGGGTTTAGTATCATAATAGTGGTAGCTGAATTTATCTATGTCCATAAAGTTGTCCTTTATGAGTGTTTGACTTGAGAATTCCCGCTGCTTGTCTCGTATAACTTGAATAGTAATTCAAGACCAGGTCTGACCTCTATGTTAAAACTAAAGTTAATTAACACGGAACGTGCGTTTTTGTTAATGAAGTTGTGAAGTGACATTTCCATGTGCTGTCTGTGAGTGCAGTAATGGTAGTAGTGAACATTTCAGCGATACCGTCTACAACATTTGACTTATCAGGAGCCAGTTCTTTCTGGATCCAGATATAATTTTCCTATGATTTTTGCACCGCCATCACCGCCAGCGTAAAATGACCCCTCCACCTCTCCCCCGACCCGTACATCCTCTCCACTTGAATATTTCAGGGCGTCTTGAAAATTAAAAATGAAAAACGATGCATAATGCAACTCGGGTTGCATTATGCATCGTTTACACGCCGGGCTGTGATTGGCTGCGGCTCCGTGTCGATCCGTGTGGCAACAAGCCTTCCCATCATCCACCCAGCAACTCCGTGTTCCTCATGCCGTGGTGATTTCTCTGCCTCCAAGGGCCTTTTTTTTCCTGCAGCATCCAGCGTGGTAGCTATGGAAACAGCAGCGCTGACCCTGGGTGAGCTTGTTACAGTTACGCCGGGCTTGACCTGGATTCCTCACCGCATCCCAAGGCAGGGCGGTAACAGCTTGGACAACTGACCCGCTTCTCACATTGATTAGTGATCAAGCAGCTGAGGCGATAATCCACCACATGTTTATGAAGTTCTGATTGACCTTACTACTGTTTGTGGACTTTGTGAGGTTATATCTCTTCAGGTCTATGATGGTTTCTTAAAGCATCTAGGGAAGATGTACTATCACTGTGACATAAAGGATTTCTTGTTTTCCTATATTCAGCGTGCTACTAAATATAACTTCTTCGGTTTCTTGCTTCCCATTCATCATCTGCATGAATGAACGTTTTGATGTGAAGATTCTGACGTCTCTGCCCCTACACATTCTTCTGCTTCCTTATCTTTTAGTGTTTGCAGAACATATTTCTCATGTTTCAGTAACGGATAGCTTTATTAGCAACCCTGGTTTAAAAAAAAATTATCTCTTGCAGAAAAAAATGTTGGGGGAACAGAAACATAATTACAACTAATTATTTTTAAAAAAATAAACTGTCAACTACTGGCAGCCCTCCAGCCAGTCCCTTTCACCAGTAGAACACTGAGTCTTCTCCAATTACATACATACAGAGAGGTTAGAACTAATGATTAATTAATGAATTAATCATTAACTAATAACATTCACTCTAACAAGGTTCTCAGTTGGGTTGCATTGATAAATTGGCTCAGATCTCCTTAAGATTGTGAAATCAACCAATTTTTACACGTGAAGCCGATTTTATCTACGGATCTTATGATGATTTCTGAAAATCAACCAATGTCCCCTTTTGCTTTGCAGTGAAAGTGGGTTGACTGACAGACCACTAGGTCACGTCTGGACATTCATGGTTAACAATAATTACGCCACTGTTTCTGGTTCACATGGCAAGATTTTAAAATTGTCGGACAATTTTCAAAACTTGAGAGACAACACACGTGGCAATAAAAAAAAAGTCAGGTAGGTTTGGTTGTACAGTGCGTGGTGTCGAGCAACACACCACACACAAATTTCTCCGACTTGCCAACAGTCAGACCTCAGACGGAAAATCTCACAAAACCTATTGAGACCAAACAAACAGAGTAAACAAACATGGCCGACTGGGAAGAAGAAACTGTGACCGTTTGTGGACTATTTAGCAGAGACAAAAAAAAAAAAAACGTATAAAAGCATCTCTGCTGTCCACCGGACTTTCTGGTGCGCCATGGAAGTTGTTTTGTCTTCTGTGCATTTTGAATTTCCTTCCATGATTCCGTCACCTCACTTTCTATTAGCTACACATCACATTCAACAGTCCGCGTTCAGGTTTGTTCTCGGGGAACAACACCACACCCGCTGCTTCACCGCACCTAAACAATCCAACATGTTGGATATCTTTCAGATTAGAGTGTTCCAGTCGTCCTTTCCAGAGGACCATATCACCCTTAACACACCATACACAGCATAAGGATCTCTTAAGATTATCTTTAGAGACATGCCAATAATTGCAGCATCCTTAAGATGGTAAGAAGGGGGAAATCGGGACAAACACTGGCATAAAAATCTTGTCGTGTGAACAAAGCAGCTCTAGTTCCCAGGCTCTTTAGAGCATAAACAGGCCCACAGTATAACAGATCCTCCGCTATACGTTAGACTGGGCATGAGTTGTCCTGTGTTTCATGCCATGAAAAGCCTTGTCTTACTCTTATTTGACCAAAGAAAAGTCCTTGCAAACTCCACAGTTTGTACTCTTGTAATGGCAGGACAGAATTTTTTATTTTTTTCTCTCAAACAAATTGGTTGATATGTTGGTAAGGGTTGTCATGGAGACTTGATGACCCATCAATCCACATTTCACATCAATAATTGTGCTCTTAATGATTGTCTCTTTGTGTATTTCTCAATGTAGAATTTTTTCCCCTTGATCCAGTGTCCTCTAATTAAAGGGTGGATTTAAAAAACATGCTTTTGATATAGTACAGTAAAATCTAAATTATTTAATTTTATTAATGCATTTTTTTTCACCTAGGGTGCCAGTAAATCTGTCCACCAAATACTTATATTCACCAAATACGTGAATTCTTCACGGTGAATCATAATATATTCTATTTTAGTTTTTGCACCAGTTTGTAGTTTGAGTTGTAGTGAATATAAATCATGGTTTAAGAGATGAGAAAAACAGATGTTGTGGATGAAGACGCTGCCGATGGAAGCTAAAGGTGGCTCTGCTCATGGAACTGCTCACTGGCTGCCCACGACTCAGCTGCAGGCTCCCTGAGCTGTCAGCTTGTTGTCGGAGCCAGACTGTGTAGGAGTTCCTATTTCTGTCCTTTCTCCAAGCCATCCTCCTCCTCTTGCTGAAGCATAACAGAAGTCAGCTCAGTTAGCCTCTGTGGATTCTGCCTGCCTGTCTGTCATCAGGATGCCTCTTCTGCTGCTTATCCCGCCGACTTGGATGTGTCAGGGAGCCCCACTAAGAAGGGAAGCAGCTGATTTGCTCCGTCTGTGGCATGAGATCAACGCATCCTTAAAGCAGTTTGTCAATCAACATGGAGGAAATCTGTAGCTATTTGGGTTACCCAACAGAAATAAGTGGCACATGTTCATCTCGCTGCTGCTTGCATGTTAAATGTTGGGTGTTAAAGACAAGTAAATCCAGCAGTTGCTTGATTTGAACACTTTTTATTGGGTTTCAAAAAATCTTTGGAGTGTCTTTTTCCACCGTTGTAATGTAGATTTGCTAGTGTGTTTGGTATCGCTGTTCTATTCTTTAGCTGTCACATCTGATAATCCAGAAGTCCCGGTTTGATTGGGACCAAACTTGCAACATTTGTTACATTTTCAGCTGCTGCGTGTGGTTCACTGTGTCAGACGAACCAAACCCTTTAAGTAACCTGTGAGGGTGGGCAGAGAGACACTCAGTGAAAAAGACACTGGGTGCAACTTCCTTTTTCTCAAAATGTAAATAGTAATGCAATAGCGTCATATTTTAGTGGTTGTAGGATTTAGGACACATTTGTTTTGGTTCTGTTGACCCAGAATGCCTGGCGCTGTAGTACGTTTTCTGCTTCTGGAGCATCTTTGGTCTGCTTGGCGTTCATTCAAACCATGCCAGAGTTCACTTTACGATAATCGAATCCAGACCCAGGTTTTCAGGCGGACTAGAGTTCACTGTTTTGGTTTGCATCTGATTAAGCGTTCACATCTCACCCAACAAAGCAGACTGTCATGATCCGTGTTTCTGTGTTTATTTTTGAGTTTTTCTGTGTTTAGTCCCGTTTCCCTGTGAGTCTCTGTCCTGTCCTCCCCATTGATTGATCCCAGCTGTGTCTCGTTCCTGTGATTACCCTCCCAGTGTATTTAGTCTCACCTGTTGTCTGTGTTCCTGTCTAACGACTTTGTGTGTACCAGTCTGTTTCCCTGTGTTCCTTGTGCTCCCCCTTGTTCCGTACCTCGACATTATCATTAAATTCATCACTTCACGATAACCTGGGTCTCAGCGTTTCTCCTCACCACTTCCACCCACCAATTATGACACAGACATTCTAGACAACTTGATTAAAGAGAGTTTGATTAAAGCAGGCTTATCAGGGCTGGTGGAATGCACTTCAAAAAAGCCAAAGACCAAAAAAGTTAACTCTGGTCCACCTAAAAGAATAAACCCAGGTCAGCTGCAGTGAACTCTGGTGTGGTTCAAATTAGTGATGCAAACCATTAGTCAATTTAAGATTAATTGTCGATGAATGATTTATTAGATTAAAATTAGATCCAATGGATAAATTCCTCTTAAACCTTCTTTTAGTGTAGTAGTTTGGCCGCCATCCAGCACAGGGTGGCACTGGTTGTCCAAAACCATTTGATACAGGAATAAAGATGGCAGAACTATCCCAAAATGGGAAAGAGAATCAGTCCATACAAAGTCCGGTGTGGGACGCAAAACGCAAAATACACTTTTTGCAGTTCTGTTAAGAAATATTAACACTTGACTAACTCCTTAGGTTTCATCTTAATAGGTGTGATGCATGGCAGAGCAGCGTCAACTTCTCAATAAAATATTACTGAGTTGATATGAATGTGAGGATGTGATGACGACAGAAAAGTGGAGGGCATAACTCAGAAAAATTTTAACATTATGGAAAATGGCATGGTGTCAATAAGCACGGTTAATTTTGAGGGTTGTGTAGGTGTAATAATGTAATAAAATCACAAATTTCATTTTATTCAGTCAGTATTTAACACAGGTAACACACAAAAATGGTAAAACACAATAATGTGCTTCTTTTTTAAATTCAGTATATGAAAAATTTAGCTCTTGTTATGAAAAGATGGTTGGCCCTCTTGATACAAAAGGGGACTGGGGTTTTTAAGAAAGTGGCAGCTAGTCAATTAATTGTTTGTCAATTGATAAGACCAATCAACTTTTTTTAAGGTTTTATTGGCTCTAGTGGCCTTTATTTGGTAGTTAGTTGACAGGAAAGTGGGTAATGAGAGAAGGGGAAGACATGCGGCAAAGGTCACTAGGCCAGGAATCAAACCAGCGACGGCCACATCGGGGACTGAGGCCTCCAGATGTGGACTGTGCTTAACCCCTGCACCACCACAGCACACCCAAGACCAATCAACTTTTGATTAACTAATTAGTCAATAACTTCAATCCCTAGTTTGAATGCTTATGTGAATGCAAGCAGACAGGAGACTGATCCAAAAGCAGGCTCATGGTCTTTAACCAAAGACAAAAGAAAAATACTGCAATCGCTAAAATCTGACATCACTCCTTTTTGTCAGTGTCTTCTTCAGAGATATTCCTGTTGTTTCCCTTAGTGGTTTTTGGTTTTACAATAGCATGATGCCTAGCCTTGCTGCTGTCTTGAGTAGTAGTTCATTATTTGTGTCGGATTGAATCTCTCCCACTTGAGTTCCTGGTTTCAAGCAATATCAACAACCAGGAGGGCTGTGAGAATGATCTATTACCAAGAAATTAAAGTTTTGTACAGAAAATCTGTCAAATTTCATCATCACCATGTTCCCACAAATCTAAATATGATGAACTTTGACACATTTTTTAAACTTTTATCAAACTTTGTTTAGTATACAAATTATAAATATTCTCCTATCAGATCTGTAGGTCTAGTAACCTCTTTTGGTCGAACGGCTTTTTTCTTAATTCTTAATTAATTCTTAATATCAGGACTTGAAACTGATTGCAGACTTGGTGCCTTGTTCACATGAAGACTGATGCAGTTTCTCTCAGAAGACCAGTCTTGTAGTTATGATTAACAGCAGCCCACAATTTTTTTATGATGCCGCTTGTTTCATTGTGCTCTGTTTTAAGGTCATTTTAAGGTTTATGTTGTATATAATATTTTATCTTGCCGTGCTGTTTTACTGTCTTTGTTAAAAGATTTTTTGGCACTACTAGCCTTCACTGGACAGTAAATTGCCAGGAAACGGGATGGAGAGAGAGGGCAAATTGGCTCAGCAATTGAACCCAGGACGACCATTTTGAGGACTTCAGCCTCTGCTCGTTGTGCTTGTAGTCTACCAACTGAACCACCCCAACCCAGCCTTTAAACTGTTTAAAGGCAGTCTCCCGTTTGACTGCCTTTAAACAGTTTTATGTTGTTAGAAGTCTTTCTTGGGATCTGTGTTGCAAATGAGCTGAGGCTATAAATGTTCTAGTGTTTCTTATTTATGATTACTGCCTGTTACTATGTAAATAACAAAGAAAGAAAGAAAAACATAAATTATTTTATGTCTGCATCTTACAGTCTGACCTCTTCAGATCAATTGGAAGTGACTTTGTATTAATGGCCTGATTGATTAGCATCAGCAGTTACTGTAAAATCATTGCTGATGTCTTTACTTATAGGCATTGTGGTAACACAATGTGACGTCCTTCAAAAATAAATGATTAGTCGCTTTTGTATTTACTTGAGTTTTCTGGTTTGTTACTATAGTTTTTATCACCAATCTATAAAAATTCTGACTTGCCGTTTCTAATTATGGCAGATGGAACACGATTTTTCTTCCTGTTCTTTTTTTTTTTACAAATACGATTTTCAGACCTTTGTGAAAGTAGGCAAGTGTAGGTATTGGCCGATCGTCGTTCACCCAAAATTCAGGAAATTGGTAAAACACACCACTTAAATAAATTGTATGTATTTCATTAACTTTTATTATTATTGTTATTGCAACAATGATGGACAGCTCCAATAAACACAAGATTCTGTCAAGTCTAGTGATGCATGATCCACTTTTTTTACTTTCAATACTGATACAGATGTCTGAGGTTTAACACTGCAGAATTGACTTTCGTTTTAAACACAGATGTAAATGTAATGAATTACAGATTTTTTAATAACTCTGCACCAGTATGTCACACTTTAATACACCAATAGCTTCACAAGCCTGGTCAAACATGTAAAAATAACACAACTTTAATTTGTTCAGTCAGTGTAATTACAAATATAACAGCCAATGTAAAATAAATAATAAAGAAACTGAAACTGACAAAAACAATATGGTGACTACCTTGGTCAAAACATAAGCTGCAACAGGCCTTCTTTAAAGTGCAATTAAGAATAAATATAAATGTCAATATAGTGTAAAATAAATAAATAAAGCATAATGTCACTCAGACCACAGAGCATAGAATTTAATTGAATAGATCCACCTTTATTGATAGGGCAAACTGTCACCAATACCCGATATAGAATTTATTTCAATATTGGGGCAGATACAGACGTTCTACAGCCACATTCACTTCCCAGAATAGTCAAATTTGTGAGAATTGCCAGCTGCAGATGTCTACACTGATCCTGAGAGAAGGCAGTTGTGCTGAAGCTGATTTTATTTATTCCCGTGTAGTTTTCCAAAGCATCCCATTGTGAGTGGATCTCTGGCCCGGGAAGGTCCTGTCTGCCCTGAAACCATGTGAGTCACGCCCAGACAATGCGATTCTGTCTTCCTCTCAGAAATTAGGCTGGATGAAGCATTCAGAGCCACCGACCCACTTTTTCCTCTGTCACATGATGGCCGTAGTACTCGACCAATTGTGTTAGGAGAGGTTAAAGAAGCTGTGAGGGGTTTGAGAAGCCGTTGATTGTTTTGTCTGCATCCTGTCTTAAGATAGCTGTTTTCTGTCGTAGATGTAATGGACCAGCAGAGGGCGCTGCACTCCGGTGGCCTGGTCTCAGGAATCCGCACGCCTCCCGTCAGACGCAACAGCAAGCTGGCGAGCCTGGGACGCATCTTCAAGCCATGGAAGTGGAGGAAAAAGAAAAGTGAGAAACCGAGGCCCCCTGGAGGTGAGTGGTGAGACAGACTCTGGCTTCCTCCTGCGTTTTGACGGATCAGCTGGAGGATGAGGAAGAACGCAGCATGCTCTTGCTCAAGGTTTCTCATTTTTTCCCAGACGTTCTTTGGGCCAGTTTTCATGAATGTTTGTGTTGTTCAGTGGCTGAGAAGAAGGCAGCTGTACGGCAGAAGAGAGATGAGGTCGTCAAGCGAAGCCCCAGGGAGATGGAAACAGGTGCAAAACCAGAGATTAATCCCCCCCATCCCCTTCACAAAGCATGCACACAAACAGTTCCAGGCTTATCACAGTCTATTTGCTGAGCCACATGATGCCCAACTGCTAAACAGACTCACTGCTGTCCTTTCTGTGGCTTGTATGCAGAGTCGGATCTCGCTTGTGGGGGGAATGGCGAGGATCCTCACACCCCGACCCAGTCAGACAGCGAGGACAGAGACGAGGAACTCATGGCCCCCCTAGCCAGTGCCAGTGAGGACCTGGGAAGTGATTCAGAAACCCCAGCAGGTAGAAACCAGCAGCTGTCACAGAGGACACAAAGATGACCTTGTCAGGAGTTATTTCTCTGAAAACCTTACAGTGTTTATTGGCAAACTCAAAGCTGCAGGAATTAATATTTACATTTAAACAAGAGGGAAAATCAGAGTATAGATTCATCATGGACCCTTTTTTACAATCCATAAACTTTAATGGATTGTATTGCGATTGTATACAATAGACCTACAGGTGGTAGTCCAAAATTGAAGAAGAAAATTATTATGTTTAGGTGTTTAGGGTTGAGGTACCATACCAGTGTGTTGGCCTATTATTTTTGTCTGAGCTTTATCACTGCTTTCCTTCTCAGTTTAGAATCAACATACTGTATGAAGTTATAGAGTAACTTTAAAGTTTGTTCCCATATTTGACTTTCAAAAAGGTCTCAAAGATGAGAAGCCATTTCTCAGTTGCTATGTCCCACACAAGACTGAAATGCATCTCCATTACAAATATGAGCACAACTTTGTTGGTATAAGACAATTTTGCAATTCTAGTGTTTTCTTTAAAAAGAAACACAGTTAAAATCACACATTAATAAATGCTGCACCATCATCCTCCTATCACTTTTTGTCATCATCTTTTTCAATCTCCTTTGCAGAATCATTCGGTTGTTGATCACATGACTTGTGTAATGTGTTTCCATTCCAGTTTTGTTCAATAGACAAATTTCAATATGGCCAAAAAACCACCCAGCGCCGAAATGGGAGTTTGCTTCCATTTAGCAAATTGGTTTTTGAAAATTCAAATTGAGCAATGATGTGGTCAATGGAAACATAACTTTCTGGACACCACTGCAGCCAAATCTAATTGGTCATATAAGACACCAAGTAACATATTCCATGAAGACATTCTCTGCCTGGCTCTGGAGTATGACAAGAACTTGAGAATACTAGAATTATGGCGCTCATTATGCCAGCATGTTGGAGTAGTTATTTAATTTCTCTTTGGGATCAGTAAAGTATTTTTTTTTTATTTGAAATTGAAATGCTGGACGTCAAATAGAGAATAGTAACTTGATCTAATTGAGTGTAAATAAATTGCTGTTAACAGAAGTGAGATTTTTGTGTTCAGTATATTTAACTAAAAAATAAAAGTTTGCTGTAAAATTAGTTTCCTGAGAGGAGATGGTCCACCAGGTGGAGACAGAGACTTCAGAAACAAACCAGGCCTTGCTCCCTTTTCAGTTCAAGATGTGGAAGAAGATCTGAAGGCGGCTGGAGAAAGCAATCGGGGTGAGGACGAAGACGCAGAAGACGGGAACGTGTCACTAAGCGACTCCAGTGAGGAGCGGATGATGGAAACGGCAGAGGCTGCTGAGGCAAAACAGGAAATGATGGCAGCCAAGCCCCAGAGACGAGCCAGCACCCCTCCTCCGCCAAGTCTTCCTGTCAAGCTGCTCACCAGGCTGGGGAGCTTAGATGGTGAGTTGACCTTGACGAACAGACAGACATGCGGTCCAGTAAGAGTGTCTGACTGTTTGCTTCTTCAGGCGCTCCTCCAGTTCCAGTGAAAAAGTCTCCCGCCACATTACCAAGGAACTTCACACTCCCCAAAGAACCTCACGGATCCCTGCTGAGAGGCAGGATCTCTACACCCACCGGCTCTCCGCACCTTGGGGCTCTTCACCAGCCACTGCCCCCCAGCTGCATCATTGAGGAATTGCATCGTGCCCTGGCCACCAAACACAGACAGGAGAGGTCAGCCAAATGTTGGTGTTGAAATGGAATGAGAGTTTGGGAAAGTTTTTCATTTAATGACTGAAAATGTTCTAGATACAGAGTTTCGGATGTGAATATACCTCTTGACCTTTTTTTCCATATTTGGTCGCTTCATAACCACTTCAGTATAGTCATAATTGTAATTGTCATAATTGATAGGAAACAATTCAGAGTTTTTCCAGTTAGTTTTAAGAATGAAAATCTGGAAAGTGTCATGCGTTTTTGTTCAGTTCCCCCGGGGTCAAACCTTTGTAGAACCAACTTCTGAGCCAAATACATCTTCAGACCTTTTTGGGTTAAGTCTCTATGATGTTTACAGGTTTACATTTCCCTATAAAATAATGTTTGCTGGGATTTTTTCAGAAAATAAAAAAAGCGTGAGATGTTTTTTCCCATTTCTTCTTCACAAGAGCTCTGTGTTAATTACATTTGAAAAAATCAGAAGTGAAAAACAGTTATTTAAAACACTTTGAAAAACATGTACCCCTTTTTGTAAACTTCAACATTGTACAGTATTTTTGGGTTGGTCTCACATAAGCAACCCAAAAAAGCAGTTTGTGGTTGTTTCACAAACTGTTAAAGCCCAGTTCACATGGCATGATTTTTCGCCCCGATTTTCCCCTTACGACAACATGATCAAACCTGTTATACCTACTATTTTCTGCTCTTGTGTGGTCTCTCAGATTTTGAAAGTCGGCCAACAATTCTAACATCGTGTAGTGTGAATGAGGCTTAACATTCCTGCTTATTTTCAATTCAGCATTTGAATTGTTTTTGTTTTTAATTGTTTTTGCGTTGATCAAAACAATTTTTTTTCCTTTGCTGCTTTACCAAAGATGACAATGAAAGATCCATCTTGTGACATGTGATCCCAGTTTCCAGACGAAGGAAGCCCGCTGTTCCCCGAAGCGCAGAGCGGATGGCCGGCTGTCTCGGACGTCCAGCATGGAGAGGGAGTCGCTAGGGGAGATGGACGGCAAGAAGAGATCAGATGAGAATAAGGAGAACTGTCGCCTGGATCAGTACGCCAGCGATCAGGACAGCTGGAACGAGTCGGTAATCTCTGGTAGGTGTGCTGGCACCAGAGCTGTGCCTTAATATTTTCTTTTCTTTCTCCCTGTTGCATAGCGCACAAAGCTAACTAAACGTAGGCGCCATTCCAGAGGATGATGAAGCAATCTAATCTTTGTTGATAGCCGTTCCAGTCAGGGAATGACAGGCAGATTAGAAGTGATGATGAACGGCACACTTGCTGCCGTGAACTTCCAGGTGCCTTACAGCATCTGCTGTGGTGGCCTAATTCCTGGACATCTAACAGTGACTAGGG
The DNA here is from genome assembly GCF_904066995.2 of Poecilia reticulata. Classification (NCBI taxonomy): domain Eukaryota; kingdom Metazoa; phylum Chordata; class Actinopteri; order Cyprinodontiformes; family Poeciliidae; genus Poecilia; species Poecilia reticulata. Next base: position 30,863,231 of record NC_088834.1, read on the forward strand.
CAAAAACTGTTAAACTGTTGGGCTGCAACATTAGCACAGATGTAACAAAAGTCCAGTTCCAGCATTTGGCTGATTGGATGTAGCTATCTAGTGACTACAAAACCAATGATGCCAATCTGGGATGAATATTAATTAAATTCATTTAACATTTAACTTTTCAAAATGTATATGTATGCCTCCGAGGTATTTTTCTGTTACAATGTGCAAACTTCCACATTCACTCTCGGAGTGTTGAATTTCCACATGACATCCCTTATTTGCTGCTGCTCGCTTGTGCAGTGTGAAGGAAAGAGGGAGAGACGCTGCACACTGGGCCTCTGCAAACTGCAAAGTATGAGATGTAGGTGATTGGTTTTTGTGATTGGCAATAAGAGACAGTGATCAGCGATCACTGATTACATACTGTTTCACGGAAATCGGCTGATCATGATCAATGGCCGATCGATCAGCACACCTCTAGAAGTTTTGTATCTTTTTAGGTGAAGTTGCTGGAGTTGGATTATTTCATCTTAAAACATCAGAATGAGGTGTTTAATATTCACCCAATCAAGAACCAGAGACTTTTAAGATGTGAATGAGGGACTCTTATCATATAAAAATAATAGAATTGTGATGAAAAACTTGTATTCTCAAAATCCTCTGGACTCTTCTCTGACAGTAGACTCTTGATGGCTAACAAATTGTTAGGCTTGGGGAGCACTTACTTTAAACTACCCTAGTTAATATAACTTTTCCATGTAATTAATGAAATCCTCATGGGAAAACAACTTACTTTTACCCAGATAATCTTTGATATCAAAATATTGATAACACTTATGCTAATATTTGGTTAAATATCATGTGGCTTATTGGTTGAACCATGTGGTTTGTTCACAAATGCATCTGTAAAGCAGGAGGTGATGATTATTACATTATTATAAAGCTTTCAAAACTGTTCAGCTTGGATCCACTGACATCTAGTGGCTAAAATTGGAAACCTGTAAAATAAATTCCATAAGTTTTCCTTAAGTACTAAGGGTCCACGTCTTTCCAGGGGCAGCAGCTCCTTCAGCGTTAATAACATGGACATTTTTAAACAAGCGCACATCTAAGAACCTTACTGTATGTTTCTTTTTAGCACTTTAATCTATCTTCTTGATATGATTTTAAATTAATATTTTAACAGTAGAGTTTTTGTCAGAAACATTTCATGTTTATATGGATGTTTTTTTAAATTTATGTCTGTTTTTCTTTGAACATTTAAAATGCTACTTTACTTTGTAACACATGAACTTAGAGAAAAAATATTCTATGAATGGAATTTAGGGGAAAAAACAATTATTATTTTTTAGAACTTACACTTTTATTATTTTTACAGAGCAATTATACAGCCATACATCAGTAGTATATAACACAAGTGTTGACAATATGAAGTTTCCCATAAAATAAACATCTTAGCATGACATCTTACGACCTCAGCATCACATCTGTAGACACATCACTATACAACTCTAAAATAAGGATACACTTTGGGCTGGATACATAAACACCATATGCCAAAAGACAAACTTGTTGGATTTTATTCAATTACATATATTGAGCATATATGACAAGATACCATCATGACAGGTTTTTAATAAATACAAAAATTACAAAGACATAATTATAAAACATAGTGCAACTAAAAAATGACAGCAGTGGTGAGAATGGTAGTAGGTCAGGTCTGTACTCTCTCAGAATCAACAGCTCCTTCAGTCCTGCACTTGTCTTGTCATTCACTGTTTTTCTGGTAAATTAATCTCTTCTTTCTCTGTTTTTTGTTGGACATTAGCGCTTTATAGATTTTTATTAAAAGTGTAAGTATCTTGTGTTCTCCAGGCACGTAGTGTCATTTTGTAGCACAATCAATTATCTATGTTACCTTTAGTTGTTATAAAATTGCTGTGTATATCAAACATGATTTAAAATAATTTTTACTTTGTAATTTAACGGCTTAAAATTGGGCCTTTGTCTCTTTCTGAAACTCCACCTTCAGAAAGTCATCACAACATGGCTCCTCTATTAACCCTTTAACAACGTTTTTACCAGCATTGCTCTGAGAAGTAGTTCCTATAATGAGCTCATCAGGTGTTTGCTAATTGCTGCTGGCTAGTCGGAAGGAGCTGAGTGGGGGAGTGGTGGGGAGGCCTGCTCTGTGAGGCTTAGAAACTGCAGCTCAGAGGAGAAGCTGTGCTTCGAAGGCAGACCTAGGTCCACCCAGGTGTTCTGCATAGATGAATGGTTGCCATGGAAATTAAAGTATTTCTCAAAGTTGCATGAAAGAATCAAGGCAACACTCCAGGTACGTTTTTGAAGAAGGAATAATATTATAAAATGATGTAAAGCTCATAAAAGTTGATTTTTACATAATATTGCCGCTAGTATTTGGTAGCTTTGACCCCCGGCCTTCCCTGTAAATATGGCCATGATGGCAGCCGGAAAACTACCATTCCCTTACCCAAAGTGTATTCTGAACTTCAACAGGAACACTCCCCCGCAGGATAAGGAAAGAGCTCCTAGCCGTGAAGCTTCGGAACAGGCCCAGCAAACAGGAGCTGGAGGACCGCAACATCTTCCCGGTCCGCAGCGACCAAGAGCGACAGGAAATCCGCCAGCAGATAGAGATGAAGCTGGCCAAGTGAGTCGCTGTGTGTGGACCCAGCTCAGCATACCGTCAGACCCCCCACCCCTCTCATCACCTCATGTATGTTGGCTCATTTCACATCACATCACTTGTTTGTCTACATTTTATCTGCTTTTGTCTTCCTTTTGTAACACCTAACATCCCCATAAGAAGCACTCACTCTTTCCTTATTCATAGCAATGCATTGTGGGGAATATTTGTTCTCATGAATAAGCACAATTCATCTTCAACATTATGGTGATATGGCAATATAAATATATAGGATTGAATGATATGGACTATGTTGTACTGTTGTGATAACAATAACAATGGTGGTTAAAAAAATTTATTTTATATATCACTAAGCTGGTTTGAGTAATGCCATTTAATCATGTTATCAAATTTACTAATATTTATTGATGGTCTTGAAATACAAACAGTAGACAAAAATCATAAAAATAACAGATGATAATAGTTTTTTATATGAAGTGAAATTTATGAAGATGAATTTATCGGAGCACCTATTTCCTTAATTTGGGGAAATCGATGATCGGCCGATCTTTGCATTTGAAACCAAAGGTCTGAAAATCAGCCCTTGTCTCCTTCTACTCAGAGGACTGACCGCCCTGCAGGTCACGTCTGCATGTGCACAGTTAACAGTAGCCACCCCACTGTTTACAACTTAGCAACTTTGTCACTATGTTTAGCAACTTTTCAGACAAAAACAATCTGTATTGCCTAAAATCAGAATTGGCAGGTCAGTCTTTTAAAGATGGATGATTAGACAAAAAACTGCAATCATGCAGTGTTGCTTTTGAGTGATATTTAGGGCAGACGCGGGTTTACGTTGACAAAGATTTCATCGTTAATCTGAACTTTTCTGAGTTTCTCTTTTTTTCTTTCTAGTACTGGCCTTTGTGCTGCAGAATAACTCCTTGAGTGAGGAAGGGGATTTTCTGAAATGCTGAGGTAGACTGAACAGAGCAGTGTGATCGGATTTGTCATTGGGTGCTCTTATTACAAGGACTCTGATTAGGCTGTTTTTCTGCTAATAATGCAAAGACTGATTCTGCTACCACAAGTTTAGTTACAACATCAGCATTTATACCTGAAATCTGTAACAATTACATAATAATTTTCAGAGTGGCATAATAGATGTGTGCTGAACAGAAAATTAGGAGGTATATCAACTTTTTGACCTCACACAACTTCGCTTTTGTAAACAACTTGCATGTTCTGCAGTTCACAAGCAGTTCCAGAGTTTCTTAATAAACTGCTCACTAAAAACATGCTCTAAATGGAGACTGGTCTTTTTACAGAAACAGACTAACTCCATTTCTAGGTAAAAATACAGAAATTATCATAGTTGTGTGTGTGTGTGTGTGCGTGTGTGCGTGTGTGTGTGTGTGTGTGTGTGTGTGTGTGTGTGTGTGTGTGTGTGTGCGTGTGTATATGTGCGTGTGTGTGCGTGCGCGTGTGTGTGTGCGCGTGCGTGCTTGCTACACTTGATGGACAGGAACTACTCCTGCATGTCTTTAATGCAGTTTGATTTGTGATTTTAGTGCAGAAAACAGAGCAAATAGCAGACTTGAAGGAGTTGCACTACTTACTGATTTCCCTCCTGAGTGTTGTGTAAGTTAAATAATTTGGTGACCTCTTGTTTGTGTAGCATTTAACAGAACATTTCATTCAATAACAGGTTTTAAAGGTTTTGATAACAGATAGGGATGTTTCAGTGACATTGCTGATTGAACGTTATCTGAGTCACAAACTCACTCACCAGTTACAAAGGTTAAAGAAACAGCCTTTATACCTTTTAAATTTCCCTTTATCTCCGAAGTTAGAAGGTATCCATAAAGAAGTCGATGTCAGATTATCGTCAGTCCTTAAAATATCATATTAGGTCAACTGTAACTCCAGATTTTTTCCTGTAAAGAGCACAGCATAAAAATCTATCTGTGATGACCATATAAAAGATTAAAGTCTGTGGAAGGAACCAGCAACAAGACTTTTAGAACCTCAAATGCTTCAGCCGCAGCTGTCACGTATTGTTGGAAAGGAGAAGTGTGTGACTAAATGTTTTGTTAATATTAGACAAATATTTTGTCATCTAGTATAGCTAACTCAATACCTCACAATTCTTCAGCATTTCGCATTTCATCTATGTTTGCTAGTTAATCAGCTTTCACTTTAAGCCAAATCTTTTTAAACAGGAATAGTTTCTGCCATTTTTTTGAAGTACTTTCATGAGTTTATTGTACATCTGAATATGGCCACAGAATGTAAAGTAGCTAATATGAAATAACTGGTTAACCCAAATTTCTTAGCTTGTGGGGTCATATTTGCAATGACTAGCTTGTGGTTAGCATCTGCAAGCTAGCTCCCTCTGGCGGTTTAAAAGTGGTTTTAGTCTGTGTCCTACCGAAGGTTTGATGTGATCCATTGACAAATCATATGCTCAGTAATTTCTTTATCAGGGAAGTGTGTTAGTGTTTTAAAACCTGTGATGATAATGTGAAAGCTACCACAAAGCACCAACAGTAACAGATGATACACTCACATTCTGTTTGAGCCTGCTGAGCTCTAGCTTGTCCTGAAAGCACCATATTATGTCAGTGACAACTTGACCGTGTAAATGAGAGGACATGAAGGAAGTGATCAATTTGTAAGCCCGGTGTGAGTCAGTAGTGTGTTAGTTTTATGCTGTGGGACCCACAAATGAAGCTTGTGGAGAGTTGTAATGTCAGTAAGTGAACATGTGCCTGGAAATGCACACGGCACTAATCAGCATTTATTAAAACTGGGAAGTCATTCAGTCAGATTATTTTTGTTTTATTTTCTCCTAGTCAGATACCGGGATGGTTTCTCAGGGTTTCCCTTAGAAAACTTGCTAAGCCCAGTGGTTTTATATATATTAAGGAGCATTATATGACACACTTAGCATCCCAAACACAGCTTATGTAAACCGAGCTGCTGATTAGTCTTGACTCTTGTGTAATAAAAACAGGAAGAGATCAATTTCGTGTCATGGAAGGACAATGTGACTGGATGAAGCAGGGATACGGACAGAGTGTACACAGTGTTAGGTAGGACAGAGGTCAGAGGTGACAGGCTGCTGCTCATGCTTTGCTGTATTACTGCTGTGATTAATTGTCACATCGCTCCTCAGAAATCAAGAAACCAATGATGAAATTCTGTTATCACTTTCAAGATGTAACGAAAGCAGTGACAATTTTTTTATATATATACTGTAATTAGGAGAGACCAAACTCTACCTTTATATGTCTTTATTCCCTTTTTTCAGAAGTTCAAATTAAGTTAACACTGAAAAAAGAGAATAATTGATCCATCTTAAATAAATTACTTCAGTTGGTAACAAGTACTTGAATTAGATTTATATTAATTAAGTTTATGAAGTACTCAAATCTTCCATCCATCCATTTTCTAACACCCTTGTCCCTTAGTGGGGTCGGGAGGGTTGCTGGTGCCTGTCTCCATCTAACGTTCCGGGCGAGAGGCGGGGTCACCCTGGACAGGTCGCCAGTGTAGCAGGTACTCAAATCTTCATAAACCAAAAGTTGTCAAAAGCTACAAATCTCTGTAGGTCCAGGCTGTGTGGAAACAAAAATCTCTGCTTCTCAAAGACAAGACTTCTTTTCAAAATCTGTTCATATGATTTTTTTTTATTTATAATTGGGCTGCACCTTACTGAAATGTAATGATTGACCTCAATTATCTCTAATGTGGTCCCTTGTCTTTCCTCTGAGCAATTCCAAATCCAGCATGATCCATACCGAACAAAGGATAAAAATAAAGAGTAACTTTGCTGTAATCCTTTAAGCTTTGCTATTATCAGCAAACGATGGTAGAAATGTCATAGAAAATATTATTTCCTTTTAAATCGCTTCTTTGTCCCTTTAGACACCTCACTGTTACTGCAAATAGCCAACTGAAGAGCAACTAAACACCAAATCAACTTTTGTTGCAGATAAACTGTCCAGATTTGTCTTAAGGTTGCTATCATTATTTTTCTGTTTAAATTGTGATATTTTCATGAAAACATGTTTAATTCTGCAATATTTGGTCTAAATCCGTCTTGGTGGCTACTGCAGTTGGGTTTTCAGATCGGTTACAGCAGTACAACTAGGTTGATGTCTACGTAACGTTTGGGTGTAAAACCATCTCACTGTTCAGTCGAAAGAATTGTGAGTGTTGTTACTAAGTGTTACTAAGTGTTTTTCATTCAGTAACAATGTCCCACTGAAGAGTGTGGAGGTTCTCATCTAGCTATGTAGTAAAAGATGCAATTTTTAGTTTTTGACCAACTGTTTATCGGTCAGACCAATAAAGTTAAAGATCACTCTGTTCTGATCCCAGGTTGTTTTTTCCACATATCTTCAGGATATTAAGTGCTTAGAATTATTTTAATTGGTCCAGTGTCTTGTCAACAATCCTCTTTGAAATTTTATTGGATATTATTGGAATGGTACTTTTGAAACTGACAGTGCAGGAGAAGCAACATTTGCTCTTGGGTAGCTTGAGAAGCAGAAGTTGTTCACCAGTGTCTCATGCTGAGTGTTGCTGTGGAACTCACCAGGTGTTGGCCTCTCAGCTCGTAGAGTGACGGACTGCAGGACTGAGGCATTAACATGAACTGAGTCACTGCTGAGCACAGCTAAGGCACGCCATTGTTTTTGGGGGGCAGCGGCGTCCCGCTGACCTCTACGGTCTGCCAGAGGACATTATGAGTCCCTCCTGGTAGCCGCTCTCTAAAAATCCATTCTGTCCCAGCGGTTGTGTTGCCTCTGCATGAATCACACTGATTGTGTCACGCTGACAGAACACAGCAGAGCCATGTTTGTGGAGGCGGATGGAACTAATTGTCCTGTTTTAGGTTCAAGTAGCTGCACTGCTGTCTGTGCAGCTTCAGGAACAGAACAGCCTAAATCACAGCCAAACAACAATCCGCTGTGAGCACATCGAATGGAAAGCTGGGTATCAAGGCATTAATCTCATTTAGCATTTAGCTTGACGTTATTAGCTGTGATTCCATTACAAATGTGCGTAAAACTTTGTTGATATTCCACTAAAGTTGACAAATACAATTTTGCAATTGTGGTGTTAATGTTAAATAAGAAACACAGTCTTCCCAAAATGCACTTTGATTTCTATACATGAGCAGAACTTAACTTTAAATTCTTCTACCAAACTTATTATAGACCTGTTATCCTTCAGAGGATGTTTCCTGATGATTCAGAGCTTTGCCATAAATGCAAAAATACATAGGGGCACATTTAATTGGTTCATCTGATGATACAAGAGATTGTTGGTAAGCAGTTCCTACTGAGCCCCTCCTTCTTACTTTTTAATCATGCTCCAGACATTCTACTTAATGCAGATACTAAATCTTTTCTTGTAATTATCTTATTTCTGTCCAAGAAATGTATACTACTGAGATGGTCAGCAACACAGACCGCTATAGTTGATATGTGGATATCACAAATCTCTGCTTTTATCCCAGTTGAAAAACTGACTCACGACCTTCATCAAATGTCAGACAAATTCTGGGGGATCTGGAACCCTCTGCAATCTTTCTTACATAGACTTTGATATCAACTGGAAATGAGGACTGACCACTCCACCCCATTTAATTTTTAATTTTTAAATTTTCTTTTTTTTTCATTCAATGCATCACTCACTTTTCTGCCCCTTGACAGTTTAAGGACTAAAAACACATAACAAATTTATCACAATAAATGATATGCAATATGATGAATTCCCACCTTTATATTCTGTATTAGAATATGGGACAATCAAGCAGCATTGTCCCATGCTGCTGCTTGGGACAATGCAGCAAGTAAAAAGCCTCTCAGGAAGCTTTTTACTTCCTGAGAAAGTAAAAAGCCTCTCAGGAAGCCCAGCTGACTGCATCATGTTGGCTTCGCAGCATTCCCTCAGCTGTATCATAGCTTTGAGACGTTATGTATTTGAGTGAATCCATCAATGAATGCATGCATTTAGTTTTTAACATTAAAGATGATGCCCAGCTGACATATATTCCTGTTGTGAAGTCCAGTTGAGCAGCTGACACATTGCTCTGGCCTACGTTGTCTCAGTGTGCTGCTCTGCAGCAGAATGCAGAGCAGTGGGCGAGGCCTGCAGAAGGGAACCCTCTCCTTCTAAATTTAGCAGTGCAAATGGTGCATCAGCACCCATAATCAATGGCCTGTCTACGTCACAGCTGAGCTCGCCCCGTTCTGCCTGCAGGATTCCTCTGTGGAGCTGGCTTCAGCTTTACTGCATTGCTATAGACACCAACTCCCCGCCCCCCGCCATCTACTTTATGGGCTCTTGTGCGAGAACTCATGTTTGTGAACTCAGCTAAAAGCATTGTTATTTAAGTGTGAAATCGCCATGGCAGCAGAGACGTTCTGCAACCCAACTGGATGTGGTTATGAGGCTAAAGATCGTCCGTCTAATGAGTGATTTAAAAAAATCCCTGATTGTTCTGCTTAGAAGAGTCGCTTCTTTTCACTTTGCTACCTTCTATATGGTTTTTTTGAAGAGCAATTTTGTTTAGAGAGACTTCAGTATCTATTTTATTTGTTGTTTTGGGGGTTTATTTATTTTGGATATTGTTACCTTCCTAAAATAATGGCTGAAATCATTTTTGCCAAAATAAATTTTAGCAAAAGAAAAACAGAAAACCTTTAGGCCAAAAAAATCACTGTCAAAAAAAAAAGATGTACACCATTATTTTAGGAAGGTGACAATATTTAAAATGTCTTCCAGTTCTAGTGGTAAATGTTTGTTATAATTTGAAGTTTATTGATCTTAGAGAGGGTGTACTTGCATTATTATACCATTGCCATATTATTACTTGGTCAGATTATCATCCAGCAGCATTTGTTACTATGACTGGCCTACGGGTGGATGATTGAAACCACTTTGTCTGGCAGATGAGATGACTTTGTTCATCTCATCTCATCTGCTAATGATGATAATAAGGATAATAATGATGTTCAGGGATCGTTCCAACTTGTACACCCAGTTCTTACTTTTACAAGTGCTAACTTTTTTTTGTAGTAAAATCATTGCACACTAGGAATTGAAAAGTACCAATATTCCTAAATCCTTTAGAGAACGTCTTATTTCTTGAAGACATTTCACCTCTTCTTCATTTCTCTGAAGGGTAGGGCCAGAGACTCATGCGGCCTTCACAGTCCTGATAGGGCATCTATGGTCATGATGTGACCTTAACTGTCCTGGAAGTGAACCTGTGGATGTATTGGTGACTTCAGCTGCCTTATTACTGACCTTTATGGCCCAGTTAGATTCATTTTACTGACCCCAACTTCCAAGAAAAAAATTTTCAACCTATTTTCAGAAGTGAAGAAACCTTTTGGACAAAATGTAAAATACATCTCTAGAAATGTTTCTAGAGATTAAATTTTATATTTTGTAGATTTGTTTAAATAAGGATGTGTGGAAGTAGGCTGTGAAGTAATCACCCTCTGCTAGCGGGTCATTAGCCTCCACAGGCTAAGAATTGCCATTAGCTTTGCAGAATATATGTTGAATATGTTGTTTCTGTATGTTCCCAGTAGGGCTGAAACGATGATTTGTGATGAATGAATGAATGAATGAATGAATGAATGAATGAATGAATGAATGAATGAATGAAATAATTGTCAACTAATTCAGGAATCGATAAATCGCTAACTGGACTATGCAGACTCTAAAAAAGGGAATTTACTGAAGAAAAGAAGAAAATATAAATCTATAAGACCTGATAATGTTATTGCCATGTTTACCAGTAATTTTGTCATTTCATTATATTGTGCAGACTTAATGATCTTATTGAGAATGAGCAATGTACGACTCAAATACAAAATGAAAAACACAAATGAATTTGAGACTCTTGCTCAAGCATCCATGCAAGCCTCTAGCCAGAACTGTATATCCTACTGAGACAATAGTGATTATATATGAAGTATAAAAAAGACATTTAAGTAGCCATTACAATGACTATGTCAGGTACCCGGTAAGCCTGTAAAGGACCCAATAATTGGATATTTGTGGCCCAGGGACTTATTTCTGCTGACAATAGAAGTTGGCTGTGTGAAGCAGCTGTCTAGGGCTGCTATAAATAGCTCTGAAACCCTCTGCCCACACAACAGCTGACTAAAGGATGGATGGCTGTATGAGCATTGAGGAATCCCAATGCCAGAAACTGAACCAGCGCTGGGTTTTGCTCTCTCCTCAGTGTTCAAGCATATTGTGCTCAGACAGCAATACACAAAGATCAAGTATTTCAACTCAAGCAATTTAAACACGTTTTGATAATTTACAGTATCATTTTGATCAAGTGTATTTACCACTATAGCAGTTTATAGGCAACTAAGTCTGTCACATGTTGACAAGCTGCTGTATTTCTGAGTTTCGTAATCTGTTTCACCCCAGATGAAATATTAATTCCTGCTCTGCAGAAGTCACCCTCCCTCTTACGTATACGATTCTCTTGGTAAAAGTAAGGCGGTTTAAAAAGTTCTCATTCCCACAAAATCCCAAATGCCTGAGTGCTCTGCTTTCAACATCCAGGCTCAAAATATTTATTATGAAACATACAAAGTGTTGCTGAAGGGACAATCGGTGCTGTGCAAGGCAAAAAAAAAAAAAAAAAAAAGTACTTTGTAATAGAGATGCTGGTTTCCTTTTTGGCTTGTGGAAGTTTTTTTTGTTTTTGTTCAACTGCAGTGCATTTTCTGATTAAGACTGCAGATAATGTTATCAACAGTCCTTTGTTCAAAGTTACTAAAAAAACATAAACTTGTGCTTACAGAAGTTGCATGCTGGTGAGTGGGATTGATCATAGAGTACAAAGTTATTCATTTTTATGAAAAATCTGAAAAGTGCGGCATGCATTTATTTTTAGCCCGCTTTACTCGGATACCCCTAAAAATCATTAAGTGCAACCAGTTGGAGGGTTGTTGCTTTTGTTATCCACATTACATATTATGCCAGAGTTAGCCACTTTGGCTAGTTTTTATCTGCAGTCCCACAAGATACAATCAATATAAATACAATAAACACCGCACATCGACTATTCAGCTTCAGATGAAGAATGGGAGAGCCTTAACGCTGCTTATCACATGATCAGGGTAATAATGGCCCTGATATCACCCAGGGCCAATATACTGTGGAGAATGCAGTTGTTTAGCAGAGGCAATGAGGCTGGTCAGAGTTGAGGTTGGATTAACCTAAACCCAGAAAATCCTAAAAGAAAACTTGTCAAGGGACACAAAACTACAAGCCTATCCACTCCAACAAAACAACAAACCTAAATGTAAATCCAGAGCTGCAGTGGAGTAGTTTAGGTCAAAGCATATTCAGGTGTTAGAATGACACAGTCCAAGTTCAGAGCTAAATTCACCTTAGTAACCGTGGCAAGATTTTGAAATGGACTTCCCCCAATTATTTCTATCTAATTTCACTGATCTTGAGCTTGTTACAAAGATGGATGGGCAAAATTGTTAGGATGTGTGCAAAAAGTTTGGTAGTGTTGATTGCAGAGAGAGGTTGCACAAAGGAGGGCTGAAAAACGTCAGTAAAGTTTGGTTCTGGTGCGACAAAAGATGAAAGGGAATGAATAGTTTTGAAAGTCAGATCCTTTTAGCACTTCAGTCTACTGTCTATGTTGCGAATGGTAGCAGTTGCTAAAAAGGTCTATGCCTCCAAGTTGCCTGAAAGTTCCTTAACCTTCTACCTATGCCGGATATACATTACATCATACATGTTTCGTAATCATGACGACTGTGGTGTCACCAGAGACCGTTTTCCAGTTCCAATGGTCCTGTTATGGTGAGCAACATCACAACTGGGCGTCATTCCAATTTCAGTCTTGGAGTTGGCAGATACTGTACTGTGGAGCGGTTGGAGGGAGGCGAGCGCCGGATGAGACAGCCTGTACATACATGGCATGAAGTAAAATCCTCAAATTATATGTTGCCACCATCCCTGTCCCAGAAGTAGCAATTAGAATTGTACAATGTCTTTTATTCAAGGGATCACACTGCAAGAACCCTCTAATTGAAATGTCAGAAGTCTCTCAGCCTTGGCGCCCACTCAGAGCATTGTTTGTTTCCCTCTGCTTCCCAACCATTCCCAAATAAGGGTTAACCAGCAGCAGTCATGGATGTAACCCATGACTAGAGTGCTCTAAATGAACAGATATTGTATGTTGGAAGTATTTTCGTCATAAAACATTTACAGTTTGGTACAAACAATTACTGGTCAGCTCATTTTTACTACTCGCTAAAGAAATATAATTTTATTACTACAGTAAGATTCAAACAGGTGCAATCATTAGTCAATCAGTCAATTGAGTTATTTGCATAGCACATTTAAGCAGCAAGGCAGTTCAGAGTGCTTTACATCACAAACATGTTCTGATGTGGTCAACAGTTGTGAAAAACACTAACTTACTTGGCATTTTGTCAAGTACCTTGCTTAAAATGATCAATTCACATCAAATATGTTGGTTAAATGTTCCATGCAGCTATAAATAGATGATTGAAAGGACCTCAGTGTTTCAGTTGATTTGCAGTTTTATGAAAGTTAGTTAGGAACATAACTGAACCTTTAAAGATACCTGATACCTGTGTAATACACACTTTAAAACTGCATAAATGTAATGCTGCCTTTTGCTGTTTTTGATGACTATGCACCAGTTATTTTGCTTTAAAAACGCCTTTTTACAAATTTACATAATTGGATGACATTTATAAAACATTCAATTTTAAACCCTTAAGTTATCAAGATGTAATCATTATTAAGTAAGGCTGATTATAGCTCGTCATGCAGAGACTACTGTATGGCTTTATTTATTTATTTATTTATTTATTTATTTATTTATTTATTTATTTATTTATTTCAAACATGATAGCAGTATAAAATAACACATGAACAAGAAATGCAAAAGACACATTTTTTGTACCACAATAATCCTAACATGCTTGAAAAGGAGTAGGAAGAAGTAAGAAACTTAGGAAATCCTACCCCATAAACTCATACAATATTCTGAGCTGGACCCTCATTATTAAATCAAAACAAAACAAAAAAATTTCATTTTATCTGGGTTAATATATGTCTAAATATTTACATCCATACCCACACACACTCATATGTGTTAGCCTCAATTTACATATACACATTAGTGCTATCTCTGACCCATTATATCTCGTGATAATAACCTCCTTATGTTTCCTTTTAAATTGTATTACATTTTGACTTTGTTTTAATGCCTCATTTAACTTGTTCCATAATTTTACACCACATTCATTGGGTCCACTGAAGCAGGACCCCCTTACACAGTCCACCTGCATCTGTTCTGGTGTCACCATCACGTTCATGCTCATCACTCTTGGATTACATATTTCCTGAATGTACCTTCATATGCTTCACATACTGGTGTATGGTAAACCCATGAATAATCTTCTAATTTCAAAATTGTGGTAGTACTTTAATGTTGGGACGAAGAAAAAGCAATATGACATGTCCATTGGCTGTCAGTTAAGCATTGTGACCAAAAATAAAAGGGAAACAAAAGGCTAGAAAGTGAATGTACACGTTCTTACAGGCATGTTACTGAACTTAGTGTTTACCTTTTAGCACTAATGCTTTTCAAAAAACTAGAAATAAGTAATACCTGAGAATATCTTCTAGTTTGGTTTTGTGTGTAAATATCAGAAATGGCAACTTAAGTCTGAGACTGTGGCTCGAATTGCACTTAATTAGCAGAAATAAGACTTCAGACTTCAGCCCTAAAGACTTCAGACTTGGACTCCTTGTCAGAGACTTGAGTCCTATTAACATATATTAACAGACTGCAGCTGCTGCGCCTGTCTTACTATCAAAAGATAATTTTGATCATTAGAGTTGGTGGATTATAGGGTGTTAATGGCTCATGTTAATAACTTCATGTTAGCTTAATAATAGTGACCACATGAATGTCTCTCCAAATGAACACCATATTAAATTACTGGATTGTTTAGAAAATAAAAACATATATAATTTACCTCCTAAATTCTTGTTTTTAAGCTAGCAGCAACGTTACAAGGAAAATTGTATTTCCGGTTTCCTACTTTCAGAAGATCACTTCTCTTCCCATTACTTACTACACCATACCTTGATCATTGTGCAGTAGTTTATCTATCGTTGTTTAAAAACTTTAAATGTGGATTTAGGACACTGTTTCTGAATATTATTTTAATACTTTAAGTTTAGCGTGAGCAGAAGAAAAGCCTCCAAACACTATTTAGTTCAATAAATGATTAACTGGACAATATGAAGGCATTGATGAACAATGACAAAAAAGCACTTTGATTTATCCATAAATTCAACATTAACAGGTTCTCATCTCTTTCTATTATTTTTCTTAGGCATAAGTGTCTATTTATCCTTCTTATATCTTACTACATTGATTAAATTTTCAAAATAATATATACGTCTTTTGGATGGTGAATTAAATTTTAAATGATGAAAAGGTTATTCTTCATATTACATAAAGATTTAAAGATATAATTACTAAATATTCACTTCATAATTTATGCCTAAGGACAAATAGTTCAGATTTAGAATCATAACCTACAGCGATGCAAGGCTAGGAGATATGACACCAAAAATCTTCACATGTAAAACATGTACTACCAGAACGTGTTCTAAGCTGTCTCTTTAAGGCTGTGCCATATTGGATTTGGACATCTAACCAAGTATTTTCTGTGTGAGAAGTTATACCTCAGAAACAGCAACCTAAAGGCTGGCTAATGTTGCATCAGCCTCCTGTGGTGTCAGAAGCCAGACCCTGCTGTTTGAGATCGCCACCTCCACTCTGTGCTCCCTGTGGGAGGGTTAACATCCAGACATGATCTCTCAGTTGACCTGCAGACCTACTGCAAAGGCCAAAACCTTGGACACAAACTGGTTAGATAAGACATTGATTCAGAGTTTCATGTCGATAAACCTTTGAAAAGGTTATACAATGTTGATGCAAGAATCAAGACTGTTTTTGTATCTTGACATTTATGAGTAAAGTAAGGAAGAAAGAAAGGCACACCACGTTTCCTGACCTACGGTCTCACATGAATGTGACCCAGTAATAAAGGAGTACAACTGAGCAGAATTTCCTAAATAAGCAGCATCTGGTTGACTATTTGAGAAGTTTAGTTCCAGTGAATGCAATCCTTGGCACAACTCCCCCTAACTACTGTCCCATCCCCCCGGGCCATCCTGGACTCACTCTGAATCCATATCCGGCTGCGACACTGTCGTCCTCAGACTCTGTCACTGTAGAGATGGGAGTGAGAGATTAGGACACATCTCGGTGAGCACTAACAGGCCAGCGGTGTTCGACTCATTCCATTCTCCTCCAGTTTTGATGAGCTGACATTCCCATCAGCCCTACTCTCGCAAACAGCTCATCGCTTTGACATGCTGGTGAGTTCTCCAACCGGCGAGAAACTTTTACCTCCAGCCAAGCAGAGTGGGTGAGGACTCGTGAGGCACAGATCGATGCAGGAGGCTGTGACTAATGCCCATTTGTTGGCCAACTTGAAATCTTACTAACTCACACTTGCCTTTGTGATGTTACTGTTAGATGCTTTTAAAGCACAGCAGTAATATTTCCTAATGTAACATACTTCTGATCCAGCTTTTCTGGCCGCAACTGATTTTGATTCTCTCCGTCAACTGAGGCAAATCTTATTGACCTGAAATGTTTTCAGGCTGTAGCTCTGCTTCATTTAGCACACTGATTCGCTTTGAGTATTGCCATGTCTGTGGTCTTGTTTATTAAGCCACAAGTAATCCCAGTCACAGCTGAAGCCATCACAGGGCAGGGAGATTATTTTAGACATGCACTCTAGATGCCTTCCACTCTTTCATTGCTCACAAGGCTTTGGACCAAATATTGCAGACCTTACTTTGTTGTCTTTTTCATAGTCTGAACTCACGTTTTGGTAAGTGAACATGAATTAAGTTACTAGGCATATTTTCATACAATTGCCATGCGAATTTTAAGAGAACCTTAGAAATGTCGCACATAAAGGAAAATTAGAATCAAACAGAATTGCATAGGAAGCCAATTGCCAGGGTAATAGTTAAAGGAATAACATCTAGGCATCCCTCGCCCCAATGACACTACCCAGTCCCATTGTGAAGATTCTATATCTTGTATTTGATTCAGTCATGATCCATGTGTCACAACCTTTGGTAAGGATTATCATAAAAAATAGGAAACTGTTTCCTGTTGAATGAAGTTTCTTTGTCTTAAATCTGTGAACTCTGATGAAATTTTAGATGCATAAGAAATTTTTTTTCAAGAGATAAGCATATGTAAAAAAAAAAGAAGAAAAAAAAAAGAAAAACGATGAGGAATGCTGGAACATTGTGCAAACCACAAAACACGTTCGACTTTGTTTTTTGAGAACACTAGAGTTAAATATTCATGGCGAGATCTAATTAGTGTCTGTTGAGTGGGCTCTGTTCTCCTGGTTTCAGACTCATCAGCATTCAATCCCATGTGGCAATAAAAGCTGAAAACACCAGCAATCTGGTGGTAATGCTGAACTCAATGAAACATTATATAAAAAAACTGCATATATAAAAAAAACTGCATATTTCTCCATATTTCTGATTAATAAAACCAAATTGGTGGTTTCAGAGAGTGGGAAGTTCTATAAAGGGTCATTTTTGCCAAGTTGTGAATACAGATAGATATAAAAACAAAATCAGCCGCAGTGTAGAGTGAAAGATGGGAGAATATCCTGAGTGCAGCACTGTGTTCCCAGGTAACATAGCATGACATTTTTCAGCCTGCACCTTCAGCTTCTCTCATTGTCTCCTCTCGTTGCTCCATCTCATCTCGGTTTATTACACTATGCTCTAACTCCCTTCTGCTAAATTAGGATAGTGGATCCTAATAAGAGTTTTTTTTCCCCCTTTTTGTCAATTGAGTTGTGACTTGTTATCTTTATTTAAATCCTGTTATCTCACAGAAGTTTGCCCAAACTCCCATATGCTGTCCAGCAACATATTAGTATATCCAAACTTGTCCAGTACAGGGAAAACCGCTCTTTTATATCCATTCAATTGGCTGCCCCTTTCAGACATTGAGCAACCTCTCATAGAATCTTCAAAGTGGTATCGGAATTCTATCATTTTTGCATTTTGCTTTAGAAATCCACCAAATACCCAGGGTGTAACAAGGGTGTCACGTAAACTACTTCATCTGGTAAAGAGGTTAAGCTAGCTGAAACCATTTTGAAGATTGATTTTGCCAGAGTTCTGACATCAAGATGAACAACTACTACAGTGTTAAACGGTGCCTACAGTATGTACTGTATGGCAGTGGTCCCCAACCCCCGGTCCGTGGACCAATTGATACCGGACCGCGCAAGAAATAATTAAATATTTCCGTTTTATGTATTATTTGAGTCTGGAGATTCTTTTATTTTGAAAATCCTTTAACCGGATTCTCTCGGTTACTTGCGCGTCACCATTGAGCCCACAAGCAGCAAAATGAGTAAGAAGATGTCTTTGGAAAGTTTCTTTGCAAAGGGGAAAAGGCTCAGAGAAGAGACAGGAGAATGGATTTATCCCGGACCGGTAGGTGAGTCCCACATTACAAGCCCGCTCTGCGTAACATGCGGCGACCGGCTGCTAATGAGGCAATGAAGCTTCAAACTGCTTCGCCACATAGAGATTGAGCACGCTGTGCTCAATCAACACACCTCCGGTGCTATTGTCTCTCGTCACTCCCAGATGGAACCGTCTCGTTGCAGAGAAACAAGCTCAGGGCTCCCGTTAGTCATTGTCGTGAGTTAAAATTTTCACAAAAGTAAAATTTTCGTTTTTATGGCACATCTGTATCTTATTTTGAAGGGTTATGTAAACGTTACCATAGCGACCAGAGTCAGAGCGTTTGGACAGTTCGAGAGGAGATGAGTAGAGCTTGTGAGTCTTAAGTTAGACGGCAAGATTTAAGAATTGTCTGCCGATTCTCCAAACCTTGGTGACCACAGAGCTGATAAAATACAACAGGTTTGATTGGTTCGTGTCTCCAGCCACACGGCAGGAACTGATTCCAGTCACGAACATCCCGATTCCAGAGGATAATCCAGTAAAACCCCCAACATAGCGGGAATTTAGAATGACCAAACAAGGATGACGATGCAGAAGCGAAGCAATAGTGATAGTTTGTAGACTCATTTGAATACAAGATGTAACAAAAACTGTTTAACTGTTTTTTCAGTTAACATTTTTATCTGAATAAACATAATAATATATAATGACCTTTACATATAATAATAAACATTTCCACATATCATCTCCGATATCCACCAGACTCTCAGTTGCTCATATGTCAGCTGTTTGGGATTCCCCTCTGTTCTTACGTCACCGCGCTTTCTGATTGGCTACCTGTCACATTCAACAGGTTGTATTGTAGTTCCCACTCAGGGAAAACCCCACAGGCTGTGATAAAAGGGCCAAGACAACCCAAATCGGGCATATTCAGGCTTTAGCGAGAACACCAACATCCTCCTCTCCCGCCTGGGCTGCAACAAAATTTCAAAGTCTTGACCGGTCCGCGATAAGAAAAAGGTTGGGGACCACTGCTGTATGGAACAAGTATTTGTGGAAGAACAATAATCTATTTATCAGGAATAGCTTTCAGAATGCACATGTTTGAGACTCTTATTTTGAAGTTGTAAAGGAAGATGTTCATGAGTTTTTCTTTTGTATTGACATAGTAACCTGTTAAAGTTCTTTTGTCAAGCTGGCCAACACTAATTGGTTACATTAGTACTAAAGAAGCTATCACACCAATTACAAATATTTTGTATCAATGTCTCTGCTACTTATCAGGAAAAAAGATGTTAACGGATGAACAGCTAACTATTAGCTGCTAATGACTTCATGAGATCAGTATCTGCTTCAGAGTTTCTTATCAGCAGTAAACTACAAAACATTTTCACTATTTCTGTGTTCCTCTTTTTTTTTCCATGAGTCCAGACTGAACTTCATCATTTGTAATTTGCCATCCAAAATACTAGACTGATCAAACCTGAATTGGAACATCTTACACTGAAGAGAGATTCTTCAAACAATTTCAGATGTTTGAAATCTTTGTTTTGTAAATCTGAAAATGGGGAATTCTTAATGTCATTTATTGTATTTAGACTATTTTGAAATAGACAAAAAAAAGCAATAGATGGAGTTGCTAAACATAGAACATAACATAACATATTACTCCATAATAATTGCAAATTAGTGTTGGCTACCACACTCAAGGGAATTCAGACTCTTGTGTTTGGTTCCACAGTGTTGGAATGACTTAGTGGCACCAGAACTGGGTTACCCTGTCTTTATTCAGAAAACTGTAAAATACTTTTTAGGGAGCAACTCATACCCTAGCACCTACTTCTCTACCCCCTCCAAAACATATTTTTCTGCACTTTCATCCATGTCTGCATTTTATTTCTACACTGAACATGACTAGTGGTCTTCCTTCTAATCTGCTTAGATATAAACTGCATAAATCCAAATTGTGAGGTATTTTGGACAGGCCAAATGCATAAACATGACCACATAAGCAGGAGCAGAATGCAATATTAGTTGCATCATAAACATGTACACCATGTTTATGATGTATCTAATATTTAGTTATAATATTGCTGCACAGTGGAGCAGTTGGTAGAGCTGTTGCCTTGCAGCAAGAAGGTTCTGGGTTCGATTCCCGGCCTGGGGTCTTTCTGCATGGAGTTTGCATGTTCTCCCTGTGCGTTGCGTGGGTTTTCTCCAGGTACTCCGGTTTCCTCCCACAGTCCAAAAACATGACTGTCAGGTTAATTGGCCTCTCCAAATTGCCCCTAGGTGTGAGTGTGTGTGTGCATGGTTGTGTGTCCTGTGTGTGTCTGTGTTGCCCTGCGACAGACTGGCGACCTGTCCAGGGTGACCCCGCCTCTCGCCCGAAACGTTGGCTGGAGATGGGCACCAGCAACCCTCCCGACCCCACTGAGGGAAAAAGGGTGCAAGAAAATGGATGGATGGATGGAGTTATAATATTGACTAAATATAAGTTTTTTTAAATCTGTGAAATGTGGTTTTTTCTGTCTTGTTTTGCTGGTTTCCTGTCTAATATTTTGTGTAACAGGACGCTAGCAATTTTATAACAAACACAATGTGTACTCCTGTGTGTGTGTGGGGGGAAGGGGGGCGTGTGTGTGTGCGTGTGTGTGTGTGTGTGTGTGTGTGTGTGTGTGTGTGTGTGGGAGGGGGAATCTCCTCCTCCGACCCATCCTTCACATTTGCACTGAGCATGTGGTGAAAACCAGGCAGCGAAGCAGCGCAGCATCCCAGTCATTCAGTCGGTCTACTCGGCACCGCCACTCCTCCGCTGCTGTTTGGAATACTCAACCTGTTCTGTTTTCTTTGGGAAAGAGTCGCTTTTACTTTCTCAGCAAGGAAAGGTGCTGTCTAACGCGCAGCCGGAGTTTTTCTTCCCGATGTGGAGTTTAAAATGCTGGAGTAGAGAAAGAAGCCGCGGTGGGGACCCACTGTTCGCTAGGTGGTCGCGCGGTTCCCAGCGGTCGCTCCCGCTCATAGCGCGGCAGCAGCGCTGATAGCTAGAGGAGAGGCTGAACAACTTGTAGGGTGTGAGGATGGTCCAGAACGTAATTCTGGTGTTCTTCCGCAGGCGACTGAGCCAGAGACCGGCTGTGGAGGAACTGGAGAGCCGGAACATTTTAAAACGTAAGTAGCCGGGACTTGGATGCAACTTTAATACCGTCACACCCATGAGTGACTTTTTACAAAGTTAAGAAACGTTTTCAAAAAGACCGCTGAAATCTTTTATTATTATTTTTTACTATTAATTTAAAAGTTACTAAGCTTTATACTATGATAATGATTTTTCATAGTGTGCTTTATAATTTATTTAGTGTTTTAACAATTGAGTTATTTCATTTTCCATAGACCATATAAATTGTAATAAATAAGAATAAAGAACTTTTTTTTATCTTGTAATTTTTAAATAAATTTCCTTTTGAAATGAAGTATTACAACAAATTCAAACAAAGAGTATTCTATTATTTTGCCGATATATACATACCCCATCAAATATTTTCTTATGTTGTAAAACTTAGTTGCAGCTCAATTTTCTATAATCTAAGCATTCAAAATACTTTTATTTGGAAGTGAAAAACAACATGCCTACCAAAGAGAAATAAAAATAAAAAAAAGGAACGAAGCAAATATTTTACAAGCTGCAAATCCAGCATCTGGAACTAAACTGCCACATTTACCTTTAAACCACATTAACGCATTTCCTAAATTTCGTGCTTTTTAGTTTACTTGCATATAGTATTTCTACCAATTAGTGTGGGCCTAGACTATTCTATAATAATTCTGGCCGTGTCATTATTTGATCCAGGTTCTGCAGACTAACTTGTAATATGTAGGAACACATGGCATTGCGTTCCTGCTGTCGTCACACAGAAACATTATGAAACGACCATGTGAGAGACCCACATTTTGTGCTGATCTGGGTCTCCTGGGTGTGTTGGACCACCTGTGAACCCTCAGCAGCTGTCCTCATCCTCCACAGCAGCAACACGCTCCCGCTCTGATAACAGCTATGAAAAGGATGCATAAGAGCAACAAAATCTGCTAATATAATGAATACATTTGTGGAAAAAATCGATTAAAAGGAAGTTAGCATTGAATGTGGTGGTGGACCTGCTCTGGTTTCACTCTGTAGTTTCCAAACATCTCTCTGCTGAGAGAATGAAGAGCTGCGTTTGTTACAATCATGGGGTGTTTTAGGAAGTGCATATATTTCCTCTGAATTCTCCTCAGTCATTCACTTTAGTTTGTTGGTATTAATCTTCTGTTGTTTTTGTTTCAACAGAGAGAAATGACCAGATTGAGCAGGAAGAGAGGAGGGAAATAAAGCAGCGGCTCAACAGAAAGGTAAGACAGATTAAAGCAAACATACAAACCATTAATGTTTTTAGTTTTCTTTGACCTTTGCTGACCAATCACCTTTCTCCTGCAGCTCAACCAGAGGCCAACCGTGGATGAGCTGCGGGACAGGAAGATCCTGATCCGTTTCAGTGACTATGTGGAAGTGGCCAAAGCTCAGGACTACGACAGACGCGCAGACAAGCCATGGACCAGACTGTCAGCTGCTGACAAGGTAGAAATTAACCCCCCCGCTTCTGTTTTACCCAGACACAAAGGATCACACATCTTTTACTAAAGAAAGTTCTGAAATGTAAGGAAAATGTCAATTATGGCCAATTAAACCAACATCATTTCAAATAAAAAGGTTAATCCCATCAAATTCTACAGAGGTCTAACGTAAAATGTGTTATGAAAAAAAAATAGAAAATATATGTAGTTTTTTTTTTATTATGTAAGAAAACAAAATGTTTTAACTGGGTAAAAACACTCTTTTATGTTTACCCCCATAATCTGCCTTAAAACAGATTCTTCATCTCTATTTAAGCCTCACCCGCTGGGCTTCGTGTTGCTTTTGTTCTCCAGGCGGCGATCAGGAAGGAGTTGAACGAGTTCAAAAGCAACGAGATGGAAGTTCATTCCTCTAGCAAGCATCTGACGAGGTGAGCACAAGACGACTGGACTGAAACGATTAATCGCAAACAAATCAATTGTTGGAATAATCAATTCATTTAGTAATCAGTTAATCGGCAACTGGAGTATACAGTCAAAAAAGGCTATTTGTTAAAAGAACAACACTCAGAGCAGAAGTTAAAACAAAACTGTACCAGAAATATATACATTTTTGCTTTTTAGTTAAAAAAAAATCTTTGTCTGTAAATCTGTCCTACCCAAAACTCCTCCGGTGCAGCTTTAGCTTCACCCGGTTCAAATTGTTTAGAAAAAAACTTCTATTAATCACCTTTTGCAATCTAATTATTAATCTGTTAATCTCAAAAATGATCACCAGATCAGCTCTACACTGTATTGATGTTCAGTCAAGCAGAAATGGCTGAGCTTTTCCCATGTTGATGTTCAGTAGCTGCAAATACATTCTTTGCTACAAATTACTCAGCATTCACTAAAGCAATGCTGTCAGCATTGTAGGTAAAAAAAAATTTTTTTCTTATTTGAAAAAGGAACTGAATAATTTTGTTTATTTTCATCTTTTAATGCATTTCTAATATTCCATAAAAAATCTGCACAATGTGATAATTTATTTTATTTGATTAATTGATTATTCAGTTAATCGGTGTCAGTGATTGGGTGTGTAACAGGGTCACTGTGATATTGTACAATTGTCTGACATCGATAAGTGTACAGCAAGCGGAGCCGGGCCTAAATTTATCCTCACCCGTTCCCCAAGAGATGAGAAGTTGTGCTGCTTTGGCCCGGCTCGCCACAGTAATGAATGTCCTCGCTTGTTCAGCTTACGTTTCGCTTATGTCATCGGTAGCTGAATTAGCAGGGGTTGAGCAGCATTGTTCATGGAGCTAATAATAGTTTTACAGACTTTTAGTTTTTAAGATCTCACTCACACATTTGCTCTGTTTCATCTCCTTTATGTGCAGGTTCCACCGGCCATAGCAAGGTTTCTTCTGTGAAGAGTTGCTTAAATCTGGTTCTGTCAGAGAAGACCTTGCATCAGTGGCTGTCCTGATATTTGGGTTCAGCAAACCTTGGAGGCTATGTCTCTAATAGGGAGTCTGCTTATAGGAGAGGCGGCATGCAGCACGCTCCACCTGCGCTCAGGGGAAGCCCTCTTCCTTCATCGCCCGGTCAGAGCAGCAGAAAGGACAAAGATCCGCCCTGCAGCTCCAGCGGACCAGCAGGGACTTCTTTTTGTAAACAGACTATTTTCAAAGACTTTGCTTTTGAGGCG
This sequence comes from Poecilia reticulata, assembly GCF_904066995.2. NCBI lineage: Eukaryota > Metazoa > Chordata > Actinopteri > Cyprinodontiformes > Poeciliidae > Poecilia > Poecilia reticulata. Next base: position 30,887,812 of record NC_088834.1, read on the forward strand.
GGGAGCGGAGGGGGAGATGGTGCATGTGATGAAGTCAACCAGTCCCACTCCAGTAACGTTAGTCACATCCCTGAGCCGTGTGCGAGTCTCAACGATTCAATCGATCAGTTTCATATCAAGACTGTAAAATGTTCTTAATGAGACCTTGTTGGTGTACAAGACAGAAATCCCTTTGTAAGCACTATTTATTGTCTGCACAATACAAGTTTTCTATTGGTAACAAACTGAGTTTGTCTTGTGTGCTGCATGCAGACGGTGAGGCTTTGAACGACAAAGCAGGAAGGAGTTTTCTAAAGTAGGTCAGCTTCCTACACAGTCTGGAACGGAAACTTCTGGAATCTCATTCAAGAGTTGGTAGATCTGAAAGGCCATCCATCCATCCATCCATCCATCCATCCATCCATCCATCCATCCATCCATCCATCCATCCATCCATCCATCCATCCATCCATCCATCCATCCATCCATCCATCCATCCATCCATCCATCCATCCATCCATCCATCCATCCATCCATCCATCCATCCATCCATCCATCCATCCATCCATCCATCCATCCATCTTTGCCTTCTGTGTATTTTTGCAAATGTTTCATTAAAAACCCAACCTTCACAGAACCTTTACTATAAACGGAACTTTTCTGTTCAGGCTTTAGAAATGAACTAAAAATGACTGTAACTGTAAGTGCAGTTCTTCTCATAGAGGCCAGTATAAGGGGCAGGTTAACTTCATTTGTCTCATGATTGGGCTGTAAAGCCTTGTGATTAACCTCAGTCACTGTTAAACTGCTTTATGAAGCAAATAATGAAACGGCAGCAAAGTTCATCTTGTTGCTCCAGACTAACACCATTTGTTGGACAAAATGCAAGCAGTGACCCGTTTCTGATCAAACTATTATCCTGGTAAGCGGGTTAGCCCGGTTGAATTCCCTCACAAGAACGAGTTCACCTGACTGGGCCTGTTCAATCATCCAGTCTAATATGTGCTGCTGCTGCATCACCCTGCCTGAGGATTAATGAGATTTGTGATCTCCCTTCTCTGATTCTTCACACTCAGACGGTGTTGGTGGTGCATGAGATCACTGAACAGCCTTTCACAGAGTAAAAGCCGGTTGGCTGAGTTGAGACTGAAATATAACAACATAGACAAACCAAACCCGGTCTGGTCACCTCACCTCTTGTTATGTTACAGCCACATTCTAATAATTACTTTGTAGGTCAGTCAGTTGTGGAGTGGGCAGAAAAATTCTATGTGGTGTGCATTTCTATAGAATATTTTACATAATTCAATCTAAATATTTAGCTCCAACTTAAATATGTGTTCTTAGTGAGTAAACTAAGTTTGCAAACAAAATATTGGCTTGAAATAAAATATTTAGCTCAGAGATAATAAACATGTAGTTTAAATCTAAATACTTAGCTACAAATTAATAGTCACATTTTTACCATGTTATTCATGCATTTATAAATGTCACGTTCAAACTTCAGTTTTAAATAGCAAGTTAAATATTTACTTTACCAGATAACTATTTAACTCAGAGCTAAATATTTAGATTGCTATGAAAGTATTTAGTTTTATACTTTGACATTTATAAATGAATAAATAATGTGAAAATATGACTTTGAAAAATGACCCCCGCCCCATTTTTTCTCTTATGACAAGATATTAATCCCAAATTATTGCTGTTCTCATTTGTGACTGTGTAACTTGACAAACAGCAAAACCCTTAGATTTATGATGCCATTTATTTGTTGTATTTTATTTAGGGGAAGCAAAGTAAAGCATGCTGAATGCCATTACCCCCTTTCGGGTTATTAGTGGGGAAAAAATAATTAAAACAGAGTGTAATTTTCCTTCCACTTAAAAGTTAGGCACTACTTGGTGTTCTGCCAAATAAATTCTTAATAGTATAATTAGAAATTTTTTTGTTTTGCTTTAATGTAACAAAACGTGAAAAACCTAATGGGGCGAGCATGTTCTGATCCTGGTGACTCAGTCCTGACCTCATTGTCACGGTGCTGGTAGTGTGAGAACAGGTGGCAGGTCCGGTTTGATCTGGAGGACTCCAGCCCCCCCTCACCGTTTAGAGTAATGAAACCAGCAGCTACTGGCTGAGAACCGCGGTGGCTGATGGGAAGAGCGTAGAGGTGTGTGGGAGGAACAGGGGGGGGGGTTCTCAACACGTCTGAGGGGGATATCCCTTCCGGGTGTTCCTCAGATGGGACTGGGCCGTAGCTAACACACACGCTGAACATATGTTGTGCAGTTTCGAGCCAAGTGAGAGTGATGAACTCCTTTATGCCTAAAAATAAGTGGAGGATTGTAAATAATAAATCTCTGGACTCCTGCGTCACTGCAACTCGGAGTGAGTGCCCCTCCGGTACCTGTTGCTTTTAGCCTTGGTAATCCATAAAACAGATGGTTGGAACCTACAGAAACTACAGTGCCCATTATCCCAAAAATACACACGCCACATTACGTAACCTGTAATAGCTGGAAGTTTTCAGATCTAAGAGCATCACTCTGACTCTCCTAACATGGTGCTTTGTTACGTAGGTTTCAACAAGCGTCATATCTAAATGCATCTAAGTATGTTTGGACCGTCTTCTACTCCAGCATGGTCATGTGACTTCTAAATTACATCTACACAGATGTTTGTTAAATTAACAGTGTCATGTTGGAGCCATATATCTTGTTTTCTTGTTTTTTTCCATTAGGGGAAACGTTTCATTTTGTGTATTGAGTATTTTGGAAGGGGCTGGTGCTACTTAAAGTAAAGTGTGATTCTGTTCAGGTTTTGACATTGTGAAGGAAATAAATGACTTTATGGTTACAAATTCAAATGAAGATCACCATAATGAATCGTGATTAAGCACATGTAAAACCAAAGCCTACCAGGAACCACAGCAACCAGTAGCTGAATAGCAATTTAGCTGCTACATAGTCATCTCATGTATAATTTTGCGTGTTCTATCAGATCTTCTAAACATTCCTCCAAAGAGACATCTTGTGGCTTTTGGTAGGTTATTGAGCTTCAGTAAAAGCTCTGATTGTAATGTACACTTCATTGGGGACTAAAACGTGTTTTAGAAACCATCAAGTAAAAAAACATAAAGTCTTTAGGATTTAATTGTGTTGATATGTTTAATGTTAAGTTTTTTAGGATAAGGTTTTGACAATATTGAGTACTGAAGAAAATTTGTTTATTTTAGTTCATTTGACATACAATGTTGATTAATGTGTTCTGTCCCTTGGCAAATGAGTAAGTCTTAATTTTAAATCTCTTATATGTTTGATTTATTGTTAACCAGCATAAATTGAATTGATTTGAATTGAATTAACAGAACCTGGGACGGGAGCATTTCCTCCTAAGTCTCTTGAGCAGAAGATGGATTTTCCTAAGAAGCCATTGTAACTCCTTAGTTAGCAAACACATCTATTTGCCAGTCTGCATTCAGTTTCCATGGTAACCCAGTGTTATAATGAACAATTGATGATGGTGGTATTCTCCTCTACGTTTGCTTCTGGTTAGATCATGGATCACAGAATCAACAAATCTCAGAATACACATCACTTTTTCCATCTGCATAGAGAGATGCTAGCTGTTAGCCTGTATGTAGCATTCAAACATGTTGTCATTTTGCTTGTCATAAATAAAATAAAACTTCCGTTAACATCCATTGTTGGGTGTATGTTTGCAGTTGTAAGTAGTCCACCCTTTCTTTCAGGGAGCAAACATGAGCATTAGATATATTGATTTATTAATAACATCCATATCCTAGATAGACACATTTTAAAATTGCAACATCTGAAAGCTGTGTTTACACGAGGAATATGTTTAACTGAGTATATCCTGAGGTATGTCCTACATAACATGTCGTTTGCTTAAGGATAGAAAATACCCAGATAGCACAGATTGATTGAAACAACATTGAATCAATGTTGAACGCTGACATTAAAACATTGAAAGTGGTCGGTGACTTGTATGTTGAATCAACATTAGGGTTTCAACCATAACTTACATTATATCAATGTTGATTCAACCATCATTTGTATGTCAATTTACATGCATATTTGTGGTGATATTGCATTAAATCAGTTAGGAATCAACATTGATTCAACCTTCATCTGAATGTGGTTCTGCATGCATATTTCTGTTGATTTTACATTGAATCAGTTACGAGTCAATGTTGATTCAACCATCATCTGAACGTGGATCTGCATGCATATTTCTGTTCATTTTACATTGAATCAGTTAGGAATCAACATTGATTCAACCTTCATCTGAATGTTGATCTACATGCAGATTTGGGTTGATTTCATATTGAATGAAAGCTAAGGATTTATGTACATTTTTAGGTCTGATAGGTCTGCATCATAACATACCACTAAAAGTTTCTTCACTGGTGTTAAACACTATTATTGGCAGATCATGGGTAAACTGTGTACAAAAGTTTAAAAATGACAACATAGGTTTGATATAACATTTTATTTAAGAAAAGAGGGACAAATCTTTAAACATATTTGACTTCTTTTTGACTGTCAGAATAACAGTCTATTGTCCACAGAAGAACAGAGTCCATGAGGTTAAGCTTTGTACTGTATGAACCAGGAAAACAGTACTAGTTGTGGTAACCCCAGTTTGACTCTGGTTGGCATCACTTTGATTCCTTGCAATGTCTTCCTCTAATTTAGATTTTTTTTAAGCAGGATGTCTTGATTCCATCTTTAATGTAGCATTATTGACAGCAACTTAACAGACTGACAAAGGTCTTAGTTCCGATGCTTAGCAACATGAACATTATCGCTAAGTAAAGCAGTGCTGCCATCTAGTGTTTGAACGACATCAGAATAAGTACAACCATGAAATAAAATTAATTATGTATAATGGGCTCCAAAAAGCTTTTTTTCCCCGCCACAAAGTTTAAAATGAAAATTTTGTCTCTTTCAAAATTGTGTAAAACACTCTGATGTCTACTGCACCCTTTGTAAAATATGCCAAACATTAGATGGCGGCTGGTTTGAAGCGTGTCACACAGCTGCAGTGACTAGTCCAGATGACAGAGTGTTTTCTAAAGCCTTGGCCTGGCAGGAAGCACTCAGGAATCTGGGCTGTGACATTTCTGGAAACGCTGCACTGAAAGGCTGGTGTGAGTCTGTGATCCAAGGTCAAGCAAACATTTTCTCCCCATAATCCTCCTTATAAAACCAAACAAGTCCCACAGGGTGGGGTCAACACTCTGTTTGCTTCAGCAGAAACGAGGCTCTCGGCTCTCGGCTCCGGCTGCTGCTTCATTTCTGCAAGAGACTGCAGAGGTTCTTCATTACAGACCTCACAACAGGCAAGATATGATTAATGGGATTTTATGTGACTGATCAGCATAAAGTAGTGCATAATTGAGAAGTGGAATGAAAAGCATTATTTCCACAAAGAAAATGGATTTAAAAAAAATAAATAAATAAAACAACATTGGGACATTGTACTCACTGCAGGATTTAATCCATGATGCTACAGTGTTACTATGAAAAGACAGTAGTCCCAGCTCTCTTCAGGTCATTTAGCAGGTCCTATCGTGTAGCTCTGTGCTGATCTCTCTTCCTCATGATGACTGATACTCCATGAGGTCTACTAGAGCAGATCCAGCATGGAGCCCCAGTCTAAGGGAGACTGACAGGCATCTGGATGTCCTTTGATTTTCTAATTGTCTCACCAAACTGTTTACCAATCATTGCCCATGTTGACCTTGTGCAGGTCTACACTTTGTCCCTGGTGTCCTTAGATATGGGGTTCAATTCTACTTACTTTTAACACAAATGGAACCCCAATTGAAAAACATGCCGCGCCATCATCCTACCCATCACTTCTTGTTGTTTTCGTTGTCTTTTCCACCAGTAGCGACATCCAGTTGATGATCACGTGACTGGTGTGATGTGAAAAAAGTATCTCCGTTGCAATTTTGTGAAATGCACAAATTTTGATAAGGCTGGGGGAAAAAACACCTCATCGTAGCGGCAAAACATTTTATCAAAAAATGTGGGGTTTTTTTGTTACGCCAACTTATTTTCTTAATTCCAATTTGCTCAATTTTAAGGTTAAATGTGAGAGACAGAATTCTTAGTGGTTGGTAGATGACCACATTCTTATTTTGTGCAACAACAAAAAATGGAAGGAAATTATTTGAAGATCAATGTGATTTTTACTTTTTTTAAGATTCTCTTTCACAAATACTTATTTTCTCCTCCAGGTCTTTATTTTATTTTCTCAGGGCAAAACAAAGTTTTCAAAGAGAAAAAAATGATCCTACAATCACCCAGCAGATTTATTAATCTGCTGGGTGATAAGCATTTTAGAACGAATAAGTAATTTATGACTTGTAGTTAAGAATTATCAATTTAATATTAGTAATCATATATTGAATGCAAAATATTCAGTATATGAATACAGTATTAGATGTGCTACATGCTGATAACATAAAATTTGCTGTGTAGTAGTTTTGGAAAAAATACAGAAAAAGTCCAAACTGGTAAACGTCCAGATGAACTGAGTAACATTCCAACATTTTGAAAACCAAAGTAAGAGTTCATATAGATGCTATCCATGTCCTCCCACATGCATTAACAGGAGCTAGCCCCCTCGTGTGGCCACTCAGGTGAAATGCAGCATGCTGTCCTCACACTCCCTCGGCACGGTCACCTTGTAACTGTGGCATGCCAGTTTGTAATTGTTGCCGTCATTGTTATCCCAGAAGTCCCATCCATTCACACAGTAGCAGATGGCAAACTCCAGGATGGCTCCTGGCTGCAAGATGAAGGGTGGGACAGGCAGACGAAATCTGAAAACGTCCGTGCCTGGAGCTCCGCAGTCACCAGGGTACCCACCTGATACCCACAAACCTGATGTGTGTGTTTGCGTTCTCCAGTTGGTGAAAGAGTAGTGGACTTTGACCTCTTTCTGATAAGCTAAATTAAGTACATGTACGGTTCCTGTTATGCCTTGGTCTGAGCACATCACCCGCTCCAGAGAGACTTTGTGAGAGCAGACACGGTTCTGGAAGTTTGGCAGGCCCCCCGGGTGCTCAGGGAAACAGGGTCTGAAGTAAGGCATGTTCAGCTCAGGTGACTTTCCAAAAGTCAGTTCAGAGCTCATCAGCAGCCTAAACATCACATGTGGGGGTATCAGGGGGTTCTCCTGACATCTGAAGACTTTCACTTCCTCCAGATCAAGACCCAGCGCATCCACAAAGCGTACCTGGACCCTCCTAGGTTCTCTCTTCTTTCCTGAAGCCGAAGACAAAGACTGGGCCCTTTTCCTCCGGACGGAGGGATTGTCTGAAGGGATTTGCTGCTGACCTCGTTCGCTCAGAGAGGCAGGTCTCGGAGATGGTGGACGGATCCGGACAGGGGCCTTTGAAGATGGAGGCTTTGGATCGTATATGTCTCGCAGTCTGATTGTTGTGGTCGGTCTGCTGGGACCAGTGATGACCTGTGCTTGCCTCCAGTTCTTCTCACCAGCTGACCCAGACATTTTTCACTGTAAATTCAACATAATAAGAACATAACCCAATCATTTAGACTATTGTTGCCACATGCTAAATATTCTGAAGAAGAACCAGACCTTCCCGGTCGTGTCCTGTTGTTGAGCTGCTCTCTGCTGCGTGACCGTGTTGCTATTTTGCAGTTGCGTGGAACCCAGCTGGAGCTACCTGACAGCTAGGAGAAGCCCATATTTGAGAAGCCCAAGAGGAGGCAGGGTGCAACACATTAGCAAAGTTCCCACAAAGCACCAAGAACAGAAGACCCCAAAGAAAGACCTGGGAAAGCCTCGCAGTTTAGCAACAAATGCACCAGAGCCAACTCTAATGACATGAAGACAGACTGCAATCTGTGGCCCCTTCGTGTTTGAGCTCAGTGTTTGACATATAACATGAGACGTGAACTCGGGTTGAGGTCTGTATATTAATAGCAACAGGGCAGTGAAGAGGCTTTTCTTGTTTATTTATAGCTACTGAAATGAAACAGCGTTAAAGGGTTGAAAGATTATTGCTTGCAATAACACCGTCATAAAAAAAGGAAAAACTGGGACATAAGGATATGTTTGCTTCGTAGGTATACTTTATTAAACAAAGAACATTAACATAAAATCTGTTTTATATGACTATCAGTTATTACATTCCAGATTACCAAAAAACAAATTTTTACTAAACAACTGCATTTTTACTATCCCAAATGGTAATTTGACTTAGTGTAATGTTTTGATTGTTAAATGACTTTGTGTTTTTATGTTTGTTGTGATGTAAAGCACTTTGAAATGCCTTGAAATGTGCTAAAATTTTATTTTTGATTTAATTTAAGATAATTATAAATATCTTGATTAACTCGTTTGTCAAGTCATAAACCAGTTTCAGATGTTTGGAATGTTAATTGGTGAAGCAGACTTTATATTTAACCCATGTGATAGCTGCGTCATCTTGTGTCATCTTTGCTTTACTCAATGTTGTTTCTAATTTGGTTTTCTTAGAAATGTCTCTGTGTCATGACTTTATGTCCCATTTCTGATTGAGGATGACAGCTCAGTTTGTGGGGTTTATTATGAAATCTCAGCTTTTTTAGCACCTCTGTTGTTTTGCATCTGTTAGTCATGGACCTTACCACAGGGCGCGCTTTTCATTGGCTAATGCCCATTTTACGTCACAGCGCAGCTATCACGTGGGTTACAGTCTCACAAACACATGCTGATGTACATTGTGGACTACCAGACCGACAAAGTTTTTGCATCAGGACTCGAAAAAATTGGTTCTCCGTCAGTGGGGTATCTGTACACGCGATGTCAGGTATCCTGATCGTGTTTGTGGAACTAAAATTCACAGATTTCTAAAATCTCAGACTTAAAGCCTTGCTTGGATCAAAGCTTGTGCACGACCACATTCGCAGCTCAACCGTTGTAGGATCAATAAGAACAAAGTGTCTGCTGGTGTAAGTATTATTGCTTTGCTTTCTTTGTGTTTAGTGAATGAAAAAAATAAAGTCAATAATAAACACATCTATTATGAAAACCTTTTAGCCAAGTACAGCATAATGGCAGTACCGATACAACTTCGACATCCTGAAGCCTGTCTGTTACAGCCTTACTTAGCTGAATAGATCAATATGCAATGTGTACCGTATCTGACATACATTAAAGATTTTATTTCACCTGAAAAGGCTTTTTACTAAACTGTAATCGTGTTAGCCACGCTAGCTTTTACTAAACTGTAATCGTGTTAGCTATGCTAGCACCGAGTACCGGTGTATAAGTCCTAGGCACATTCGAACCCTCAAAACCATGAATGCCTGACTTACCCAGCCTTGCAAGAACAACAGCCATCAGTGATCATGTCCACAGCTATATTTATGCTGAGGGTCTGAGGATCTGCTGTTTTCCTCATTGACTTGTAGCATTTAGCTGCAACTCACACAATGTTGGAGGCATCGCGTGGCTAAAACATCTTGATGTCATCCAAAAAAGATGACATGAACTTGTTGGTTCCCTTGTCCATTGTCGTGGCTGATATTTTGTGAAAATCCGGCAGAAATGCTAAACTAATCGACTCAGAAATACTCTGCAGTCAGTCGAAACGAAAAATCCCATTGAAGCTAAGCTCTGCGAGGAGGTTAATGTGAGACATGAAGTCACGTGGGACTTTCGAGGGGCGTTTCTGGGCGCAGCTTGGTAAGGTCCATTGGCAGCTCTCGTTTTGTTTTGTCTTTGGAGACGCAACGTGACGTAATACTCCAATGAACATGGCGGAAAGTAGGAAGAGTAAGGCTGGCGTCGAGGAGGCTAACATTAAAAAGAAGAAAATTTGGAAACAAATTCAGCTAAATGTGCAAAGTTTGTAACATTTTCACAAAACCAAGCTCACAGTTAGCAACGTCAAATGAGGACAATGAAACTGGTGAGGCAAACCACTGTTAAGTTAAGTCAATGAATGGCGTGGGGGGTGTAACGTAATGTTGCGTAATGTAAATATCTCTATGACAAGACGGCCAATAAATTGGAAACTTTGTCCTATATTTTTACTTAACGTGTAGGGGGGGTGCAGGTTGGCATGCTGAAAGACAAACAGAGTCTGGGGCTATTGGCTCCGGGTTGGAGTGAGAGGAGGACTAGAGACGGTCAGTTTTCCAATATGAACCTCGACAGCACTGCTGTCTGGTCCTGACAAGATGAGGGAGGAGAAGCTCCACCTTTCCTGTGGACAGTCATCCTGGACTATGTGCCTCCAAGTTCTGCCTTCGTACCTGCTGGCCGGTCAGGGTATGGTGACAGCCGGAATGCTGTTGGACCGCGCACAGGTTAGTGACACTAGAACTAGAGTTTAGTACCTGATATCTATGGGAACCGCAGAGGTCCAAAAAACACTCTAAAAGAGATCTTTGTAGGAAGGTATTTTCTTAGTAATGATTTGCTTACAAATTCTCCAGAGTTGAAATGGATTTTCAATAACCGACATGGAAGCTGAACACAAGTTAAAACTGTTATCTGGTTTTAACTGGGAATGGAGGCCAGGAGGTCAGGATGACCTGTGAGGTGACCCCAACCCGACCCATGGAAAGAAATAAACACATTTCAGAGATAAGGCAGAACTGCAGTTTGTGTTAGTGTCAACATGCAAGTCTAAATGTAGGAAGTATCTGGAAAAACTGTTAAATTTATTATAATTCATTCACTGAAGAAGTTTAGAAGTTTGTATTATTCCAAAGATGCCAAAGAATGTAAAAGCAATGTCAGATTCAGGAACATGAATTTATTAGCCTGCACAAATTATATGTGACCGTACAGAGGTTGGATTGTTTAGTTTGTAAAGCGCTTTGAGACACTTGGTGTGAATCCAGTTACACACACACACACACAAAAAAAAATATTCTGTCATCTTTCTGCTGATGTTTTGTCAAATAATATGTGATGGTGAGCTCCAGGCTCTGTTTGTAACTTAATTATAGATAAAACATTTTGGAGCCACAGGCAGCTGCTCACCTACTTTATGACCAACAATTTATGACAAATATTTCTGTCACATATAAACAATCATATCATTCAATCATATCATACAATCATATGATGCAACAACATATTTCCCTGAAGTTATCCATATTCACCTTCCAACAACTCTGACCACCTGCCCTGTCTCTGCTAAAAAAGAAAACCCAGCATTTCCATATCATGATGCTGCCACCACCACATTTCACAGTGCTGCATTCAGTGTTGTAAAGTTCTGTATTAATTATCAGCAACAAGCAGGAAGCACCAACTCTTAACTGGCTGCTTCGGCATAAAAGCAACATAAACCTTGTAGCTTTGCACTGCAAACCCCCCAGATGTGACAAGGTATTTTTGGCTAGCTTTTAGTGCAAATACCTTAGTACACTAAAACCGTCAAATTTATTTTATGTTTGATACAGAATTTTTATGACAACCAAAGTTTACATAGTTATTTGATTGTGCTATAAAATGGCACCATAATACCAATACATAATACCGCCCCTTTAAGGCAATCATCCCTTAATATTGATCAAACAAATTCTAGTTCCACTGGCAGATTATTTCCACTTACAACAAGACACTTTTTTCAGTGAAAACAATCGGCCAGTGGAACTCGTCTTTTTGATTAATATTAAGGAATTATTGACCTAAAACAACTCCTGCTGTCTTACTGACAAAGTTACTTTTAAGTTAGTTTTTGCCTTATTTCCAAGATATTTGCACAATAAACTAGACAAAAAATAAATTCTTGCTAAGATTTTTTTGTATTTTGCAGTATGTGTTGTGCTTGTGCGCCCCTCCTTCAAATGCCTCCCTGGACAACAGCCACTGCTGGAACGGAACTACACAGATCAACTCCGTTTACTAATTTGGCGTTTCTGAATGTAACTGAGTTTTATTTAGGAGAGTCACAGTCAATGGAGTTGAATTCAAATGCATATTTTCCTCAGATTTCTAAAAATGAAACATGTCACTTCTTCACCTCCTCCTACTTTGTGCTGATCTGTCACATAAAACCTCAATAAAATACAGTAGATTGTATTTTGTGGTGTGTTATTAAGTGTGAGCTGTACTGCCTGAGTCATTAGGGGGCGCTGCAGTGACAGCAGTCGTGTCTCAAGGACAGTTTTCAGCTGAGTCATCGTCCTGCTGAAGGTGTGTGTGAGGACTTTTAGGACACACACTTGCTGAACATCTGCACACATCAGACATCACACACTGCAGGAACAGATTCAATCTGAGCTGGTTAGGTTTTTTTCACCTCCCTGTCTCACCAGCATTGACAGATTACCTGTGAGGGGTTTTGATTGGGAATTCATATAAGTCAGTAGATTATGTAGCTGACTTCTGGCAGACAGCAGATGGCATCTGTCCGTGTGTCTCCCTGCCCTCCCAAGTCCACCAGGGTAAAGCTTGTCCTTCCCACACAGCAGCAGCACCACGTGTCGGCGACAGGTCCAGCACCTGCCGCCGCTCTGAGTGCGTCAACGGCCCTCTGCAGGCGGAGGAGGAGGAGGAGGAGGAGGAGGAGGAGGAGTCTGCTCCACCTGACCGGAGAGGGAAAAGTGTCTCATCCTCCTTCACACTCCCTCCTTCCTCTCAGATCAAAACGTCGTCGTCTCTATTCATCTGGAAATTGAAAGACACGCAGCATCACAGAGGTCAGTCCAAAGGTCATAGCCTGGACCAGACCTCGTCGACATGAAGAAGGGGCTCCAGGCTCAAGCGGGACATCACGGCACAGGGGACAAAGAGAGGGGCATGTGGAAGGAGACGGAGGAGACAGAGTGGCAGAACTGGAGGACAGAGAGGAAGCTCCTGGCCTTTTGGATGTCCCTGTCCCAGAGGAGGTGGAGCCTGTTCAGGCCGGCCGTCCAGCGCTCCGCCTCGGCCGCCCGGCTGCTGAACAGCGAGGCATGAGGAGACAAAGGGGGGCTTTGTGTGTGTGTCAGAAGATTCCTACCAGACCTGCATTAAGTAGATGTGTGTGTGCGTGTGTGTGTATACACTCCACTTCCACGCTGAACTTCCCTTTGAGTTAAAGTCAGACTAACTTCGTTGTGAGTTTTCAAAGCGAAGGTGGAGGTGACAGGTCTTGAGATGAACAGGAAGTGATGTCATCTCAGACCTGAGCTGAGGCTTGAAGTGGTGATGGGTTCAGACCGATGTGCCATGGCGGTGGCACATCTGGCCCTGCAGCTGTGTTTCCAGGGGAACAAGCCCAGAGGCCTCGGCTGCAGACGGAGCCGCTCTGCCGGCGGCCTCATGGTGAAGCCGGTCCGGCTCCACATCCTGCTGGCCGGGCCGGTCATGGACACAGCGCAAGTATGGAGCATTATACTTCATAGTGGGCTTTTTGTTTAAACAGAAATGTAGAGAAGCATGTCAGATCTTCACAGCTTGTAGGGACTGCTCTGGTAAACTTACTGCATGAAGACAAAGAAATCAGAAAAGCTGTTACTACTGAACTTGGTAGGATCCAAATTAGTGGTTCTGAAACTCTTTATAACCAATTGTTGCTCAGAAAATAAGTTTTCTAAGCTCCATTGTAAATGACAACAGGACTGGGACTTTCATTCATTTCATCCAATTTAGAAAGGAAGAAGCCACAACGGGAAAAAAACACAGCAGTTTACAAATATAGTGAAGGGAAAAGACATTCATCAGACGACATGACCAGTCGTCTGATGACAGGAAGATTGACGTGTTTAACCTTAAAGAACATTGTTACATTTGGAGGGAAAACTAGGAGGTTTGCTCACCTGAGAACACAAACCCAGCAGGGAGTCCCTGTGCTGCTGCTGGAGGGGCTGGTGCACTTTACAAAATATGACATGAGGAAAGAACAAGAAAGTCATGATTTTGGAGCAACTCGGTTACTGCAGCTTTTATTTCAGACCAAAAAAAGATTGGTCTGATTTAATGCCATGCAGTAAGGAAATAAGATTGTTTATGTATGTAGTTATTAAAGTTTGGCATATGGATCCAAAATATATATATAAAAAAATAAGTAGATGTTAGTATTGATCGATAGTAGCGTGGTAAGATTGATTCTTCAGCTTCAGATTCCCTCTTGAAATTTTGCTTGTAGTTTCTTAACTCTACTTTAAAAAGATTTTGTTTTGATTCGCCCTCAAATACATTTTGCACTTTATCTATGAAACAATGCACACAGGCTTTCTATTGTTTCTGTTTATTGTGTCAGTGTGTCATTAAAGCATTTTGTAGACACTTATGAACTCTGTACAAGTTTTGTCCAAAGTTTTAACAAAATTATTCAATAATAAATAAACCATGAGAACATCTAAAGGTCAGAAGTTTGATGATGTATCAAACTTAAATAAGTATCAGTATCAGTATTGGTATTGGGGATATCTAGCTCACATTGAAAGTTGGTGCCTGAATGAAGGGCATGAGGAAGAGCTGAACATGTGGATTAGAACTTTGTGATTTGTTTATGCCACTCTGTGCTTGTCAGCACTGGCAGGTGTTCCAGCAGATCTCTGAGGTGTTTGTCTTGGTTCCGGCTCTGGTGGGGCTGAAGGGAAACCTAGAGATGACACTGGCATCCCGTCTGTCGACAGCAGTGAGTGCAACACTCACACTAAACACACACTGCAAATTAAGTCTGTTGTGAGACTTAGTAAAATGTTCGGCGCTTTGAAACGTTTCTGTGAAGACTTGTGAGGAAATGGGATTGTTCTGTAAATTTATTCCCATCTGCAGGCCAACATGGGGCAGATGGACGAGACTCGGCAGCGCTGGAGGATGGTGCTCTGTAACATGGCCCTCATTCAGGTGGCCTGCACAATCTTTCTCTTTCTCTCTCTCTCTCTCTCTCTCTCTCTCTCTCTTTCTCTCTCTCTTTTTCACATACATACACACACTATCTTATTAACAGCTCACTCCAAACCCTTGGAGGATTTTGCTCCAAAACCCAAATCTAGATCCAGAAACACTGTAGCAGCTCATATGACTGAAAATAGAGAGAGAAACTCGTCCAGCTGTCATTTGGATGAATGTATAAGAGACTGGCCTGTGACTAAAGTAGAAATGGAAGGGAGGAAATAGATTTAGAGAAGTTTCATTCATTTAAGACAGAAGATGTGTTGATCACTGATCACTGACTGCACTTTAATTTTCCAGCCAATCAAAGGTCAAACTTCAGCCTGACCTCAACCGTTTGAGCCCCTGCACACATAGACAGCTAGCCTCTGTTAGCTAGCTGCTACATAAAGTTGATGCGTACTCTTGATGAATGAAGCATCCAGGTTTGTGGTTTCTTGCCTCCATGTGTGAATGTGGACTCTGTAGTTAACGTAGCATTGAATTTGTCTCCAGGTCCAGGCCACAGTTGTGGGCTTCCTGGCTGCCGTAGCCGCCGTCGCTCTGGGCCGTCTGAGCAGAGAGAGAGTGGACGGTATCCAGGCTGCCATCCTGTGTGCCAGCAGCATCAGCACCGCTTTCATCGCCGCACTCGCTCTAGGTCAGCCCGACGCTCAACACTTTAATTTACACAATACAACATAGTTGATGTGATGCTGCGGCTTCATCCAGCTGTCCTGTGGGCTGAGACAGGGCTGGTGGTGGTGGCTGTGATTATTGGCTCCAGAAAACTGGGCGTCAACCCGGACAATGTGGCCACGCCCATCGCTGCTAGCCTCGGTGACCTCATCACCCTGTCCCTGCTTACTGGGGTCAGCAGCTTCTTCTTCACCTACAGAGGTCAGAGACACAACCTACCTGAAGGGGGCAGTATAGTATAAAACTAACTTTTATGAACTTTGCACTATGTCGTAATGTTATTCCCTCATTAAAACCATACCTGGAGTGTTTCATGCATATTTGAAAAATCCTTTCATCTCCATGGCAACCGTTCAGCTGAGCAAAACACCTAGGTAGACCTTTGCCCCGTCTTCAAGGACAAAGTTCCTCACTTTCTAAGCTTCCGCCTCACAGAGCAGCCCTTCTCCAGGACTCCCCCACTCAGCTCCTTCAAACTAGTCAGCAGCAATTAGCAGTGGTACTGTGCAGCAGCTGAGCTCATTATAGGAGCTACTTCTCAGAGCAATGCTGCTAAAAATGTTGTTAAAGGGTTAATACTGAGATAAGTTCCTGGAGGCAGAGTTTCAGAAAGAGCAGGAGCTTTTAAAGAGACAAAGACCCAATTTAAAGGATGTAAATTAGGAAGTCATGTTTCTTTAGAATCATATTTGATACAGTCAGCATTTTTCTAACAACTGAAGGTAACATAGTTACTTGACTGTGCTAAAAATGATACCATGTGACTGGAAAACACATCCTACTGCTGCTTTAAAGAATAAAGAACAAAAATATCCCAGATGTGGAGTAGATGAAAGGGATTTTTGTGATGGAAACATCTGGAACACTTGTTATGTATTTTAACTGTTTTTTTATTGTTGTTTTTTTAACCAGAGGAGGGCAGCAAAATCCTGATTAACTTCTTGCTAAGAGCTAGAAAAGAGCTGAATCATCACAGCCAGATTCCTCTGATTCTTTGTTTTGCTGCCCTCCAGATGTGTGGTACCTGCCCACCATGGTGGGGGGCTTCTTCCTGCTGCTCACCCCTGTGTGGGTCATTGTCGCCAGCCGCAGTCCACCAATCAGAGAGGTCCTAAAGTCAGGATGGCAGCCAGTCATTTTGGCCATGTCTGTCAGCAGGTGAGAGTCATCTGATCATTTCCTCATGTCAACTCAGACATTAGTCATGAACTTTTCACATAACAAGCTTCATTTCCAAAAAGTCAAAAATTTACCTCATTAGGAATCAAAATTATTTTTAACAAAATTATTCTATTCTGATTGATATGTAATCATATTTTCATCTTCTTAGTATTGGTGGTCTGATTCTGGATAAAACTGTGAGCAACCCCAGCTTTGAAGGCATGGCTGTGTTCACCCCCATCATCAACGGTGAGTCAAAACAGACAAGACAAACTTTAAACCCTTTAACTATTCACAAGGCAGTAATGGCCTACAAATCATCACAAGGTTATTATAATATACACAATTTTGGTGTTAGAAATGTGTGAAATCTATAATTAAATGTTTTGGAACAGAAAATTAATTAACTTTTTGTTTGATGGATAAATTTTATCCTCAGAACGGAGACAAAAAGAACAATGAAAAAACATTTTTTTAAAAAACATAACAGCTTTTGTCTTAAATGATACCTATGCATAATTTTAAACTTGACATTTGAAAAAAATGGAAACATCTTTAAAGATTTGTCAAAATAACTTGAAGGAACATTAAAGTTAAGAAAAAATGTTCAAATTGTAGTAGGAATAAACAATTTCCAGATAAGGCAAGTTAGCCTTATCCATACTAGTACAGCTAGATACTGCAGGTAGTTAGACATTAACTACCTGAAGAAGAATTGTATCATTCTTAAACAATAGGTCTTTAAGGATGTTTTGTAAAAAATGTTTTTATAAAGCACTCATCCTCTGTTAGTGTCTCCAGAGAGGTGAACAGTAACTTTGTTTTTCTTTTATCATTTTTGATGTAATCCTTTTAATTCTATCAAAAATTAAATTACAATGACGGGATTTATACTGATGATGTTTCTCGCTCTAAAGAGTCGCTTTTAAAGAGACCAACTACGAGCAGAGCAGAAAAATGATGACATGTGGAAATGATTGAACCACGCTGGAAGCCAGCAGTAAATCCCATAATGAATAACGGGATTAAGTTTCTAACTCCTCCAGAGTCTGACTGTAAACCAAACCCCTGCTGAGGCCGAGCTCAGCGTCAGATCTGAGTCCGTCATCAATCATTAGCCATGAAAGAGCTGCTGGAGTCTGATTGGCCTTCATGTCAGAGGATCCTCAGAGGGGCGTAGAGGACCAGATCGTCTGTGACCCGAGTCCTGCTGACCACAGAGCGGCACGCTGAGCGGAGAGCAATAACAACGGCCTTTACATAGACCACAAGCCTGATCAGAATGCCAACTATGCCTTCACTGGCTGCTGTTCTGTGCCATCCCGCTCCAGGAAGTGCATTTGCATTCCAATGCAGGCTCTCCTCTCACGCCTTGTTGACCAGAAACACTTTCCCTGTTTTTGTTCCGATGATCCGTGTGCTTCAAAGCTCTGAGAGCAGAGAGTAGTCACACTGCTGCTCATAAAATCAGCTGGAGGGGTTATAAGGCAGATGGAAAATACCAAATAAACTTGACAATGCCTTTTTAGACAGTTTGAGAGGAAAGAAAGGAGTCATGGAAAACAGAATTGGATTAGATTTCCAGTAAAGTGATTGTTTGGATATGGATTAAGTTTTTTTCTCTATTTGTTGACGCACTGGGCTCAGCGTTTAAAATCACATCCAGATCAGAGCCTTGATTCAACATATGATGTAGTTTCTCTTCATGATGGATTATGAGGATGGCACATTTCTTTGTTTAAAGACATTTAAATGCAATTCCTCCCAAATGAATCTGTAATCTTCAACTGTGCTGTTTATTATTCTCCTTATTTTTAAGTCACTTCAGCTAAAAATACTTTATTTGTCCCAACAGGAAATTAAATGTTGAACTCATATCATCCACAAGTATCTTCATGGAGTCGACAATCAATCAATCAATCAAATTTTATTTGTATAGCACATTTCAGCAGCAAGGCATTTCAAAGTGCTTTACATAATTAAAATAAAAACAGCATGTGACATTAAATAAACAGTGAGAAAGAGATCTAAAAAAAACAAAAACATTAAAACATTAAAACCCGCACCCCTTTAGGACTTCAGTTAAACGCCGTTTAACTGTGATTCTGAGGCTGAGAAACCAAAGATACATTAGACTGAATAGATCTGCCCTATAGATTGTTCACATTGCCACTGAGACCTGAATTTAGCAGCAGCAGAGATAATATTCCACAGCAACCTGCGCTGGATGACATCAATTGTTGACCAGTTCAGCTAATCCGCCTCATTTGCTTTTGCCGCTCCTTCTTAGAAGCGATGACCGTTGCTCTATGTTTCCGTGTTCTTGTAGGAGTTGGAGGAAATCTCGTGGCGGTCCAAGCGAGCAGGATGTCCACCTACCTCCATTATTGGAGCGTTCCTGGAGCTCTCCCAGTAAAAATGAGTGCTGACTGTCCTGGACCCTGCACCGCCTTCTGCTCCTCAGGTCAAACCAACAACAATGTTGCATTAAAAAAGTGTTTGGGTCTTTACTAACCCTTTGTCAATAGATCAGCATCATAGTGAGCTTTAGTTGGGAAATAAAAATAAAAGAACAAAAACAGCCATTTTTATTAGTTTTGATATTTTTTCAGGGGGAATGATTTTTAAATAAATCAAATTTTCAGGTTCATTATTTATGGCGCCTTAAAGTGACTTTTGTTTACTCAAAACATGGAAAAAAAATCAACAAATCCAACATTTACACAGACAGGCCAACTAAAACGAAGTCAGCTTAATAAACTAAACTCAAAGTCTCAAAGTGGGACATAAAACAGAATTATGTGTGCACTCCATGCAATGTAATGTGTGATGGAAAAATAGCAGATTTTTCCAACATATTGTTGGATGTTCGACAGCCAACAACATGTTGGATGAGGAACTAGGGGTCAAGTGTGGATCACGTTATATTTGATTTTCAGGGTCAGACACACTTAAACTTAACAAATGTATAAAAATAATTGAATGCATTCATGTGGTTCTATGAGACAACATTGTTAATGTGGAAACATTAGACAGGGGCAGTTTTATGTATTTTCCAGCCACACTGCCATTTTATAGCACCAATCAAGTTACTTTGTTAACTTTATTCATTTATTTATTTTCTTGTCAAACATCTTGGAATGTCTGAAAAAGTCCTATAAAAATGTATATATTTTTATATACATTTTTACTTTATTACTACTCGTATAATTTAATCTAAAATAAATTTGACTTCATAATTTAACGCCTTGAAATTGAGCCTCTGTCTCTTTAAGAAACTCCTGCTCCTTCTAAAGCTCTGCCTTCAAGAAGTCATCACAACATGGCTCCTCTATTAACCCTTTAACAACATTTTTACCAGTGTTGCTCTATAACGAACTCAGTAGATGCTTAGTTTCAGGTGTTTGCTAATTGCTGCTGACTAGTCTGAAGGAGCTGAATGGGGGAGTCGCAATGGAGGGTTGTCCTGTGAGGCAGGAGTTTGGAAACTGCAGAAGGAGTTCACCAGGTGTTTGCTAATTGCTGCGTTTACATAGCTGAGTGGTTGCCATGGAGATTAAAGGACTTCTCAAACATACCTTTAAGAATAAAAGCAACACTCCAGGTATGTTTTTGATGAGGGAATAGCATTATGACATGATGTGAAGATTAAAGAGTCAATTTTACATAATACTTTCCCTTTAATACTGTCTTAGTCAGAGTAATGAGGGTTCAGTTCAGTTCAGATTTCTTCAAGTCCTGGATGGGCAGTTAATGTTGCGTCCAGAACATTTTCAAACATAAAACAACCAGTTAAAAAAGCAAGAGACAAAGTGTACCAAAACAACAAAATGGCTGCCACTTAAACTAACACAAATCAATGAAGTTACCTCCAAATGGCCCCAGGCATTGGCTTCCTCCCACAGAACTAAACATAGGTGTTGGCTAAATCAGAGATTCTACATTTTCTGGCTCTTTAGCTGTGAGTGTACCTACTGGAGGTTTGCTTCTCTGTCCATGTTTGTCCAGATGTGAACTCTAAATCAGCCAGAGTTCTGGTTGCCCTTGTGGTACCAGGTCACCTCCTCTTCCTCTACACAGTCCAGCTGCTGAGGGGAGGCCATACCGCCATGACGCCTTCCTTCATCATCTGCTACCTGTGTGCAGCTCTGCTTCAGGTTAGAAACACTTTACTGCAAGAAGTAATAATAAAAACTATACAGTGTTTGCATTTGAAGCCCAGCATCCTCCTCCTCCAGGTGGTGATTCTGCTCTACTCTTCCGTCCTGATGGTCCGCTGGCTGTGGAGACGGAGCTTGGATCCAGATAACTACTCCATCCCCTACCTCACAGCTCTGGGGGACCTGCTGGGAACTGCTTTCTTGGCCCTGACCTTCAGGTTTTTCATGATGGGCAGCTCTGAAGGGACCGGACTTTGAAACATTTGGTCAGCACCAGCACAGCGCTGAGCTCACTGCAACTGCAGATGAAAGACTATGAAACAAAAAGACAGGTGGTGACTTAATAATTAGAGATGCTATAATCTGACTTTGGATCAAATCATAATTCTATCACAATCATGATTCACTATAAGGGAAAACAAAACGCTCACATAATGAGTAGCTTAAAGATCAACAACTCAGATTTTGTTGTTGTTCCTTCTGCTCTGATTATCACTTCCTGGTCAGAATTAGGTCACAGATCTGAACAGTTCAATGTGAAAAAGTGTCCAAGAAAAAATGTAACTGTAAACTTCTTCAGTACTTTGGTCCTTAGTACTTTTCTGTTGTTCACATGCAGTTTAATGAGCTCAAACTGAAATTGTAGAAATACCAATTATTGCACGCCTATAGTTCTTGCTAGATGGTGGATGTTTATATTATGACCAATAGACATAATTGTGTTTGTATGTCAACGTAAAGCAGACACTATAAGGCTCTAGTATTTAACTTGTCTGTGTGTTAGTTTGTGTTCCTACTGACAAACAGCAGGGTTTGAGGTCAAAGTTTATTCTTGTGTGGAGCCTTTTTTTTATTTCTTTGACATCCATAAAGAAAAAATAGCAATAACAGTGAGGCTTGGCTGAATTTGTAGAGCTTCTGCATTTGTAAAAATAAGAAACAAAACAATTTGTTCAGTTAAATAAAACACATGGAACCATCTTGGTGAAAATGCATTTATTTGAAAGACATGGAAGAACATATATCTAGTTTGGTTTGGCTTTTTTTAGAGCTAGAAATAATAAATTAAAATAATAGTTACACAATTTTTTTTTCCTACAGTAAAAAAACCACAACAACAGTCACAGTTAGAAAAGCTGTCTTTGTTGCCAAGGTACAAAATGAAGGCCCACGATCCAAGGCACATGTCTGGAGACATTCACTGTCCACACACGATCTGGATACGATTCATTCTAGAGCAGCGCTGTCCAAACACAGCAAACTTTTGCAAACAAATGGGTGGCAAAAGTGAGTATAATTCCAGTATTACAGAAATTAGAGATCCATTTTCAGACCAGTTTGCTTCTGTCATCGACACATTCCATTTAGAATTTTATTTTAAAAATTTTGTCTGTGTGGCAAATGGATACTTTCCGATTTATAATTTTGGCCCACATGTCAAAAAGTGGACACCACTGCTCTAGAGAGATCACCTGTTGTGCAAATTCACCTTTGAAACAGCAGAAAGCCTAAACTTGAACAGCATTTCACACATTCAGAGCCAGTGACTAACAGTTAACTCCACGTCTTCCATAAAATCTCATTTGCCTCGTGAGGCAGAAACTCCTATCTCCTCATGGAATGTCCTCACCAGCTTTTGTTTTTCTCACCTGCTCAGATATGAAAACTTCATGTTTTTTTCATTAAAAGCAGAAAGAGAAGCAGGTCCATAAGTTTGTGTCTGAAAGACGTCCCGGCCTCATCTGAACTTGAGGTAGGCTGGAACCGAGTAGTTGAAGAGCAGGAAGTCCATGCGATACAGATTGTAGAGCTTTTTCTGGTAGAAGGGGCTGATGTTCTGGAAGAAGTCGGCTGCCATATCGCCGGTAGTCCTGGTGCTTTTGGACGAGGCGGGGAAGCGGACCTGCTGGTCCGCCCCGGCCAGCTGCAGCACGTAGCGGGAGTCCTGCTCCAGCGTCTCGTACTTCCCCACCACGTCGTAGTGGATGAGGCAGGGGTGGCACAGCGAGTGCACCCGCTCCCAGTGTTCGTTGAAGGGCTCTTCCCGCTGGGTTGCGGGGTCCACGAGGTAATACACAAACTCCTCAAAGGAGACGTCGTCCCCTTTCTCCAGGGCTTCCGGCCGAGGGTCTGGCCTGTGCCGGCGGACGATCTTTGTGCCGTATCGTTTGTGGAAAGCTGTATTGTAGCTCCGCGTGAATTTGTTGCGGTACGCAGAGACCAGCCGCTCGAATGGCTCACGCACAAAAATGAACTTCAGGTAGGAGCGCAGGCGCTGGTTGATCTGGGGGGTGGAGTACTCAGACAGGGTCCGGAGGTTTCCCGGGACGTGGGCCTCATTGGCGGGGATGGCTAGTGGGTCTTTGTGGTCACCCGAGACTCCTGTCAGAACCATGAGCACCCTCTTCCAGTTGGTGCAGGCTACTTTGGGCACGTAGCAGTACAGCAGGCCGTGCTGGTCGTCCACAATAATGTGCTTCAGGTCTTCGGGGACGAGGACTCTGCGTTTGCGGGTGTAGGAGCGGCAGGCCTCCTCCAGCAGCTCCCGGCGACCCTGATGGACGGCCGACACAGCAGATTCCCCCTGTTGGGGAAAGAAAACCAGGAGCAGATAGTTAATCTGGTTCAGGTTTGGATGGTTTCAGAATGTTTTTGGACAGAAAAGTAGCACAGCTTGTAAATACATTCATGGCATTTGACTTCTGATAAATGCATATCACACATATCAGATGTTTTGTTTTTTGAAAATGCTAATAGGACCATGTAACATTTTCCTATGACTTCACACATGTGCACGACTTGGTGTTGACTCACAATACACAGCGCATCTGGAAAACCTTATTCCAGATTCTACTAAATGAATTTCTTTCCTCAACATTTTACACACATATCTCCCATTATGCCAACGTGGAAAAGGTTTTTGAGAGTTTTGCTAATTTAAAATCAAGAAATCAGATTTATATTAATATTCACAGCCTTTGATAAATACAGCAGCAATTCCAGCCTCAAGTCTTTTTGAATATGATGTCACCAGCTTAGCTCCACTTTTTATTTGTATTTTTTACAGTTTATTTGATGGGGACAGATACTAGAAACATGGCTCAAGACAATCTGATGCCTGCATCACAGAGTTCAGAGCCAGAGCTAAGTCACAACACTTGTCCCTAGAAACCTGGACCCTCAGGTGGGCAGTTCTGAGGAAAATGATTAATTAAAACTATTTGGGAAAAGGCTGTAACATAACAAAATGTAAAGTGCTGTGAATAGTTTCTGGATGCACTGTATGTTGAAGATTATTGTTATTAGGTAAAAACCTCTTTTGCAGTGCACTGTACTGGAGGACAAACTCCTCATTAAATCAGATGCAGGACATACAGTTACTCTGCATGTCATGAGGACTTCACTTCTCCATGGTGAGTGAAGCTCTGACTCCACAGAGGGTGGTCTCACCGCCGCTGGAACGTGCAGCTACCTGGTAAAACCAGGGGTCATCTAGTTCATCCTGTTCTCCTACTGGCACAAATGTCTTATTTACTCTTTTTATTTACTCGGGCTGGCTTGGCACTGCAGCGGCCACAGCCCCAGAGCTCAGAGTCTGACTCTGTGTCCGACCCGATGACTGGCTCTGTGTGTCTGCCGACAGACACCGGAACATCCAGGAAACACTGAGGGGCTACGCTCTGAGCGGCAGAACCTGGCCCGTACTCTCACGTAAACCTAGACCTCGCCTTTAAGTCTGTCCGTGTGGACAATGAGGGGACATTAATAGCAACTTGAACCGTCCAAGTCAAACATGTCCTTGGGAGACAGCAGCAGAGTTTGGTACTGCTGCTGAGGGTTAACACAAAGGGTTTGGTTTTCAGGTGAACCACATGCAACAAGGCCTGTTAACAAATGTTGCTGGATGATAAATTGTCCCAAAAGTTATTGCGGTAAACGATGATCTTGTTTCAGACCATTTTCAAGTAATATAGTGGTAATGACATCATAATGCAAGAACAGCCTCTCAAAGGTCAATACATTTAAAATTTTAATAAACAGAAACTGGAAGACATTTTAAATATCAATGGGCCAGCTACACTATGAAGCCTACAGGAAATCTGCATGTGCTGTAAACAATCACATGGTGAAAAGAGGCACGACATCATTGCTAGCCATAAAATGTCTGAATCATATTCCTCTTATTCTGACTTTATTGCTACATTTTTGGAATCTTCCTTCTTTATGTAAACAAAAATGGAGTGGCGTCAGATTTTAGCAGTTGTAGGATTTCTCTTTTGTCTTTGGTAAAAAACCTCTAGTCATTCCTTCTGCTAGCACTGGACACGCATGTTTGTTTTGGTTATATTTTATTTTGGTTGTGTTTTGGTTGAATTCCCTGCACTAGATAAGAGTGCAATACTAAATATTTTGCTGTCGATCCAATACCAAGTAAATTTAGGCCAATATCATCAATACCGATATCAGTATCAATACCTTTTATTATGTAGGTTTTTATATCGTTATATTGCTGACCTCTAAGTATTTATGTGTTTTTTTTTCCTTAGGAATATTTTAGTAAAATCTAAGACAGAATTTGGACAAAGTTTATAGATGTCTACAAAATACAAGATGAACAGAAATAATTTTAAAAAAAAAAACTTGAAGCAAATTTATGTGCATATTTTTCTTAAAGTGCAAGAAAATTTAATTTGAGAGCAAAACAAAAATCTGTTTTTGGGTAAAATTGAGGAACTACAATATTTAAATAAGATGAAATTTCACTATACCAATACCGACATGTTATCAATATATCGATCGATCTACCCATCTCTTTAACTTTTATCTTACTAATTTAAAATTCAAGGAAAAATTGTAGAATTCAAGAAGTTCTAAGAAATTTCTTAAAATGTTTGTCACTACGAGCTCAGATTCTATGTGACAAAGATCTCTCCGTTCTTTAGAAGGGAAACATGAAAAATTGGTGGTTTGTTAGACTCCAAGTTTCCCCACTTTAAGTATTTACTCTACAATATTTATAGCTTATTTTGCCCAAACCTATAAGTTTTAAAAGCTGCTTAAGGTTGAGTTGGGCCAAACAGACACAGAAGTGTGTCTGGCCAACAGTTTACCTCCTAATTACCATCCTGAGAGATTAGCAAGTTAAGACGTGAGGAGGAAGAAAAATGAAGAAAATATTACAAGCAGTTAAATTAAAGGGGAACCTGCTGGAGCTTGTTTGTTTTATGAAAATTAAACCTTCCTTCTTCACACAGAAAGACGTAACTGGGAACAGCTGCTGTGATTTTACACAAAGCATTTCAAATCTGAAAAAGAAAAAAAAGTGGATAGGTTTGACATCTCAGTGAACAACCAACACAGGAAACACAACCAACGACGAAGGCAGCAAAGGATAAAATGCAGGTGATAAGATAGAACATCTAAAGGTCTCATCGTCTGGTGATGCTTTCTGTTGTTAAAAATGGAAAATTCAATGAGGTTTATGTGCTCAAAAAACTATTTCTGAGCTCATTCTGAACAATAATAAACAGAAGTGTTGTCAACTAGATCAATAAATTAAAAATATACATTAAGAGAATAACTTATTATATTCTGTGACTTATGTAGTTGTAAAATGTTTTAACAATAACTGCAAGAAAAGGAAGTGGCTCTTCTTTCTAAAACAAATATAACAAAATGGCGTTGATCTGCAAAGTCGCACCTAAAGGCAGTGGCGCAACTACACGTTATTTAGTTGGATGCCAAACATAAATCCCCCCCCCCCCCGGAAGGAATGTCAGGTTGAAGGGCCGACGCTCACTCTCTACCCCCCCCTCCCCCACTCCGAGGCGACGACACATGAAGTGTAAAACTCGCTACATTTACCTCGTTATGTGCGCGAGGTGAAGGAGCGTAAGGCGCGCTGAAGTGTACGGGAAAACATCACTGGCACGCCGCCCCCTGCAGACTGGGTTTTGGCGCCCCCTCTGGTGCTGCGCCCCTATGCGTTGCATACGCTGCATTCCCACTTTTTGCACCACTGCCTAAAGGCACAAAACTTCTGAAGCAGTGCAATTCACAAAATTCAAAGTGGTTTTTAACGCCGCCCCAAAATAAAGAAACAAAGAAAATCAAAGCAGCGTTCAGGTTTCTGAAAGAAGGGAACGTGTTCCCACACCACTCACCTGTTCCCCCTCATACAGGCTCTGCAGGGGGCTCCTCCGGGTTTTCTGCCCACTGCTCCGCTCCGACAAATGTTCTGAAGAACAAAACACATCAGTGACAATGTTCATGTCACAAAACACACACTCATACACACTAGACATTACGAGGTGTTGGCAAATTTAAAGGAATAGGAATCACAGACAATAACGCTATAACATCACAACATGTCAACAAACAACGAGGATAAAAAGTCTGAAGTTTAAGAATGAATAAAGCAGCCGGCTGAGTGTAAAGCTAACCTAACATGGAGACTCAGGGCGATGAGGATCAGTCTGAGCCTTCAGGTCGGCATCGTTTTACCTCACAGGCTCAGACACAGACACACACACACACACACACACACACATACACACACACACACACACACGCACACACACACACACACACACACACACACACACACACACACACACACACACGTGCGCACACACCATTTCACACATCCACACTTGAAGCAAATGTGGTGAATCTGTGGTATCAGAGGACAGACGTTACACTGATGAACAGTCACTTCACACTTTGGGAAAGAAATATTTGCTTTGTTGGATTAGTGCAACAATCTGTAACATCTAACTGCACAAACAGCAGTAACCACAGAACATCCCCGAAAACTTAAAAATACCTGCATTAAGAATGAGTTTGTAAGACTTTCAAAGCCAGGAGGTCCAGGGAATAACAGCAAAACTCATGAAGGGCAACGAGAGAAATCTGTTCTACAAAATCCTCTCATTTCAAGCAACAGAAACAAACAAATCGGCTAAGAGTTACTTCATTTTGGGTGAGCTGCAGTTGACAGATCCTTCCATGTAAAGCCCATCTTAGGTCACATCTTAGTGTGTAGTTAACAACCGTCAGCCCAGTGTTGCCAACTTAGTGACTTTGTTGCCATATTTAATGACTTTTCAGACAATGAATAAATAAATAAATTCAGGATCAGCAGGTCAGACCTTTCAAAGTTTGGCCAGAAAAATTCAATCAGTGCACCCTTAACTTTAAGATCCTTTTTTTAATCATTCCCATCTTCCAAAAATACTGTCACACTGCACTTAGTGGTTAACCACGTTTCACATTACATTTCAGAAATATGATTGATGAATTAAAAAGGGAAATATGAAGCATGGATTGGTGATATGGGCCAGGGGTCTATCATTTGCTGTTGTGTTATTCTATTTTTTACCAGAACTGTAAGCTACAGCTAACATGCTAACAACATAAAAAGCCAGAAAGTTTAAAGGACTTCTCTATTTTGGATCAAAAACAACCAAACATAAATTCACTTTTTAAAAGTTTTTTTTTATTATTATTATTTCAACTATCCATTTCACTTGAATCAACCCTTTAACATATTATACTAAATATTATAAATGTATCCACTTACTTGAATAAAAATGAACCTTTATTCAAGCTTTTTTTATCTAACAAACTGAGTTCATTTATAATGTGGCTCCTTAACACTGACCTAATATTCAATATTTTATCTCTCATTAATATCTATTCAGTAATAGGAGATATAAACACATGTAGTCCATAAACAGCAGCGTAAAACCATTTTCCTCTACATGTTATATTAACATCTGGAAACAGACCTGACTGCTCCACTGTGAGTGGATTATTATAAATTAATATCATTTTAGAAAAAGCTGAAGCAGCAGAGCTGGTAGTTCATGGAGTAGCTGCAGTCGTTTCACATATTGCTCACTGGATGTGCTCTGGAGAGCCCGGGGCGCCACACACACGGCACACACACTGGAGGAGAACACTGTAAAATTGTAATGTCTGACTGTACGGGGAATGACAGAGTATGAAGGGCAGACATGGCATTTTCAATTTTAAAATGTAAATCTAAAAAACTAAAATTGATGTAGTCCACATGTATATATGTATGTCTCTTACATGATCTACATGCAGTCCTACTCAATAAGTCAAAATTTTATTAAAAAGTTGACGTATCTCAGTAACTCAGTTCGCTAAATGAAACTCAGATCATATAAAGTCTTTATTTCTATAATGCTCATCATAAAAGCTAATGAAAACATTTTAGATTAGAATATGGAGAGGATTCTACACTGACCACATCTGGATGCAACAACAACAAAAACATTCAGTGCTTTAAACTTTACATTTTCTTAAAGCCCATTCTGAGAAAAGTCACAACATTTAGTAAAGTGTAATCCTGTGTTAAAAATCCATGGAGCTTTTATTCTGTGCAGTGAGGCTGAAGGTGTTGATGTTTTTATAAATAATCTTTCCTCATATTTGATTATTCTTCACCAGCTACTATATGTACTTACTTATATACTTATATATTTACTAGCTGTTAAACCGTTTCTGTTTTTATTTCTTGTTATTCTTTTTAAATCATGCACTATTTTTACCATACAATGATATAGAAAAAGAAAAAAAAAGAAATAAAGATATCCTTCCTGGAAGCATTTCTGTTAGCACTAGCATAAATTAGCTGATGTACCGATTGTGCTTCTGGAACAGATCGTCCAGTCTAGACAGCTGCAGTTTCAGAGGAAGAAGTGTGGAAATACTGTAAAGTGACTCAATATCACTCCCAGGCCATCGCTGTGGCAGAAACATTGGCTTATAACTTAAATACAAGGATAACGCTTATTTTCCACCAAGCTAAGCTTTAGATTTTTTGTTTTTTATCAAGAAGATTCACGTCAGCAGAGAAGAGCAACAAAGACAAATCAGATGATCCTTCTGCCAACAGAAGGTCCAACTCAACATTTTTCTTTAACTCTTTGATTTATCTGCTGACTCAGAATCACATTTCACGCATAAAAACATCCAAAGTCACGTTTTTCTCCTCCTCCGTTTAAAGGCCAGTGAGCAAAGGTAATGTCTGCTAGGGTTTAGGAAATGACTAACACCTGGCAGACAGCGAGCTCAGCAACAAGCTGAGATGGCACACATTGAAAGCATGCATTGTGTGACATCATCTCCCTGCTAATGCAGCATCATGGGAAATTTGAGTGGTTCTCTGGTGAAAATATCAGGACATTAAGCTATCTAATTATTCTACCAGAGTAAATCACTGCAATATGAAATTGTGGAAACGTTTAAAAAAAAAAGAGAAGAAAAATCCATCTAAAAGAGAGAGAGGGAGAGAACTAAAGCGGGGCTAAAGACGCTGATCGATCCCGCTTTGGAACTTTTCCATTTGAAACATTCCGGTTTCACCTGGTCTGCTGTGAAAACCCTGCAGCTCCGCTAGTCACACAACCACAGCGCAGGAAATGCAAAACGCAGGAAGGCCCATGTATGTTCGTCCTGTCTTGGCTATGAACAGAGCTCTGTTTGAATCCCAGTGGGGAAACAGCCCCCAATCCCCTAACCCCCATTCAGCTTCTAATGCCAATGAGTCACTTTGCTATGAGAAATGCTGTAAAAGTAAAAGCCTCATCCTTTTATGTGAAAATGAGTGTAAATCTTTCTGATCCTGTCAAAAAGCATAGAAATGATAAACGTATAGAGCCAGACCAGTCCTGGACAAAAACTCAACAGTAAAAATCACCAGTCAGGTCTTTTTCACTAACTCTAAGTACTATGAACACATAACAAATGGTGAATTAATGAAACCAACATTAGGACACAGATAAGAAATGACATCAACACCATGTTGCATTAATGTTGGAGGCTCTTATTTTGAAGTGAAAAGGGAAGTATTTTTTTGAATTTTTTGATGACAGAGCTGGCTAATAAAGACTTTTGGTTATGCTAAAGCTTGACACACTTTAGCAGACCCTGAATTCGGATACAGCTATACTATATCTGTAAGCAGTAAGCTAGCTAAGTGCTAGTTAGCATCAGCAGTAGCTGATGCTAAAGATGGTGGCAGCTTTTTCTGGGCCAAAAGCTCCAGTGGAAAAATGAGAAGAAGTCAAAATAACGTAAAATACGCTTTTAAATTAAGAAATGCTACTTTGAGCCACAGTGTGAATTGTAAGAGGTAACAAGTCTTCTGGTTCTGGTTCTGCTCTGCATCCCCAGAACCAGAACCAAACAAGGAGAAGCAGCATTCTGATTTTATGCACCATAAATCTGGAACAAACTTCCAGAAAACTGTAAAACAGTTGAAACACTGAGTTCCTTTAAATCTTGACTAAAACCCACCGGTTTAGAGTTGTAACATTTCTGAAGGAAACTTTTCAGAATAAAACATCGAGGCCGTGTCAGAAGGAGTGAAGTCTAGGAAGCAGAATCAGCTTCATTCATCAAGTCTGTGCAGACAAACAAAGACTTTGGTCCAATTTTATTCTCAAAGATATTTAAAATATAATTACATTAAAAAGGGAAAATAATAGCTATGGGTCAAAAACGCATACATTGACGTGCTAAAATCACAGCGCCACACAGTGGCCTGGCATAAGAACTACACCACTGTAGCTGTTGAGGTGTACGCGGTCTCGTCTAAACGTGGAACTAATTAAACATGATTTAATTAGTGTGTCCACACACCTCAAATTCAGGCTTCTCTAGAACCTCGCAAGTAGGTTTTTTTTTTGTTTGTTTTACAAACAGGCAAATTTGTATCTGCAACAGCGTGCGTGATGTAAATTTTGCGTCTGCTTTTGTTATCTTTTCGCAGACATCTATGACACCTGGACGTTGGTGATCGTGGTGACAAACACATAGCAGATAAGAAAAACGTTGAGCCCCAACGTGAGCAGAGAAAAATGACTTGTTTGGAAGAAAACAAAGCGTGGGAGGATTTTTCTTGTTTTCCTCAGTTGCATAACTCCATCTCTTGGGGACGGCAGGGTCACAAAAACTGCTGAGAAACCAACTTTATTATTCCTCTTTACTTCTCTCCTGATCAGACAGTCGACCAAACCATCGCATCATCACGTAAACAAGAGTCTGTCAGGTGTAGTTCTGAGTGGAACGCTGTGCTCAGAAACAAAGTGTGACCTCTGACAGGTCCAGGTGGGCTGTGTGGGGAGCGTTTAGCTGAAGGAAATGTAATCTGTGCAGCTCGTTTTGATGGGTTCTGAAGAACGTCATGAGTAGTTTCATCTGCGACAGGGCAGACCTGCAAATCATTTGAGAATAACAGCTGCTTCCAAAACAGATGGTCCTGATCAGATTCAGAGGATCCAGAGGACTGCTTGCATAACAACCTGAGAGCCGTCATCAGACAGGCTGAGGAGGGAGAGCAGGACTCCTCTACACCCGGCCTGCAGTACATATGTGATGCTGTGTTATGTAATGTTGCAGTAAAATCTTCATAAAGTAATAAAACATCATTAAAATAGCATTACGAAATAATCAACGCAAAACATAATGAAATCCTTGAACATGTTTTGCAAAATTTTTTTCCACATTATGTAAAAACTTTACATTTTCCGCCGTTCTAGAAAACACTTGGAAATTTCTGAGTTTGAAAAGACAAAATTTTGCTAGAAAACTCCCCGGAAATTTTGATATTCATCTAAAACTAAATTCTAATCCCCCACCCCACAAAAACACACACACAAAAAAACAAAAACAAAAAACAAGGAAGCTTCTGATTTAAAAACAACAAGAATTTGCAAGAAAATCTCAGAAGTTTTGAGATTTTCTCAATCTCATAAATTTTCTAGAAAATACTTGGAACCTTCTGAGTTTGAAAAGTCGAAATTTTACCAGTATAAACTGAGATAGTTTTAGATTAATTAATTAAAAACATGAACATGTCTGAGCTTCAAATGTGAATTTTTGACATTTGAAATCCAGAAGATTTCCAAAAATAGAACATTTTTGACTTTAAAAAGTTTTTTTTCTTGCAAATTTCTACAAAACTTTTGAGTTTTCTGGTGTAAGTTTCCTCTTCCTGTTCAATCTACGACGGCCCTAAAACACTGTCGTACCAACATGCTATCCAGATCAAATCCCTGCTTCTTTCCAGAGGATTGTTAGTTTGTTTTTTAACTTCACATCTAAGCTTTCATCCCAGATCCAAGAGAGGAAATGTCTCCCAGGGAGCCGGGGAACATGCTGCTTTAAGGCTCAGCATGCAGTGAGACGAAGTGCTGCACAGATAATTTGTGGTGTGGAGGCTGGGCAGGGAAGGAATGAGCTGAGCAGGAGCCATGGTGACGGCCGCCTCCAGCCTCCACCCTCCATCCTCCAGCCTTCACCCTCCAGCCTCCATCCTCCAGCCTCCAGCTTCCAGCCTCCACCCTTCAGGCTGCTGTCTCTACCCTCCAGCCTCCAGCTTCCAGCCTCCACCCTCCACCCTCCAGGCTGCTGTCTCTACCCTCCAGCCTTCACCCTCCAGCCTCCATCCTCCAGCCTCCAGCTTCCAGCCTCCACCCTCCAGCCTCCAGGTTGCTGTCTCTACCCTCCAGGCTGCTGTCTCTACCCTCCACCCTACAGCCTCCATCTGCTGCTAATTAAACCTCTAGAACAAACTGCACGAGAGGCGTCACTCCACATCTGGATCTGTAATGTTACCGCTGACATAAACATCAGTCCTACTTCCAGGATCATGTAAGAGGAAAACTCTGGCAATGGAGGGAAATATAACATAATTCAAGACAGGTGCATGCAGCCACAGGAAGCCCTCTAAAGCATTGAGCTGCCAATAAAACATAAACTGCTTCAGATTTCTCTCTAACATTAAAACAGCATTCAACACTGCCTGGACTGGTTACGGATTATTTATGTAAAGAGCAGTGGAGACGCCACACTGTGTGAGAGAAAGCAAAACGGATCTTTGCATTCTGAGCATAATTACAGTTGAGGATTCTGCCACTAGCCAGTCAGGACAACTAAAGCCTGGTTCACACAGAAACGTTTATGTGCCCAAATGAAAATAACAGTAAAACTGCTCACTGAGACTGACCTTATGGATGCAGTAACAGCATCTATACAGAAGAGCTGCTGTCA
Organism: Poecilia reticulata; assembly: GCF_904066995.2. Classification (NCBI taxonomy): domain Eukaryota; kingdom Metazoa; phylum Chordata; class Actinopteri; order Cyprinodontiformes; family Poeciliidae; genus Poecilia; species Poecilia reticulata. Next base: position 30,921,765 of record NC_088834.1, read on the forward strand.
GCGAGGCTGTCTGGCTGATGGTTTCCATCAGATCACCTGTTAAGGCCAGTAAAGCCTTAACAGAATATCTGTCTAGAAATGAGCCAAAATGGAGGCGGCCTGCTGGAGCAGAAGGTCTCTGCTGCTCATTTCTTCTGTTTGTTTGGAGACTTTTACTTCACATCTTTTGGGTTTTGGAATTGCATGTTTAGGCTTTTAATCACTAGTAATATCACTGGACCATATGGCTAAAAATGTATCATGACAATGATTAGCTTTTTATTTGAATATCTGAATTACTGTCCAACTGGTGACGTGTCATTTCCTGTTTATCCAGGTTTTTCTCCACAATGTTTTTGTTCATCTTTAAGCAGTTATGAGACGTGGAGGAGAAACCTGCTGCTGCGCAAGCTACAAGGCAGGTTGTTGCTAGGTAACCGAAGAGTGAGCTAGTTGATGCCATCAACCTTGTTTAGCCAGCTGTGACAGGTTTCCTCAGCCTACATCCCCCAGAATGCTGTGCAGCTCCAGATCAGAGTTCAGTGAAATTACTGAACCGTGTATTGGACTTATTATCTATTTATATTGATCACATATTTACTGTAACATACTGTTATTGATTTATCAGTTAAGAATGGTTACTTTGAGGCATTTTTAAGTAACATTTAAAATGGCATAACAATACAAGTTTGATAAACTCATTTTGTAAAAACTCAACACTGGAACTGGAATATATTCTAAATATTCTAAGTAAAACACAAACCAAATACAATACATAAAACAGAAATAGAAACCAAATGCAACTGAAATAAACAGATAAAAAGGATTATGAAGTCTGAAAAAAAATCCTCCTTCTAAAAATATGAATCATCTGAATGGAAATTATTGAGATCATTTTAATGTATCTCTCAATTAAAGATGACCTGCTCATTGCAACAGGCTTGTGAGACTAATACAGCACCTGTCTTCAGTCAGAGGCCTCTTCAGATTCACTGTAAAACTGACTGCTACTGGAGACACTTCCTGCCTACAGCATCAGCCTCCACATGTTGTCATAACACATGATATGAGTTATGACAACATTTCCTTTCCCTTTGACATAAATAAAAATGTGTGACTCGAATTAGCAGGATGTTTCTTGGAACATTTCCCCTTTTCTCTTGGACTAAAATGGACCAATGCTCACATCTACAGTACATGCACTGTAAAGCCACACTGAATCCGTAGCTCAGTGTTGTGGGTTCAGAGTGCCAAAGTACATAAAAAACTACCATCCTATAATAAGTGCAACCTGAGCATTCCTCTGTTTACAGAGCGGAGCGGCTTGCTGCTCCACACAGAGTTTAGACAAACAGCCTGACCTTTAGCCCACATGGAGCAGAAAAGAACTGTTCAGCTGTTCCAAATATGGATAAATTGTTCATGCTTATTTCAAACTGAAAGCCAGCCGGCTGTATTAATCTGTCAGAAACATGCTGCTTTCCAAGTGCATTTGAAGTGCACGAAAGCAGAAATACCAGAGTGAGTCTTCCACCGTTCTGCACACGACTTCATTCATGCAGTCGATCGACAACGGATCCAAGACACGAGGCAGGAGAGCAGCAGGAGGGACAGTCAGCACACAACTCCACTGAACTTATTCAACCCTTCACTGACTTGTTCATCTCGATTCATTATTTACATGGATTTTAACGTGTTAAAAAACTGAATGCAATTAATCGCTTTTTTTTGTTTTTTAAATACACAAAGATTCCAACCGGAATATCGGCCAATATTAGCACAACTTTCACATATTGGTATCGGTCTCAATAAGTAAAATCTGGCTGATATTTACGCCTGCCACAATAAAGCAAGCTCAATAATTTCCATTAGTGTGTGTTTTTTTTTCCTTTCCTCTCCAGGCTTCAGTCAGGTGTTTTTGTCTGAAAGACAATTTTGTTTACAGAAACTTCATCATTTATTTTATTTGTTGTTTATGTTGTCTGTTTATTTCTTTGGATATTAAAAAATGTCTTCCAGTTTCAGTTTTAAATGTTCATTAGAATTGGAAGTTTATTGATCTTTGACAACGTGTCACTGCATTATTATTATTATTATTATTATTATTATTATTATTATTATTATTATTATTATTATTATTAGATAACTAATAATAACGGCATAACTTCATGTTCCAATCAGGTTTAGAATAGTTTGGGGTTTTTCATTATAGTTTAGTTTTATTTCATTGTGATTTTTTGTTTGTCTAATTCAGTTTATTTAAATTAGTTTTTACAGTGGGTTTGCTATTGTCACTGTTTATGTTTAGTTCAGGTTTTACTAGCTATGATAATAGTGTTGTTTTTCATAATTTGGTCAATTTGTAGGTGCGGAATTCAAAAAGTGATTATTTATACATCAATTGGGATAATAGTCAACAGAAGATATAATATATAAAAAATATTTTCAATTATTGACCCACCAGCTGACTGCTGTTTTCTCCAATCTCATTCTGTTAAGGTACTTTTAATACTTAAGTATTTTTAAAAGCCAGGACTTTTTTACTTTTACTTAAGTAAAATGTTAATTTGGTAGTTTTACTTTTACTTGAGTACATTTTTGAATACTTTCTCCACCACTGTGTATATGGCATCGACTGTATCATGAAATGACTCATGTTGAATGTTGGAGACAAAAACAATCCTGACCAGGACGTCCCACACTATGAAGCAGCTCTTCTGATTGGTTAAAATCCACTAAGATAAAACATATTCAGGAAACACTTACGGTACAAAAAAGAAATCTCTATAATTAATACAACACATAACTACTCCGCTCTGTGACATCACAGCAGGGACCAGATATACATCTGATATTCCACACTCTGTGTGGATGACGAGAAGGACCAGAGAGTAACCACGGTGATAATCAATAATGTACACAGGGAAATGCTGTGTTGCAATAACAAGATTCCACTGCACTATTTCACTATTTGTTCATTTCACTGTATATATATATATATATATATATATATATATATATATATATATATATATATATATATATATATATATGAAAATGTTCTGAGTTCTTGCTGTATTTTTAGGATTGGTGTCTCAAGTCTTTCAGCCTCTACCTGCATCACGACACCCCTGACCCCTGGATTTAGCTCCGCCCATTAACTCCGCCCCACTTCATTATGCTGAAGCATCCCAGCAGCATGCTGCTGCCACTACCGTGTGATGGACTGGGGATGTACTGTTCCGATTGATTAGTGGTTCCACTGGATTTTATTAAGGAGTATCAGAGTAATTTGGAGGCTGGACTCATATGCCAATGGTTTTACATTTTTATTTATAAAAAGAAATCATGATAATAATAATCCATCCATCCATTTATTTTCTTACACCCTTGTCCCTTAGTGGGGTCAGGAGGGCTGCTGGTGCCTCTCCAGCTAACGTTCTGGGCGAGAGGCGGGGTCACCCTGGACAGGTCGCCAGTCTGTGATAATAACAATAATAATAATAACAATAATAATAATAAAAAGAAAACTGTGAATATTATCATTCCTTCTACTTCACATATGTGTGTGATTTAGATTATACTTCTTGTAATAAAATCCCATTTTTAGATACTGCATGAAATATGGAAGCAGAAACACAAAATATTGAGAAAAACTGAATGGACTTCATTATTAAGTCACTAAGAAAATGACCTGATGCTCCATGTGCAGAATACACATGTGCATAACAGGGTGCACTGAAGCACAAAATAGGATTTTTAAAAATATAAATATAGAAACATGACCTAAATGTAAATGAATTTGGATGTTTATTTTATTATGATGGCTGCAGGAATGATTGCTTCACATTTAATGATTGATAATTCCAGTTAACCTGATGGGATTTGCCACACCTGAAGTGGAAGGTGTTCTTCTTTTGTCTCTGGTTGGGATCCAACACATTCTGGTGAATCAGGCTCAGACTGAGCTTTTTACCCCAGATAAAGATAAATGTCAAACGGACATACTGGAACACAGACAAGTATTTCTGTTCCCGCCGCAGGGTTATTTATGTATTTGTGTTAAAGCTCACCTGGCCTCAGACTGCTGTTAAAGTAGAAGATGACCACAATGAAACATCCCAGACACAGGGCAGAAACCATCCGAATCCCTTTGGGTTTCCTCATTCTGAGTCTGTGGAAATGACCGAGCAGCTGGGCCGACGTCTGCCCGGGTTCATACGACAACCGGCGTCCGTCCTCTTCCTACTTTATTACCGGTAACAGCACCGAGCCGGCCCGCTCACATCTCACCGCCCTGGTTATTTTCTCGCGCATGTTTGCATGTCCGTACCGGAGGACAAAGCGACGAAAAGAAAAGGAGAGGAGAGGAAAAAAAGGTGGGGGGCAGCGGTAGCGAAACGAGAGCCCGCTGTTCTCCGGTATTTTTTAACGATTAACTATGGCGTTTCTGTGCGCTGCTGGAAAACCAGCCGGGCTGGTTTCATTACTGCCAGCGTCGTCCGAGCGGAGGTCACCGGCTGCCTGGTTTCGTTAAAGGGCTTTTATGTGACCCTGCGGGCCTTTCCTACCATTCAATTAACCCCTCTCTGCCCAAAATCCAGAGGTTTGCGGTTACTCTTAAAGTAAGTCGTCAAGCTGTTGTCTCGGTTGGTGAACTTCCGGTCACCTTTTTCAAAGTAAAACCTTTCCAAGAAAGGGACCGGATGTTTGTCCTGTCTGTCTCTACGACAGACTGGCAATCTGTCCAGGGTGTACCCCTCCTCTCCTTAGCACCCCTACTGACCCCGCCACTAGGGACAACCAAACGTGTTAGAAAATGGATGGATGGATGGATGGATGGATGGATGGATGGATGGATGGATGGATGGATGGATGGATGGATGGATGGATGGATGGATGGATGGATGGATGGATGGATGGAAGGCACAGGAAAAGGTCCACAAACTACCCAAATCAAAGATATTTTTTTTTTGCTACTATTTGGAAAACAAAAAACAAACAAACCCAAAAAATAAATAAATGTATATATACTTGTTTGAAGTATATATAAATACTTCAAACAAGTAAATATATATATATATATATATATATATATATATATATATATATATATATATATATATATATATATATATATATATATATATATAGATATATATATATATATATATATATATATATATAGAAATACTTGTTTGAATTTTTTTGTAATGAAAAACACACACATACATTTCCATTTTTAGAGGTTAAAATAAAGTAAAATATATGTTCAAATGAGGATGGATATAGTTATTTATTTATTTCAAGGATAACCCTTCAAAACCATCTCAAGAGGAATCAAAAGGGTCCAGTTTTTTATGGGATGTTGGTATTTTTTGTTAATGTAAAAAAGAAAAAGAAAGAAAAAAATCTGTTTGCAAAAATAATTATAAAAAATTATCTAGAACTATATTACTGATACTTTTCACTCTGGAAAGTGAGTGCAATTATTTCTTTTAAACAATGTTTAAAAAATACTACAACCTGATTTTTTACCATATAAATTACATAAAAAATATTTAGTTCTTTGCAATTTTTCCCCAAAGTTCTAAAGTATGAACGGTTCAGTGGGCTATGTATTTGACATGTATACGTGATGTAATTTACATGTCCGCCATGCATATATGCCATGTCTTATAAAACAGACTCATAACAGAAACAAATTATTGTTCAGTGATGAAATGAATAAAAAAGAGTGAAATACATCCTACTAGCTGGTGTAGCCAGTAGCAGCTTGGCTGGTTACAGTCAAATCCAACTAGTTTTCCAACTTAAATCAGTAACTGTGTTAAATTGGGTGAGGTGTTATACCTAAACAAATAAAAGAACATTAAGCATTCCCTTCATGAGACGTGTATATACAGTTATTGATTACATCATTCTAGGTAAAAAAACAACAACAATATTATAAACACATAATAATAGACTTGCATAAAAAAACTAAACACTTTTGTATGGTGTTTGCATGGTTTTCTGTGCCTTGTCTAATTTTTTTTTTATCATGATTTACTATGAAATGTGTAATTTTAACTGAAACACAAGTTACCAAGCAATTAATAAAAATAAATTGTATTTATGGAAAGCTTTGAAAAAATTGGAAAAGCTAAAAAAAATAAATAATTCAGTAAGAGCCCCGCTGTTATTTTGAAGTCACAACAAATCCTCATCCGGGGTATTTCTATTGTTTTTTTACTAAGCTTCAGCCCAGCAAACACTCACACGTGTTATACCTCAGTGTGACAAATTTAATGGCTGGTCAGGTTATTCCTCCCAGTTTAGTGATTGACTGGATTCTCTGCCAGAGGTCAGAGCAAAAGCCAAGGGTCACAAAAAAAGAAAAAAAAATACTAACTGCACTTTAGAAAAGCTATGGGTGGAGGATCAGTTATGGTAAGTAGAGTTTTGGTTACAGTAAGCACTTTTGTTTTATTGCTTTGCTGAACGTGTTTTTGTTATAAAACCTAACCAATAAAATGTTCCCTTTTGTCTTCTAACAGGAGCTGAAAGTTGAAAGCAGTATTTAAAAAAAACACATTTTGTTAAATCTTCACATTGTGTCAGGGCTTCAGCATCTAATGTGGAATACACAAGTAATTCTTCTCTATTCACTGAACCAAGTGTCAAAAACGTTTTTCATCATCACAATAATGTTTAGTTGCAAAGTACAGACAATGGAGTTTATGTGTTGCAGTCAGACCCAGATGTAAAGAAACGAGGTAATAAAACTTCAAAAATATAAAATGGATCTCAGTAAAGCTAGAATAATTGGTAACTGAAGAAGTTCTAGAGTTCTACATGTCTAAACATGTTTAGAGAAATGAAGGAATTCAGAGTTAGGATGGTAGAAGGCGTGTCATTAGCATACTGTACATCCTGAACCCACTTACAGAAGCTTAGAATAGATATTCATATTCTAAATAATTTTCCTTATGATGCTCCAGATAATAAGAATAATAAAGATCCTTTATCAACAGATAATACATTTTATTTTCATAATGAGAACAATATATAACTTTTCTTTGTTTCTGTATGGAGTATGAAAATGTTGGTTTTTGCTGTAAAATATTTCTTTGTAATCTTTTTTCAAGACAACGTAGAAATTGTCTTATCTGTAATTCACAAACATTGTTATCCTGTGATAACTGACACGTACATGTTGTTATCCATATTGTCAGACCTGTTTCTATACTATAAACTATAGTTTACAATATTGAACATCAGTTTCTAAATTAAGTGAAAAACGTGTCACAGAAAAAAACACAACATGAAAATAAACTGTTTTCAGTTCTGCTTCCCATGCAGGACACAACCTGCACACTTTCTGTCATCATCAAACTTGTTTATGTCTGTCAGTGACATAAGGTAAGGTTAGCAAGCACAAAATTAAAATGTACAAAAAAAAAAAAAATCACTTCTAATACCAAAAAACCATATCAACCAAGTCTTTTTTGGATGTCCAGAATTATATTAGACAAATCTGGAATTTTTTTTCCAGAGTTCTGTTGTCTAAAATAAATTTAATACTAGTAAGAACTGTGTGGGATTTCCTGGTAATAATTATGATTATATATCCATATTGTTCATTCTAGAAGGCAGAACCTGGATATCTGTTGCTGAAAACCAAATACATATGCATGGAAAATGTGATGTAATTTAGCTACTAAATATCTAAACATTATTTACAATAATGTCTTAGATATCTGAATTATTTATTTGTACCATGAAGAGTTTGTTTATGGATATCTGGATTACATTCCCATTCTGGCTTTAAAATGTCAAAATAGCCAATAAGCTTTATAGCACGTGCCAAACCGAGGGCACGTGCTTCAGGACTTCAGGAGAAGTCTAGATTCTAGAGAGACACACAAATAGAGCCTCCAAGATAACAGTTGTGTGCTTAATATTATTTTAGCAGTAAAATCAGAGCAGTTGTTCATATTCTGCTTTACAACAATTTTATGCGATTACACAAATGTGGAAATTCACACAAAATCATCAGATCTACACATTTTTCCCTCTAATGCATAAGTGTGAGTTTATTGCACATTTTCAACAAAAAATGTCAAAAACGTTGAGTTTAAGTGATGCTACTGCAGGTGGCAGTATTTTTTTACTTCCACTACATTCCTGCTTCACTTTGTCTCGAGTCATTAACGGTTTTATCAACCAGCCCTTGAGAACATTCATGATCTAGATGTGGCCCACAGTGAAGATGAAGTGACCTTCCTGTTTATAGTAACCAGTAGAAACCCTAACCCTTTTCTCTACTATGTGTACAGCATTGAGAATATAAATATACTCAAATTTACTTACCAGCAGTTACATGTAAGTAATGTAATCATTGATAGCTTGATTTTAATTTTTGACAAATAAGAATGTATTAATATTCTCCAAAAAGTTTGTTTTGTTTATTAAATGGTAAAACTGCTTTCTATACAGGCACATGAAGTGCAGTAATCTAACTGATATGATGTGAAACACGCCTCCTGCACTTCAAGACCCTAAAACAAAGGAAGGAACATCTCACGGCTCCTTGTGCCCCGAAACAAGAGTCCACCTTTAGCTAATTAGAGCTGTACAGGAGAGTTCACAGAGCTACTTTTGACCTCTGACTTCCCCTGCATTCCTCACATCCATCGTCCCGGGAATCACAAATCAAGATCCCCAGGAGAAGTCAGGACAGGTTTGGAAACACGCGACTGATCAAACGTGAGGCCTAATGGAAGGCTGGTGTGAAGCTTGTCTGTGTTTATAGTCTCAGGATGGGATGGTGGCTAATGGCTGCCAGGTCAACAAACCGGAGCACATTTTCCAAGAGGCCGGCTGGTCTAATGAGAAGTGTCAAGCTGAGTCATTCCATGGCCAGAGGTTGGCACAAACAGCTGCCAGCTTGTATCTGGTTGGTGAATTAACAGGCTCAGACAGACACGGGGTCCAGACCACTGGCTTCCTGCTGTAACACTGACTGAAGCAGACAGACGAGGTCAGGTCAACACCTATTAGAACAATTCATTGCTGTTTATTGGATCCTAAATGATCAAATATTTTTGTCCCCAAAAATTCTGTAATAAAAAAAAATCCTATAATGACAATGGGAAAAGTATGAAATGTTTGTGTACATAAGCATTAATAGGCCTTTAAAGCTGCAGGAGGTAACTTTTATAAAAAAATATGTTTTTATTTGTTAAAACCGTCACCAAGTCATGTTAATATGAGACAGATAATCTGTGAAAACATCAATCTCCTCAAGTCTGAAAAGTAAAGGATGAATTTTAAATACCATGTTCAAGAAGAAGCTTTTCATCAAAATCTGGAGATTTAATCACTCTGACCCGGTGTTCTGCTGGAGTACTACCTGCTGCAGGCCCCACACTGCGCCCACAGGTCAGAGGGCCAGACCGCGCCCACCCCTCTGTCCAGGGACGGAGAGAGAGAGCGACCCCTTTACAGCGAGAAAGAAGAACGCGATGTGGGAGAGAGGAGTGAGGGGGGCCTGGTGCTGCTCACAGACTGAGCAGCTGCCACACCTGCTACCTCCTCCCCATAGTGTGGCAGACTACTGCATATTTTCTAAGAATCAATCAAATGGTGATGCAAGCATGACAATTTGTAAATACTCTCCAAGGTTCACGATTTTCAGAACTACTGCTAGCCACGTGAAAATCCAAGATGGTGGTCATTTTTCAAGATGGCTGCTGTGCCTCATCACATATTGCTTAAATGATTTGTTTCATTATGGCGTGTAAAACATTTAGTGGTCATAAAAAGTTGTGCATTAAATTGTAGTCACTCCAGAATTTCATTTTAAAGGGGTATTATGCTTATGTCATAATGTCATTCCTTCATCTGAAACAGACCTGGAGCGTTGCCTTGATTCTTTTATGCATTTTTGAAAAATCTTTGAATCTCAGGGATTGCCTTAATGTTTTTTCTCACAAAGTTCCTCCTCAGAGCTGCAGTCTCCAGTTCAGGTTCCACCTCACACAGCAGCAGCCCAACGCTCCCACACTCAGCTCCTCTAGACTAGCAGAAGCAGCAATTAGCAAACACCTGGTGGCAGTGGCGCAAAAAGTGGGTATGCAGGGTATGCAACGCATAGGGGCGCAGCACTAGAGGGGGCGCCAAAACCCCGTCTCGAAAAAAGTTTTTTTCTTGTTGGCATTTTCTATATTTAACAGAATGAAATGATCATTAACAGGGAAACCGCACTGATTAGGCGCCCCTCAGCTCCTTCACGTCGCTCTCCCTTCCCATACAGGTGGCTGTGCACTTGCCCCTAAGAGAACGCAGGCGCGCCTTTTGAATTTTTTTATTTTAGATTTCCACTCGTAGTGCACTTGACAAAATGGAGCGGCAGAAAAAAAAGCTGTCCGGGGCGCAAAACAGAAAACGGAAAAGTGAGAAGGATAAAGATGTTGGCGGGATGAAAAAAAGCCTTTCAATGTGGTTGAAAGATAGTAGGTAAGTACCGTCAGTGTATTAGCAGGACAGGAGGGTGGTAAATAATCAGGTTAGCTAAAGCTAGCCTAATACGGAATCGTCCCATATTTGGCTGTTAAAAGTTGCCTCCCCTATTAAACCATTAAGGGACGCGATTTGTTTCGTATTTCTATGAATATCTGATACATAAACCTGTCACAGACACATAACCGCACACTAGTGTAAGAATGACCTAAATAAAACTCAGGAAATATTAACACGGAAAGCTAAAGCTGTTGTGGCAGTGCCCAGCTATGGTCCAACACTTAGCTCTCCAGGGCGTAATTTTTTCACTCATATGCATTATGGATTCTTTAATTAAAGATGAGTTGTTCAAGTTCATGTGTGTATCAGACAAATTCCTTAGAGTCACTTTAGCCCTTAGACTCAAAAAGGTTGGTTACCTATTTTACCAACCTTTTTGGCAGGGGGACACTTAAGTTTAAATGTCTTATTCAATACTACTACAGTGGTGATGTGATGTATCTGATGAGTCAGATTAGATGCAATGTCCAATCAGTAACTGTTATCCAACAAGGAGATGATTTAAATTAAAGTTTCATTTATATTGTGGTTTGACTTTATATTGTGGTTTAAGCCTATTTAACACAAGATTTATGTCACGGAATGTAACAATTTAAATTCCATAAATGTTAAAACTCTGACAAGGAGTGCAAGCTGTTAAGATTTCATATTTCCAAAACACGAAATGTTGAGCACTGAGTGCCCTTGCTGTTAAATTGCGTTAAATATTTGTACTCTAATAAACTTCTTATTTGCTTATGATTGAAAATTTCACCTGATATAATATGTGACAATGTATGTTCCAAGTGCGTGACTAAGGGAGGAAACCTGAGAAACTGGGAGGGGGGGGCGCCGATGATGTTTTCGCATCCACCTCACAAATATGTAGTTGCGCCCCTGCCTGGTGGAACCGAACTTCTGCTGAGCTCATCACACGAGCTACTTCTCAGTGAAACAATTCAAAGAACGTTTGTAAACAGCACACAAGAGAAAGATTGTTGTGATGACTTCCTGAAGGCGGAGTTTCAGAAAGAGCAGGAGTTTCTTAAAGAGATGGAGACCTATTTCAATGCATTAATTTACAAAGTCTATTTTTTTAGTCCTATTTGATATATACAGTATTTTATATTAACTGAAGGTAACATAGTTACTTAACTGTACTCTAAAACGATGAAAACACATAATACTGCCTCTTTAAGATGCAGACATGGGATGTAGAGATTGGTTGGACAAGTCTGCCCTCTACAGGCTGATGACTGTCAGCAACAGCAGTGTACAGTCATGGGAATAGAAATTATTTTCACAGGCGTCTACGAAAAATGCAATGAACATTCAAGTTAAAATTGATAGGCCTAACAGCAGCCAATCAGAGTGTAAAAAATATTCTTATTTTTTTCTAGTTGTTACATCTTGCACAAAATGACCAGATAAAAGATGTACAACATGCCAGTTTAAACTTTGAACAATTTGCAAAACGACTGAGCTCTGCAACATTAAAACATGGATAGAACTGTAACTACATTAATCATAACTCTTCTTCTCTTCAGTGTTTCTGTCAGTTTCTGGTGGTGCAGCTCTGTGCTGCCTTCAGGAGAATCGGACATCAGAGTATCATCCATAAAATTTCACCCACATGTCATCTATCGTGCAAACCAGAGCTTTCAGTGGAAAAACAAAAGTTCCAGATCATTTTAATGCCATACAAATATGAGACAGTCTATATCTTTATATAGACCTGTCTATTGATTTATGGATTAATAGTTTTTACTGGACAGAAATTACAAAGAACAATTCTGGTTCTAAATCAAATCCTAATGAGTCAAATTGAAAGTGTCATGGAGTCATCAGCCTCATGACATTAACACTGACATGAAAAATAATATTGAAGAAATAAATATATCAAATCTAATTAAAAACAAACAAGTGATACATTATTTACTGTTATGGTCTGTAAGATATATTTATTCTCAGTACTAGATGTGGTCTCAACAAACCCATGGCACTTCAACAATATTATTTTATCTTTTATCTGGATCATTGTGTGTCTGTTTATTCTTGCTATACAGTCCTCTGTATTAATTATTGCTCGAAATGTCTTGCCATACCAGTTTATTCCTCTGTATTTACTTTAGTTTCTTAGTTTATTCTTGCATTTTGTTCTTCATTCATTTCCATTTAGTTTCCTTTGATTAATATTATCCTCTCTTGGTTTATTTCTCACTTTAGTTTCTTTCCTGTTGCTAGATTTATTTAATCGTTTATTGACGTCAGTAATCTTCACTCATCACCTGCTGCGCCGCCTAATCAACATCATGTGTTGATTTTTTTCACGATTCAGCGTCAGATTCTGTTTTTAATTTAATTCACATCTAGTTCGTCGCTCCATTTTATGTCCCGCTTCTCCTGTTTCAGAGTTTTGCGCAATGGTCTTTTTTTTAAAAGTCCCTAAGGTGCAGGGCGTATCGATGGGGAAAAGGCAGACTGACATAAACATTTTAAAACAACGGAAACAATTTCTGCATTCTGATTATTGAAATGTAAAAGTGCTGTGTTGTTCCATCACCCCCGCTTCATCCCGGACCACTTACAGCACCTTGTTAACTCTATAAAATGAGCGCTATCTATCGTGGTATCACCCATGGAGGTATTTCGTTATTTCTTTATTTAAATGGGTTCATTTTTCAGAGGGACACACAGTGAGGGTATCGTGATTTTAGCTACCAGTAGCAGGAGAGCGGAGCTGCGCCAAGAAGCTAACAGAAGCTACAAACACTGAATAGAAGAAGAGCTGCCATCGATACAGTTGCAGCCAAGCATGATTTAATGTTACACAATACAGTTTTACTAAGTTGCTCAAAGTCTAAACTGTCATTGTTGTGCATTTAAGATGTAAAGTTTACCTTCGACCAAACGCCCCCCAAAGGCATCCCAGCGCCCCCCTTATGTAAAAATGTCCGCCAGCGACCCCTGCCATCCTTTGAACGACCCCTGGGGGGCGGTACCGCCCCCACGTTGAGAACCACTAATGTAGATCATTGTGTGACCAATGCCTGAGTTAGAACACCAGGTGGTCCTGCGGCGCCTGCTGTAAAAAGTTTCACACAAAAACATACAGAATAGAGAAAACTGTCCAGGTGGTGTACAGCCGTTTAATTCCACTCTGAGCCACATGGAAGGTGGGAAATGTTTGATCACTTTCCTTTTTGAAGGTTTTCTCCCACAGAACATGACTGTTAGGTTCACTGGTCTTAAGGTGTGAGTGTGTTTCCTCAGGGCGTATCCTGCAGGGATAAGATACAGACAACGCATGACTTCCCCGATTCTCTGCAGGAAACAAACTGATTGTTTCCTGGAAAAACCCCCACCTGTGTTTCAAAATCAATCAGTAACTGAGAAGCATAAGCTGTTACAGTCAAGGTGAGATGAATGAAAATGACATGCGGTTAGTTGAACTTCTTTTATGTTCAGGTGGGTTAATGATCTGCAGAAAGTACAATACAAAAGGGGATCTGTGTCACCGTGGCAGTCAGCAGCATTGGGACATTTGATTGCATAATTACGGGTTTGACCACGTGGCTTGTGCCGGCCAGTGATGAAATCAGCAAGTCATAGTGAGACAAGGTTGATTTTTAATGGCTTTGGTAATTAGGCTCCACAGAGTCAGCAGACGCTTAAATGTTCTTCTGGAAATTTCTTCAGCTGTTCCGGGACGCTTTGTACTCCTCACCCCAGAATCAAAGAGAAGAAAGCTCCAAGTTTCCTTTAGATAAAGTGGGCATAATACAAGGAAGTAGAGTCATCTAAGTCAGCTTCACTGCGGTTTGTGTTTGTCTGGTAGACGTTTCCAGATATCACTTCCTTACTGATGGTTGCTATAATCTAGAGATTTTGTTTTTGGTGCAAATAACCGCGTTAGATTGGAAAAGCATTGAAATATGAATTAGATTTCCATTAAATATGTGGTTTTACTGTAACATCCACCAAAAGCTTCCATCTAATATGGAAATTCCCAAATTGTTCATTTTCTGACCCTGAAAATAAGAGCAGAAAAATACTTTCGAGCCTAAAATCATTACTACTCAGATACAGATACCAACAGACAATATACAGCTATTATACACACGCTGAATAAAAATACTATACACACAGTTAGTTTGACTTATTTGATGTCCAACTAAAGATATTTCTTAAGTTAATGTTCAGGTCATAACACTTGATGCAATTAATCTAAACGATTTTGTAAGAAATATTGTAAATCTTTAAGCAAGAGTTTTTTTGAACTACACCACCATGGATTTAAATTCACTGCCTGAATTTAAACGAGACCAGTCTTATGTAGCTTTAGGGCATTTAGAATGACCAGAATTGTTTTTATTCTGTAAATATCAAACAATGACAGAGAATATGTCAGAAAATTATTTATCAATGTCTTCAAAATCAGAAGTATATATATATATATATATATATATATATATATATATATATATATATATATATTATTATTATTTTTTTTTTTTTTTTCCTTTTAGGTCTCCTACCACAAGTTTCTCACAGCAGCCAGCTGGAGTTCTGGTCCATTTGTCCAGACAGAACTGGTGGAACTGGCTCAGGTTTGTAGGTTTCCACCTCACTCCAATATGTTTTTTCAAATCTTCTAAACAAATTATCTACGGAAATTATCAACATCGACATTGTTGTCAGCACCGTATCAATCATGAGATCAGAAATATCAAAGGCACAAAACCAACAATCATGTGTAATAATTATTACAGAACCAATGGAGCTAAAGGGAGACAGAAGACATCACACAGACAATGGACCTTACCAAGCTCCGCCCAGAAACGCCCCTCGAAAGTCCCATGTGACTTCATGTCTCACATTAACCTCCTCGCAGAGCTTAGCTTCAATGGGATTTTGCGTTTCGACTGACTCTGCAGAGTATTTCTGAGTCGATTAGTTTAGCATTTCTGCCGGATTTTCACAAAATATCAGCCACGACAATGGACAAGGGAACCAACAAGTTCATGTCATCTTTTTTGGATGACATCAAGATGTTTTAGCCACGCGATGCCTCCAACATTGTGTGAGTTGCAGCTAAATGCTACCAGTCGATGAGGAAAACAGCAGATCCTCAGACCCTCAGCATAAATATAGCTGTGGACATGATCACTGATGGCTGTTGTTCTTGCAAGGCTGGGTAAGTCGGGCATTCATGGTTTTGAGGGTTCGAATGTGCTTAGGACTTATGCACGTTACTCGGTGCTAGCATAGCTAACACGATTACAGTGTAGTAAAAGCTAGCGTGGCTAACACGATTACAGTTTAGTAAAAAGCCTTTTCAGGTGAAATAAAATCTTTAATGTATGTCAGATACGGTACACATTGCATATTTATCTGTTCAGCTAACGTAAAGCTGTAACAGACAGGCTTCAAGGTGTAGAAGTTGTATCGGTACTGCCATTATGCTGTACTTGGCTAAAAGGTTCTCATAATGGATGTGTTTATTATTGACTTTATTTTTTTCATTCACTAAACACAAAGAAAGCAAAGCAATAATACTTACACCAGCAGACACTTTGTTCTTATTGATCCTACAACGGTTGAGCTGCAAATGCGGTCGTGCACAAGCTTTGATCCAAGCAAGACATTCCGTTTCAGATTTTGGAAATCTGTGAATTCTAGTTCCACAAACATGATCAGGATACCTGACATCGCCTGTACAGATACCCCACTGATGGAGAATCATTTTTTTTCGAGTCCTGACGCAAAAACTTTCTGTCGGTCTGGTAGTCCACAATGTACATTAGCATGAGTTTGCGAGCCGGTAACCCACGTGATAGCTGCGCTGTGACGTAAAATGGGCATTAGCCAATGAAAGGCGGGCCATGTGGTAAGGTCCATGACTAACAGATGCAAAACAACAGAGATGCTAAAAAAAGGCTGAGATTTCATAATAAACCCCACAAACTGAGCTGTCATCCTCAATCAGAAATGGGACATAAAGTCATGACACAGAGACATTTCTAAGAAAACCAAATTAGAAACAACATTGAGTAAAGCAAAGATGACACAAAGAAGTAATAAACCAAGGAAGTTTGGTCATTTTCCTAAAGTCACTGCAAAGTGTGGATGTTTTTTTTTGTTTTTTTTTTAACTCTTGCTCCAAATACAACTTCAAGATGTTACATATTTAGAAACTGAAACTTTTGTTGCTGAAGTTCAGCAAGAGAATACTCCAGGTACAGACAGCAGAAGCCTCGTGTTGGTGGTGATATTTATCAAATAAAAGATGGATCTGAGCAGCTTATAACTGCTGGGGAGGTGATCAGTGGCACTGGAGCCAGGCGGGTCGGATGGACAGAGGTTATGAGAGGCTGAGTTAAAATGAATCACAAACACTGAGAGAAACAAACTATCGATCCTATCAAGACCACGGTGAGTATTGGTGTCAGAGCGATAGTAGCATGATGAGCTCCATAGTTTTGTTTGCAGTTTCTCTTTCAGTCAGTTTCCTCAGAGCTGTGTGAATGTGTCAGAATGCCAGCTCCCCTTTAAACAGAGCTGCAGCCTATCAGTCTATCAGTCTTTGTCTGTATTTGCACAACAAAAAGCCAGAGAATCAATTAGCTCCCATCGTTCGTCCTGAACCGGTATCTGTCAAATAAAAACTCATCAAAGAGCCAGTTGCCATGGCAGCGCCTGCAGGTGATGGAGCTTTCAGATGAGAACAGCTGAGCCGGACAAAGGCTTCACACCAGTCTGGACGTTATTGAGGCTGAATAGTCCCACAGAGACAGACACGCAGAGGAAACGATGCTATTCTTTCCCAGCCTCTCTGATGCAGATGATGTGAGGAGACTTCAATGGCCTGAACCTTTCAAATGTGCACACAGTCTCCTGCCACCGGATGTTTCCATTGTTCTGTCATTGCTGCAGGATGAGGAGAGATTTACTGAAACTGTGTGGAAGATGAGTAGTAATTAAACCATATTTGTAATGGAAAAACTTTTTTAAACAGGTGACTATTTCTTTGTGTGACTTGCCATCTAAAGAGTTTTGCCATCCGCAAACTGTTTTTCTATTTTTAAAAGAAAAATATAAAAACACTATTTTGTCACTATTAAGCGAATTAGTCATGATGAATTGATTACTGAAATAATTGTCAATTAATTCATCAATCAATTAATCAATCGCTACCTCAAGAATACAGGCTGTAAAACATGCCCTTTGCTGAACAAACACCCTCAGAGCAGTAATTATAAAATTATGCATTTTGCATTTAAGATATATATAAAAAGCTTCTTCTTCTGTAAATATATTCAACCCAGAACTAAAAAACTTATCACCAGTTCAGATCTACACTGTATTGATGACGAGGAAAGCACATTTTCATGTCAAAAAAATAAAAAGAAAAGAAAAAAAGAAAGTTGCAGATGCACCATTTGCTACAAATAACCAAACTACACATTAAGAAATATGATGTTATTTCATTTAGCCAATGAAATTATAATTTTTCTTATTTAGAAAAAGAGTTGAATTATTACAAAGTATTTGTTTGTACTTCTATACTTCTAAGATTGCACAACATAATGGAAGAAATGACAAAAGTAATAATTGTTTTAAAGTGCAGTTAGGTGGTATGTGATGTGGAAGCTGAAAAGTTATCAGAATGATGTAATAAATGTTTCCTATTCACTCATTCATAAATTGTAGGATTTGTTCATTTTTAAATTTAAATGTTTAGGTCTTCAAGAAAAAAGAAAACATAAATACTGAAGCAAAAATAAGATTAATAATTAATGTAATTTATAACACACATTATCCTAACTTACTGAAATGTTATTGTTTTTATTATTATTATTATTAATTATCCGTAGGTTGTGTACTTATTTTAACAGGGACAATGCACAACACGTAATATGCCAGAGTTAACCATAAAGACTAGTTTGGAACTCATGCACCTAACTGACTACAAAAACGTTTTTATGGAATATGATGTCATTGATTATGTCACTGAGTCCTTGGATCTCGTGTGGAATTCTTTCCAGAATCACACTGTGGTTGTTTCTGACAGAGATCTTACAAAGTTTTTTGAACTTTTGCAGACTCAGTTTTGGCGAAACAAGAATCGCTGAAAGCTATCAGAAAATGTTTCATCCTGAAAAGACTCCACAGCCTTCCTTCCAGCAGGAAAAAGATAACGAGACCATTTTTGGCAAAGTCCTCTCTCTGCTTTTGGAGGCGACCGATATGTTGGAGGAGAAGGAGGATTTGACCGAGCAAACGAGACAAATGCAGAGGAAAATAGGAGACATGGAATGTCTCGAAGAAGATTACATGTACCTCAAAAGCCAGGTATTAATTTATGGTGCGATAAATGAATATTTAAGACAGGATTTTACCGAATTGCAACAACAATTGGAAGCTCAAGCTACCCTGAAGGATAAACACCAGAGGAAACAGAAAGAACTTGAGAAAATAATCCAAAGCAATGAAGCTTTTGAAACAGTACTGAAGGAGTTAATTTTGAAACTAAAGGATCCCAATAAACTAAAAGAAAACTACCAGGCAGCAAAAAATGAGAAAGAAATTCTGACACAAGAAAACACCAGATTGGAAATACATATTCAGAAGGTCCAAAAACAGCTTTCAATACAAAACCAGGTGGAAAAGGAGTGTGAAGAAACGGAATGGTACAACAGAAACTTAGAAATGAACATCGAGGTTTTGGAGAAACAGCTCGAAGGGCTAGAGGACAAACTTTGGGAAAAAGAAACCAATTTTATGACTAGCTACACCCAACACCTCCAGATTAAAATCAGCCAGCTCCAAAAACAGCTTAAGGCCGAAAAATGCTGGAGTGACAAACTAAAAACTATCAAAAGTCATTGGAGGGATATAAATGAGATGAACAGCAAACTTCAAGAAGAACACGAGAAGCTCAAGCTTGAGCTAAGGAAAGCTAAAAGGTTCAAGGACAAACACGGTGACATTCGGTCTGCTGTTCTGGCTAAGGAGGAAGAAAACACCTCTCTATCACTGGAAAATCTAAGACTTAGAAAGGAACTGCAGAATCTTAAAAGCACGGAGGACAAAGTTGGGAAGTCAGCCTGTCCACCAAAGACTGATGAACGTGAGAGAGGCCAGCCTGAACAAACGCTGGATGTTATTTCCACCTCACCTGTCCACTCAGTGGAGGACACAGAGGTCTCCTTCAGCCATGGCGACCCACATCCTGATGACCAGTGGACCGACAATAAAGCAGAATCCATCCACGCACAATCAGAGACAGATTCAGAGAGTTTGAAAGGAGACGACAGGATGGAAGTTTCTACTGACCTCAGTTCCTCACCTGACCACCAAGTGGACGAGACAGAAGTCACTGCGGAACATGGATGTAGTGCAGATGCGACGTGTGACAGAACTGAACCACAGCAGTCCAACCAAAGGGGGAGATGGTGGAATGTGTCCCTCTACAACATGCTGTTTGCCTTACCTAAAACCACCCACAATTAGTTCATTGGCAGACAATAAGACCTAGCTCACACACACACAGTCACACACCCGTGCACACCCACACGCATGCACACACATACAAATACACAAAAAACATTTTCAAGTTTTCTCCAGGTGATCTGAGATATTCCCAAGAAGCTGAGTCTCAATAAGCCTTTTTCTAAAATCCCAGCTTATCAGCAAACTGTACAATCGGCTCCATTCAGGGTTGTTCCGAAAAAACAAACTGGAAATCTGGAGAAACGTCACCTTCAACATGTCTTTAGTCATATCTAAAGACATGCAAAAACCATTTTGCTGAACCATTTGCAATTATTTTCTCTCCACACACCCACACCTAAAATAACTTCATATCACATATAACATTCACCTGATCAATGAACCAGACAAGCACAAAACAAAATAAATACGCAAATAAATGTCAGAAGAATCAATCAAAATATTCAAACAATAAAACATAAACATTTGCGGGTTCTCTTCGGGTTCTCCGACTTCTCCCCCATAAAAGCTCCATAATTGCCCCTTGTTAATTGCCCTCACTGCATACAGATGAAGTAATTAAGCTATTTGATTCAGGTGTGTTTGACCACACCTGATTAATAATAATAGGTGTGGTCAAACACACCTATTTGCCCACTTAACAGTGGGCAAATTATTGTTAAGTAATTTTCCCACTAATATTAACAGCATATCAATCAATCAATCAATCAATCAATCAATCAATCAATCAATCAATCAATCAATCAATCAATCAATCAATCAATTCAATTTTTATTTGTATAGCACATTTCAGCAACAAGACATTTCAAAGTTCTTTACATCACAAAAACACAAAGTTTTGCAAAATAGAATCAACAATCGAAACATTACATTTAATCAAGTACCATCGTTACATTTTTAATCGATTATGTTTCAATAGCAACTCTAAACAGCTGGGTTTTTAATCTACATTTAAAGGCACTCAGTGTTTCAGCTGTTTTTCTGTTTTCTAGAAGTTTGTTCCAGATTTGTGGTGCATAGAAGCTGAATGCTGCTTCTCCTCGTTTGGTTCTGGGGATGCAGAGCAGAACCAGAACCAGAAGCTGAGGAGTCTGGAAGGTTGTCGTAGCAACCTTCCAGATTGTCGTAGTACATTAAAGCAGATCTTTAATGTATTGTGGTGCTAAGCAGTTCAGTGATTTATAAACTAGCAACAAACAGTATTTTATAGTTTATTCTCTGAGCTACAGGGAGCCAGTGTAGGGACTTTAGAACTGAGTGAGACCGGAAACCAGACTGGAAGACGTCAAAGCAGCTGGATATAGTTAGAAAGCTATTTAATTGTTTAAACAGCTTTTTCAATCATTTTGCTGATGAGTGGGATGTTGGACGTCGGCCTGTAATTCTCCAACACTGATTTGTCCAGATTGTTCTTTTTTATCAGTGGTTTGATGATAAAAACCTCTGACATGGTTCCTGTTGGAGCCTGCTCTCTACCATCTTTCTGTTCTATGTCCTTATTGTCTATAATCTTGACTTTAATCTGCTTCTGTTTTCTCAATTGTCTCTTTCCCTGAATGCTGTTTTTCTTGTTTAGTAGTTCTGTTAGTGAAGGAAGCGTTTCACTGTTTTGATGGAGATGGTGTTTGTATAGTTGGTCACACACAGTCATTTCATTGATGTCATCTCCATGTGGCTGGCACAGTGCATCCCAGTCCGTGGCCTCAAAACGACCCTCAGCTTCCTGTGACCATCTTCTGATTGTTCTTCTTATTACAGGTTTCCTCTGAACAAGGTGTTTACATTCTTGAGCAAAGAAAAATAAGATTGTGATCTGTTTTTTTCCCCAGAAGCGATCTTTGTTTGGAGATGTATGAATCGTTAACATGTCCATAAAACAAATCTAACATCTGTTTTTCTCTACTAAAGAAGCTGTTAAATATTGGCAGTGTAGCAGATAATCAGGAATGATTAAAATCATAAATTTAAATGTATGATTTTCATGTTTTTTTTTAATTCAAAACAACTTTTTGAATTAAAAAAAAGTTGTGTTTATGACATGTGCAGTGTTTGGATTCACTCCTTCGTTCCTCCACATCTCTTCCAGGCTGGTACTGACAGAACAACACGTTGAGTAAAACAGAACTGTTTGGCCTCTGGTTCCTGGCATCAGTTGGTGTCCAGACTTGGTCATTTTGTCTTTGATTGATTTGTTTTATTGATAAATACCTTTGGACACATAACAGCCAAACAAGACCATTACATCCCAACAGGTGAGTGAAAGTGTAGATGAAATATGTGTTTACATATGTCGTTTAAACTGGTATACATTACTCACAAAAAGTTATGGAAATTTGACATTTGGGTGGTAATAGGGTAGGTAGTAATAGTGTTTGTGGTGTGAATCATGAAGGTGATGTGCAAAACGTCTACTTTCAAATTACAGCTAGCAGTCACAAAGAGCAGCTGTGGATTCAAATGACAAAAACTTTTCCATCCAGCTGTCTGGCAACAAACTTCACCTGAAGAAACATCATCTGTACTATAAACAGGTGCAAATGAGATTTTTCTGTAACATCAAACCGCCGTGACCTGGTTGTATGGACTCAGAAAGACATGGCTGTCGTCCGTGTCTTTTCACAGAAATCCTTGGAACAAGGACTACAATAAGTGAAAAAGTTCTTTCAAAATATTTACCTTCCAGAGTTTGTAGGTAGATATTTATCAGAGCTCCAGCTACAAGGGACACAGAATAATTTAACAGCATGTAAATAATGCTTAGACTTATGTTTGCACTCACTGTTGTGAAGCAAGTTTTCTATAAAATGCATTACGTCAGACAATGTTTGTTAGCTGGAATGTTTAATTACATAAAATATTTACTTTAAAATAGGATCTGCTTCATTGCCTGTTTACTTCTGACCTGAAATATGTTAAATACATCAAATGTATTTGATACATTTAACATGATGTACATCAAAAATACACTATATGTACATTTGTTTTATGTATGTACATACATAAAACACTGTTTTATGTATGTATGTACATATGTATGTACATACATACATTTGATGTATTTATTTAACATACATCAAATGTACATTTGGGATCTTTTTTTATCACGTTTTCTTATCACCTTTAATATTTATTTTGAAATATTTAATCACATCAAATGTTTAAAGATGGACTATTTCAATTTACTTATGTGAAATGTTTACTGTGAAATATCTGACTATAATTGTTTACTTTAATTCCACAAAGTGCTAATTTAAAAATAGGATCTATTTCATTACATGTATGCTTGTTGCCTGAAATATTAAACTGTTACTTGGTGTTTGAATAAAACATCTTAGGAATGTTCACCACATGAACATTTATTAAATGAGAAAAATCAGTCAAATCCATGTTAGTATTCAACTGTTCAAACATTTCAACACAAAACAATTTGTGCAAATACATTTCTTACAATGCACATTTTTTGCATAAAACAGCACAAGCAGCTGCTACAAAAAGTTCAAAACAATGACATTTTTTTTCCAGCCTGTTTTACATGTCAACATGTGGAGGTTTCTTTTGCGTTAGACTTTACAATCATGTTCACCAAACTGCAGCACACATACACAATCTTATCAAGAAGTGTCGTCTCTTCTCCCTCACATGTGAGCAGCAAAGTTATTGGCACAGTTCTGTGTAACATTTTGTATTTGTTTCTCATGCAACCGATCACTCTTTCCACATGGATTCTGAGGTGAGCTACAGCTTGTGTGTCTTCGACATCTTTAGCGTCGAGCTGACCTCTCCCTTTAGTGAATGATGGCATTTTGACCTCAGCGCACATCATTCCTACACTGTCTTTAACATCAAATCCTCTGCCAGCTAACACAATGTCCCCAGGCAATAAATTGGAGAGAATGCCACAGTTTTCTGCTACGTGCTTGTCTGATGCTCGCCCGCCCCATCCGTTAGAAATAAAAGAAATTGAACCATGCGGTGTGATCCCAACCAGGTATTTCATTGTGTGTCCGCCTTTGTGCTGAGAGAAGGACTGTGCGAGTGCTTTTAAATTTGAGGGCTTTTCTGTGCCTATTTCAAAACAGTCGACAATAATTGCCACACGCTTTCCAAATGTTTTCAAAAACTGAGGCGGCATGTCGGCTTGTAAGCAATGCCTCTCTGGCCAGTTCACCGCTGGCTTAAGGCGTGTGTACAACACATCTACGGTGTCAGCAAAGGCATCAGACAGAGTTTTGTGTGACACATTAAAAAGATGGCAAAGATGCTGAACAGGCAGATCAAGTCTAAGACGCATCAATGTAAGTACAACCATTTGAAATTGTGAAAGTTTTTTTGATGCTGGGAGAAAAGGCATAACAGTGTTAAACAACGACAACAAGACAGCAAAACAAGGAAGTCCTGTGTAATATGTGACCTTTTTTGTGTCGTCCTTAAAAAAATTTTCAGCCAACTGTTTTTTGTTGAGCTCGGACCTGAGCTCCCTGTTCTCCTGTAACAGACGGTTTACTTCTGCCATCCTCTCTTCACACAACTGACATTTGGTTGGTTGCCTTTTTGCTGCTGGTTCATGTTCGTCTTCCCGACCTGCAGCCTCACTAAGCTCCTCTCCAGCTTTTATAGTTTGTACTGCTGTGTGTTTATTATTTGGCTCTCCTGGGGTTTCTGATGGAGTCTCTGGAGCCTGCTCCTCCACTTGTCGATCCGACATGTCCGTCGCTGTCTGGACTTTAGCTGCTGTCTGGTCTTTAGCTGCACCGCTGCGGCGCCTCTTTCGACGAGAACGTCGGTCTGATGTCGACATATTTGAGGGGGGACTCATCAGCAGAGTTGGAACCCAGTCTGGATTCTGCTCATCCATTTCATATGAAGGTTTGCCTTGAAGAGGACATACGAGAACACAGATCAGTGTTACTACTGTGAAACTGGCAACACTAGAACAATGCAAGCAGTTTATTTCATGTAATGTTAATTTCATTGATACAGCACTTTAAAAACAGCTATTAACTGCACCATAGTGCTGAACGGTATTCATAAAACCACATTAGAATACAACACACGTTACATACAAAAAATATACATAAACCAGGTCGTGTTTACCATCTATGAGCAAAGCATGAGCTAAACGTAAGTACACCCGAACAAAATCGTGGCAAAAACGTATGGCACAACACCAACAAAGCGAATGTAGACACTCACCAGAATGGAAATGTTTGGAACAAACTTGTATGTATCTTGGAATGCTGGAGAAGTTTATATCAGGACGTTTCACCGCTGATATCCAGGCCATTCGTCTTCGTTTCGTTAGCTCAGATACATGTTCTCCTTCTCGTTGTTTCCAGGCAGGAAAACAATGAAACGAAAGTCCATTTTCTATCTTTTTACCACTCCGGTCGTGCGACCGGACGTTACATCCAACAACACAACAGGTTCGAACCATTGCCAAGTTATTCTAACCTACTTAAATTTTAAAGAATCTGCGAAAAAGTTGTTTTCGACGGATATGATTATTTGTTGCCCTTCAAGATGGCGCTTATATCCCATCAACCACTGCGCCGCAGGCTACACCTACCAGTGACGTCAACAT
This sequence comes from Poecilia reticulata, assembly GCF_904066995.2. Lineage (NCBI taxonomy): Eukaryota > Metazoa > Chordata > Actinopteri > Cyprinodontiformes > Poeciliidae > Poecilia > Poecilia reticulata. The sequence continues at coordinate 30,947,386 of NC_088834.1, forward strand.
TAGCAATCTTGCTAACAAGCTTAGCATAATTTAGCTAACATATGTATGGAACAGCATTACTTAACTTACACGGTTTATTTGGAAAAAACTGAAAGGTTTCACCCCCTTTTTTCGGGCACAAACCGTGCAGCTCAGCAGCACGTCTCCCGGTGAGCCACAGGTGTTAAACCATATTCTGTGACCTGACCACCGTATGTTGTGAACGTACGTACTGTGGTGTGGGGGAGGGGAATAAACGGTCAAATGAACACTCATATTCGACTAGTTACGATTATGAAAATATAACTCAGATATTGTGACCATAGTATTAATTATAGAACATCAAATACTAGAGCTTTTAAAACATGTTTACTTATAGAAAAATGTTAAATACTATGGTCCGTCTTCCCATAAGCATTGTTTGTATTTTTCAAAACATAAGTGGGGTCACTCCTACATAAGTAAACTCCCTCAAGGTGTGTTCAAAGACGACTCGGAAAAACATGCTACCACATGTTAAATGTGAATAAATCTTTTATTAAGTGTGGAAGAAAAACAGTGGTCTAGAGGAGTTTGACACTAACAAACTTGTCATTTATACAGATGATTAATGTCCCACAGTGAATGAAGACTACATGTACCTTTATATACACAATGCAGAGGCAGAACACACAAGATAAATTAACTGTCAATACAACTCACGCCAATACAACTGTTCAGACTGAAAATAGTAAAAGCAGATCTCGAAGCTTGCAGGCTCAGAAGGAGATTATGTTCTCTTAGAAGTTTCCTAAACTTAAAATGGTCATGTTGAACAAGCATACATTTCAGACTGATGTTGAATTGAAGAGAAAGCATATGGAATCATGATGATGTTCACACGCACTAAAGCCACGCGGTAAGCAGTTTTCAGTCTGTGCACTCTCTGCTTGCAAATGGAGAACAGTTGGGAGGGTTTGGACGAAGGATTGGCGCCACCGTCGGGATCCTCTGCAGAAGGACATCGATCCTCGCCCACCTGAGTATGCTAGGTTACGGGCCAGAACGTCATAAAAACTCCAAACACACTTATGTTCCCGTAGGCATGTGTGCTGGAGCTCCTCTGAGAAGTGGACAGACCGATGGAGGCCAGAAGAGTGACCCCGCCGTTCAGCAGGCTACCTTCATATCAGACCCATAGTGCTTTATATGATGTCTAAACAAGCACCTTTGACCCTGTGACCTCTGGCTGGGAACCAGCAGGACAGGATAGAGTCCAATATGAGCGCAACCTGCTAAACAGGCGGGATTTAACCTCAGCAACCAGACTGAGTGATGTCTCCACCCGACCTCTTTGACACCTCCAAGGTGGTAAAGACCTGCAGGACGAAGAGGCAATCCTTATGGAAATGTTGCTTGGTAAAAGGCCTGGAGTAGCAGGCAGGATTATTGGCACTCCAGGTAGAGATTTGTAAAAAGACTCAAAATAAATTAATCTTTAATGTAGCAGCCAACAGGACTAGGGTTTCCACTCAGTGTACTTGGGGGACCCCATGCCCCCAGGCTAAATGTTGTTTATTATAATTTCTCTGGTGAAACGGTTTGAAGTACAGCATCAGTATGGTCAAGATGTCAAAACATGGAGAGAATGAGGTCAGGTGTCCTTTTTTGGGTTTTTCTTTCTGTTTGTTTTAAATTCATCAGACCTCTGACCACTTCCTGTCTCTACACCAACAACTTCACACTTTATTTGTGACTTGTCAGCAACTGAAGTGACAAGTCACAGATAAAGGAAATAAAAGATGTTGCAAAAATTAAGACTTATTTTTAATTGCATTAATTAATTAAATGTAGTCTTCAATACTTCATAGTTGGTGTTTAGGTAATGTTAAAGTCTTCAAACACATGATTACCAAGTCATATTTTTAAAAATGTCTTTCAACTTTAAACATTTGACTCAAGCACTGGGGGCAACTGGATGGCTGTCCTAAATGATCTATTGCTCCAGTAATTATTGTAATAGCCTATAAGATTTTTTGAGACAATTTTCAAGTGATATATTGATAGTGGCATAATCCAAGTTTGCACTGGAGCCAGAAAATATTTTAAATAAATAAATAAATACAACTAAAAAACCATTTAGAACTTAAATATAAATAAAATGGATTATGAAGTCTCTAAGCAAAATTGCCCTTCAAAAAACCTCAGCAAGGAAACAGAACAACCTAATGTGCAGCAATTAGCCCTGTTACACATTAACATAATGAATGCGTAATGCTACTCCATTATTAAGCTAATTCACCCTATCCATCACAATAAAACTGATCCATAATTCAACTCAACATCTTCTTAAGACAATTAGAGATCGTCTAGGAGATGATAACAGAAGCATGAGGATGGTGCTCTCACACAGGAAGTAAAATTATCCCTTTTTTACGCTTCAGGACTCAATTTGTAGCGACATTTTAATCAGAATAAAAAAGGTTGGCGTGCTGCTCCTACCTCAGCGCAGGTCGGGTGGATGCCGATGGTGGCGTCAAACTGCTCCTTGGTCGCGCCACATTTCATGGCGGCACCGAAGCCCTGCGTCACCTCCCCGGCATTTGGCCCCAGGTAGTGGAACCCGACTACTCGGTCCTGAAAGGCAACAATGAAAACAATAAGCTGATAGGACAGAACAGTGGAGAGAGGCGGATAAATCTGCTGAAACCGTACGTTGTCCAGTTTGTTGCAGATGATCTTGGCATAGCATTGGTTGTTGTCGCGGCCCGGCACAGTGAACTCCAGAGGCCAGAACAGACTGTGGTACACCTGTTACACAAAAACAAGGTCAGACACGTATGTGAAGACATTAAATACAACATTTATCCCTTAAAGCTGCAGTATGTAACTTATATATATATATATAATTTTTTTTTTTACATTTGTTGAAACAGTCACTATGTAGTGACAGTATGTTGAAACAGATGATCTAAAAAAAAAAAAAGCTTCTCTGCCTTCTCCCACTCCCATCTGAAAACAATCAAAGCAGGAGGTAGGTCTTAATGCTGTCAATCACCCCTACTTGTGGTGCTGCTCATCCACCGCCTGCTCTGTTATGCTACAGCTAGCATAGCCTGTTGTGAATGCTAGGCTAGTTAGCATGGCTACCAATGACAGCAGATAAAAGGTCTTCCTGTCATGTTAAGCCGTTTTTTCCACCATTAACACATTTATCTGCAAGTACATGAGGATTATTGACAGCGCTAAGACGCTTTTCCTGCCTGTGATTGGTTGCTTTTGGTGCGTTTCTTCAGACGGCAACAGCAGGTCAGGCAGGAGGTGGAGAAGATCCATCTTTTCACAGATTATCCATCTTAAACTGTCACAACATGGTGACAGTTGTAACAAATATGTATATATGCTTTAAAAATAAATTAATTAATAAAAGTTAAGAAATATTTTATTTGAACTCTTTATTTGACAAAGAGACAAAGTGGACAGGATCCCAGTCAGCTGAACCAGATCACCTCTGATGAATTATTCACCTCGATGTTTTCCGGGCCGTACAGCTCGGTGGCTCTCTCCTCTGACAGGCCACAGGCACCGTACTCCAGCGGGGTGAAAACCGTGGTGGGAACGTTGATGTAGTCACACTGCGCACAGACGGACACACACACGTTTATCAGGGGGCCATGCACCGCCTTGGAGACTGTGCAGTTGGCAGAGGGACTGGAGACCAGACTGTACCTTGACGTTGGATCCGCCGTAGAGACGGCGCGCCAGTAACTTCCCAGCTTGGATGGCGACGGGCGTCAGCTCCCACTTTCCCTCCAGAATGTCTCCGATGGCATAGATGTGGGGCACGTTGGTCTGTTCCTCGTCGTTCACTGGAATCTTTCCATTTCTGGGAAAATAGTTCAGCGGGTTAACAAGGAGGGAAGGAAGAAACGGCAAGATTAAAACTCATCTAAATACAACAAAAGCAGAAGTCAAGTTCAAGTCACCATTCATCATCAATGAGTGTTAACATTTAGCAGGGTACTTCAGATTAGACACATTGAAACAAGAATAATAATAATAATAATAATAATAATAATAATACAAACAATAAAACTTCTTCACTGAAGAACATTTCTAGGATTTAAGGACTACTGTCCCAGCAAGATGTAGAGAAACTCACTGAGTTTAACTTTAGTCACATTGATCAATGCAACACCACCAGGTTCTGACTATACGTGCAAGGTCAACAATAGTCACCCTATAGTTGCCAACTGACCTGACCCGCCACTGACCTGCTGGAAGGTCAGTGACAGTAAACACACAGATGTACACTGGATGCAGAGATGTCTAAACGTTTTGGTGCATGGGCCAAAATCCATCAAGTTCAAACTGATCAAGGGCCACGTTTTTTTGTTTTGTTTTGTTTTTTTTTTTTACTTTTCTTGTCTATTCTTAGCAACAAGAACATAATTTGGTCATTATTTCTTTAAAGACCTTTTGCTGCATTTAGTTTTGATTTGTTTTATAAGTCAATAAAATGCAGATCTGGACATTTCAAGATCTAATTTTAAGTAAAAGTTGATAGACATTTGTGGTACTATTTATATTTACTCAAATAAAAAAAGAAAGCAAAAGTAAAGCAATAAAAGATGAATACTTTGTGTTGAATCTAAAACCTTCCATCTCAAAACATTGTCAGTAAAATGTCTCATTTGCATCAGACATGCTTTCATTTTGTTTATGAGCCAGTAATGCAGAAGCAAATCAGCTTTAGCTTTCTACCCTCATGGTTCACTATACACTGAAGAACGACATAGTTAAAAGACTGGGTCCAAGGTCAGCCTGAACACACACTGTAATAGATTTCATGAAGAGAGTGTTAATATTTCACATGCTCATTGATGCACAGAGCAGCTCAGACTGTATATTACTATGATCATAAGACCAGCTCATATGACTGAGAACAGCTTCAGGCTCAGCTGCCAAGTTATTCACTAAACAGATCCTGGGGTCCAGTCAAAGACCGTTCACATCTGTTTCAGCATTAAGTCATGAGAGAAAAACTGAGCAAAAAACAAGAAAAGGACAGTTTTGATCATAAAACTTTAGCAGTTCACTTCCTGTTAGTAATCACATGCTGACATTCTCATTTTACCAACCACTCAACTTTATCTCCATAACAACCCCCTCAACCCGTCCCCATCCCCATCCCCCCAGCACCCTTCAGTTTCCCCAGCAGAGCCAGAAGTGCTGAATCACTGTGACTGTGCGTCCAGTCTTAAAGGGACAGCGCAGAGTGAGGCAGCGCAGCAAAAAAGTCTTACTTTGTGTTCAGTTTGACCCCCGCCTTGTCCAGGCCGATCTTATCTGTGCACGCGTTCCGACCAACTGCAATCAACACCTGAGGGACAGACAGACAGAGGGCCTGGTTAGTTACAGGAAGTCCTCTGGGGTTGCTCAATTATTTGCATAGGAGTGGTCGAATTTAAATGGAGACAAAAAAAAGAAAAAAACTTGATAGTAAATCACTTCCTTCCCCTTAGGAGCTGCAAGACTGCTAAACTTAGACCCACTATAATGACTTTTTGTCAAACTTTAACCTATTTGGTCACAAAATAAATGTAAGGACAAATTAAACAAAAAGGAAAAAAAAATAGTTTGGATTTCATCAAGGGGCGGGGGGAGCAAAACAAAAAAAGAGATGTAGGAGGAAGTGGTTCAGATTCCAAACAGACAGACTGATGAGGTGAAGAATGTTTGATCAGCTGATCAGAGATCTACCCACCGTGTTGTACTCGTCCTCCATCGTCTCGTCCGTCTCTGTGGACTTAGCCGTTACCTTCAGCCTGCCAGGGCTGCCTTCCTCCAGCTGCTCGATCTGACACACACAGACAAATGTTTATCTATGGCTTAAAAAAAAAAAAAAAAATCAAACGAGGGTCAATTAGAAGTTACGCACAGTGCAAAGTCTGCAACAGTGGAGATAATTTGCAACTTCCATTACGTAAAATACAAGAGTGACACATTTTATGGGAGATGGCAAGAACAACACACACACACACACACACACACACACACACACACACACACACACACCTTTGTCGGCACAAATTTGCGGATGAATTTGACGCCGTGTGTCTCCATGTGTGCTCCAGCGCGGTTGGCCATGTCCTGGTCGAAGCCCCTCAGCAGGATGGAGCGCACCATGACGGTGACGTCGAGGCCCAGGCCGGCTAGGAAGCCGCCGCACTCCAGAGCCACGTAGGATGCTCCGATCACCAGCGTCTTCCCCGGGCAGTAGGACAGCGAGAACAAGTCGTCACTGGTGAACGGAGCAAAAACGACACAAACCACAACTCAGGTAACCATTAAATCCCATTTAGCAGTTTGTTAATTCTGTATTGTATCTGTAATATCTGACAATATCTGTATCGGTCCAGATATTGAAACAAATCAATGACAATTTGTGCCTTAAGCTACGTTTTCCTGCAACGGCCGAAGTTAAACCTCACATATTAAACCTCAGATATTGGTATTGGTATCAAAACTGAAATTAAAATCAAGTGGATCGGCGCATCACTAGCTTTCTCATTTCGAGCTTGAAGTAGTTTCCACCTGCATTAAAAAAACAAACCATGACTAGAGATATGCAAACCATTTTATACAAGATTCATGAACAACTAGAGATACTAGAATGCCAAACAATGTTTAAAAACTTCACTGCAAAAATGGGATTTATATGTTGAGCTCATAAAGCAGCAGGATGTTGGTCCACTGACCCAAATTATTAAAACAGAGCAAAAAACTGGAGCTGAGCCAATGGTTTTAAACTGGCTTGGAAAGACATTTAGAAAAATCCATTTTGAAATTAGTGGCATAGGATCCTACTTTAAAAACAAAACAAAACAAAACAAAACAAAAAAACAGAATGACTGGAGTTGTATAAACTATTTCAAACTGGGAAAAGAAAAACAGGCAGGCAGCATCCAGAGACAGCACAGCCTCCAGAACTATGAGTGAACCAACCAGACACAGACAGAGTAATAATAATAAAGGGTTTGTATTTACAGGGGGCTGACGGCTGGGCAGAGCACACCCTTCGCCCCCCACCCCCAAGTGCTCTGAACAGAGTGTGTGTGTGTGCTCACCTGGTGATGCAGTACTCCTCGTCTCCAGGGACTCCCAGGTAACGCGGCCTTTCCCCTGTAGCCAATACAAACCTGGCTGCTGTGTAAAACGTCTCCTTCCCTCGTTTGTTTGTTGCCTGACAGAACAAAGATGATAATTTAAAATGTTTACACCACAGAGCTCTGATCACATACAAGACGTAAAACACAGTTTTCTGTGTGTGTGTTTGTCATGTCTGTTGTGTTACTTGGTTTTTAATGATGACTTTGGTTAACTCATGTTCAAAGTAGTGGACTTTATTTAAGGGTGCCGGAGTAAACTGAGCTGAATATCTGTGCAGGAGGTTCCTATTGGTTCCATTACTTCATGTATTATTTTCCTCCTCAATTACTGACTACTTAGTTTATCAAATATCCCCTCCAAGACATTATGTTTTTTGTGATTGTTGTGGCCTAAAATAAAAAAAAAAAAAAAAGGTGATGATGAATTACTCTGCAACTATCCACCGCTCACCTTGATTTTGTGTGGTTCGATGAACTCTGCATAGGCGTTGACGTAGTCGACATTCTTGTCCCTCAACGCCACCCTGTAGCCCCAGTTCAGTGAGCCGATGTAGTTGTTGACTGCAGTCTTCATGGTGTCCCAATTGTGTTTCACTGCAGACAGACAGACGCAGTTAAAGCCAGGTTCCTCCTTCAGAGACCGGTTGGGTTGTTGGGATGTCAGCAGTCGGCAGCCTAACCTGACTCGTCAAACTCCCAACCGAACTTTCGTGCGTCCTGGATGGCCGTTGCCAGCAGGGCTGTCTGGTGCATCAGCTTCTTGGGGATGCAGCCGACGTTCACACAGGTTCCACCGAGACCTGAGGAAGACGACAGGAGTTCAGATTAACAATGGCTGCCCACAAGAGAATTCACTAGTTGGGTTTATGTCAAAGCGTCTCACCCCACGTGGTTCCTGTTGGTGTGGGAACAACGTAGTCCAACACCATCACCTTCTTCCCCAACATGGCCGCTTCCTGTTAGCAGAAGACCACAATGTTATTGTCATTGAGTTGCATATTTCAATCCTCTTCTAAATCAGACTTTACAGTGCACTAAAAGTCGCATGGCTTAAGAGATTGCTGGCATTTTATTGCTAGAGCAGAAGCCTAGCAACCGGAGCAGAACGGCAGAATCTACTAGATTACCTTGGAGCAGGCCAGGCCACCGGAACCGCCTCCGATGACTATCAGGTCATAATCATACGCTTCCTTTCCCCCGCTGAGGAGCTGCTGTAGGCTGCCATCTTTGTGAGCCTGATGCAAACATGAACACAAAGTTCCCACAATGCACTGGTCAAATGAAAACCAGAGGATCACACTACACTGTGATGGAACAACTACAACAGTCAACCATTTGTTTATATTCCACTAAGTAACAAAAATGAAAAGAGTCAGATTTCACACAATGGAACTGAGAAACAAAGATAATTTATAGTTTGTGCCTGTCCTCTTCAATTTCCAATTTTAGGTACACTTTGTTTTGCTGCAGTAGATAAAAGCAAAACAAATCAATTAGGAGGACTGTACACAACTTCAGAGTATCTACTTCCTGTCTATTACAGGAAGTAGAAGTATGTGCAACGTTAACATCTGATGAATCACACCGTGTAACCTGGTGGAGTTGCACCAAACCAACTTCTTCTTTGCAACATTTCAAAAGTTTGCTTATTAACCAATCAACAGCAATATACATACGTTAGACATGCAATCAATACCAATAAATCATACATCTGATAGAATATTCACTAAACTCCAATCCAGAACCACACAGCATTCTGGGAGATGTTGGCAGAGGAAATATTTTACCCAGTCAACATCTCACAGCAAACTAAACAAGGCTTGTGGCATCAACTAACTCTCTCTTTGGTTACCTAGCAACAACCTGTTGAGTAACTTGCACAACAGCAACAGATTTTGCAACTGTATCTCATAACTGCTTAAAAATAGGGGGGGGGAACACCGTGGAGTGAAAGCTGGACGAAATGGGACAAATCAAATCACCGGTTTGGCAGTATTTCAGATATTTAAATCTGAAATAATTTGGTATAATCGATAATTATTGACAATCTTCAATATCGACCGGTATGAAAAGCTTTCATCATGATAAGTTTTTCAGTCATGTCTTCCAGCCCTAGTTTCAGGTAAATCCTCTGATTCATTTTGAAATGTTCCAACTATTTGGCTCCTGATCGTTCAATCAGTTATTTTATAAAGTCTGTGTAAACAATGAATTCAGATAGTTGACTGAAGTTGGACTCCAACTGATCTGATGTCTTTTCTCAGGCAGCTTCGCAAAAAACCACCTGCTACACCTGCAGGGATGTCAGGCTTGTCTTTAAGTTGTGTGTTCAAACGCCCCATAAGATCCTCTGTACTGAAGTCATTTGACCCTCACCTGCATGGTTTTGTCACAACCACCGACATGCGTCTTGTTGACGAAGACCTGAGGAACTGTCCTCTGCCCAGTCATCTCCAGCAACATCTCCTGGTAGTTGGATCCATTCTCTGGACAAAGAGGTCATGGTGTCAGTGCGAGACAGATGGCAGGTTTGTCGGGATTATGTGCCAATGAAATGCAAAACACTGAGAGCAGCAGAACAACAAGCTCTTCTCTACCTGGTGACACTCTTTTTATTTTGTTCCAGTACATTTCTTGTTTGACATAAAGTTACTGAAAAACAAAGAAAATATAGAAGAGGAAACGGAACTGCTAAACAGTCTTTACTTCCTTCAAAAGAAGAGCAGGGATATAGATGGAGGTCTAGATGAGTTTTGCTAGATGACAAATTGTCCCAGAAGTTGCAGTGACAAATGATAATATTGTTTTGAGACCATTTCCTAGTACCGTATTTTCCGCACTATAAGGCGCACCTAAAAACCTTCAATTTCCTCAAAAGCCGACAGTGTGCCTTATAACCCGGTGCGCCTTATATATGGACCAATATTGAGCCACAACATGTCTAGCAACTACAGTAAGCGGCCGCCGACTTCATTTTCCCGGTAGAAGAAGTGTGCGGTGCATGCTGGGATAGTTGTCAGAACGCTGGTTTGTTAATAAAGTTTGATAATACATTTAAAGCCAGGGGAGGGGTGGGGGAAGAGAGACGGAGACTGCTGCGGCAGCGTGTCGGTTGGTCTGTGTTACCCAGAAAGCAGTTGGGCACAATACCCAACACCGTGAGTGAAACAATGACTGGGGCAGCCTACTATATAAAGTACTCTGGAACCACTTCTTTACGAATGTGGATGTGTAATAATAGAGTACGAAACAAATTGGCAACCCAAACGGAAGCGTCTGTTCTATGCGCCTTATAATGTGGTGTGCCTTATATATGAAAAAAGTTTTAAAATAGGCCATTCATTGTCCGGTGCACCTTATAGTGCGGAAAATACGGTAATATAACTGTAATGGTATAGTAATTCAAGAACACATCTTCAAAGATCAACAAACTTTAGATTCTAATCAACATCTAACATTGAAACTGGAAGAAATTTTACATTTCTAAAATAACTAAAAACAAAAACAACCAATAATATGAATCATAAAGTCTCTGTAAACACAACTGTCCTTCAAAACAAGATCTAGTTGAGACCAAAACACCAGACTGAAGATTTTTATCAGACAGTTTTTGGAAGAAAAAGAGAAAAACCATAAATCATGCAAATAGAAATTGTTGAGCTTGTTTTATTTTATCGTGCCATTAATCAATTGCTGTCTTATTGGGACAGGCCTACATATACGACCAACTATTCAAAGTAAACTCGATAATCAAAATGTCAACACAGATGTGGGAGTTAAGAAATAGTTCTAGGTGCAGCAATGCCTAAAGAAAACAACCGGCCCTTCCTCCACCGGCCCGGGTGGAGGAAGTTCATCAGTTGTTGCTTCATCTCCTGTTCCAGCCTTGGATGAACAAAGTATTGGACCAGAAATGCTCATCTGCCAGCTTGAACGTCTCACATCAGTGCTCTCAATCTGACAGCTAATGCTAACATTTATACAAAAACCTGTTTCTTCATCTGGAAGCCAGCTGGAGTTCAGGGCTGACACAGTTCTGGTAAAGGATGTGAACATCAGTCATGTTGTTATGGCTGACCGGTCGTTTCCAACAGAGTAATCTAGTTAGTGGAAGCAGCTCCATTAACCAACTATCTACTCAGCATAATCAGGAAAGGTTGAAACAATGTTTCAACAGCTCAGTGAGTGGCAGAACAAAACTGCCATCCATCTACTAATCTACAGGCTGCAGCTTTAAGAATGAGTGGATTGTGGTTTGTTCTCTGCGTTTAAAGAGAACAAACGGTAGTGAAGCTAATGCTCTTTGTCCTACAAACCACATCATCCCAATCTGATGCTGGAGCTTTTGCTCTGATTCAAACTAGAACAAACATAATACTTCTTTTCAATATCTGGACTGATACAGATATTAATATTGGCCCTTCTCCAGTTCAAAGGTCAGCATCAGGTTTTAAAGTGAGGAAAACTACATTGAGTCTTACCTATGAGGTCCAGCTCCATCGCGTTGAACTCGATTTTCAGTTCCTTGAACAAGTCCTTCACCTGCACACAGATTTACACTTTGAAATAAAAACATTTTATGAGTGACGAAAAAATTCAAAAGGGATCCGTTTCCCTGTTTCCATTGGAGTGGTTTCCAATGGAAACAGACAAAATAGCACCAGAACCAAACAGTGCCGACATGTAAGCCTGTCACTGTACCAATTAATCAAATGATGAATTAAAACTGGCTTGATAATTTCCATTCTGTTGATTCATATTTTCTGAAGGGCAATTCTGTTTACAGAGACTTACTTCATAATCCATTTTATTTATGGCTTCTGTTGTTTTTATTTTTGTTTTAGATTATTGTTGTTTGGTTATTTCGGATATTTTAAATATCTTCCAGTTGCAGTGATCTTTTCAAAATTAAAGTTTTTCTTTTTGTAAGAGTGAACTTGTATTACCATTAGTATTTTTTAAAATGGCCTCAAAACAACATTATTGTTTATAGCAATAACTGGGACAATTTATAAACTAAAATCTGTTATGACAGGCCTACCAACCTGTAGTGCTGTGCAAAAACCTTTTTTTTCTTTTTCCAATTTTCCAGAGACTCCAAAAGTCCAAAAAAACTAAACAGTACTAAAGATGGAAGCTATGGAAATCGTTTTATTGAAATAACTGGACAATATACTCAGATAAAATTATTTTTCATGATTCATATTCCCAGTGGCAGTGAAATGGAAAAAGTGCCACCACAAAACTCCTACGTTTTACGTTATTTTAAAAAGTAAACAGAAATAAAACAGTTCTTTTCTTCTGTAGATCTGTCCTCAAAAATAAGTTAACAATAATAATTGATTTTATCTGACGGAAACTTTCAAAGCACTTGAGGTCACCGAACAAAAACAGAAACAATAAAATAAGTTGTTCCTCCCCCCCCCCATCATTTTTGCAGCTCTATTTAGCAGGACTGAGGGCAAAAGCAGCTCTTTGGATCAGAAACGTTACAGACAACTGGTCTTATCCAAACATAGCATTTTGTGGGCTAAAATACCATTTTTGTCAGCAGAGTGTTACCACAACATCTGACACACAGCAACACACTCCACCCATAAAGCTGAAAGCAGTGCTTTGCAAAGTACTCATTGATTTCACTGGGATTTTTTTGTGATGGAATAACAAAGTATTATATTTACAGTGGAGTGAAAGGAAATTGATATTTTTTACAAACCTGAGGAGTTTGGGAAAAAAGCCCACGTGTGTAAATTAATCTGAGAATAAATGAGACAGCTAAGCTGTCGGAGAATCTGTCAAACGGGTCAGGAACGTCCCTGAAACTAAACATCATTCTGACAACCCGATTTTAAAAAGTCTGCTAATTTTTCATCCAAACCGTTTTCATACAATATTAGAAAATGCATTTAAGAAATTTCAAATAAGCAAATTAAATCTATTTTTATACAAGAAAAAAACATTTTTGCTTCAAATAGTAAAGAATGAATCTGCAGCTAAAAAAAGATACTTCTAACATCAACGTGAAAAGCAAAGTTAAAACTTTGCCAACTGAGGAAAACATTTTTTTTTAATCAAGTGTTTTATTACTATTTTTAAATGCAAAATGTAGATATGTTTGTACAGTTTTGGCTTAGTTACAGCTCTGAGTGTGTTCTTTCAGTAAATTGCCTTTTTTCAGTCTGTATATTCCGGTTAACAATTTATCAATTACTAAATCAGCTGATGAGCGTCTAAAAAAGAAAAATCAGTTCATTGCGATTCATCTGACTAATTGCCTCAGCATATTTAAGTGTTAGAATGACCAAGACCTGAATCTGATTTAGAGTCTCGCAATACAGCCAGACAACTATCTAAAAGGAGCGGCATAAGCAAGCGAGGCGGATCAGCACCAATGACGTCATCCAGAACACGTCAGTCCGGAAATCCCGTCTGCACAGGCACACTGTCACAGTAGTCTTTAGTCAGAGACTTCTACAGATGCATTGCAACACTGACTGCTACTTGAGATCCTTCCTGACCCCTGTGTCGCCATTCCCAACTACTCAAATTCAACACAAAAATATTTAAATCAAATGAATATACTTTGATGATATAAAGCTACAACTGCATTTAATTTTCCTTTGGGATAAATAAAAGGATTTTTTTTTTACATTTAATTTACATTTGTTAGTCCGGTAGAGTTCCCAAAAACAATTCAAGTCTTAACAGCAGTAAAGAGGGGATGAAAACAACTTCATGCCACACTTTTAAAGACTTGTTTGTAAAAAATGTTGATAATCATGTTTGTTTCTTTTTGCTTCACACTTATGGACTTCTGTGTGTTGTATCATTACATACATTGAGGTTTCTAGTTACAGTGCAAAAGCATTTTTTTTATGTTTGAAAATGTAGCCAAAATATTATTTGTTTATCAGGGTAATAATGTCAGCCCTGAAACTTTAGAAAATAAAAATACTGATCATGGTTCACGAACTGTAGGGAAATAAAAAAACAACTTACTACATCCGAAAGAAAACTAGAATTACAGGAAAATCTTCTGGAGGAGTTTCTTCTTTATTTAGGTTACTGGTAATTAATGACAAAAAGCTAAGTTTATATATATATAATGTATAGAATACGCAACTAAAGGTGTGACATAAAAATACGTGATAGTTGACTTCCACTACTAGACAAACAGACTCTTTGAAAACAGGTTGTCTTAAGCCTCAGATAAAAAAACAAAAGTCAGGTACGCCAAGAGCGAGATATTATGCAAGCAAAAGTTTTGCCACATTTACAGACTCTCCAAAGCGAATACGAGATTTGCTCGGTTTCAGATTAATCACTGCGTTTAGAGATGTGAACAGGCAGATAAACTATATTAAGTTTGGACTACGTCTTAAAGAGACAGAGGCAGAGTGGCAGCATCGACGCAAAGCTCCAGCAATTAGGCCGAGCCCATCCCTTGCGGTTCGCGGGAGAAATATCGAAGTTTCAGACCCGGGCTAATAAGCAAGGTCGACTCAGTTAGGTTAAGCTAAAAATACTTACCTGGATACAATACGGACAGTAGCTTTTGCTGAAGACCACAACTTGGTTAGAGTCAATAAGCTCCTGTATCTTAGTTTTGAGTTCATTTTTGCCGGTGTCTTTTTCGATGGGAGGCATTTTTCAGCTATTTCCGTCTGCTTGCGCAAAGCAAGCTCCGATAGACGGATTAGAAAATAATAAACTAAATGCTAACTACCTGCATCAGTTACTACTCCGTTCTAATAACGCCCCTAAAGTCTATAAGGGGCGATAAAACACCAGACACAGGAGGACAGTGAATCTGCCCTCAATTCCGGTCGCTGCTCTGAAAGCAGGTAGTAGTCTATCATCCGCGCCAACAGTCTTCAGTATTTTCTTGTCTAACTCCTATGGGTGCGCTTGTTATGTGTTACAGTGTTCACCGTGCGGTTCATAGTGAACGGTAGGGAACTGGAACAACCCCGCCCACGGACCAAATTGTGTGATACAAATGAAGGTACTATATATACGTCACAGGGTCACCCATTAACACACGCCCATGTAGGAACAAATTACTCAACTGATACGTTAAAGTGAGAATACCGTGGAAATAAACTCAATTATGTAAAGAAATATAAAATCTTACTATTTAGGAGAGCTATATGAAGATAAAGCCATATGAAGATAAAGATAAAATATCTCAACTTTATAAATGTACCGTAAAAAAGCAAAAAACTTTATTTAGTTATTAACTAATATTGTTTAGGGTAAGAAAGACATCGTCACCAGAGATGACCAACGCTAATGGCACTTTAGCACTACTCGTCTCAATCGACGATCTCCTCGAAAGAGTGGAGTCTTTCGCCACCTGCTGGTTAAAATACGCCAAAACAAAAATTGTATACGGCAACAATTCATTTTTGGCCAAGAGACAAAAATATTGACTTTCAATCTTTCTTTCAATAATGTGAAACTGGGTAAAGGCTTCATTTGATTCCGTGTTGTTGGTATTGATGTATTTAGATTGAGGTTTGTGTGGAGGTTTGAGGAAACATTAATGGTAGTTCATTACACTGAACTTATTACAAAAATGAGCCATAAGAGTTATAATGCAAGTTTTTGTGAACACACAAAGGCACATGATGTGTTTAATGTAAGAAACAAAAACTACTCTAAAACATTTATGTCATAGAAAACAGTGTTAACATCTAAAGATGCATAATATTTGGAGAGCAGGACAATTTGCTTTTCATAAAGGAAATTTAAGATTCATTTGCATCAGATTTTAAAGTTGCCTGCCTGGATTTCTCTGCATGTTCATCTTGTGAATGTGTGGGTTCTCTCTGGTCACTTTAGCTTTAATTAAATTTTATTTACTTAACCTTTATTTAACCAGAAATGTCCCACTGAAATTAAGAACGATTTTTGTAAGGGAGTCCCAGTAAATCTCGATTCTCCGGCTTTAAAAACTTGACAGTTTGGTCAGTTAGCCTCTCCACATTGCTCATAAGGTGAGTATGCGTGTCTGGTTGTTTGACATGTGTTGCCCAGTGCCCTTACCAGAAATAATTTAAATGTTCATACGAGCAAATATGCAAAAAACACAAAAAACAAAAAAACACACTTACACAAACAGGATGCCCCAGTTTTTCAGCCATAAATAAAGCAACACTTTTAACTTTCTAAGTTGACCACATAGTCTGTGGTAGTACAACCACACATGTACACTGAGGCAACTACTCTGATACTGCAAAGCCAATCCAAAGCGACAGCTTTAGATTGGGTTGGTCGGTCAGTTGGTAGCACATCTGCTTTGCTTCAAGAAGGTCCTGGGTTCTAATCCCAGCCTGGTGTTTTTCTGCAGGCACTTTGCATCTTCTCCCTGTGACTGATGTGCGATATAGCATGAAATTCATATCACAATATACATTTTAGCGGTAAAGATATATATATATATCTTTACATTTTAGCGGTAAAGATATATATATATATATATATATCACTATATAATTTGTATGTAATGTCTGCAACTGTTTTGTTTTATATTCATTGCCAAGTCTCTCTTAAAAATGTAATTTTAACAGACCTAGAAACGACAGGCAGCAGTATAATCTCATTGGTGACTATGGTTAAATCAAAGTTAAATAAATGACATTAACCAGTAAGATGTTTCCCCATCTTAAAAAGAGCGCCGTTCAAAAAACTGTGACCGGTTCTTATTCCATACATAATTATCTCCTCCCTCCTGTTTATTCCTCTAATTCTTATAACATCAACTGTATTTTGTATCTTACATAAATGTCTTCCATTTATTTCATTATACCACCTATTTTTCCATAACTTCTTACTTTCTTTCCAAACTACACTTCCGCCTTCAGATAAAGATAACTTTACTAGCATATCAATAACTACTTTTATAACAGCCTCCAGCCAACCTGTCTGCTCTTTCATTACCCAAAATACTGACATGAGTAGGACTCCATTTTGTTTTGTTCATAACAGAACTTCATACAATACATTTTGGTAATTGTCCGGACTTCCATTTTCAATATTCGACAATGCTGATAACAAATTAATAACAAACTATTATTTTACTTAGTAATTCTTGAGAATAGGGACAAAATGGGTTTTAATTTTCCCAATTTTTAAAAATTATTTCTCAACCTTATGTATGCAAATATGACAAATAATGTTTTGTAAATGTAAAGATGCTAAGGTGCAGGCTCCCAGTTGCAACATTTTAAAAAAAATTAAATTTTTAATCGACCTGACCCAGAACTGACAAAACATCTGACAAAAATAAATATAAAATTATTTTTAAAATACCCTATTAGTGATATTTTTACTCATTTTACAGACAAATGCTTCTCAAGAAACAAAAGAAATATTATTTAAAACAAAAAACAACAAAAAGTCCATCTGACAGAGTTGACACAGAACTGAAGGTGGCGACAAACTAGTGAGTAAAAAGAAATACTTGATACATGCAATTTATGTAAAATACATTAAAATGAATTAATTGCACATTTAAGTGAGATTTCTCAACAATTTGATGGAGTTGACATCTGGCGGAGTTGACGAAATGCCAAACTACCTCAATTTATAGGATGTTATTCTGAAGGAGGCCATATTGTAGCTCATCAGCTCCATTAAATCTTTACAGTTTACTAAAATTAAGCATTTATTTCACAAAATTTCATCAACATTTTGTAAATTGTCAGTTATGGTGTTGACACATCATGATTGTGACAAGCAATTTAGGAATAAAACAGAATAAAAAAACTAAAGAATAACTTATCCTCCTGGCTACCAGGAAAAAAAATATTGTCCAATCACCATTTTTTTAATCCCACAGTCTTTGTAAGGGAATTAGAATACTTATGCACTTACTTTGTCTCTTCCCATAAAATATGTTTTTACTGATGAACACCATTTTTATGAATTAGAAAAAGGTACATACAAAAGTCCCACCCCTTCACATGTGGTATCATTGAAAAGCCCTAAATGTCCTCTCTAGATACCAAAAGGAATTAATTCAGTAGGATGCAGGGGGTGGGAGATATTCAAGTTTAGAAATGTCCTCTACATAGGACAAAAATGAACTACTGGTAGTCAGGAGGATGTAACACCAGAGCTGCCTAGCCCTCTTAGTAAAGGAAGATAAAGGAAGAGGTCATGTGGTCCTCAGAAGTTCTGGTGCCCCCCAATAATGCCTGATTTTTTTTACATTCTTTTTATGTCTGACGGTGTTGACAAAAACTAGGGACAAATTTCAATGGAGTTGGAAAATATATAAACATTATTTTTAATTCAATTTACTGATACTTTTATAATTATTTATATGATTACTTATACTTAATTGTCATAATATATTATCTTATCTTTAATTGTTTTAAACTATTATAATGTATTGAGTTCTGCTGCAGGACAAGGGATTTTACAGGCACCATCCACCTACTATTATGTTTAAAATAAAAAAAAATATTCAGCAAACACCAGGAAAATATATTGTTGTGCTCACATGTACTCAGCCCTTCAGGGGACATGGGGAATTTTTTTCTTTTGCGCTCCCTCAAAAGAAAAAAAATTCCCCTGGAGGGCTCCGTACACATCACCCAGGTTAGTTTAGTCAGATATTTGAAAAAATATATATTTTGTGTACATTTTATTCACATTTTGTGTTTTATCCATAGGACCTGTTTTGTCCCTATTATCAAGAATCACTATCTCCACCTATTCTAAAGCTAAACCTGCGTCACGCTGCTAGATAAGAACCGCGTCACTAGAGGAACGTCAATTACCGCCGTCGCCTCCAGGTGAGTGCTGCTGTTACCAGAAGAAAAGGCCCCACGGGTGGGAAAAGTTTCTCAACAACGACAGTAATGTTTCTGGGACAAATCAGGACTCGCAGAACGGGCCTTACAAGTTCGAACAAGACGCGGAGACAGCCGCTGGTGATGATGATGATGATGACAGAATGACGCCTCTCCGGCTGAGCAGGTCCTGATCTCTGCTGTGTTTATTTCGTAAGTGTGTCTTGTTGCTCCACCTCCCAGCGCCTTGAGCGGAGCCCGCAGTCGAGTCGCACCGAGGAAGCGGCAGACGTGAGGAGAACTGAGCCGAGAACTGAGCCGAGAGATGGCGGATAATAAAGTGGGTCCGAACCTTCAGGCTGGAGCTGGATTCCTCGCCAAGCGGGTCCAGAAGTCCTTTAGTAGAGCACAGGAGAAGGTAAACTGAGACCGGTAGCTTTTTTTTTCTTGTTTTTTTTTTTTTCTTTTTTGTGTCTCCATTTATTCTCATAAATAGGCGTTAAACTTCTTCATGAAGCAGTCTGCTACCAGCCCTGTTGTTGAACCTTGTTGGGATGCAGAACTTCTCTAGAACTGTAGCTGTGGACGGGCCCTCCCAGGCAGGGCATGCAGCAGCTGCCGTTATTTCACTCTAGTTGACTCGGATTAAAGCATGCAGAATCTCATCATGTATGTTATCTGTTCCTCCAGAGAAAAGACCAAACTTAATCCTCTCAGAGTTCATCTTATGAAAATCCTAACTTGCTCACTTTCAACTGCTCAAAAAGAAAACTAATTTGCTCTGTTCTGTGTTGTGAAGTTAGAAGCTATTCCACTGTGCGGACGTACAAAAGTTGCCACTTCCTGACTGTTCACTTCCTCTTGTTGCTGTCTTTCTCACTCAGTTTGTGGTTGACTGGTTTGATTTTTGGTGCTCCACCTCTATAGAAAAACAACAATGTTGCGTACTATATATGAGAGGTTTTGGTGAGGGATTATGTGGTATATGTATGTCCAGACAGACAAATGAAATGGGGGCGGAGGGGAAATTCTGAAGTTTTGTTTTACATGTTAAGCTGAAAACCAGCTGCATTCAGTGGAAGGTAAAGGCCACATTTATATTGTTTGGCTAAGAATTTGCTGCATGTTTGAGTATCAGTGTGTCAAGTTGGTCCAGCCCTGCTTATCCAATCTACTACCTCATTAATAGCTGGGCTGGAATTTTATATCTGCTGATAAATTAGGTCAATATTTGACATAAAATGAATATCAGCCATTTGCTACTATAAAAAAACCAGACGATATGTGAGTGGCTGCTAAAGGTCAGTAAGTGGGGCTCCGCTCTTTGTGTTGCTTTCTGAACAATAAGTCTGGGCAGCAGTGGAGACGCTGCCCAGGTTCCGTTGAAACATCACATTTATTTAGTTTCATACGTATCCAGACTAAGAGCGACAATAATTTCCAGTCTAAGCATTTCCATCAGGAGCATATAGCAATCTATTGAAAACAGAAATTAACAAAATGTGATAACACGTAGAGGCATGTGCTTTGAGGCATTAGAAGAACTTGAAGTGAATTTGCTTCTGTTTCTAAATCCTTAAAAACTGGAAACCAGTAGATGAGCTGGAACTTATCTTCAAAAATGTTGAGTTAAACTTCACAAGTTGGCAAAGACCAACAATAAAATGAATATACGAGTATGATCTGTTTGATAATTGAAACTTGAATATGTCTATTATATAGTTTTATTTAAGTGTAATTAATTGCAATTAATGAATTACAGCCCCTAAAATGAACTAGTCCCACCTCTACTACAAATACCTGGAGATCAGACGTTACATTCCGCTTCCTTGAACCTCTCAGAAGAATCTCACCTGATGGAAAAGCGTTTTTTTTTTTTTTTTTTCTTCTGAACCACAGAGAGCACAAACACTTTATATCAAAGTTTTACACTGAGATGTAAAATTTTAATGTGAATGTGCAAGCTTAAGGAAATCCTGATTTAATGACATTGCAATGATCTAAACATTAACCTGACTTTCTTATTTGAAGTGTATTTGGCTAAATAGTAAGACGCTTGTTTTAGGATTTCTGATGCTGTATGCCATAATGTACCAAAGTTTAACATTATTAGCGAATTTATTGCAAAATCAGAGGCTATAAAAAGTCTTTGCCTTAAATGCCCTCCTGTCATTGGTCAACTTTAAAGGTTTAAGAATAGATACAGTTCTGCACTTTGTCCCACTTTTCTTCACATTCTAGACAAAATGTTAATTTTGCAGCTTTATAACTCTGTATCACATATTAATCATTTAAATGTCCAATTGTTTCCCAGGTTCTTCAGAAACTGGGCAAAACCATGGAGACCAAAGATGAACAGTTTGAGCTTTGCTTCCAGAACCTCAACAAGCAGCAGGTACTGCCACACCTCTGGCCAATCAGAATCTGCTGCTGCTTCCAGTCTGTTCTTTAATAGTTCAGCGGCACGTCTTACAGCCTCCTCACAAACAGTTTTCTTGCGATTAGCGATCCATGGGGACTAAACAATCAGTGTTTTGTTTCTGATGTTGCAATGGAGCCAACACACAAGTTCAGACAATCAGCGTGGCCTTGATTTGAGGATTTGGAACGTATTCAAGGACTTTTTTTCTCCTCATCTCATGTTGCTTAGTTTCAGTTCTCTGTAGCAGAAGTGTGAAGAGGTTACTGTCATTTAGGAAGCAACAGAGTTTTAGTTTTCTGCAAATTCAGATCAATTCTGGAAGAGGAATATTTTGGTATGCTAGACAAAAATAATTGAACACACTACTTGTTATTACCGCAGCTTTGTTTAGGTGGTCTAGCTTTAGCTTTTTAGTTCATGTTGGCCAAATGATCCCATCGAATTACTGACCAAGTTTACTCACTTTATTACAATATTAAGGAAAAAAAACAAATCAAAGTTTATTTGTATAGCACATTTCAGCAATGTGGCAGTTCAAGGTACTATATTTAGTCTTGATTTAAAGGAACTCAGTGTTTCAGCTGTTGTGCAGTTTTCTGGAAGTTTGTTCCAGATTTGTGGTGCATAGAAGCTGAATGCTGCTTCTCCATAAAACACAGCTTAGCACCTTTCTTGTATAACATAGGTACCACAGATAGACAAGGATGTGCAGGGTTTCCCTCAGTGTATTATAAGCCTGGCGGGCCACCAGGCTTTACTTGTGCTCACACTAGGCTAAGCATTGCTTTTTTTTTTAACTCTTTTTTTAATGTTTGCATTTTTTAAGACTTCACAGTTGGTGTTCTTCCAATCTTTCAATAATAACCATCAAGTGATATTTTACTTTTTTTTTTGTCAACTTTCTGGGACATTTAAACCGTTGGCCCTAGTACCCAACCACCAGGCTTAGAAAGTTTTCTGGGGGAAACCTTGATGTGATGTGATAAATGTGATCATGTTGAGTGGCATTTTTTGTTTAAACAAATGCATAAAGCTATGATCGACTTTTATTCCAAGGCTTTTAGGTTAAGCTGTGCAACTGTATGTACTCTATAGAGTTACTGTCAGGGATTAGCAGCACAAAGCGTCTACAACCAAGTACTACAATTTATGTAGTCTTACCAGGCAGTTTGTTAGGTGCCTGTTGAATTCATCAAATGACATAACAACTCGATGCGTTCAAGTATCGAGAAGGGGTAATGACAACAGGTTCAAACAGCAAGAAAGAGAACTTAAAGCTGCAGTATGTAGCTTTTATAAAACTTTTTTTTTTTTTAATAATTTTTTTTTGCATATTTGTTAAAACTGTCACCATGTCATGACAGTAAGACATGAGACAGTCTGTGAAAAGATCAATCTCCTCCACCTCCTCTCTTGAGCTACTATTGCCGTTTGAAGAAATGCACAGCTCTGACCAAGAACAACCAATCAAAGCCAGAAGGAGGGGCTTAGTGCTGTCAATCATCCTTGTGTACTTGCTGTTCAATGTGTTAATGGCAGAGAAACAACTTACTGCTACAGGATAACCGTTTATCCGCTGTCATCAGTGGCCATGCTAACTAGCTTCAGCATTCATGACAGGCTCTGCTATCAGGAAGAAGCTGTAGCATACAAATTAGGGGAGGGGCAGGATGGGATGAACAGGCATGCAAGGCTTGATTGGCAGCACTAAGACCCGCCTCCTAGCTTTGACTGGTTGTTTCTAGTTAGCACTGGAAGAAGGTAAAGGAGAAAAAAAAATCACATTTCATCTGTGTCATACCAAACTGTCACCACATAGTGACAGTTTTAACAAATGTATAAAAAGAAAAACTTTTTTAAAGTTACATGTTACAGTTGTCAGATGAACAGTTCTAAGCAGCTCAGAAACTGCTGGTCTGCTGGGAATCTCATGGACAAACATATCAATACTTGGTGAGTAGGAGTAAATGCCTTGCTAATGTCAGAGAATACACAAAGTGGTTTGAAATAATATAAAGTCTGCAGTGAGTCAAATAACAACCAAAGTATGCAGAATACCATTTCCTGTCTTATACAAGTAGTCCAACTTCTGCTGGTGTATTGAGTAGTGGTGCTGACCATGTCCATCCTTTTAGGACCACGCTTGTACTCACCATCTGGTGGTTACGTCCAGAAGGATAATACACAATGTCCAAAACCTCAAATCATCTCAAACTGATTTCCTAGACATAACAATGAGTTCATTGTAGCCGAATGGACTCCATGGAAACCAGATTTCAGCTTAATAGAGGATGTGGTGGAAAAATCTCTAAAGGATCGTTTCCATCAGCTCTCTGCTGAATCTGGTTCCACTAAGAATTGAGATAGTCCTGAACATAACAATTTGGTTCAGAGGCCAATGTAGTGGCCAGGACGTGATTAAAGAATCGGCAATTATTAGACAACATTTTTCATAATTGCTCCTAATTGCACCCATTGCAATTTTCTGGCTGATCGCTGATTACCGATCTTTTAAAAAACCCAACTTGCCGATTCAGATTTTGGCCGATACCAGTTTTTTGTCTGAAATGTTGCTCAATATATCAAGAAAGTTACTGAATTGGCAACAATGAGGTGACTATTGTTAACAGTAAATGTGCAGACATGACCTGGTCGGCCGGTTTGTCAGTTTAACCTCTCACAGGAAAAAAGAAAAGGACAGTGGTTGATTTTTAGACCTTTGCAGAGGTTAACATCAGTGGATAAGATCGACTTCACATGTAAAAATCGGCCTATCACCGATCACCCAAAATTAAGGAAATCTGCGCCGACAAATCGGTGCACCCCTACTCCTGCCTCCTATAAAACAAGCTGAACTAATTGAATAATAAGTTATATATTATTATATAAATTGACCTGACACTAATTTAGCAGATGTACAAATTGCATGAATGGATGGATGTTTTTAATATGACTATTATTAATAATAACTAATATTTAAAAGCAGCGTAGGTAACCTAAATTCAGTTCAATTTGTTTTAATTCAAATTGAATCAAATAAAGTTTTAGTATAATTTTCTGAGGTAAATAAAGCAAGTTAAAGTGTATTTTAAGTTCCTGAGGTTTTATGTAAGTTACTCTGTCCTTTGTTTTATTTGCTGTTATTGATTTTCTTGTCTGTATGGCCGCCAATACAATCCTCTAATGAGCATTTTTGATCTGTAATAAAACAATCTGTAATAAACCTCTGCAGTAGAGATGTGCCTATCAGGTTTTTTTCTGCCGATACCGATTCCGATCACCCATGAGGGCCGATCACCAATACCGATCACATAATAATTATTTTTTTAATCATAAACACTACCGGTTACATTATGTGGAAAAAAGGAACCATGAATTCACCTTAATTTAGGTGAATAACTTGTTTATTAAAAACAAGTTTTTAATAACTTGTTTTTTTTTCATATTAAAAACTTGTTTTTAATAACTTTTTCCAAGAAGAAAACTAAACAAAACGGGCATTGTGTAAATTGTACTGCTATCGGTAATACTATCTTTAACAGACTGGTAACATATGAAGGCTCTGAAGAGGCTAAATAATGCAAAGAGCCAAAATAAAACCTCTCAACAATGCCAAAAAAATTCAAGTATAAAACTTAACATTCAAAGGCAAATACAGGTTCCATTACAATAAACAATCCAGAATTACTGAATGAAAACTTCCTGATAGCATGGCGGCTAGCTGATTACTGCTAGTTCTGATTGGTTGTTTCTGACTGAGCAGAGTAATTATGCAGAACAAGGAGGAGATTGATTATTTTTTCAGAGATTATCTGTCTCATGTTAGGACTACGAAAGTTTTAATACGCATGTAAAATAAATTTTTTTAGGTTGGATGCTGCAGCTTTAAACAGAGGTTCGGTGTGAGTTATAGTTCCACATCGCTTAGGATTTGTTGCTGTGCGTTTGCGCAGTGTGAAGGAAAGAGGAGACCAGCTGCACAGGCAGGCTGCGAAATGAGATGCAGGTGATCGGTTTGTGTGATCGGCAACAAGAGACCATGATCAGCGGTCACCAATCATACACTTTTTCACGGAAATCGGCCGATTATGATCGGTGGCCGATCGATCGGCACACCTCTACTCTGCAGTCCTTTTATTTTCAAAAATTGAAACAAAAAAATAACTGTGTTCAAGGCTATTTGTATTGATTTCCATGGGTAGGTTACCACTCATAATATGCAGGAGGCACTTATTTGTTATTTTTATGGGACGGTGAAGCTCTGACATCTGTTCATCTGTGTTTGTTACTCTATTTTGAGCTACTTTAACCATTAGCTTGTTGGTTAATGCTAGCAAAGTGGTCTCTGCTTACACCTGCTGACAAGCTTCACTTTTTTTCCACCTTTCTCTTGTTGCCAACTGTTGCGTCGTTTGGTGTATTCTCCAGTTGCCCCTTTTAGCTAGGCTCTCTTTTGTTGGTGCCTGTTTAATTTTTATATTTCTGAGAGATAACAAGTAAGACTGTTGTAAAAGAAAAGTGTCAAAGAGAAACGGGAAGGAAGTTCACAGAGTGACTTGCTTGCTGCTTTCACTTCATTATCTCAACTGTTGCAACTATTTAAAGAGTAACTGCTATGATTCCCCCTCAACCCAGTGTTTACATCCCTGCTACTGTTTTTTTCAGTTTTTTTTTTTCCATTTCTCATTTCTATGCAGAAACCTATGTGTACATTTTTAAATTATCCTGATCAGTGGCTCATTTCTTTAAATCTGCTAATGATTTATTCGAAAACTGTGCTGTTCTCATATTTTTCCTATGTTGGAAATTGTCCCATACTACACAGTCTCTTATGCTTATTTTTCTTTTTTTTTTCAGCTTTGTGTTAATATGCATGCTTGCAATTGTCACTGCCACTGTGCCTCAATTCTGCTTAAAAATAAACAATGGTTTGGAGTGAATACTGTGGATAAAACAGGAAATGTTACACCACCAGTTTGGCAATCTTTTAGGTATTTGGGGGGAAAAAATTATCGACAATTATTGATATCGCTCATGTGAAACATTTATGCGACGATAAGTTTCTGAGCTATATTGTCCAGGATTGGACATCCTGTGACTAGTGTGTTTTAAATAAACGACAAAACCTGCAACAACTGTATCATTTGTTTGTAGAAAGTTGTGATGTTCATAACAAATACATTTAAAATATTTCATAAAGTCTTTAAGAAACTATGTCTCCTACAGTAGCAATTACCTAAAAGTAAGTAAATTATTTAATATTAAAGGAATTTGTTTGGTCCTCTCTTGCATGTTAACAGAACCGACAGAAATCAAACTGCTTAGAGATAGATGAATAGATATTTTATGTTTCAAAACATTTGCAAAACCATTTGTAATTTATTCGGCTGTAATTTATGCCATATTTTTATAGATGTCAGATTTAAAAAAAAGAGGGTCCCACAGATTCCAGCTCATCCCACATTAAAACGGTACAAGTTGTTTTGTGGACATGATTGGATGCATAGTAATGGTGCCTGCAGGAGAGCTAGCTGCTGCTAGCACGTCACTAGCTATAGCGGCTAGTAGGCACTGTCCTAGCCACTAATATAGACCACTGCACAAGAATTTTCTATGACAGCCTGCTATGGCCAATGTAGATAAGGGGGGGAATGGTAGTAAACATGGGCAAAAAAAAAACCCTCAGAAATTTTATAGAACAAACTTGGAAATTCTCAGAGCTCAAAAAGTTGAACATCTGCAAAAAAAAACACTTTCAGATTAATTTTCAGAAATGTTCTAGGGAAAAATTAGAAATTTTCTAAGCTCAAAGTTGAAAATGTTTGACTTTTGAAACTTCTAAGTTGTTGTTTTTTTTTTCTACAACATTTCTGAGACTAACCTGAAAGTTTCAAAGCTTTTTCTTAAAAGACCAGAGAATTCCAAGTTTCCTTCTAGAAAATGTCTCGAGTTTAATCTAAATGTTTTTCTGTTTTTTTTTTTTGGCAGAAATTTACTCCTTTTTTTTCTATCTACCATATGCTGTCATAATTTCCCAAGTGTGGGCCATAAAGGATACTTTCTGTTTGCTGATGGGGAATAAGCTCCAAAAAGCAATGCAGCACACCTGAAACATAGTAACAATAATGTGAGGTTGCCAAGGAAACGATGAATCAAAAGTGTGACTTTGGTTAATTTCTTGGTTTTATCTGCTTTTCCTCTGGCCACAGATCGACGGAACCAGGTTGTTTAAAGACGTGAAGGCGTACTATGCGGCGGTGAAAAGTGAGTTTACACACATTGCATGTGCTGCGTCGTCGACCGATGCTAGTGAGGCGAAAAGAGAAGTGAATTTGATCTATTCCTAAATTTTGACGGCTTTCGCAATTCTGTCTGCATTGCTAGGCTGCAGGACGGAAAAGCAAAAGCTCACTGTGTTTAAAAAAAAAAAAAAAAAAATGAGCAGACGCAGCGCTGCATGTATGACTCATCCAGTCAGGAAACGACAAGCTGTTTGACACAATGCCTCCTCAGGGCTCCATGCAGCTGAAGCTGAAAGTGGTGGAGTAGCGATAAGTTTTATAATGACCTTTCTAAGACCTTCAACTCTTTTCCACAGCTGTGCATGAAACATCCAAGCGACTGTCCCTGACCCTGAGAGAAGTGTATGAGTCAGACTGGGACGGCATAGACGACCTCGCTGTCATTACAGAGGTGAGGCTTTTGTTCATGATGATATCTAACGTGAAATTGTGCAAAATGAAGTGGAATTGTTGAAATGTATTTATTTAAAAAAACAAAGAAGAAGAATAGCATTTGCTCATAGACCTCCTTATTCTGCTACTCCTATATAAAATGATCCTGGGTTTTCCCTCGGGGGGCTGCACAGTGGTGCAGTTGGTAGAGCTGTTGCCTTGCAGCAAGAAGGTTCTGGGTTTGATTCCCGGCACCGGTCTTTCTGCATGGAGTTTGCATGTTCTCCCTGTGCATACGTGGGTTTTCTCCGGGTACTCCGGTTTCCTCCCACAGTCCAAAAACATAACTGACTGTCAGGTTAATTGGCCTCCAAATTGTCCCTAGGTGTGTGTGTGTGTGTGTGCATGGTTGTTTGTCTTGTGTGTCTCTATGTTGCCCTGCGACAGACTGGCGACCTGTCCAGGGTGACCCCGCCTCTCGCCCGGAACGTTAGCTGGAGATGGGCACCAGCAACCCTCCCGACCCCACTAAGGGACAAGGGTGTAAAGAAAATGGATGGATGGTTTTCCCTTGGTGTATTATAAGCCTGGCGGGCCACCAGGCTTTACTTGTGCCGCCACCAGGCTAAGCATTGCTTATTTAAGTCTTATAAAATGTTTGCATTTTTAAGACTTTATAGTTGGTGTTCAGGTATTAATCGTTCAATCTTTCAATAACGCATAGTTATCAAGTGATACTTTCAAATTTCCTGTTAACTTTAAGCATTTTTTGGTGACATTTTATTTGATGAGGTGTGTATAAGACCGACATGATGCCATCATAAACATGACACAACATCTGTCATGAACATGAAGTCTTTATGAATGTCTATGACAGTTGTCATGAAGTGTCATTCGGTAAATAATGACACTTTTAATGCAAAGTTGCTTTAAAAGTTGCATTGAAAGTCTATTAAAAGGGCCGACTTTGTATTATTTTGTAAATAATGACACTTTCATTCAAAGTCGGCCCTTTTAATAGACTTTCAATGCAACTTTCAAAAAACTTTGCATTAAAAGTCATTATTTATCGAATGACACTTCATGACAACAGTCAGAGACATTCATAAAGACTTCTTTATGTTCATAACAGGTGTTGTCATGTTTATGACGACGTCATGTCGGTCTTGTGCACACCTCGCCTAAGTGTTACCCATTTTTAGCTAAAATCACGACGGGCTGCTGGATGAATGACTGTCCTAACACCCAACCAGTGGGCTTAGCAAATTTTCTGGGGGAAACCTGGTGATGCAATTCTGAAATTTGATCAATTTGTTTACAGTTTAGACTGAACATGTCGCTTGTTGACATGAACAAAGGTTTTGAATGAGAAGGAAGAAAAAATATGAGCTATTCTACCCCTTCTCTCAAAATTCAGCTTGCTACACCACAATCAACTAAACATCAATCGACCAGATACAGATACGACTTTAAAAATGAAATGGGCAACATTAACAAAACAGAACTTGCATCATGTAAGTCCACAAATGCAGCTCCCAGGTCAGAATTTAAACCTGTGGAGAAGTTTTAAAACGGTGACGGAATGTACAGCAGGACACAAAATCCACAAGATTTGGCCTTTATAAAAACATGGCAAGGAAAAAAAAACATTTTCTAAAGAAAACAGTGAGTCGTGTTTTCAGTTTGTCTCAAGCTCTGAAGAAGAAACGGAAAATATGATCTGTGATCTGAGCAGATGAAACTAAAGTTTAACTTCTTGGCTGAATGTGGAAGCTGAGACGCCATCTTGGATTCTGTCATGCTGCCACCCTGATGAATCAAGTCCAGTTAGAAGCTGTAATACAACATGAATTTTTCACCATTTTTACATTTTATGCATTTATCTATACGTTTGCTATATTGCAAGTTTTCAGGCTTTAAATTGACTTTTTTTAAATTCAAGATTGTTGTTGCTATGCAATAATTCTTTTAATGTAGTTTTTTGGACTGACTGACTCTTCTCCTGTGCTTCAGAGTGAGGACTTGCTATGGAACGACTTTGAGGAGAAAATAAGTGACCAGCTTGTCCGCACCATGGAGAACTACACCAGCCAGTTTCCTGAGGTCAAGGTAAAGGAAAAAAAAAACAAACTTTATTTATCCCAAAAGGAAATTAAATGTTGTCTTAAGTTTCTTCGGAGTTGTTGTGGACGGTGATTCTGTGGGGAGGAATGGCGTTCAACAGCTGTGTTTCCGATACAGATGTGCCTGACCTATCTGTTTCAGATTTTCTAGACACTGTTTGTTTTCTCTGCAGTTATAAATCTGAGAGATATTAATGAATCAAAAATTTAATTGTTATGAAAAAAAACAACAAATGTTCAACATAGCGTCTGCTTTTTGGTGCATTTGAGGACCAGAAATAGTGGGAATTCTCTGTATTGATGCATTGAATGAACTTTAAAAGGAAAAAAATTGATTTCTACCTGCTTATGACTATTTGTAGTTCACCAGTAGATATTGGTTAATTGTGTTGTTGCTGTATTTCTGTATGAAAATGTATATTCTACTAGAGAGGTGAGCAACCTGTGGTTCTTTGCTTCCAGTGGCTCTTAATAACTTTGACAAAAAAGTCACAAAGAGCCAACTAATGTTTTTAAACATAGCTGTGTTCTTTTAAAGTTTAGGGTTTAGTTTGTTTTCAGAATCAGAAATCAACTTATAGTACAAAATTGTGTACCCCCCCCAAAAAATTGGCTTTGATTTTGAGAGCTCACAATGTACAGACACTGAGTATGTAAATAAACTTTAGAGAAAATAAATTGGAGAATTTTTTAAAAAGTTCCACAAATACTGACATCCCATAGAAGAAAATATATCCATCCACTTTATTGGAAAAAATTTTGTCTGTCTTTATTTTAAAATGTGAAAACAAAAATAAAAAGGTGGGTTTTTTTTAAGCATGAGAACAAGTTTTCTTTCATAAGTATTCATCAAAAAGCAGCTGTTTTTCATATAACATTTGTGGCTTTAAACAAGTTTTTTTTAGCTAGACAGGACAAAATGACTTTCTATTCTACGTAATGCAGACCTCTGTCCTATCACTTTTTTTTTTCTTCTTCCATTATTTTTTGTTAGCTCGTCTTCTTTTTGTGGTCATTGTAATGAGTGTTTTTTTTATTTTATTTGCTTTTTCAGGACCGGGTTGCAAAGCGGGGACGTAAACTGGTGGACTACGATTCAGCTCGTCACCACCTGGAAGCTCTGCAGAGCGCCAAGAAAAAGGACGAAGCCAAAATCACCAAGGTAACATAAATAAACATGACGGTTTAAAGCTGGGATTTTGCTTCTTTTTTTTTTCCCCCCCCAACGTTCTTTCTAATCCTGTTTATCAGGCAGAGGAGGAGTTCAACAAAGCGCAGAATGTCTTTGAGGAGATAAATAACGAGCTGCGGGAGGAGCTGCCTGTTCTCTACCAGAGGTATCAGCAGCAGTAACTCAACACAGACTCAGATTAGCTGGAATCTGTGTGGAAAAAAGAAAACTTTGTCTTATGGACGAAGTTCGAATTTGATCTGGTTTCTCTGTGTCTGCAGTCGGATCGGCTGCTACGTCACCGTGTTCCAGAACATCTCGAACCTGAGAGATGTCTTCTATAAAGAAATGAGCGTGGTAAGAAATCCCACTCCTGCTGTGCGAACATGCAGAAAGACTCCAGAAGGTCCTCCTGTATTCACCTTGAGTTTCTTCTTTTTACAGCTAAACCGGGAACTTTACAATGTGATGAAGAAGCTGGAGACTCAGCACTCGGGCAAAAATTTCATCATCAAGGGTTTGAGTAGGTAGGGCAATGCTTTTACATTTGTTTTATTCATGGCTGCCATGAAGCCCAAAATGAACCAGACTTTGGTTTAAATCAGATGGTCAGACTCCTTGAACATCTCAACCATCAGTTTAATCATCACTGAGACCGTAGTAAGCGGCGAGATGAAAATTGATAATTCCATGGTCAAACCTTGAGATCCAAGCTTTTTTTATCAGGTATTGTGGGGAAACATAAACAGCATCTACTGGGTGGAGCAATAAAAAAAAATATTCAGACAGATTTCAGAGAAACTGGCCACTGAAGAGTACACACGCAAAAGGACATCATCAGAGCATCGACAACTGGGCGCTCCCGGCCGTCCCATGGTCCCATGGTCCCATGGTCCCACCCTTATTCACACCCACATACTGAGGAACACACTGCCAATGGAGACACAAAGCCAAATGTAGACCTCTGTACCACAAAGCATCATTCCATTGGCCAAACTTTGGACACAAAACCGAGTAAAGCTGTTGACTCTTCTTCTTTTAAGTGTCTCACATTTAAATAATTACATTGCTTTTCTTCTACAAGGAGACACTCCTCTCTGAAGAGAGGCTGTCCCTGAACTCAAAATGCTTTGGTAATCAGATAAGCTCTTTGTTTATGGAAGAGATTCTTGCTGTGAAACATGGGAGAGGCTCGGCGGGATGGCTGGGTACAACATAGGTTGGCCTGACTCGGCAGGATACAGCGACTTATGAAGATTACAAGGGGATTTCTGGAGCATGTTGTAGTGTTTGACTCATAGCTCTGTTTGTTATTTCTAAAGATAATAACCCCAAATATTGCATAGCAGCCCTTTACTGACAGTAAAAAGCTGTAATCCAGTTGCAGTTGGTCTTATGTTCAATTTTTCTAAACGTTGGCTGTCATAGAATGAAGCAGACGCTTTGAGAAACACTTTAAGGAAGAAGGTCTTTGCATAACAGTTCAATATTTTATAGCAGAATATGCTGATTCACAGAAAATGTCATTGAGTGCTGAGTTCTCACAAATCAAGGTTGTGCTTCATACCAAGGCTATTCCTCAGAAATGTTATAAAAATGACCAGGACTTCATCATTATTATAGTGCTCACAAAAAGGTCAAATCAACTTTAGATGTATGCATATTTAATCAACAAAGCCAACATGTAGACGTGTTGCCACCCTTGTAGGAGCAGATGCTTGCAACAATGAATTTCACCTCAAAGGTTGGAGGCAGCGGTCTGCAGGCGTAAGGTCAACTGACACCAATCAGGCAACAGCTCAGCCTGTCTGCACAAATATTTAACATCTGAAGCTCTGCTTTTGCAGAGGGGCTGGACTCCTTTGTGCACTGAGTTACTCCGGGAAGCATGTTGGGTGTGTGTGGGAGTACGAGACCACAGCAGCGTTCCCTTCCATAAACAAATGCCTAACACACAGGGGTGTAAATTAGCACCCCCCAGTGGCCAAATGCGGGTGTCAGTATGACATGGTGTATGAATTTGAGCAGTGCACCCGCCACCATTGGCATTTTGAACTCCTGTCCAAAATCATACAGGTCTGAGGCAGTCAGAGTTAGGAAACGGCTATTAATACCATTTAAAAATATTTAAAAATGACCAGAGACGCATCTTCACTAAATACTATCTGGGGAAACTGGTGCCAAAATGTGGAAATGCTCAACAAAAGAAATTATTGCAAGAATGTTTGGGGTTGTGTAGTTAAAGTTTTCTGTTAGTAATTATTTAAAGTAAATCATGGACACCTTAACAGAGGCGTAGTGCAATAAGTTTGTTAAATTAGTCTGTATAAGTACATAGTATGGTAAATTGGTTTTCTTAGAGTTGAGAAGAAATTATATGTATTATATACACCGAGCAAAAAAATAAACGACCCATGTCAAATGTAAGAGTTTTATGAACATTTGGGTTACTCGGTGTATAGAGAAACTCAAAATATATTTTCAGTAATTACTGATCTTCATATTGGCATTGATGACATCATGGTATGGCCATTTATAGCAGATTAACAGATTGTCTTTGAAGATTACAGGTGTTAGGTGGCCTTTTATTGTCCAGCTGTTTCTCATTTTGTCTGGTCACTGTTAAGAGAATAAAATCATTAACTTCTGGCTCGTTTTATTCTCTTGTGCTCCCGGATTCAATAATTCCATGCGTGGAAACAAAAGCCACACAGAGATGACAGCGTCACAATAATCAGCATTTATTTAAGACAGATGCATACTACCTCCAGAAAAGCACATCACACAACATCAGAAAACTCGGAGCACAGACAACACATGAATTTACCTGAGAAAAGGAAAAAGACAAAAGATGGAAACAACAGACAGCAAATATGTCTTTGGAGAATTGCAAGCGCAAATCTGATTTGTTACTCTATGTGGAAAATTTTTATCTCCTTTTCTTTAATTTGTTCAAATAAGGCGTATCTTTGCTCATCGAAACAGGACCTGTCTTTGAGGCTCTCTCTAAAGCTATTTGCTGCCATTGTCTAAAGAGAGCTTCTCCGAACTCCTGCTGGTTTATGGCTTTCACAGATCAGTGTGAAAAGCTGGAACTTCCTACTGATTGTTACTGAGGGCAGATCAAATTTCTTGGCAAACAATCTGCTTTAACTACAGGTAAAATAAAGGTCAATAGGCCAGAATAAGTTATACATTTTAAAACTATAATTAGGCTATTTCAATCAAGTCATGTTAAATTTTAAAACTAGCTTATTTTAAATATATTTTCTTAACATCACCCACTGGACATATCCCACCCATGCACGGAGTAAAAAGCAACTCACTGAGTAATGCTCACTGACAGCAAGTTGGATTAAAAATGATACACAAATCAAATGCTCATTTACAGTCATTAACCCCACGACTA
The DNA here is from genome assembly GCF_904066995.2 of Poecilia reticulata. Taxonomy (NCBI): domain Eukaryota; kingdom Metazoa; phylum Chordata; class Actinopteri; order Cyprinodontiformes; family Poeciliidae; genus Poecilia; species Poecilia reticulata. The sequence continues at coordinate 30,982,116 of NC_088834.1, forward strand.
AACTGTAAATTCCACATGGCAACAATATTTGACATGGGGCGTTTATATTTTTGCTTAGTATAATTTGCTTGTACTGGAGGGGTTTGTAATCCAGGGAAATGTTGCACACAAAAAAGAAAAACGGTGGCTGGTGAAACGTCTTGGTGTCCGCTAAGAAAATTTCTCTACCAGCCACTGCGGCTGCTGGAGGAAATGTTTAATTTCCACCCCTGTTAACACAACGTCAAAGAACTTTGAGTGAGACTTTAGAAGAGTGAAATAAAAAGTCCTTCACAATTTCTTGTTGCTACAAGTTGTTGATTTCTTTGTGTTTCACTATTCTTTATTTGGCTTGTTGTGTTTAAAGAATCAGTCTGATTTGTATTTGATGTGCTCACATTTGTCCTTTATTTTCTTTCTTCTCAAACAGCTCAGCTAGCAAGTCAAAGAAAAGAAGGTCCCTGGCCATCTCCAACCCCATCCCCTGCAACACGGCTTTCCCAACTGACCATGTCTCCATCCATTCCTCCACCCAAAACGGCAAAGAGGCTGCTCCAACTTCCCCCGTCCAACAGACTCGAAGCGTTTCTGAAGAAGACACCGCCCCAGAGGAGAGCGCCGCCCCATCTGAAAGTGTCACTTCGTCAGACTCGGATCTCAGCTCCAGCGGTGTGAACACACCCAAGAGGCAATCTGTGTGCGACAATGAGAACAGCAGCAAAAGCACATGCAATGAGAGTCCAGAGGACCTGGAGGCAGAGCTCGCCACCAATCAGTCGGATGACTCTGGACTCGGGGTGCCAAAGTCTGAGGCAGCAAATCAAGAACTGTCCAGCCCCTCTGATATGACAGATGGCGATGATGTGCAAAGTCTCGACCAGGGCCCTGTGGACGATCCGTCATCAGAGGAGGCCAAACCCGAACCTCCGCCTGTTCCGGCCCCCCGCCACTCCTTCCACTCCACAGACCAACAGCCTCTGCTACCTGCTGAAGGGGAGCATCAGATGGAAACGTCAGACAATCCAGAGACCGCAGAGGAGAGAGAAGACTTGAGTTCTCAGAATCCACCTGGCTTTCTCTACAAGGTCTACATCACTGCTGTCCAGTGGCAACACAAAATTAAACTTAAGTTACTTTTCTCCATGTTCTCCCAAAAAATATCCGAGTCCAAAATCAGACCCATTGTAAAAGGGGAGAGAATTCAGATTTTTTTTTGTTAAATTAAGAAGTTGCATATACTCTCTATTGGATAGTAAAACGCCCCATAGAGGACTGCAGGCGTTCCTTCGCAATCAACTCGCAAGAGGTCTACTTTGTATAAAGTCACATTGGTAACAAATGTTAATTTAAAATTGTACATACGCCGTAAAGATCCCCAATGAAAACATATTTATAGGTTCTTAACCATTTGGAGCAGAAAACTGCTTGAAAGTTGATCTCTAAACTGTGTGGTGATGTTTGTTATTGTCACTGGAGACGTGTCTGTACATTAATATGGCCATTTATTAATAATTCAGACTAATAGACAACCAAAACAGAAGACGATATAACCCCATGAAAATAACTCAAAAATAGTTCAAATAATATCTTACAGAAAGTTTCTGTCATGTTTGTTTTAGAGCAGGAATGGAAAGCCCACATTTGAACTGTTATGCTCAAGTTGGTGGTTCATTCATGGCCCCCAAAAACGAGATAAAACTATAACTCTCTGAGATATTAAGAGAAATGGAAAACCCTTACAAAAACTTTATTCTGTAGCAGAAGGACTTTAGTTTTTAAAATACCAAATACATTATTGCAAGGGAACAAAAAATTCCTTTGAACAGGAAAATGTTCTTGTTTGAGATGGAATTGAAAATCTCAGCCGCTTTTGAACAAAAAATGAAACTTATTTTCCACCAGGCGGTGGCGACAGAGAGCAATGAATCCTCTGAAGAAGGCCAGCTGGAGTTTGAACAAGGAGACGTCATCCTGGTGCTAGCTGACACCCAAGAAGTTAGTCTTTCTTTCTCTTTCTCTCTGTGTGTGTGTGTGTGTGTGTGTGTGTGTGTGTGTGTGTGTGTGTGTGTGTGTGTGTGTGTGTGTGTGTGTGTGTGTGTGTGTGTGTGTGTGTGTGTGTGCGCGCATGTTCTCATAGAGCATATCTCGCCTTACATCATGCTGCTGCTCACATTGAGGATGACACCCTTCCTGTAAACTTTTGACCTAACAAGTAATTTCAGACCAATACATTATGGAAACTTTTTAGCCTTCAGTTGTAAGCATTCAGCTTTTTTTTTTTCGTTTTTTTCGCCTTTCATCATATGCTCGTGAGGAGTTTTTGCCATTTTCTCAGAATAATTTTTACTGCAAATAAAATAAACAATAAATTGTGTTCAGATCCTAATTCATTTTTTAGACAAGCCAGCTCCTCTGTTTACCATCGTAAGTTCAGCAGAAACTGGATCAGTTCCTAGTTCCTTTGCCTCTTCTACACATTTTGCCATGTTACAGCCACACATTTTTATGTATTTTTTTGGAATGTTGTGTGATGGAGCAGTACAAAGTAGTGTGTAATTGTAAAGTGGAATGAAAATCATCTTTTCCTTTCAACTTCTCCCTCTAGGGGTCGCCACAGTGAGTCATCTTTCTACATGTAACCCTGTCTTGTGCATCATCTTCTCTCACACCAATTGCCTTCATGTTCTCTTTCACTCCATCCATAAATCTGCTCTCTGGTCTTCCTCTTTGTCAGTTCCATCCTCAGCATCTTTTTGCTGATGTATTTCCTCTGTACATGTCCAAACCATCTCAGTCTGGCTTCTTGGACTTTACCGCTAACATTTGACACAAGCCATCAGTCAGATGCTGACTGACAGCTCAAGGTTAGAAATGTATTCATTTATGACCTTATCCATTTTTGTCACTCCCAAAGAGAACCTCTTGTCATGAAACTATACTGCTACTCACAGATGCCCACTTCTAACCTCAGGCTTCTTTAACAACTCTTTCCCATAACTTCATTGATTGACTCATCAACTTCCTACCTCTGTAAACTTCCCCCTTGTTCTTAAAAATTGGCACCAGAAAACTTCTCCTCCATTCTTCAGATATCCTCTCTCGCTCATTGAACACTAGTCAAAAACTCACTGCTGTCTCTCCTGGACTCTTCCACTCCTCCACAGGTATATCTGCCTTTCTACTCTTCATCTTTTTCCATGTTTTTCCTGCTTCATCCTTACCAATCTTCACTTCCTGATCCACAGTAGCTGCTGCTTCTCCTTTTTGTTCATTTTCTTCATTTATCAACTTTTTAAAGTACTCCATCCATCTTCCTTTAACACTTTTTGAATGTGTCAACAATTTCATCTTGATTCTTAATCCCCTTCACCTGTTGGTCATCCTTCCTGTCTCCAGGCAAGAGCCTTGCCAACCTATATAAATCATCCTCTCCTCCTTACTGTCCATCCTGTTATCAGAGTCTGTGTTTGTTTGGCCTGAGCTTCCTCTACCTTCACTTTATGGTGGATGTCCCTGTACTCCTGGTGACTCTTCAGGCCTCACATTGTCCCACTTCTTCTACGTTGCTCTCTTTCTGCTCTGCATCTCCAGAACCAAATGAGAAGCAGCATTCAGCTTCTATGCACCACAAATCTGGAATCTGCTTTTGATTAATAATTACTTGTAGGATACTGCATGATGTTTTCATGATGTAAGTCACTTTGAACTGCCTTGCTGCTGAAATGAGAAACAAAAATAAACTCGAGATAAAGGAAGGCAGGAACGGTTTTAAAAACATTCCCGCCTTCATCTCGTTATATTTAGTTTTTTCTTTTCTCTCTTTATAACAAAAACTGGATGGCAAAAGTCTTCAGTCTGGTTCTTTGGTCTGAACTAGGCTAGCCCTTTTATTGAAAGATAATTTTGTTTAGAGATTGTATAACTCATTTTGCCATTTTTGTTGTTTTTATTTCTTTTGGATTTTCAAAAAATGTCTTCCAGTTCCAAAGTTAAATGTTCATTTAGAATTTAAAGTTTATTGATCTTTGAGAATATGCTCTTGCATTATAATACCATTCCCATTATTTTACTTGAATATGATCTCAAAGTTTATCGATTATCACAATAACTTCTGGGACCAGCATAATTTATCATGATGGTCATAGAAGTGGTTGTGAGTGTGTACTGTATGCACAGTGGGTGTGTGATCTAAGCTGTGTTTTCCATCCGTCTGTGTCTGGCAGCTGGACGGCCTGCTGATGGGGATCAGGGAGGAGAGCTGGAAGCAGCACCAGGATCTGGACCACCACTCTGGAATCTTCTCAGGAAGCCTGGTCGGGCCGCTGCAGGCGGACTGATGCCGCCGCTCTGACGTTTCTCCTTCCTCTGAGCTGATACTGGGTCACACATGATGATGATGATGATGATGATGATGCAACCTGTGGAACAAACGGGACCAAGCTGATGAACATTACATAAGTGTTGTTTGGAAATGTTTCAGTATTTTCACCTCTTTATGTTTTTAAAAGATTTCTACAAGCCACTGTGAAACAATCTTTGAAAGGTGTTTTTTCAATATTTTACAAAAACATCAATAAAGTTCTAAATGATGGGGGAAGGTTTTTTTTTTTTTTTTAAGTAAGACCTGGGTTAATACACCAATGGATTTATGTGCCGCTATATAAATGGTGGATTTTTACAGACTAACTGAAATTATGTGCACTGTAAACGCAAAGACACCTGCAGCTCATCAGCATTTGCCAAGGATGTGAAAATATTCCAAAACTCTGGAAACACGGGGGGGAAAGACAGCTGAACTATAAAACTGAACAAAGATTAAGCTAAAAATTTATTCTACAAAAAAAGCCAAATTTTGTTGAAAGCCATAAAAAAAGTAAAACATCCACCTGGGTGAGTGCTTTGCCTGCATGTCATATTTGTCTTTGTAAAGAAAACCATGTTTCATTTTTCTTATGACGGTTTTGTTTTTCTGATTGTTTTATTACATAAATTTTCAATAAAGAATATTAAAGATTTAGGCGGTAGCCTGAAGAGAAAACAAACCATTCAGCCCAGGACGCATTTGTAAATAAGATGGTTTTACTCTGGCTAGAAAAAAAAAGACCAAGTTTGAAAAAGTGAACTGAACATTTACAAGCCATAGAATTTTGAAACAAAGCCAACTTGTTCAGTTGAGCTAAACCTGGGATGCTCGGAGTGCAGCCCAGGGGCCATCTATGGTCCCCTGAAGTATTTTGTTTGGCCCCTGGCCACCATCCTGGATGGAGCAAAGTTGATTCAGATGGACACTTTATTTTTACCATTTATTTTCAGAGACGGACGCTGTAGGCCTGCAGTTGTATTGGGAATTCACATGGAAAAAAAAAAAACAGAATTATAAACCCATAACTATCATAATGAAGGGTGAAGAAAGGTGGATATTCAGGGAGAGGTGAGAGGTCCACATTAAAAACGGTTACATTTATCTTGACAGAATGTCTGCTGATCCCTAAGAAGTCTTACATTTATGCATCAAATTAAGGCCTTAAAATGACTTTAATTCATTTCAAAAAGCAAGTTGGCCTTGAATATGTTGATCACAGGTCTTAAAATTTTTTTTGACAGGATTATTTTATTTATAGTATATTCTATGTATTTTTGCTTTCTCGTCAGGCACCAGGTTGAGTCACGCAGACCTCTTTTTTGCGCTCTGTGACTCACTGGTTCTAGCTAACTAGCTGTTGTGTTGTCTACCTTGTGTGAGTTAAAGTTTATTGGCAGTTATCTGGATGAAGTTATATTTCTTTGGACATGTAGGTCTTAAATTCCATGAGTATTGGCCTTAAAAAGTCTTAGATTTGAGTTGGTGAAACCTGCATAAACCCTGCGGTAAAACAACCCGATGGTGAAAAACCTTTTTATGTTTTAGATCTCTGATGGTTTACAGATCCCATTTCTGCAAAAATTCTTTGCTTGAATAAGATCCTGCGTGGTTAGTCTATTATTGAGCAGATTAATGTTTATTTTTTTAAATTCTCTTGTGAAAATAAAAAGGATTATGCTTCCTTCCCGCCAAGTTCTTTCAATGTCACAATTTTGGACCATGTGGCAAAAAGTTTGGACACTTCTGATCCTAACAGCTGGTGATCCATTTGTTTTGTTTGTTTGTTTTATCAGGGGGCTTATGCATACTTCATAGACATGGACAGCCATGAAGAGATTAATGTTAAAAGGAGATATTCTCAGTGGAGCACTCTGGGCTTTGCTCCAGTATGAATCTAATTTATTGTTACTTGTCCTGTATTTTTTTCAGAGCGGGGCCCTAACTGGGTGAGGACATGTCAGAGGTTTGCTTCCTCCCTGCTGACTTTGCGCTGCGCTGCTCTGCTTGTTTGCAGTGTGAGTTTTCCTTCGGGCTCCTCTGAGGTCACTCGGGGCTCCATGCTGCCATGACGCAGCTCCATCACTACGCAGCTCCATCACTACGCAGCGTTGACGTGAAGAGGCACACGGTGGATAAACACAGAAAAAGCTCCCCTATCAGCTATAGAGTCTCAACCCCTGCACGGTCGCATTCTTCACCTTTTTAGAGTTCACTCTGTGTAAACACCCTGAGGTGATATAAAAAGTGATTTAATCTTCCATTTCACATCGATTAAACATCTCTTGAATAAGCCTCTGGCAGCAGCGTTACAAAGTGCCTCACATGAGAGGCCGCAGGAGAACAAGTTGCTCTCTGTGGAAATGAACAGAGGAAATGTTTAATATGTGTTTCTTCCTGTAATGATATTCCTCCACACTGTGGGCAGACACGACCGGTCAGGGCGAGGTCAGAGGTCGCAGTTAGAAAAACAACATTAGCAGGAATGGACGTGTGTGCAGCTCAGTGCTTCTGGGCAGTGGCGCAAAAAGTGGGTATGCAGGGTGTGCAACGCATAGGGGCGCAGCACCAGAGGGGGCGCTAAAACCCCGTCTGGAGGGGACGGCGCGCCAATGATGTTTTCCCATACACTTCAGCGCGCCTTACGCTCCTTCACCTCGCGCACATAACGAGGTAAATGTAGCGGGGGGAGGGGGGCGATCTATGTTTTCGCATTCACCTGAATAATGTGTAGTTGCGCCACTGCTTCTGGGAGCTAACACAGTTAATCTTCTACCTGAAGAACTGACGCTAAAGCTAACATGACTGCTGACTGGTTCTGCTAGTGTTTACAGATTTAAAGGGGCAGTATTATATAAAACTGACTTTTTTGAGCGTTACATCATATTATTTTATTATTAAAGGTATTAAAACATACCTGAAGTGTTGCCTTGATTTTTTTATGCATGTTTGAGAAATCCTTTAATTTACCTCGGCAACCATGCAAATGTGCAAAATATCTGGTTGACCCTTGCTCCTCCTGGGAGCTGCAATTCCCAAGCTTCCAAGTTTCCACATTACAGAGGAGTCCTCTCTACTCAGCTCCTTCAGACTAGCCAGCAGCAATTAGCAAACACCTGTTGGAACTGTGCATCATCTGAGCTCATTAAACCAGCTATTTCTCAGTCCAATGCAGGTAAAAATGTTGTTAAAGGATTAATAGAGGAGCCATGTTGTGATGACTTCCTGAAGGCGGAGTTTCAATAAGAGCAGGCATTTCTTAGAGAGAGAAAGGCCTAATTTCAAGACATTAAAATATGAAGTTACATTTCATTTAAGTCATATTTGATATATGAAGCATTTTTATAGCAACTGATGTTAACATAGTTACTTGATTGTGCTACAAAATACCACAATGTGACTGGTTCTAACAGATTTAGTGCATTACTGGTAGTTTCTTATACATGAAAGGCTGGTTCAGATCTTTTAGAGGTGAGTTTTGGTGGAGTTTTCAGCAACAATCCTCTAGACAGATGTAGACAGATGTTGGCATGTTGTTTATAATATTAAATACATTTTTAAAGTGGAGGAAGGCTAACTAGCTGGTTCACCCTTTTCACCTTCATCTAAAAACAATCTGGAAACTATATTTTGTGTTGTCTTTGACAAATATTTAAATTGGTTTGATGCTCCAAAACACTAAAATGTCAAAAATGTGCAAAGGAAATTTAAAAATCAGGAACTAGAATTAAATACATCTGATCTGAAATGGTCACACATTATTTTCTTTTCTAAATAAAGCAACAGATTAATGTAGAGTTTTAAGAATATTTTCAATCTAAAGGAATATTTCTCTGCGACAGACTGGCGACCTGTCCAGGGTGAACCCCGCCTCTCGCCCGGAACGTTAGCTGGAGATGGGCACCAGCAGCCCTCCCGACCCCACTGAGGGACAAGGGTGTAAGAAAATGGATGGATGGATAGAAGGAATATTTCTGCAGTATTTCCTCTTAAGTTAAAATTGTGTAGAATCCCAAAACCAATACGACCTGTTGAAAGAAAGATAAATTAGCAAACTAATTCAATAATCTGAAAAGTAGTTAGATTTTCAGTCTTTCTTTTTTAAAGGAGTAAATACTCGTTTGCTGGATTGTATTGTACACAGCTTTTGTTTTGTTGTGAGCTTTGAAAACTACAATTATTTTTATTCCTAGAAAAGTAAAACTGTTTCTCATGCTGTGAGTATTAGAAAAAAAACCTTCCTTGTGTAGAACAAGCTAGATTAGATCATTACAGATAGAAGAACGAGTGCAGGCTTCCCCGTTCGCTTTAGTTTAAACATGCGCTCTCTCCTTCTTCCCACGTTTTTGGCTAATTAAGTAATTAAGAGCCACATTGGGCCCCAGAAATGCAGTTCACAGACCCCTAGCCTGTTGTCATGGGTCCACACATGAGCAATTTCAGGTTTTTTTTAAATACCCACACGATGACTTTAGAAAGTACTCAGCAGAATCCCCCCCACCCCCAAAACTCCCACATTAGCAACCACGTCGCTATTTTAATTGTGACAATCATGTGGCTTTCTGCGTGTTTGGGTGGCCCTGTGTATGTTTGTAAGTGTGCAGGGAAGAGTCCTCCATTATGCAGAACCAACAGCAGCCTGACTCATACGAAGTGTGTATCCCTTATCGCCCCTTTTTCTGACTTAACGCAGACATGTCCTCTGTGTGTGTGTGTGCGTGCGTGTGTGTGTATGCGTGTGTGTGTGTGTGTGTGTGTGTGTGTGTGGGTGTGTGTGCGTGTGTGTGTGTGTGTAGGTGTGTGTGGGTGTGTGTGAGTGTGTGTGTGTGTGTGTGTGTGTGTGTGTGTGTGTGTGTGTGTGTGTGTGTGTGTGTGTGTGTGTGTGTGTGTTGGAGGTAACTATTGGCAGTCTGTGGTAGTTTTGGCTGTGAAATGTTCTAATTTTCTCAACATGGCTGGCTCCATGGCTATTGGAGAATGAAACCTTTAAACTTTACAAGCACCCGTGTGGAAAAGTAACTGCAGCCAAGCTGAAGAGGTGTTTCGGGGAGCTTCTGTTACTCAGACCTTTCCAATTAGCTAGCTAATGTAACTGGAAAAGCAGCTATTAAGCTTTTCTGCAGTTTCACAGCCGTCCTCGGCCAGAAATGTACTGGTTTTCCACAGGCCGGTGCCAAATCTGTTAAGATCACCCAATGCTCATTTCCTCTCCTCGTTTCGTCTTTGAAAATTAGCTTAAAAGATCCAGTGCAGTCCACAGGGTCCATACGTCAGATGGGAATATAATTTCCTGTCTCCATGTTTCAAGTTGGTATGCTTGTTGTTTACTAGCTTACTCCAGCTGACTGGGATTAATCATTACAAAGTAATCTTTCTGAAATGCAGGATGGCATCCATCTTTATAACCTTTGCTGAGTTTCTTCCAGTTTGTTTTCTGCTATCAAAAAATGGTAAAAAAACAAATGTTTTATTAGAGCTTGATGTGCATTTCCTGGTTCGAAAAAGCAACAGTCGATTTAGAGCAGGGCATGTGTTTGCATCTGATAAGTCATTTTAAAAGCACAGCTGGGATTTTATGACACTCCGCTGACAATTGGCCACCGTAATTTGACATATTTCAGGATGCAGAGCCACACCACAGGAAGGGATGGTTCAGACGTTAACCAAATAGTAGATACCACAGAAAAACAAATATTTCGTAGGGTAAAGAGGACCTCTCCCCAAGTTCCTTCATGTTTTTAAAAATCTCCAAATAAAAGTATTCAGACACCATTCATCTAGTTTAAATAATTAAAGTGTTTAATTGCAGGTGGCACTCCCCAAAGGGGGGATTAGGGAGCCAAGGCCCGGCATGAAAAATGCTGACTTCCCTACTAGTAATTAAAAAAAAAAAAGATGTTGATATATTAAAGTGTGAATTTGTTTTATTTGGGTGTTTAGTGATACACTAACAAAAGATTAAATATATCTGAGAAGTGGAAAGAAAAAAGTTAGGGTTGCATATGAATCAATGATTCGATAACCACATTTTGCTGTATTTGTAGTGACTATTAGCTTCTGTGATCAATGCTCTACTTACCCTGCCTGCCTGTTAGGTGGAAGGTCAAGTATCATAGTGATTATGAATTTTCTATATAGTTTTTACATTTTCATAAGAATTTATGTGCTCTGTGAGAAGTCCAAGCCTTGGCATACTGTTTTAGAACGTAACTTCAAGAGAGTCTACGCCTCCAACAAGGAATCACTTCTCAAGGTTCACCCCAGTGGTAAAAAGCACTGGCCTGCTATTTACCACCTGCAAAAGCAGGTGGTTTTTACCAAGCCAGTGGTTGTAGCATTGTAGAATACATAGTTCAAGGTATGTGAACTCATTTCCAAGGACTTGTAGAACAGATAATCATGCTGTGTCAACAGGTAGTTCATACTTTATGCCAGTAGAACTCCAATGGGACTCATTACTTGCTCTGTTGTGAGGTAAAAAAGATGCCACTGTGCTGCACAGTGCTGCATTACTTTAATTGGGAATAGATTATGGAGATGAAAGTTAGGGTTTTGACTGATGGGGACAAGTCGTACTAACAAAACATAACACTTGGTTGTACAGTGTGGTATACAACACAGTCTGTCCTGGTTACATACGCAACTCAAGCTCATGATGAAATTAACTGCCAGTTGGAATAGCTACCAAACACATAAGCCATAATTTATATCATTCTTCTTTCTATCAGCTGGAGCTACAGGGTGCAGTTTAATGTGCCGTTTAGAGTCGTGTTTTTACAGAGTGAACACTCTCCGTCTCCAAGTGGTGTTGCCTTTGGCCTGCTAAACGGCATGGCTTAGTGTTATTCAAATCAGAGGCTCTCCTTGAGCAGTTACCGTTCTTGCCCCACAACACACACACACACAGACACACACGCACACGCACACACACACACACGCACACACACACACACGCATACACACACACACACACACACACACACACACACACACACACACACACACACACACACACACACACACACACACACACATGCACAAATATACCTATAAATAATCCCACACTGCATACCTGCCTGTCTGCTGTGACAGAGAGAAGCTTAGCTCCGGCAAAGTACTGAGAGACGAAGTCGAGAATAGATGTGATCAGTTCGTGGGATTTCTCACTTTAGTCATGTTGAATTGTCTTGACATGCTAGCTTTGTTGGGGAAAACCTAATTTTCTGACTGAAGGTGAACTCACAGAACACTTCAAGCTTTCACAGTCATTTGTCTGCTGAGGGTTTTCTCACAGTTCAGTGAACTCCAGGTTGAGACAAACGAAGACTTGGACAGAGGTCAGTTATCTCTGCGTTCCCTCCTTATTGTGACACTAATGTCAGAGAACACTCAAAGCACTTATAATGAGAACTTTTAGAATGATAGTTTGCCCTCATGAGAGAGAATATAGAACAGTCAGTGTATCATAGTGCATCTGCTGAGATGTTCCATCAGTACAATTATAATCAATTTCAGTGCAATCATATTCAAAATTCTAAATTAGCTTCCCATAACTGTTAATTTATTTTGGAATCAATCAAACAGCATTTTGAACACTAATAAGTTGTCTTAGTGATGGATCATGCTCAAAAGAATTGGTTCTAAAAATTGATTCTTTATAGTGAATCAAAAGAGCAGACAACCCATTTTTTATCCTATTGCTGCTCGGCTCTCACTCTCAGTGAACCCACCACTCCTTTTGTCTCTGTTGTTGTGTCCTTGGTGTTACGGTCCATACAGGACACACAACATAAGGAGTCCAGACCAAGTTACATATAACAAAGTGGTTTTATTCAACCCAAGGTTGGACATAGAGGTACTGGGGAATAGTGGCAAAATAAACAAAAGTGTGGGAGCATTCACAGACGAGCCAGTAGTTGGCCGTCGGATTCGGGCCGCTTCCCTCACCCTGCCTCACCGGATCACTCACCCTACAACCCAAGGACGATCCCCAGACCAAACAACACAAGGAGGTGGTTAACAAACAGAAAGTGACATCAATAGAGCAGGAGCGGGAGCGAGGCTCGGAGACACGCGACCAACCAGGTGCTCATCCAAACTTCCTTGCTCGCTTGGTGGGTGGGGCTTGATCCTTTTAAACCCTTTCCAGCTAATCAACTGCAAGGAGAAAACAACAATTAAAACAACAATTAAACAGGAATTCATTCACAAAAGTGACAGGGTCCGTCACCTCTAAAAACTGATTCTTTATAGTGAATCCAAAGAGCAGACAACCCACTTTTTGTCCCATTGCTGCTCGGCTCTCACTCTCAGTGAACCCACCACTCTGTTTGACGGTTGTTGTGTCCTTGGTCAAGACGCTTCACTGTCCTTGCCTGCTGGTGGGGGCGAGAGGGGTCGATGACGCCTCTGTCAGACTGCCTTGGGATAGCTGTGGCTACAGTCCAGTTGCTTGTCACCTTCAGAGTGTGAATGTACGCATAAACGGAAACGACTGAAAAGAAAAGAACTATATAAGATGCTTGCATTGCCATGGAATGTTTTTGCTGATGCGAACACAAGTTCCATCCGTTGCCTATTGCTGCTTGTCCTTGAAGGGTTGCTGGTGTCCATCTCCAGGTCCATCATAGGACAACAGAGAGACAAACACTCACACCTAAAAGCAATTTAGAAAGACCAGTTATGTTTTTGGACTGTGCGAGAAAGCCAGAGTACGGGGAGAATATGCCACCTCCATAGTGAATTTGTAAGAGAGTGTCACTGGAAGCTGACACTCTAATGAAAAGACAGAAAAGGTGGCACATTGCATGGTCATATTTAAATGTTAAGTGTTACAGTGAATATTATGGTACAATTGTAGGAATGCCCCTAAAACTGTAAGCTGAAGTTTTGGGACATTTAATCAGTCAATCATTTGATTGTCACACTGAATTGTTCTTTCCATATCTTGCATATGGATGAACGGCTCCACAAATGTGAACCTTGTTGTCTCAAGATGGCTGATTTTGTCTCCTGTCTCCACTTTTTCTGTTAACATATCAGAAGAGCCTAATTTTGAGAATGTATGTGTCCAAAATGTCTGTGAATGCCAGAATTTTTGGCCAACATACTAGACGCTGTGTGGCTCTGAACACACTATCCCCATGGTGAAACACAATGGTGATAATGTCATGCTGTGTTGGTGATTCTCATCTGCAGGGACAGAAAATGATGCACATTAAAGGATAATCAAGTTGGAATGACCTAATGAAAGCCAAAGCTGAGAGTCCGTGTCAAATTTTTTAAAATTAGTGGTAACATACTACATAAACACTCATCCAGTCTCAGTGAGCCAGAGTTGTTTTGCTATCACTTGTTAACAAATTCAGTCTGCAGATGTGTCAAGGTCCAGGCATAATAACCCAGAAGACTCAGAGCTGGAATCACAGCTGAAGGTGGATCTACCAAGCATTAATCCAGGCTTCCTGACTAATAGTATACAATAGTTATGAATGCTTTTGAAAAGCAATATAATGAGATGTGCTGTATGATTTCTTTTACACAAGTTGAAACAAACTCCCCTTTCTGCTGTAATGTGTAAACTAGGGACCAGGCTGCCTCTGGGAATACTTACAGCTCCACCCCAGAAGATACAACCTTTCCCTCCTTTCGTCTCTCTCTCTCTCTCTCTCTCTCTCTCTCTCTCTCTCTCTTTCTGCGTGTTTACATGCATGGCCCCATCCACTCTGGAGCAGCACCACAACGGACCTGTTGGAGCTGAGAAGTGGGGTTGTTCAGGGTTCTGATTTCGGGTTAAGAGCACAAAGTTGGCCGGGATAAGGAACCAGGACGGATGATGCGTGTTGCGCTGCGCCTCTTCCATGAAAGAAGAGTCTCTCAGCAGCTGAGATGGGCGCCCTTCCTGGACTCTCACCTTCGTACCGGCCGCGGGGAGACCGCCGCTGCCGCGCCGCGCTGCTGCTACCTGTAGTGGCGGCTGCACTTCAGCTTTGTGCCGCTTTTAACCTGGACGCGGAGGGACGCTCCGTTTTCACGGGAAAGCGGGGGAGTTATTTCGGATACTCCGTGGAATTTTTCGGGAACTCGTCCAGGTAAGGTCACAGCACAACTCCGCCAAGACCGGCTGTATTTTAGTACAACCTGAATAAAAAAACAACGAAGGATAATTAGAAATCATAATTTCTTCCTAATTCGAATCTTTTGTTTATGTTTACATCCGGTCTTCTGTTCTAGCACAGACACAAAGACCCCAACCCGTCTGAATATTAGAAGGTATTATTGTAAAAATCCATTTCAAAGGTGATTTTGAGTTGTTTCGTATTTTTTAACTATTTCTACTAAAACACACATCCTTCATTTGCACTTTGATCTTTTCCACACACGTGCACACTCAGATGGAATTCCTGCGCGAGTCTGATTGGAACCAGACGCACGAGTCTGTGTGATTCAGAGGAGGGGGTTAACCCACAGCAAAGAAAAACACGACTCTTACCCCGAACAGGGCTCCAAGAGGACAGTGGGGCTTTTTCATTTGGCTTTTTTTTTGACAGCTCAGGAACTGCTGAGAGAGAGATGCAGTCAGAGATCAAAAGTCTTCTTCTTGTTCTACACACAGAAAGGTCCATCACCTGGTTTGGCTCAAGTTCCCTAAAGGGGATGAATGAGGTGTGAAGTCTTTTAACCCAACTTGTCTAGGGGTGCACTGTGCTTGTCTACAGTGCACCCCTAGTATTTGCTTCAGATTGCTTTCACGTAACAAAAATTAATAGATGAGAATTAGTTTGTAGCTCACTATGACTTTGTGTTTTTGTGTCTGTTATGATTTAAAGCACTTTGAAATGCCTTGCTGCTGAAATGTGCTATACAAGTAAAATTTGATTGATTGATTGATTGATATGGAAAACAGAGAAGGCTGTATGATGTGTGTTAAGGCCTGTAGAAAAAAAATTATTTGCCTAAGAAAAAAAATAAAACTACAATAAAATAGGGGGAGTCTATGTGCAGCACTGTACAAAATATTGCATTCAATAAATAACTGCAGCTGAAGTAACAAAATGTTGCATAATATTTAGTTCATGAGATGAGATGAGCTTTAGACATTTTCTTTGGAAAATTGAAAAAAAAAATAACTTCCTGTTTTGTTTTCTTAAATAACGGTTTTGTAAACTGTTTTTTTAAACAAAGTGTCATGAGTGTAGGAATACCCCAGTTGAAATTTGACTAGACCATATGCACTGGTTTTTCTGTGCTTGTCTACAGTGCACCTCTAGTATTTGCAGGGGTCAGGGACCATGATAAGTAAATTAAGAGACCCCCTCAAAAAACACTAATAACTACGAGTTAAAACACAACTTATACCTTAATATGCATTAATAAGCTCAGTGGGAACATCTTCAGGTCAAAGCTAACATTCACTTTATTGCAGCCAATGCAGGTGGTCCTGGATTGGCTGCTTTGCAAACACAAGCCAATTGGTAGCATTGATATTTTGGATTTACAAGATGCATTTTTTTCATTTATGCTTGAGATATGCTCCAGTAGAAAAAATGTAATAAATAAAAAAAAAATTTTTTTTTAGATAATTTGGAATTACATTCCACAGAAAAATCTGTGTATTTTCAGAATAGACAGGATTCACTGACTCCGAACCAATTCAAGCATTGAACAGATGCTTAGAACAAATCAGTTTGTGGATGTGCCATAACGTTCTCCAGCTGAACAGAAACCAACCTGAAGTTATTATCTTCAGGCCTACAGAGGTTCGATCTGGAGTCAGCACACAGCTTTGTCAGTCCATCACAGACACACACACAAAAATGCTACTAATAAACTAGGGTAATCTAAACAGATTGTGATACATTTTCAGACCAAAGTTTCTCCAGTGTTTCCAGTGTTAAAACAAACTTGTCTGGTCCTAAACTTGGGTCTTCACTGGCTCCTGTAACATTTTGATTGGCTGTTAGTCTCAATAGCCAACATAATTGTTGACAACATAATTGCTCAGTTTGACATTTCGAAAATAAATTTGCTTTATGGAAACATGCCAATTTAAAAAAAATCTCGTTTTTCAATAAAAAGTTTTGGCACTAGGCTGAAGTGGTTTTTTTGACTGTACTGAAATGAGTTTATTTTGCAAAACTCCAGTGGAAACACTGCACCAGCTGCATAATCAACAACCGGATGTTTCCGTTAGCACAAACCAACAAGACGATGACAATGAAGTAACTGGAGGATTATGGCGTGGTGTATATTTTAGTGACATATCGGGATTTTAACTGTTTCTTATTTATTGGAAACACCACAATTGCGAAATTGTGTTTTTTTTTTCATGAGCGGAATATAGACAAAGTTTTGCGCACATTTGTTACGGAAACACAGCTAATGATCCAGACCTCAGATCATTATGGATCCTGTTCTTTCCTCAGGCTTGTGGTTCTTCAGTCTGAGCTGAGGTAGTGTCAATCTTACGCTACCAGAGCTGGTGGAGACAACAATCTAATGCCAAACAGACACTCAAACTACTTTGGCACTGTACCAGTTTGGTTGGCTTTACTTCAGTATTCACTGGCTAACCTAAAGCTGAACAACTTAAGATTCAAGGCTGTAATAACCAGACAAGCCTACTGCGAGCTAGAACCAGACTAACAGAACCATCAGAACAACCTGACTGCTATCAAAGGTTTTAGATTTGAGGCCACAGCCAAAAGCTGATTGGCTTGTCGACTCTTGATGCTCACTTTCCACAGCTGCTGTAAATCTCCTGAGGACTCAGTTTATCACCTAAAATCCATTCACTCGTGGCCCTGGATTTAATACTCTCTTTGGGCT
The DNA here is from genome assembly GCF_904066995.2 of Poecilia reticulata. Lineage (NCBI taxonomy): Eukaryota > Metazoa > Chordata > Actinopteri > Cyprinodontiformes > Poeciliidae > Poecilia > Poecilia reticulata. Next base: position 30,999,283 of record NC_088834.1, read on the forward strand.
TTTTTTTGATGCCATAAGACTTTCATTTTCATGATGGATTTAATGAGGCAAACAAGACCTGGTTCCCGGTGTTGAATTTATTGTGGATTTTTTTTAATCCAAGGTCAATATTGCACAAACACCTCCACTAGCATTTGCATAACTGTTACTTTTTGTAGCCATCGTCAAGTTTGTAGTACTGGCTGTTGTATGCGTGAGACGACAAACACTTTAACAAGTCTTTTTTTTTCATTGCTTCCTTTTGATAACAGAAATCACTCTGTAATCAATGCAACAACTGTTAAAACAAAGAAAATATGTTTAACAGTTATTTAACATTTGTATATTGGCTAAATGATATATAAGCTACAGAGCTGTAGTTGTTTATATTAGCTAAATATTTGACTCTGAACTGTGGTAAATGATAAATGGCCTGTACTTTTATAGTGCTTTATCAAGTCCAGAGGACTCCAAAGCATTTCACACTACAGTCAGTCATTCAACCATTCACACACTGGTGATGATGAGCTACTGGATAGTAGCCACAGGCTGCCAGCAGGCAAGGCTGTGGGTGTCTTGCCCAAAGACATGACAGAGGCGGACGGATTGGGGATTGAACCAGGAATCCTCCAATGCTAGGCAAACTTCAGTTTGAGGCTAGAAATATTTAGCCTTCTAACTAAACATTTAGTATGAAGCTAAATAGCTAGTCTACTCGAATTAAATCTTTAGATTGAAGCTGTGGCATTTAAAAATTGTAAAAATAGGACTTTGTAAAATGAACTCCCCAGTTTTTATGTTACGATGGGCCATGTAATCAAAATCAAAAGGTTAATTTTTGACTGTAACTGTACAGGCGACATATAATAGATACTACGATGCTGAAGTAGGAAATTTAACTTTCAACAGCTAGCAGGTGAGCCTACAGTAAATCCTGCCTGCTCTCCATCAGGTTTGCTCTCACCATCATCCTCTGGGGCTAGCAGGCTAACATGTTGGGCTAATGTTTTCCTCATTGGAAATTGGTTAAGATTCTCTGGGCTTGCTTTGTTAAACCCACGATGGTTAGCAGGCATGTTGTGGACTAATTACTAAGATTTTGATTTAGACCTATTTGTTTTGAGGGAGCTGTTTTTTTTCCCTTGCAGCACTTATTATTTGGAACAATGCTACGCTTTGTCCTCAATCAGCTTCATGTGTTTTAACAGCTTACAATTGTTGCGGAACATGAATCCAGACTGCTGGCCTGTGGGAAAGTGAAGCTCTCCTGAACACGTCTCTGCTGATAGCATTGTTTTTTCTGGCTGCCATGCATTCTGACAGTTATTAGATTGTTTATCCATACTTAGCATTATGAAGAGCGGCCTTTGTTGGTTCCAGGTTAGCTCTGTTTTCACTGTTCAGTATAAGGTTAGATGCAGCATGTGTGGGAAGGTAGTGTGTCCATACAAAGCCATGTGGGAAATAATTACACATCTGTTTTAGTCCTCTTTCTGTATGTCCTCTGCTAACGGTGAAGGACTGTTCTGCTTCTTGGTTTTCCTACAGTTCTGGCTGTTTGGCCGCATTAAAACAATACAGCAAAAATAATTGAGTGACACTAAAGTAATCACTTCATTTTTTGCTATATGATAACCTTCCCTTTATTTTAGTTATGTTTTCTGCATGATTGTGAAGTGGAAATAAAAACGATACATGGTTTTCAACATTATTTATCCGTAAAAACTGAAAAAGTGTGACATGCATTTATCCCCATTTGAAAATACTTTATATAACCACCTGCTGTTATTGCTGCAGATGTTTTAGAGTGTTTATCAACTGGTTTTGCGCCATCCAGAGAGTGACAATGCTGCATTGTTGCCAAAAAATATCACCTTGTTCAGATTGGATGGACAAACAATCTGTGAGTCTCAGATCATAAATGGGATTTATGTCTGGTCTTTTACTGGGCCACTCTGACACACAAAAACATTCTAAAGGATGACAACCCTGCTCCTCAAGGCAACAGGGTTGTTATCCTGCTGCCTCTAGTCTTTTGCTGCCATGCTGGTTTTCATCCAGTAATACTCTGTCTTTAGCTCCACTCATCTTCCCATCAACTCTGATCTCAAAGAGAACCATCCCCACATAATGATACCAGCATCATGTTTTGCTGTGATGGCTTGTTTATAGCAGACTGTGGTGCATACTATAGACTTGACCATGATGTCTAGAATTGTGAGGCGCATAACTAACAGTTAATAGAGACATATTACTGCAGTGTGTAAAACAAATTTGGACCATAAAAAAGAAATTGATTCCTACATTTTAGTCCATCTTGAATGATTTAGTGTACCTCATTGAGGTTTCCTTTAGATTACATCTTGAGGGTGCTGTTTAGTCTGCTTTAATCTAACTGCAGTCCGTTTGCCTAGAAAGTCCGGTTTGTTTGGGGAGACGTAAACGCTCAATCAAACTCTGATGCTGACCAAAAAAGTGAACTCTGGTCCATCCACAAACCTCGCTCTGGATTCGGTTGAAGTGAACATTGGTGTGGTTTGAATACTTATGTGAATGCAAAGTGGACTGGAGATCGCAACCAAAACAATATGCGTACTATTTCCCTGGGCATTCTGGGTAAATACAACCAAAACAAATGTGTAGGTAAGTCTAAAGTGAGAGGAAAAAACAGCTCTTTGTCTTTTTCCAAAGATAAAAAAGAAATCCCACGACTGCTAAAATCTGACACCGCACTTTTTGTTTGTGTTTCATGAAGAAGGAAGTTGCACTCAGTGTCTTTTTCAGAGGATCCTATGTTGTTTCCTTCAGCAATTCTTGGTGCAGCGCCCCCACAGGCAAGAAGGGGTAAGCAGGTTTTGCAAAGGGATTGGTTGGTTTGACTCAGCTCTGTGTCAGAGAACAGCAGCAGCTGAACATGTAGCAAATGTTCCACGTTCCGTAATGGAGTCTACCAGAGACTATCAGGCATGAAAACACCCTGAAAGAAGTCATGTTGCACAGTATTCAGTGGCTGACATCCTCATCGAAATGAGCATCACAAATAGTTTCCTGATGAATGTGAAACTTTAAAACCTTTAATAATATATATTTTTTGACATTGAATGCCAATATGTTGTCTTAAAATCCACTCAGGGGAAAATTGCACGGTACATGTTTGACCTCACCCTGCCTATGACTCACTTCCCCATGAGCAGATGTTCCTGGTGAACACGAGCTAAAGGAAAGGAATCCTGCTCTCAGGTCTCAACAGAGGCATCCATCATTCCTCTAATGCACAGCTTATTGTCAAGGAGCCTATCATTGGCTGTTAAATTTTCACTGCTAGCGCTTTTCATTGACTCGGCGGTGTAAGTTACGACTCCACACGTGCAAAGATCACAGGAGGTGAGGGTGATTAAGTCAAGTAAGTTTTGAAACAGAGGCCTGTGCCATGGCTGCCTCAGTGTCCACTAGTGAGCACTTTACAAGATGAGCTTATCCTGCCATGTAAATATTCCACTTCTGATTTCCAGACATGCTGGGGATGGGCAGAGAAAACAGTCTGGTGGATTTCTACTACTGTCACTGATGGTCATAAAGCTAACATTTGTGTGCTATCTCATGCATCATTTTAACTGTCTGTCAAAAGGCAGTTAAATACTAGCATACAGTTAGCATAAGAGTAGCTGTGTTTCCACTACAAATGTGTGCAGTACTTTGTCGTTGTTCTTCTAATGTAGAAACATTAACATTCTGCTAATGTTTCTGTTAAATAAGAAATAAGAAATTAAGTGACATCTAAATAAGTTTATTCATAAGTCATTAAAAATCATGGCAGTGACAGAAGTCAACTGTTGCATGAAATATATTAACAATTCAGTCATGGTGCTAGTGCTCATTATCTACCAGCCAATCAGAGGAGACGTTGGCATTTGTTAGAAGGTGGATCAAGCTCCAAAAAGGTCTTTCTCAAGTGTGGTAAGTGCTGACAAGGCCAGAGTTGAACCAGTGTCATTCTATGCTCAGTACTTCCACAGCTATCCCACCTCTCAGATGACTGGTAAGCCTGACAAGGTTACTCCTCCTGCTATTCACCATTTCGTTTCTTATCAAACTCCACTGCGACCCAACGCAGAAATGGTTAAGGTATGTCGCTGGAAAGTCAAAATAAAAGCCTTTCGCCATTTCCTTGACATGGCTAGTGTTTACAGGAACTTCTGTAGAACCTTAACTGTAGTCCTCCTCCTTACAACTCTGCTGAGCTTAAAAGTAAACCTATATTGGACTTCTGAGTATCGGCATTCGTTACAAAATGTAAAACCTCTTTTGTCCCATCCACCTGTCCTCTCTTCTCCAAACATGTCTAAGGCATTTAAAATTGAGGTGGATGATAGTGCTGTGAGAGCGGGAGCTGTATTACAGGAAGGTGATAACGGAGCTTATCATACCGTCTGTTACTTTTCTTGTAAATTTACAAGAAGTCAGATCAAGTGTCCCATTATTGAGAGAGAAACTCTGGCTTTGCTTCTAGCGCCTCAGCACCTTGAGGTCTACCTAGGATCTAGTCCTACGTTAATTACCATCAAATTTAAGAATGGTACAGTCAATTTCTCAGCAGCTTTGTCTAGTGTGTCATGATTGAATGAATTATATGTATGTCCACTAGGTAGCTTATATAGTTACCTTCGGTTGGAAATGTTCCTCCCAAACCCCTTTTAGTTTAGGATTTTAAGGGGGGAGGTGTTACGGCCAGTGGCCTTTTCTGTGTTTATTTGTTTTTTTTTTTGCAGTGGCTAATCAGACTGACTTCACCTGGAAGTGGGTGCTGCCCTGTTGTCCTATGCCACACCCTGAGGTCTACCGTGATTGGGTCATCAATTGCCGGCTCCACCAATCACTGTTGAGGCCTCCCTTTTAAAACCAAGGACTTCCTGGGAGAAGGCGTGGCTGTTTCTTTGTTCAGACAGCTTGCCACTTTGTTGGGTGTTTGTTCTTGACTGCTGTAAACTTGCTTGCTCTGATAGCTTTAGTCAGCTCTGACAGCTTTTGATAGCTTGTGTAACTCGCTTTGTCCCTGTGGGGGATTTTTGTATCTCGGCTAGAGATTTGTAGTTTGTTTTTGTTTAACCTGTACTGAAAGTCCATTTTTGTTTGCTTAAGATCTTTGATTTACAACTCTGATTGTTTTGTGTATTTTGTTTTATTTAGTACATTTTTGTTGTAAGTCCCTACATTTTGATTATTGTTAATTTTTACTTTTTTATTTTTGTCAAAACTCAAAACAATAAACCTCTAAATTGTTAAACCTTACCACCTAGGTTTCTTTAATGTTACTTCCCTTTCCTCTGGCCGAGCCGGGTCGTAGCAGCGTTTTATTCAGGCGATGGAGCGACAAACCCCGCCTACTTGGGAGCAGCGCTTTGGGGAAATTGTATTTGCTGATTTTACAGAAGAACTATGGATTCAACACTTTTGGACTAAGTAAACTTCACAATGCAATAAGACTTGTTTTGCTCATTGTCTAAGGATGCCAGTGCCTGCCGTGTGATTCTTATGATGCGATGAAAGTGTTTCCGTTTCAATTTTGTGAAAAACACACATTTCTATCTGCCTGAAAAACCACCTGATTCTAGCACAAAAGCTTTTCATAGAACAACATGACTTTTGCAGTTTTTCCATTAAACACATTTATTTTGTAATTCCTTTTTGCACAATTATATGATCAATGGAAACCCAGCTAATTACCCAGCAAAGTTTCCTCTTACTACGTTGAGGTAAAGTTCAAAGTAAGAAAAATTTAAACTGACTGAAAAATTGTTGCAGAAGAAAAACCAATGAAAAGCTTCAACAACTCTTACAATATGTTGTCATGACCACATATGTGTTAAAATGTTTAAAACTGTAAACCAGCAATAATTCCCCCCAAAATTTTTTAACCGTCTTTCAGGATGTGGATTTGGGGATGTTTCCCGCCACTAAAATAGTTTGGTCCACATTAACCTCTGTGCATCAGAGCTGTTCCCTGTGGATCGTCCAGAAACACCACAGAGCTGACAGACTGAGGTAGCTTAGCTTTGGGACAGACAGGCCAGTGGGCTGCAAAATGTCATATTACAGCCACGTCTGGTGAAATCTGACTCTGTTTCAGCTGTAATGACTGCATCATGAAATAAGTTTGTCATCTGCAAATCCTGTTTACATTGGCCTGACAAGTACATGATCCATTATGGCTATAAAAACCACTTCTATTGTTGCTTGTTTAAATGCTGACAATTCAGTATCCGTTATTCACCGCTGAATACATGTTTACACATATGGCATAAAAAGGAAAGTGAATTTTTTTCCTTACTCTCTGGCGTTGAATAGACGAACTCTGTTCCTGTTTTTGGTCAGTGTCAATCTCAGCTGCATTTTCAAGAGCTTCACAGCAAACTAATTGCACCAACTTGAACAAAATAATTGGTAGGGTATTTAAAAAGAAAAAAAAAATCATGGAAGATATTATTGAAATAATTCATTAGTTAAAAAAATGATATCTAGCTCTTTTTAATTCAAATGCCAAAGACTAGAGCTGGGTCTGTAAAAGCATCTTAAATGCATCCATATTATGAACACCTCTGGATATTTTACTCTTTTTATTGCTTTCACAAATCATCAATTATTGTTAACAAAATTTGCCATTTTTGACTAAGTAATTAAAAAAAATCCCCTTTACTGTCAATGTTTAAACTGATTTACATTAAATAAAATATGTAACATATATTTTATTTAAATAACCTGCCATTTTCCTCCATTCTTTCTGCTAAGCTGTTCAGTCGGTCACGTTGCGATGAGAGCAGCTCTGAACACCACTTGTCAGTCCTACCACAAGTTCTCTATTACTTTGAGGTCTGTGCTTTGACTAGACCAGACTCCAGAACCTCCTCCTTGTTGTCTTCAAACCATTTATAATACTAACAGTGGAATTGCAGGGTAATTATAGGATCTGTTTTGGGATTTTATTCTTTTAGGCAGCTAATTCTTATGCTAGTTTTAAGATACCAGGTTATGACAGATGAATGTCATAACATATCTAATAACGGATTAGAACCCAATACATTAAGGATCTGTTGTATCAACCCTCAGACCTCTCAGGTCTTCTGGTTCTGCTCTGCATCCAGAGCCAGAACCAGAACTACCTCAATTAACACAATTCATGACAAAATCAGCTGAAACACTGAGTTCCTTTAAATCAGGGCTAAAAACCCACCTGTCCAAAGTTGCTTTGATTCATAACAAATAACCGTATCATTGATATCTGACGTATATTTGCTTGATGATTTTGATGATGACATTTGACCAAATGCAATGTATATTTCTCATTTCATAATTGGTTACTGTATTATGTTTTTTCTGTGTAAAGCACTTTAAACTGCCTTGTTGCTGAAATATAAATAACCCTGACTGGACTTTAACAGGCAGCCATAACATGACATATGTTGCATATCAGAGCTGCAGATGTGAGACGCCTCCTCTGAGTTTGATAGATGTTCCATCCAATCAGCTTCTAGTTTTTATGTTCTTTTGAAAGGAGTTGTTTGTCTCAGTTCTTTCTTACAGTCACTTTAAGGCACAGTAATTTTTAACTATATGCTAAGATTCCAGCTGTAACAACCCAGCAATAGTGGCAGAGATTTACCCCAACGCAGATGTGACAGCTGGAAACTGCTCTCTTAAAACCTCATGAAGTAGTTGTGAAAAAACTTACAAGCACCTAAAAGCAAAACCTTGATGTCATTAGTTCTAGTTTGCATTTGAAGCCGCCTTTCTGTACTTCTTAGTACTGTAAGTGTAAATGTAAATGACTTAAAGGTAACGGTTAAGCATCCCAACATAGGCCAGATTTGGATGAACCTTTGTACTCACCCAGACCAGTTATGGTTCTGGGCATGCCTACTGTGGCCAAAGTGGACATAAATGATGGGATCACGAGTAAATCCATGGAATCATTGTTGACTGCCTGGTGATTTTCTGCCCAATTACCCAAAATACAGCTTATACAGATGTCACAGTGATCTTATGTTGGGACTGATGGGTATGGCCCCACTGGTTCCAACAATCTACTGGACTGTCAAGACGATCCAGCCAATCACATCCTGCGATAGCATTGATTTACACAAACCCCAAACCTGACGTCTATCAAGTGCTAACTGTCTGTTGCTGCGTTTCCATTAACTATAACAGAGGTTCCCAAAGTGTGGGGACGGAAAGAACTATTCACAGTTTTTCCCCCAAACTAACCGACTGAGTTGAGTAAAGCTGTTGGATGCAGGTAAAGTTAGCTTAAAGATGACTAGCTAGCTAATATCAATACAGCACCTTAAGCTTAACAAGTAGCCTGTAGGCTACCGATGTTGTTTTCTATGTCCAGCTACGTACATTAATTTTGCCCCCAAAAAGTCGATTTTCCTCCACCCCCCATTCTTACAGGGAGTCTCTAAGAACCCCCCCCAGCCCCCCCCCCAACACACACACACCCCAAACACACACACGTTGTTCAACCAGACAGCTATTTGTAATCCATAGGGGTGGCCCAGAAAATGTTTGAAAACCACTGGGGGGGCCCAGGAGAAAAAGTTTGGGAACCATTGAACTATAAAGTGAAAGTGAAATTACAAAAACAAATTCTAGTAGAAACATGGCAATTTAAAAAAAAGAGATTTTTGATAAAAAGTTTTTGTACTTGGATGAGGTGGTTTTTTTTTGCATAACATGGGTCACATGATCAACAACTGAATGTTTCTACTGATGAAAACCACGTAGGAGACGACAGGAAGTACAAGGAGGATGATGGCTTGTTTTTAGTTTTTCCAATGTGTTGAATCCATAACTTCTATAAAATCACTAAATATAATTTTCCCGAAATGCCGCTCCCCAGTAGGCGGGGCTTGTTGCTCCAACAGTTGAATAAAACTCCGATGTCTCTGATTGGCTGGTAGATGATGAGCACTAGCATGACTGAATTATGAATTCATGTAACTGTTACATGAAAGACATTCTTCTAGGCACTGTAAAATAAAAATACAAAAACTTTAATCACAATGAGGTTTTGGATCACATCTGCTGTTTGGGCAATCAAACAACTTTGCTTATTAGTGATTTGACCAAATGTTGACTAAATCTTCTTAATTCTGCTTCTAACAACAAGGGTTACCAAATATATTACAGCCACATAGTAATTCAATCTAACCTTTATTGCAGTCCTGCAGTTCTTAGTGATGTGCATATTGAATTCAGTGATCTTCAATAACAATATATTCATGATATATCTATCGTGCAGCCTTAATGTTTGTGCACTTTTGTGTTTTTTCCAGCAGCTTGTTAAACTTTCTTTGTTTTTCTGCTGTCCAGTGTCAGTGTCCTTATTGGAGCTCCAAAAGCCAACACCAGCCAGCCGAACGTCACCGAGGGAGGAGCTGTCTACCACTGTTCCTGGAGCCAGAACAACTGCAGCATTATCAACTTTGACCAGCAAGGTACCACGGTTTTATTCAGACTCTACCGGTCAATTACTTCTTCTCTGCTTAACAGCAGTACTCGAGATTGGTCTTGGTCTCAAGACCATTTTTTGATGCTCTCGGTCTCGTCTCGGACTCGACCGCATTTGGTCTCAGTCTTGTCTCGGTCTCGGGCGCTGAGGACTCGGCATTTTATTTCAAGACCAGTCAAGACCGCAACTGTGGAAATATCACTAAGCGTACAGCATACTGTCCAGTTTATTTGTTAACATCTTTGTTTTCAGTGGATGCAAAACGCACCGATTAAAATCCAAGCAATAACTCCCCACCTTTCACTCGCACGCGGCGCTCCAAGACATGCGCAGTGGTTTTCTCTCAGCGGCAGAAGATGTCTGTCTAATCGTCAGTAATAGAATAGCGCTGCATAAATCATAAGAAATCCGATGGCCACAGCTAACTCAGCAGCGCTTCGCTTTCACAGACGGTGGGGACAACGTCTAACTTTTATCGTCACTTAGAAAAGAAGCTCAAAGAAAGGTAAGCTCCGTTGACGTGATGCTAGCAAAGCTAGCTGTACAGAGACACATAAGCATTTGTGGAAAAAAAGTTGTCACTCACCGCACTTAATTATTGTGCGGAGGTGTTGACTGACTTGTTGCATATATGGGACAACGCTGTGTCCATAAGTCTGCAATTTAGTGATGTGACATTCAGGAACAGTCTGATTCTTCTGAACGGCTCTTTACTTAGAAAATAGGACTGGAGTGTCACTGAGAGCCGTTCTTTGTTCTTGTAATGCTTTGGGTACACTGCAGTAGCTATCATTATTTTATTTAATCATGTACATTGATATATTTTTAATTAACAACTAAATAAAACTCAAGAACAAAAGAGCACACAGAGGATGCACATTGCTCTATGATTGTTTTCGTTCAAAGTGGCAGCTGTAATGTCTGCCATGGTGTCAGACTACCTGGCTTCATGTAGCAAGAGAGGGTGAAAACAGTCACGGTGAGCGCCTTGTGCTTGGTTTCTTCTTTGTTGCTCCTTGGTCAGTGTTCATAGTTGAGCGTTATTTACCGTCCGGGCATTGCCTCAATTGCTATGTGTAATGGTGCAGACTAGGCCTGTCACAATAACAAATTTTGCTGAGCAATTAATTGTCAAAAAAATTATTGCGATAAACGATAATATTGTTTCAAGACCTTTTGACACTCATTTAACCCTCTGATGCGTAAGTGGGTCCTTTTTGACCCAGTGAGGTCATTTTTTTGTTATATCTTTGTAATGAAAAGTTTTCATCACTTCATATTCCAGGTATTCCTCAAGAAACATGTTACTGATATCATGCAATTCAAATTTTTAATTTACCTTTTATACTTTTTAAGAAATAGCATGTTTTATGTTACTACGCCATTCTTCCGTGAGTGGGTCCAAAATGACCCGCATTCATTTCCTATGGAATTTAATGGGAATCTTTGTTTCTTACCAACTGTGACTATCAGAAAAACATTTTTTTGTGAACCAAACACACTGAGACCTAAGTGTCACCCCTGAATAATATTATTTTACACAGCAAGGACTCTTACATATGAGTATTATCTTTTTTTTTTATCTCACAAATGTGTTTGTGTGTGTCAATCATGAGTATTGTGACAGCATTATTGTCACGAATCAACATATTAGCCTTCTTCAAAGTTAGCCAACACTAGTTATCTGACCAACTAGCTAACATTACCACCTATACTTTATTGTGCATCTTTATTATTTGTGTGTGTGTGTCTGACACCATGGATGAGAAAACCAAGAGAGAGAGTGTGTTGAATGACATGCAAAACCTGTTGATCAATGTGTTCAAGGTTCTTTCTTTTATCATCTCAATAAATAAAATAAAAATTCATAGCTATAGAAATAAATGCATAAATAAATGAGCCAGAAAAGTATAGAGTGCCTTTTCTGGGTCGAGGAGGATGTCCTGCCCCAAGTGGAGGAGATCAAGTATTTCAGGATCTTTTTCACCAATGAGGGAAAAATGGAGTAGGAGATCGACAGGCGGATTGGTGCAGCGTCTGCAGTGAAGTGGCGCTGTACCGGTTTGTCGTGGTGAAGAGAGAGCTGAGCCAAAAAGCGAAGCTCTTGATTTACCGGTTGATCTAAGTTCCTACCCTCGTCTATGGTCATGAGTGTTAGGTCATGTCCGAAAGTACGTACAAGGTGGATACAAGCGGCCACAATTAGTTTTCCCTGTAGGGTGTCTGGGCTCTCCCTTAGAGATAGGATGAGAAGGTCAGATATCCAGGAGAGACTCAGAGTAGAGCTGCTGTTCCCTCATGTCGAGAGCAGCCAGTTGAGGTGACTCAGCATCTGATTAGGATGCCTAATGAGGGAGGAGGCCCCAGGGAAGACCCAGGACACGCTGACGATGTTTCTCAGCTGGTCTGGGAACACCCTAGAGGAGCTGGACAAGTGGCTGGGGAGAACGAACTCTGAGCCTCCTTACTTAGGCTGCTGAACCCGCGACCCGACCCCGGATAAACGGAAGATGGATGGATGGATGGATGGATGGATGTATGGATGGATGGATAAATCATACACATAGCATAATACTATTGAGACAGTAATGTTAGCTATCTTGGCTAGCTAGCTAGTTTCAAGAAATGTTATTTTTTGCAGCCCCCCCCAATCCCGCCCACACACATAATGGATGTTAACATTGTCCATTATTGACATTTGATCATTGCTGTTGTAAAATTGCTGCTGTTGTCATTTTGTTTTACAATTGTTCTACAAATTGTCAGAAATGTTCTACAAATTGTTCTAAAAATGTTTAAAAAAGTGAAAAATTAAAATATTTCAAACATGAAATAATTCTTGGGTGAAATAAAACACAATAGAAAGTATTATACAAAACATTATTTTGAATCAAAATGACAAAAGTAGCATAAAAACACATTTATTGTAACCCGGGTCAGTCACTCACGCATCAGAGGGTTAATGGAAATTGCGTAATAATACATGCTATTTCCTGCCATAGATAGATACACTTTATTTTCAAAAGAACACTGGAACTGATAAACTACATATACAAAACAACCAAAAACAAAAATAAAATGGATTCTCAGTCTCCAATAACAAAAAACTTACTTGAATAAAAAGTAAACAATATAAAGCCAAAGTGGAAATAAATACTGCATTCAACCAAAAGAGTGCAGATTATGAAGTCTGTATACTATATTGCCCTTTAGTAATCACTAGATTTAAATAGAGAAGACGGGCACATCCGACTACCTAATGCAGTAGTTCATACTACATGATTTTTTTGCCCCTATTTTCCCTTTACGATAATCTTAGATCGTTGGCCGATCTAAGATTGTCGCTGGTGATTTTGTAACCAATCGTCCTGCAGTGTGATTTAGATCGTCGTGGCAGCTCCGATCTAAGTCAGGGGTTTTCCCCGACTGGGAGCTTAAAGCTGAATGTGACAGGAGGCAATTCAGAAAGCGCGGATTCTCCTCCGCTTTCTGACTAGAGGCTAGAGACGCATGTGACTCTAGTCACATGCGTCACGGGTAGATTCCAGTAAAGCATTGATTAATGTTTGGTTTTAAAATTAGTTAACTGGACTTGTAGCCATTATCATGGGCTACAAGTCCAAAATAATGGCTGTGTGGCTGGACACCACACAGCATGATCGAACCGTTATATCTAGGATTTCTGTTGGCTAATGTGTGGTCTCTCAGGTTTTGAAATTATGGGCCAACAACTCGTGTCGCTAGACATTACACTAAGGAAATGAGGAAGGGAGGGTCAGTGGAGAGCACCGGAGTTGAGCCTTTTTTCATTCAGTGTCATCAAGAGAAAGAAAAAAAGGCAGGAAGATACGATAAAGCCTATAATTAAAATTAAGTTGATAGGTTTAATTTATAGTGCGATTAAATGATTTATTGTTTATCGCGACAGGCCTAGTGCAGACAGTGATAGTTTCTGACATGTGCAATATGGGCAAACACTTAGGTTGTTATCTTTTTAGGGATGGCACGAGACCACCGCGGATTGTAGCACAAAGATGGAAGCACTTCATTTTAATATTGGTAAAATTTATTAAGTATTTAATATCTAGGTGTTTTTATGGGAATATGGATCTTTCAGATCAATTTGAGAAGCAATTTTGATCATATTTCACATTTTATCATGTCGTTTAGCGCAGGCTGCTGGTCTTGGCCTTGACTCGGTCTCGACTTCCCTCGGTCTTGGTCTTGACTTGGTCTCGGACCCTAAAAGTCTTGGTCTTGTCTCGGTCTCGATACGCTCTGGTCTTGGTCTTGTCTTGGTCTCGGGTTAGGTGGTCTTGACCACAACACTGCTTAACAGATACATGTATGTTTGTGGGAAAGCAAATGTTAAACAACTTGAGTTGGCATCAGACTATTTCCTACCTTACCATGTGTTGTGGTGCGACAGAAAGAACAGAGAATGCAACATTCAAAAGGAAGAAGTGCAGCATCTGGTGATGTCCATGGGTTCAAGACTTCAGTGCCAACCAGTTATTTTCAACCAGGTGTTAGAAATGAACACTTTATTTTTAGTTATTTAATTTGTCCAATTACTTTTGAGCTGCTAAATTGAAGAAATTGCATTGAAATGTGCCTTAGTTCCTCATATTTTTACTCAACCCACTGAATTAAAGTTGAAGTCAGCCCTTCATCTGACTTTCTACTTTTATGAATATGATTTTCTTTTATATTTTTGCTGCAAACGTAGTGACCTTCTGGTGACCCAGCCAGAACGGTCAGCAATAGATGGAGCCAAACAGCCAAACAACTTTTTACCCAATCAGATTGCACTCCTTTGATCATGTGACACCATTGCATTGGGTCACAGTTAACTATTAAGAGACACAAATCTTTAAGGTAAAAATAAAAACTTCATGTACATAATAGACAAGGTAAAATTTCAGGATTATAAATTCAGTGTAAAAAAAAAAAAGTCAGATTCTAATTAGACTATATTTATTCCATAGTAAATTTATACACATTTTCTAAAGCAGAAAAGTTTGTAAATATATGTCTTCAAAGCTAAAATCAAACACTTAGATTAAAATTACTGATTAACATTTGTAGTATTGCAAATATATTAAGTCAGTAAACATTAATAATACTATTGGTTGAGCAGGAATTTAAGTTTATTCCCAACTAACTACAGCTTAGCGACAGCGCTAAGGCTAAAGTGACAGTCATACTAACTAGCTATGCGAGCTAACCAGTAAACAGAACATGTTTGCTGGGGTTGTTGGGGAAATGTTCACAGCTTGTTCCTCTGAGATAGCAATATGCTTTTGGAAAACTGTGCCTTAGCTGTTAGTCTAAATTTATGACTTGAAATATTCATTAAAAGTACTGCAAATAAAATGTACGATTACATGTAAGGTTAAGCTCTAGCAGTTTGTTTCTTCAGAACACATATTGCCATCCAGGATGTTACGATGTCACTTTCCCCTATAGTGAAGTCAGCTGCACTAGTGGATGATCATCTCTGTCTGTTCAGCTATAAAAGTGGCAGAACCGTCCTGAGTTAACCACCGCAGTGCTTGACCCAGCAGTCAGAAAGTCCAGCTGCTGCCCCCTTTACCTGCAGGTTCAAACCAGCTCTTTATGTTTTTCTTGTGTTTTAATGATTCTTAAATCTCTTCCCCAACCCCAGCCAGGGTGAAAGGGTTATGAATGCAGTTTTTTTTTAAAGTTTTGTTTTATTCTGCTGGGCCACATGTTAAATGAGCTCAGACTCATAATGGGCCAAGGACCCCAGAGGACATGGGCCACGTCCGACCCTGCTGGGAAAATAATTGGCTCCATCAGCAACGCAGGAAGCAATACGGACCGCTGTTTGAGGATCACAGGGTGTAGCTTATTGTAAGCATGGAGTTTACGCAGCGTGAGTGCAAACCCAGCGTGCATAAATACACACCCAAAAAAATGTTTACAAACACAGGCAGTCTGAGGGAAATACAACACTTAGGAGATTTCTGGGGTTTTTTTTTACATCCAGTGGGTCACCGTTCTTTCTGCCGTTAATCTTACAGTTTCACAATTTTTTCCAATGCTCACTTTGTTTAACACATGAAAACTTTCTGATGCAACTCGTTTCAGCAGAACAGGGGTGGACATTTATTGTATCGTTTATCATGATACATTTTACAATTTTCCTGAGGGAAAATCCCACATGGATTATTAAGGTGCTGACATACCTACCTTATCATGGTAAGATTTTTGATTACACTTCTGGTGCGTTCACACCAAATGCGTTTTGTGCGTCAGGGGCGTCTGGTTTCCATTCAAAATCTATGTGGAGATGCATCGGGGGCCCGTTGAGACGGATCTAACAAGGCGTGATTTGAAGCATTTGACGCGAATGACAAATAGATCGGCAATAAAAAACAACAGCTAGTCTGATCTGCCTGACGCGCTCTACGCGCCTCCACATAGACTTTGAATGGAAACCAGACTTGTGAAATGCTAGGCGTAGAGCAAAATGTCAAGCATCTGCATTCAAAGTGCACAAGCGCCGAACTTGGAGTGTCTGACGCATGTTTTGACATACGTAATGCATTTGCTGTGAACGCACCATTACTGCTTAAACTCTCCAACTGTCTGCGTCGTCTGTTTTTTTTTTAGTTTTGCTATTTTCTCCACTGTTTTTTCATTGAAAGTATATAAAAAATACCAATAAGCATAAAAACATGATTAAATGCAGTTACTGTGTGCAGCTTAGTGATTCAAAGCACACTTCTTTTTTATGACCGGTGTTCTAAAAGAAGCGTTTCACAAATAGGAATGTTTTTCGAGAGCACTACTTATGATGTGATGAGCACTACTTGTGATGCAGTCACAGTCATACAGTTCCCTAAAAAATGAAGTAATAAGTTGCTCTTATCATCATTATCACAATAGCACCATGAAATATGGTGATAGATGTCCATATTGCCCAACCCTACAGCAGAATGTTTTTTTTTAAAAGCAACATTTTATGGAGATGGGATATTTAATCAAATTGCTTAATTCCAAATGGTTGCCAGAGATCAACACAGACTTTCTTACTTCCAACTCTCCCTGAAGTTATTATTGCTGTGTTAGTGCCAGGGCCCCATCTAAAAACAGAACCTGACTATGAAGAACAGCCATTTGGATTGCAGGAACAGCATGATCTCTGTGAGAGGTTTGATGTCATAGAAAGCAGATTAAAGCTGCAGAGCCCTGGAACAAAACCATAATACATCCATGTAAAAGAAAAAAAACGAAAACAGTAACACATGCACAACACAGCGATGGCATGGTTACTAAATTAGAGAGCAGCCTCCATCTACAGATGTGGACTGACAACCCTGGTCTATATATATATATATATATATATATATATATATATATATATATATATATATATATATATATATATATATATATATATATATATATATATATATATATATATGAGAATAAAGTCACAATATTAGCAGATAAAAAATACCAAAACAAAGTTGTTTTAATTAGTTTTCAAGGTCTGATGTGAGTGGCTCGTCCGGACTGCCATCCTGTTTCCAAACAGACTCAGCTGTTCTGTGCTGCTGCAGTGAAAGACGGGTGTAAGGTTTCAGTGGTCGTCTTTACCAGGGGTCCTGATGAAGGAGGCTCTGGCTGCTGCCTGAATGAAACTCTGGATTTCTGAATCTACTTCTCTCCTCTGTGTTTCTGCAGGTGACCGCCATTTTTATATAAATGGTGTGAACACTCAAGTTGAGTTCAAGTCCCATCAGTGGTTTGGAGCTATTGTGCGTTCCCATGGTAACAGCATCTTGGTAAGACTAGAGAAGTGACACTTGTAGCTGTGATTAAAACCTGTATATGTGTACAGTACAGACCAAAAGTTTGGACACACCTTTTCATTCAAAGAGTTTTCTTCATTTTTATGACTATGAAAATTGTAGATTCACACTGAAGGCATCAAAACTATGCCTTCATTGTGAAGGCATAGTTGAATTATGTGGAATTAACAAAAATGTGTGAAACAACTGAAAATATGTCTTATATTTTAGGTTCTTCAAAGTAGCCACCTTTTGCTGTGATTACTGCTTCGCACACTCTTGGCATTCTCTTGATGAGCTTCAAGAGGTCGTCACCTAAAATGGTCTTCCAACAGTCTTGAAGGAGTTCCCAGAGATGCTTAGCACTTGTTGGCCCTTTTGCCTTCACTCTGCGGTCCAGCTCACCCCAAACCATCTCGATTGGGTTCAGGTCCGGTGACTGGAGGCCAGGTCATCTGACGCAGCATCCCATCACTCTCCTTCTTGGTCAAATAGCCCTTACACAGCCTGGAAGTGTGTTTGGGGTCATTGTCCTGTTGAAAAATAAATGATGGTCCAACTAAATGCAAACCGGATGGAATAGCATGCCGTTGCAAGATGCTGTGGTAGCCATGCTAGTTCAGTATGCCTTCAATTTTTAATAAATCCCCAACAGTGTCACCAGCAAAGCAACCCCACATCATCACACCTCCTCCTCCATGCTTCACGGTGGGAACCAGGCATGTAGAGTCCATCCGTTCACATTTTCTACGTCGCACAAAGACACGGTGGTTGGAACCAAAGATCACAAATTTGGACTCATCAGACCAAAGCACAGATTTCCACTGGTCTAATGTCCATTCCTTGTGTTCTTTAGCCCAAACAGGTCTCTTCTGCTTGTTGCCTGTCCTTAGCAGTGGTTTTCTAGCAGCTATTCTACCATGAAGGCCTGATTCACACAGTCTCCTCTAAACAGCTGTTGCAGAGATGTGTCTGCTGCTAGAACTCTGTGGCATTGACCTGATCTCTAATCTGAGCTGCTGTTAACCTGCGATTTCTGAGGCTGGTGACTCGGATGAACTTATTGTCTGCAGCAAAGGTGACTCTTGGTCTTCCTTTCCTGGGGCGGTCCTCATGTGAGCCAGTTTCTTTGTAGCGCTTGATGGTTTTTGCGACTGCACTTGGGGACACTTTCAAAGTTTTCCCAATTTTTTGGACTGACTGACCTTCATTTCTTAAAATAATGATGGCCACTTGTCTTTCTTTACTTAGCTGCTTTTGTCTTGCCATAATACAAATTCTAACAGTCTGTTCAGTTGGACTATCAGCTGTGTGTCCACCTGACTTCTGCACAACACAACTGATGGTCCCAACCCCATTTATAAGACAAGAAATCCCACTTATTAACCTGACAAGGCACAACCTGTGAAGTGAAAACCAATCCAGGTGACGACCTCTTGAAGCTCATCAAGAGAATGCAGAGTGTGTGCAAAGCAGTAATAATAGCAAAAGGTTGCTACTTTGAAGAAACTAGAATATAAGACATATTTTCAGGTGTTTTACACTTTCTTGTTTAGTACATATTTCCACATGTGTTAAGTCATAGTTTTGATGCCTTCAGTGTGAATCTACAATGTCAATAGTCATGAAAATAAAGGAAACTCATTGAATGAGTAGGTGTGTCCAAACTTTTGGTCTGTACTATATATAAATATATATAATATTTAATCTACACTCCAATACTGAAAGAGGGTTGAAGTGGAAATTATTTCATTGAATTGAACAAATTTTAATCTAATAAATTATTATTCATAAACCACAAAATTTGTTTTCCACTTTAGTTCGTTTTTTTTTTTTTTTTTGGTGAAATAAATGTGACAAATTCAGCAGCTTTTTATCTCTTGTAGGCGTATTTCAAACTTTTTATTTGGACAATTTGGGATTTCTGGACATTCTCTTCTTGTTAACGATGCCAGATTTGTCATTTTTTCACGTTTCTGTTTTATTCTCATAATTAACCCGGTCCTGCTCTTGCTGTGTCCAGGCCTGTGCTCCCAGGTATTACTGGAGGACGGAACACGACACGCCGTTCTCTGACATCACAGGAACCTGCTACCTCTCTGTTGACGCTCTCAAAACCTTTGTGGAGTTCGCCCCTTGCAGAACAGGCGGGTTTCTATACAATCTCACCAACTCTTAGCTGTTTCATTGCAACACTAATTAACAGCTGTGGCCATGTTTTGGTGTTTCTCACTGCAGAAAGACACGGCCCTGCTGGACAGGGTTACTGTCAGGGAGGATTCAGTGCTGACTTTACCAAGGTACAACAGTTATGTGCTCAGCTGTTCACTTATTGTTTTAATCGTGTTTCTGCTCTGTTTGAAAATGATATGTGATATATGTAGAGTGCCTTTCAAAGGGTTTAAATCATTTTATTGGGATTTATTGTAATAGACAAGCAGAAACCAGTATATAATACTAAAGTGGAAGAAACATAAGAGATTTTCATCAGGTTGGAGCAAAGTGTTATTCTATCCATTCATCTTTCCAGAGTTTCAGGAACTTCTGATCATTCATGGAACTTTTTTAGAAATGCTGCTGACATTAGCGTTAGCTGCTACATGTTTAGCTTTGAGATGCTATTTTAAGTCTGTATGCTCCAGTGAACGACTGGTTGCTTATGAAGCCAATAAAATACACTAAAGCTTCTTACTGTATTAATAAAAATAATGTGGAAAACTTGAAGGTGTATTAAGTTTTTATGAGGCACAGTATACTCTTGCAGACTTTGTTTGGACTTCAGGAGGAACTGCTCTGCTACTGTTATGTGTGTGTGTGTGTGTGTGTGTGTGCGCGTGTGTGTTACAGGATGGAAGGGTTGTTCTTGGAGGACCTGGCAGCTTTTACTGGCAAGGTGAGATGAGATGAGCGTGAAGCAACATGAAAACTCTTCAGAAAATGAATTTTGACCTAAAAAGTCAAATGTCATTGAACCTTTTTTAGGTCAGCTGATTTCAGCCTCTACAGAGGAGATCGTTAAGGCCTACTACCCCTCCTACTTCCTGCTGTCGGTCGCTGGACAGATTCAGACCCAGCAGGTCCAGGGGAGCTACGACGACAGCTACCTGGGTGAGAAAGCACATTTGATTCAAAACAGGCTCCAACACGAAGTTAAGCTTCAGACAATATCAACTGATAATATGTCCATTAGAATATTATATATAATATATAATAATAATTTCACTCAACTCCAATAAACAACCACATGGCATTCTGGGGGATGTAGGCAGAGAAAATACTTTTTTCCAATAGTTTGTTTTTAAGTAGAATATGGTCAAACTTTTCTAAGTGTAACGAGGTTGGTGGAATCAGTTATCTCACTCACACTTTGGTTACCTAGACACAACCTGTTCAATAAAGGCTCCACGTACTCGGGCATCCAGCCCTGCTGTTCTGAATAAGAAAATTTACATTTCATTGCCTAAAATACAATAACAATTCCTTTTTTCTTGTTATCAGTACAGTGCAGGGATGATCTGGTGACTTTTGGACTAACTGATTAATAATTGATCTGTTAATTGAAGTGCAGCAGGTGACAGAATTCGAAACTGAAACTGTCATCTGAGGAGTTCAGGGTACAACATATTTACAGTCAAAGTCTTTTTTTAATCTAAAATATCTAAAATATAAAATGTTTGTTTTCTGTACAGTTTTTCCTTACTCCCTGCTCTGACTATCTTTTCCTTTAAGCAAATGGCCTCTTTTTGAGTCTTTATACTCCAGTTAACAATCAATTAATTACTCAATTATTTGACAATTATTTCAATAATCAAATCATCACTATTACTCCGATTAATAGTTTCAGCCCTAACTGGAAACTTTTTGCTTCTAGAGGAAGAAATGTTTCTGTAGGACATCTAAAACTGAACTGTTGGTCATGACTAGAAGTGCTTTACCAAAAACTTCAACTCATCCAAAGTGTTGTCGTCGATGACATCAGCTGTGTTTCCATCACAGATCAGCGTAAAACTTTGTCGATGTCCCGCTAATGTCAAAATGACACAATTTCGCAAGTGAAACAGTTAAAATCACATGATTATGTTTGTTCACACAACGTCATTAAAAAACATGCCGCACCATTGTCCTCCATCTACTTCCTGTTGTCTTCTTCTTCTTCTTCATGATTTGTGCCAGCAGCAACATCTGGTTGTTGATCATGTGACTCATGTCATGTGAAAATAGTGTTTCCATTGCAGTTTTGCAAAATAAACTAATTTCAAATTGGCTGAAAAACCACCATAATGAGTTTTTTTTATACTGGTGTGTTTCCATTAAGCAAATCTATTCTTGAAATCAAAACTGTGCAATCGTTTAGCCGCTGTAATGACTCTCCAATGTCTTGCTCTGTCCTCCTCCCACTCCGCCTCTCCTGCAGGTTACTCTGTGACCAGCGGCGAGTTCAGTGGGGACGCTGAGGAAGGTGAGGGTCATATTTACAGTACAGAGAGCCGGAGTAACAACACACATGTTTGTGTTGAAACGGAAGGGGATTATTAAGTCTTTTCAGGAAACTGGAACATTTTTCAAACTCGAGGACTGATTGCCTGTTTCTGTTTGCAGATTTCATCGCAGGAGTTCCAAAAGGACTCATGCTGTATGGTTTAGTAAGGAGTTTCTTATTACTGTTCCGTACATTTTAAAATGGAAGCTAAAAAAAGTCTAAAGATGTCATATTGCTGTTTTTCTTTCTTTATAAAAATAGCAATCCGTGTTTTGTTTGTAGGTGTCCATTTTAAGTGGGAAGGACCTGAAGTCTGTGTTGAACCTGACGGGTGAACAGGTATGTGTTTCCAAAGCTTGACTCCTTAGAGAGGTCAATGTTTACAGTGAGCACTGCTGAAAGTTCCTAAAAAGCCTTAAACTAAAGCCAGAAACAAAATACGGTGCTGGTTTCTCGATGGAGGCGGGTTTGGATGTTAAACCACATTCTGAAAATACACTCAGGGATGATGAATCATTTCAGTGACTGAAATGTCACTGGCTTAATTTAGCAGCAGCACAAAGTTCCCCATTCATACTCTGATTCATTTTGCTTTAGTAAGGGAAACTTCCTACTACTGACCTTCTGCTTTAGGTGGTTTTTGGGTTTCATGTTGAAGTCATATGTGCTTTACCAATTTTTAATAGACCACTTTAAATTCTCTTTCACGTCTAGGCCTGTCGCTAACACGTTTTGCTTGACAAATATTTTGTCCTGGAAATGATTGTGGCTCAAGTCATTTTTTTGTCAAAAGATGTTTTAGAAAAAAAGAAAAAGTCATTTTGGAAAAAAATTACATAGCCCATTATTTTAAGAACGTGACGATATTACCGTTTTTAAGTAATATTCTAATAATGGCATAATAATGCTAATACTCTCTCTCAAAATGAATACAATATAATTACTAAATAATGTTTCACACTGGAAAAATAGACAAAACTGCCAATAAGGACTTTTGTAAACAAATAGTGGAAAGAGAGAAACAAGGAAAACCAGCAAATGGAGATTATTGAGCCCATTTTAATTTGTCATGTGATTGATTGATCTATGGCTTATTGTGACAGGCTTAGCATCACCGTTATTTATAGGATGACTTTGTACAACACAGTGGTGCTTTGAAAATATATTTATACTCCCTGAACTTTTTCACATATTTACCCCTAAATAAAATGTGGTGCAAACAATGGCTTTTCAGAACCTGTATTTTATCCTGATATGATCAGTCTCAGTGGTTTATGTTCTAAGATAAAGCTGAAGTAAGTTAGTCTGGATGCTAAAAACGTAGCAGAAAGCACTTCACCTCAGATTTGGACGCCCACTTCAGGTTATGTTGTGTTTTGATTTGTGAGACAGATAACATTTGAAAAGTATGGAAGTGTTTTCAAGGTTAATGTCCCTAACATTAAAATAAATCTCTAAAAAACTTCTGAAAACGTTTGAACTCTTCAAATGTAGGAGCTCTGATTGGGCTTCAGTTTGGCTGTTTTCTATGTGAATATGATGAAATATTATATTTTGATTCTCTTACAACAGGATTCAACATTTCAGTAAATCATTCTGTAGCTACACATCACCTTCCTAAAATAATGGCATAAACCATTTTTAAGCAAAAGTGATTAAAAAAAAAAACAGCAAGTAAATGACTTGTGCAATTATTTTAGGAAGGTGACGATATTCAGGATAATACAATTTACATGATTTATTTGTTTGAACTTAATCCCCAAAAAGTAAACCAGGGACCAGTTCTGTCGTCCAGAAACGGTTTTAATTTCTCAGTTCTCCAGCTCCTTGTGTTACTTCAGTCTTGCAGGAGCTCAAACGCTGAGCTTCCATGAAAAGGGAGAAAAAAGACTCCAGGGGATTGTGGTATTGAGAGATTTGGAGCAAATCTTGTGGAGTGGTGGAGGGGACAGGAGATGAAAGGGACAAGCAGGAGAAAATGAAAGAAAAGAGGGATCTGTGCACCGTGGTGTGATTACAGGCTAACTCGGCCCTGTTTGAAATGTATTCCAGATGGGGTCTTACTTCGGCTACGCAGTCTCGGCTACTGACATCAACGACGACGGGTAAGTGAATGGAGGCGCGGTGACGCACATGGTGGCACCAAATAGTGGGATGTAAAATGGTTGAAATAAGAGCAGAGGGAGAATACGCTAAAACAGAAGATAAATGTGTGTGGGGGGATTTCACTGGAGCGCCTGTCGACTGAGGGAGTTTTGAACCCTTCCCAGGCAGATGAAGAGTAGACTTATATTATCTAAGAGGCCAAGAAACTTTCCTTCCTTCTGTTGACCGTTTGTAACCATGTCAGTTCACCCTGTTGAGGCACCAGGATGGAAGAAGCCATGGCTTCCACTTGTTCAAGTCAACACTGAAAAAAATACCAAATCATACCAAGTATTCTAGTTTCTAGTGCAAATATCTTAGTACACTTGAAATAAGACAAAATTAACATACAAACAACTTTGAAGCATATACTTCTGATTCAGAAGTATATGCTTATATTTATATAAGCTAGATTTAAGTTAATAATTCCTTAATACTGATGAAAAAGTACTTGCACACAATGATTCTTCTAACAATATATTTTACCCATGTTTTTAGTGAAATAAATTGATAAATGACTAGAACTTCTTCATCAATATTAAGGAACTATTGACTTTAAAAAAGCTTCTTGCTAAAATTTTACTTTTCAGTTAGTTTTCTCTTATTTCATAGGTATTAAGATATTTACTTATAAAACTAGAACAAGTATACTTAGTAAGATTTTGTGTTTTTGCAGTGAAGTTAAATTTGTCTGGAAGTAGCTCACCTCCTTGGGGCTCATAAGCTAACAGTATTTACAAAAGTTTGAAATAGCTAGTTTATGAACGCAGACCTTCTCCCTCCTGAGTGTTTGTTGTTTAGCTAAAATTGCCAACTTTGTTTGAACTGATGCCCCAAACAGTGTTTCTCCTTACATCAGAGCAGACTCAAAAGTCTACAAAAGTCTAGATACTAACTGTTTTTTAGCTACATGATGGTCGGGCATTTTCCCCATGGCTACTAATGATTAAACACATACCTTGGCAAAATGCAATACTTAATAGCATCTTAGTAATTTTACTTACTTACGAAGTAAGTAGCATTCACTGCAAATACACAGAGTTCTTACAACTGTTGGCTGGTATCCGTCACCATCCTCTGTCTTCGTCTAATAGCCAACCCTGCAGTGCCCTATGAATACTTTTATACTGTAATCAAGCTTTACAGGAATAAACACTCATATGTTTTTCTGATGTAGGCCATGGCACATCGGGCCCCTTTCTGAAGTGAGATGTCTCATAAAAAGAGTCAGTGTTTCAGTTTTGTTCTTCAGGAATCCTTGCGCTCCTTTGGTTCCTTAAAATACGGTTCAAAGTGCTTTTATACTCTCTATTTTCTAATGCCTCCTCTATCTATCTGTCTTCATTATTAAGAATCCTGTATTTTCCACTCTGTTGACAGATTGGATGATCTGGTTGTTGGAGCTCCGACATTCATGCACCCGGGGTTCAACGGGCGACTGGAGGAGCTGGGGAAGGTGTACGTTTACCTCCAGAGGGGTCCGCTGCGTCTGGAGCCGGCTCAGACCCATCTGCTGGGCACACAGGTCTTCGGTCGGTTTGGCACCTCTCTGGCTCCTCTGGGTGACCTCAACCAGGACGGCTTCAATGGTACACCTGCACCTTTTACCTAATGAAGTTCTGACTCTCTTGATACAATATCTAAATATATGCCTGCAGCTTCTCGCAACAACTGTATGCAAAATTGTGGGTTTTTGGTCATAAGTTGTTTATCTTGCCACTTTGACATAAACCTACTTCCTTAGAAAAGACTTGGGCCATTTTTAGCTGTGCTATTAGTGTGACCACCGCTGATGAGTATTCACCTTGTGTCTCTCACATAAAATCCCCCAAAATATGTGGAAGTTCAAGACATAGAAGAAGAGTGATAGAAATCAATATCCCTCAATCAAACTTGAAGTTAGTAAAGATGAGAAATCAGAATGTTTTTCCTGAATGAGTGTGACCCAGAAAGGGTGAAAGGTCAGAAGCAGTAGATCCCATTAGAAAAAAGTCAGTATCCCCTAATATCATCTGAGAATCTGCTAGTTTTTGCTGCTTGTTCACATTTACAACCACATCATGTTGCCTGGCAACGGTCCAGTAGAAAGACATTGATGGAGAGCTTTAATGCTATTCTGTTGCTGTCTGAAATCAGACATGGCCGTCGGCTGTCCGTACGGTGGAGACCACCAGCAGGGCGTGGTCTTCATCCATAACGGTCACGCTGGAGGACTGAAGGACACGCCCACTCAGGTTCTTTCTGGCCAATGGGCTTCCAGCTCTTTCCCTGCCAGCTTCGGCTTCACTCTGCGAGGCGACATGGACATCGATCAGAACGGCTACCCAGGTATGAGAAAGTGGGATTCATCATTTATGCAACTTTTACCTATGAAACCTCTTCTTTGATGTCTTCATTTTGCTTTTTGCAGATCTGATTGTTGGTGCTTTTGGCCTTGATAAGGCCGTCCTGTACAGGTATGATTCCTCACTTTGCATATTTACAGTGAATGTCTGACACCCTGTGACCTGTTTCACATTTTGCCGTGTTTTAATAAACTTAAGTGAATTTTAGGATTTAATGTAATGACCCAACACAAAGCAGTGGCTGTTTGTGACATGCAGATGCAAAATGAGACTGAACTTTCCCTTTATTGTTTTGTGACAAAGTGCTGAAGAACTCTCGATGGTGATTCATCTTCCATCTTTTTACTGACTGAAAAACTTCAAACACACATGTACTTTATGCTTTTTTTTGCTAATGTAGTGTACCATGTATTTTGTACTGTGATATTTAATAAATTACAATTTATTTAAAAATAGGATTAAAAGAGAGATTCTCATATGTTGAGTTGTAGAACATCCCAACAGGATTTGCTTTTTAACGCATTTTTTATATTTTCTTTGTATTCAGACTCAGATGTTTACACACATTTTCTTTGCCATTTAGTTGTGCTGTGTGTTTCCCATCAGAGCGCGGCCGATAGTGACAGCCGGTGCTTCTCTCACCGTGCAGCCGGCCATGTTCAACCAGGAGGAGAAGACCTGTTCGCTCATCAGAGAAGAGAGAAACATCTCCGTTTCCTGGTATGGACTCTACCTATTTCCATTTGATCTAGTTTTTGTCCAACATATAGATGTTTTTCTTTTTTTGGTTCAGAGTGGGAGAAGTTATTCTGCTTTCAGGCTCTTTCCACAGTTTCCACTTAGCCGTAAGTATGGAACAGTTTTAGATTTGGTGTGTGGCATCTGCCAAATTGGCAGGCGTCTTGATCTCTTTAAACGAATACAAGCAAGTACTGTTTTAGTGCTTCTTGTTATTTTTTGTTGCCTTGGCAACAAGGATGTAAGAAAGAAAAAAAGGCAGAACAGCTGGAAAAAAGATGGAAAAAGAGCAGAAAATAGTTGTGCAGTTAGGAGCTTAACACGTTGACCTTTGAAACCCGTACTGGTCAACAATATGACTTCACTCCTCTACTTTATTTATCCATTCGGAGTTGTGAAAAAGTATTCACACCCTCACAGATTTCCTCCATTTTTGCTTTTCATGTCTCACTAGCTTTAGGGTCAAAGTTCATGACTCAGCAATAAGAAAGAGACTCGGCAAAAATGGCTTCCATATGGGAAAACCAAAACCACGAGTGACCCAAGAGAACATCAAAGATTCATGTTTTAGGACTTTTTAAAACTTGTTCTGGGAACTGATGAGTCAAAGTGGAACTTTTTGGAACTTTTTTACGTCTGCCGTGAACCTAACACGAGTCTAGAGCTGCCAGAGTAATGACCTAAAGCACATGAGCAAATCGACTTTGGAATAATTTTATTCAAAACAAAATGAAGGTTTTGAAGTGGCCTAGACGAAGAACGAACACAAACATGTTTGAGATGATGCGAAGGGCCATTCATGCTGGTAAACTCTCCAATGTGGCTTAATGAAAATAATTCTGCAGAGCTGAGTCGGCCAAAATTCCACCTGATGGCAAGAGAGGAACAACCAGTCGTTAGGGTCACCGTAGGGTCAGGCTGGGCTGCAGAGGTTTTCGTCCATAAACTAATGAAATCATCATTTACTCAGGTTGTCTTTGTGTGTCTTACAAACATTTGTTTGGTTATCTGAAATATTTAGCCTGAACCTCGCTGGCTGTTTCCTCTGCAGCTCCATTAGTTCTTGTTCCAACCTGCTGCTGTCAGTCAGAACCACAGAAACCAGCTCGTGAATTAGCATCAGTCTGGACTATTTTCCACTTCTGACACACATGAACAACATTAAGATAAGAGTTTTTCTGAAGCTTTGGTCAGTCTAGATAAAAATAAATCCAGATATCACGGTTGAATTAAAAACTTCTGTGAACTGGGGTGGAACGTAATGTTTGCCTTGTTCCTGATTTCCTTTTTTTTTTTTGCGTGTTTGCCACACATCAGTGTTTCACAACATCAAATCAATTTAAATATTGGTCAAAGACAAAACAAGAAAACCCAAAATGCACTTTTTAAATCCAATTTTTTATTATTAAGGGAGGAAAAACCTGATTCCCCCTCAAAGCGAACAACGGGCCGGGCCTCCAGCAGCAACAACTGCATGTTTGGCCTCAGATCTTTGCAGAATTGTTTTAATCTAGCCACAAGGGAATGGCATTTCTTAAATTCATGCCACATAATCAATAGGATTCAGATCAGGACTCTAACTAGGCCACTCCAAAGTCTGCATTTAGATTTTCTTCACATATTCAGAGATGGTGTGTTTTGGATCACTGTTGGTTTCAGATTGAGGTTGAATGTTTTTTTGAAAGCTGGAATCAAACCTGCAACCTTCCAGTTGAAAGACGGGAAGGTTGCCCATCGAGCCACAGGCAGGCCCTATTGATGTGTTGATTAAAAGCAGGTGTGGCAGTACTCAGGCCTGAGACGAGTCAATAAATGTATTTTCTGTTTACTTGTGTTGTCTTTAGCTAATATTTTGAGTGATGTTCTGAAACACTGAAGTCTGACAGACATAAAAAAAAAAATCAGGACAGAAGAAACACTTTTTCACCCAGGTAAATATATTTCTCAGCTCGGTTTCACCTCCCCAAAACTACGTCCAACTACATTACCCACAGATCCATGTCAAGGAGGAACATCAGCCTGAACAGTTTCTGTAGATTACTGTAACTCTGCTTGAACAATAACTAAATAATGGATAATGAATGAGCAGCAGTAGCATTTCTTCTTGCTCTGTGTTCTACCTGCAGCGTGAGCACCAGGTTCTGTCTGGAGGCCTATGGGAAGCACCTCCCCTCTCATTTAGGTAAGACATGCTCACACATACACATACACACACACACACACACACACACACACACACGCACACACACACACACACACACACACACACACACACACACACACACATGGTCCCCATTACCTTGCTTTTGTTGTGCAGCCACAAGTATGCTGGACCTCTCTGCGGTCAATTTGGCAGTTAGGATCAAGATGAAAAAGCAATTGTGTAAATACAGGGTACGGTTTAGAGAAGTGTGTGTGTGTTTATTTAAAGTATGGCGTTCTGTATTGTCTCTGCTGTCTGCTGCGTTTTTAATGTGGTGTGTGACGATGTTTTATGCGCTTCTCAGTAGAAGCATAGAAGAGAAAAGAGGATTTCTCTGTGCATGTGTGTTTGCATTCAGTCATAGTGTTTATCTTTGGCTATGCATACATTGACATTCCAAAAGCAATGAGATGATGGACCTTTTTTTTCTATGCTTGTTTCCACCACTATGTGGACTTTGAAGGTTTCCTGGTGGAAGTGCAGCTAGATAGAGCGAAGCAGAACCAGAAGGAGTCTGTGAGGAGGGCGCTGTTCCTGGAGAGTCAGCAGCCCACCCTGCTGAAGACCCTAGACCTCACAAATGGTCAAAGGTTCTGCCATGAAACCAAAATCTACCTGCGGGTGAGTCTTTAAACTGTGTGTTCCCCCTAAAAAACAGTAATAACAATCAACAAAGTATTTGTTTAGTGAGCCAATGACCCTTTTCCTCTAGTACCTACTCAGTGAGGAACTCAGGTATAATAGTTTTACACTAATAATGGTTACCTGGTACCAGCGCCTTTTTTAGAACCTACTTTGTGGAGTCAGGCTGAAAATACAACATGAGAAGACTGTGTGTCCCTGACTGGCTAAAGGGTTGGAGTCACGAGTCACTAGTTCAGTCCCCTCATTTTTAAAAACTCACCACAGTGACCGAGCATGTTTGGAGTCCAGCAAGACCAACACAGCTGATCTGAGCACACAGAGCTCGGATCTGAACGTTGGTCATTGTGAAAGAAGCTGAGCTGACGACATATAAATAGTGCAGCAGATAGTTGAATATTACATAAAATGTTTCACACGTGGTTAAAAGCACTTAACTTGGCACAAATGTTTCCATGAGCTTGCTTTTTTAGAGAAAAAAAAAATCACAGAAAAATTAAAGATGGCGACTATTTTTCATCATGGCCTTCATGGTCATGAACCAAAATTCACTTCTGCACTAAAGTTGCCAATATTTATCACAGGTGAAAACTGTTAGTATCAAATCACACATACCTGAACCCATCTAAATTATATTTACTAATAATTATCCATGGTTGTCATGGAAAATTAATTTCTGCAGTAGTTATTGGTGGACACAGCTAACCTAAAAGTCAAGTTCACTAACTATGAATGGGCTAAACAAGAATCTTAACTATGCTAATGATAAACAGCTAAACACATAAAAACATTAGGAGACGCTAATGCCAAACCGCTAAACACAAAGACATTAGCAAAAGCTAACGGCAAGTCGCCAAACATATTGAACGTTTTGCAGATGCTAATGCTAACCATGAAGACTGTCTCAGTCTGTGTCAGACATCTTCAGCCCTCAGTTTCTGACTTTTCTGCATATCATTACTTTAAAGTTGTCTGAATAGCATGAAAAAATTAGAAATCATATAATGTGACAAAAAGTTAATCCAAGTTATGAACATGAGTAGCTTGGTAAGAAGCAGCATCTTGTTCCACGCTTGGTTTCGTACAGAGGCTCAGAGCTCTCTGCTGTTAATGATGGTTTCCTGGAGGCGTGGACTCTGTTGAGGTTTTAAATGTTACTCAGTCACTAACATTTGCCTGTGATGCATGTAAATGTGTCAGTACATGTGCCATATCAGCAGTATTAATGTATCTGATATTAATACTGCCAAAATCAGCCCAAATTTTCATATTTGTGCATCCCTAACAATTACATTTCTCTAGTTTAGGAAATTACTCTCTGCTGTTCACTGTTTCAGGCTGTTTGTTCTGAACCCACCACTAGACAGCAGCTCCGTATTCTATACGTTTTAAGGATTCCTATTGGTCCTCCATAAACGATAAAAACCTGAGCATTATCATCATTCAGTGAAATCCCCCCGGATCAAACTTCAAAATTGGACATTATGCTGCTAGTTGGTCAACAGCTCATAATAACGTAATTTAACAAAGCTTAAATTAGGCAGATAATTTGCCTTGAATTTTAACTATTGAAGTATTTCAATCATTGGAGGAATTGTGACAGCCCTGGTTGAGCCCACAGCCTCAAATCAATTCATAATAACTTTGGAAATCTGTCTTTACATCTCTGAGCTCTGAAAGTGGAAAATCCCAGGTGTGTATCAGTTCAAAACACTGATACACTTACACGTTGCAATCTCTTTTCTTCTGCATGTTTGTGTGCCGCCTCTTTCTCCAGCTTGTAACTGCTGGGTTTTTCACTGCGTCTCTGTCTCTGCCACAGACCGAGGACGAGTTTCGGGATAAACTGTCTCCCATCGACATCAGCCTGAACTTCAGTCTGGATGGTCGGGTGGCGGCGGATCAACACGGCCTCAGTCCAATCCTCAACTACCAGACAGAGCAACGTGTAGAGCAGAAGGTAGGATCATTATGTCCTGCTGGCGGCCCACCGTAAACATTACTGTTCCAACATAATGAATGGATTATCTGTTCTCACTGCTGGTAGAATGGTGGCACAGGTCAAAGCGGTTTCTTTGACATTCAGAGGACTTGAAGTGCTCAGTCTGCTGAGTTGCTCTCAGGTCTTCTGTTACATATGTTGACTCCGTGGTTTCTAAATGTTTTAAGTTTGATAAAATTGCAAAATTTGCTGTTTGTGAGTGATTTTCCTCCACAGCCATCAGGTGACTGAGTCACAAGATTCACAGTGCAGAGATTCTGTGAATATTGTAAAAGCTTTGTGTTGTTACATTTGCTACCTTTAGTTCTATGGCAGATCAAAATTTCAATATTTGTTACATTTTCGGCTAGTGTGTAAATGGGATTTAAAGCAGAAATAGACACAAGTTGTCTTTCATTCAGAGGACTTGAAGAGCTCAGCCTGCTGCGTTGCTCTCAGATCTTCTGTTCTATATATCGACTCCATGATTTTTGAATGTTTTAAAAACCATGGACTGAGGTTTGTAGGTGGACCAGAGTTCACTTTTTTGGTCCTCATCAGGGTTTGCTTCTCACCAAATGGACTGGATTTTCTCGGCAAACGGACCGGAGTTCCATTAAAACTAAAAAAATAGGGCCGGTGTGAATACACACTGTGTTTTACTATTGCTGGGCTTTAAAACAGAACATCAAATCTTATCCTTTAGATTTTAGGTGGAATTTTCAGTGATTGTGAGAACATGCTGTGCTGTATGAAGTAGAAGGAGAATGACACGATAAATAAAAATCTGAAAAGTCTGGAAATCATTTATATTTAGCCTCTGTGAGTCGGTGCCACCTTTTTCTGAAGTTAGAGCTGCAGTCTTTTAGGTCTCTACCTGCTCTGTTTATCTACAGAGTGAAATTATTGCTCATTCTTCTTTGTCAAAATATCTTAATTTCTATCAGATTGGATGGCCAGTGTCTCTATTTCACCACAGATTTGAAATTGCTTCTATGTCTGGACATTAACTGGATCATTGAAAACGCATGGATATGATCTTTGCTGCTGCTCAAGAATATCCTCTGCACAGCACAATGCCATTTATTTATCTTGGGTTTGCCCACGTCTGCACATCGACACTCTGTGGAACAAAGATAATGAATCAAACCTAGGTGAATTCAGGAGCTTTAGAATCATTTAGCATAGCCGTGTTTTTTCTGGCTCACTCTCTGTTCAGCTGCTCATCATGTGTGGCTCTTTGTGATTCCACAGTTCAGAGCGAAAAAAACCCGTCCAAGTCTCTAAGCCTCCATTTATCACTGGTGAAGTTGAAGCAGACCAATGAAACACGTTCAGAACCGGCTTCATTTGGCCGCAACCACATTCATTCACCCTGTTTGTCTTCTGACTCTAGTTCAGGTAAAGCCAACAGATTAGTGGAGCTGAACTCGGCTGATCAAACTCCCAGACACGCACACACACGCACTCGCGCACACACGCACACACACGCACACGCACTCACACACACACATACACGCACACGCACGCACACACACACACACACACACACGCAGTCGTACGCTACTATCCAACAGGGGACATTCCATTGACTTCCATTCATTTCTACAGCCTAACCCTAACCCTTTTCCTAACCCTAACCATCACATACCTAACCCTTTTCCTAACCCTAACCAAAAGTCAATTCACACCTTAGTCCTAACTGCAACCCCTGACCCTAAAACAGGGTCATTTCCAAGAGGGGACCTACAAAATGTCCCCTCTTCAACGGTGAGTCCCCTGTTGGTCAGTGTAAAATGACACGCATGTCCCCTGTTGGATAGTTACACATGAACACACGCACACGCACACACACACACGCACTCGCGCACACACGCACACACACGCACACACACACACACACACGCACACACACACACACACACACACACACACACACACACACACACAGAGACTGCAGGCAAGGGACTCACACGATTAGAAGGTTTTTGTTTTAAAGGGGCAGTGTTATGTAAAGTCAGCTTTGCTGAGTATTACATCATGTCATAATGATGTTCCCTCATCATAAACATACCTGGAGTTTTGCCTTGATTCTTTCATGCTTGTGTGAGAAATCCATTAATCTCCATGGCAACCATTCAGCTGTGCTAAATGCAAGGGTGGACATAGCTCTGCCTTGGAAATGCAGCTCCTCTTCTGAACTGCAGTTTCTAAGCGTGTAAGCCACCTCACTGCCCCACTCCGCTCCTTCAGACTAGCCAGCAGAAATTAGCAAACATCTGCTGAGTTCATTCTCAGTGAAACACTGGCAAAAAACGTTGCTAAGAGGTTACTAGAGGAACCATGTTGTGATGACTTCCCAAAGGTGGAACTTAAGAAAGAGCAGAAGATTTTAAAGAGACAGAGACCCAATTTCAAAGTGTTAAATTACAAAGTCAAATTTCTTTTAAGTCATATTTGTTATGTATAACATTTTTATAACAACTGAAGTTAAAATAGGTATTGTGCTATAAAATGGTTCTTTGTGCCTGGAAAATACAGAAAAACAGAATTATGCGATTAGAACATAACCAAAGAGAGGAGCAGCACATCATGTTGAAAAAAACTTTTGCTCTGTGGAGAGGTTCTACCTCTATTTCTTAATAAACCTTTACTTAATATTAAGCTACCGGCATCAGTTACTCAGACATTGATTTGCCAGATCCTTTTCATTTCAAGATCAAACTATTGCACAAACCTGGTGAATAAAAGTGATTTCTGATTCAGGAGGAGTAAAAAAGGAGATGATCTGTCCAGAATGATCCGTTTGGTCCAGCCTTCTCTCAGACCTCTGAGGTTAGAGAGCGTAGCTCTGTGAGGAGTTACGCCTGAACGTTAACTGACCACAGTGACCACACCACTTACACGGCCACACAGCTTGACTTTTAGGAACCAAATTGATGGTCACCACAAGAGCATAGCAGATGATGTCCTAAACATCATGATGTGCAAAAATAGAGCAGCCCGCCCCGCACACACTGTGACTTCCTCTGCTCACCCCAGCAGAACGTCCTGTGTTCCTGTTAATGCAGAAAAATTCATTAAAATGAAAATGGAGATTGATGTTTCAAAGCATAGTAAGTTAAAAGATTTTTTTATTGATGCTAATACCTGTAGTAGCGATGCACTGATCCAATATTAATATTTGTATCGATCCTGATATTGAACAAAATTCTAGGTTGGGTATCGGTGGCTCTGTTCCCCATACATGAGGGCAGATCTATTCAGTCTAATTCTATGCTTTGTGCTGTGAACGACATCATTCTTTATTAATTATTTTACATTATATTTAGAATTCCTAATCACGCTTTCTGAACCATTTGACAGTTTGATGCAGTTTATTTTTTACATTTGACCAACGTAGTTAACTTGTTCGTTTTGTCATTTTCAGTTCCTTCATTTTTTATTTTACATTGGATGTTTTGTTCCTATTTACACTGACTGAACAAACTAAAGGTGTTTTTGTGTGTTTGTCTAACCTTGTGAAGCTATTGGTATATTTAAGTGTCCTACTGGTGCAGAGTTATCAGATAAATGTGTAATTCACTACTTTCATTTCTATGTTTTTAAAAACAGACGTTTTAAGTCGTTTCAGCTGTTTTTCAGTATTGGCTCGTTATTGGCCGATACCAAACCTATATTGGTACCTGAAGTAAGAATAGTGGATCGGTGCATCCCAAACCCGAAGCGCCGTCTCGTTGCTCCTGTTTGTATTTCATATATGCAGAAGTGGAAGGTCTGTGGGGCCACATGGGTCACAGCTCTGCACAAACACAAAGGAAGCTCTGACAGCCCGGTCTGGGTGGAGCACTGCTCACTGCTCTCACATCTGCTCCTGGTTTGTTGTGCATGCTCCTGTCCTGCGCAAGGTGATAGGCCCAGCTTCAAAACCTGCAACGTTATGAGAGCCATTCAAGGCAAAGAAAGAACGCGATTGGTTTTTAAACACGGCATCTGTCATTTTCTCGTGACGTACAAGAAATTTCGCCCTCTCCTCTCAGTTTAAATATAAGATCAGATGATCCCAGTGTTATGTGGTCAGAGGCCACATGGAAAATCTGTTATGTGAAGTGGGAAATAATCAGGAAGCTGGAGGACTGAGAAGTTTCAAAACACATTAGTCACTGCATGTAAACTCAGGCAGAAATGTTTCCCAACTAAAGGAAAAGGTCTGATCTTCCTTAGATGCATCTTTGCACTAAAGAAAGTTTGCTTTGCCACTGACCTCTGACCCTGAACTTTTTCACATGATGTCACATCAAAGCCATAATGACAACATACTTATGCCAATTGGATTATGAAAGTAAATTTACTTAAATGTTGCAATTTAAATTTTTTTAGTTTTTTTTAAAATAAAGTTTCTGTCCCATGATGAGGTGGTTTTAGGCCTTATTGCAATTAGTTTATGTCACGAAACTGCAATAGAAACACTTTTTTTTTTTTTGCATCGCACAAATCACATGGCCAACAACCGGATGTTACTGCTGGCAAAAACCACAAAGAAGACGGCAGGAAGTATCTGATGGATGATGGCGCAGCGCAGTATGTTTTTTAAGGACTTATCACATGAACAAATGTATTCATGTCTGATTTTAATAGCATTTTCTTATTTAGTGGAAACACTGCAATTACTAAATTGTGTTCTGTCGACATTAGTGGAATATAGACAATGTTTTGTGCACATTTGTAACAGAGACTCAGATACAGATGGCTGATTGAAGCTTCTGTCATGGAGAACAAATAAATAATCAAACACAAAATCATAGTGATTAGAAATGATAATATAATTATATTTTTGTTTGTATTTTAGCAATGAATTTGTGTTTTTTATTTACATTTTTTTTAATACTCCATAGTCTATCCTAACTCCTGCTTCTTTGTTCTGCTTTCATCGGTGGTTTTAAACATCTGAATTTCTCTGTGGTGGAATCAATAAAGTGTTATCTTGTCTGACTGAAGCTAAAACAATGTGGCTGGATTGAGCTGACTGAACACAGGAATGAACAGGAAGTGGGAAATGCCTGGGGGAACAATTAGGTGATTGAAGAGAGGTGAGTGGTAACGTGGAGAGATGGTAAGTGAAGGGGAAGTGAGGACATCAAAGGAGCGGCACCGGCAGCGTAGCATGAGGTGAGCAGAGACAACAGACATTAACTAGGACCTTAACCAACCAGTAAGGTTGGGGGAAAAACACTTTTTAAAACACAAACTGTTATTAAAGTTAAGTTGTGTAAAAGAATTTCACTGGTTCAAGTGATTGTGAAATCTGCTCTTACTCACGTCTCACCAGGGGACATCAGAGTAATAATAACCACATACAATAACCAAACAATAGAAAGCAAAGAGAATCATCTACTACTTCTTGTTGTTGGCTACTCATACCCTCCTTGCAGAACCCCACTTCAAATCTCCTCAACTCCTTTAAACACATGCATGGAGCCACCAGAGTTTACTAAAAGACAACGGCTGCTCAGGACTACATGTCTGACGGATTTATTGAGACACAAACCATCAGAAGTTAAACTTAATCTCCACTCCCCGTTTTGGACTCT
This sequence comes from Poecilia reticulata, assembly GCF_904066995.2. Taxonomy (NCBI): domain Eukaryota; kingdom Metazoa; phylum Chordata; class Actinopteri; order Cyprinodontiformes; family Poeciliidae; genus Poecilia; species Poecilia reticulata. The sequence goes on from NC_088834.1 coordinate 31,036,718, forward strand.
GAGGTCGGAGTCGGTGAAGAACTTCAAACTTTTCCACTCTGAGTTCTGACTTTACAAGGTGTTCTAGTTCACTTCTAAATTAGACATTCTTTCCAAGCACAAAAGGAACATTAGTCACTGTTCAGCATGAGTGGAGAACTGAGAGAAACTCCAGTGACAACTTTTACCACTGCAGGCTTAAAGAAGCATTAAGTGGAAGAACAGGACACAATAAGTCCTGACAAACGTCAAGGCAGTATGCTGAGTACTGATTCATCTTGCATCACATCTTACAGTTTCAGGGCTGCAGCAGTGAGGCTCAAAGAAACATTTAAGTTGACAACAAAATCATGAGACATCTTAGGTTTATGCTGCTTACTTTGAGATTAAAGTCAAATCTTCCTTTCTCCTCATGTTTCATTTTCTTCACTGAGGTTGAGAAACATGACAGTTTGCTTAAATACAGAGAAGAAAGTGGGCTTGAAGTAAAGATGGCTGGAAGTGAAAGATTCATTCACATAATCTGTAAATAAATGTAAAAGCAGTAAGTTGAACGAGGATTCTTCACGGAGAGTTTGGTGCTAACCTCCACCAACCTTGTCCCTCGCTCTGTCTGACATTCATTTTGGAGTCTAATGCTTCCCACATGTATAGCAGACGAGGCCGCGGCGTGGCTGACAGCGCGGCGCTGCAGACTGATGAGACCAAAGAGCAGAGAGGACCGAAGGACGTGAAAAGATCAAGGGCTCAAATGGAAACGTCAGTCCTGCCAAATCAAATCCCATTCATGTTTTCCTTTTGGTTTCTACAAACTCAGCTGTTGCAGAAAACTAAAAGGGAAATGAGTCCCAGTTGTGTTTTTGAGGTTCCAACTCTTTTTGATGGAGGCTCTCCACAGAAATGTAATTGTTTTGATGGAATTAATCTTCTGACTCTCCATCTTATTCCTTTGCTTTCTTTCCACATATAAAGAAAAAGTTTCTTTTATCTCGCAGCGATGAATGGTCGTTCACTCTGAGCTTTGTGGCAATGTTTGCTAGTTGAGTTCAGATAGAGTCTGTGAGTAGATTGCAGCTTCCTCTAGAGATTTCTCCTTTTCGCCTTTTCAGATTCACATCAGATGTCTGTAACAGCCAAAGTAATGCGAGCGCACAAAGAAACCTGACGAGTCAGTAGATTGTGTGTAATGAAGTGATGTTGTTCATGGAATAAGTACTGAACGATGTGGATAAAAAACCAAGAAACCAGATAAAAGTTGTTAGTATTTAGAAAGTATTCCTGTTATGCAACTAACTTAATATTTGATGAACAATAAAAAGGTTAGGGGACAATTTTATGCCACAGTTCAAGAGGACACATTTCCAGTCTGGAAGCAGGATTTCATGACTTTTGTTCTCAAAACTTTTAATTCTCAAAACCAGAGAGAAAAACAAGTACAGTTTTTTTTTTTCATTAAAAAGAAGTTCTGCACTCAACTGCAATGACCTCTATGCACAGTCACTGCACAAGACTCCACTGCTGAAAAGATAAAAAAAATATGAAACTTGTTTAAAGTTTGCTAATGAAAATTTGTATGGAAAAAAACTGAAGAACAGAGAAGATGTGGAGGATCCCAGAGTATTTCAGATTTAACGGTCTCTTCATGCAGCAGGCATCTTAAAGTCGATATTACCATAAAAGGCATTCCTATGTAATATCTAATATATTTCTGTAGGGTACTTCATTTATTATTTCATTTTTGTACCCATAACTCCATTTGTGGACTAATTTGCTGTGATTTCTTTGATTGTTTTAAACATCTGCTGTGCATGTCAACTGAAATATTAGAAAACTATGAAGTGAAAGAACTGATGAACTTCCTGTTTTAGCTGAAGCCGTTTCTCTCTGTGTTTTCCCATCAGGCCCAGATTCAGCTGGACTGCGGTGAGGACAACATTTGTGTCCCCGACCTCAAACTGGCTGTTATTGGGTGAGAATATTGTGTAGGCCATAAAGGCCATAATTTTCCTTTTTTTTTAATCTTCCAAATGTTTCACTAACTCGAGCATCTTTAATCTGCTCTAGTTAAAAAAAACCAAACACGCAGACTTCTCAAACTAGATTTTTCTACATTAAAAGCTGAATATTTCAAACCCAGTTTGATTTGTGATCAGAATTGTTGGAACAGACCCTGAACACATCGTCTGATTGCTGCTCAGTAGGCCTCTTCCACCATGTTCATACAACATCACCATGTCTACTTCTGATACTGTCTGGAGCTCATAAGTAAAATTAGAAATGCACACCGGAGGCATGTATTTAAAAAAAGTTAGTTTTTACATAAATAAACATGTAAAGTTCAGTAAGAGTCCAATATAAACCAAAGTCATAACAAACAACCCGCCGTGCTTATCATCGGTGCTAACTGCTCTGGTCGCTGAATCCTCCAGCAGCACAGATGGTGCAGGGAGGAACTCCAGAAAGTTCACAACCAGTGTGGAAATATTAAACCTTTCAACATGTACAGGCAGACACCACAGAATGCTTTCTGAACAAAATATTATCTGAGATGAGATGATTTTCTGCATCATCTCATGGATGACAGACTAGAGCAGGTTAGTGGCTGCTCCTCTGGCTTTTTAAAAAAATTTCTGTAAGTTAAAAAATACTCTAGTCTAATTTCTTGATTTATTTAGAGATTCATATATTTATGTGTACATACTTATTCTTACATACTTATTCTTTGGATAAAGTAACTGGTCAACAAATAATCTGTTTCTCCTATGGGATTCACGAAGTATATTCAGATTCTGTGTTACTGGTATTACTGGGCCGACCATTGCGGCAGCTCCAAGACACAAAAATTAAAGAGACATTACCCGAATTCAGCCACATAAATTCTAGTAGCATCTGAGCTCAGCACACAGATGACAGACTGATCCAGAGTTGTTGATGTGTTGAAATGTCATTCTAAGCGCTGTAACAGGAGAGATGGTCTTCAGGAGAGCACTAGTCGATCTGAATGCTACCAAGGCCAGGAGTGCCATGTTTTACATCTGAATTGAGATTTTCTGCAGCAGGTTGTGTAAGTCCCTCTCTTGGCTCAGTCTGGTAGGGTGGATGCTTAATCGTTCTCTGTTTATGAATGAACACCAGAGAGATATGAGTCAGTGTGTCTCCCCTCCCGTTCATGGAGCGAACACACACACACACAGACACACACAGGCTCTCACTCCTCCCACGCAGCCGGCTCTGTTATGAGGAGTGTTTTGAATTATGCGGCCATGTGATTCCTCTTCGCAGCAGAAATCCAATCAATGCTACAAGTTTCCCACGGAGGCCCAAAGTTCTGCCTGAGGATCCGTTTCAAGGCCAAGTGATTCAGCACATGCATGAGAAGAATTCCTCCTCGCTGTAAAACATCAGCAGTTTGCTTTCCTGGGCCAACATTCCTTCATGATTGGGCCGTTTAACATCCAGGATGAACCCCGAGGTTTATTACTGTGTGTTTGTTACGCTCTGACTGAGCGTCCTCCGTTCACCCTGGGCTTTTTTCTTAAATGAATTGACTGTGTTGCGTCTCAGCGGTGGACTGCCTTTCCCTTTTCACTCTCAGCATCTGTTGAGAGTTGGTGTTATTCCATCAGTGTTGCTTCCTGGCTTAATTAAAATCATCTGGTTATTCCACCTAGAGAAGGGTCACTGCGTCCAGTCCGGGGGGCTGAAGGGGGAATGAAAGAAGACCCCCAGTCCTAACCCTCCACGGACCTCGTAGCTCCTTCTCCTGCTCAATAGAAACATGGATTTATGGCGCGGCGGCAGACGGGGCGGGGCCACGGCCGGGAGGGTGTGGAGAGAATTTATCACAACAGTTAAAATGTGCTGGCGCTCGTTACTGCATGGGGGGTCGATTTCCTGAGACAAATCACAGCGGTCGGGTTGGGCTCGGGTTCCCGACCGGCAACGGCTGAAAGAATGGCGCACTGTTTACGAGTCTGTCATCGTGACAAATGTTGCTGGGCGATACATTGTCTCAGGAGATATTGTGATAAACGATCATATTGTTGTTTTGAAGTTATTTTCAAGTAATATGAGAGAAACAGCATAATAATACTGCAAGAACATATTCTCAAAGATCAATAAACTTTCAATTATAATGAACATTTAAAACTGGACCTGGAAGACATTTTAAATATCCGAAATACATAAACAAAACAACAAATATAATTAACGATAAAGTCTCTTAAACAAAATGGTCCTTCAAGAAGAAGTTCTAGTGGAGACCAAAACATCAGACTGAAGACTTTTATCATCCATTTTTAAGCAGAAAGAGAGAAAAGATGAATTTATTAGTAGTATCATCTTATCTAAGTCATTGCCTTCAGATGAGTTCCTGTGCTTTGCTGTCAGGATGAATATCAAAAACAATTGTCCTTCAGTTGGAGGGATTTAGGTGTGGAATCATTTTGTGAGGAGTTAAAATTGTGTTTTTCACCCTTTAAATAAAAACATCTCTAAAAATCTATTTGCTAAACAAATGGTTTGATTATGTTTTCTTTTCTGAGTTTGTCTACAGACTTAGCTGGAATTCCAGGATATGTTTTAGAAAAATGTACAGGAAAGATTATGCTGTTTTGATTTTGATGTTTTTAATATAACAAAGTGAAAGTGTAATAAACTTATTGACTCTGGGTTTTGGGTTGATGTGGCCAGCAGCAGTTAATTTGCATTTAAAGTGACAGGACACCTTAAACAAGCTCATTCTGAAAGGAGCTCAAACTAGGCCGAACTAAAATCTCATTACCTGAATGATTTTGTGCCAAAAATATAATGCAATGTGATATAACTTTCTCCTGATGGTTTATTACAACTCCCAAACAGTTACTTTATAACATTTTAATTAGCTTTGCTTCGTGTAGAAGAAGCATGGCGGTGATGTTGGTATTCTCTTTTTTCCCAGAGATAAATCAGACGTTTACCTGGGCGACGAAAACGCCTTGAGCTTGATCTTTAATGCCAGGAATGAGGGAGAGGGAGGGGCTTATGAGGCGGAGCTGTACGTGGTGCTGCCCCCAGAGGCCGACTACAGCGGGATCGCACGCAACAACGGGGTGAGACGAACACTCATCACAATAAATAAACCTGATGGTCATAGCTGTTTTACTGCTGGAAAACTGTAAATGAAACAAGGGGTGTTTTTGTTTGGTTTTTTTTATCTGTATTTCATCTCTGAAATGTTATTATTATCAAGAAAGTGCAACGGCAAAGTTCTTTATGAAATTCTCTGATATGAAGGATCATCACTTGTTTTGGTATGTGATGTTTTTTCCAGAGTCTGACTCAGCTGACCTGCAGCTACGAGGCCGATAACCAGACCCGCCATCTTGTGTGCGACCTGGGAAACCCCATGAAGTCTGGCAGCAGCGTAAGAACCGCGGCCTGCTTTATTCTGTTTTCATTCTCTGTACTCATTTAGTCAACTTTAAAACGGCAGTACTATGTAAAAACAACTTTTTTGAGCTTCACATCATGTTTAATGTTAGTCCCTCACCAAAAACATACCTGTAGTGTAAGGACACTCAGAGGGGGCCCGGAAATTCAACCACACACAGGAGTATATAAAAGGAAAAAAGTTAATTTTTTCAGATTCTGGTTTCTGCTCAGGGAGAGGTCATCAAACACACCACTGAGGAGAGAGGGGAGAAGACTGGGGATGTACGGATAAAGGAGGGGTATCTTAGAAATGTTCAGCTTAACTGACCTGTAGAGCAGTGGACGGGTGGAGCAGAGGAACAGAGGGTTTGATGACAGGGAGATGCAGGAAACCAGTGGAACAGGCTTCTGTGGAGGCAATGAAGATCTCCACGGGGAGATCCAAGATGCAACACCCAGGGACTTTGTCAATAATCAGGCAGAGGTCATACACAGGAGGACAGAGAGAGCAAACTTAGCTTTGAGGGGCAGGCGGTAATCGGTGGTCGTGCGGTAATCGGTGGTCGTGAGGCAGATCTTGGGTCAGGGTCCAGAAATCCAGAATAGAAGGGATCCGTGAAGGGCTTGGCAGGAGGGGTAAATTCGTGGTCAGAAGGGGGGGTCAAAGAAACACAGAAGGTTTGGAAGGAAACGCTGGATCTCTACTGGCTCGTGGCTGTCCATAATCTGGCAAGGAAGCAGAGGCTGAGGGGTGTTTAAATAGGGCCAGGCCCAGGTGGAACAGGTAAGCAATCAGGCGTGGCAGGTGAACTGAATGAGTGTTTAACACAGCATGAACAGCACATGAATCATAACATGTAGTGTTGCCTTGATTCTTTCATGCATGTTTGAGAAATACTTTAAACTCCATGGAAACGATTCAGCTGTGCAAAATGCCTGGGTGGACCTAGCCCCGCCTCCGAGACAAAGCTCCTCCTCAGAGCTGCAGGTTCCAAGCTTCTGAGCTTCACAGAGCAGCCCTCCCCCATGACTTCCCCACCGCAACTACACTACTAGCTCCTTCAGACTAGCCAGCAGCAATTAGCAAACACCTGATGGAACTTTGCTCATTATACTGACTTCTTCTCAGAGCAACACTGGTAAAAACATTGTTCAAGGGTTTACAGAGGAGCCATGTTGTGATTACCTCCTGAAGGCAGAGTTTCAGAAAAACCAGGAGTTTCTTAAAGAGACAGAGGCCCAATTTCAAGGTGTTAAATTACAATGTCATATTTCTTTGAAGTCATTTTTGGTATATACAGCCCTTTTAAACAAGTGAAGGTAACATAGTTATTTGATTGTGCTATAAAGTGACACTATGTGACTGGAGAACAGTGCAATACCATGCCTTTAATGACTAACATACATGAAAACTCAACAAGTTTGTCTAACGTTGTTAGATAACCTGATAAACGATGCAATCATAAATGTAAGTTGTATGCTGTGAGTACAGTCTATCTGTGTTTACCCTGCTGATCACTAAGAGTCCGAGCTCCGTAGAAATGAGTGCTTCGTCTTTTTCATCTGTAGTTATGGGCTGGCCTTCGATTCACTGTGCCGAGACTGACAGATGCTAACGATGTTGTCCAGTTTCAGCTCCAAATACGAAGGTAGGTTGATACTGTCTGATGGGATTCATTTTCATCATTCCATCCGATTGCAAAAGGCAAGAGTGGTTTCTAAGGCTTATTTAGTCAGTGTGTGTTTAGTCCGCTACAGTATTTAGTCCGTCCCAGTATTTTTTGTATGTCTAGGCAGACTCATTGGTTGATAATAAATGGGTCAGTTCTTCTCATACCTGTTGTTGTTAACTATTGTTCTCTTTGAGTAATATCACATAACAAAGCCTTTTATAACATTATACACTTCAAAATAAGTAATAAAAATATGTATGATTCGTGCTGATATCGTATCGGGTCAATATTCATATCGGCCAATACTCAAATCTGCAATATCGGTATCTTATTGGAAGTAAAGCAGTCGTATAAGGAGCCTCGGGAGTCATGCTTCCAAAGTTAAATTCATTTAATTTTCTCTCAGAAGTTGGAGTTGATTAAGAACATGCTAATCATGGAGTTTTCTGTGTTGCAGTAAAAACTTCAATAACTCTGACAGTAACGAGGTTCTGCTGGAGGTGCAGGTTGCTGCCAAGGCTGAGGTCATCCTGCAGGGGTAAAGCTTCATCACCAGCCTTACAGCATAACCTTTCAGTGTGTTTCAAACGGTAATGATTGAGCCTGCAGCTGAGACGTGACTGTGGCTCTTGCAGTGTTTCTCGGCCAGACAAAGTCATCTTCCCTCCTCCCAACTGGAGCGCCCGTCAGAGCCTGGGGCAGGAGCAGGACGTCGGCCCTGAGCTGCAGCAGGTTTATGAGGTTTGACGTGATTTATGGCTCTTATTCTTAGCTCTTCTGAGTCAACCAGCTGTGTTGTGATTTCAAGGAAGAAGATGTTTAGAAATTCTGATGTCGAAACTTGTCCTCTCACAGTTGGTGAACAACGGCCCCAGTGTGGTGAGCCGCACGACGTTAGAGGTGAGATGTCCCCTGAGGGCCCAGGGCCACGCTCTGCTCTACCCCATGGAGGTGATCACCGTGGGCCCACTCAGCTGCTCCTCCAAAACAACCTTCAATGCTCTAAAACTCAAGGTTAGGACACACACATCTGCCTATAGGCATGTTGCATGTTAATGTTTTATATGGTTGTTTCATGCATGGGCACAACACTGGAGGGGAAAATAACTGACCTGTTGAAAACTGGGAGATGTAGGTATTAATAATTTAGTACAGTGTGCCACAAAATAATACAAAAAAACTGTTTAAGAACAATTCCAAACCACTCATATTTTTCATTTTTTTCACTCTCTGTGTCAGCTATACACACACACACACACACACACACACACACGCACACACCTGTTGCCATAGCAACTGACTGACAACAGCTCCTCTACTGTAGCAGATTTCAACACCAAAAACCACACAAACATTTTCCACACAAAGAGGCCATTACAGTATTTTTTCAGGTTTGATGTTTATTCTGTGATTATTAATAAGTGATCGTCTGAACTCAGCGGTGCTTGATTAGTTAGTTTAAGCGCATGCTCTACTGATGATCTGTCAGAGAGTTGGTGTATGGATTGCCTGTTTTTTTAATGGAATCAAAACTCACCAAATTCCACACCACATCTACATGTAAAAGTTTTCAAAGTCAAGCTAGCATAACTGACCTATTTACCTCCCTCACTATTTTTGCTTAATTAAAACTTTTTCCTGACCTTGTTACCTAGTTGTTGTAGTGTTGACAATTAGTAACAAAGCACTGCATCCCTTTTTCATTTATATACCCGCCGTATATTTACAATTTAGCGCGTTATGTTGACAAATTGACAGCTAAAACCAATAGCAGTCAGTGTTTTGTGGCTTTTTTCAGGATCTTGCGTGTGTGGGATCATATTGCAACGTCTCTATAGAGGCAAGAGTTGTTGTGGCTAATGAACATGACATCACATTTGCTAACGAGTCTGCCCATGTATGCAGCTTCAGGCTCCAGCGTCAGAAAGTCCTGCATTGTTAAAGTCCAGCACAGAGCATTACATCTGGAGGAGAGAGGAGATCAGGGATCCTCTGGCTGAACACGGAAACCTGGTGAGACAATCCAGGAATGAAGGATGGGTTTGCAAATTAAATTTATAACAATAATAATAATAATCATACATTTTATTTGAAGGTGCCTTTCAAGTCACTCAAGATCACAAACAAGAAATACAGAACAGCGAAAGATCAAATATAAAACAATAATTTAATTCAGTTTATTTATTTATTTAGCGCCAATCGTAGCAAATGTCTTGTCAAGGCGCTTTACAAAAATATAATCAAATTGGATTTCAGTTCAATGACACATTCATCAAAATTGATATAATGATCAAACAGCACAGGATGTTCCATTGTGTAGTTTTCAAATCTGACTTGATATAATTGCTAACTGCTTAGATAACTGTGATACACTAACTGTATGACTGCGTGTGTGTGTGTGTGTAGGTGTGTGTGTAGTTGTGTGCGTGTGTGTGGGTGTGTGTGTGTGCGTGTGCGTGCGTGTGTGTACGCGCGTGCCAGTAATTACATTTGTATGTGTGTGTTTGTGTATTGCGATTAGAAAGCAAAATGTAGAGTTACATTTTCTGTTTTAAAATGTTAAAGGACTGAAGAGGTGAATCAACTTATGCTATGATCTGGTGCAGCACATCAAATGATGTCATTTATGATCAAGCTATACATGGTCCCTTTGTAAATAAAGTTTATCACTGTTTATTAATCAAAGTACATTAAGACTCTTCTGCACAATTTCATAAAAAGGCAGATATCAATAAAATTGAATACAATTAATGGTACAACAGAAAAAAATTCAACAAAATAAACAAGTCAGAGAAAGTGAGTTTTGATGTTAGAGTAAACTTGACTAGTCACAAAGGTCCTCACATAAAGTCACTCCACTGGGTGTTCAGTCCCAGTTTGTCATGTTGCTGTTGTTTATTACATGGTGGTTCTGCTGACAGCAGTCGGTTCACCCAAATAACCCAACAACATGGTGCTGGAGGTTCTGCCCTCCACTCATATGTTTAAACCTTAATGAGGTTATTTCTCTTGAGAGAGGAAGTGGGAGCAGATATGACGAGTCCAGGCTAACGTCTCCCCCTGTCAGCTGTAATTGTTTATGAAACGACCTTAATTAGCTCAGTGATTTATGCGACTTGCGTCAGTGACCGGAATGTTTGACAGCTCATCCCTGTTATTCACAAGAGGCCTGTTGAAAAGAGATAATCCGGCCACATGAAGAGGCTCTCTCACTATTTGAACACTGAACGTTCAGTCACTTTTCAGCCAGGAGTTTACAGCTCTGCTTACAAAATTATTCACACCCCTAAAACATTTTTGTGTTTTGCTACATTACAACCATACACTTAAAGTGGCAGTGTTATGTAAAACTGATATTTTGAGCTTCACATCATGTTATTATGTCATTCCTTCATCAAGAACATACCTGGGGTGTTGCCTTGATTCTTTCATGCGTGTTTGAGAAATCTTTTAATCTCCATGGCAACCATTCAGCTGTGCAAAATGCCTGGATGGACCTAGCCCTGTCTTTGAGGACAAAGCTGTAGTCTCAGAGTTTCACTCAGCTCCTTCAGACCAGTGAGCAGCAATTAGCAAACAGGTGGTGGAACTGCACATCAGCTCCAATAATGAGCTCCTTATAGGAGCTACTTCTCAGTGAAACGCTGGTGAAACGTTGTGAAAGTGTTAATATAGGAGCCATGTTGTAAAGATTTCCTGAAGGCAGAGATTCAGAAAGAGCAGGAGTTTCTTAAGAGACAGAGGCCCAATTTCAAGGAGTTAGATTACAAAGTAAGTTATAAGTGCTACCTTAAGTTACATAAACTTAAGGTAGCACTTGATTTTGCAACAAAACGTAAGAAAATACATAATATTGCCTCTTTAGAGTTTTTTTTAATTTTGTTTAAAAAAAAAAAAACAGCAAGACTTTACTTTTGGGTAAAAATTTGTGAAATGGACGAGACAGTAGTGAGCATTTTTGTTACATGTGATGTAAATCTAACACAGTATTTCAGAATAAAGTCCATCAGACAAACAGTAAAACATGGTGAGGGTTGAATGATGATCTTGGCTGCTTTGCTGCTTCAGTTGCTCACTAGCATGTCTGGCCATCAGTTGGTGACCTTAACCTCAACAGTCTTTGCTTTCTGCATGTAGACTGTAGCACTTCAAAGTCAGACCCTGGTTTTCCTTAAACAAGTTAAGGCTTTGGTTTGGCCTAGTCGAAGTCTGGACTTTAGTCTGATTAAGATGTTTCAGTAACAGGTTGATTGTGCTTGAATGAAGAATATATAGGACAGAGTTTTTGTATATTTAAACATGCTGGTGTGAATTTTCAAGTCCATTGTGTCTGTTTTAGAGGTTAAGTAGAAGAAGAAAACATGTAATGTTGACCTCTGACCTCCTGCAGACATGCAGCTCAGTGGAATGCTGGAAGCTGCACTGTGATGTGAAACGGCTGGAGAAAGGCAGCAGCGTCATTCTGACTGTACGCTCCAGACTGTGGGCTGAAACCTTCATGGAGGTGAGACTGACAGACTGACAGGTTGACAGACTGACAGACTGACAGGTTGACAGACTGACAGACTGACAGGCTGACAGACTGACAGGCTGACAGACTGACAGGTTGACAGACTGACAGACTGACAGACTGACAGGTTGACAGACTGCCAGACTGACAGGCTGACAGACTGACAGACTGACAGACGGACAGACAGACTGACAGGCTGACAGACTGACAGGTTGACAGACTGAATTTCTGTTCTGTCTGTTTTTCATTCAGTGAGTAGAGAATCTGGAATTTTTACTCAAGTAAGAGTACAGAATAGTAAAAATACTTCTGAAAGTATGTTTTTCCAAAATAGATATTCAAGTAAATGTAACTGAGCAGCAGGGCTCAGAGGGTGGAGCCCTGATGCTCATGATTAATACGGTACATAAAGCTCAGTAAAAGTGCAGAACTCTGCTTGAAGCTATCCGTTTGCTCATACTGCCCCCACTTGGAGGTTTGTGATTACAGAATATGAAGGATTTTGTAATCATTTCACACAGCAGATCAAATATCAGCAGTCTGTGAAGTATATTTATGAAATCACACTAGATATTCATATTTTATTTTATTTTTTTATGTAAGAGCCATGAATGTATGGCTCTTACATAAGAGCCATGAAACCTGTCTTGTTTCTGCATGCTATCCCGTCTGTTTGCTCGTCCCCAGCGCCCATACAAGCAGCACATCCTGGAGTGTTCAGTCCAGTATGAAGTGAATAAGATGCCGTACTCCATTCCTCCCAAATTCAAGTCATCCGGGTCAAAGAAGGTAACTTCCTGAAGTTTGTGTCATTCTGAGTGTTATTCTACTGTACATGTGGGTGTCAGTGTGACGATGTGACGGTGTTGCTGTTGGCCAGGTGGTGGCGTCTGTGATGTGGAGCAAGCCGGAGAATCAGTTCTCAGTTCCAGTGTGGATCATCATCCTGGCTGTTTTAGCTGGGCTGCTGCTGCTGGCGGTGCTCATATATCTACTGTACAAGGTAGAATGGGCTGGTGGAGAACACAACCCAACATTTTACATTTTAACTTAGCCACATAAAAAACCCTCTGAGATCAACAACTCTTTCATAAGGCTGACTTGGCCAAGAGAAGCAGCAGCACACGACATAATGGACAAGACAAATGGACAACAAAAATAAACATTAAGAATATTTAAGTGCATTTGACAGTAAATGTAGTAGTTATTAGAATAACAAAAGAAATAAAAGCAGTGAAAATCCTGTTGAAAGGATTTCCATTGTTGATTTCTTAAAATAGAGCAGGAAGCGTTCAGTGGAACAAGTTCTATCGGTTTCTGTTTAGATTGCAATGATTCTAATCAAAGAAGGCAAAGAAACTGAAACCTTCTTCCCTTTTTTCATTCACACACGAGGAACATAGAGAAATAAAACATTATTTGATTGTAGGCTTTTGGTTCTCCAAAGAACATTAAATAGATAAATAGGAAGCAAGCCAATAAGAGCTTTACATTCAGCGAAGGCATGCCAGCTTTAGTTTACAGTTCCTGGTTGGTACATCAATACATTGATTTGTTCTAAGTATCTGTTCAGTGCTTGCCTGGGTTCAGAGTCAACTGAACATCATAATGTAGAGCTGTGTAGCCTTAGCTATCTGGAGCATTTAGATATGGAATAAGAGGGGTCCAAGGATTGAACCTTGGGGTACCACATATATGACTTTAGTCCACTTCAATGAGAAGTTATGTATTGACATAGTTATGTATTGACTTATTCTTTATGTCAGACTTGAACCAATTGAGTACTGAACCAGATCCTACTGAACTTTTAAGGTAATTTCAGTAATATGTCACCAATGTCCAATGCTGCACTGAGGTCCAACAGCACCAGCACTGTGGTTCTTCCACAGTCTGTATTTATATGGATGTCATTGAACACTTTGACAAGAGCGGCCTTGGCTCTGTGGTGAGCTTAGAAACCAGACCGGAGGACAAACTATAACTCCTGAAAAGAAAGACAAAGAGGCAAAAAGTTGATGTGAAACACGACTTAAAAGTCAAATGTTGACATCGTCCAAGTTCCAACCCCTGAAAACAGGAAGTGTAATGTTTTACTTTAAACGGTTCATATTTGACCCCCTTTACCTAAAAACATTTAACTGTGTTCATCGAAAGAAGACAAGTACAGTACTGAGAGCTTTCAAAAGCGGGCGGGGCAGTGCCATCTTGTTGCAGTCTATTGCCAGACCATGGCCGTACATGTGCACACATATATCATCTGAGCTGCACCAAATTGAAAATTATGAATATTAATTCAACTCCTAAAAGATAAGTAAGGAAATATTTTGTGGGTATGGCCACAGTGCTCCTTAGAAACAAAAATATTATCCCCAAGCGATGTTTGGGGATAATATTTGCTTTTTTTTTTTCTTGTTACGGATGTTTGCACATCCGTAACTTCTCAGAACCCACTAAAACATCCCATGATACAAACCCTACAGAAAGTCGGCCATTTTGGTCCAAAGCCACCATTTTGTGCCTTTTACCGTTGTTGTATCTGATCGAAGTCCTCCTACAGATTTGGTCTTAGTCTTCATAATCAGCTAGTGTAGTCTTAATGCATTGGGGATCAAAGCTTTTGGCTTCACATCAAAGCATGTGGGCGTGGCAAAGCCTTGGCATTGTCTTCTGAAATGTTTTTTTTCATGTTCTGCCTGGGGTGTCTGGGGGGCTTTCACTGACCCATGAAAATGCCTGGGTGCCGATGCCTTAAGGTTTGGAAAAATTTCAGACACTGCAAAAAACTAAAATAACATAAATAAGGTGTTTATGACTTCAGTTCATTGCCTAATACCTTTAATTTCTTGAAGGCTATTATTACAAACTCAACTTCAACCGCTTCCGATCTTAATGATGCCAAAGTGGTCTTTATCCCAATAATGTCACTTGATGCATTTTCAACACATACCAATGTTCTTTGTATGTAGGGTTGACAAAACCATATTTTCATATAGTACATGTAATTTAGTCATTCTAATTTGGGACAAAATATTGATTCAAACCTCTGGCAACCCAAACATTCGGAGATATTCTGAAGTTAGTTCATTGCTTATATACTTTTCTTTCCAGATGGGCTTCTTCAAAAGGTCAGACCCCTATGGAACAACTATGGAGAAGGCCCACCTCAAACCCCAGGCGTCCTCTGAAGCTTAGATCGAAGAAGGGGTTTCTCCTTCTTATTCCAAGTAACTGGAAAAGATCGCCACCTTCTCAAGCGAGGAAAGCAACTCACTGATCATAAACTGGCACCCCATTCATGCAGGGTCATTTATGGGTGCTGTATCACTGGAATAATGTTAACCTGGTGCTGCACTAAAATACCAAAGAAGAGGAGAAGACTGGGGCTGTGCAGCTAAAGAAGCATTGCTGTTTTGGACACCAGTTTGGACGGTCATGTAATAATCAGACGCTCAGGCTTAAGGAAAAGGCTAATCTTATGCAAACCAAAGAAAACAAATGCATCTCCAACAAACAGCACTAAAGTTCCAGCTTCGCTTCTTTCCAAAAATGTTGACTTTTTAAGCCAAGCTTGGCCCTCGTGTTTGATATCTGTTGAAATTCCTGCTTTTTATTGATCTGATCACCACTTGTTATTTATGGCACAGTGATTTTTGTTGAATGTTAACTCTGTACTGTCTGCAGGGAACACCTGATCAAACTGCAACGTCTGACTTGAATCATTCCTCTCCCATATTGGGAGGATTTATGTATGTATGTATGTATGTATTCATTCACTGTGTTGACCTTATTGGTGTTGTGGCTCCGAATAAAGCTTAATTTTATATAATCATCTAAAATGGGTCTCATGATTTTCAGCTGTGAGGAAACAGAATCCAAAGAGGAGTACAAGCTGCTCAAACGGGTGGTGGAGGAACTCTAGGCTGGATGACTGCAGGGTGTCCAATATGATGCTACTCCACTTCTTTGCAGATGATGTGATGATTTCAGTGAGTGATCTGGATTTTGAATTGGAGTAGACTCTTGCTAACAGTGAGGATGCTGGTCTGTAGACCAGAAGGTCTTCAGGACACAATGAGCAGAGATGGATATTTAATATAAAATTTTCTTAAAGCTACAGTATGTAACATTTTATGTTTGTTGAAACTGTCACTATTATGTGACAGTATGGTCTGAAACAGATAATCAGAAAAAAATTGAGCTCCTCGACCTTCTCCAGTGCTAACTAAAAATGACCAATAAGAGCCAGGAGGCGGGTCTTAGTGCTGTCAATCACAATATCTTGTGGCACTGCTCATCTTCCCTCTCCTTCCCACGCTTGATCTCTGTTACGCTACAGCTAGAATACCCTGGTGTGAATGCTAATGCTAGTTAGCATAGCCATCAATGACTGCAAATATACTATCTTTCCTGTTTCTTCGCCATTAGCACATTTAGCAGGATTGATTGATTGTGATAAATCCCTCCTCCTGGCTCTGATTGGCTGTTTTTGGTTGGGAGTGGTGCTCTTTTCTTTGGATGACAATTGTAGCTCAGGGAGGAGGTGAACGACAATCTTCTCACAGATTATCTGTTTCATAATACAAAGAAACAGTTTTAATAGGTAAAATAATAAAAAAATTATTTATAAAAGTTACATACTGCAGCTTTAATTGCTCATCAAACATTTATCATTCAAATTTTCTGAAAAACTGAATTTTGGCTGGCTGCACACACAGCATTGCCTAAACATACAGTTTTTGTAGAGCAGTGGTCTTTTGTAGCTTTCCCTCCTTGCATAGGATTTCGAGAACTTTCTGCAGAAAGCTGTCAGGTCAGCAGTCGCTTCCCAAATGCCTCATATCGAATGTATCCAGGAAGAACCATCCTATGGGAAAAGCACTATTGACTTAGCAGTGAATAAAAGTCTATATTTTAGAGTCAGCACCAATCAATCATCTAAGGTACTGATCTTCATGGTACTAATTAGGTCAGTTTTCCTGTAGTTTATGGTTGGTGCTTTGCACTACCCTAAGTTAAATAGATCAACACTAAGGAGTTGATATACACTGAGGTACAAATATGTGACTTTTTAAAAATACTTTAAGAACCACTGAGATAGTAAAATGAGTTTTACATCTTTGTGGACTGAAATGTTAATGAGAAAGGAAACAATTGGCAACTTTAGTTGGTCCATTTTACTAATATTTAAAGCTTGTTCAACATGGATAAGCCAAATGTCTTTTGGCCACAATGACAAATGTCCAGAAGTATGTTGGTAGAAGTGTAATGTTTTGTTGCTAATGTTACTGGTCCATTTTATTTAAGTAGATACAGTGATGATTCAAAGCAAAATAACAAATTAGAAAATAGAAAAAAAACCCACATTTTTAAGCAAATTCCTTATGTGTTATATATTAAGTCCACCCAACAAAGTATTAGTTCCAAAAACTATGTTAAAAGTCAATAATTATTGTGACATTCATGGTAAGTTTGAGTGCATGTAAACGTCTAATTACAACTGCAATGTTTTACAGTGTAATGTTGAAAGACAAATTGTTATTTTCAGCTTTGCTTCAGACAACACTGGATTAATAGGGAGGAAGTAGAGAGCTACTTCCTGTTTCTGACCTCACTTCCGTCTGGATCTGAAGAAGAGACGGTGGAGATGGCTTCATGATGCAGAACATCAATCATGAATGAATATCAATAAATCTCTAATGTATTTTGGTTGAACTTTTCAGGTTCACAGAACATCTGCTATAATATTAATCCAGGTCTTGGACTGTCCTGCTGCAGCTGCTATGTTGGCTCTTACATTAGTGCTGAGTATATACATGTGGCGGTCAGCTGAATGCTGCTGACTGTCACTTCCTGCAGCTCTAGTGTTTCTGTTTTTGCTCTCCTGCTCCTCTCTCTCCCTGTGTGCATTCCTGCAGTGTATAAAAGCCTCTGTGCTGAAGCTGCTGCTCTGCAGAGGAAAACTAAAGGATCCAGAGGAACCAGAGAAGCGTTTGTCATTTTCTAGCTGTGAGTAACACATGTCATAGTTTATGCAGTTAGATAAAGTAGAGCTTAATATTTATGCATACTGATCATGCATACTGCTTCCTTTGAGTTTGCAGTGGCAGATGATTCAGCATTTTTTCTGTCCTTGTTTTGAACTATAAAAAGACAAACAAACTTACTGTATGGTGGACAGTGAGCTTTAATACAACCTTGATTTTTGACAGGGTAGTAGATAAATTATATTTTGTACATTTTTATGACTGATTCTTCAAAGTGTGGGACTGATTTGGTATTTTGGGGGAGTGGTTATACGAGATTCCAACCCCCAGTTGTTTGTCCTACAGAGATTGATCTGTTCAAACCCTGGGTGATCCGATGTGATGCCTCCTATTCAGAAACCAAATACCTCGGCTTTTGCCCTTTTGCTTTTTGTCTGCTGTGCGCTGAATCAGATATTAGTTTTTGAAATCTGCCTACGCGGCAGACTCCTCATAAACAACAAACCAGAAGACATCTGAAGACATGTTTAGCTAGCGATCTAATGTGTTTTTCTTTGCAGGCCCAGAAAATCCATATTTATCCAGTAACCATGGCTAGAAACCTGCTAAAGAATCCCAGTGGAAATGGTGAGATGTCTTTTTGTTTCTTCTCTTATGCAGCTCCAAACTGTACCAATAATGTATATGGGAGACAACACTAGACTATAAGGGGTTGCGGTGACACAGACATTTAGAGTTGTGTATCATTAGCATAAGCATAGTAAGATATATTGTACTGTAGTCCCTACACTGAGAAGACCCAAGAACAGAGCCTTGAGGAATTATAAGCTTTATACAACACAGTGTCATGGTCAATAAGGTGAACCTTTTGGTGTGTCAAGATTTAAAGAGTTTTCACTACATGTGATGTATATTTCTTTAAAAGTCCATATAAAAATCGGATACTTTGCAGTTTTAGCAGAAGTTTCAATGTTCACTTCCAGAGTGACACAATGTCACCAAATTCCCCCAAATCTCAGGATAGTCTAAAAATGAAGCATACTATCAATTATCATCAGTCAATATGTTTAATGAGAGTTAAACATCATATAGCATCAACATCATTAGCATTGTACAAGATGTATCATTTAGAAATAAATGATACATCTCTAGATGTACAGATTTAGCATTGTACACATTGTATGTCTTTAGCTTTGAGCTAAAGAACTAATAATTAAAAAACATATATTTTAAGTTTTTATCTTAGTCATCAACACCTGACCAATTAACCCACACAGCAATTTGAATTAGTGAGTGAAATTGTGCCTAATGTGTAATCAAACCTCCAAAACATACATGTTTTAAATAACCTCCTTACATGACAGCCAATTGTATTTTGACTGAAAGTGAACGAGTGAGCTCTGGTGTTTTGAGATTGTAAAATGAATTCTAGATTTAGAGATAAGATACATAGTGCTACAATTAGTCATCTGAGATTGACTTTCCCTCCTAGAGCAGCTGGAATCCTGGGAGCTGACAGAAAACGGTGGGAACCAGTGGAAAGTGGAGGACATGCCAGGAGACTGTGGCCATGACTTCTGCAATGAAGAAGTGACCAAATATTTTGCGACTTCCTTTGAGTGAGTGGTTGTTACCATTTGTGTTATAGTATAAGACAATTAAACCACATGTAAATAAGCCTGTTATGCTACCATTCAGACCTGCCTGTCTTCAGCACCAGCTTTAATAGCGCTAATGTCTCATGCTCAACCTGAATTCTGTTTCTATAATTCTCATCAGCTGTGGACACACTTTCACTAATCTGCAAATGCACTCACAGCAGAGCTATTTTTTCGCTAAGAGTTTTAGCACTTTTGCTAACTTTGAAAATGTTTAGCGTTCTTAACTTCCCTTGAATTAATATTTCCGGATAAGAAAAATTACTTAACTGTTTTCTAAACTTTCAGTTGAAAGTTTGAAATCTGTGTTGAAGTTTTGATTGTCGACTATTTTTTAAGTAGTTAGAAGTTAATTCACATACTCTTACTTTGAAGTGGGTGACGACAGTTTGTGCAGCACTGCCATTTTTTCCTCAAGTTTTATTTATAGTGATTTTTGTTGAATGTTACTCTGTACTGTCTGTCTGCAGGGAACACCTGATCAAACCTGCTTAAAATATGGTTAAAAAGCATGAAATAAAGTCCACTAACTTTATTTCAAAGAAACAAACAGGAACAAAATAAAACACAGGCAGCAGAATCCAAGACATAAACATGAATACAATATCTATGAGCAATATAGAACATGTAAATTATAATGTCAAAATTAAATTAGTGATCAAAAGTTGTAGTCTTTCAATGGCAGTTATAATTTGAATGGAAGTTAGTGCTTTAGAATGGGCTTCTGTATTGGTGTTGTGCTTTAGTGTCAGCAGAACTCGTGTTTATGATTACTGCATTAAGGTTAGAGCAACTAACATTTGAGTTAGCAGTGCCCACCACTGAATCTGATTTAGCTAACTGCTAACAATCGTCCCCATGGATTATCCTAGGCTTTGCCTAAAACGGCAGGTGATCGACCTGATAGAGGAGGGTTACAACCCAGAGCAGCTGGACGCTCAGCCTCCTGTCACCGTGAAAGACTGGTAAGGCTTGAACATACAGGTAAGACAGACGCTTTGCATCAGGATGCATTCACACCAGCCCTGTTTAGTTCCCTTTAATCAAATTCTAATTAATTTGTCAAGAAAGTCTGGTTTGTTTGGCGAGGTGTGAATGCTCAATCCAACTCTAATGCAGACCAAAAATAAAACAAACTCTGGTCCGCCTAAAAACCTCGGTCTGGATTTGGTTTGAATGCATATGTGGATGCAAGTGGACTGGTGACGGATCCACAAGCAGGAAGCAAACTACAGCGCAGGACATTCTGGGTCTGGAATAAATGCAACTGTTTAGCATCAGCTTTATACCGAAGACTAGAAAAATCCCACAACTGTTAAAATCTCCATTTTGATGACCTTTTGTGAAGAAGGAAGTTGTGCTGGTCTTTTTAGGAGGTTTTTGTGTTGCTTCCTTCAGTAGATCTTGGTTCAGCGCCACCACAGGGGAGGGGTTTTTCAATTAGTCTGGATCATTTGACAGAGTCCAATATGAAAGTGAGCCGCACCAGCTGAAAATGAAGCAAATATTACTATTTTAGTCCCAAATCGAAATGAGTCTACTGGACTATCAGGTGTGGAAACACACTTAGTGAGGTGAGCTGCCAGTTACAGTAGCTGCGTTTTCATTAGAAATATACTCAAAACGCAATTGTGAAACTTATTGCGAAATAAGAAATCTAGTTGAATACAGATTCATCTTCACCTATCACCAGATCTCCTTCTGGTGGGATGTGCCCTAAACATCTCACTAGCGAGTTGTTCAGGAGGCTGGTGAGATGGCTTTGAGAGCCCTGCTGGATCCAGCTGCACATTGTCCAATGAGGCAAGAGTCCACAGATAAACACTTTGCTGCTGCATACAAACTGGAAAAAAAGTGTTTCCATTGCAATTTTGAAAAATACGCACATCAATATGGTTAAAAAGCATGATTTTTTTTCCCCCAAGTTGTCAAGTGTTCATTAAGCAAATATATTTTTGTAATTCCAATTCGCATCATTTTATCATCAGTGGAAAGACAGCTTGTGATGTCATCCTGCAGGTTCTGCGGCAGGACCGACTGCGGCTGCACCTATCAGATGACATCCTGTCTGCTGGATGAGAATCAAGAGGTTCTGCAGGAATATATTCATGATCCGGAGACTCTGGACCCCGAGGCAGACTGCTCATGGAGACAGGTTTTCAAATGTTTCTAATAGAAAAATAACACCAACACATCCTGCAGAGAAGATATTATCCAACCAGCAGTCCCCTTTCCCTTCCCTTGTTCATCTCCAGGTCATTCATACGTTTTCTGACTACGGCCCTGGAATGCGTTTCATCTCATTCGAACATGGAGGATGTGACACCAGCTACTGGGAAGGCTGGTTTGGAGTTCGGGTCACTGGGAGCTCTGTGACGGTTGAAGTCTGAACCAGAGGAGAAACAAGATGAGGAGAATGGAAACAAATATAGCCAAGAATACAATATTAAATTATTCATCTTAGTTTATTTTAAATATCATAGCCATTGCAGTATTTCCAAAGCAGCTGTTTGAAATCTTGAGGTTTAACCTGGTGCTGCTTTTGGTTCAAGAAACTAATGTTCACACAAAATAGGCACCTTCACTTTACTAACCTTTATATATTCAACCCACAGCTTGCTGGACTAACTTTAAACTAGCCTCTAACTTCTCTTTGCACTAATCAGCAACCCTTCAAATATTAATCACAGTAATAAAATAAACTATTGCATGCAATCCAGAATGTGTTGACGTGTGGTGGTGGTTTATTTTTCATGTCATTGAACTACTTCCAGCCACATGGACTTCAGTAGGATTTTATGTGTTGGACCAACACAAAATAGAGCTCAGCTGTGAGAAGACAAATGACGTTAACACGAAATGAAGACTCCCGCAGCACTGAAAGCGAGTGTAGCGGCATGTTGCTAGCAGCTAATGAGAAAAAGAGCAGCAACTGTGGCAAATTTTCTTTTTATTTTCTTATGTTTACCTGGTGGAGAAAAACCAACTGAACAGATGGGAATCTGAGCTCACACACAAAACACCCAAAGGTAGTTTAGCGAGTCAAATTAACCCAATAGTACAATAATGTCATAGAATATACAGTCAGAATTCTAATTGACTATATTTCTGTTCTGCTCCCTCATTAAATGAAAACGATACAATTTAAAATATAAACTGAATTTGTGAAATGAAGATTAGATTCAGATTGTGCTGACTGTTAATTTTTGTAAGTCACGTTGAGCGTTTTCAAACATTTTTTGTGTGCGGTTGTTAGTGGGTTTGGAAATGACTTTAATCTGAATATATACATTTTTCTATATTAGACATCAAAATGAGCATTTATGTAAATAACGAGTTTAATTGTGATATATTTTATTCAAAAATTTCAACTTTTTGAAATAGGCCCTATAAAAATGATCACTGACAGGTTGATTTGAGAGGAATTTAACTTTTTTTTTTGTTTGAAATATTCACATTAATTTTCAACTTGAATAAACTTCAGAGAACATGTCACATAACCAGTTATATGGTTGTAATTAGTGAAGTTGGGAACACACTACTGTGCAGATTCTGAAAAAACCTGGAGTTTACACCAAGAAAGGTGTCAGCAATTTTTGACAACAAAAAATTGCTAGCAATTTTTCAGCAATTGAAAAGTTGCTGAAAAATGTTCCCAGTGAAAGGCATAAACTAGGGATTACTCCTTTAACTGGACCTTTCATTACAATACAGAGGACATTTTTGAGAATGTTTTATGTTATAGTTAATATTTGGATTTAAATGATACTTTTCAAAAAATATTCTGAAAACATGTTTTCATTTCCAAAATACTCCTATAAAATCATCTAAAATGTTATCAAGAAACAAAGTTCATAAAATATCACAACAAACTTGTTATTCATTAAATACATTTTTTATAACACAACACGGGTAGAACAGCAAATATTAATCTTTATAGTACAAAGTTTGTAACAACACATGTCAATCAAATAGTGAAAACTTTTTTGAAACATTTAAGGTTTTACAGTGTTTGGCTGTTAGAAGTTTGCAGACAGTAGTAAATATTCTCAGGAATCTGAAGACATCACTTACTGATTCCAAACTAAAACTGAAATGTAACCTGGAAGCATCAGTCTGGTTTCATAGAGCATCAAAAGTAGGAACTCAGAGGTAAAGGTCTTTCTGCTTTAAGTAATGTCACATCAAATTATGAACCTGATCTTAAATAATTTGATAACTATTTAAAAGAAAATGTATATTCTCCAAAAAATACTCTGTGGTTTTAAGTTGCACATTTGCATCGACAGGCTTTAATACAGTCAGAAACATTGAAATAAAAACTACCTTCTTAGATAACAAAATGAAACAGAAAATTACATTTATATTACTGTTGAAACTTCTGACAGAGTTAACACAACCTGCCCACCCATGACTCGAACAGATAGGCAGGTTTAGACAACGGATGGAATCTAATGTGAATAGAATATATGCTTCCAATTCTTTTTATAATTTAATAGAAATTCAAATAAGCTGCTATGCAATAGTTGTGTACATGGAAATGAACTTGTTTCTCCACATAATATGAAGAAGTAAAGAATGAAACAGCAGTACATGAATGAAAATGAAAGAACATGTTAGGATTAGGATGAAGAAAACCAGAACCATTTATAAAACTGTTTATAAAACATCAGCAATAAAGATTCTGCACCTTTAAGATGTGTATCAGGAATATGCTCCAGTAGTGATTTTATCTGTAACAGTTCAAGGAAGTGCAAAGGTTGTGTCTTTTTGGGTAGAATAACAGAAACTGATCCACGTGGAAGGCGGAAGCGGAGCTGCTGCTGTTATTCTCCTTGGGACTGCATCTGTTTACAAAAGGCCTCAAACTGCTGCTGCTCCAACTCTGTCATCACTTTGTTCAATGCATATATCTGAAAATAAGAGAAGCAGACATAAGCAGGAATAAAAAAAAAAAAGAAAAAAAGCCCAGAACACCAACCAAAACATCATTTGAGTATCTACAGTTTAGATTTGCAGTGAGGATGGGATACCTCTGCTCTCTGTCGCTGTTTGGCCTCCTGCTGTGCAGACTTCTGCTTGGCTCTGTCTCCTCTGGTCGGGGTTGAGTTCAGCTTTGGTTTGTCCTTGCGGCAGGCCGGCTCCATGGCGTCACTTTAACTCCACCTGAGAAAGTCCAAGAGAGAAACTTTTATCCTAAAAAATCTTGATGGGGGACAGATTGATAAATGTAGTCAGGAGAAGTTTCTACTGTGCCTCCAAAAGTTTTTCCAAATTGCATTGCATTACAAACACTAATATTTCAAATGTTCTTTTTGTTTAAAATAAATTGTAAAAAGTGTGACGTGCATATATGTTCGCCTCCATTTCCTTTAATTTAAAAGCAACCAATTGAACTTGAAACTGTGGCTGAGGTTCACACCATCCTCAAACATACAGCCACAGAAGCATATTCATCAAATCAAAATCAAATCAAATTTTATTTGTATAGCAAGGCATTCAAACATCATAACAAACAAAAAAAACACAGAGTCATGCAACATAGAATCAACAATCAAAACATTACATTAAGTCAAGTGCCATCATTAAATTCATAATTGATTACGTTCCAAATACAACTCTAAACAGATGGGTTTTTAGTCGAGATTTAAAGGAAGTCAGTGCTTCAGCTCTTTTACAGTTTTCTGCAAGTTTGTTCCAGATTCAATAGCCCAGTCAAAAAAAGCAGGTGAAGACATAAACCCAAAGACTTGAAGTTGTAACTTCTACAAAATAAAAACTCACATGGGTTAATTTATGCACTACTTTAAAATACACTTAAAGTAGCAGATGTAATTGGACAAAGAACTTCAAGAGGTGTGAATACTTTTGAAGGCATTGCAACTGAGCATCAACAAAACGTTTACATAGACTGAAAACCGCCGTTAATAAAGTTCAGGTGCTTTTGGAGCATAACTAATTAATTCGAAGCTAATAAACAGACATAAGTGAAAACGACATGTTCCCATAGCAACACGTTACTCTGAATTCAAACCAGCTACCAATGTTAATGTTAAATGAGAATATTTAACGGGACAGGTTCCTCTGAGATAAAATAGTCTATTAGTCGTTAAAGTTAGCGTCTTAGTCAGTTCAGCTAACATTAGCCTGCTATCGGTTTGGTTTTACACGCTGACGTCGCAAATAGTAGCAACATTAGCCTTCTGATAATGGTGAACTCACCTGTGATATGAGCGCAAGTCAAATGAAGCAATACAAGGAGGCTTTCATTAGCTTTGAGAATAAAAACTGGTTGTAGGAAGCTACTAGCAGACAGAACAGCAGCTGTTCTCTGTGTGCCACAAATAAACAAACCCGTGTTCAGCTGAATAAAGCTCAATAGTTCCGGTAAGGAATTTTCTTGATCTTCTTTTTTTTAGGTTTAATTTCTAAATATTGTGTTTTTCTAACTTTGGAAAGCTACATTTTTTTGTTATGAAAATTAACTTATTTGATTTTTATACAGCAAATATAAAGTACTTTAGCATCAAAACGTAGAAAAAAATTATTTAGATGTGACGCCGCTACCCCCCGCCTGAAATCAGTCTTAATTAGCAAACTGGTAAACTGAAGTGTTACAACAAATTTTATTAATATTTATCAAGGAGGCTTTTTGCCACCAAGTTCCACCAAGAAAATATTATTACACCCAAAGCAATTGGTTAGCAATTGCTTTCGGTGTATTTCAAATGCAATGGACACAAGAAGACACGGGAAAGAAAGCAAGAGAAAGTTAAATTGGACAGAGACAGATAAGAATAGAGTAGATAAAGAGAATACCTGGTTGAGTTTAGCTATACTACTGTTTTCACCCCATTTTGGGGATTGTATAGAATATTATTAATGTACATTTTCTTAACAATATCGTTTAGCTATATTCTATTCCTCTGAAATGTTCGCAACAAGATCCTAAATCCACTTTTTTTCCCCCATAACTAACTACTATCACATGAACAGATTTTAAATGCAAATAAATTTAACTTCCAGATGTACATTTCAGGCAAAACCACCTAATTTCTCGTTTTGATCAGGGAGAACCAATAGGTCTGACCACCAGATGTCGCCCTTGTATTATAAATCATCTTTGAATCCCAGTCTAATACTTGTATGTGACATGACACATAATAAAAAGAAAATACAGACAAAGGTGTCTAGTGAAATTAACTGCTAGTTCAGCTCTTGAATTCAGTTTTGAATCAGAAGAGTCAACTGATAAGCGTGAAGAGACCGCGGTGCATAATGTGCAGACCTCCCTCATGAAGCCTTCTCAGCGCATACATCAGCTGGGTGGTGAGTGAGTGTGATGGTGGTCTGAGAAACATTCATCACTGCTGAAACCAAAACAGCCATCAACGACAACACAGAATAACCAAACACCCAAACGTATGAAGTGAGCAAATCGTCCTCTCATGCCAAACAACCTTACAGCGTCTGCTGCTAAGATGGAGGTTTGAAATGCGCTTCTCTTCTCTCCACACCACAGAGAATAATCGAACGGCACCCCAAATGGTTTACCTGGATTTCTCGGCCAGCGGCTCTATTTTGGAACAATATCTTCCCAAGAACTGGTGCCGAACTCAGCAGACAACAGCCGGCCATACTGCCCCAAAATACACCACAGGATAACTAGAAGGAGTCAAACATGCTTTATTTATACTTTATTTTGTTATCGCAAAACCTATTTTTATTTACTTTTCATATTCTGCAGTTCATGCAGTTTCATAAAATCCCCTAACTTCCATTTAAACGAATTGGACAAGCGGTCCACAGAAACCTGGGAATGATGTGTAGCTTCTACATAAAATCAACTTCTCAGTTCACTTGAGTGGCAACGAGTGAACAAACTGGGAAGTCAGAAAAGTCATCATGGCCATCACCACCCAGAGAAAACCCGGCTGAAAGACGTCACGGTGCTAACCGTGTCGTTTTGACTGACAGGCTGTTTCTGGGGAGTAAAGAAACACAAACAACCACAGTGATGACTGAATGAAAGCAGCAAAATACAGGATGAATATTCAACCAGCAGCAATGAGGCAACATAACCAACCTGTTCAGGTTGTGTAGCTCATATGTTACATTTCACTTTCGAAAATGATTTCTTAAAATGATTATTTAGCAGGAAAAACACAGCTATGAATAAGTCACATCCATCTACCCACCCATCCATTGTAAAAGCAATTAATTTAATAAAATTTGGAAGACGGGTGAAGCATAGTATTATTTTATGCCAAGTCTCTTTACTTGTCAGTCATTTGCAACATCTTCCCAGAAATGTTTTGTTTTAGTTTCTTTTAGCTTTTTCTACATACCTTTTTCAGTGGTCTTTTTCCAAATATTAAGTGGGAAAATCAAATTGAAAATGAGTTATCCATTTTCAAGAAGCACTAAAAATGTGTGCAGTGATTTAAAATGTGTCTTCATGAGATGTGGAAGTATCTTAGCCAGAATTGCCTGAAAGCTTCCAGCTTCCTGTTGACCTGCAGCTGAAGCTAAGGGACTGCGCTCGCCATCAGCTGGCCGAGCCGCAGCTACAGGGATGAGGCTTAAATGAATGTGCTGTCTACATGTCACAGGATTTGTGTTGTAGTTCATGTGTTTCCACACATTAAGTCCATGTGTTGTCATGTTGAGAGGCTCTTTTGAAAACAGCTCTGGTCTGTTTGTGCTGCTTCATCATTATAGACAACAGCATCATTTGTCCAATCAGGGATAGTATAACTTATTGCCAGTGAGATGGAAAACATTATTCCAAAAAACAAGATGGCATCTTGGCAGAGCTCAGCTCATCTCTGTGGCAACAACTTTGTGAGAAAATGAAGTGTTGCTTATTATGTCCTGGGCATACAGTATAGAACCATTTTATAGCCCTTTATGTACAGGGTGTCACCCTGCATGTAGACCCACTAAGAGCCCATAGAAAGTCATACCACAGCAGACGTCACTGGCAGGATGTGTCCCCATCGTCATGGTGACCTCAGCTGCAGTACTGATCATTGGTTGGGGCTGCAGGCCTGGCAGCTTCTATTGGTGCATTTTGGTAATGTGAGTCTCAACTCTTGCATTAAGAAGGTTTTATGTTCAAATATCTGTAAGTGCAGGTAAACAAGGGAACTCTTGGTTTATATCATTTATGTGATTTTCCCTGCCTGCATAATGTACCTGTTCTCTTTCTTGCTTTCTTTTTCGTTTTGTTTCTTGATTCCTCCCTCAATTCCTGACTGAGCCTTACAGTTTCTGTTTTTTTCCCGTTCCCTATTTGTAGTGCATCTCTTTCTTTTCCTTGCTTGTCTCCTGCTTCTACTCCGTCTCTTCTTCCCTTGCATACTTGCCTTCTTTTCTACCTTGCGTTCTAGTGCTATTCACAATTTAGAAAATACTTTCAGATTTATGTTTTCGCATCCACCTGAATAATGTGTAGTTGCGCCACTGAGTGTGTGTGTGTCTGCGTGTGCGTGCGCTCGCACGTGTGTGTGTGTGTGTGTTAGGAGCCTTGTTCTTTAAATTAAGCTCTCTCTACAGTGAGTCCAGTCCTGACTGCTCCTTCACACCAGCAGACCTGAACATACAAACTGACTACAACCTCCTAACCCCATTCACCAACCCCCTGCCAAAACACACACGCACACACACACCCTCACGCACACGCACACACACACGCGCAAACACACACACACACACACACACACACACACACACACACACACACACACACACACACACACACGCGCACGCACGCACACACACACACACACACACACACGCACACACACACACACACACACACACACACACACGCACACAGACCAAAGCACACTTTGTATAAATCCCTGTAGACCTGTACATATCCATACACACCAAGTCTTTCAGGAATAAAAATAAATGATCATGGCAAATGTGCCTAAAATAACTGTGAGATGGCACATACAAACACACACTTACTGTACACACATACAGTATGTAAAGCCAAGACATGCACACAGTCTGACTTTTTTTTTTCAAACATAAACCCCAAAAGACCCGGAGCCGCCAAAGCAAACATCACACAGAAACCAGAAAAAATAGAAAAAGAAAAAAAAGAAAAAAAAAGAACGATATGAACAGGATGTGACCTAACAAGAAGAGGTCAGTTCGCATATACATGCATATACTACACTAGACCTCCTCCTTGGGCTGCCACCTTATCGTGGTGGAGGGGTTTGAGTGTCCCAATGATCCTAGGAGCTATGCTGTGTGGGGCTTTATGCCCCTGGTAGGGTCACCCAAGGCAGACAGGTCCTAGGTGAGGAACCAGACAAAGCGCAGCCCGAAGACCCCTTATGATGGAGACGAACTTTGAATCTGACGTTCCCTCGCCCGGACGCGGGTCACTGGGGCCCCACTCTGGAGCCAGGCCTGGAGGTGGGGCATGGTGGCGAGCGCCTGGTGGCCGGGCTTTTACCCATGGAGCCCGGCCGGGCTCAGCCCGAAGAGGAAACGTGGGTCCCCCTTCCAATGGGCTCACCACTTGTCGGAGGGGCCAAAGGGGTCGGGTGCATTGTGTTACGGGCGGCAGCCGAGGGAGGGGACCCTGGCGGTCTGATTCTCGGCTGCAGAAGCTGGCTCTTGGGACGTGGAATGTCACCTCTCTGGTGGGGAAGGAACCGGAGCTAATGTGCGAGGCTGAGAGGTTCCGGCTAGAAATAGTCGGCCTCACCTCGACGCATGGCTCTGGTACTGGAACCAGTCTCCTTGAGAGGGGCTGGATGTACTTCCACTCTGGAGTTGCCCACGGTGAGAGGCGCCGGGCAGGAGTGGGCATACTTGTTGCCCCCCATCTTGGTGCCTGTACGTGAACGAGAGGGTAGCCTCCCTCCGCCTATGGGTGGGGGGACGGGTTCTGACTGTTGTCTGTGCTTACGGGCCGAACAGCAGTTCAGATTACCCACCCTTCTTGGAGTCCTTAGAGGGGGTACTGGAGAGTGCCCCTCCTGGGGACTCCCTTGTTCTACTGGGGGACTTCAATGCTCACATGGGCAATGACAGTGAGACCTGGAGGGGCGTGTTTGGGAGGAATGGCCCCCCCGATCTGAACTCGAGTGGTGTTCTGTTGTTGGACTTCTGTGCTCGTCACGGATTGTCCATCACGAACACCATGTTCAAGCATAAGGGTGTCCATATGTGCACTTGGCACCAGGACACGCTAGGCCGCAGTTCGATGATCGATTTTTGTTCGATGATCATCTGATCTGCGGCCGTATGTCTTGGACACTCGGGTGAAGAGAGGTGCGGAGCTGGGGATCAGTTTTGGTGGCCTTAGGATCACATCTCTGCTTTTTGCGGATGATGTGGTCCTGTTGGCTTCATCAGACAGTCATTAAGACAGTCACAAAGTCGGCCTTCTATCACCCGAAGAACATCTCTAGGATTAGAGGACTTATGTCTCAGCACAATCTAGAGAAGCTCATCCATGCGTTTATCTTTAGCCGCATTGATTACTGCAACAGTGTCTTCACAGATCTGACTAATAAATCAATCAAACAGCTGCAGTTGATCCAGAAGCTGCTGCTTGCATTCTCACTAAAACCAGGAAGATAGAGCACATAACACCAGTTTTAAAGTCCCCTACACTGGCTCCCTGTAGCTCAAAGAATAGACTTCAAAATACTGTTAGTTTATAAATCACTGAACGGTTTAGCACCACAATACATTAAAGATCTGTTATTACTGTACCAACCGTCTAGACCCCTCAGATCTTCTGGTTCTGGTCTGCTCTGCATCCCCAGAACCAGAACCAAACGAGGAGAAGCAGCATTCAGTTTCTATGCACCACAAATTTGGAACAAACTTCCAGAAAACTGTAAAACAGCTGAAACACTGGGTGCTTTTAAATCTCAAATTAAAACCCACCTGTTTAGAGTTGCTTATGGCTAAATTGCGGGTTTTAATGTCTTAGGTTTGAGAATACTTGTATGATGTCGCTCTGCTAAATCTCTGTTCGAGGAGACCCCATAAGGGCAAGTCCTCACGTGAATCGATGTTTTTAATGTTTTTATTTTTACTTTTAATAATGTTTTTATCTTTTTGTCTTTTTTAATCTTTTTCAAAATCTCTTTCTCTTTCTCACTGTTTATTCTGTTTTTATTTTAATTTTAATTATGTAAAGCACTTTGAAATGCCTTGCTGCTGAAATGTGCTATACAAATAAAATTTGATTGATTGATTGATCAGACCGTGATCTGCAGCTCTCGCTGGAGCGGTTCGCGGCCGAGTGTGAAGCGGCGGGGATGAGGCTCAGTGCCTCCAAATCTGAGGCCATGGTCTTGAGCCGGAAAAGGGTAGAGTGGTCAGGGGGATCGTCCTGCCTCAAGTGGAGGAGTTTAAGTATCTGGGGATCTTGTTCACGAATTAGAGAAGAAGGGAGCAGGAGATCAATAGGCGGATTGGGGCAGCGTCTGCCATGAAGCGGGCGCTGTATCGGTCCGTCGTGGTGAAAAGGGAGCTGAGTCAAAAAGCGAAGCTCTCGATTTACCGGCCGATCTACGTTCCCACCCTCATCTATGGTCATGAGCTTTGGGTCATGACCGAAAGAACGAGATCACTGGTACAAGCGGCCGAAATGGGTTTTCTCCGCAGGGTGGCTGGGCTCTCCCTTAGAGATAGGGTGAGAAGCTCGGTCATCCGGGAGGGACTCAGAGTAGAGCCGCTGCTCCTTCACGTCGAGAGGAGCCAGTTGAGGTGGCTCGGGCATCTGGTCAGGATGCCTCCTGGTGAGGTGTTTCGGGCACATCCCACCAGGAGGAGGCCTCGGGGAAGACCCAGGACACGCTGGAGGGACTATGTCTCTCGGCTGGCCTGGGAACGCCTTGGGATTCCCCCGGAGGAGCTGGAAGAAGTGGCTGGGGAGAGGGAAGTCTGGGCCTCCCTTCTGAAGCTGCTGCCCCCGCGACCCGACCCCGGATAAGAGAAAGAAAATGGATGGACGGACGGACGGACGGATGGATGGATGGATGGATGGATGGATGGATGGATACTACACTAGACCCCACAGTACACACACATACACACTGATCGCATGTTAGTTTTTAGAGGTTTCAGTTTTCTGTTCTTATGCCTTCTTAACCCTAATCAACTCTAAACTGTTGCAACTGTTCTTCAACCACTGAGCTGCAGGGGTAACAAGTTGCTGCAAAGCATCTCAGCTGTGTCTTCAGAGACAAAAAGGAAGGAGGTCAGAAAAAATGTAGCTCAAGTCCAAATAAAAGATCAAATCCAAATTTTATGGCAGGAATTATTTTAAAGTCTGTTGGTAAATATCAAGAGCCAATAGTCCTCAAAGCCTTGAGAAATTCATGAACATTTCCTAAAACCAAATTCTAGTCACATTTTATTATCAATGCAAGTTGATAATCCATAATTATTATCCATAAATGTCAAAACTGTAAGTATGAACAAAGTCCAAACAATGAAGTTAAGGTGTAAATCTGTAGACCTGGAAAGTTTTCCTTGTGGTCTATCCATCCATCCATCCATTTTCTTGGCACCCTTGTCCCTTGGTGGGGTTGCTGGTGCCCATCTCCAGCTGGTGTTCTGGGTGGGAGGCGGGGTGCATCCTGGACAGGATGCCAGTCTGTTGCAGGGTAACACAGAGACACACAGGATGACAAACAATCATGCACACACACACTCACACCTAGGGGCAATTTAGACAGACAGTCATGTTTTTGGACTGTGGGAGGAATCTGGAGTACCCGGAGAAAACCCACACATGCACAGGGAGAACATGCAAACTCCATGCAGAGGGACCTGGGCTGGGAATTGAACCCAGGGCCTTCTTGCTGCAAGGCAACAGCTCTACCAACTGCGCCACTGTGCGGCTCCTCCTTGTAGTCTAGTCAATGTCAAATGTCAAAATCTCAAGAGCTACAGATGTGTGCACAGCACCAAGTGGGAAAGACTAACAAACCGATTTTAAAGGGTTTGGTAATGGCCAAACCAGGATTTCCTCAGCTCCTGTCAGGCTCACTGTTCTCCTTCACTCAGCCTGCCTCCCTGGTCTCCCCTCCCAGCTGCACCCAGTTCCCAGTCAACCACCTGTCCCCTGCGACTAATCAGCAGTGTTTGGTAGAATCTACACACTGCTGGATTCTACCAAACTTAGTTTTGTAAGTTTTGTATTTAGTAACATCTCTAAATACTATATATCTCCAACTTCAATCACAGCAATAGATAATGAAATAACATTGAACTGATGAAATTGGTGAATTTGTACTCAAAGTAAAATTTTTTATTGTTTTTAGTCTGTCTTTGAAATTGCTGAAATTTCCTGTTTTAATTTTGCTTGTGTGTTTGATGTTATTTTGTGATGTCCTTTTGTAATGTTTGTAAAATGTTAAAATTATTGAGGCGGTTAATTTGAATTTTGTGTTTTGATTTTGTTTGTGTCTTAAGGTATTTTAATTATTATGTCTTTTTTGTAATCTTTGTAAAAGCATGATTTTATTGTAATGTTTCTGGTGTGAACTGTTGAAAGTAGAGATCCTTAAATTTATACATAAAAAACGTCATAGACCCCACAACTCTCAGGAACTCTAAAGTCTGTTTCATATCTCTCTCATTGAATGCCTCCTGAACATATTTATTTCAGCAAACTCAGGACAAAAATTTTGCCTTTTCAGAAAATTCTAACTTGCTAACACGTTGTGTTTTTTACTCCCTCAAATCAGTTGTTGCTGGTAAAATCTGTGTCTTGCGTCATGATAAGTAAATGCTTTTGTGCCACAAGGGGTCAAGGCTGCGTTTCAGCTAAAATACGCCGCTGCCTCCGCATCTGTGTGGACATACTTGTTCAGCATAACCGACCTGTGTTTCCCCACACACGGCCAGAAATGTTCCTCTAATTGCCATCACTCACCTCCTACACAACTCTGTCTTACGCCTCGGCATCGGCGAGAGTCGGGCACAGGAAAAAGAGCGAGGAGGAGCGCGGGGTGAGGCTGCTGAGGGTGATGGTGGTGCTGCACAGGAGGAGGACAGAAGGGGAACAGAGGGTCCTTTAAGTCCGCCCTAGGAGACAGCGGGGTCAGTGTGTTTGGCCTGGCCGGCTTTCACCAGTCTCTGCCTCTCACTCTCACTTCTCCCTCTCTGTCCCAGGAGCTGCTTCTCATTAAGCCTATTTGCTTTGGCCGACTCACGCTGGCACTTAGCAGCAACACGCTTGCTGTCACGAGCGCGCTCCGACGCGCCTCGCGTCCCACGAACACACGTACAAGCAGCTTTTGTTTGTTTTGGCCGCGACAAGGTGCCACTTAGCAGACCTCTAAACGCCAACGATCCGCCAAACACACCACGGTGTTTACTTTCGCCAAGCTTGGACTCATTCATACACACACACATAAACATGCAGAGACAGGGCTGTAAACATGGAGGACCAGCTTAAAAATGAATGCAAAATGTCTTTTTAAATCACAGGAGTTTAATGGTAACCCTTAAGCAATAATGTGATGCGTTTTTTTTTTTTTGCATGAGTAATCAACTGATGCTCCTTGAAAAAAACACGTCGGTATAATTAGAACATAACCATACGTTTCAACTTCTTTTCCAAAATTTTTACTTTTTCACATAATGTCTGACAACAGCTTGTGAAGACGGACGAAAAAAGATAAAAATCTGAAAAGAAAACAATTCTGGTCCCTTTCAAGGATTCAGCACTAAATAAAAGTATTTGCCTTCATTGAGAAAAGAAAGCAGGTGAACCAACTTGAGCCTCTCCAAGTAAATATACTCGGTTTATTAAGATGTCATGTTCAGCAAACATAAAGTTTGACAAACTTCATTTATTTAATTCCTTTACATATAAAAACTTTTCTAATTTTTTTCAGCCAGAGCTCCATTTTCAGTGTCCAGGAACCCCTGAACCTCTGTGTATGTTTTACCTACTTGCAGGTCTGTTTATGTGAATTTTTTGAGGATTTTTCAGTGGAACTTTGGATTATTCCCAGAAAATCTCCTTTTTCACATATTTCTTTCTAGGCATATATGCTTCTTCTTTTTTTTTTTAGGATTCCTTCTGTTCTAATGGCCTTGACATGTGGCAAGGCCATTAGAATGACCACATCAATGACTGTAGCTGCTGTAAATGTGTGGCACCCCCAACACTGGACAACCACCGCACCCATATCTAAAATCTTCTGAGGAAAACAAGCCATGGGAAACTGAAACACTGAAGACCAAGGCTAATTGAAACGGGATTGGCTGCTGTTTGTAAAGCAGCCAATCCAGGAGCAAACTTCATTTTCCTTGGTGCTGGTTGGCTGTAGCCCCAAGAGTGTAAATCGAGAAGATCATGATGTTAGCTTAAGTTGTGAAGTTTTAATCCAAATAAAATACATTACTTCAATCTATTTTAGGATGATGTTATGTGATAGAGATAAAGGAGAGCAAAGCTGTGATCCACAAAACATACATTAATTTTGGCAAAGCATAATTAAAAACACTCATGTGTTTCTATTCAACAATTAATTTATGTTCTCCTCGTCTGGCTTTCAGCTGATGTGGGTGACCATGCTTCAGTAATGCTGCATTACTTCATCTTTTTGTTCAGTCTTTTCACTTTGACATGATGGATTGAACATCCCTGTGTGTGATGTTCAAAGCTCAGAAAAATATTTTACAACTTCAGCCTTTAAACTGAAGTTGTTAAAGGCTGAAGCAGGTCAGTGGAGAGCAGGTCACCACTGACCTGCTCTCTGCGTACTCCTGATGACACTTGTATGTGGAGGTTCTCTGACTGACCTCTGGCCTTCAGACTTAATGGGATTAATTTAAACACACACTTTGGCCTATGTTTATTAAATAGGAGGAGCTCAGGTCAATTATGTGCAATGAGTGTAAAGTACTTGTTTTTATTTATGGATGTCAATTCAGAGAAGACAGAAAACAACAATGACTTGACACAATCTGCTGTGTTTCCATAGAAAGTTTTTAATCTAATTTGAATAACTGATTGAGCATACTGCACTGCTTGACTAGGCTCAATTAGAATGTATGTGTGATTAAACTGAAATGATTTTGTGTAAAATGCCTCGAGACGATCTTTGTTGTGAATAGGCGCTAAATAAATAATTGATTAAATGGTCAATCATATGAAATAGTAAAAAACAACAAAAAAAAGAGTTGCGTTTTTAAGGTGACAGGTGTGTAAAAAGCTCAGGAAATGTTATAATAATAATAAATTCAGACAGCACATAAGACATCATTTAAATTATGGAATTTAAAAACAGATTGCCTGATCTGTCTCAGTCAACATCAGTGCCTGTGTCTCTGACGCCACTTTTGTTTTCATAGAGTTGATATTATACACATAAGAGTCCGTCACAGCCACACTGCTCTCCTACAGCTGGCTAAACCAGAGAAAAGCATACAGCCATTAAACTCTACTACAACACAGACTCAACGCACTGTACATGTGGCAGGAAACAAAGGCGTGTTCTCTCACCAAGTGTAATTTGGACCCCAACCCTCCCAATTTTCTGTCTGGAACAGACTGCAGAAGCTTAAAACCCGGTTAGGTTTAGGTTTCCCTGTGCACCCAGCAGGAGGACGGTAAACAATACCATCATTCTCAGGATCTCACTCGTATTTTTGGCCCATGCATCTATATGCACCCATATCCAGACAGTGGCTGTGTGGTCTGGGCCCCTGGTAGTTATATAACTATTGTATACAGGTACAATAGTCTCTCTCACTTGAATATACAGATAGCTGGACTGTGAACACACACTCCATTCAGTGAGAAGTGTTTTCCACCATGGGGCCAGGCGCACTGCAACCCTGTGATCAGAAATATTGCTCAACGACGGTGGATTACAACCAACAATCTCTCTTTTCTTTGGAACATTGGGGAATCCTTGTGCAACTTGAATTTGATACACTGTTGGCAACAAGGCAATAATACAAGTCAGGTGACTAAATACCATGAATTATGTTAGGATGTATTATCTAACAATATCAGCTTTTCTATATAGATTAGTTGTTATCTCTTTAAAGCGGCAGTATTATGAAAAAATTGACTTGTTCAACGTTTACATCATGTTATAATGTTATGTCCTCATAAAAAAAACATACCTGCAATGTTGCTTTGACTTTTTTTCATGCATGTTTGAGAAATCCTTTAGCCTCCCATGGCAATCATTCAGCTGTGCAAAACACCGAGCCCCCCTTCAAAGATGAAGCTCCTCAGATTCTAAGCTTCTGCCTCCCAGAGCAGAGCAGCCCTCCCCCACAACACCCCTCTCAGCTCCTTCTGTTCAACGCTGGTAAAAATGTTGCTAAAGGGTTAATAGAGGAGCCATGTCCTCCTGAACACAGAGTTTCAGAAAGAGAACCTTTTTTTTTTTTTAAAGAGACACAGGCCCAATTTCAATGCATTAAATTACAAAATCAAATTTGCTTGAAGTCATATTTGATATATACAACATGTCTATAAAAACTGAAGTTAACATAGTTATTTGACTGTGCTATAAAATGGCCCAATGCACCTGGAAAACACATAATACTGCTCCTTTAAATACATTGTTTTAGAATTGGGGGATCTCACGGTGTTCCCAGACTGAATGGCTCCTAGTTCCACCTACAAGTTCTGGTCTTCCCTCTGGTCTCACTCCAGTGGGACGTAACAGGAAAACCTCCAAAGAGAATCATCCTGATCAGATGCCTGAAACTCCTCAACTGATTCTTTTTGATGCGATGAAGCAGTGGCTCTACTTTGAGCTTCCTCATCCTGCCTCTAAGGCTAAATCCAACCACCGAACAGAGAAAGCTCATTTCAGCAGCTTGTATCCAAGATTTCTTTCTTTCAATTTTGATCTCTATCCCAAGACAGAGGGGCAAAAAGCTGAGCGATATTCTTGATAATTTTGGTATAATTCAACTTATTAACCAAGCAACACACAATCGAGGTCACACTGGATCTGGTACTAGACACTGGAGTCCAGTCCTCCACTGGTTTGTATCTTACATTAGGAACAGGGATTTCTTTGTTTCAATAAAAACTTGTCATCAAAGCAGACAGAAGTCACATGTGGGGTATCCCAAGGCTCAACCCCTCTTATTCAATATCTGTAAGCTCCC
The DNA here is from genome assembly GCF_904066995.2 of Poecilia reticulata. Lineage (NCBI taxonomy): Eukaryota > Metazoa > Chordata > Actinopteri > Cyprinodontiformes > Poeciliidae > Poecilia > Poecilia reticulata. The sequence goes on from NC_088834.1 coordinate 31,075,080, forward strand.
ATTCGCTCAGGTTAAAACAGGAAATAAGTTTAGTTACTTTAACTGTGCAGATGATACACAGCTCTACATTATGATATCACTAGGAGACTCTGAACCCATCCAAGCACTGAATAGATTCTTAGAACAGATAAATGTGTGGATGTGACATCCAACATTTTAGAAACAAAACTGAAGTTATTATTTTTGGACCTAAAAACGATCTAGGGTCAATGCAGAGCTTCAATTATTACAACTAAAAACCAGCAATCAGGCCCGAAATCTGGGAGTAGTGATGGACTCTGACCTGAACCTTCAGAGCCACATAAAGACAGTCACAAAGTCGGCCTTCTGTCACCTGAAGAACATCTCCAGGATTATGTCTCAGGAAGCTCTAGAGAAACTCATCCATGTGTTTGTCTTTAGTTGCATCGATTATTGCCACAGCGTCTTCACAGGTCTGCCTAAAAAAATCAATCCTCCAACTGCAGCTGATCCAAAACGCTGCTGCTGGTGTTCTGACTAAAACCAGGAAGATAGAGAACATCACTCAGTTCTAAAGTCCCCACACTGGCTCCCTGTAGCTCAGAGAATAGACTATAAAATACTGTTGCTAGTTTATAAATCACTGAACAGCTTAGCACCACAATAAATTAAAGATCTGCTGTTGTTGTATCAACCTTCCAAACTTCTCAGATCTTCTGGTTCTGGTCTGAATCCCCAGAACCAGAGCCAAACATGGAGAAGCAGCATTCAGCTTCTATACACCACAAATCTGGAACAAACTTCCAGAAAACTGCAGAACAGTTGAAACACAGAGTTTGCATTTGTTTTGGTTTTATTGACCCAGAATGCTTTGCACTATAGTCCTCTTCCTGCTTTTGGAGCAGTCTCTGGTTCACTTGGCATTCACATATTGATTCAAACTGCACGAGAGTTCATTTGAACTGAACAGAGACCTAGGTTTGTAGACAGACCAGAGCTCCCGTTTTCATTGGGATAATAGTTCAATTACACATTCACACTGCACCATACAAACCAGACTTTCTAATCTAGTCAAAAAACTAGAGTTCAATTAAAGCAGACTAAACAGGGCTGTGAATGCATCCTTAAATTCCTTTACTTGAGGCAGGAACTGACCCACAACTTAAAGGGATCTGTCTAACTTTTTGCTGGAGGATGTGGCCTGAAGAAGCCAACAGAACTACATCATCTGCAAAAAGCAAAGAGAAGATCCTGATGTCCCAAACCAGACTACGCCTTAACATCCTGTCCACATAAACCACACACCAGGTTGGTGACAAAGGGGAGAGCTGGAGGAGTCCATGTTTGTGGTACTAAAGGTGCAAACATTGCTTAGATAATTTTTAATGGTTTCAATTTTTATGTCAGGTGAAATGTGCTTGGGGCTGCTTGGGTTGGTAGACTTTTTATATCCACTGTATCTGTTCCATGTGTGCAAAGAACCAACAATACTCTGAGGTGGCAGGTCAAAAGATTAAGACATTTCTGTGGGACAGCTGAGGACATTGTGCTGCTTGGTTGAAAACAGCTGTCAAAACATATACACACCAACACACACACATTAAAACACACACAAACACGTGCCAAGACAACCAGGTGTCTCTGTATGAATGAGAGTAGTGTATCACTTCTGCACATTAATTTGCTTTGCATCAGTTCTGCGGATCAGTGGTGTATTGTGTACACTGGCGGGCCCTCAAGGGACCGGCTGTCTGTGCTGAAGTACCAAATAACTTGGTGCACCTATTGAAGTTGTCAGCAAATTGTGTGTAAAATGATGTGTGTAAGAGAGACTTGTTTTGTGGGTCAGGGCCACTGTAGTATGTATGAATGTGTTGACTCAGGGAGATTGGCGGCTCCTGAGTCGCTAAGCCACGAGGGAGTCGTGGCTTAGCCGACGGCGGCACAATGTCAAAGCTAAACACATCTAATTGAGGAGGACGCCCACAGACCCTCCTCTGTGTGCGTGTGTTGGACAGAGAATGAGAATGTGTGAGTTGGACAAAAAGCTACGGACTGACTTTAGAACAGCAGAATTGCTTCGGTGAACAAGCCAGGGTATCTGTCTGTGGCGTCTAAAGCTAACTTTTTGACACTATGCTGGTCAAAAAAAAAATGAAGGGTTGGTTCTCAGAGCTTTTTTGATTGATTTTTAGATTATGTTGTTTTTGTTTGACATTGTGCTATTTTCACTAATATGAGCCTGTATAAAGTCCCTCAGCAAGCTGTAGCTTAATGCCAAACTTTTTGTAGACAATTTATACGCTTTGGAAATAAATCTTACTGGATATTTGATTGCTTTTTTCTGTGAATTCCATGCAACTGTTGAAATTGATTTGTTTTAAACCTGGTGCACAGATCGGTGACCCTTTTGGAAGCTTATGCTAATTTACTGTGCCCATTTAAAAACCAGACTTTGTCCAATTCTGTTTCATCCATGCAGGTCTTCATCTGAACTGAAGTAGGAGAATATCAAGGTTTTCATTCTTCTCATTGGTCAATGAAACTGATACAATGCACCAGTAGCACAGAAACAACATCTGCAATAATTCCTTCTTCACTGTCCAAATTTCATCACTAAGGATGCTAATGTACTGGCTGATCCACATTGTAGGGATGTTTTCCACAGAACACTCAAAGATGAATATGAAAATACCACACAAGTAGAGAGCAGAGTGTTTAAGTAAGTGTCCAGTATTCTGATCAAGGCCTTGACTTTTCCTTTCAAATGTCTTCCAAGCTACTGATTGCTAAACACACATCTGGCTACTTGTTGAAGCAAACCTGTATTCTGCCAAGTTATCTGTAAGTCACCTGAATCAAACCTAGCATAAAATCAAATTAACTTTTCTGCCAGAACATGATCAGAATTATCGAGGTCTAACTATCCTTTTTGTTTATCTTGAATTGAACCTAGTCTACCGGACTGTCAAGTGTGATGCCAAGTTCACAAGCGATCCAATTTTTTTGAACGGCTCTTTAACCTGGACGATAGGACTCGAGTCTCGGTACACTGATGCTACATTTTTGCTCTTTGCTTCAAGTTAGTAGTTAAGTGTTGTTTACTATTAATTTGTTGCCTTAATTGTTGTATTTAATTAAGTAGAAAAGGATTTTTGTTTCTGCCAAAGCAACTCAAGTTCACTTCTTTGCTCTACTGTTTGTTACATTTTCCTTTTCTTTGGTTTCTACATTACAAATAGCCCTCAAATGCCATTAACACTTATTTTTTGTGTATTTGAATTTTATATTTTGAAATTTTACATTTTATGAACATATATACATAGTTTCTTCTGTAATACCATATTGTGGGTATTGACTCGATACAGATTATTTAACTTTTTTGTGAATTTAACCCACAAAAACTAAGAGACTAAAACTAGATTATGGATAACATGTAAATTTTCAAAAACTAGATCACTTGAATGGCTCTTTAAAGTGAACGGCTCCTGAAGACTGTGACTTCACAGAGCCATTAGTGTCATCATTAGTGGAAACACCAGAGTGAGACTCAGTGTTGCTCTACTTGATGTGAAGCAGGTGTTTCACAGCCGAGGGAGAATGGTATGCAGAGAACAAATCACACATTTTCTCATACTTATAGCAGAAAAGTACTTTCTTCATTTTATATTCCCAATGAGATGATCTGATTGCAGTGTAACAGTGTTTACGTAGCACTTCATTATAACACCAGCTCGTCCTGCATTATTTTCTACTGCGATAAGTTTGCAAAGTCTGACTTTTTTTGAACCCTTCAAAGTAAGATCATAAAAGTTGAATAATATCTAGGGTACACCAACTCTAAATTCAAAATAGACAAAGATAAATAAATAAAAGACAAAAAAAATAAATATGACTCCTGTCCAAAGTTCTCTCAGGTATTTATTGAGGCTTGTCCGTGTTTGAAGAATCATAGCGGTCTGGGCCTTTAGCCAAAGCCAATTTGCTACAGTTAGCAAAACAAAACTGTTTGCAAAGCATTAGATTTCTTGGCTGAATTCTATCGTGAACCTCCTCAGACGTTCTGCTCCTCCCACATGACGCCAACAGTGGGTCAAACCGGACAGGTGCTGCAGGTGTTGCACATCTGCACCGGACCGCCTCGCTTCTCCAGCTCCTTCCAATGCGGGCGCTGTAAAGCGAGTGCGTGATTCCAGTGTTTTAGCTGCTCCTCTGGCCGCGGCACTGGGAGGATTGCGCCAGCAGGGTTTACTTTAGGATCTGAGCGTGACAGCTGCTGGAATACCTCTTTCCACAGAGAACGGGACACGGGTCACTCAGCGGTACAGGCCTGGGCAGCGCGGTTCCAGCGGGGATCTCAAATGGTCTGTGGATCAGAGCTCTTTCCAAACTGACTACAGACGCTGCCATGGACTGAATAAAATAAATGTCGTGCAGAACATTTACATCTGTCCCTAACTTTTACAGACAGTATTTTACTGGTATGCCCAAAATTATTCATACACTAGACGGATTTAGATTCTGAAGTACCATAATTCAATAACATGTGCATCTCTGAAATAACCATGGAAGCAGCAAAATATTGGAAAAACATTGTTTTATTTGAATTTTATTTTATTTTTTAAATTATATGTTTAACTAATACAAAACTAACTTACAAGTAGCTTTTCAGCAGGAAACAGGAGCTTTTTTTAAAGTCAATAATTCCTTAATAGAAGAAGCAGCATTCAGCTTCTATGTGCCACAAATCTGGAGGAAACTTCCAGAAAACTAAAACACTACTGAACCACTGAGTTCCTTTAAATCACGGCTAAAACCTCACCTGTTTAGGAGTAACTGGAACAATATCAATATGTTTAATTTGTAGTTGATTGATGATTTTGATGATAGTGTTTGACGAAATGTAATATTGATAATGCTTCAACACAAATAAACTTGTCATATTGATGAAAAGGATTAATTCCACTGGCAAATGATCTCACTTATAACCACCTTTTCATCAATGTTAAAGGATATACTGACTTAAAACAAGCTATGATGTCTTTCTGAGAAATGACTTGTCAGTTAGTTTTGTACCAAGATGTTTCCACTAGAAACTAGACAGAGCATTGCCATTGAATGGAATCCCAGCTATTGTGCTTTTACATGTTTTCCCCCTGATTATAACCAAGAAATTGAGTCAAAATATGGATTCACTCTTTTGAGAAACCAGCTAACATTCATGGCTTCAGCTCTCCATGCCAGATGAGTGTACTGCTGCTGCCTCTGAACTCCACACCCCTTGTCAATAGCCCGTTACTCCTCATTTCCAAGCTGAGGTCACCTCTGTGACACCATCAGGGTTATTTTCTCAGACATCAGGGCTCCGCTGGAGCCGTGAAGCATCTCCTCTGATTGTTTTCACATGGGGAGTTGTGCTGTCCACGATGAGTAAAATCACTGGCATTTCTAATGGCCTCTGATTTTTATCTGGGTGTTTTAGTGATCATAATTCTGCTCGGGTCAAAACTTTAATTACATCTGCTGCGCCTACAGACATGAATTTTTATGAAGCCAGTGACAGACATGATGTGTGGTTTTAGTGTTGGCCTGTTCGCTCCTTGTCTGTGGAAGCTCACCTGGGACCGAGCGTAAATGGAAGGTATGTTTGGTCAGCAGACTTATCCAGCTGTATTTATTTCCTGGCTGGCAGCAATGATGACGGTGGTTCGTGTTAGTCACGGCCGGCCTTCCTCACAGCAGCCAGAGACAGTTACTCTTGGCCCAGCTTCAGTCTGGATCCAGCCGCCTGATTGGATGCAGCCAGACGGATAAAAAGTAGAACATGCAGTCAGAACCAGAACGATTGTAAATGATAGAAAGGGAGATGGAAGTAGGCCATTAATGTTAGCTTGACTCTGACAATCTTAACATGTAGATGTGCCACGGAATTTGATGTTTCGGTTTAGAAAAAAAATAAAAATAATAAAGAAGCCAACCCACACAACAAGTCTGACAGATCATCAGTAGAGCAGGTGTTTAAATTAGCTAATCAATCACCACAGTATTCAGATGATCACTTAATAATCACAAAATTGAGATAAGGGGTAGAATTAAATAAGTGTTCACTTCTTCCTACTCTTTTTAAAATAGAAAAATAGTAATAATCTAATTATTTTGTTATGTATGCACATGATTTCTCTATTCTACTGATTGCTTGTTTTCTTGTTTTTTAAAGACCTTTTTTACATAAATAAAAATGAACATAAAAGCCTGAAAACATGATACTGTACCGAATTATGTTTGCGTGTTTCTTGGTGTTATTTCCTGGTACATTAGTAGAGCTGTCGTTAGTGAGTATCTATGAGACCGGGTGTGTGTGTAGAGTAGTCGACAGAGCCAGAAAAACGAAGAATAGCAGTGGAATTGAGTTGTTCTTCAATGTTTTTTCTGCTTTATTTTTCCCTTCGCTGTGCCGCACCGCATCAAACTAATAATGGCAAAATCTCCAGGGTTCATTTTGTTAACAGAATTATTCTACTGCTGCAGTGATGCGGCTATGGACGGCATGTAAAAGAATAATCTCTTTGCCCTTCAGCTGTGTGCGCATGTGCGACATTTCCGGATGTAAATAATAACATGCAAGGTTGATTGCATAAGTTGATTTTCAGAAAGTAGCGGGCAAGAAATAATAAGTAGAAAAAAACCCCTCGTATTTGGAGGCATTCCAGACACTTTTCTTCTGGCTGTTAGGTCTTCTCACGACATATTGTTCCTTCAGGCCATGGGAGAACAGAGTTGGCCGGGGAACACCGAGATAAATTGCTCAACATGAAAGGTTGGAGAGGTCCATTAAGCAAATTGACAAGGTGAACCGATGATAGAATGGGGTTTAGTGTAAAACTTTCATGTGAAATAAGCATGGCACTCAATTCAGTGTCAGCTTATTAATAAACACAAACAGAACGAGGCATACAGGTCCGGAGAGGAGGCTGCTGGCACGAATCTGAGCCCACAGCCCGCAGCGTCACGCTCCAGCTGCAGAGCAGATAAAAACTCTCAGATCTCTAACAGCCGAGGGTGACGGCAACAGAGCGGCTTGACTCACCTCACAGACTGTCGGTTGATGTGTTTCTTTGGTGATCAGTAAACCCACAATCCTCCAGTCCTATTCAAGAAAATTACTTTACTTAGATGACAACTTTTCAGACTACTCTGAATAATTAATTGATCATATTGTACAGTTTGATAACTAGGATCAACTGGAATGTATGTGTGATTGAATTGAGAGGGTTTTTTTTATTTTTTATTTTTTTTAAGTGCCTCAAAACGACATTTGTTGTGAATTGGAGCTATGTAAATACAATGAATTGCCCTGAATTAGTTCATGATATTATTATATTATTATTATACCCAAGTTTGAATCTGCAATTCACAGAAATCATCATGTTTTGGGGTGGTGAAGGTGGTGAGGCAGACGCAGTGGACCCAGGTTTGTAGAATGAAATGATGGTTTAATGAAGATAATGCACAAAATCCAGGCAATACAGATCGGCAGAAGGCTAGGAGCTCAGAACTGGTAGAAACTGGAATACAACTACAGACAAAAACTTTGATGACTGATTAGACGTGAAACAGAAGCAGGTAATCAGGGCAAACAAGACACAACTGGGAACAATCAAGGGGTAGACAGGACATCACAGAGACTCAACTGAAAACAGGAACCTAAATTAACACAGAAAAAAACAAATCCTCAGAAATTCTGTCAAAGTTCTGTACAGTCTGGATACGTAGAAAAAAAATACAAAATCGTATTAAATACTGACAAGGCAATCAGCTGCGTTTCCATAGATATAAAACTTAACTGAAATTATAAACTGTATTTGACAACATTCTAATCAACTGTAGAATGTATGCAACAACCTCTGTCTGCATTTCCAGGCTGAGATGAAATTTGTTTAGCAAATTGCCTGGAGATGATATTTGCTGTGAATTGCTGCTTTACAATACATTGAAGTGAATATAAATGTATTGATTAAACTAGTGGTCATTGTAACAGGCTACACAAAAATGCTCACAATTCAATCCAATGGAATGTGACCCTAAAAAGAACAGGCCAAAACATCAGTCTGCAGATGTAAAGAGCAAGTAGAGACAAACACCAAACGCCCTGTGAAAGTGTGGACCAGATGTTTAATTGAAAAAAGCTAAAAAGTTTAAAACCATATTATCGTTTTCATTCCACTTGACAATTTTTCATAACTTTGTGTTGGTTTAAATAGCAATAAAACACAAACAATGTAACAACTACTGTGGTTATGATGGAACAAACTAATAATTTAAGGGGTGTAAAAACTTTTGAAAGGTGCTGAATATTTTAATGCTAAAGTACAAATTATTTGTTCCAAAATGTTAGTTTTTAACAGCAACCAGTAGAGGGCACTGAACACAGTCACTGTCTGATAGGTGACACATTTCTTATGCTGAAACCCGTTTAGATAAACAGCAATATCCATCGGTATTTGGTCTCCAACAAGGTAACTGTATGGCAAAATCTGGAAATGTTATCTATTATATAAGGTTTAGGACATTTTCAATGCTCCTAAATTGAAAATGTTCTGACTTGATATTTAAAGGGACAGTATTATGTACTTTCCAGGTACATAATGTAATTCTATAGCACAATCAAGTAACTATGTTATCTTGAGTTGACATTAAAATGCTAAATACATACAGTATATATCAGATATAACTTAAAAAAAAATTGACTGTAATTTAACACCTTGAAATTGGGCCTCTGTCTCTTTAAGAAACTCCTGCTTTTTCTGAGACTCCGCCTTCAGGAAGTCCATCACAACATGGTTACTCAATTAACCTTTTAACAACGTTTTTACCATTATTGCACTGAGAAGTAGATCCTATAAGGAGCTCAGCTGTTGAGCAGCAATTGGCAAACTGGCTAGTCTGAAGGAGCAGAGTGGAGGAGTAGCAGGGGAGGGCTGCTCTGTGAGGCGGAAGCTCAGAAACCTGAAAACTGCAGCTCTGGGGAGGAGCCTTGAAGATGCAGCTAAGGTCCACCAAGGCATTTTTGCACAGATGAATGGTTGCCAAGGAGATTAAAGGATTTATCAGATATGCATGAAATAATTAAGGAAATACTCCAGGTACGTTTTTGATGAGGGAATAACATTATAATATACAAATCTAAAAACAAAAGTCAATAAATTACAAAATAATTTTTTTAAAGTCATATTTGATGTATTTGGCATTTTTATAACAAATGACAGTAACATACTTACCTGGAAAACACATAAAACACAGGCCTCTGTAAGACAAGAAACCTTTTATATTTGATAGTTTTCTTATCTGGTGAACCACTTAAGGTGCTTTAGTATACAGCACCGTCCCACATGTACAGTGTTTTTTGGTTTTTGTTTATACATGCAGTTGTTACCCCTATGCTACATACATTCACACACCAGTGAGCACACAAACCACCAAACATCTAGTGCAGTCCTTCCTTTTAATCTACAGCAGCCCTGGCTGTTTCCAAGGCGACGGTGAGGGACAGAGATGTAACTGATAGTAATGTAAACTGCATATGTTAAGCAAATATAGCACATAGAGGTCATTCAAAGGTTACATATATGAATAAGTATCCAAGATGCAGTATTTCTCTGTCATCATAAGGTCATTCTATAAGGTCATTCTACTAGTATGAATTAATATTTAGTTTTGTGAATTTTTTTAGCCCTTTGACATCTCAACGGATATTATAAATAAAATCTAGAATTATAATTATACTACTACTACTACTACTACTACTACTACTAATAATAATAATAATAATAATAATAATAATAATAATAATAAGTAATAGTAGTATAATTAAAAACTACATGCAGGTAAAAACTTATTATTGTTATTATTATAGCAACTGTGACAGACTGGCGACCTGTCCAGGGTGACCCGCCTCTCGCCCGGAACGTTAGCTGGAGATGGGCACCAGCAGCCCTCCTGACCCCACTGAGGGACAAGGGTGTTAGAAAATGGATGGATGGATTATTATAGCAAAGCTCTTAGGCTAAAAAATGTCAGAAAGTCTGGATGATTCCCATGTTTGTTTTCATTTGGATTTTCTTTCTCTTTTCTTTCTCGGGTTTCTTCCCACTGTCTAGACATGCATGTTTTAGGTTAATTTGTGACATAATTTTCATTCTGATTGTGTTGTCTGCAGGTGTTTGTGTTACTGGAAATCTTGTGATCATTTGCGGTTTGAGAATAAATGAGACCATAAACATGTTTGATGCTGTTGTGCTCAAAACTCTGTGGAGAAAAACCAAACACCTCTTCGCAAGAAGCAACTCTGAGCAGAACATACAACATGCAGCACAAAAAAGGCTAAGAGAATTAATCAAAACTTTGCCACTATTGTGCTTCTTGACATCTGTATTAAGAAACACGAAAATTGAAGAGATGAATGGGTATGGAAAATCTGTGACCAGCGGTGTTAATTTTTGGCTACAGATATACAAATATAGAACCTTTAACTTTGCAAAACAAACAAAAGATGATTGTATGACTATTCATTAAGTTTTATTGTAACTTTTTATGGCCACTGATAATCTACATTTAGGTCAAACTTGTGTAGATATACTGTATACTTGAAACTCTACATTCTTATTTCCATACTGCAAAGATGATCACTAGCAGAAATGTATTGGTATTATGACATTTATAAACACTAAAAGGATATATTCTTAAAGCATTTCATAGCAATAATGGATGAAGGTCATATTGTCAGCTTCCAAAAATAATGACCTAATTTAAGTGAAAAAAAAAAATCACTTTGAGCAAAAAATTACTTGGGTTATTATTTTAGGAAGGTGGCAGTATGTAAGGTGGTACTTATTGATCTGATAATTTTGATATTGTAAATTACAACAAGTGTTGTGCTGCTTTAAAATATGAACTTCTTTGATTGGTCTATTGGACGCATAAATAAAGAGTTAAAGAGCTTGAAAACAAACAAACAAATAAATAAATACAATCAAAAGCATTTTTCCTCTACCAGTCTGAGTTGATTGTTTTTGTTTTGCAGGTTTGTTTAAAAAAATGGTAGCTTTGTTTTTTGCCAGATCTCTTGGTGTGAGCACCTGTGTGTGTCCAGCTGACGTTCACACTGCAGGCAGAGAAAACTCGCGGCAGCATCAGATAACGAAGGTGCTGGACCGTGCGTGGTTATGCACAGGTGAGGAGAGTGTGTATCTCACATGTAGTGTAGCGTGAAGAGAGCGGAGCAGCACAGCAGATGAACCAGATAAGAGGATTATTAGTTTATAAAACATCTCACCTGCAAAGCTGGACCACCATCATGAAGAGTCCCCAGCAGCCAGCAGGCAGGAGCTCTGTGGGTGCTGTGATGGGTCTGCTGTTCCAGCCTCTGCTCTATCTGCTCTTCCCAGGTCTGCGTGATACCGTTACCAATGGCTTTAATTTGATTTCTTTTTAAGATTTCTTTTTCGACGTTAGAGGCCTTCATTCGACTGTAATGTGACGGGAAGAGGGCAGCGAGGGGGGAATGATGTAGCAAAGGAACCGAGGACGGGAGTGGAACTTGGACCAGGTCAGTTGCACACAACGGCATATTAGCGCTGTTTTAGGTATAAGTAATGCGATTTATCTCAGTTTTTTTTTTTTTTCAAAAGTCAAATTATTATTATTTTTTTTCATTTTTCTAAAAAATATCTGAGATTAATTTGAAAATTTTGGAGTTGTACATTTTTAACTTTTGGAGTTCAGAAATGTACTTGATGTTTTTTGTTTTTTTTTTTAGAAAATTTCAGTGTTTTTCAGTGGAAATTGATGGCCCTAATACAGTATGCCTCTGTATACACTAACCACTGCAACACCCCAATTAGCTTTAATTGTGTCTTTAGTGACTAAAATGCATTTCTTGGGGGAAAAAACGTCCTTCTCTACTATTTTTCACCTTTAAGTGCAAGGAAATGTGTTCCATTCACATTGTTAGTCTTAATTATAAACCTTTTATAATCTGTTAACGTTACAAATATGAAACTAATGTATCAGTCACTTGATTTCAGAAACACAAGAATACCTTCTTTCAAAAACAAAGCAATAAATTCACTCTATGTTGCTGTTGTATAAGATATTGATGCAAAAGAGTGATGAATGATTTATGTGAAGCCTTTGCTCATGTCTGTGTATATATACTGTGGCTCTCCATGTGCTGGTTCGTATATGTTTCTTGCCTGCTTGGACTATTTATGCTTACTGTGGCTTCTCTTGTCATCAGCTACAGCAGCAAAGACACCAGATGAATAACACATCATGAAGACTAAGTGGAAATGCTCGTGAGAATGTGAAGAAACTTTCCAGTGAGGTTTCACTCATCTCACCCCAAAGTATTTAAAACGGTTTTATCAACTTCACAGAGCTAATGACTTTTTAAAGAACTGTTCCTTCGAAGATGACCACAGGTCAAACTGTGGAGAGAAACACTCACATGGAGCCAAATAAACGGAGCCGTAAAAGTCTCTGAAGTCATTGAGTGTAATCTCTGTGTAGGTCACTTTGTGGCTGGATCACACACTCACTCTAAAGTTGCACACACAAGGTTTAGTGGGTGGATTTATTGTCAAAATTCTAGAATTCATGCTTCCTTTCTAATCACATTTGTTATGCCTGGTTCACACATCAAGATTTAAAAATGTATTAAAATTGTAAGAACTTATTGAATGCAGAGTCAGTTATTTCTTAATATTTTAACAGTCTGTTAATGGATTTTATCAACACATTGGGGCAGAACCGGCTCTTCAGAACATTCATAATCTTGAAACGGCCCAATATGAAATTGAGTCTGCCACTGATACTGGTATGAAACATCACCTTCATGAATCCATGGATTGGTAAGTTTTAGTGACAAAAGAACCAATAACCAGGTGGTCATAATAATTTGCATGGCCAGTATAGAACCATAGTCCATTGTTCTTGCTCATATAAATAAAACATGAGAAATTACCACTCATTCTCATCTCTGTTAGCCTCATTTTGTGATTTCACCTTTCACTTGCTGGCTCACTTCTTCAGACTCCTTATCTTCTTGACAAGAGGCTAATAAAACCAACGCTGAACCCTGTGTGTCAGCAGTGAGAACTGTGTGTGTGAACTGTGTGTGTGTGTGTGTGGGTGTGTGTGCGTGTGTGTGTGTGTGTGTGTGTGTGTGTGCGTGTGGGGGTGGGTGCATGTGTGTGTGTGCGTGTGGGGGTGGGTGCATGTGTGTGTGTACAGTACCTCTCAGGATGGGATATCAGAGAGGTCTGGAACACCTCACTGTGTGTTAACATAGCAAGACAAGCAAAGGCAACAGATGAGACAGGGTTTATTTTAAATCAAGAGCTCTGGGTTGATAGTTTTCTTTCCTCCTCCTATTTCTTTTCATTTTTTCTGATTGTTTTTTTTTCTTTGCTGTCCTGCCCATTCCAAGTGTCTTATCAACACTCATCTTCTCATCTTCCTACTTCTTATATCCTCCTTCCATTCTCTTATCTACCTTCTTTTTCTTATCTCCTCTCTTCATCCATTTTCTCTTCTAACATAACTTGTCTTCTTTTCTACATCCATACTTCCTCTTATTTTGCACTTTTGTTTTTTCTGTCCTGTGTGCTCTGGTGTGGTGCCCCCTTACTTTTCATGTGCTTTCTTATACATACTGCGACAGACTGGTGAGCTGTCCAGGGTGACCCCGCCTCTCGCCCAGAACGTTAGCTGGAGAGGTACCAGCAACCCTCCTGACCCCACTAAGGGACAAGGGTGTTAGAAAAGGTGTTTTTTTTTTTTTTTTACCAAGTTCCTTTCCTTTGTTAATGATCTGTGGATCCTTTCCTTTCTTTCCAGTTAACTCCTCAAGGTTCAAACTTACCATTCTTTCTTTCCTCTGCTTCCATTTTATCGTTTTGGAGTTGAGATGTCTCACTGCTCAGAATTAGTGGAACCAGAATTCTGCTGTCTAGAAGATGATCCTGAAGGAGAACATCCTGCCTTAAGTTCAAACTCACTTGAGGTTGAATAATAAGAACCACACATTGAAACCAAGCTCTGAATGGCTAAAAAATCTGGAGAGATCTAGTCAAAGTTGGACTAAAATCTCATTGAAATCCCAATACTTTGCACTTGACCCACCTTGGAAGGCAGTTTGTATGTGATGTATAGTTTAACTGGGTATGCTTACTCTTAACCCTATCAGCTCGGGATCACATGGGTAACAGTTCAGTGTGAACAGTCTTCTGCCAAGCAGTGCGACACTGAGTATGCACATATGATGCTAAAAACAGATTTTTGCACTGACATGTTCAGCAGACGTCCGCTTAGATTCTACCTCTAGTACATTGAGGGCTCTGGAAGAGGATTCCCCTCTCAAACTTGTAACCTTGGCAACCTGATCTCAGACAAGGAAAGAAAAATGGATAGAGGATTCAAAATGGGACTGAACAATGTTGGATGATGTACATGTTTACCAATGGTGCACATGGATAGAACATGTACATGTACTGTGGTGTTGGATGACTAAAACTGTGTACATATCAAATATGAGTGTGACAGTACTGGAGCCATTTGTGTTCAATTTGCGCTGTGTGGGAAGGGGACCCAGTTTGAGAGGCCTGTCATCGCTAAGAGAGGACCGCTCAGCCCTCCGCAGCAACCCTCCTCTCTATAATGGCTTCCAGTCGCTCATAAAATCACCGAACTGTGGGAAACCAGGACAGGCCAGCGGCCAGACGAACCTCTGCAGATAGCCCAGCTGCCTGAACTTGCTGGGGCAAACATATGGATGTATATGTGTTAGGTTGGGAAAGGATGAGGCTGGTCATAGGGAACACATCCTCCTAAACGTGCTGGATCACTGATTCTAGATATTTACAAGGATCAAATTTACAGATAATATCGTGTAGAATTTTTCTACAGCTATGACAACAACAAAACGTCCTCAAATAGCTGCCAAGAGAAAATTCCCTTTTTTTTTACAAGATCTTTCTCACGTTCACATGACATATTTTTCTCATTATTGCAAGGCACCATTTTCCATCTACAGCCAGCGAGTTCGGGCCAGTACTGAGTCACTGATGATCACTGATACCACACACATGCACGGTGCGATCATGCACGGACTCCCAAAGAAAATAAAACTGTCTTGTCGTGTGATTGCTCTGGAAATCGGTGTGTCTTATTTGGCAACAAATCAAGATTTTCTTGTTTCATCTCCAAGAAAAGTTAATATTCCCTCAAATTACTTTCTTGTAGGTAATTTACAAACATGCCAGTCACATGAGTTTGAGGTGGAGAAAAAAAAACTGGCATTAGACTTTCTTGAAAGGTGAGGAGTGACTTATATTGGTAAATGTCAGCTGAAACCTGCTTCCATCTAAGACTGAACAATCTGGAGAGTGAGGTATAATACATAATACGGTTCTCGCTAAATGTTTTATACTGCACAATGTTTTTCTGCATCTTGGGACTTTGTGTGATAGAAAATTACAACATGGTGCATGATTGTAGACTATTCAACTGGAAGGAAAAGTGTGCACTCAGCTCCTTCAAACTAGCCAGCAGCAATTAACAAACAACTGGTGGAAATGCAGAGCTGCTGAGCTCATAATAGGAGCTACTTCTCCGAGCAACGCTGGTAAAAACGTTAAAGGGTTAATAGAGAAGCCATGTTATGATGACTTCCTGAAGTCAGACTTTCACAAAGAGCAGGAGTTATATATATATATATATATATATATATATATATATTGAACAAATGGAGTTAACATAGTTACTTCAAACTTACTTGTTAGTTACTTGTGCTACAAAATGATACTATGTGCAAGTAATACTGCCACTTTAATTAAACACAGTTTTAAACTCTTTTACAGGCCTCTTAGCTGATTCTTTGGGTAAGGTGCATCTCACTCAGCCCAACAGTTTATGTGGAGAACACACCAGATCTCAGCAGAGCTTGCAACACTGCTTTATAACCTAAACCTCCATCCATAACAAACCCAGGGATACCAGACCCAGAGGAACTGCTGAATCCAGGAATTAGCTCAGCATCCTTCAGACACACTGACCTCCCATCCTCACCTTGACCTGCAGCCTTTCTGTTAAATCATCAAAAAAAGCTTCAACTTTTCCTCTGGTCAAGTATGTGTGAACTATGAATGATATATATTACCGTCTAACTGAATAGTTATGTATGTAATTAGTCATGCATGATAGGCTCAGTGTGTATACCAGGAGATTCATGTGGGTACACTTGTGGGTTAAACTATACTTCTACACACCCATTCAATAAATCTAAATATTGTTGAAAAGCCTAAAAAGTTATTTTAGGAACTATTTTTTTTTAAGTAAAAAAAAATAGACTAACTATTCACAGGTTGCTATGACATGTGTTTGTTGGTGAACCCAAATGCTGCAGCCTGGGATATCGAGTTGCATTGCAATAAAAAAAAGAAAAAAGAAAAAAGAAAAAAAAGATTATCAAAAAACTTACCAAAATCACAGGGAACCAAGAGAGACAGAGCAGAACACAAACCATGAATCCAAAGAAAAAGCGCAGCAAGGCAATGATGGGAAAACAATGGGAGGAACCAGCAAAAAGAGGGGAACAGAAGTGCTTAATGTGGAGCAACGGACCTGTGAGGAGAGAGAGAGAAAGTGGCACAGGGGACCAGGAAATAAATCTAATACTAAAGGATGAGTAGACATATGGAACATAATTAAATTGGAGCTACAAAGAATAACTAGACACAGTAAATAAGAAATAAACATAATAAACTACAATTACTAAGAAGGAACAGAACTAAATCAGAGACTAAGGAACACAGAACAGTGAAACTAGCATCAAACCCCCAAGCAATCCAGGACCTGAGAGCCTTTATTTTTGTTATTTATGATTTCCCACTTACAGCAATAAAAGTACATTTAAAATATTGTATCAGACCAATGCAAAAACATATATATTTAAAAACAGAAAGGTGGTCTCAATAAAAACTATGTTTTCTTGAAGATTATTTTTCAAAAAGTACTTTGAATCTGACAAACGATCAGGGCCTTTAATTTATTAAATATGACTGTATGTGGTGTAAAATGGGCTAAGCATACTGAAAATAGCACGCTTTTCCTGTCCTGTACACCTGTCTAAAATATAAAGTGTTGTACATTCAATTGTCAGTGTGATTAGATTTGTGTCAGTATGACCTTTGGAGTTTTTGATAAGATAAATAATATTGTATTGTTCAGTAGGGAACATTATAGGTGTGACACAAACCAATGGACTATCCTAACTACCTGACCTCAAACTTGGAGTGTTAGTCCTTCCTGGGTTTTACCACGTGTGTTTACTGCTCTTTGTTTTCGTTTTTTGTCACTAATTACTGAAATCTTTCTCTGCTGCATCTCTGTGCTTTGGATGCTCCATTCTCCAGGCAACATGACCCAATCTCCTGTTAGAAACACAAAACGTTGGGAAAAAATTTATGGCCTCGGTTTTCTTAACTTTCGAAAAGCTGGAATGTGATTAGGATTCTGCACACTTTTAAGTGCAGCTGTCCTTATGTTTGCTTGTTGAATATTCACATTTTTACATTTGTGTCAGTGAAAACTCTCAGATCTATTTTCAGCTCCAGTGTTTTCCCGCCTGCAGCTAATCAGACCTGAACGCATCACGAGAAAGACAGATTTGTTACAGCAACGTTGTCTTTCTGCTGAGTGATGAGATTCTCAAAGAATGCTCACACACACGCATGCACACACGCATACACACGCACACACACCCCCACGCACACACACACAGAAAAGTTCATGATAATAAATGTCTCATAGCTTTCTATTTATCTGTCCTCCATTGACCTTTTTTGTCCCGTTACATCCACCCCCCCCTTCCCCCCCACACACACACACACTCACACACACGCACACACACACCCCCACACCCCACACACACACACCTAGAAATGTCCTGCTGGCCAACACCGTGGTGATGTTATTTGACAGAGTTCTGATCAGTGTCTGCCACACGCAAGAGTGAGGGGTCCAAATCAAGTAATGTATCAAACATGTGTCTTCAACACAAAGCACAGCGGAGAACATGACACCAAACACACACAGACACATGCACACACACACACCCACACGCACACACACAGCCCAGTCCTCAGGATAGATTAAATCAATCACTTCTTTGGCAGTCGTGCCGTTTGACATGCTCTCTCCCACCATAAAACCGTATGTGTGGCAGACCACAGATTCTCTTGGCTGGAGATGGGGGAATGTGACGATATATTCCAGTGAAATGCAGTCCGGTCCGAACTGCAGGAACCCGCCAGTTCTTTACCCTTTTATAGTAAACATGGTAAAGGATCTTCAGGTCTAAACAGTAACACCTTCCAGGAGTCTCTAGTTGTGTTTTTGTGTCAAATTTGCAGAGTAATTTTACCCGACATAAGTTTGAAATCCATTCAGTCACATTAACACATGGAGACGTTCTCTACCAATTTTTTTTTATCAAACCAGGTCGAAAGAGACTCTGCTAAACTGTGAGATTACGCAACACTTCTTGTCACACATTAGCATGGGCCTTTCTACACAAGGACCAACAGGGGCAAGTGCCCCTATTGAACTTACTGGCAACTAGACTAGCTCTATTTTAGTAGTTCTTAATGTATAAAGATCTAAACTGTCAGTGGCAGAAACTTTTCTATCACTGGCAAAGTTTAAAAACTGGGAAAGAGGTGAAAATGACAGAGAACAGAGGAGCTCATCACAGGTGAGTAGAGGCAGCTGGGGACAGGAGCAGGCAGAAGTAAATGAGGAAATGAGAAACAGCTGGGAAAGGGAGAAGAACTGCAGGCTGAGGGAAGGAAATAAAAATGCAGCAACAATTCCTGACTTGCTCATGTGCATTCTTTGGGTAAAGATAGTTTGTACAAAAAGAACAAAATGGTGGGCAAAAACAAATTCAATTTGACTTACATTCATCTGCTGGGTGAATGCTGCTAGTTTGGGACAACTCATCTTACATCACACACACTCAACAAAATTAAATAAAAAAAAAAACACAACAGCTATCTTTCTTTGGATTAAAGACATTTTCACCAGTTCCACACTCTAAAAAGTGTATTTGGGCTGCAGTTCATCTTATGGACTTATTTACATTAATTTCACTTAATTCTTTTGCTTTTGCTATGACAACTTTCTTTTTTGTGTTCATTTAACTCAAAACTTACAAATCTTTAACCTAAAGGAACTTTTCACTTTGACTTCACTTAAAACAATTGAGTTCAATGCCAGTTTTGTATCCTATTTCTGACCAACTCAATTTATTATGATCATCCCATTCAATTCACTACCCTTTCAACTCAATTTGCTAAGTTTTTATAACTTAATTCATAAGGGGATTTAACATGACAAATTTAAGTCACTCTTACTCAAATCATTTATTTTGTTCTAATAAACATTTAAAATCTCTTTGACTTAATTCTACAGAAAGTCAACTCAAAATTTTAAGTAGTTCCAAACTAAATACTTTGGGCCCAAACCTAATACTCTTTTTACAGTTTCCTCTAAATACACTCTAACTTAAAAGTTACAAATCTTTTCCTTAAATGACCTTTTTACTTTGACTTTACTTGAAGTAATTAAGTTCAATACCATGACTCAAGCTTACCAGGGACAGCTTCCCTAGTAAGCGACCGTGGTTCTGTGCTAGTAGTTGTCTTGTGATCGGAAGGTTGTAGGTTTGATTCCAGCTTCCTCCTGCCACATGTCAATGTGTCCCTGGGCAAGGCACTTAACCCCAAATTGCCTACAAATCTGCGTATTGGTGTATAAATCTGTGAATGTGACAAGTGTAAAGTGCTTCAAAATAACTGGAAAAGTGCTATATAAGTTCAATCCATTTACCATTTTTTTGAAGTAAACTAAATGATTTGAGTAAGACTGACTTAAATCTCTTATCTTGAACATACTTAATAAATTTGTAAAAAATAAACAAAAAAACAAATTGAGTTGGATGATTATCATATATTGAATTGGTTAAACTTAATAATTTAAGTTGGATGAACTTAATTGAATTGCTTGTTACCCATAGAAGCAATTCAATTAAGTTGGTTCAACTATATTCTTTTTAGAGTGCAGATACCAGTTTTAACCCCAAGCTTAGTTGTAGCAGGTGTAGGCACCTGCTACAACGCTGAGGATGAAGAGGGATTTTATATTTCAGAGTCCAAGCATATGTCAAAATCAAAAGAATGGCTTCTTCAAGAAACAAAAAATAATAATTTTTGGAATGGCCTAGCCAAAGTCCAGAACTAAATCAGAACCAAAATCTCCAGAGATCACCTGTGGGGTTTTCCATTGGTTCAACATGACTGAAATAAAGTGATTTTAACAAGACCTGACAAGTGGTGGAATCCCTGGAGAAGCTGCACTCACATACCTACTAATTCACTTTTAATTGGACTTCTCTCTTTCTTGCTCTCCATCTCTTTCATGGCAGTTCACATTGCCAAGGTGTGTGTGCGTGTGTGTGTTGAAAGGGGGAAAATATTTACGAGGACCATTTCAAATTATTTGTCTCGACTTTCATGCCGATCTTTTTGCCATCTCTGCTAAGTAGTGAGCAGGTTCCAGTTCATACTACTGGCCAGGAGATCAGGTCTCCATGTCAAAGTTAAGGCAGCCACTACAAACATTAGGCCAGTGAAATATGATTTCAGTGTGAGTCTTTACAATATTCACCTGATGCAGAATTTTAAAGTCTTCTCTGTTCTCACATAGAAGTATCAATGAGTGCATGCAAAAGTATTCATACCAATTGAAATGATTACTGCCAAAAATGTACATATTTTATTTTGATTTTATGAGACAGAGCAGCATAAAGCAGTTAAAAACAGTAATACGGAAGTAAAATAATACATTGCAGTCAAAATATTTTAAAAATGATCATCTGGAAAATGTGGTTTGTATTTGACTTCAGCCTCCTATGTGCTGCCATTTGTCTTCATAAGTCACAAAATCAGTAAAAAAAACAACTTTTGATTTATTATCTGACAATTCTTGTGCCTTTTCTATAAAATCCGATATTCAAATGACAAAAACATCCAGATATATGTGCTTAGAACTCATTTGGTACTTTAGCAGCGAGCAGAAAAAAATTATAATTATATGACAAACAATAACATTCTTTCAAAACATTGTTTTAATCTCTTGCTATGCAGCTTCTAAAACATTCAATCCTGCTGTAAACTAACCTCATTGTCGCTTGTTAAACTTTAATTCGGGCCAAGTTCAAACCTGAGGCAGAGCTAGGCCTCCACATGCTAGCTGTCTGTTTTTTGACAAAAAGTTTATCTCAACCACAGAAATTCAGTCCGTGTTGACCACACTTCCAAATAAGTAATTAACATTAACAGCTGCCTTGTTCACCTTGGCACTTCTCTCCCCGGATGGTTCATAGCGTCAAACTGCCGCACTACACACATCATGGACCAACGTTAGCGGTTGGGTAAAATTTCAAACTTCAACAAAGTCCACACCTCCAAGAAGTGGAGCTTCTCAATACCTGTGAGACCCTTTGAAGGAAGTGAAGCGTAGAACACGGGACTGGTTTTTACCTGGCCCGTGATACTTTTGCCATTAATATCTTCAAAATCATACGTTTTCAATAATTCCCCCAGTATTTGGTAGTGATGCCTTTGAACTGTATGACTTGGGTGAAACTTTTTTGGGATTCCATCCACAAGCTTCTTCACAATAGTTTGCTGGAGTTCTGGTCCTCTCCCCAGACAGAACTGGTGGAACTGGGTCAGGTTTGTAGGCTACCTTAGTAGCACACGTCTTTTCAGATCTGCACACAACTCTTCCAAAACACTGACTTTGTCATCCTTAGGCCACTTCGCTATCCATCTCCTGTTTGCAGCGTTGTTCCTCCGCCCTCTCTCGCTTTCACAATTACACACACTATCAGTAACTGGTCCACACGAAGACAGGAATGCCTTCACAATATGTGCGTCTTTTTCCAGTTCTTCTGGCGATTCACATTTTTCACCAAATTAAATTCCACTTAAGGCAAAACGCTAAAACATGTAAGGAACACAGTTGAAACAGTGAGTAATGTTTTAATTCCAATTGTTAGAAATTAAATTGATGTATTGTCCAACTTCCAGAATTCCTGTTTTCTCCTTCAGGCATAAGCCAACGGTAACTGATAACAGCCTTAAAGAGTCTTTTCAGCTGTAAGGGAGTAAGGTCGTATGTAATCTGACGATGGCAAAATTTGAAGTCTTTCCAGAAGAAATGAAAGTTTTGAGAAAAAGATGTTAATGTATTGAGGGTAGAAGAGGGCACAATCTGAGAGAAAACAGTTTTATGTCCATGCTTTTATCTCCACGAGGCCAGTGATGCAAATAAAATGCTTCAGGTTAAAGAAAATGCTTCCTGCTACAGAAAATTAAGTTAATATAGACTTGAGACTGAACGAAAGAAGCACCGTCCTATTTGATGACATCTTCATTTGACTTAACTCAGATACATAATCTCACTGTACATACCAGCATGAAAAACCTCAAAGTGAGGTAAATGAAGTATGTACATTCTTGAGTAAGCGGGGAGGTTCTAACAGACGCAGGTTTATTCAGCAGAAGCATAAATTACACCACATACAGACATGACTTCACTGCAGGAAAATGGATGGCGGTAAACAGATGATATATTGAGGACTGCTTTATTCTTTGGTAGACAGAGATATGACTTTTACTTTGAAGAAAATAACCTGTTGACATACTTAAAGGAATAGATTTAAATGTAGAATTATAGTCTTCACTTTCCATAAATGACCCCCCTTTGTTGGTAATATTGTGAAAGTGGTGCTCAATATGCGTACAAGATATAAATTAATTGCAACATGATTTTAATTTAATTTTGTCTTCAAATCTTAAAGGTTCTTGAAGAACCTGTTACTACAACAAATTTTGCTGAATGATAAATTGTCCCAATTATTATTGCAATAAATATAATATTGTAATTTCAAGACCATTTTCAAGCAGTAATGGCATAATAATGCAAGTTCACCCTCTCAAACACCAGTAAAATTTTAATTCTAGTGGTTTGACTTTAAGGCTGCGTGCTTGGAAGTTTTGCTAGGAAATTCACACTGCTTTCGTCCTCAGATTTTTAACAAGAAATTCAGCAGTGCGTTTCTCCATTCATGCGTCCTTCAGTTCTAGAAATTCTGCCAGAACTGTAAGACAGCCCATGGACTTTCTATCATGAGAAGAATTGTACTTGCCTATTGGTAAGTCTTTCTGAGGCGCTCTGCTAGTTCTCCTTGGCTCCTGGACGACTCTTAAATATTCTTTTGACTCCTCTGTCAGGAGTTTTATGAGGTGCATCTGGCCTTAGTTGGTTAATGGCTCTTATCCACTTCTAGATTACAGCTCCAATGGCACTCATTGAAAGACTTTCTTGTAAAGGCTCCTTTGCTCTTACCAGTCATTCCATTATGTGCTTTAAGACTTTGGTAATGAGATCCATTTTCATTACCTATCAGTTAATGTTAAACCACCTGATGCTGATTTGCACCTTGCAGCAGAAATGCTTTCTAAAAACTGAGTAAACGTTTTGATCAGACTGTTGTGCCACAACATAAAAGGTTGTATGTCATTTTGCCTTCCAGATCTTTTAGTTTTTTTAAATAAACTATTCTGATGGAGTCACATTATTTAAAGGGGCAGGATAATGTGTGTCCAGCCACATAGTGCCTTTTGATAGCACAATCAAAGAACTATGTTAACTTCAGTTCACTATAAGGACCACGCCACAGACCTATGCATTTAAAGATTTATTTATGAATGCATTAGGGATGAAGGGGTGAGGGGATGAAGGGATGTAGGGATGGAGGGATGAAGGGATGAAAGTATGGAGGGATGAAGGGATGGAGGATCTTGATTTGGTCGTCTGGGAGAATGACAGAGGGCTTGGGATGTGAACACTCTGAGTGGGGGTATGTCTTCGGGACGCGATTCCTCTTATTTATTCCCGAGCCAACATAGAAGCCCCCAGACGAAACCTACAGCGAAAGGAAAAAACAATGCACAGTTACGGATAAAGAAGGGTTAAATGAAAGGGGTAAAGGGTAAGGGAGGGTGGGTTTGACAAAACACGACAGACTGAGTAGAGTGGATGAGCAGAGTATAAATAGGCCGCTTGAAGAGTTAGAGGTGTGGTTTGAAGAGATGAAATAGGTGAGAGAAAGCGAACTGATTGGTTAACTTCTGTTAACTGAAGACTGATGTCTAAATGTTATAATGATGAATACCTGACGAGTATGGGAGGATAAAGAATTATGCTTCAAGAAAAGGAACAGGGGAGTCGGTTGGATATTATTGAAGACTGAGGAATTGGAGATGAATGAATTTCTGAATCTGAAGCAGACAGTCGGAATTTGAAGGAAATGATGGAACATTGAGGATGTTCTGAGTTACTGGAATGTGAGCTGCTTGAACCTGGAACTGATGCCGCGCTGAGACCTGAATGAGTCTGAATAGATGAGAGTAGACTTCTTACGCCGTTCATGTCCCCAAAGTTTCACTGCCATAATGAAGAGTTCAAAATGTGAGAAAAAATTAATTCTTAGGCCATTTGCTTCAGCTATTTGCTTCTGAAATTGCCACCAAGCCTCTGAGGGAGTTGAATGTCTTCGGGTTGAAAGAGAAAGTCATTGTAGAAGAGAAAACTTGCCCTTGCAAGAGTAACTGAGGATGAGTGAGCCTTAAACAAGAGGGGTACTGGCTGGAATGTAGGGTTTCTCTGAGGAATGATGCGAATAGCATGTTTCATGGAACTGTTAGAAACATCCTTCAGTGGGTATAATTGAGAAGAATGAAGTGGTTTCGGGGTTACATGATGAACGAAAGTGAGGTAAACTGAAGTGGAAGCTCCTTCCTGAGACATGCTGATAAACGCCAGAATCTGGTGAATGAAAAGGACTTTGAATGTGCGGGTGATATCTGCTTTAGAGAGCCCATTGCCTTGGCTTGCTAAGCGAATGAATTTAATGATCTAATCTAACCTTTCTTTTGGCTTTCATGGCTACAAGTGAGTCGACTGAGTTAGGACTTAAGGAGCCGATTAAAGATGAAAACAATAATAGATAATGGATGGATGGATGGATGGATGGATGGATGTATGTATGTGGATGGAGGGATGGATGATGATTGAATTTGGAATATCTATGCGGGAGAGAAGTCTGGAGGAAAACTGGGGAGAAGGAAATGCCAGAATGCCAGAAGTCCAGTGTCAAGTACCCACAGTCAGTGATGGTCTGGGAGCCATGTCAGCTGCTGGTGTTGGTCCACTCTGTTTTATCAAGGGCAGGGTCAATGCAGCAGCTATCAGGAGGTTTTGGAGCACTTCATGCTTCCATCTGCTGAAAAGCTTTATGGAGATAAAGATTTCATTTTTCAGCACAACCTGGCACCTGCTCACAGTGAGAAGACCACTGGTTTACTGACCGTGGTATTACTGTGCTCAATTGACCTGCCAACTCTCCTGACCTGAACCCCATAGAGAATCTGTGGGATATTGTGAAGAGAAAGTTGAGAGACGCAAGACCCAAAACTCTGGATGAGCTTAAGGCTATCGAAGCATCCTGGGCTCCATAACACCTCAGCAGAGCCACAGGCTGATGGCCTCCATGCCGCATTGAAGGCTGCAAAAGGATTCCTGACCAAGTATTGAGTGCATAACTGAACATAATTATTTGAAGGTTGACTTTTTTTGGTATTAAAACATTTTTCTTTTATTGGTCGGATGAAATATGCTAATTTTTTTGAGACAGGGATTTTGGGTTTTCATGAGCTGTATGCCAAAATCATCAGTATTAAAACAATAAAAGACCTGAAATATTTCAGTTGGTGTGCAATAAATATAAAATATATGACGGTTTAATTTTTATCATTACGTTATGAAAAATAATTAACTTTATCACAATATGCAAATTTTTTGAGAAGGACCTGTATTTTAATATGCTATATTTGAACAGAGGGGAAAAGTTAATAAAAAATTAATGAAGAGTAGCATAACATGGGCTTTTTAAAGCAAATCAGCACATTTTGTTCATTTTACGATTTAAAGTAATTTCTAGTCCCAGAAACTTAATCTTAAGGTGTTTCAGTCTCATTCAATGAGGCTGTCTCTGCAGGTTTTTTTCCCCCTGTGGCGATACGCTGAGAGCCCTGATGGATGGGTGGTGTGAATGAATGACTGTCTCTATTTATTGAGGGTGGGGGACACAGATGCTGTGTTGTAAAGACAGAATTCAGACATGACCCCCTGACCCTGTATCCATGCACCCATACAGACGGAGCTTCAGGTGGCTCCATAATGAGGCCGACTCAGTCACAGCAGCCTCTTTCACCTGACCACCAAACACACTGATGCAGACACAAATAGGTGCAGATCAGTCATCATGTCTCCGCTCGCTGGAATGAGTCAGAGTGACTTTGATAAGCCTGCTGCCAATGACGACAGGCTGCAGCGACCCGCTGGTGGAGAACAGACTCATTTCTCTGTGTAGAGCCACACACCCAAAACCCCACAACATTTACAGTTCAGTTTTTTCCTGCAGTCAGTATACACACATTCAGGAAGAATGGATCAACTGAATCTATGGACAAGGACTGGGTCACTGGGAAAAAAAATAGTATTCTGATTTTAATCTCAGAATATTAAAGTCTGAATTCTGAGAATAAAGTCAGACAAAAGCTAAAATTAGAGATAGAGCCATTAAAAAAAATCTTTTGACTTTTGATATCAGAATTCTGACAGTTGATATCATAAGATTAAAATCTGAATTCTGAGATTATCACACACTCTTCTCCCTCCTGCCCTCTGGGAGGCGTTACAGAAGCCTACGGACCAGAACCACCAGGCATCGGAACAGCTTCTTTCCCACAGTTGTCACGCTCTTGAACGCCTCCTGACACAACTATAAAGGACTGTACCCCCTCATCTCCCCATACAACAATAACATACGGATTGTCCTCACACTCATACATAATCTGTATATAATCTGGAAATCGTATTGCCATTATCTATCTTGTATTGTAAATCTACTAATACATATACAATTCATTCCTAACATTTCTGTATATTCTGTATAATCTGTATATGTGCATATAGCTCCTATATTTTTATTTATATTATATATTTATACTGAACATTTCATTTTTATAACCACCATTGTACACCTGTAAATACATATTTATACCCTGTATAGCACTTCTGGATAGATGCAGACTGCATTTCGTTGCTTTGTACTTGTGACGGTGCAATGACAATAAAGTTGAATTCTATTCTATTCTAAAGTCCTTTTATTCTGTGGCTCAGAATTAAGGTTTAAGGTCAGAATTCTAACTTCAATCTTCTGAGATCAAGTCATCTTTTCTTTTCAGTGGCCTTAAACCTAATTCTGACTTGTAGTCTAACTTTAGTCTTCTAAGATCAAAGTTCAGAATTCTGAATTTAATTTATTTAATCTGAATTTTTTAGATTACATTTTTTTCCGTGCCCCTAATCTCAATCCGTATGAATCCCATGTACTTTCATACACTGCATTTTAAAAGGTAATACACATCAAGAAAACACAAAATCCCAGTGGGAATACAGATGATTTCTTTTCACTGCATTCCCTCACAAAAATCATGTAATTACCAGGCCTGGGATGTTAATTTGTCAATTTCAATTAATTAATGGCCTATATTTAAAATGTATAAAATGTTTACCAAATCAATCTTTTTTTTTCATACAAAGCCAGAACTGATGTCATTCTGAGCTTCTTTGCAATATTTCATTCCACTCCAGTTGAGGTGAAGTCTTCAAAAATCAAAACTAAACTTCAGAAACTTTCCTCTTCTTATGAAACTAAACTCATACCATCTCGATGCAGCATGTGACAATGCGAGGAGTTTTGATAGACGTGCAGCAGCCTACTCTCCATTATACTTCAGAAAGTTGTTGTGCAACATTTTGCTGCCAAGTTGTTGGCAATGCAATCAAACAAACAAGGAATTGGCCTCCACTCTGCAAAACTTCCAGTCATGGTTGGCATTGCTCACTGGCTAGACAGGACCTCATTGTATGAGTGCAAAGTACTCAGCCTGATGCACTTTACCGAAAACAGTTTAAAAACTTTTAGCACTGCTTTAGTTAGCGTCCCTGGCAAATGGAGCTCTCTTTCATTCCCACTCACACTCAAAAGTCAGGATTTATGAGTCCACTCTGCACAGATATGAATTGTGCTGATACTCATAATAGTTTATAAACAGACCACTGCACATAAACGCATAAGGCCCATGATGTCACTCACTTGTCTGCTCGTGGAACACAAACTGTGGGTCCCGACTCAGAAAGTGTCCTTCTTTCCTTCTTTTTTATCTGCATTACTTAAAGTTTGGGTATGACTTCTAAAAAAAAATTTTTGGTTTCTTTTTTTTTGTTTTGAATAAAGTCAAATATTTATCTGACATCACTAAAAGATAACGTCGGATAAATGTGTGCTAATGCTACATCGTTTCTCCTTTGATCCAAAGATAATAACTTCAGTTTTGTTTTTGGTAAGTTAAAGAAAGATATTGCATCTCCACACATTTGATCAAACCGTCGCTATCTGGTGACAGTAGAACCTGAGACAGACAATATGTGGAAAAAAAACAAAAAAACGAGATAACGACAGGAACTCTGCTCAGTCAGAAACAACCAATCACAGCCTGGAGGAAGGTCTTAGTGCTGTTAATCAAATTTGTGTACACATTGCTCACACCTGCTTTTTGCTATGCTAGTCAGCTTCCTCCTGACAGCTAACTAGCTAGTTAGCATTCATAACAGATTCATGTCGAACAAATGGTTTTCCTGTAACGGTTAGTTGGTTTTCTGCCATTAGGAAATTGAGCAGCGCATATACAAGATTGAAATATATATATATATATATATATATATATATATATATCACTTTGACATGTTGTGCAAATCAGTGTTGGACAGACTGAAGGCCCCCTCTATAAATGCCCCTTTATAAGGTCTTCCTCATGAATGAAGCACTCATCTTAAGTCAGTGTGTGTGTGTGTGAGTATGTGTGTGTGTCCTCTTTGAGAGAATTTTCCACTGAATTCATTTCCTGTGTACAACCAGAAATGTTGCCTTCATATCAAAATGGTCTGTATCTGGTATACCTGATACGAAGCTTGACATGTGATAACCGCAAATTTCCATAAAGCTTCAAGAATTTCAACAAACACAACGCACACACACAAAGACATGTGCACACTGGCAAACAAACAGCCTTGGTCAACCGTGGTATGCTGAGGTATTTACGCTAAACGGTGGGAATGGGATTCCATCACACCACCCCTCGTGTTTAGCAAAACATTCCACCTAGACTGTCAGACTCCATTCCTTCAGCTCCATGATGGAGAAATTCATGTTCTTCTCTTGGGTGAACTCTGTAACATGTTCAAGTACAAGGCCATTTTAGACCTTTGACTTGATTTTTTTTAAAGATGGCAACTTTATCTTAAGAGTGAGTAAAAGTCTTTAACAGTGTTGCATCATTGCAAGAAAGCCCTGCAATGAGCCCGGACCCCTCTCTTTCACTCTGAGTGTTTCTTCCCAAAGGACTCAAATGTTAGCTTCTAATTTGTCTAAGATTATCCATCAATGATTTTATTGTCTCGTATGTCTCTTGAGTTGGACCTGTGACTGGTGACACGTTCAGATTTCAGCCTGCCTAGTCCCCATTGACTTCCACTCCACATCCACAGGATTAAGCGAAAATGCTGCACTCATAAATATAATGCAGTTTGAAGAGTTACACAGTAGGAAATAAACAGCAATATTTTATTATTTATCCTGTCATAGGGAAAAAATGGTTGTCATTTCTCAAAGTTATGTTTTCACCAAATGGCTGCACAGTGGCGCAGTTTGTAGAGCTGTTTGTTGTCTTGCAGCAAGAAGGTGTAATGTTCAGACCTGAGGACCCGAAATTTCAGTCAGACACAAAGTAAAAATCAATAAGGTCTTTATTGAGGACCAGGTATAGGGACGGGGAACCACGAGCAAGGAACAGGAACCTGTGAGGACAGAGAAACAGGTTAGAGGGTTGTAGGTAGGAGGGGAAGGCCAAAAGTCTGTAAGGGAAAAAAGATCACTAACCTTCCTGGTGTTGTGGGGGATGAGGGATCCAGGTAGCACAGTGGAAGAGACAAGTGGCACACCTAGGGAAGGACAGGACTGGGAGGCACAGGGTTTGGGGCAGGCAGGACCAGACAAACGTATCTGAGGGTTGGGCGAAGAGCAGTGGTCAGGTCACGGAAAAAGGGTCCAGTACTAGCAGGCAATCTCAGGCAGACAATATCCAAGGGCGAGGCAGGAGGCAGAGGTCAAAAGGCAGAAACAGGGTCGAGACCAGAAAACAGAAGCCAGTGAAGAATCCGACATGGGCAAGGCAAGGCAGGAAAATCCAAGGGTCAAAAATGTGTTCGTGATCGTGGTCAGGTCAGGAAGAACGCTGGATATCTACTCACTCGGTGGCTTTCAAAAATCTGGCACCGTCTGCCTGCCTGAGAGCTGAATATAACTGCTGGTGAACAGGTGGAAGACATGAGCCTGATTGTGCTCCAGCGCAGCAGCATGCAGGTGAACCAGATGAGCTTGATGAGGAGTACAGAGGAGAGAAACATAGCAGGCAGACGGGCCAGAAACATGACAGAAGGGTGTAAAGAAAATGGATGGATGGAATTTTTCACCATGTTATTCACATTTATAATTGTCAGAGTTCCAAGCTGAATATTTAATTCAGAATTAGAATATATATAGTTGAATTTCCAAACTAAACATTTAGTTTCCAACTAAATGCTCAGTTGTGTTTAGTGAAATCTGAGCTACATATTTAGTTGGCAAACTAAATGTATAGTTTACATATATTTAGCTCCAAATTAAATAAGCAAATTAAATATTTAGCTGCACTAAATATTTACTTTCCAAACTGCATATTAAGCTTGAACATAAATATTTAGTTTGCTGACTAAATAATTAGATTACTAGATAAATAGTTAGCTTGCTAATCGGTTCATGTTTGATTCACTATTAAGTCACTTTAGAGCAGTGTTGTGGTCAAGACCACCTAACCCGAGACCAAGACAAGACCAAGACCAGAGCATATCGAGACCGAGACAAGACCAAGACTTTTAGGGTCTGAGACCAAGTCAAGACCAAGAACGAGGGAAGTCGAGACCGAGTCATGACCAAGACCAGCAGCCTGCGCTAAATGACACGATAAAATGTGAAATATGATCAAAATTGCTTCTCAAATTGATCTGAAAGATCCATATTCCCATAAAAACACCTAGATATTAAATACTTAATCAATTTTACCAATATTAAAATGAAGTGCTTCCATCTTTGTGCTACAATCCGCGGTGGTCTCGTGCCATTCCTAAAAAGATAACACCCTGGGTGTTTGCCCATATTGCTCATGTCAGAAACCATCACTGTCTGCACCATTACACATAGCAATTGAGGCAATGCCCTGACAGTAAATAACGTTCAACTATGAACACTGACCAAGGAGCAACAAAGAAGAAACCAAGCACAAGGCGCTCACCGTGACTGTTTTCACCCTCTCTCGCTACACGAAGCCAGGTAGTCTGACACCATGGCAGACATTACAGCTGCCACTTTGAACGAAAACAATCATAGAGCAATTTGCATGCTCTGTCTGCTCTTTTGTTCTTGAGTTTTATTTGTTAATTAAAAAAATATCAATGTACATGATTAAATAAAATAATGATAGCTACTGCAGTGTACGCAAAGCATAACAAGAACAAAGAACGGCTCTCAGTGACACTCCAGTCCTATTTTCTACACGTTATTGCTTGGATTTTAATCGATGCGTTTTGCATCCACTGAAAACAAAGATGTTAACAAATAAACTGGAGAGTATGCTGTACGCTTAGTGATATTTTCACAGCTGCGGTCTTGAAATAAAATGCTGAGTCCTCAGCGCCCGAGACCGAGACAAGACCGAGACCAAATGCGATCGAGTCCGAGACGAGACCATCAAAAAATGGTCTCGAGACCAAGACCGATTTCGAGTACTACAACACTGCTTTAGAGTGTCAATGGTACTCATAGTTTTTAAGACTTCATGTGTACTTGTTTGTAAAACATTTTTTTTGATAAAAATAATTCGATATATTGTTTGCATGAAAAGTTTGTAATTTTCTTTCATGGTAAACGTCCATCAGTTTTACAGATCAAGAAACTGAGGTTTTTATCAATTTTTCTTTGTCAAAATTTACATAAAATCTGATTTGCTTTAGGTCTGGACTCCTGGTCATCAACAGCTAGCTCCAATACACCTTGGTGTCATCAGTGCTACAGGAGACTGCTAATGACCACTTCATGTCATTCATTAAAGCAGAAAAACATCAAAAACATGCACCGCCCTGGATATCTCTCATCTGTCTGGAAACATTCCCTTGTAATTCTGCATGGATGTTTTGGGTCTTATTGTTGGACAAACTCATGTTTCACTAACCTACAGGACAATGTGTGCTGCAAAACAGGGACAATTCGGAAAAGCCCATAAAAACAAATAATGTATCTGTAAGTGTTTCCATTCATCGGAAACCAGATCCTCCAGGAGTTTCAGGGTGACATCATGTTGTTTGTCTTAGTGAGGCAC
Organism: Poecilia reticulata; assembly: GCF_904066995.2. Classification (NCBI taxonomy): domain Eukaryota; kingdom Metazoa; phylum Chordata; class Actinopteri; order Cyprinodontiformes; family Poeciliidae; genus Poecilia; species Poecilia reticulata. Next base: position 31,107,827 of record NC_088834.1, read on the forward strand.
AGGAAAAAAAGAGAGCCAGACTGCACACACACGTCAATAAATCACTTCACCGACTTTGTTCTATTAAGAGCTTCTCTATTTATAAGTTGGAGACAAGAAGTGCTCTAAGTCAGTGTTTCCCAACCCTGGTCCTCAAGGCACACTGACCTGCATGTTTTAGATGTTCCCCTGCTTCAACACACCCCATTCAGATGATTGCAATTCAGCAGAACCCTTTTAATCAGCCATCAATTGAAATCATGTGTGCTGAAGGAGGGCAACATCTAAAACATGCAGGTCAGTGTGCATTGAGGACCAGGGTTGGGAAACGCTGCTCTAAGTAACAAACACAAAACACTCCATGCATAATGTAATGAGGGTTGAGATGATAAAGTGAGGGTATAAATCAAAGTTCTTGTGTTCCCTAGAGTAAACGCACACATATTTGTTGTCTTTTTCCATATTGTGCCTCCAGGTTTATTTTGTTAATGGGAACTGTTGGCTGACTTTTAGTGTTTTGGATATGAAGCTTTAACAATCTAAACACTCAGCCATGGATTCAAAGATGGTGCACCTTCAAAAATTTTGCGTAAAACCCAGTTCCTTCATGATGCCTATATTAACAGGGCTTAAAGTTAAAATAAAAATCCTGAGCCTGAAACTTATAGTTATGATAGAAATTTACTATAGCATTGCTATTACCACAGTTTAATAAAAAGTGTCTTTGAATAGTGAACAATTGCTTCTAACAATACAATTAACAAGCTAAACGCTCAAACTAAAATAATACTTCAGTACATGTCCTAAAGGTTTGCCTTACAGGCAAAAACCCCTCAACATTAATTCCCATTAAATTCCAACATTAGAGTCCTTTCAATCAATGTTTTTGCAAGTAATTTAGAACATGCAACATTACCAACTAAGTCAGTGTTTCTCAACCTTTTTTGGGCCAGCGCCCCCCCAGCCTTTATCCAGGTCATCATAACTCTTCAGTGTTTGTCAATTTCTGGTGGTGGTTCAGGAGAATGGGACATCAGAGTATCATCATATGTTTGGTTTTTATTTATTTCCTGACTTGTTCTGTGAAGAACCCAGAGAATGTTATTTGATTGTACTTTCTGGAAAACAATACATTTTTACATTTAGGCACTCCTGCAATCGTCACACTTTTTCTGTTACAAACTGACTCCGGCCCCCGACCAGAAAATGGTCGGGGGCCGGAGTCAACTTTTTCCTGTGTGACCCTCAAAGGAAAAAGTTTGGGGACCCCTGGCTCAAACAAAGTCCACTGGACCCCCTCTTCTGACAGCAGCAGCTGAGGTATGGAACTCAACAAAAAAAGAAAATGTTTATGTCTATCAGAACTTTCAATATGTCCTAACATGAATCAGATAAGCTGTGAAAAACATTGAGTCCCACCCTGTGTTTTGCTGAAATACACCACTCGATGAGAAACAGCCAATCAGAGCCAGGAGGAGGGGCTTAGTGCTGTCAATCACACTTTGACACCGCACAGCAGATTTGTCATTCATAAAGCAGCCAGCTATGCTCTCATTCAGTTTTGATTCAGTAATTTAAGATTGTTTGATTGCAACCTGCATTTGGCTTTGAATGTGTCCTTTTTACTTGACATTATCTGATATTGGCAGAGTTGTGAGATTTTTGATTTTATGTATACTTTTAGGCTGTTGAGAGCCTTACAGTTAAATATTTCTAATGGGAGGTTTTTCAGTTGTCCTTCGGACCGAAAACTTGCTGCATTGTGCCTGCATGTTTCTTAAATGTTTTTGACTTATTAAGGTGATGAGATGGTTTTGCCAGATCATATAGCCAGTAACATTTATGCCTAAATAAAAAAAAATTGTCAATCTATGTGATTGGCATTGGAGATCGACAGGAAAACAAACTTGATCAGGGTGTTTTCATATATAGAGATATAAAAAAGTGTTTTATGAATATTATTTATTGCATAGTCATATTAACATCTACTTTCTAAATCATTATTTCATTTATGAGATAATTTTCGCTGGCACCCATTTTTTTTTTAGTTCTTGACTGGGTTAATATATACATTATTTATTACACTAGACCACACTCTAATAGTTTAATAAGTTGCAAAATAATACGCTTAGAAAATATAATATGGTCACATCTTACTGCACATGGCAGAAAACACTGCTGGTCAACCCCAAATCTATTTCAGACACCAAATCACTGAAATGTTTTATTGTTTTAAGAAACGGTGGTGTTTACAATCTCTCTCACGCACACACACACACACACTAATCCAAGGTGATTACTGAAAAAGCAATGTGCTGACTTTATGTGTTTCCAGTCAAAATTATCCAGGAATGAAGATTGACACCTTCTGGATTAAAACCGACAAGAAATTACATTTAACCATCTCTGGGTTTTGACAAACACGCACACACACACGCAGACAAACACCACAGTGTTTAACAGTAAAGCCAGATTTTGAGAGCAATTGCATAATAAAATGAAACCAAGTACGACGGGATTGTGTGTCTGTGTGACCATGTCTGTGATTTCTGCATTACTCTCAGACCAAAATTATGATTTAATTGCATGTAAGTAGATTTCCAGAGGTGTGTGTGTGTGTGTTTGTATTTTTATGGATAAAATATAGGACTTGGAATTACAGTTTCATTAACACACATTCACAAACCCACACACACACACTCACGTCTGACCACAAATACCACATTGTCAAGGAAGCTTCTGTCAAATTAACGCTGAGCTACTGAAAACCAGTCAGTGCTTTCACATCCCCCACCTTCCATCTACATATGTGCTGGTGTCTGATACCCATTTCTTTCGGGTGAGCCTGAGGACTATAATTCATACCCATTATGGTCTTGCTTTGCATATTTTAGCTATAGCTGTCAGCAGAGGTCTGTCTTATGTCAGAGTGAGAGATCTGATATTAATCCCGTAAGGTAATATGAATATAAGCTTCACAAAGTTATCTTCATTTCTTTTATTATCTGTTGACAGCAGCAACACAGTCTATAAGCTCACAAAGCCAACAATAACAAGGAATATGAAATTCATTTTGTAGGTGAATCTTGAAAATGCTGTTGGATTAAATTCAGTGAGCAAGAGACTTCATAATCTAATGTAGGGGTGCCCAAAGTCGGTCGTCGAGGGCCTGCATCCTGCATGTTTTAGTTCTCTCCCTGGTGGTAGTAACAACCTGTTCAGCATGTCAATGTTCTTCTTAGACCACTAATGAGCCATCATTTGATCCAGGTGTGTTAAATCAGGGAGAGAACTAAAACATGCAGGATGCAGACCCTCGAGGACCAACTTTGGCCACCACTGGTCTAATGCTTTCCTGCAAGAATACTCGTATCCCTCAAACTCCGTTCCTGAAGGGCCGCTGTCCTGCAGTTTTTAGATGTGACACAAGTACAAAACACTGGGATGAAGTGGCTTAATTACCTCCTTCTTGTGTAGATAAGTTCTCCAGAGCCTTGCTAATGACCTAATTATTCTATTCAGGTGTGGTGCAACTGAGGCATATCTAAAAGTTTCAGGTCAGTGACCCTCCAGGACTGGAGTTAGATCACACCTGTGATCTAACCTGTTGACATATTGCAACATCGAAACCAAAAGTGTCGATGTGTTTTCAGCGGATTATATATAAAGATGGTATCCATGGCTCTTTGAAGGAATCTGTGGATCGGTTTTGTTGGTTTTTGACCAAACTGTAATTCGTTTTATCTGGGGAACAATCACTGGGAGAAATGATAGATAGATAAAAATCTATTGTCATTACAAATGGGCATCTACATATATATGCCATTACCGTCCTTCCTACAAGTGCTGTTAAATCAATTAAAAAAAGTAATTAGATTAATCACCATGCTTAACTTAGAAAGCTTGAAATTTATAACTACACATTGTACTAAAAATGCTGAAGAAAATATTTTGTTGTCCCATATAAGTTTTCCAGGTTTTTATATTCAGGAAGGTCTAAAACAGTAGTTCCCAAACTTTTTCTCCTGGGCCCCCCCGGTGGTTTCCAAACATTTTGGCCCCCGCCCACCATTGGATTATAAATCGGCAGAATTAGACTCTTAGAATTACGTTGTGTGGCGTGGGGGGAGGGGTGTTCTCGGGAGATTCTTAGAGACTCCCTGACCAGTGCACACAGCGTTCATCTTTTTTTTTTTTCCATTCATCCATATTGTCCCCCCCTGCAATGGCATGGCGCTCCCCCTAGGCTCCCCCACAGTTTGGGAACCTCTGGTCTAAAATAAGTCATTTTGTTTCTAACATAATTTAGAAATGTTAACTATAAACTGGTTGTGCTTTGGTGGAAGGATAATTAATTGTAGCAATAAGTACTACCTTGTTTAATCCAAATGTCCATCTCCATTTGCCACATTTGTGACTGTGCATTGTTGACTGCAGTAAAAGACCTTATTGTTACAAACCAACATGTTTGTTGGTTTGAACTAAGCAATCCTCTGTGGGAGAGAGGCTTTTAGGTCAAAATAGTTAAGACGAGTAATTTGCATTATTTAATAACGAGTTAAAACTTTTCAGATTAATCATGAGTGTTAATGTTGACAACCCTACTTTCTACGCAGTTCCACTCAATTCTGACATTGAGATTGACTAACGTCGACTTCCGATTCCTGATGATTTTCTGCTCTGTTTTAGAATTATTTTGCCTATGCAGGGCTGTAGCTTGTCAAAGACAGCGGAGGAAAAGAACGAAGCCGTTCAGTCCACGTTGAACAACTAAAGTAAGAGCAAGAGGAATGCTCAAGACATTTCAATGCTGATAAAAATGGCATTGCCCTACTCATAGCTTCATCAAGCAGGCACACTACAAACGTCACGACCAAGCTTGATAAGCAATTTGATTAGCAATTGGGTGAAATCGGATCCAATGGTATGTTGCCGTATCCTCTTTGGCACCGATGAGTCATTACTTCTTTTTGAGTCACAAAAAACGTAATTCATACAACCAAGTCTGCTCGACCACGTGACATAGATTTTCTCATCTGTGCTTTGCACACTGATGTCCACCTGCGGCCCACAATTTTGAAAGAATAATAAAAATATACAAAATCCTACTTACTCATGTCATTATTTCCTGTCATGACTTTTCATAACTCCAATGTAAACACCAGTGACCCAGTGCTCTCGGTCAGTGCGATGCAGGGAAAGTCCACATCTTGATAATTTAGCCTTGTCTACAGCTTTCCTCTGTAATTGAATTAGGAAGTGGTGGGAATGTAAAGAGCAGCAGAAAGAGTTGCAAGTAAACAGACGGGGCCCTTTAATCTCAAGCTGTTTGAAGTGAACCCTTTTAAGAGGTGCACTGCTCTCAGTGCTGTGTGATGGCACTTGAATTTCACAAGCTGGTTAAATTGGTTTATTCTGCAACAAAGCAAGGAAGGTTGAGAGACATGAGAAAAATAACAGAAAATAGATGGGAACTGGACATAAAAAAGGAATAAAAGGTTGCACCAAAGAGAAAGAAAGAGAGAATGGAGGAAAGTTGAACAGGGTTTCAGTCTGAGGGATTTCTTTAGGTGGCCAAAAGCTCCCCGAGGTCAAATATGAACAAACCACTGATACTAGAACCATGTGTGACAGTTCAGACTGCTACCTAAAACTTTAATCTCTTAAGAAGTAGGGCTGGGACTTTGTTCAAAAGTCCCAATCTGGAACCTATCCTTTGTGTCTCAGATCTGATGCACAAGCAACATCTGCAACAACAGCGATGGACAACATAGCTGTTGCTCTTGGCCCAGCAGAGGTGAATTTGGATGATGGAAAAGACTGTTGTTGTTTTCAAGTTATGCTAAAGGAAGTTAACCTATCAATGAAGTTATTTAAGCCTATCATAGTATCTCAATGGTAAACGTGGACTGTGGACGCAGGACTGTGTCCACAGTCCACATTTCTGAAGAAGTTCCATGAATGACGAGGAGTTCCTGAAACACTGGAAAGATGAATGGGAAGGGAAACACTTTGTACCAATCTGATGGTTTAAGAATCTAAATAACAGATGAAAAACAAATATCTTTCTGTTGGGCTCATCTGTCTATTCAATATTTTGAAAATATTTTTGTTGACGTATGGGTTTTGATTAAAATTGTGCTAATTACAGACCCCACAATAAACTTGATTAAACATTTTAATCAAGTCCCACTACTAGTTTAAACACTACACTCAAGCTTTCCTTCAATTAGGAAAGATGTTCAATGGGAAATTGGAAACAGTGACCACTTTTACATCTAAGGACTAAAACTTTTAGTTCTTTTATCAGTTGGGACACACCGACTTAAATTTCCATTTAGTTATTAGATGCAGTGCTCATTGTGCGAGGGAGGTCCTAATTACAAGCAAGGGCATCTGATAGTTTAGGATGGCTCAAATGTAGTTCTTTAAAACAATGGCGAATAAGTAGATGCGTTTGTTCCAAATAAAAAGGTACAGCATACTGACTCACTGAGGAAATAAATGTTCAAACATGCTGTGACTATTGCAATAACAATGAGTCACTGCATCGTGCTCCAGGATGACAAAAGCATTTGGAAAGTACTCAAATACCTTAGTCAATGTGAGGTTTGGTACCATAAAAAGCCTGATAAAAATCTGTCTCTTGTTCTACGCTTTGCTTCGTATAGACAGTCTGAACCATTGGCTATTGAAAACAATTGCTTAAAACTTATACTCTGTTAAGTTGTAAGTTATTTTAACAGATTTTAACCAAATTGCCAATGTTTAGCCGTTTGACGAAGCTTTTTGGAAATGTTGTGCGCTGTCAACAATGCTTCCAGCAATACAATGTCTTCATCATTCCTCTTGTGCAGACTTCAATTGCTCTACATTTGGAGGCATGGCCAAAACGGACTGAATGGCTTCGTTCACTTCCAGTAAGTCCAATACATAATTTTCTACTAAAGTTTAATCTTTCAACAAATTTATGAGAATCATTCACAAGGGAAATTATCTTTTTTGTCTATATCAAATAGTATTTAACTAATAGCAAATAAATATCTTATGCCTCCTATTGTTGCTAACACACATTACCAATAATAAAAAATAATTTCTTATAGCACATCCATACATGAGCTAATAATACGGATTGTTTGTTCAGGCTTTATTGTTCAGTCACAAGGGTCAAGACACCTCCAAATGGTTGCCATGGGAGATTGACTGATTTCTTAAACATACATGAATGAGTCAACACTCCTGGTATGTTTTTGAAATGACATAACATGATATAAAACTCAAAAAAGTTGATTTTACGCTAGCACTCTTGACCTTAGCATTAGCACGGTTGCTAAACTAATTTAAACTCGTTACGAGCTTGAATCGAGTTTAAATTATGTAAAATGATTTTCCATCTTTAGCAGCTTTCTGAACCAACATCTTCAGTAAATTTCTAAATAAGGATTTTTAGTTTATTTTACATAATGTAAATGTATTGATATTCAATACATTCCACTTCCGTTTAGAATGGGGAAAGCAAGATGATTAAGCATGCTAACAATGTTTACAGCTCCACTAAGCTTGTTTGTTCAAAGAATTTATCCAAAAATTATGTATTGTGACATTTATTTCTGTGCCATTAATTTGAGGACTCTTCCACATGACCTTTACACCCTAAATAGTGTGAGGTCTTCAAGCTCTTTCAGTCTTGTAATTTATGACCTGTTCCTGACTTGCATGCTTTAAATTTCTCTCAAAACAGAAAAGAGAGACATGAATCAATCCTGTGAATGAACAAAATAATAAAGAATGATAACTAAGAGTAGAAGGAGTATTTGTGGATATGCTTTTGAAAATAATATATCATTAAGCAGTACACCTGCTGAAGCTGTGTTTGGGGTGGGAGTTCCACCACATGAGGCTAGATGGTGTAGTGCTTTCAGTAGCTTGTTTTCAGTATGTTGTGCCAAACCACAGCAGAACGTCTGAGGTAGCAATAAAAGCTGTTTGCATTCCTCCGGCCAAAGACTGTGGATCCTTCACTGTAGAAAAACAATTGAAACAGCAGGAGCAATATGTATATGATTTTTTTTTTTTCCCATTTGTCCTAGTTCAGATTCAGATTATGTCATCCATGTAATCGTGGTAAAAGAATAAAATGTGTCACATGTAAAAAGAAGCTAATTCTGCTGACCTGATCTCACTTAATAGACAATAAAGGTTTACTTAATTCTACATAATTTAGAACTTCTTCTCCATAGTGTAAAGCAGAGGTGTCCAAAACTTTTTTTTTGACTTGGGACAAAATTGTATAATGTGAAACACTTGAGCTAAAACATATTTAAAGAAATAAATGACCAACAATTATGTCATTTTTTTTTAACCTGCATAACAATAAACCAAGCATGCAATATTTAAATTAGCCACATTTAAATATAGTATTTTTTTGTGGGAAAGCATTGTATAAATCATTGCTTATGACACTTGTAATACAGGAATATGACTGGTTTTCAAGTGCTCACAGCTCACAGACATAAAGTATAAATATATGAAGTTTAGATTAAGTTCATCGCTTCCCTGAACACCAGTAAATGGAAGACTGCAATTTACCCAGCCGGGTCACTCTCCAGAGGATGCCGAGGTCCATGTCAGCTGCAGAAAAACATTGGAGGGCCACTGTCACGGAACCAGCAGTGACCCGGCCACCACATGAGGAGTCACGCCGCTGTGAGGCTCTGGAAGCAGTCGAATGGTTACATGAAACTTTTAACAGAAAACTGGAAATGTTGCAGATCAACCACGAAGATCAACCACGTGCAGAGATTACACAGACTCCCACAAAAATAAAAACGGTTGTATAATATAAAATGTTTTTTTTTTTTCTATGTATGGAAACTTATGGCCCACCCTGTATATACATTCGTATTTTCACCTTTTGTTTAAAATTCACACATCCTCCATTCTTACGGTCTGTGAGGCGGTTAGCGGCTTTTATATTGTGACTATAAAAAATTCTTCAAAACGTTTTTTAACCAACACCATTATAGTAAAGAAATAAAAGAAACCTGCAGGGTGGTTTCACCATTGTGAAATTTCTCCTAAAAGATTTTTTGCCATTGTTAGAGTCCAAGAATGTAGTGCATGACTTTAATGTCACCGTGGAAACCAAAATACAAAGACGCTGCTGATCGTATAAATGTGCATATGTTTGTAAAAAAAAAAAAAAGCCACCCGCGCAGTACATTAATGTGTGGCTAATGTGTCATGGACCTGAACAAAAAATCTGTCCCTGTAGTGTTTCTGCAAGTGTTAGCCAAAGAAAAGAGGTGAAACCTAAGGAGGTACTTGAACACAGTCACATAAATGCCAGTGATAAGCTTACACAGACGCACACACAAACAGGGGAGTGAAAGTCATTAAGGAGGTCATAAATCACAGGAAGCAGTTCCAGAGAGAGATCACTCTCCCACTGTCTAAACACTGCTTTTACTCAGCTTTATTAGCAGGAGTTCTGCTCTCACCCAGGCTGCAGACACTGTCCTCCTCACTGCAGATGACCACAAAGATTGCACTGCACTAGAGAGAAGTGGTGGGGGAAACCAAATGAAAACAGCTCCACTATCTTGAGTTATTATTCTGCACCAATTGTTTTTCAAATGTATCTGCATATTCAGAAATCTCCAGCTCTATGAGACTGTCTGCTTGCATGACGCTGAATTTGGTTTCAGTGCAGAATTCTGAGAAATATTTCTGCCAAAAAAGTCGCGTCTGGGACATTTCAGCAACAAAGCAGTTCAAGGTGCTTTGCACCATAAAAACATTATACAGTCATCAATTAGGAAACAGCGATAAATAGTTCATTTTGCCAAATGTCATCATCAAAATTACCAAGCAAATACTCACCAATTGTTTGGATCAGCGTTTCATTTACTCCTAATCGGACGTAACTCTTAACAGGTGGGTCTTTCGCCTTGATTTAAGTGAGCTCTAGCTGTGTTTCCATTTACTCTACAATTGTGAAATTTGATATATAGAAAATAAATCTGATTTATAAAATTGCAAAAATTTTGATAAAACTCCTTTTTTAATGAATAGTTTTGGATGCGGTTGTTTTTCGGCTGGACCAAAATCGGTTTACTTCACAAAACTGCAATGGAAACACTTTTTTCCACAATAGTTACATGATCAAGTCCCCACATCTGGATGTTGCCAGTGGCGCAAACCACGAAAAAGACAACAGGAAGTAGTTGATGGATCATGGCGTGGCATGTTTCTTTATGATTTATTGCATGGACAAACTTATTTACTTATGATTTTAACTGCATTCCTTACTTGAAACACCTCAATTGCAAAATAGTTTTTTTCACCATTACCAGAATATTGACAAAGTTTTGCGCACATTTCTAATGGAAAAACAGCTAGTGTTTTAGCTGTTTTGCAGTTTCCTGGAAGCTTATTACAAATTTGTGGTGCATAGAAGCCCAATCTGACTTGACTGATTAGGCTCTGGTCTGTCATTAAAGTTAAAGTAAACCCAACATATTTTAAAAGAGAGCCTACCGATTCTGTTTTTAGGCAATAATTTCAGTAAGTAGTGTACCTTCACCCATTTTTAGTTTTTATTTAACATCTTTCTGCTCCATCTCTCCTTGTTATAACTGCAGGATGAGTCAGATGCATATCGTCTGGGATGTGTGATTGATAGAAGCGGAGCGGGGCGGGGCGGGGCGGGGCGGGGCTGGGTGTGCATTTATTAACAGTGTGCTGTCCTTGTTGCAACTTCTACACCTTATTGTTTTGTTCCTTTCTTCAACAGGGTAAATGACAAATTCTGTATTTAGACTACTAATTAGATTAATGCAACTTTGTGTTGCAAATTCTCATATGGGTTTCTCTGTGCTTTATCTACCTCAACACACCACACCCAAATTTTGGGTCGGGTTCTGGTCAGGCTATAAATTTAAACTAACTTGGAGACAAGTAAGACTGAGACAACAGTGTAGAAGAAGTAAGAAATATTGCCCCCTGCAGGTGAGCAATAGTAGTCACAGAGACCTGATATTTTTGAGTTTTTTCAGAAAATTTGCAACAAACTGACAATTATGCATAAGTACAAAACAAAAAAAGCAGGGATCTGTTGAGTCTGCGTGACTTAGCTTGAATTTCGGAGATTGTGAAATCATAAAAAACTGGATAGACTGACTAATGTAAGTTGGCACTACACAAATAAAAACTGCTTTGGTTTGATTGATAAAACAATATTTAAGCACACAACTGTTATCTTGAAGGGTGTCCCTCGGGAGTCTAGAGAGACGCATTTAAATGGCGTGCTGGATTTGGCCCCTGGGCCTTGAGTTTGACACACGGTGTAGAGGGAATCCCATCATCTCTCTGTAAACTACAGCAATAGGAACACTTCTACTATCCTGATGCATGTGTTGGCACAAGAAGAGCCGTCTTGAGGTCCGACAGCATGGTGCTGCCCCTTGACCTCGGTGACACCATACTAGCATCAACCAGTAACCAGCCTGCACTGAGAGCCTGGGAACGGGAATGAAAAGCTGTATAAATAGCCTCAGAGGGGCACAAAGGCAACAGCCACCCAACCCAGTGATAAAACCACACACACACCCACACACACACGCACACACATGCACACACATTTGCGTGGTTATCTTTGTGGGACCTTCCATTGATTTCCATTCATTTCTACAGCTTAGACCTTACCCTTATACTACCCCTAACCATTGCATACCTAACCCTAAACAAAACCCAATTTACACCTTAGTCCTAAATCTAACCCCTTACCCAAAAATAGTGTTTCCCCTTATGGGGACCAGGCTTCAGTCCCCACAAGGAGCAGTGGGTCCCCACAATGTAGTATGTATCAGGAAAATGGTCCCCACAAGGTATTACAAACAAACACAGACATGCAGACTCCTACCGTATGGGAAACTATTACAGTTTAGTGCATACAATAAAACAGTCAACACTATCAGGGAAGAAATCAGTCAGGACTTCTGACATTTTGGAAACTGGCTGTGTGAGAAAGGTTTACTCAAGTAAGGAACGGCCTTTATGGACACTGAGGTTCACAGCAACTCTCATTATGTCGGCTGTCAGGAGGAGGATCATTTAAAATGGGAGGAATATTAAAAAAGCTTCCCCCTTTTGTGTTCAGCAGCAGAATCTGAGGTAATTATTTACTCAAAAATCCAATAGTCAACTCTGCTGCCTTGTTTGGACCTTTGGTATGTCTTCTATATAGAGTGACTTAGTGTCCAGGTCTGGATTCAACTCTTTCTGTGTTTACATTAATAATAAACTCATGTTTCTTTTCATTGCATTTACTGTTACATTCTCTCTAACTTATGCTTTTTACACGTTACATTAGTAGAAAAGACAAAATGCTTTATCTTTATATTAAAAAATTTAAAGTTTCTCCACTGCAAAAATACAAAATGTTACCAAATGTTTGTCTTGTTTCTAGTGAAAATACCTAAGTACTTTAGAAATAAGACAAAACTAACAACTTACATCTCAGCAAGATACAAGAGTTTGTTTTAAGTCAATAATTCCTTTACATTACAGAAAAGTACTATCTACAAGTGTAATCTGCCTAAATGATCTATTAGTAAGAAGGAAGTGGTGACTTATTATTAATGCCTAAATTGTTCTACTGGGACATTAGTACTTGTACTTTTTCATCAATATTAAGGAATTATTGGCTTAAAACAAGCTCCTATATCTTGCTGAAAAGCTACTTGTGAGTTAGTTTTGTGTGATTTGAAATTGACTTAAGATATTTGCACTAGCAACTAGACCAAAATACTTGGTAAGATTTTGTGTTTTTGCAGACAAAAAGAAAAGAATCAATCATGTTCCGCAAATATTTGAACCAAGAAGGCCACACTTTTTACAGAATGTTTATTTATTTATTTATTTTTTGTCTTTTACAGATTTCCTAACACTTTCAGTGACAGTACAGCATGAGACGGGTAACATGGAAAAACTCAAGTGAGGGATTTGAACAAACCTCGGTCACTCTTACAGAAAATCTAAGCTTAGAGTGGTCAAACTTGTACTAAATGACTACATCAGTTTTCATTTTGACATTTATTTTTTTTTATCACAATTGTTAGGTAAAACAGCAACAAAAAACGTAAAACATCCAACGGGGTAAATACCTTAGCCACCGTATAGTTCAAGGTCTGCCTCATACAATCTTTACATGTCGTCATGTTGATTTATTTTTAGCATAGGAACAGACATTAGCTGTGTGCATAAAACTCAATATTCTGAGTATATCGAAAAAGCACAATTTTGCAATTGTGGCATTTTCGATAAATAAACACAATTAAAATTATATGTGAATAAGTTTGTGTACGCGATAAGTCATTATAACCATGCTGCACCATGATCCTCCAACTATTTCCACTGGCACAAACCATGAAGAAGAGGACCGTCTTCATGGTTTGTGCCAGTGGAAACATCCGGTCACTGATCGTGTGCAGGGTTTCCCCCAGAAAACTTATTAAGCCGGGTGGTCAAGGTGCAAAGGCGGTCCACCGGCGGTACACCGTATTTTTGTATTAAAAGATGTTCAGGTGACAGGAAATTAAAAAAAATATCACTCTGTAATTATACGTTACAGGAAAACATCGCCAGTGAAACATTACTTAAACCCACAATTAATCTTAAAAACAACAAATCAAAATATACAATTAAAATGAATATCAATTATTTGCACTTTTGTTTAATCCAAATTAAGTCAGCAGCTCCATCAGGCCCCCCAAGGCTTCATGGGCCCCATAAATGCTAATATTTTAACACAGACCACAGATACATTAATGTAACACTTGTTTATTGAGATGATCAATGCTGCTAAATTTCATTCAATTTCAACGTACATAAATTAAAAGATTTTAAATTGTTTAACATTTAAATGTAAGATTTTAAGGAGCTGGCAAGTTTACTTTGTAAAAGTTCAAAGAACAATATTCATAGTTAGATTGTTTTGTTACCCTAGCTACAATCTGATACTGTGAGTTTAATCTTTAAGTTTGAGCTGTTTGTTCACAAATAAAATTTAGTAAACTGCATTTATAACAGATTGCTTTTTAGGTTGGCCAATTAAACTACTCCCCCTCTCTCAGATTAAATCCATCACATCTGTTAGAGGTGCTGATGTTTTTAGCAACAAAAGGGGCCCCTACATCAAATTCTGCTCAAGGCCTTTTACCGGCCCTGCATGATGAGGTAATCTGCTGCACTACACAGAGATGCGCAACTACACATTATTCAGGTGGCACCGGCTTTAAATGCATAAACTATAAACCTATCTTCTATAAACATATCGCCAGTGAAGCGCTCAGAGCAACAGAGAAGCTTGCAATCCGGCTTAAACCCCCACCCCCACCAAAACAATGTAAAAAAAATTATTATTTTCCTAAAAACATAAACAAGAATGACTTAGCCTGGCGGTGGTGTTAGTAAAGGATGGCGGGCCGCCAGGCCTATAATACACTGGGGGAAACCCTGGTGTGTGATTTAGAAAAAAAACTATTTCCATAGCAGTTTTGTGAAATAAACCAATTTGGATACAGCCAAAAACAACACCTCATACAAGCGTGAAAACAGATTTTTTTTTTTTCAAAATTGCTGTGAATCCATTAAACAAAATAATTTTCGAAATGTCAAATATGTGGTCAATGGAAACATACACCTGTTGTATCTGTTGATACAACAGATGTAAGAAGCCATGTTCTTAAGGTGCCAGGTTAAAGAAACTGAATCTTTTCCTTCATCAGTACTTTAGTCATTATACCTTTCCATTCCGCTATAAGGATACTTCAGTTCTGTTTCTTCAGGTATTTAATTTGCAAAAGACAAACACGATTTTATCATTCTAAACTACTGACATGTTTCTGTATGATTTTCACATGATATGGCAGATTTTATCATGCATCAATTCAATCCATGTAACTTTTTTTGTCCCCAAGGAACAAGTACAAGACACATGAGTAGTATAAAATAGACTGAAAAGTGATAGCTTCAGTTGCCATGTGAAACTTTAAAGAGAAAAATCAGAGAATAAACAGAAAGTTTGCTGGATTTAAAAAACAAAATCTCTGTTGTTTATCATGGCCTAACTTATGTGTGAAATTCCACACATAGTTCAGCACCAGCGATGGACCAGCATGAACTTTCAAAAGCCACACCTCAGTTTGATTTGTTGCACGGCTTGCGGGTTAAAGCATAGAAACCGAGGAGCTTTATGTGATTTTGCTTTTCCTGTCTCCACTTTCACCTCGTCCATCATGCTCTAACTGCCTGTCTTCTCCTCACTGACTTTCAGAAACAATAGGATCCAGCTGGGAGGTTGGAAAGCCCTCTGGAACAGCACTAAAGAGGCAGCACGGCCTCCGAATGGCTTCCATTAACCTGCCACATGGTACTGAAGCTGGCTAAGATGGGGACAATTAGCCAAGTCACACACTCATACACACACACTTACAAAGTTCAAGTAACTGAATTAGAATTAGCATGACAATCTGAAATGAGTGTAATGCAGATTTTTCAAAAAATATTCATTACCCTTGAAGTTTTCTACTATTTGTCACATTACTACTGTAGTGATTTGAGTTCTCTGTGTGTTTATTTTAGGTTATGTTTCTTGTGAGTCTCTGTGCTGTCTTGTCTTCCCCCTGATTGTCCCCAGGTGTCTCTCGTTCCTGGAATTACCCCATGTGTATTTAGGTCACCTGCTGTCTCCGTCTCTTGTTGGATCCTTGTCGTTTGTTTGTTAGTGTCTGCCCTGTCTTCTATGGGTTGTCGTCACAGTAGAACTGTATAGTCCTGTGTTGGCTTGACTCTCGTATACAGTTGTCTCGTCAGTTGCTACCAGTGTTGGTGCTTGCCTATGCTCAACTGTGCTGCCTGTATCTTGGACTGTTTCAAGCTGCATTTTCAATATTAAATTCATCATTCATCTTTCAACCTGGGTCCTTGGCGTCCTCTCTCACCACCATCACCCACAACTCATGACAACTACTCAATGTTTTTCATTGGCATGTATTTGTGTTCACTCCTCTACTGTAATTCCTCTAAATGAAATCCAAAGCAACTACAAAATAAATCAAAAGATAATACGTACTTCAAGTCCAACTGTGAAGGCCTCCGAGGTTTTTGTTTGTTTTTTCTAAACTTCAGTGATCAAACATCACAAAAACCTAGAAAGAAAACAGAGATGTCAGGGATAAAGTTTAAAGGTTTTAAATAATCAAAACTTTTTTTTTTTCATACAAAAGCTCAGGCCGGACATTGTATTGGCATGTTTCTGGTATGCTCGTAACTCTGGCGCATAACCGTTGTTCGTAAGAGTGATGGACAACAAAGCACCATCTCTTGGCTCACTGGGGATTTATTTTTGCTGCAAAAACTGATCTGATGGGACACTACAAAAGACTGTTGTGTTCAAGTTGTGCTAAAAGTAGTCAACCTATTCAAGCGTGAAATAACATCTCAATCCTAAACAGCAGCAGCACAGACGTCCCCGATACTGAACCCACAACTTTCAGAGTACCCACAGACAATGTTGAAGTACTCAAGACCGGTCTTGGGCTCAAGACCGGTCTCGAGACCATGTTTTGATGATCTCGTCTCGGACTCGACCCTATTTGGTCTCGGGCGCTGAGGACTCAGGATTTTATTTCAAGACCGCAACAGTGGAAATATCACTAAACTTACAGCATACTGTCCAGTTTATTTGTTTATTTGTTTTCAGTGGCTGCAAAACGCACTGATTAAAATCAAAGCAATAACGTGACTTACCAATTACGTGTTTGTTACTCACCCCTCCCCCTCGCCACCATTCACTCGCACGCGGTGTTCCAAGACAGATGTCTGTCTAACCCTCAGTAATAAAATTGCGCTGCATAAAACATAAGAAATATGATGACAGCTAAATCAGCAGCGCTTTGCTTTCACAGACAGCATTGACTGCGTCAAACTTTTTTCGTCACTTAGAAAAAAAGCTCAAAGAAAGGTAAGCTCAATAGACTGATGTTAGCAATGCTAGCTGTACAGAGACACATAAGCATTTGTGATGAATGAAAGTTGTCACTCACTGCGCTGAATTATTGTGAGGAGGTGTTGACTATAACGTGTCACATATATGGGACAACGCTGTGTCCAAAAGTCTGCAATATAGTGATGTGACATTCACGAACGATCCGATTCTTCTGAACAGCTCTTTACTAAGAAAATAGACTGGAGCCTCACTTAGAGACGTTCTTTGTTCTTGTAATGCTCTGCGTACACTGCAGTAGCTATTATTTTATTTTATTAGCAAATAAATAAATTATCTCGGACCCTAAAAGTCTTGGTCTTGTCTCGGTCTTGATACACTCTGGTCTTGGTCTTGTCTTGGTCTCGGATTAGTTGGTCTTGACTACAACACTGCCCACAGAGTCACAGTTGCCGGGGCAATGGACAAAGGCAATCTACATCACCTATCTGCCTACCTTAACATATACACCTGAAATGTACTTATTTTTTATATTTCATACAATACTGTTTCAGTATTTTTATATTCACTTGTATTTTTTGTATATAGAGATTTTTAAATTGGTTCTGCTCTGTCCTCTGTACTGCTCTAACAATGTAAATGTCCTCACTGCGGGATTAATAAAGGAACATTTTATATTACAGGTACTTTTCCAGACAAATCGATCTAGTTTGTATAGAGAAATATAGACACAATAACATACAGTTAATGACATAAAAGACCATCTGTGAGGATACTACTTGAGGTCTGATCTTTTCTGTGGACAGACATAAACGCACTTCAGATAAATTGAAGTAACTGGGACTATACAAAAAGGCTTTTGATAAGATCAGCTGTTTGAAAAGCCAGTCTTTATTAGACTAGAGAGACAGTGAAGCAATTTTCAAGTTTGGACAGAGTAGACTTCTGATCACCCGAGGACATCCTTTCTATCTACACACATCAGTATCTACAAGGAACCTTTTGAAGAAACTTCAACAACAGGAAGAAATAAAATAGAATTTGGTGCTGATTGTTCTACCAGCCTTCAACACAGTCAAATAAAAACAAATCTTATGGTCTCATTGCATGCATGCATGAAGGATTATGTAGCAAGCAAAAAAAAAAACGTCATTGTTTTTTCTGGGTATTTATGGATACATTTATAACTCTTAACATATGGTATTTAGTCTTTCCCCAAAGAAAGTGATGGTATCCTCTAAGTAAATAACTTGAAGCCAGGAAAAAATCTTAGTGTCTTATGTTTTTGTTTTTGCACTATCTAACAGGAAACAGGAATCAAAGAGTATCCTGCTGTCTTCCCTCGGCCGATTGGTTGGCACCGTCATGACTTTGACATCAGAGGAAAACCGCTCTTATGGACAGCTGACAGTGTTAGGTTGAACATGAATTACACGAGTACAGCACCATTGTTTTACGTGTCATGGGAATAAGCCTGGTGGTTATTTATTATCCCGTTTTCCATTCCCAGGGATGTCATGTCGGAGTATGCGACTGGTTAACACAGTGATTCTCAACCCTGGTCCTCACCGCCCCCTGCTTTGCATGTTTTAGATGTGCCTCTATTCCAGAACAGCTGATTCAAATGATTGCATGACCATCAAGTACTGTGGAAGCCTGTTAATCACCCAGAGATACAATTCAGGTGTGTGGCAGAAGGGAAATACCTAAAACATGCAGGACAGGGGGGTGGTGAGGACCAGGGTTGAGAAACACTGGGTTAACACATCCTGGATTTTTGTTTTGAGAACAAAGGGGTACTATTTTGAAAATACATTACTTTTACGTACATAACTGAAATGATATAGCAAATAGACTTACTGAAAGATGATCCTTCTCTTTACTAATTATCAAGCCAATATTCTTACATGATGCATTGTCCGTGTCAATTACAGGATCCTTTTCTGTTATTCCCCATTCAGTGAGAGCCTTCCTCAGATCTTCTGCCAGGTTTTGTCCATTGTGGCTCTAAGGCATGTCCCGGGTTTGTAAGACTTGGGTAACAAGCTCCCATTCCTCATTGATAAAGTGAGCCATGATGGTCACATAAACTTCTGTTGTTTGTGAGGTTCACCCGTCGCACGTCAGAGCAACCCTCTCCGTACTGGCAAGGGAGGCTTTGACGTGCCTTTGTCTAGGCATACAGCCTGGGAACGCATACTTTGGTGAGGTGTTCATGGGGCAAGTCCTGACAGTGGGGCTCCATCGCGTTCACCATGCGCCTGAAACCTGCATTAACAACCACCAGGTAGCTTCTCAAATCCTGACAAATCATCTCAGTAATCTTTTGTGACCTCGGAGATGGTAACTTATGGAAGCACCCGCCATCGCTGCCCAACATAGTTTGTTTTGGGTCATAGTGTAGCTTCCTTGGCTAGTGTGACGTTTCAGGTGGGCTCGTAGGGTTGGTGGTATTTCCCCGAGTATTAAACATTTGTGTGACACAGCTTGCAGACCGCCAGTTTTATTCAGAAAGTTGCTTTATTTCTTTTCGAAGCCAATGTGCTCCCACACATCTGCTTTTAAGCAAGAAGGTGCTGGAGTGATGTTCGCCACTATTATATTAAATCTCCTTGCTCACATTTCTTCTGTGTAAATCAAGTATCTAGGCGGGTAACTTGATAGAAATGCTCTACAGCTGACTCGAGTGGCTGGATGACCTAATCGCTCTCCCTACAAAGTGAACAGAGGTGAGGATGGGCAGTGAGGAGAGTGACAGTTGGAACACCAGGGATTTGAGTAGGATTTAATGTATCGATACTCGCGGATGAAAATTCAATACTTTCGGAGGAAAAAATATCAATAAATGTCATAGAATCAATAAAATTACACAGCCGTACTGCAGAGGAGGATCCGAAATAAGAGCCACTTCAATGTCCTTCCATCGAGCAGCATAGTTTTTATTACAAAGGTTTATCCGAGGTTTAATTTGTGCAGAATAGAAATAATTCTTTACATGTGTACATCCCTGGAAATGCTTATGCCTTAGATGTTGTCAGTTTGCCTTATTAACTGGGCTAACAGTTCTATATAAAGAGCTAAAAGTAAAGGACAGAGTACCAGTGGCAGGTACTGCAGTTCTGCCGTTTCCCCCTGAACCTTTCTGGACTGATTTATGGTAACACTAAAAGAGGAAAAGATGCATTACTTTACAAGATTACGAATCATTTGGCACTGTTGGCTTATCAACCACATTAACAGCTCATCATTCATGCACGGTAGCAGCATGTGTGTGTGTGTGTGTGTGTTTACCTGAACAGCAAAGGAAGTCCTGAATACATTAACAAGATATATGATTTAAACAAATGTCCTGGGAAACACACACGGAAGCATTTGCAAATGTCCATCTCTTTTGCTCTTTTGTCTGAATCCTTCGCCAACTGAGTCCAAGGAGATCTGGAAACCATTCAGACTTGTGCTCACAAGACAGCAGTAGGCTTTTCTCCTACAGTGTTTGTCAATGGCCTTTTCAACAACTCACCAGGACCAGGCGCCAAAGGGTCAGACTGCCCAGCGTAGCTGCACAGATGGCCTGGCCTAGTGTCCAGCAACAGACACAAGCTAGGATTGGCTTTGTGCAGGTAATGATCCAGATCCAACAGGGCTGACAGACTGCTGAGCAGAATGAGTGCTCGGGATCAGCAGTGAAATGGGGTTCAAGTAGGAAGAGCAATGAGGAGGAACTGCCAAGAAAGGAGACTTTCATGTGGTGGGACCGACAAGCTGGGCCGACTCTTTTAATCCAAAACAACACCAAGAATCTAGCCAAAAGACGCGACTTTCATGTTTCACAAAGTAGTTTGATGAAAATAAGTTTTGTGTCATTCCAACATGTTGAATCTGTAGCCGTTCCCAAGTAGGCCAAAACAGAAGCTGATCACCTTTAAATTACACAGATGACCATATCTCCTCATCAGGTGGTTTCTTTAGGCAGTTGTTTGCAGTGGACTTCATTAACGGCATCCAAGTAAAGAGGACAGAGTAAAATGCCATAGTATATTTAGGTTTCCTTTGACTTCACAATTATCTGAAAAATCAGAAAATACTTCATCAATCCCTAAGAATATTTAAATATTCTAACTCAATATTGTCCAGGTTTCTCTGATGAATGATTCATCATTGTTCACAACTTCTCCTTCTGTTCGCTGATCGATTTAAATTCTAGGGGAGAAATCAAAATCAATGGGAGAAATCCCAACTGGAGCACTGAAGGAAGATGAAAATCGAACAGGATTACACAAGAAGGCGAAGGGCAGGCTAGACATATTCCTGTTCCTCATAAAATCCGTAATCACTGACCCACAGACCAAAGATAAACATTTTTGGGTCATTTGAGATTTTCAATTGCCTAAAGCTGAGTAACTGAGCATGGTGTTACATACATTTAGTCTTTCTAGGAATCTGGAACAGGTGAATCCCAAAGGTTAAAATCCACTTCGACATCTTTTGCTCTCTTCATAATGAGCCAAAGACTTCCAGTTGTTAAAGCCGTTTGAGGCTCTGGTGTGTAAGGTTAAATGACTTCAAGGATTTGCATGTTGAATAAAAGGTTATATTGTGTCCATCTCCTGAGCCAACACTTTTCCCACAGAGCTAAAAAACACACAAAGACACACTCTTGGTTATGGTTTTCCCACAGAGCTCGGCGCTCCAGGGAGAGTAAATTGCCGTAATCCGGGGCAGCAAATTCAGACACAGCAATTATACCTCCGTGAACGGCCTGAGAACCTGCACACACAAATGCACGAGCGCCATGTTGCAGTGGCACCTTGCGCCATAATTCACATTTTAAACAGATAAACAAATGGCACCAAACAAAAGCATAATACACTCTGTGTCTGTGTTGTACATGACCAGAGGTTCTCCAACATGCTCATGCTGACATGCACAGAAGCAATGTTATGAAACTGCATATGTAACTACACACACACAAATTGTCATTCACCTCTCAACACTGGAGCAAATTAACTGACATCAAACACCAGGACACACAGGCTTTAACATGTAAGGGACACTGGCTTGCTGGGAGAAAAGGAGCTATGGGAAGACAAACGGGAAGATGGAGGAAGTGGAGGTGGAGAAAAATGCCTAAGAGGGTTACGTATAGTAAGAAAAAGAGAAAAAAGGGTTACAAAAGGTTTATTCTTTAAAATTATAAAAAGTTGAACATATATGAATTTCTCATTGAAATATGTACGTATGAGCGTGGCAGTGGCATAGGGAGTGTACAAGTCTTTTCCCCCTCTCTACATGTACATAGTTCCAATATAAAGGACCGCATAATAATGTTTTTCATACACATTGCAGTATCTCCAACTCCTAGCTCTATTTTTTAAAATGCATCTAGAGCATACAGACGACTAAACGTTGAAAATAAATTTTACACCACATATGAAGAGCCATTTTTACTGCATCCATGTTTGGCTTCTTAGACTGTTCAAAAGTTGCAGATGAGCATATGGAAATGTACCTACGTAGACCTGTGTTAGCTCTTTGTTTTGCTAATTTGGAAAAAGTGCAAACTGAGCAAATAAGAAAATAAACAAAAATAACATCGTTCTACAAGAAACCCCCCCAGAAAAACACATTTGAAATGATGTTTGAAATAAAAAAAATTATAATAAATAAAACAAATGATCAGACTAAAACTTGTCCTTTAACTTGGAATTTATGTATAACATTTTGTTTATGTTGCCAGGTGACTATCACATTACCTATCAAAGTAATCAAAATCCATAATAATCTAGATTGGCTTGAAATTCAACATTTTATGTCACCAATTAACATTTTATCAGTGAAATTTTAGTTTTAGATTGATGTGAGTTTTTGTATATATAAAAAATATATAATCACAATGACATAAATTATTTTCTGAATGAGCAATTTTGTACATTTAAGTTGGTTTATTTCTCCTGCAGCCACCTGCCACCTACAAATACATCACCTTTACTCTGAACTGAAGATATGCACATAGCTTAATAAGTGAACTATGATACTTTGTCAGTTAACATGACAGCAAACACCAATACCGATCACCAATGATCTCTGCCGATCGCCTGGATGGACTGTTAATATTTTGCTTATAGACTAATCTCTTTCCTCCTTGAAGTAAAAAAAACCCTACAGCACCGGGAATTCCAAGGTTACGGAAAACGGAAAAGTTTGGCTGTGGGTGAAATTGTTTCAAGAATAAGTCTATCTTATAGATTAAGCTGATTGTTTGACAAAGTAAATTAACGTACAGCACCTGGAATTCCAAGGTGGTCTCCCATACAAGTACTGACCAGGCCAGACACCGTTTTGCTTCTGTGTTCAGACGAGAACAGCCTTAACCAGCGGAGGTTGACTGTAGATGACAATGTCTCAAGAGTAACTGCATTTTCAAGACTAACCTCTGTCCTAAGTAAAGTACAAAACCATAGAGCACCTGGATTTCCAAGGTGGTCTCCCATCCAAGTACTGACCAGGCCTGACACCGCTTTGCTTCTGTGATCGGACGAGAACAGGCTGAAACTGAGGAGTTTAGCTGTGGGTGAATTTGATTCAAGACTAAGTCTATCTTATAGATTAAGCTGATTGTTTGACAAAGTAAAGTAACCTACAGCACCTGGAATTCCAAGGTGGTGTCCCATTCAAGTACTGACCAGGCCTGACACCGTTTTGCTTCTGTGATCGGACGAGAACAGGCTTAACCAGCGGAGTTTGGCTGTAGATGACAATACATCAAAAGTAACTGTATTTTAAAGACTAACATTGGTCCTATGTAAAGTAGAAAACCCTACAACACCTTGAATTCCAAGGTGGTCTCCCATCCAAGTACTGACCAGGCCTGCCACAGCTTTGCTTCTGTGATTGGATGTGAACAGGCTTAACCAGTGGAGTTTGACTGTAGGTGACAATGGTTCAAGAGTAACTGTATTTTATAGACTAACCTTTGTCATACAGTATGTAAACATATCTTATGTAAAGTACTGACATCGCTTTGCTTCTGTGATCGGACGAGAACAGGCTTAAACGGAGAAGTTTGGCTGTGGGTGAAATTGTTTCAGGACTAACTGTGTCTTATAGATTTTGCTGATTGTTTGACAAACTAAATAAACCTACAGCACCTGGAAATCCAAGGTGGTTTCCCATCCAAGTACTGACCATGCCTGACACCGCTTTACTTCTGTGATCGGACGAGAACAGGTTTAGTCAGTGGAATTTGGCTTTAGTTGACAATACCTCAAGATGAACTGTATTTTAATGACTAACTTCTGTCCTATGTAAAGTAGAAAACCCTGCAGCACCTGGAATTCCATGGTGGTCTCCTATTCAAGCACTGACCAGGCCTGATACCGCTTTGCTTCTGTGATCGGACGAGAACAGGCTTAACCAGTGGAGTGTGACTGTAGATGACAATGTCTCAAGAGTAACTGCATTTTCAAGATTAACCTCTGTCCTAAGTAAAGTACAAAACTGTACAGCACCTGGAATTCCAAGATGGTCTCCCATCCAAGTACTGACCAGGCCTGATACTGTTTTTCTTCTGTGAACGGACGAGAACAGGTTTAGTCAGTGGAATTTGGCTGTAGTTGACAATACCTCAAGATGAACTGTATTTTAATGACTAACTTCTGTCCTATGTAAAGTAGAAAACCCTTCTGTCCTATGTAAAGTAGAAAACCCTGCAGCACCTGGAATTCCATGGTGGTCTCCTATTCAAGTACTGACCAGGCCTGATACCGCTTTGCTTCTGTTATCGGACAAGAACAGGCTTTATCGGATTAGTTTGCCTGTAGGTGACGATGTTTCAAGTGCAACATGTTTTTCTGCTAGAAAAGTTACCTGTGACAAGCATAACCTACAACATCTGTTTAGAGACCTTTTGCGTGTTAAGCAACCGTGATAACCTCTATAATACAGGTACTCATGCACCTTTAAGTGCTCCTGGTAGACGATCCACAATTTTTTTAAAGACTAATGTCAACAAGTGGCATGCAACAATGTCAAATAGTTATACCACATATCCTATCAGAAAGCACAGTAATTTGGTCAACAAACTGCTTCTGATATCTTCATAACATTTTTTGATCTCAGGTTTAGTTTATGGACTGTAAACTGAAATTAAGCACAAGTTTAAGTCTGGCAGAGACAAAATGTTCTACTCAAACTTGAACTCAGATTCAGAGTCTTGAGTGCTAACCATTACAACATAGAACATAAAAATTATGTAGCCTTGATTTAAAAAACGTCTGCATTAAAGTTGATTGGCATATGAAACATCACTAAGGAGTTTAATTCTTATTGTCTCACTACACCCTGTGACAAGTATAATCCTACAAAAATTGATTCAGTCTAGTTTCAATCCAGGGACCTTTTGTGTGTTAAACAAATGTGATAACCACTACACCACAGAAACTCATCCACTTCTAAGTGTTCCTGGGTAGATGATCCAAAATTTGTTAAAGACTAATGTCTGCATGCAACGTCAAATAGCTATACCACAGATCCTCTCAGAAAGCACAGTGACTTGGTGAAGAAACTGTCAGACTTTTACTTGTGCCTAATTTCACCCAATAGTCCATAAATTAAACCTGACATCAAAAAATGTATTGAAGAGGTCAGGAAAGAGACAAATGGTTCTACTAAGACTTGAACTCAGATCACTGGATTCAAAGTCCAGAGTGCTAACCATTACACCATAGAACCTACAAGTGTCAATGAAAGTGACGTAGCCTTCATTTCAATGAGGCCTTCATTAAAGTTGATTGGGATGTGAAACATCACTAAGGCGTTCGAGTCTTGTTGTCTTACTTACACCCTGTAACAAGCATAACCCACAAAATCTGTTTTTGTCTGGTTCAGAACCAGAGATCTTTTGCATATTAAGCAAACGTGATAACAACTACACTACAGAAACTGAACTTCTATGCTATGGTTCAGTTTGAGATTCCAAAATTGAAAATGTCAGACTCGACAATACCTCATCAGGACACACTGCACATCTGGTGACACCATGGAGGAGAACCTTTGGAGTATATACTCCCATTTACAGTACAGACCAAAAGTTTGGACACACC
Organism: Poecilia reticulata; assembly: GCF_904066995.2. Lineage (NCBI taxonomy): Eukaryota > Metazoa > Chordata > Actinopteri > Cyprinodontiformes > Poeciliidae > Poecilia > Poecilia reticulata. The sequence goes on from NC_088834.1 coordinate 31,133,915, forward strand.
TACTCATTCAATGAGTTTCCTTTATTTTTATGACTATTGACATTGTAGATTCACACTGAAGGCATCAAAACTATGACTTAACACATGTGGAAATATGTACTAAACAAGAAAGTGTAAAACACCTGATAATATGTCTTATATTCTAGTTTCTTCAAATTAGCAACCTTTTGCTATTATTACTGCTTTGCACACACTCTGCATTCTCTTGATGAGCTTCAAGAGGTCGTCACCTGGAATGGTTTTCACTTCACAGGTTGTGCCTTGTCAGGTTAATAAGTGGGATTTCTTGTCTTATAAATGGGGTTGGGACCATCAGTTGTGTTATGCAGAAGTCAGGTGGACACACAGCTGATAGTCCAACTGAACAGAGTTTTAGAATTTGTATTATGGCAAGACAAAAGCAGCTAAGTAAAGAAAGACAAGTGGCCATCATTATTTTAAGAAATGAAGGTCAGTCAGTCCGAAAAATTGGGAAAACTTTGAAAGTGTCCCCAAGTGCAGTCGCAAAAACCATCAAGCGCTACAAAGAAACTGGCTCACATGAGGACCGCCCCAGGAAAGGAAGACCAAGAGTCACCTTTGCTGCAGACAATAAGTTCATCCGAGTCACCAGCCTCAGAAATCGCAGGTTAACAGCAGCTCAGATTAGAGACCAGGTCAATGCCACAGAGTTCTAGCAGCAGACACATCTCTGCAACAGCTGTTTAGAGGAGACTGTGTGAATCAGGCCTTCATGGTAGAATAGCTGCTAGAAAACCACTGCTAAGGACAGGCAACAAGCAGAAGAGACCTGTTTGGGCTAAAGAACACAAGGAATGGACATTAGACCAGTGGAAATCTGTGCTTTGGTCTGATGAGTTCAAATTTGTGATCTTTGGTTCCAACCACCATGTCTTTGTGCGACGTAGAAAAGGTGAACGGATGGACTCTACATGCCTGGTTCCCACCGTGAAGCATGGAGGAGGAGGTGTGATGATGTGGGGTTGCTTTGCTGGTGACACTGTTGGGGATTTATTCAAAATTGAAGGCATACTGAACTAGCATGGCTACCACAGCATCTTGCAGTGGCAGGCTATTCCATCCCGTTTGCATTTAGTTGGACCATCATTTATTTTTCAACAGGACAATGACCCCAAACACACTTCCAGGCTGTGTAAGGGCTATTTGACCAAGAAGGAGAGTGATGGGATGCTGCGTCAGATGACCTGGCCTCCAGTCACCGGACCTGAACCCAATCGAGATGGTTTGGGGTGAGCTGGACCGCAGAGTGAAGGCAAAAGGGCCAACAAGTGCTAAGCATCTCTGGGAACTCCTTCAAGACTGTTGGAAGACCATTTTAGGTGACGACCTCTTGAAGCTCATCAAGAGAATGCCAAGAGTGTGCGAAGCAGTAATCACAGCAAAAGGTGGCTACTTTGAAGAACCTAGAATATAAGACATATTTTCAGTTGTTTCACACATTTTTGTTAAGTATATAATTCCACATGTGTTAATTCATAGTTTTGATGCCTTAAGTGTGAATCTACAATTTTCCTAGTCATGAAACATTTTACAGACCAAAAGTGTCCAAACTTTTGGTCTGTACTTTATATTGGAGTTTGAAAGATCAACTCCAATTTTATATCAGAGAAGATCTTTCAAAATAACTAAAGTAATGATTTTCTCATAAAATCCTTTTTTAATTTTTTTATTTATTAACAAATCTAGTTTTGGAACTCTGACATAATCCAGAATAGTTTATGTTAGCAATGCTTGTTTTTTAGACAAGTCTTTAAAAAAGATAACACGTATTAATCTACTTCACTTCAAAATAATACTCTGTTAGGTCTTGTAACTAATGTGAAGTCCCTGCAGTCTTTACCTTTCCTAGCTTAAAATGTTGAAATGATTTCTTTAAATATTATAAAACAAACAATGTATCAGTTAAGGTTGTCACTGTTCCTCAAATAATTCAAGTACCTCAATTATTCAAATTCGAGGCATATTATCTGCCTCGAAGCTTTGTTAAATTATGTTTTACTCGTTAAATGCACCATGTTTCAGACAGGTGCTTATTTAAGTTGTGCGATGCTCTTGCTTCCGCCAATAAGTGCTGGCAACATAACGTCCAATTTTCACGTTTGATCCGGGGGATATCACTGATTGATGATAACATCCAGGTTTTTAATCATTCTTTGGGGGACCCATAGGAATCCTTAAAATGACTGACGCATTGTGTAGAATATCACAGCCTTTCTTCTCCCAAAGCTTCTGTCTAATAGCTTGTTCACAGTTAATCAGTGGCGGAGCTAGAATTTTAAAGTTGGGGGGGCCAGGACTACTCCTGGCCCCCCCAACTCTCGGGGGGGCAAAATTTTAGGAAGCTCTGTTTGGACAGGTAACAATAGTTCGGGTCGGACCAGAATTATTTGCCTGATGGTGGTTCGGGCTTCTGATGAGTTTACATTAATGAGTTTGGAGCACACAGAGAAAAACTAAAGAGAATTTTATGATCTACTTATTATAGTTTAAGTAGAGGAATAACAGCTGACTGTTGAGAGAGGAAAGAAATTAAAGTGCAGATCCGTTAGGCAGAAACAAGCGCAGAGCGCTGGGCAATAAATGCGCATAAATGCTCCAATTAATCACACATGAGATGACAAACGCCAAATATACAATATATAGTTACACTGCTTACGTTAATGATGTTTTAAAAATAAAACCAGTAAAAACTTAACTGAGTTAATATGTCAGATTCCCTCCTCAGCCTCATTTTGATAAGAACAGAGAGCAGTTCGCTGGTTTCTGTCCAGACTGTGATCAGCTGACCACTTGGTGCTCAGACAGTTTCAACTTTACGCACAGAGAACATCGTGGAGCTCATTATTAATCAGACTAAGAACAATATCTGTCACAGAATCATCTCTGATCTGGACGCTTTAACGGACCAGAGGCTTTGAAGCGCCTAGCGCAGCTGATCCGCTTCTGCTGGGTTTTCTCCTGCAGAGGGAAGTGATGCGGGATCAGGAAACGATCAGAGTTCTGCCGTCTTCTAATCACGTCATTTCGGGAAATGTTACCTGATTTCAAAAACGTTCTCACAGAGAAATATCAAACTTTAAGGTGGAACTGCGGAACAAAGAAAAAAACAAAAGCAAAAATTGAATTGTTAATGCATGTCACCATGAGAAAAGCCTACTAAGTTTTGCTTAAAAAAACTTTTTTAAACATTTAAATCACACATTTGTCTCATGAACAGCCGTCTCATGTCTCATGTCTCTGTGATTGTTTTTGTTAAGCAAACTTATTTGTGCATGTCATAAATCTTTTCTTGATATTCTAAGTTTTTGTTTGACTCAAAGTTTTGCTTGTGATTCTCACATGACGTTGTGAGCAGTGGCGTAGCCAGAGAGGGGGGCCAGGGGGGCCATTGCTCCCCCTGTCATCTGATTGGCCCCCCCTGATGATTGACATGTAACGGCACCAGGTTATTCCTGTATATTATTTGGAATCATTCTAATTCAATATATCTAAAGAAGAAAATAATAAATATATGAAAAGAAAATGTATAAAACTTTATATAAGTCCATGTGATGACATAAATAAAAAGATTTTTATCAGGCGCGATACCAACCTCCTTTATACTCATAACAACAAGCTGATATTCTCCTGGATGTTTCAGTTGTGCTGCGCTGTGGTGCAACTCAAAGGCTAAAGCACTTCATACCTGGTGGTTGTAAAACACCAATAAGTTATTTATTGATCCTCCGCAAAAAAGAGAAAAAATCGAAGAGGGGCCGACAATGTTCGTAGTTTGGAGCAGAGGTGGCGCTAGAGTTTTTTTTTTGTCCGTCAAAGAAAAAAATCATTTTATTTCCAAGTTGTAGTCATCAAACAAAACATTTATTATTTCTCTGCGAGAACGTTTTAGAAATCAGGTAACATTTCACGAAATGACGTGATTAGAAGACGGCAGAACTCTGATCGTTTCCTGATCCCGCATCACTTCCCTCTGCGGGAGAAAAACCAGCAGAAGCGGATCAGCTGCGCTGTACACAAAAGTGGGCACTGTACACAAAAATGCAGCTCTTTATGCTAGTACTTTAAACATTCAAGTTAGGCTGAGATTTAATCTTTTATGCTAAAACTCATTGTCATACATAAAATCAACTACTGAAAAGTCACAGTAGAGTTCAGGAAAATGTTTTCTGTATGACATTCTTACAGAAAACCAGTTCTTACAGTTCTGCACAGTAGCGCAGGGCTGCACAGTGGTGAAGTTGGTAGAGCTGTTGCCCTGCAGCAAGAAGATTCTGGGTTCTGGGTGCATGGAGTTTGCATGATCTCCCTGTGCATGCGTGGTTTTCATCGGGTTTCCTCCCACAGTCCAAACACATGACTCTCAGGTTAATTGGTTTCTCTAAATTCTCCCTTGGTGTGTGTGTGAGTGTGTGCATGGTTGTGTGTCCTGTCTGTCTTTCTGTGTTGACCTGTCCAGGGTGATCCCGCCTCTCGCCCGGAACGTTAGCTGGAGATGGGCACCAGCAACCCACCCGACCCCATTAAGGGACAAGGGTGTAAGAAAATAGATGGATGGATGGATGGATTACAATTACTAATTATTCACATGTTGTATTCAATAATTTACACATGAACATGAAAGGTACAACACAACATGTCAAAGAACATTACTAATAAATTGTCAAACAAAAACTTAGAATATGAAGAAAAGATTTATGACATGCACAAATAAGTTTGTTTAACAAAAACAATCACTGAGACATGAGACGGCTGTTCATGAGACAAATGTGTGATTTAAATGTTTAAAAAAGTTTTTTAAGCAAAACTCAGTAGGCTTTTCTCATGGTGACATGCATTAACAATTCAATTTTTGCTTTTGTTTTTTTCTTTTTTCTGCAGTTCCACCTTAAAGTTTGATGCAGCTCTGCTTTCCTGATTGGACCGTCTTCATCTCCACTGCAGCAAACAGGAAGCTCTTTTTATAGATTACAGTCCACTAATCTGTAATCTATAAAAAGATTACAAGGGCATAAAGGTTGCTTTGTGCCCTTGTTCATATTTTAATAGTGTAATTCTGTAAAGACAAAATATGTAAACCAGAGCTAGACCACCAGCTCTGATTTACAAAATAGATCTGCAGAAAGAAATTACTAATAAAATATCTTACATATGCATAGTGTTAAGGAAGAATTTTTATATTACTGGTAAATTTAGCAAAACTCTGGCTCTGATACTTCCTTTTGATCCCGGGTTTTCTCGCGTGGCCACGTGCGGGAACAAAAACACAACAATGCGTGTTGACGTCACAGAATTACAGGATTTAATCCAATCAGAAGTAAATATAAGATAGTACAGGAAACTAAAGAAAGACAGATACAAACATTGTTACCTGAGACAAGAAGACAAAGAAATATCAAGGACGTCCTTGGAGAAAGAGCTGGTGCAGAAGTAAAATAAATCAGCTTTTTTCTAAAATGTTTCCCTTGTGCACAAACTTTTATACCCTGTAGGTGTGTTTTCCTCTTTAATGTATTCAAATAAGGCGTATCTCTACTTGACCAATTGGAAGACATCTCTGGCCCTGTTAAATTTTAGAAAAAGTCCCGCAGTTTGGTCGCAAGATCAAACACCTTTTGTTAAATAAGGTAGAAGCAGACTCTCCGAATTCATGGTGGTTTATGGCTTTCACAGATCAGTGTGAAAAGCTAGAACTTCCTACTGATTGTTTCCCGACAGACAAAGAGCAGATCAGAAGATCTTGGCAAACAATCTGCTTTAACTACAGTAAAATATATCAATAGGTCAGAATATGTTATAAATTTTAAAACTATAATTATGGTATTTCAATCAAGTCATGATAAATTCTAAAACTAACTTATTTTAAATTTATTTTCTTAACAGTATCCGGCCTCCTGTGGCTCTACAGCCATCTGGGCAAAGAGAAACAGATGCAGGAACCTCACAGGTAGCTGTGAAATTCTGGTTTCTCTTCTGCTCTGCCAGGAACAAACCTTTAATTCTGTATTTTAATTCAATGAAAAGTTCTCCAAAAACCCAATTTGTTATTCTGCACTCAGCATCTCCAAAGTTTAGTTCTGATATCAAACCAAAAGCAATAGATAATAAACAGAAAATAATGAAGTACAATTCCTGTTTCTAATTAGGAATTAGAAACAAATAAGAATTAAGACATTCATTCACCATAAACCTAAGTATTTTCTAATACTAAACAAATCATTTTCATGTGATTCTAATATAGTCAGAAATAATACAATTTCAAATACATTCATCATTAACTAAATTAATTCTAAAACAAGATAATAGAATTTTTAGTCAAAACATATTATTAATAACTAAGAAAAATGTCTTACAAATTAAATGTTAGTGATTTAAAACATTTTATGTTATATTCAGTTTTTGCACCATGTCAGATGTTAGTTCTGGAAGATTTCTCATCCTGGTTACGTGAACCGACCAAAGTTCCCCTTCTCAGAGTAATTCAAGTGATACTGTCCTCCACCTTCCTGCATATGTTAATTTATGACCTCCTGTCTTTAATGATAAGACCCCAGGGGTCTGAGCCGAGGCTCTCCTGCAGATCTATTTCAATACTTACCCAGCAATAGTATTTGTTTCAAATCACTAACAGAAACCTGTTCAAACTTAAGAAATTGGTTCTAAAAGGTTTAAACTGTGTTAAACACTCAAAATAATAATTTTTCTCAACAATAGTGTTATGCTCTATGTAGAGATTTCCTTTAGCTCTGATTGTATGTCTCACAATTTTGTAATTTATCATTGTTTATTAAACTCTGAAAGCTGAGAGGCTGTTAATATTCTGTCCTAGAAGGCGGTTAGATGGGCCCTTTTTTGTTGTTGCCCCTGTAGTGGTCTCTGTACGGCCCTGGCCATATATCTGCCGTAGCTAATACTAGGGACATTCTGTCATATGTGCATGGTTGTAAGTGAGGAAGACGCCGGTAAACCCAGGTAGTAATGAGGAAATTATGTATTTAATAAAGAATCAGGAACAAACTCAGAAAGACATGCGGCACTGGAAACGGACAGACGAACGATGAACTAATGACGAGGACCCGACGAAGGACAGAGACAACAGGTGGGGATAAATACACAGGGAAGCTAATCAGAAAGACATGGACACGCTGGAGGGACTACGTCTCTCGGCTGGCATGGGAACGCCTTGGGATTCCCTCGGAGGAGCTGGAAGGAGTGGCTGGGGAGAGGGAAGTCTGGGCCTCCCTTCTGAAGCTGAAAACCTATTAATCGTTTTTGTAGGGAAACTGGAGCACCCAGAGAAAACCTATCCATCTATCTATCCATCTTCTATCTATCTATCGATCAATCGATCGTTTTTTAAATGAAACTGGAGCACCCAGAGAAAACCTATCCATCTATCTATCCATCTATCTATCGACAAATCGATCGTTTTTGAAGGGAAACTGGAGCACCCAGAGAAAACCTATCCATCTATCCATCTATCTATCCATCTATCGATCAATCGATTGTTTTCGAAGGGAAACTGGAGCACCCAGAGAAAACCTATCCATCTATCTATCCATCTATCGATCAATCGATCGTTTTTGAAGGGAAACTGGAGCACCCAGAGAAAACCTATCCATCTATCTATACATCTATCCATCGATCGATTGATCGTTTTTGAAGGGAAACTGGAGCACCCAGAGAAAACCTATCTATCTATCCATGTATCCGTCCATCCATTTTCTTCAGGTCATGGGGGCAGCAGCCTAAGTAGGGAGGCACAAACTTCCCTCTCCTAAGCCACTTGGGTCAGCTCCTCCGGGGGATTCCCATCACATTCCTTGGCCAGCTGAGAAACAGACATTTATCTGGGACTGGAAATGGACGGGAATTTCACTCTTTTATTTTGCTGTTGGTGATCCTCAGCAAAGTGCACAGAGGTGGATCTGAGTAAAGGAAGTGTGACAGGCTTCCTAACTTTCTGACTACTCAGTATAGGTCTGTTCTTTGTGTCGTCATGTTTGTCAGCAGTTCCCACCGATCTTCTTGCAGATCTTCTTGCAGACTCTGCCAGGGAGGTAGTTCTCCCTGGCAGAAGTACCTCCCTGGCAGCTCCACACACTCTGTCTAATTCCATCAAGGTCTGCATGTTTTTCCTTTCAATCTCACACTGTTCCTTTTTCTCCTGCCGTTTGAGTTGAATTCGGGAATCCCAAGAATTGGTCAGACTTTTTATAGCTGCAGCTTTTTTCTCTTTCTCCAGTTTTTCACGCTTTTGCTCAGCAAATTCCCGCTCTTTCCTTTCTTTCAGTAACTTTTCCTCCATAAAAGCCCGTTTTTTAGCTTCTTCCTTCTTTGTAAGTGACAGTTGGTCGTACACTATTTTTTTACGTATTTCACGACTTCTATCCTTATCAGGAATGTCGCAGTCCATCAAGGAATCAGACCCTTTATTTATGATCTTGTCCATTTCAATCTGCTTTTGCCGTTTGTATTCAACTTGATCATCCCATGCATCAGTCAAATACTTTTGCATTTTGACTTTCTTTTCTTTCTCCTGTTTGTCAAGTAACTTTTGGGCAAACTCCTGCTTAGCTTTTTCTTGATTAAGCTTTTTCTCCTCAACAGCTTCTTTGACATATTCTTTTCTCCTTATATTCTCTATATTTTTATAGGCCGTCTTCTTACATTTCTCTTGAAATTTTACCTGCTCGTGAACATTTTTCTCCCTCTCGTCATGAACATATTCTGACCGTTTGCCTTCACTAACTCTGGGTGTTTGCCTTGGCTTTACCAATCGTTCCTCTGCCTTCTCACTAACCTGTTTGATGAATTTTTGTTCATTTCCACGTGACAAAGACTTTTTAAACTGTATGCCATGTTTGTCCTTTCCAGAATCCTCATTGGAAAGGACAATGAGTTTTGGACAAGCTCTCAACTTGTCAGCTTTAAACTTGTCCACATCCGTGGACAAGTTGAGAAGTTTTTGCCCATCTCTGTCAATTTGCAGCAACGTTTTTGAAGGAGTTTTCTCCCGCTTGTCTCTCCAGTTTTGCACATCCCGTGCGTAGGCATTTGTTGGTCTTGGCTTCTTCTCTTGTAATTTACGAAGAGCAGCTTCGTGTCTTTCTTTCATCTCCTGTACTTTTCGAAATTTATTATGCTGGTTAATGCGTGCCTGAATATCAATTCCGTCTACCAAACTTAGAAGGAAACCGGAGCTTGTGCTAGAGTTGGAATCACTTGTGGCGGAATTCTCCTGAATATCTACGCAATCCTCCCGAATCTCTACTTTTCGTTGCGGTATGGGGGTAGGATGGATATCTTTTTTAATTTTAGGTAATTTTAAAATCGAGTTCCTTAAAGCATGGTCCTGATCCTCAATTTTGACGCTCTTCTTGAATCCAAAATCACATGGGAGGTCTGGGTCAAATATCTTTCTCATCATAGGCATAGGTGTATCAGGCCTCCTGGGGAATCGACGGGGCTCCATCTTGCGTTACAGTCTCTGGGTGAAAAATTGCACTTCTCTATAAATCCGTTGAGTTCTGCGCATCTGGCTTTAGAACACACGTAACAAGATATTCAAAGGGTTCAGAGCTGATGTCATAGAATCTATGACACAAAGCCTGGGTTCCTAGTGACATCATCAGTTGGGTAGAAGTATAACAGTTGCTATGGTAACCAGGAAAAGCTCTGAAGTGATTCACACTTCTTAGTGAAGGAGATGTTTCAACCCATCAAAACATTTCCAAATAAACTCATTCATATTAACACAAATGTAACTTTTTCCAACAATTTAGACAAGATTCAGCCAATGTGGCTGTAACTGATTTAGGCTTTACAATGTGCAAAACACAATAACCTGGTTTCCCATTAAATCTGCTCAACAGTGTTTTCCTCATCAATACATTTTTTGATGAGGAACCTAACAATAGTTTCTAATTTCTTTTGCTGGCCGCTATCTAAGCTACGGCCTAAAGACGGCGTTCCCAGCGTGTCATTTCGTTCAACCTTAGCTTCGAGCGCATGGGCGTGTGAAAACCACCACGTATGTACGAGCATGCAAAGAGCTGAGAGAGGTAGAGGAAAACAGAATGATTTATTCCTGACGCTCTCTTCCAAGTGACCTGCACAAGTTTTGACTCTCCACTGAAGACTCCATCAACAGTCTTCATGCATTTTCATGTGGTTTTGTACGTTTTCCTCCCACAAATAGCTTAATACAGAAAACTTTTCATCAGAAACAACTGATGGTCAAGCAGGTGATGAGCTTTTTCAACCAAGTTCCATTGAACAAGTGGGTAGTTTAAGTATTTCCAATTTATTAGTAATGTTCTTTGACATGTTGTGTTGTACCTTTCATGTTCATGTGTAAATTATTGAATACAACATGTGAATAATTAGTAATTGTAATCCATCCATCCATCCATCCATTTTCTTACACCCTTGTCCCTTAATGGGGTCGGGTGGGTTGCTGGTGCCCATCTCCAGCTAACGTTCCGGGCGAGAGGCGGGATCACCCTGGACAGGTCAACACAGAAAGACAGACAGGACACACAACCATGCACACACTCACACATAATAATAATCCCAATAATCCCTGCAGACCTGATGCATGAGTCAGCAGTTTGGAGTGCCAACACCTTTTGGCATGTCAAATACAAATCCCAGTGTCTTCCTGGAACATCCTCTCTGCCTTGTCCTCTGTTCTCACGAAGAATCGCAGCTTCTGATGATTCATCAGTTTGAACATCTCTTCAGGCCATCAAACCTGTTCGATGCTCTACCGCTATATATATATATATATATATATATATATATATATATATATAGGCCCCTCTGTCATTTGACATGTTATAATTAACACCTTTGACTGGCGCACATGGAGACATGATAGACCTTACGCTAAGAGTTCATTGCAGAGGAAACTAAAATCAATCAAATAAAAGATCCTTTCTGAATATCATCTCATGGACACTGAACTAAATGCGTCTTTCTGACCGGGAGCTGACAGCGTGTTGAAGAGTTATGGACACCTTGGTTAGGAAGCTCTGTTTTGACAGGTAATTTGACAGGTAAAAATAGTTCGGGTCGGACCAGAATTATTTGCCTGATGGTGCTCGGGCTTCTCATGAGTTTACATTTAATGAGTTTGCAGCACACAGAGAAAACCTAAAGAGAATGTGATCTACTTATTGTAGTTCAAGTAGAGGAATAACAGCTGACTGTTGAGAAAGGAAAGAAATTAAAGTGCAGATCCGTTAGAAACAAGCGCAGAGCGCTGGGCGATAAATGCTCCACCGTTACGCTCCAATTAATCACACATGAGATGACAAACGCCAAATATACAATATATAGTTACACTGCTTACGTTAATGGTGTTTTAAAAACAAAACCAGTAAAAACTTAACTGAGTTAATATGTCAGATTCCCTCCTCACCTTGTCTTGATGAGAACAGAGAGCAGTCCGCTGGTTTCTGTCCAGACTGTGATCAGCTGACCACTTGGTGCTCAGACAGTTTCAACTTTACGCACAGAGAACATCGTGGAGCTCATTATTAATCAGACTAAGAACAATATCTGTCAGAGAATCATCTCTGATCTGGACTCTTTAACGGACCAGAGGCTTTGGAGCTTCTAGCTCAGCTGATCCGCTTCTGCTGGTTTTTCTCCCGCTGAAGGAAGTCAGTGCGGGATCAGGAAACGATCAGAGTTCTGTCGTCTTCTAATCACGTCATTTCGTGAAATGTTACCTGATTTCAAAAACGTTCTCGCAGAGAAATAATAAATGTTTCATTTGATGACTACAAATTGGAAATAAAATGATTTTTTCTTTGACGGTCAACGAATAAACTCCAGCGCAACCTCTGCTCTGAACTATGAACATTGTCGGCCCCTCTTCGGTTTTTTCTTTTTTTTTTTGCGGAGGATCAATAAATAACTTATTGGTGTTTTACCATCACCACCAGGTATGAAGTGCTTTAGCCTTTGAGTTGCACCACAGCGCAGCACAACTGAAACACCCAGGAGAGGAATATCAGCTTGTTGTTATGAGTATAAAGGAGGCTGGTATCGTGCCTGATCTAAATCTATTTATTTATGTCATCACATGGACTTATATAAAGTTTTATACATTTTCTTTTAATATATTTATTATTGTTTTTCTTCTTTAGATATTAGGTTGACTTAGAATGATTCCAAATAATGTGCAGGAATAACCTGGCGCTGTTACATGTCAATCATCTGGGGGGGCCACTAGGGGGGCCAATCAGATGACTGGGGGGGCACTGGCCCCCCTGGCCCCCCCTCTAGCTCCGCCACTGCAGTTAATGCTGGCGCAAATGCAGAGTATAGATTGACCACAGCGGGCTGCTGAAGCTGGTGCTCAGTGTAGCTTTACAGACGAACCGGAAAATAAATGTCCTACCATCCACAACCAATGGGTTGCAGATTGCACTGCGTCACTATGTGTTTTGTGTGATGAAGGAGTCAAATGCGGTCGTGCTCCGCTGATTCCAGGGTTTCAAGTGTAGATAGGACATTGCATGTGTTTCACTAATGCCTTGATACTTTTATTCTGTTGCACCACCGTTGGACAAGATATGTCACACAACCAATTAAGAACTTGGATAAGAAACGTTTCAAGTTACACCACTGTCACGTTCTTAAAAAACTGAATGTGATAAACTTAGATCTTTTTTTTTTTCCAAAATAAAGAAAAAATCTGAAAATATTTTTCAGATTTTGCATGGTGCACCGTACAAATGGTGATTTTTCACTTGCATGATGAAAAATCACCATGCAAGATTCCTTATGAGCTCAATTGTTTGTTTGTTTTTTTGCTTATTCTATATCTTAAAACTTTTTACGCAGACACTCCTGGAGCATCCAGCATGTACGAACAACCTTTTTTTGTTTTAGCAGAATAAAAATATGCATCATGTCTGATGCTTGATCTCATCACATGCGATCAAGCAGTTTTTAAACAAGGACAAACTTTACAGTTATGTCTGATTGCCACAATTTGTCTTTAGCAGTGTGGTGGTTTTGTGCTTTTTGTTGTGCTTTTAGACATCTTAATTAGTGTTATGTTTTTCCTTTGTTTGTACTTGCATTTTAGAGCTTGTCTTTTTTCCATTTATATAATCTTAAGCCCAATAAGAAACATATCTCATTAAAAAACCCCAAAATAAAAAACTTAATATTGTTCCTTATGAAAGCAACATTATTCTGCCAAGTTGAACTCAAGACTGAAAGGTAGTGAATTTCCTTTTCACTATGACTAACATATGGGTTTGGAAAAAAGAATCAAAACTATTCAAAGAAGCTATTTTAACATTTGAAAGGTTTTTTTTTGTTTGTTTGTTTTTTTTACCTCTAGATACCTGTTTTTGTAGGCCAGAGCTTCTGTATACAGTGTAGATAAAAACACACCGACATGCAGAGTATTCTGCACGATTTGTAACGGGGTACTTTTGCTCCTCTGTAATATTGCAGATGCAATCATTCTACTGAAGTTTGGCAGATTTGGTTGATATTGTCACATTAGTTATTTAATCTTTGAAAATAATAAGAGGGAGAGAACATTTTTAGCACCAACATAATTGTTGCCCTTTAAAACATATCGCATTGCCTAAGAAAGCACTTTGAACAAACAAACCGAATAACTGATATCCAATAAATCACCATTAATGCATCTTCCAAATGTAATTATGACTGACATTTACTGTAAATTAACACCATAATAATAATAACGATTTTACCACAATGTGAAAGGTAAAATATTTTTTGTGAAACTGAAGCCTGTGGGTAAGCCCCACAGAGTGGGTTCATTGGACCTGCTGAAATAGTAAATTCTGAGTCTGTTTAACATCCAGAGTTTGGAAACAGAACTGCTGAAGTTATTAATTCCAACCCAGCAGGTTCTGATCACAGAGCAACACAGCCTGGTACCATAGCAGCATCTCTGCATGAGGCTGCTGCTCCCACTTACAGGACGTCCCAAGACAGCACTACTCTTACAACTGATGATTTCTTGAGCCAACAGAAAGCAATGAAAGCAAAGATATGTGTATATGTGTGCATAGGTCTACCAGTGTGTGTGTGTGTGCGGGGGGGGGTAGGGGGGACTTAGGAGGGGCAGCAATTAGACCTTTTGACAGGTACATGTTGGTTCTGTAACTGATCTCAGGGGTGTGGGGGTGTTCTCCTGTCAGTTAGGGTTGGACGTTCACAGAGAGTTCAGTCTATCATAGCACCACTGCTTTAACCATGAAATGTATTTGACTTTTTCTGGTGTGGTTAAAATAAAGAGTGCCTGTTTAAAATAATGATGGAGTTCATCCAGTGTTTTAATATCCAAGTTACCAAACTATGTATACTCCAAAGGTTACTGCAAAATAAATTTTAAAAATTTTGTTACATTTTAATTACCTAATGACTATTTGTAATGTTACTGACTTCCTAGTTTGAAGGGCACATTTTATAATATAATTGAGTAACTAAGTTACTTTCAGTTCTTATAGAAATGCCATATATGTCAAATGAATTTAAATAAATTTGACTGCGTGAATTAATGCCTTGAAATTGGGTTTCTGTTATTTTAAAACTCCTGCTCTTTTTGAAACATTGCCTTCAGGAAGTTATTAAAACATTCACCCTTTAACAATGTTTTTACCTGCATTTCACTGAGAAGTAGCTCCTATTATGAGCTTAGCTGATGCACAGTTCCATCAGATATTTCCTAATTGCTGCTGGCTGGTCTGAAGAAGCTGAGTTGGGGAGTCACGGGGAAACAGGTGCTTAGTCAACTGGAAGGTTGGAAGCTTGTAAATTACATCTCCAAGGAGAAGCTCTGCCTCATAGGTGGAGTTAGGTCCACCCAGGCACTTTGTACGGCTGAATGATTGCCACAGGAGATTAAAGGATTTATCAAACATGCATGAAAGAATCAAGGAAGCACTACAGGTAAGATTTGATGAGGGAATAACATAACATGATTACATAATACTGCCCCTTTAAATCAAATATTTCCGATGTAATAGTTGTACTGCTGGACAAACTGCTAAAACAGTTAGTGATGTAACACTTTTGGTGTGATATACCATCTTGTCTCATTTTATTTTATTTCATTAGTTAAGTAGGCTAATGCCCAAATAATTTTGGGCATGTCAAAAAATTCTGCAAGTGTTACAAAAATAATCACTACTGCAATATTGACACATGCTGTGCTATACAAACACTCTGTCTGCACTGCTGAAGATTCACTCACCTCAAACATGCTAAGCTCTCGAAGTTGCTCAATCTAATTAACAATCATCTTCTGTTATAGATCATAATTACTGGGTCATTAAAGGAGGCTAATGGATGAAGCACAGTAGATTAAGCGTTTACATCAAGTAATACTTAACTAATGAAATAAAATGAGACAAGATGGTACATCACACCAAAAGTGTTACATGACTAACTGTTTTAGCAGTTTGTGATGTAACTGCTAAAACGCTAGGCAGTGTAACATGAGAACAATAATCTGTAAAAAGATCGGTCAGGGAGGTATATCGATCGTATGTACCTCCCGGAACTGTTATTGCCGTTTGAATAAATGCACCGTTTTGACTCAAAAATAACCAATCAGAGTCAGGAGGAGGGTCTTAGTATTGACAATCAATTTCATGTACTTACTGCTGAAAGTGCTGATGGTGGAGAAATGACTCACTGATCCAGGAAAACTGTTTATCCGCCATCATTGTTACTAACTATACTAACTGGCCTTAGTGGAAAGCTGCGTTTTGGTGAACCAGCTGTAGTGTAGCAAAGAGCAAGGGTCTTAGTATTGTGATAGGACTCTTGTCTTGGCTCTGATTGGTTGTTTCTGACTCGGCGACGTATATCTGCTGGGAGCACTGGGAGAAGGAAGTGGAGCTTGAATTTTTTTCACAGATTATGTTTTATGTTATAATGCCATGAAATTATGATAATTTTAACAAATATGTTAAAAAGCATATGCCTTTATAAAGGCTACATACCGCAGCTTAAGAAAGTTGTTTATTTCTTTTCACCATGTAATAAATGGCTGGAGTACACACTCAGACTCTCTCTCTCCTCTCTCTGCTGGGTGTGAGTTAGACTTGTATAGTGAAAACACTTGATCTGGACCAAACCTTCGCCTGCAGCTGGGTCCTGTCTACTCCCCTGTCCTTCCTTCACTGAACAGCTGCTTCACTGTCTGGGCTTTCTCCTCAGCATCCATCTTTGAGTATAAATTAGGCATCATCTAGTGTTAGTGTCTCTTCTTTAACACTAGATGATCAGTCATGTAATAGGACTGCAAATAAAAGTACAACTTACTGTTTTACTTAATTACACAAACCTGGAAATTTCCCTCTGCCACTTATATTAGGATATAATTCCCACAATAAATTCCTGTATTTTTACAGGCCTCCTATTGGGCAGCTTCTACAAACAACCTGCCACAGGCACATTAGAAGCTGTTGCAATCAGGATTAAAGTAGTTTTGGGTGTTTCATTTTATGTTGGTTTTATTTCGTTGTCACTTTTTGTTAGTCTAATTGATTTAGTTTTTATTTTAATCTAGAGTGTGTTTGCTAGTATTTATTAGTTAGATATTGTTTAATTTTAGTTTGGTTTTCATTAGTAGTTTTTGTTTTTTTATAATTTTGTTCATCTCTAGGTGCAGAATTAAAAAAGCCATTATTTAATTTATTGTCATTATTTATGCATTTGGGCAATTAATACTCAACAGAAGACGCTATTTCAACAAATGTATTCAATTATTATTGAACAATCAACTGACTCTGGAGCTTTTTTTGAACTTTTGCTATCTCAATTTTTTAGACTAGCATAAGAGCTGCCAAAAAGATTATGTAGTAATGCAATTTGCTGAACTACTTGTGCATGTACTTTAAATCAGTGTGTGTGTGTGTGTGCGTGCGTGCGTGTGTGTGTGTGTGCGTGTGTGTGTTGTGTGTGGGAGGGAGGACAATTTCACATCAGTTCAAACGACTATTAAATATATTAATTTATAATACAAAAATGAAGGAAATTATTATTTTTTTCAGTATGTTTGCTTTATAATCACACAATATAGTTCAAATTAGTTGTAGTTTCCCCCCCAATAATTACTTTTTATTTATTTCAGTGAATAAAAATGTATTCTGAATTTCACTTTTTGTTATTTCATTAGTCTTAGTTAACTGTAACAACCTTAGTTGCGAAACTGTGAAGAAAATGCTCTGCAGGATAACCTGCTGCTTCAAAAGCTTTACTGATCTGAAGACACCTCAGCTGAGTGGCCAGATGGCCAACGTGGTAGTTGGCATGGTTACCTTGCATTATGTTGCCATGGCCTTTCTGCAGAGACCTGTCACATCTTTTCTATGCATGGGTTATCCCTTGTGTCTCTGTTCTCTCCTGTGATTGATTGGTGGAGATCAAAGAGACAAATGGTAAAGTCAAGTCTTATAGTAAATATTGTGTGTAGTTTATGTATGTTTTTATGTGCATGATAGTATGTGTTATTTTCATCTAGGGGTCTAGGAGTACCTTAACGTTTCAGATTTTGAGCCCCAAAATAACTTGTGATCTCAACAGTCAGGCACATTCCACAAGTCATACCAGTAAGTGTAATAACACAAAACAGCATCAGCTGCCAGTGAATTGTTTTTTAACATTTATATGTACTGCTTATGGGTTTTTTTGCAAGACAGTAACATAAATATGCATTAAAATTGTATTTTTGTTAAAGGGACTGAAACCAGCACGCTCATGCGCCTTGACGCTGCTGTCTACAACACTTATTCATGGCTTAACACTTTCAGAAAATGAACTGGTTAGATCAACACGCCCACATAGCCACCCGAGAGCAGCAGGAGGGTGTTTACTCTGTAACAGAAGCTGAACAGTTTTAAATGACAGATTACAAACCAATGTTGTCAAACACTTTCTCTTTCAAACCCTACCACAATCACACTACCATCATGTGAGGAGCCACTTGTCTCTCAGGGTTGGAGAAAAAACTTTTCCATGTACCCAGATTACCAGGGGGCTCATGCATAAAAGAGTGTGCAGTTTTCACAATAAAACTTTTCATACGGACAAATTCAGAAAAGTGCCGGATAATCTGGACGTATAAAGCCGCACGTGGCTGCGCACTTTCCTTTATACATCCCAATTTGCGGGAAATAGAGAGCAGCTGCTGGTCTGCCCTGTCCTATATATATATAAATTCCCTTCTCACCCTCCGCGGGTGGTCTGTTTCATCCTCTGAGCTCGGGTCCTCTACCAGAGGCCTGGGAGCTTGAGGGTTCTGCAGTATCTTGGCTGTGCCTAGAACTGCACATTTCTGGACTGAGATGTCTGATGTTGTTCCTGGGATCTGTTTTAGCCACTGCTCCAGTTTGGGGGTGACTGCCCCGAGGGCCCCGATGACCACAGGCACCACCTTCACCTTCACCACCTGTGGTCTTCACCTTGCAGGTCTTTTCCAGTTCCTCCCTGAGGCCCTGGTATTTCTCCAGTTTCTCATGCTCCTTTTTCCTGATGTTGTAGTCACTTGGTATTGCGACATCCACCACAACGGCTTTCCTCTGTTCTTTATCCATCACCACAATGTCCGGTTGGTTCGCTATTACCGTCCTGTCTGTCTGGATCTGGAAGTCCCACAGGATCTTAGCTCGGTCGTTTTCCACCACTTTTGGGGGTGTTCCCCACTTCGATCTCGGGGCTTCCAGTCCATATTCTGCACAGATGTTCCTGTACACTATGCCCGCCACTTGGTTATGTCGTTCCATGTACGCTTTCCCTGCCAGCATCTTGCACCCTGCTGTTACGTGCTGGACTGTCTCAGCGCAGGGCATTCTGGGTAAATTCAACAAAAATAATTGTGTGAATTTAGAGCTAGAGGGACAAATGGCTTCTTTTTTGCCAAATACAAAAAATAAATCTTACAACAGATAGAACCTATTCAGTTTTTAAAAAAATATATTTTGTTATGAAGGAAGTTGTGCCCTGTGTCTTCTTCAGAGGTTTCTGTGTAATTTCCTTCAGTTGTTCTTGGTATAGCAACAACACATGCCACGGGGAGGAACAGGTTTTCAGGGGGTTTGGTTTGTTTGACACAAACCAGTGTGAAAGAGAACCACACCAGCTAAAAATGTATCAAATGTCGCAACTTTAGTCCCCAATCAAACAGAGACTATTGGACTATTGGATGGGAAAACACCACTCTAGATACCCTACAAAGTAAGTTCTGCTCAACTGCTTGTATAACAGATCTCACTCTTTTGGTCATGGTTCTTATGACCATGTGATGGTCAGAATGTAGACAAATCAGTAAATCAAGTACTCAGCTCTTTCTTCACCAAGAAAGAATGCTCAATGGCATTCCATAAAACAATGACCTGTCACTAAGGCACATCTTTTGCAATAACAAAAAGATAACAGTTTTATCAGCAATATTTGAACAAAGAGAGTGATGACCAAGCTTCTAAACTCAACAGATCCATCAGTCGGAGGACATGGAATTATCTGGACTCCATGGACCAGAAGAGGCAGTTAACAGGTGCTCTGCATATGTGGGAACTCCTTGAAGACTGTTGGATTAGCTCCAGGTGGCGACCACATGAGCCTGCCACACACAATTAACAATGTATAGGCCTGTTATGGAATCACAAGGTGGCTACTTTGATGAACCTTCAATCGAAAACACATTTTCAAACTCTTACACTTTGTTTTGCTTTCCACAAAATCCCATTTCGTTGTTTCAAATCTTGGGTGTCTTCATGTTGCATTAAAATGTAGATATTGATAAAAAAAATATGAAAAACAACAACAAGCCATATTAGGCTTTCAACAGCTGTTTACACATTTCTTTCTTCAAGCAGCATCATTGAGAAACCATCATTGCTTCATTCATTTCAGGCCTCAAATGCAGCAAATGTTATCCTTCATCAAGCCTGTCAGAGGACACATCTCTGTCCAACTTTCAGCTCTCAACAGCCAATTATCTTTCCACATTTTCCCAATTTACAGCAGATGTGAAATTGTTTACTGAACATCTCTTTGACCTGACAACTTCAAAACAGTGAGACGAGATGAGAAGTTGATTATGCCTCTTCAAAGCCTGCCGGTTGTCTGTAATTTTCATAGGAAATACTAGAGAAACAAACATCTGAGTTGTTTGGAGAACAAGTCGGTTCAACTGGTTAGCTGTCAGCTGTTTTCAGTTGTTTCTGTTTTCTGCTGATTATCACTACCTTATTGACTCACCATGGCAGAATTATAGAAGAAAGCAACCTGTATGTAGCATCAGAAATAGGACCACTAAAGTTGATGAGGATGCCATGAACAAGAGGATGACCACTTATAATAAAGACCACTCAAACCTGCATCCCTTAGAGATGAGTATATACATGTAATCAAACTAGAACCACATCACAGAGCTACCAAAGTGCTTTTATCCACATAATTGCTCCAGTCAGTGATAGTCTAATGTTGCACCTACATGAACCAACCAAGTCTATTTGCAAACTTCATCCTCAATAGGTCGGAGTTGCCTGGACAAACTGCTGGCTCTGCATGTTTTCATCAAGAAAATGAAGATTTGAATTCAGAACTTGACATATAAGTGTCATGATCTGTGTTTCTGTGTATTTATTGTAAGGTTTTTCTGTGTTCAGTTTCTGTCCTGTGAGTCTGTCTCTGCGCCTTCCCCGTTGATTGATCCCAGCTGTATCTCGTTCCTTGATCACCCTCCCAGTGTATTTAAACCCACCTGTTGTCTTTGTCTCTTGTCGGGTCCTTGTCTAATGTTGTTGTTGCATGCTGTGCATCAGTCTGTGTCTTAGCCTTTCCAGTAGAACTGTTCAGTCCTGGTCAGCTTAGCTCTCATTGTCAGTCTTTTAGTTTCAGTTGCTACCGGTTTAAGCTTGCGCTTAAGTTCTATGCCGTGCCGCCTGTACTGGACTGTCTGAGCTTCTCCTTATTAAATCATTCTTCATCTTAAATCTGGGTCTCTGTGTTCATTCTCACCACTACAAACTCACCACTTCATGACGATAAGAAGAATTTATTTTATTTAAAAACAAAAAAACTGTTCATCTCTACAGCTGTTTTTAAGGGTGCATTCATACCAGGACTGCTGGTTTCACTTTAATTGAACTGTAATTTGTTTACCTAGAAAGTCTGGTTGGGTGTGTGTGAATGCGTTTTCAAACTCTGATGTAAACCAAAGAAGCGGACGTTAGTCTGTCTACAAAACTCAGTCTCTGGTTCGGTTGAAGTAAACTCTTGTGCGGTTCGAATGCACATGTGAATGCCAAGGGGACCAGAGACCGCTCCAAAAGCAGGAAGCAGACTACAGCACAGGACATTCTGGGTAAATGCAAGCAAAGGAAATGCGAGAGCATGGACAGATAAATGGCTTGTAGTCTTTTACCAAATACAAAAGAGAAATCCTACAACCACTAAAATCTGACGCCACTAAAGATGATGCCTTGAAATAGTCTCTGTTGTCCAGAAATTTAGCTGTTAGCTTACAGCAACAGTCATCAGTCAGAGGTCTCTTTAGATTTGTTGTAAGACTGACTGCTACTGACATCTCCTCCCCACAGTGTCACCGTCCACGACTCTTAGATGAGTTGCAGCAATATTTAATTTCACTTTGGGTTAAATAAAAAAACTTTTTAATTTGCATTCTAAATTCAAGCTTTTAATAAATGAAAAAAAATTGATGGGATTTCTGGAAGCTTTGTCTTTGTCCTTATATCAGTTTTGAAAACATTTTTTCATGCCAAGTTTCGAGCCTGAAGTTGGCTTTGTGTAAGCATTCATCCCCTGGTTGAAACTAAAACAAAAACTATTAAGACTTCATCTCATCCCTGTATGAACCTCTTAATTTATTCAGCATGTCTGACCTAAGGACAAGATTTTGACAAGTTAGTTGGAAGTAAGGTCGCATTGTGGAGGCAGCATAGTGGGAGGAAAACAGCCACGCTGCAGATGTGGTAGAGCAGTGGTTTCCAAAGATTTTCTTCTGGGCCCCCCTATATGGATTACAATAAAATCCCCCCCAAAAAAGAAAAATTAATCAACTGGGCACACATATCGTTCAACCGGACATAAACTTATACACATATTTTGTTTACAAACTCCACTAAAGTTTATTTCACACTTCAGGTGAAACACTTTTGTGTAACAGTGTTTTTTTTTAGTTCTATACTGTAGAAGAGTATTCTTTGCTGTCAGTGTTATTTCAAACATATTTCCTTTTTTTAAATTTGTTACAATACAAATATTTGCTATCATCAATGCATTTAAAAAAGCCTCTGTGCAAAATGGGGTTAAAACATAAACGGCTCCTTGAGAGGAAAATAAATTAAAATAAAGGTTTGTTGTGCAAAAATTACTTTAATCCTCCCTTCTTTTCAGTGGCTGGGTGAGCCTGCTTGTTGCTGCAGATCTTCTCAAATCTGGGTTTCAGTTGTGACACTGCAGTTGTTTCAATGTCCAGTATTTGATCTGTATTTGATCTTGATTGAGGCCACTGCAGGAAAACCTTTTTCACATAGGTAGGATGTGGCGAAAGGAAGAACTGTGGCCAGTGCTCTCTTTCCTAGCAGAGGGTAATCTTTCTCTACTCCTATCCAAAATGCAGCCAGTGTCTTTGACCTAAACTCATTGTTGAATCGGAGGTGATATCAATGATTTGCTCCTCTTCTGATGTGCTGAAGTCGGCAGGTGGTGTTGCACTGAAGGGATCACAGATCCAGTCATGTTCTTTTGAATCCTGCACCAGGAAATATTTCTGGAAATGTTTATGGAGGGCAGAGATGTGTGCGTTCCTGCGTTCTAGAGCTTGTTGCCTTCAGTGAAGGATTTTAAATCCTCAAATGAGTCCACATTTCCGTCTTTCACCCGCTGCCCATTTAGTTTTCTGATAAATGATGTGACTTTATCTGCCAGATGTGGAAGGTGTGTGTTTGAGCCCTGCATCTGCAAATTCAGTCCATTGAGTTTCAGAAACATGTCATTGAGATATGCAAGTTTCATGAGGAACTTGTTACAGTTAAGTTTGTGGGCAAGATCCCTGCCTTCCTCCTCCAAAAAGATGTGGATCTCATCTCGCAGTTCAAAGACCCTGGACAGCACCTTCCCACACGACAGCCATCGGGACTCGCTGTGAAATAGAACAGCTGTGTGGTCGGAGCCCACTTCCTTCGGGCTTTGACAGGTCGTGTTTTCATGTAGTTGACTGTGGCGATAATGTCGTTCATTACTTCATTCAGCTCGGGACTCAGCTGTTTAGATGCCAGTGCTTCGCTGTGTATCATGCAGTGTGTCCACTGCACACTGGGGCAGACGCGAGGGCTTGCAGATCTCCTCGTTTCCCAGTCATGGCCTGCGTGCCGTCTGTGCAGATTCCCACACAGTTCTCCCATGTCAGATCGGCCTTTCAAGTAAGCGTCAATGACTTAAAAGAGTTCTTCTGCAGTGACTCTGCCAGGAATTTGTTTGCAGAAAATCAATTAATCTTTTATCTCATTTCCAGCTATGAATCTGACATAAGTTATCAGTAAGCAGTCTTTGTTACCGTCAGTGGCTTTATCCATCTGGAGCGCAAAGCGGACGTCACGCACCTTCTCATTAAGCTGCTCCTCTATGTCCTTTGACATGTCATAAATGCGCCTGCCGATGATATTATTGGACAGAGGAATAGCCCATCATTTGCTGGCTGCTGAGTCATCAGTCATCGTTGAAACCATGTCCATTGCAGACCGAAGTATTTACACTGTGAAACTCGGTAGAAAACTTTATATGAAGTGAGCTGAGCATTTGCCGACACGGATGACAGACATCATGATGTCTGTCATGACGTCATGACAGACATCATGAAGTGGAGATACAGAACTCTAGTACACATTGTCCCTTAATTGTATAATAAGACAGATTTGAAGTACTTTAATCATCACATAACTAACCAAAAGACTTCACTTATGCTCCTTAGTAATGTTAAAATTATTGCTTTATTACAAACTATATATATATTTTACAAGTAAAACTTTTTGTTAGGCCCTTTTCCCTCAGAAACTGCTCAGTAATGTTTAAACCTGCTTGTTCTCCGTTACTCTGTCAGACTACAAGTACTCCCATCGGTGAACAAGCTCCACTAATCCCTCACCACCACATAATGGTAAAAGACACTCAGTCTATATGTGTGCTTGTGTATGTGTGTGCTTTGTGTGCATGAAAGAAAAGGAGAGAGTGTGTGTCTCTGCCTGAAGACCATTGGGATTTCCCTTTTTAATTAATTCAGGATTTGTTTGGGGCACTGGGTCATAAATGGAGCGAGAAGCAGAGACATTTTCTCATGTAAAAGCCTGAGGTGTGTGTGGCTGAATGAAAGTGTGTATGGGCCTGGAGAGAAGAAAAACAAGTTTATGGACAGTCAGAAAGAGGGAGCAACTTTTTAGGTGATGCAGGACTGTATAATGTAGGTCAAAGAGAATACACTTAAAATTTGCTGTCCGACTGTAGTCTCCTTGCTCATCATCATATTTCCTCCAATTTTTCAACCTGAGGAACAGGAAGAAAAATCTTAATGACCAGAATTGTGGGACGGGGAAAGGAGAGGCTTTTTCAGGATGCTGTGATGATCTGTGTTTCTGCTTGAACCACAGTTACAGGTGCATCAGAATTATGTTTGAATAATGTTGAAAAGCTAACTTATTTCAGTTACTTCAAAAAGTCTCACCTGTGTGGTTTGTTCCTCGCTGGATGCTTGAGTCACTTTGTGTCACTTACCTGCTTACCAGTGGTGGGAAGTAATGAAGTACAAGTACTTCGTTACTGTACTTAAGTACATTTAATAATGGATACTTTCTACTTTTACTCCACTACATTTTACAGTAAGTATCTGTACTTTCTACTTCACTACATTTCTACAAAACTGCCGCGTTACTCGTTACATCCAAGTCGCGATGCTCTTTTTTCCCTTAGAATGTGAAGTTCAGGGACTTAAGGTGGCGCCGTAAATCCAAGCAATAAACGTGACTTACGTTTCTGTTGTCACCCATCGCCTCCACCTTTACTCGCACGCGGAGCTCCAGACATGCGCAGTGGTTTCCTCTGAGAGGGAGAAGATGTCTATCTAATCGTCAGTAATATCATAGCGCTGCATAAATCATAAGATATGGCGACATGTAAAATCAGCAGCTTCGCTTTCACAGATGGTTGGGACTTAGTCCAACTTTTAGCGTCACTTGGAAGGAAAGCTTAAAGGTAAGCTCTGTGGACGTGATGCTAGCAAAGCTAGCTGTATTGACTGAGACACATGTTGCATCTGCGATGAAAAAAAGTTGTCACTCATGCGCTGAATTATTGTGCAGAGGTGTTGACTGATGTGTCGCATGTATGGGACAACGCTGTGACCAAAGTGCAATATAGTGATATGACATTCATGAACGATCCGATTCTTCTGGACGGATCTTTACTAAGGTTGATGGGACTGAAGCCTCACTGAGAGCCGTTCTGTGTTCTTGTAATGCTCTGCGTGCGTACACTGCAGTAACTATTATTTTATTTAATAATAAAAAAAACAATATATATATATATATATATATTTAATTGGCGAATAAATAAAACAAGAACGTAAGAACACAGAGCATGCTCATTGCTCTTAGTTTTCGTCACCTGTCTTGGTGGCAGACATTGCAGCAGGAGAGGGAGAACAGTCGCCTCCTTCTGCTTGGTTACTTCTTGCTCATTGCGCCTTGGACAGTGTTCATAGTTGATCGTTGTTTACCATTAATTGCCATATTTAATGGTGCAGACATTTGTGGTTTCTGACATGTGCAGCGTGGGCAACCGCCCAGGGCGTTATTTTTTTAGGGATGGCAGGAGACCTCTGGATTGTGGCACAGAGATGAAAGCAAAACGGAATGAAGAAGAGTTTGAATTGATACTGGTTACATTTATTTCAGCTCTAAGGATTTCATATCTAGGTGTTTTTATGGTAATGTGGATCTTTCAGATCAATTTGAGAAGCAATTTTGATAGGTGCACTTAGTTTTATTGTGTCATGTAGCGTGGGGTGCTGGTTTTGATCTTGACTTGGTCTCGGGTTCGATGGTCTTGACTACAACTCTGCTACGTGGCTCCTCGGTTGCATGTCCTCTCCCACCCACCCTCTTTCCATCCCCTTTCAGTTGCATTTCTTTCAAAATAAATGCCACTAGTGGCAAAAAAAAGTGAAGTTCATGCTATGTTAGGACAGGAGACAAGATGTTTCCATCCTTGAAATTATGATGCATAGAATCACTTATCTAAGTCTAAACTATGTTACAGAGTAAACACAACATGCTTTATCTGTGGCATTGATCATTAAAATGGCACATTTCTGATGTATTAAAATGAAATACAATCGGTTCACTTGATATTAGCGATTAGGTAATGCCTTCAGCAAGTACTTTTTACTTTTAATACTTAAGTATTTTTAAAAGCCAGAACTTTTTTACTTTTACTTAAGTAAAATGCTAATGTGGTACTTTTTCTTGAGTACATTTTTGTCTGTGTATTTGTACTTTTACTTCAGTACATTTTTTGAGTACTTTCTCCACCACTGCTGCTTACCTCTTGCACCGACTCTTCGACTTTGTAAAATGTTTTGACAACATTAAAATAATTTTTCTCTACTTCACTCTGTCTTCACCTCTTCTACCCAAACGTATCATGACACTGCGTGAAAGGAAAAAATGTTTTGAATAAGCAAAAACACAGCAGCCTGGAAGTAAGATCAACTTCTTAACTAACTCTAAATGAAAGTCTTTCCAAGGTAAGGGTCTGCATGAGAACCGCTTTTGACAATGCCTGGTGTCAAAATCGGTTCTCATCGTCTCAGTTGCATTCAAAACTATTGTCTGATTGGTCAGAATTTTGTGGGTGTGTTTGTTAAAGTGAAAACAGTTTCAACTACTCACCTTTTCTGAATATTTTTGTTATTTAATAAATTACCTTAAGAAAACAAAATTGATAGAATTCCAGTAGATGGCGGTAATGCGCATCAGTAAGTTGCTTGATAACCGCCATAAAAAAAGAAGAAGGATGACTAAATCATCTTCCAGGAGCTGGTTCTTCCACCACAGAACAAAACGGACAGATTAAAGACCGTGATGAAGTGCTACTGCTCAGCAACCACGTCAACCGTGGTACTTCGACCCGACAACGCGGGTTAGTAGTTTGTTTGTAAAATGCTTTGGTCTGACTTCAAAAGCAGAAACTAAAAAGTCATATCCACATTTCTTTTTTAAGATATGCCTGATCTTTGTTAAATAATTTCTTGACATTAATGATAGACGCAACAGAAAGTTTCTTTTGGTCAAAAGAGTTTTAAAACAGACAATTGTGCCTGTTTATCACGTGTTAAATCAAGAGGTTCTTCATTAAGATTAAAACATGTCCAAGTAGTAACACGTTTATTGCTGCTAGGACGGCCCAGAGGATGCCAGGACTAACTTTTATTGTAGGCCGGTGGATTCTGTCCAGCTAAAAGGAGCTCCAGCAGTTCGATCATTAGGAGCGGATATAAATGCCAGTGGGTAGATGCAGCCCGTCAGCAAACCACCACAAACATGTTGACTGAAATGAGAACTTAGCACACTCACACACTTCTGTCCATAGTTACTGGCTATAATTGCTCTGTTTAAAGTGGAAAGAGTGTGTTAAGTGGGACATCAAGCTTTTTTTTTTTTGTCCCCCACCCCATCACCTCAACAAAAAAAATGTACGTGTTTTCATGCATGGATCTTCTGATTTTTAGTGAGCGTTTAGTGAGCTCTCACTCACCAATAGTGTTGATGCTTTCCTCCAATACTGCAGTTAATGTGAATATGTGAAAGAAGTGTGTGTGTTTACAATACTGTAAATGATTCATCAACAGATGAAATATGGAGTTTACCTATTTGCTATATCCTGGCCTGCTCATGCTGACTGTAAAATGCTTCTCTTTTTGTGTCTGATGTGAAAATTGTTTGTGTTTTCAGAGAGAAAAATGTAGCCCATTAAGTCATGAGTGAGAGTAATGCCTCGTATTGAGATGTTTTGACCTGAGCGTGCAGGTGTGTGTGCACATGCATCCATGCATGTGTGTGGTTGACAGGAATGTGCTGGGTGCTGTAATTGAGAGATAAGATCGCAGCAGAGGGCTTGGGCGCTGACAGACACACAGAGGGGTGATGAGACCGAGGAAGGCGGTCCTCAATCGTACTCCTCCATTTCCAGTAGCTGCATCTGTCAGGTGTGCTCCCACTGACCCATCTCCCAGCCCTGACAGCTTTCTGTGAAATTTCCATTGCGGCATTTTGCCCCCTCAGTCATAACTTGTCATAAAACTAAAGGTCTTTAACTTTAACCGACAGACCTAAAGGAGTTGTATTATGTATTTTCGAGATGCACAGTGCCATCTTATAGCACAAACAAGTAACTGTTACCATCAGTTGTTATAAAAATGTCATACAATGACTTAAAAAAAATTAATTCGATATTTAACACCTTGAAGTTGGACCTCTCTCTAAAAATTCCTGCTTTTTCTGACAGGAATGATGTAATGACTTCCCGCCTTCAGGAAGTCATCACATCATGGCTTCTCTAGCCCTTGAACAACATTTTACCAGCGTTTCAGTGAGAAGTAGCTCCTATAATGAGTTCAGCTGATACACAGCCCCTCCAGGTGTTTGCTATTTGCTGCTGGCTAGTCTGAAGGAGCTGAGTGGGAAAGTCATAGGAGAGGGCTGATCTGTGAGGAGGAAGCTCTGAAGTTTAGAAACTGCAGGTCTGAGGAGGAGTTGTGTCTCAAAGGCGGGGATAGGTCCAACTAGGTGTTTTGCACAGCTGAATGGCTGCCATGGAAGATTAAAGGATTCCTCAAACATGCACGAAAAAATCTTGGCAACCTTTTTGAATGTGACAAAAAGTAAACAGTTGAATTAGAAAAGTGTATTCATGCCCCAAAACCAACTGCTGCAGAGAAATTTAGGTGACTTTAAACTGAAAAACTTTTTATCTGTTGTGACGTTATCTGTGCCATTTGTTTTCATCGTTATGGGCTTCCTTTTGTCTGTCTGTGCCAGCTGTTGTCGTGTGACGTAGACCATCGTTTGACTGCAGCAGCTCTGACCTTTTTAAATGTGAGTGCCGCACAGCTGCCAAAGTTTGCTAAAGTTAATTGCATCAGTAGCTAATGTCGAACACGTGCAGAGAGCACGCTCATTACAACAAGCCTCAAACCATCGTACTCTAGAACACACACATGAGAGTTGCTGCGAATACGATTTAATTTATCCGCTCATTTTAAGGAGCAACTCCAGCCAAGACCTCTGTGTGCAGATGGGAAAAGCGGACGTGTGAACCGGAGTAATGGTTTTCCAAACTGCCAGCGTTCATGTGAGATGTGACTCGTCATAAGATCCACAGGGGGAAAAAAGCATGAGGCGGGTTCCATGTTGAGCTGCGTCCAAGCTCACTTCACATTCTTATTGGACTCGCAAGAGGCGGGAGTGTGCACACGCCCGAGTGTGCACACTCCTGTGTGTGCAGGTGCATGTGCGCGCACACGGATCCTGCGGGACTGTTGGAAGTTAATATGGCTCGGGTCAGGGACCTGGTGGGTTATGAAACTTAATTCTCCCCATAAAGCGACTCATTTCCACTGTGACACGGACGAGCACACAAGGAGGATGGAGGGAGAGAGAAAGTGAAGGAAGGGGATGGAGAGGGAGGCAGAGGAGCTTGTTGAAGAAAAAGAATAATAATGCAATAGAGGCACAACTGGGAATGAAGCTGAACATTTTTAGTAGTAGTCCTGCCAATCGATTAAAATGTGTAATCAGATTAGTAACTACTGCTGTGATTAATCATGATTAATCATTATGCTTGACTTTGTGAGCTTGAAATGTAAAAATGTAGGTTTCAAAAATCCTTAAAATATTTCAGTGCCTCAAACAAACATCTCAGTTTTCCTGGTTTTTATATTGAGGAAGGTTTATAAGAAGTCATTTTGTTTCAAAACTTAATTTAATAATGTTAACTACAAACTGATTGTGCTTCAGTAATAGGTCATGTGATCAGGTGTTAACATGTTTATGTTGACAGCCATCATGTTGAGCAAAAAAATTGTTTGGAAAAAAAAACATGCAAGAAAAGAGAATGAGGAATAAAAAACTAGATATTAATAAAACAATTTAAAGAAGATGTGGAAGAAAAGAGATAACAGGCAGGTTTTAATAGGAACATAAATAATAAAAGGAACTTGTTGAAAGAGGAAAATAAAGAAGAAAGATTTTGCTTACAGTCTTCATGACTTGAGACTAACCGTCTCAACGTGCCTCATCCACAGTGCAGGAATCGGTTCACACTGACGTGACAAAAATTGCGTCACTTTGTTCGGAGAGAGCGATCCACCTGCCAAACTCGAGTCCAGGCTCAGGTTGAACTATTTCAACAGAGCTCTGTGCAAAGTGTTGTGTGATTGGTCAGAAGCTTGTCACTATGTATTATGCAACACTTATTCATGTGTGATTTTAATTGTGTTCATTTAATAAAACATTGCAATTGTGAAATTGTGTATTTTCGACATTAGCAACATATAGGCAAAGTTTTGCACACATTTGTAATGGAAAGGCCGCGAGTGAAAATTCTTCTGAGCAAAAGCAACAGTCAAGGTTGAATGAGGAACACAGAATCATATGTGGGAGAGCGGAGGGCTCTGATGGAGGAATGCCAGCCCTAATCCGCATGTGAGAGCTGCAGCTCAGTGTCAGGTATCCGTCTGTGAATGGGCCTGTGTCACTGTGGTATCGCCACAACTGGGCCAGTCAGGGCACAGGAGGCTGGGAGAAATAGAAACATGTCACGATGGCGGACCGGCAGGCAAACGGGAGGAACAAACATCGGAGCGACTCCCCATAAAGCGACTCATTTCCACTGTGGAGAGAAAGAAAGAGCGGCTGAGAAAGTCACATTAAATGTTGGCCTGGACCGCCTGCTGGCCGGCTTCACCACTGTCTGTCATCAACATGGCTTCTGTGTCCTGAATGGGAGCCAATTTGTAGAGAATTTGTTCCCCTCCTGCTGATTTCTCCCACTCTGGTTCAGACTGCCTGACATTTTTATGCCTGGAGATTGTTATCACAACACCAGAGTCCAACACGCACCAGGTCTCCACCAAGCCGCAAGGCCTCACACAACGGAATTTCTATTAGGAGAATTTTTCCAAAGTATTGTTTTACTTTCTAAAATTGTCCCCTGGTCCCCAAGAAAAAAAACCAAACAGCTGTCTTGTTTGGTGAGTTTAGAGAAAACGCCGACAACTGAGAGGCATTGTCCAAGAGTTCATGATTTGTATTTATTTTTAAAATAAAATTTCTTTATTGATTTTAACAAAAGCAAATTAACATAATAGCTGGTCTTCTCAAGGGAAAAGTAAAAAGTAATTATTTTAATCCGTTGTAGAATTCCGCATAATGGATGCAGTACATCGCTTAGCTTCCAAAAAGCAAATATTGTTTGGGATAACTAAGACAATTCATAATTTAATTAACAAAAAAGGATGATTTACATGAAGAAAG
The DNA here is from genome assembly GCF_904066995.2 of Poecilia reticulata. Lineage (NCBI taxonomy): Eukaryota > Metazoa > Chordata > Actinopteri > Cyprinodontiformes > Poeciliidae > Poecilia > Poecilia reticulata. The sequence goes on from NC_088834.1 coordinate 31,165,555, forward strand.
GTGCACAAGCAAAACAGAGTACAACAAAAAGCTAATGACACCTGGGAGGATAATATCCAGAGGAGGGAGTTGAAATGACAAAAGAGCTAATTGAAGGTAAATGAATGCAGCCGAGGAAGAGAAACGGTAGACACAAATGAGGAATAGTGGATAAAGTTCTGAGTTTCATTTCTTGAATAAAGTACTGATCCTATCGGTCAAATATTGCTGCGATAAAAGGAAAAGTTATTTCGTATGAGGGGCTGTTTAGGACAAAAACTATGTTTTGTCTCTCACCCACGACTTTGTCTTGACAGAGTTCATTGGAAACAGAGGGGTTGAAGTCTGTAGCAGATGAACTGGAGCTGATAGGTGTAGGATGCACAATGGCAGATGACTGACTTGCATTTTCAACAGAAGACGCATTGCTGGTATAAGATGGGCCATGGGTTGAATGGCAGCGATACTTCATCTGCACTCTGAAACATTGCAGAAGATGGTCTCTATAGTGTTCTGGTGTCTACGTCTTGTGGCTCTGGTAGACCGTGGAGATGTTTCATATGTTGTTTCACTGCTTACTTCAGGAAGTTCCTTTAAGATTTAGCAAAGTCAACACATTTCATTTGGAAAACAACATGTACAAGTCATAATTTCTTTCTCTCAAAAAACATGTTTATGAGATAATATGGTAACATTTATTTATGGACTATCAATATGGCAAACAATACTTTAATCCCAAATCATGTAGCAAATGGTGCTCTAGAGCAAAAATGTTGCCCGTTTTCAAAAATATCCAGAGATGCTAGCAAATGCATATAAAAATGAATATAAAATAAAGTATTTGTGTACAGAGACAAAACCACAGTAATAAATTTAAACATAAAAACTTACAAGAAGTGTTTCTGATGGTCTGATATACAGAGCCTTTGATTTAAAGACCTTTTGAATCAGCTGACCATGGAGTTGTTGACCGTGTTGCAATTTTGGACAGATCAGTTTCTTTCCGCACCCCACCAGGATTTAAAGGCTAAATTTATTTTTATTTATTTTTATTTTTATCCTTATTTGAACGAAGTACTTGAAATACAGTAACATAATACAATAATATAAACATAGGCTTACCTGACATTTTGAGGAATTGTAGAGCCAAATTTGTAGAGCCTCTGATTTGCTGGATCACCATATGAAAGTCCCAAGACTTATGGAACTCAAAAGCACTCAGTATGTGACCATTCTCATGCAAGTAAGTATTGCTTGAAAGGTGGCTTGCAAATCACTTCGCAAGTAAGATTTGGTTAAAGCATTCGTGATATGGGACACCTCTGGGTCTGAGAAACAAGGAAAGTACTTAACAGGTGACAAACCCCAATATCACAAAAAGATACTAAACATGTTATGCAGAACATGAGTGTTTGAATTTGAATGAACACGACACTGTAATGCAGACCATGTTAAACATGTGGACCAGGAGTCTTCAAGCCCAGCCCTCTAGGGAACGTGTCCTTCGAGAGGCAGGTGTGTTGAAGCCAAGGCACATCTACCAGTTAGGTATAAGTCAATTAATGGAGCCATTAGAAGGACTCTAGACGGCTTGGATGCTTGTTGTGAAGATGATTCAACCATATAAATATTGTCCATTGAACCAGGGACAAGTCGTGGGACATGGTCTTAGAAAACTGGAATTGAGGACCCATGCTTATAGACAGTGCCATTATCTATGTGATGCCAATTATCAAGGCAAAGTCTACTACATTCTCTATTAAGAAAAGACAGTCATCTGTGCTGACAATCTAAATGAATCATGATTACAAAAAAACAAACTATATTCTTTTTCGGTTACAAGACCAAGGTCCAAAGGACTGTTGGACTTGATAACGCGGGGGTCTAGGAACCCCCGAGCTTGGTCCTGCCTCACTTCCTCTCCTGTTGGAGAGGAGGAAGTGTGTGAGGTGGCGGTGGTGAGGCGAGTGAATAAAAATTACAGCATTTATTTTGAAAACTATATCTGTACCGCTTCAACAACAACAAAGTAATAATAAAAGCAATTGTTTACCTTGACAATCTGGGGGCACCGGCACCGCAGAACTTTCTCTGGCCTCTCTGGAACGAAACAGAGATGACAGTTCTGCATCCACTATACCACTGCAGGCAGTTGTAGAATTGTTTAAGGCGCTTGTCAAAGTACTACCGTGTTTCCCCGATAGTAAGACACCCCTGATTGTAAGACGTATCGGGGATTTCAGGGGGGTCGGCTAATATAAGCCGTTCTTTCGGGGAAACACGGGGGTATTGCCGCCTCCCTCTCATCTAGCTGCACGCCGCCTCCTGCCCACGTCCGCACCGTCCCCCTCTCCATACGTCACCATGCCGTCCCCTGCACTTGTCACTGCCACCTCCTGCTTAAAATACGGTAATGCACACAGGAGACTGTGATACGGAACCACAAGCAGTGCTTATACCGTATGCTATATTTTTGCCCCTAGACATGAGCGCTTCCGGTTCCAGTGGTAAAAGGAAGAGTTACACCGTGGAGTATAAAAAAGCGATTGTCGAAGAATCTTGGGGCAAAAATGTAGAAAGGAGAAAATGAGAAAATGTTGGATCACCGACTGGTCCAAAAAGGGCGTGCAGAATACACTAACCTGAGTGAAAAAGTGGAGAGCGGAATGGCTAAAAAGCGAAAGATTGGATGTGGTCAGCAACCAATGTATACAGAGCTGGTTGTTAATAAATGTTAATTTTATGGTTAAAACAAAAAATTCGACAATTTTTTTTCCAATATAAGACAAACCCCGAAAGTAAGACATAGTGGGGCTTTTGGGGATAAAAAGAAAGTAAGACACTGTCTTACTTTCGGGGAAACACTGTAGTTGCCTCCGGAGAGGATAGAATGATGTTTAAAATGGCAGCTGCCTGACCAATTCTCTCTCGTTGTGAACTAGAGTTAGCCATGTTCGGTATGGCAAACTCTTTCTTCTTCGGCACTAGTTGTTGCCGGTTGATAATTCCAGTAATGCTGGCACCCAGTGGACAGACTGTACTACAGCGATTTTGCTCATTTTAATCAATCAGATTTATTTATTTCTATAGCACATTTCAGCAACAAGAAAGTTTAAAGTGCTTTATATAATTAAAAACAAAAATATACTAAGTCAGTGAGTCAACAATCAAAGCTTATAGTTTAGGATCAACACATGCGCAGTTTGATCAAAAATTAAGCCCCGCCTCTTCCGTGACAATTCTCACACATTCAAAAAATGAGTCTCTCTCTGACGCATAGATGAAACGAATCTCTGTCATACGTACAAAAAAACGACTTAGTACTGTGTGTGTGTGTACCTTTAGTCTTGTGTGTGCGTGAGAGAAACATTGTATGCGTGTGTGACTTGTTAGTACAGTGTATGTGCGCGAGAAAGATACAATTTGTGTGTGTGTGCGACATGTTAGTGTTGTGTATGCGCAATTTTGGGATTTTGTGTATGAGTGTGGGAGAAAATGTGTGTGCTTGTGTGACATTTTAGTAGTGTGTATGCGCAATTTGAGCATTTTTTTTAGTGTGTGTGAGTCTTTAGTAGTGTGTGAGAGACCAAACAGTTTTTGTCCTCAACGCCCCCTTATACTTTCAAATTATTACTTATCTTAAAGTACTGGAGCGTGTGCTTTTGAAAATACTTAAGTATTGAGTGCTTTTAAAAAATTGATATTTAACAGTACATTTCTCTTCAGTGTAGTTGAGAATAATTGGGAAAATGTTATGCTACTTTGGAAAGATCCAAAAAGCTCAGACTCTCAAAGACACTTTACATTTTCATGCATTATTTATTCTGTCCTCACTCACATTCCACACAAGTACAAATTCTCAAAGGCTGTAGTTTGGTACAGTAATCACATACATTTTATTTACATTTTATTGGTTACGATCATATCATTACAGCTTCACTCACGTCACCACGTTTTTTCAGCTGTCTGAGAATTTGTCGTATTCACACATTTGAATTGAACAGTTACTACGGATAACGAGCAGGACATAAGAGAGATGTGTGAATGACACTTAGGTAAAATTCTCTGCATGTATGGCATAGGTTTTGATTGTTATATTTGAAAAATTCAAATGATATCTGTTAGTATTTAATCTTAAAATGCACATCCATATCCTGTAGAATAACAAGCTTCATTTGTGTATGACAAGTTTGGACAGCACACCTTAAATATGCTTGTCTAGACTCCTAAGGAGAGGAGGGATATTTGCATTCCAGTCATCATACAAACTGGGATCATTAAAAACAGAGAAATGCTGCTTGAGTACACAAGTTTGTCTTCCGATAGCAAACATCTGCAGGCGAGGTGAGCCTACAGCTGCTTATCTATAGACATAAAGCAGCATAGAACTGCACAAAAAATGTTTTGGATTTGTACTAAAATCTTTTATTGTTTATATAATTATGATAATAATAGTAATAGTAGTAAAATGTTGCATTCATATACACATGATGTATAAAATGATTGGGGAAGTTGCAATGACTTACAATTTAATTATTTGAATAAAATAAAATAAAATTACAAAATAAAAAATTCACTAAAAATAACATTTGAAAATGTAAACATGTTTTCACTGGAAAAACAACATACATAAATTTAAAAATATGTAAATTAAAACATCTATTTAAAAAATTAATCAAATTGTTTAAACAAAACAAACAAGGAAATTAAAAATAAATACAAATGATTTAATCCAATTTATACAGAGAAATGTATGTGTGGAATGTAATTACTGCAGTTATATTTTTATTATTAGGTGGAGGAATTTGCAGAGAAATTCACACATAAAAGTATTTAATTCTCCTGTTATGCAACCAAATGGTAATCTTACCAAAATCTGATAAAATTATAACTTTATTCTGGTAATATTATGTCTCTGTTCTCAAAAGAATAATAAAAAAATGTTTAGTCTTGCTTTAATACTTTTCCATTCTTTTCAGTTTACTTTTAGTTTTAAAAAAAAATGATTTCATAACAATTTTGCCACGTTGTGTTGGTCTTTCTGACCTGCTGCTTGTGGTGGCAGCAGGACCAGAAGAAGCACAGACATTTGCACCATGTGCTGGAAGTTAAACCGGATTGATGCGACTGTAGCCCCAGCTCTGGAAATCTATTTCTATTGGTAAATAATGTTTTACTCTAAGAACTCCGTAGTACATTTCTCTCTATTGCAGTGCATGAAAAAAGTCTGATTGACGTGGCGGTTCCACTGATTAATGCTCAGACTCTTGAAGCTGCCAAACACAGTGCAGCCCTCTAAGAAACTGTGTGTGTGGTACTAATTACACTCAGTCTGTCTACAAAACAGCTTCCCCATTTTTCACCTGCCTAACATGCATACCAGCCTGACACGCACAGCCAACCATCACCGGAGTGTCTTCTCTTTTCTCCTCCTGGTCTTCTCCCTGTTTTGTGTGTGTGTGTGTTTTATTGACACTCTACTGATGGAGGGATGTCCATCTGATCCTCCTGCTGTCTTGGGTGTCCCTCAGCGTCGCTCACAACACATCCGTCATCCTAAAGCTGCCCTGCAGCCTCAAAACACACTCACACACACCACCAGCAGTCATACACAACTGCACAGATAAAATCACTCATCTTAACACAGACACCGTGGAAACATCACAACAATAACCCACACACACACACGCATCCTTGCTAGTGCCGCTCTCCATCTGGATGGTGGGGAATGAGGCCATAGGAAGGTGAACAAAGATGGATACACACACACACACAAACTAAGCCTAAGGGAGATTCCTTCAGACTACAGCTCTACATCCTGGGTGGCAAGATTCACACACACACACACACACACACACACACACACACACACACACACACACACACGCTCAGTGAGCCTGGAGATGGAGAAACGGTGTCAGAGCAGGTGATTGATTAAACTGATACCAGGAACAAATCATGGACTGGTAGTAAACCGAAGCTGGAAATAGTAAAAGGTCCATCATGTGAGCGCTGCGGGTGGATGCATGTGCCTGGGTAGAGGGCTGGTAATTCCATCCGAAACCTGAGGGGTGACCTCAAAATGCGTACTGACCACCCTTCACTCCCCCAACCCCGCCTGAGGCCACACACAACCCAGAACAGACACACACACACTTAGTAAAACCACACGCAGTTACAGCTAACCTCCCTAACATGAGTACAGCAGCAGCAACTTTTCCTGTCTGGTACAATGACCAAACATGTCAGAATGAACATGTGCTGTACTTTTATCTGCACATAAATTCAGTCTGCCAGTGTGAACTGCAGATATATAAATACACAGAATTAACAGACTTTTCAAAAATATTAACAAAATCACTTTTACGATTCATTCACTCCATCCCTGTTCAGTCCAAACTCTGGACCATCTGCATAGAAAGTCTGATTCACTTGGGTGGGTGTGAATGTATAATCAAACTCTAATATGGAACAAAAAAGCTAACTTTGGTCCACCTCAAACCTCAGTCTCTGTACAATTTAAGTGGACTATAGTGCCGGGCATTCTGGGTAAAAACAACCAAAACAACAATTTCTCTCACTGTGCCAACGGGAGAAATGGCTTGTGGTCTTTTACCAAAAACAAAAGAGAACTCCTACAACAGCTAAACTGTGATGCAACTCCATTTTGTTTCCATTTGGTGAAGAAGGAAGTTGCTCTCAGTGTCTTCAGAGGTTTTTGTGTCATTTCCTTCAGTGGTTCTTGTGCAGCACCCTCACAGACAAGGAGAGGAACAGGTGGGCCATTTGCGACAGTACTGCAGCAGCTTGGTTCAAATTCCTTAATTTATTATTCTCATTTGAACACTATCACACATAAAACATAGAGATAAGTAAGGTTTTCATTCATTTGTACAAATTTGTCTTATTTGTGCCTTTAACTACGATGTATCTCTTTAGCAAACTGTGCTACACAGAACTGCAGGATGCACTCCATGTATTAAATAGCATCACACTGATTAGCTTTGGTTTTAGAAACGGCTTTCAAGCATTTGAAAAATGTTCCATAGTTGCACTAAAAACTGAACAAAATACCAGAAATAACAACACCACGAGGCAAACAAGTGAACCTTCACTGGGGAGTGTCTGTAATTCTCATGTTGCTGGACTGGCTTTATCACGCTGAGATTTTAATCACTTGTTGTTGATTCAAGCCTTTGTGTCTTTCATCCCTGACACTTGCGCTGATGCCTTCGGTAAGCTGCGCTGCGGCGTCTGACTCCATGTGTGGAAGAACTGTTTGCTTTAGGATTGAGACTGGATTAGTGAAATTGAGACAAAACAAACTAGGCACACATGTTGACATCATTTTGACTCCTCTACATCTCAGGAACTCATTAAAAAAAAAAAGTTAAATAACAATGTGTTATAGAAAGTTATGTTATTTATGAGGCCGGTAAGAGAACAAAAAACAAATCCAAGTACCTACGAAACCTGCCAGTGTTGACATGAATACTCAACGCTAATTTAAAAAAATCTAATGGTGAAAATAATTATTGTATAACCACCGTAAAATGAGTTTCAATATAATGTATTGTTTTTAAGACTAGTTATTGATAGTACAGGTCTGTTGATTCACTATATTGTTAGCCCAGAGATATAAATAGCTGTTTATGGAGGAGTGAATGCTTAATGTCAATGACTTGATGCAATCTGCTGAATTTCCTTAGAAAACTTTTTACACTTGAGCTTGATGCACTGTTTGATAATTAGGATCAATTGGAGTGTGTGTGTGTGTGCGTGATTGAATTAAAATGACTATTTTAAAAAGTGCCTTGAGATGACCTGTATTATGAATTGGCTTTATATAAATAAAGTGAAAAGAATTGAGGGTCCTTCATGGTGGGGAGCCCCTGGGGAAGACCCAGGACATGCTGGAGGGACTATGTTGTGATTACAAGGACAATATGAGGACATTTTATGGTAGTGTGTTTTACAAATATATAACTGTGTTTAAAAGTATCTCAGTTCAGAGTAGCTTTTATTAATTCTTTTGTACTGACAATTATTTAGATGGTATGAAAACTAATTTTAAACTTTGAAAAATCCCTTGAGTTTACAGCCAGCGAGAAACTTTAAAGTATGCTAACTTTAGCTTAGTTAGCGGCTAATAACTAGTCAGCCGAGGCTTTCTCCTGGTGTCCACCACAGGTTTGGGCCTTGCTTATAACTAATTTTCCATTTCTCTTTTCTACCTGAAACATCGCCACAGTAATGATTTAAAAGTGACTTCTACAATGGGTTTATAAGCAAGTGTTGTTGGCTTGCCTGACGAAAAGTCTTTATTAGCCAACTGAAAACACAACACAGAAACTCAGCAACTTCTTCCGTTGATACTTCAAAATTCTAGTGTTAAAAGTAGTAGTGGAAGACCCTATGGTTCCATTAGCAGAAGAAAACAAAAATATGTCACATCCAGAAAGGGCTTTTCCTCATTGTCTGGACCGGTTTCTGCTGGATTCTGTGGTGGTTCAAGTAGCGGATTAAAGTAAGATTTCTCTTGACAGCTGATTCAATAATGTTTCACAGTTTTAGAGATTTAGTCAGGTTTGGATCCCACAGAAAAGCACTGAAGCATTTAACTGCCAGAGCTTGTAAATAAAATCAGGAGCAATGTCCCATTTAAAAGGGAAAACCTTCTCACTTAAACAAGATGCAAATTTTATTAAAACAAGAAAAGCTTCTTGTTTTAAAGGGATGAAAAAAATGTTATAACGGAATGCATGACTCATTAATATCAAAATATTTTCTCTTTTAAATAAAAAAAGGTTGCAACATTATACAGCAATAAATACCTATTGGGATTTTTAGAACTATAAGAAACAGGGTGACAAGAAGAAAAGTCAGAGCAAAAAGTCCTGAGAAGTATCTTGACCAGAGTTGTTTGTGTGTCAGTGACTGAAAAACTCAAACGATTAATGAGTTGGACAAGAACCTGTTTTGTTGTGGCTAGTTAAAGATAGGTCATCATTTACAACAAGACTATTCTATTCAATCCATCCCAACTTAGTTCAATTCACAACAAAAATCATCACAAAACACAAAAAAACGTCATTTAGTTTATATACAGAAATATACAATTAATTCAAACCAATCATACAGATAGATTCAAATTCAGGTACACATGTTCTGATTTGGTCCCATTGTACCCAAACATTGCAGTCAAGTTCAGTTTATTATTCAAAAGAGTAAAAACATTTCTATTGGGTGACTGACTTGCACTACTCTCTCCTCCTGTACATTCAGCTTTAATTAAAAGTGTTGTGGAACATGGGCACTGTTATCAAGCCAGATGTACTGTATATCCACCACTAATTAGAACATGTTGTTTCACGTGTCTCTACCCAAGGCTGATGTTTCTCATAAAGGCTGCGTTTGTGTGTAGTTTCCTTGAAAGACAACAGTTTAAAAACAAATAAGACAGATTCGCCGAACATGGAAACAAAAAGTCCAGAGTCAGCGGTGATCAGATCTCGTCCTCTGCTTATCATCGGACAGCATGCAGAACCGCACGGAGATCCCACATCTGCTCGGCATATGACCTGCAACCGCGCCACACGGCCCCGCAGAGCCGCCAGAGACAGCCGGGCTTTGATACGCCTTCACAAAGGAAAGGGAATCAGCATGATGGAGACGAGACATGAGGGATGAGGCTGTAGACGTGGTGTGTAGAAAAGAAGAGGTGCAATGATAGCACATGGGCCAATATCACTTGTAGATTCATGATGAATTTTTCTAGCGGATGCATTGTTTAAGCATGAATGTGAGCTATTGAGAGTGAGATATTCCTTCCAGATGACGATATCTCTCTGCCTGCTGATCATGTGACCTACAGGATGATTTGTTGCACTTGTATAGCCACCCTGCATCCTCTATGCCATCACTCTTCTGGACTGGCCTCATCAAATAACCTTTATTCTGTCCAACTGCCAACAGAGTGACCGCCTGGAAGCCATCACTCCGACAGGGGGTTTACCCGGCCACAGTCAATGCATACACGTGCATAAACCAATCCACGCATTAGCAAACCGGTGCGTGAGTTTGTTGTATACAACATTGTTCCATATCTGTCAGACCGGAAACAGGTCTCTCATCCTGCCAGTAATGTCCCATTAATCACCCATGAAGCCTCCGCCCCCTACCACAGCACAGCAGGCCGGGTGGATGGGACTGTACATCTGTAACTCTAAACCACAATGCCTCGCTGCTCAGGAACATTGCCCGTCCTCCATCGATCACGCATCTGGATCCCATTGTGTCATGCCCCGACATTGCAGTCATCTGGAGCCCACAGAACATGAGAGAAAGAAGGGCACTCCGATTACTGGTAGAGTGATTAATCATAAACAGATTGCTAACAGGATGAGGCAATGACAGAGTTGGACCACAGGGCAGAATGATAATGCTGCCTCCTTTGGGTTTGAGGTGTCAATATTTCTCTAATACTGAGGGCATAAAGCCAACCGGGGTGAAAATGAGACCTGGGTTAATACAGACAATGAATTAATTCTTTCTATTGGTAATCGCAGAATTAAATTCAGGTAATGAAGTTAAGGTTTGATTTTTATGCTTCTTGATATCTTTCTCAACACACAAAGGCTCGATCTTTATTGTAAAAAATTAAGGATAGTGAAATACACATACACACAAACTTGATCTGTGTGTATGTGTATGCTGCAACTGCACAGTAATTTCCTGTCTGGGATGAATAAAGTATTTCTATCTATCTATCTATCTATGCTTTTGGAGGGGGGTTATTTTATGCTGGAAGTAATCTCGTAGAAGAAAGCTGGCAGGAGTTTACTGTGTTGGGTACCAATAAGTCAAGTAATGCAATAGTCAATGTCCAATTAGATTAGAAAAGTGTGCTTAAACGTTGTTAGTATGTCAGATAGTTAAAGTTTAGCTTCTAATACTTAGAAAAGATTTCAAAACACAAGTTGATATTTTTATGCTTGACCAGACAAACCATAAGGTGAACGCGATAACCACTCAAATGTTCAAAATGTTTTCAGGATTGGTTCCATGAACAGTCATGTAACTACTGTAATCTAGTTGCATGATACTTGTAATTAATTATGTCACACTCGTAGATGCTTTACTACATCTCCAATACATCTCTTTGAATGATGTCATTCTTTACTGAGGCAAAACCATAAGGAACTAATAATAGTGCTTTAGTTTTTCACACGACTTTCAGAAAACAGTATTCAAGCTCTCTTGATGACTTTTTTTTAAAACAACGGAAACAACTTCACCATTTTTGCTCCATATAGTCCGAAAGCATATTTGATGATCCTTTAACCCTCTGGACAAAATATATTAACTCTAAAAGAAGAAAAGATTTTAATTGTTAATAGTTTAATCAAATGTATTTGCTAAATAAATAATGGTAACTTGTTCAAATCCAGCTGCTGCCATCAAGTAACAACATTTATATTAAGGCCTATAAATAGAGAAGTTGTGAAGTGTGAAGGATAAAGGCCTCAGTGGTGTCAGTGGTGCAGCTGTAACACAACTTTTGGGGAGTGGCTGAAGCCGATAGGAACAATCTGAGGCCTTTGTCTGAGAGAGCGCAGTCCAAGGAACAGCTAAGAATCAGCACAGGACCCTTAAACTCTCAGGCGTCTGGTTGAAGACCTGAGCTCAGTCTGCTGAGTAACAGGGAGAACAGGCACAAGGCGAGGGAAGTGCAACAGGGTACATATGCATTTCTGAGTTTGACAGGATGTCATCTGAGTTGTGCCCATTGCCTCCAATTGAGTGTCTTGAAATAAATATATTTTAAAAAAAGAGCATGTCTTTTGAACAGCTCTTTAAAGGAACTGACTCTGGCTCCCTTTAAAAACCGTAAATCCCATGACTTTTCCTCATGAAACTCGGATTTGTTTTATGATACGTTGAAGTTACTTACCAGTTTGAATCCACCCATCTTTATTTGCTAAAATTACCAAAACAGACTAACTTCTCTATAGATAAAGCCAATGACAGTGGATTAATAGTGGACTGCTAAGGTGTCCAAAGCAAGTGTTGGCAATATGTGTGGGCAGACAATGTTGCTGTTCTGTTCTAAGTCAGTCCGTCCATTAATAATGTTTTTCAGTGCCGTACACCTTTACACCATGGAACACATATTTTGTGTACAACTGTATCTCCATCCTTCATGTTTCCCTCTAAATGTTAATCTACATGAATGTTCTCTTTACCTCCTAGAGAAAACTGCAAGCAGGCAATTAATCATGGAAAACCTCCTTCTGGACCTCGGAGCCAAATTCCTCCCAGATTTTCTCCATGACAGTCCTGTTACATGGCAGGGAAAGGAAGAGAGCCGCTGACAGTTAGAACTTATAAAAAAGAAGAATTTCTGTAAAAGTGTCTCCTGATTCGCCTGAGGCTTTCCTGATGCTGGACCCAAGACAAAACCGTCCATCTGCCTCTCATCCACTCAAGAACGTGTTCAAAGAATTTGTGTTAACAGATGAACTGTGAGTTTTACCTGGCTTTCCAAATCTGTCACTCTGTTTATCAGGAAGACCCAAGATAACAATCAGCATTAAAAAAAATCCTTTTAGGGTTGGAGTTTGGCTTGAAGACAAACAATGGTTTGTTTAGCAACATTTCCAAATGATTTAGTTTTGTACATAAACTTAAGTGGTTTTCAAGAAGAAGTACATTATTGATTTTTCTTTTAAGATTTGATCTTATTCCGCAGTACTGACTGTTTATGTCTACTTACTCCTTTGCTGTTATGTTTACACACTAAAAATATTTTGTTAAATTGAGGTAAAAACTGATGATGATAACCATGATTATGTTTTAATATGAAGTAGCACATACAATATATACAACTACACATCCTTGTACTTTTATCCAATTGAGGACTTTTTATTGACCTCCATTCATTTTAGTAACTGCACTTAAGAGTAACCCAGACATTTTTCCTAACCCTAACCATAGTCTATTCCTAATCCTAACCAAAACCTAATTCACAACATACATCTAAATGAGTGATGTGAAGCAGAACTGAAAAAAGTGAGAACCAGCAAAATGTCCTCACTACCACAAATGACCTCTTTGTTGGTAGAAATTGTGAATGTGGTCTTCTATGTTTAGTACATACAAGTACACACTTGTCCATACCAAACAAAACCAAAAAAAAAAAAAACTTTACAGCTCCATCTTAGACTTTAGAGCCCTAACAAAGCAATCATTAGCATTTGTGACCTTTCACTCACAAAGAAAAGTAAAGAAATATGGCGTGGTTGAAAAGATGTTTTAACATGAACCCAAAACTCAAACCAAACTCAAATTTTTCTTTTCTCCTCCCGTAAATCTCAACCTGTTTGCTTCAAATTCTTGACAATCATATAGAAACTCAGCTTGAGGCTATTGAAATCCTGTAAACTTGTCTTGCTTCTATCAACTTGGACGTGCAGCCATAAAGGTTGGCCAATATTTTATATGCTAATAAAACCGACTGTCTGCTAGCTGTTAGCAGGCGCAAACGGAACCTATCAGTGGAAGCAGATTGCAGAGAATCTGAACAGATGAGCAGGCTAGATCAAACATAAAAAAAACTTTCCTTCTATCTTTGATCTATCTTGATGCTGAGTTTTGTAGGTTGGACAGTGTTCGGTCTACGGAATATGTGAGGCTTTGCCAGTAAGAATGCGGATGAGTCATTACAGCGTCCCCTCCTTGCTTCCCATTCAACTCCAGCTCTGGTCAGACGCTCTCAATCCCACTCTGGCACCTCTTCTTCGGCCCTGTTCAGGGCGATAAGCCCCAATTATGAACCCACAGTTCACACACACGCACACATTCAAAACCTACATGTTGATAAGTCAGCATATACACAAACACGCAGTGAGAGGTCTGGCAGTCAGGTGACCTAGACAGCATTCTGTCATGTGATTAGGCTTAGCGAGACATCTCCTCTGTCCAACTTGTCGCCAGTAGCTCTGCATGGCCTTCACACCCGGCCGGCCCGGCTACACAACACCAGCGTCTGCATCTGTGTGCAGGGTGTGTGTGTTAGCATGGTTACACAAATTCAGGCACTGCATGTGTCAGATTTCTCCTCCACACACAACGATGTGCTCTGTGTTTGTCTGCGTGTGAGCGCGCGTGCGTGTGTGTGTGTCTGCTGTCTACAGCCCTTAATGCTGTGTGGATTAGTGGCAGGACCCCACCAAAGCATGACAAGCCTTTGTCTCTGGAGCCCAGAGGTTTTATGGCTGGCTGGATGTATGTGAACCAGGTTTTTATATCCTTATGGGAACCTATTTCTGTCTACAATGTGGGGTTATGGGGACCACTGCTCTTTGTGGGAACATTTCCTTGGTCCCCATGAGGGGAAATGCTGTTTTTGGGTTAGGTTTAGGACACTGGATGTGTGCGAGAGTTTGTGTGTGCGTGCATGTGCGTGTGTGTGCGCATGTGTGGTGCAGGGTGCTTTGTATGGGATTTATCTGCCTAGTCTCAGCTTTATATTCTACGATAGGACTGAATTTAGCCCCGTCCATCCTGCTCTGTGCTCTGACTAGCCTCCATATCCCTGCCGAAGGTAAGCATCCACACAGCATGATGCTGCTAGCACCACCTTTTACAGTAGTTGGTTTTACTGCACACATTGTATTTTGAATGTAGGTCAAAATGTTAAACTGTATCCTCATCTGAGCAGAGAACCTTGTTCTAAATGTTTGCTGTTTCCTCTTCATGGCTTGTGGCAAACTGTTAATAGGGATTCCAATCACCTTTTCTGTTTTTTGCCACTGCAGTAATGACGTCTCCTGAGAACATTACTGAATTTCTGAGGCATTCACAGAACAGCTGCATTCATTCAGAGATTAAACTACAGAAAGGTGGACTCTGTTTTCAGGTTTGCCTGACCATTGTCTTCCTATGCAATTCTACTCAATTCTCATCTCTCTCTAGTGTGTCGGCTCCCATATCTCCCATTGAGCCCAATTTCTCTGGTAGAACGTCATCCAAACGTACCAGTCAACAGAAGGAGGAATTGAGCAATAACAGAGTTTCTACTACTAAGGCAGAATAACAATTCTGTTTTGGAATGGTGCCGGAGGAAGTGAGTGTGAACTTGGACACCATGTTGGCCACGCTTCCAAATACTGAGCAGGTGAAGTCAGAGCAAGAGGAATGTTTAAGACATTTTATTGCTGGCAAAGATGTCATGTCCCCGCTCTTCATTCAGTTGTTTAAAGTGCACTCAAATATTTGGTAAGCTTCACTGAGCTATAGCGCATTTTATACCGTCATGATTCGTGATTAAAATTTTAAACTTCAACAGAGTTCACGCCTCCAGCAATTGTTTCTCACCCCCTCTGCGCGACGCAAAGGGCAGAACAAAGCTGGTTTTTACCAGCAGGCTGCAGGCCTGCACAACTTTTCACTGGTTTGTCACATAAAATCCACTCTCCACATGTAATCAGAGCAACTCATAAGCATAGCAATAAAAATACAATGAACATTGGGACAACTAGCCTTCCTTCATGTTACAAGATCTATCACTCTATTATTAATTTTGCTATTTTTCTTTTTTCAAAACGCTATTGGTAAAAAAAAATAATTCTGCAGTTTAGTTCTTCACATAAATGTGCTGCATGTAAGCAGAACAAAAACAAGGCTGCATTTGCTTGGTACTGGTGCATGACAAACCCAAAGACCTATGCCTGAACTTCTTTGGTCTGTAAAAAGGTTGACCACCAGCTTTGTCATGAGCAGTGAGATTGTGGTTGGGCCAAAATGCAAACAGGAGCTGGAATCCTGTTGAATTCTCTTTAATAATAAAACGGCAAATAATGCAGCAAGGCAGGATTAAAAAAAATAAAAAATAAAAAACAGGGAACAAGGAACCAAGAAGAAACAGAGAAGTAACAAGAATGAATGAGAGGAATCAGAATGAGCTCTACATAAACTGGGGAGGCTGATTACTGAACAAATAACAGATGGCTAATTGGAAAAGGGTTGCAGGTGTGAGGGGAGAGAGAGACAGAGAAAGTGGCACAGGGGACGAGGGAGAGTACACAGGGGATTAGGAAATGAATCTAACACTAAGAATGACTAGTTATTAGGAACATAGTTAAACTAGAGTAACAAAATAACTAGACACATAATCTAAACATAATAAACTAGAATCATTAATAAAGGACTGAACTAAAGTAAAAATAAAAAAGGCTGATCTAATGAAAGATAAGACTTAGGCACACAGAATAATAATGAAACTGGAATCAAAGAACAACCTTTAGGATCCTAACACGTTTGTTTTAAAGATTCTAAGGTGCACTGGGGAGAAAATAGGCCACACCCACCAAATATTGGACTGCTTTCTGCTCAGGAATGAATTAGCTTTGATTCTATTTTTTGTTGCAGTTTGAATCATCTGATGCTGCCACGGCCTCTAGGGCAAAGACTTTGTGTTTCAAAGAAAGTGAGCTCAAATAGGGGGACGCTGTGGTGGCGCAGGGGCAAAGCACAACCCACATGCTGAGGCCTTGGCCCTCATGCTGGTGGTTGCAGGCTCAATTCCTGGCCTGGTAACATTTGCCACATGTCTTCCTCCTCCCTCTTTCCTGTCAAACTACTTTCAAATAAAGGCCACTTTATTTCCCAACATGCATGAAGGTGCAGGTATATAAATAAACTGAATTGTGTCCTATAATGTTTCTGAATGTGGTCTAGGAAGCAATGGCCTCAGACACATCACCCTGTTTACTGAGAGTTCAGTGAACTTTAATTTCGTAAAAGAAATTGGTCATGTGCTTCCTTAGCTCCCTTTGGTGCATGATGATTCACGTATGATTCATGCAACCTGATTACTGAAGAGTTCAACAATCCCAAAGTCCTTGTTAGTGCTGCTGGTTTTGTTATGAATTGTGAAATACATAATAAGCATCATTGCAGTTGATCATCAACTACAGGCACAAACAACATAAACCTGAATGCTTTTTAATGCTCAGTAAAATGCCACTCCCTGAGCTGGCAAGCTTTAAGACAGTTAGAGAACATGGTCCTATGAAAGGAAGTACAGGACGGGGGGAGGGGGGGTGGGAATTAGATTGTTAAAAAAAAAACACCTAATAAAAAACCTGATGCTCCAGGAAAAACTACAGTGAAAAAGAAACTATCCGTGCTGACAGACAAGACTCCCACGTACACACCAGCACAGAATTCTCACTTCTTTACTTCTTTTTTTTTCAAGCTAGTGAGGACATAGTTTACCGGTGAGAGATGCTGAGGAATAAACACATGCATAGTTGTGGCTTCTGTCACTAAAAACAGAGGAAGTCACAGCCAGTAAATGTGAGGAGGGAGAAGGCCAAGTGCTACCAGAGCAAGCAGAGATCTAGATGCCTTGAGGGTCCGTCAGTTCTGTTTCTGTTCTGCTGGAAGAACCACATTCAGTACTGAAGAGAACTGGCTATGCTGATCTTCCTCTGTGTCGAGGCTTTTCCTCTGGATTTTCAGGTTTCCTCCTCTATTGCTAGTTGTGAGTGTGTTTGTGCATGTACACAGAACCCCCCAGTTACTGGCAACAAAAAGTCATTTAATCAATATTTCTTCTTGGAGTTGGGTGAACCCGATCATCAAGGTTGTGACACCAAACAAAGCTGCCTATCTTCAGTTAGTCATTTAAGTGTTAAGGTATTTCACTGTGGAGACAGTTTTATTTGCACATTAGAGAAAAAAAGTCCAACCTTCACAAATCCAACAAAAGAACAAAATGATTTACATGACTTGTACCTTGATAGTGTTACAAGTTTAATATCTATTTATTACATAACTGTCAGGATCCTGAAAGGACAGATAAATCCCTGTGGAAGTTCACACTTAATTGAATCTCGACTAAAAACCCAAATGTTTAGAGTCGTATTTGAAACATAATAAATTATGAATTTAATGATGACACTTGACTTAATGTCATGTTTTGATTGTTGAGTCGATGTTGCATGACTTTGTGTTTTTGTGATGTAAAGTGCTTTGAAATGAGTTGCTGCTATACAAATGAAATTTGATTGATTGATTAAATGATGTCAAGCCATTAGTCCTACAACATGTTCAATTATTGACACAGCATCTCTGTCAAGCCAATTGCTTTAAACAGATATTGGTGACGATGTAAAATGTCTCCATTAGAATAAAGTTTACAATTGGGAGAAAAAAAACATTTGACTTGCATATGGGATATTTATATTTGTAATTTCATAGAATAAATGTAAAAATAAATAAATAAATGACAGTTTCACAGTTCTTTCTTCCTGAGAACATTCAGGGAATGCTTTCCAAAGGTCACACTATTAGAGCTGTAAATAACCATCAAGGAAACTTTAAGGAACGTCCCTTGAGGTTTCCTTCAAAACTGGAAGATTTGTTACCTTCAAAGAATGTTCCTTGAATGTTCTCTAAAGGTTGGATAGGATGCAAACTTTAAAGAACATTCAGGGAATATTCTCCGTCTAGCTTGCCACAAACTGTCCAATCTTTACAGAAACCTTCGGGAATGTTGCCTGAACGTTCCGGTTAGTGTTTGTTGAGTGCTCTGGTCCAAAACAGACAAAATTTTATGAAGCAAAGACAGATTATTTCTGCAGTATATTAAATCACAGAGAGCAACAACGAACTGTTCTTAGTAATAAAATAGAGAACACTTCCAGGCAGGGCTGTGCAGACAAAAGATTCTTCACTTTAAGATTCTTTGGTAATCCCAACATGCATGGAAGAATCAAAGCCACACTCCAGCAATGTTTTTGATGAGGGAATAACATTATGACATAATGTAAAGCTCAAATCTGTCAATTTTGCATAATACCAGCTCTTTAAAAGCCACTCATCTTGACTTGTTCACTCATGATCAAAGTCCTAGTCCAGTGTCTTCACCAGCTGAGTGAGAGACACACACTGGAGCTGCTGATTTTACCAGCCTGAGTGTGTGCGTGTGTCATGGAGAAGTGTGTGGTCACTGTCGGTTTTTCCTGAAAGCCAATGTTCGTCCAAAGCCACAGCAGGTGGATGGGTAGTAGTGTGGAGGGAGGAGGGCGATTGTGAGGACTCTCCTTAGAACACTCCTTTACTCTGAGCAAGAGGATGACTAACCGGAGCATAATGGGATGGAGGACATTTAAACCAAAGCTACACTGACAGAACAGAGGCAGTTCTAGTTATGTCTGAGCTGCTTCACATGGCGGTTATTGGGGGCTGAAGAATGACGGGAATCACCCTCTAGTAGTGACAATAGAATACATCAGAGTGCTTAATTTTACGAAAATAGTAAAAGTAAATTATTTTCTGTCAAAATCAGGAAGTTTTGAGTTTCGAAATGAAAAAGGATGCTGGTTGTTTTTACCCCCCAGCATTGGGATCTCTTGGAATGGAGATTAGGGTGAAGGCTTTACTGAAGCTACTAAAGGAAAGTAGTAGTTCATCAGAACAAAGCTGCCATGAAGACTGTTGACACACATGAATACATAGTGATAGAAACTTGCTTTGTCTAATTATAGATTAGACAAAGAGATTTACTTGTACACTCCTAAATAAACTCCAGTCCAACAAACTGCTTGTTAAAATCACCTAATGAGTAAACAATAATGTGATTTATTTAATCCCACGCTGTAGAAAAGTGTCTAATTTACGGTAAAATCTGTATTTTCTTAATTTTACCGTATAAATTTTACCATATTTATAGTGTAAAATTCTGGCAACCATAGTTGCTGGTATTTTACAGTAAACTAGAGACAGTTGTTTTGACAGTGCAGTATGAATCAAGTTGTTCTGTGAAGGACTCAGAGGTTTGTATGGAATCCCAGAAGGGCAAGTCGGAAAAAGTTCTTAACAAATGATCTTTTTCACTTAACAT
The DNA here is from genome assembly GCF_904066995.2 of Poecilia reticulata. NCBI lineage: Eukaryota > Metazoa > Chordata > Actinopteri > Cyprinodontiformes > Poeciliidae > Poecilia > Poecilia reticulata. Next base: position 31,185,446 of record NC_088834.1, read on the forward strand.
TAAAAGTCGTGTCTCTAGATTAAAATATTGTAAAATTGTTCTTTTTTTCTTTTATTTTTTATTAAATGTTTCTGTCTATAAAAACATATTTCTTTCATTTTTTTAGGTAACAACCAACAGTGGAAAAGGAAAATGTTTTTTATATCTTATTTTCCCCCCTTGCTCAAGTCCTGAAGGGCAAGTGAAAAAAAAGTTATTCTGTTGTGTGATTTTTCTGAGTCTTTTGTTTCTTCTCATTAAACACACAGGAAAAAAAAACTTCATAAATTTTGGCACAAAAAAATTTCCCCCCACTTGTCTTCAGGCCTGAACCAAAAAAAAAAACAAAAGTGAAAAAAATATATCCTAAAATATTTATTTCTTTTCCTCTGTGTTGGATGAGAAGTGGAAAAAAGTATTAGAAAAATAGCACGACAGAATTTCCTTCAAAAAATTTTTTTTTTCTTCTTGCCATTCAAGGCATCCGCATTGTTTGTATGGAACAAACAGCATCATAAAGACCAAGGAACACAGCAGAGAAGGTTGTGGTGAAAATAAAAGCAGTTTGGTTATAAAACAATATACCAACCTGTGAACGTCTCATGAGGCTCCATTTAACCCATCATCTGAAAATTTTACCCTTTTACTCCTACCATTATAAAGGTTCACATGAGCTTATTTTGACATTTTTTGATGCTCCAGAGCCATTATTTGGAGCATTTCAATAACCGATACATCAGTACAATCCTTATATCCAAATCATTCACAATTTATATGTTATTGATCCATAACAACTAAATAAAATGCTAAAAACTGCACACACAAAAATCACAAAAAACTTAGAGTACACAAGTGGAAGTCTGCCAGAGAAGAACCAAGAGCCACGGTACATATGGAGAATCAAACTGCAGCAACATTTATTGTTCTACCAATCTAGCCTTCCCATAACAGAATTTGTAAAAAAAAAAATAAAGAAAAAAGAATCATGGGACTAAGCAAACATACGGAGGAAGATAAATCAGTCAGAAGACACTGACACCAAATGTTGTCTTGGCCTATATGCAGCACTCTGTTTGGTAGAAACTAATACTGCACATTACATGGTGGTGGCAGCATCATGTCATGGGAATGCATCTCTTCAGACAAAGACATTTGTTGAAGCTGGTTGGGACAGTGGTGTACCCAGCAGCACCATGAACTTGAACATACTGGCAGACCTACACATTAAATTTACAGATGTGCATAAAACTTTTTTAATATTCCGCTAATGTCGAAAAACAAAAAATCCCAAATTTTGGTATTTCCATTAAATATGAAGTGCAATAAAAAACACACCTGAATAAGTTGCTTATATGATGAGTCATTAAAAATCATGGTAGTGACGGATGTAAACAACTACATGAAACATATTAATAATTCAGTCATGGTGCGAGCGCTCATCATCTATCTTCATCAGCGTCTTATTCAGGCGTTGGCTCAATAAGCCCCGCCTACTTTGAGGAAATGGTAGTTACTGTGGGTTTGGGGTTTGAATCGATGTGTTTCTATTAAGCCAGGGTTGTTGAAGTTTTGTGTAATGTGGGCCAAAATATTTGAGTCAAAGATATTGTCAGGGCAAGAAAATAAAAATAACTAAAATCAACCAAATAATGTAGTCCACTTTATTATTTTTTATTGGAAAGGGATGTTATTCATCATAGACTCAAAACTTAAAAAGTACTTTGCCCATTTGCTGTATTAAAAGAAAGGTTTTAAATTAATTTTGAGGTTAATTGAACACATTTCTTTCAAAATGATTGGTTAGCCAAGTTTAATAAATTAACTGAAAACTGATTTGGGAGAAGCAAAGCCGGTTTTTCCAAAACAGTCTCTGGATTGACATGCTTCTGCTTACGATAAAAGCTTGGTTATAAAAATAGAAATACTTTGTGTCGAATTTCACACTTTCCAATGAAAGAAAATTATGTTGGTAATAATTTTGCTCTGATCATCAGCATCAATCAGCATCCACTAACCAGCTCCAATGGACAAGCTAAATAAGTATCACTCTCCTATTACAGTTGGGAGCCATTCAATATCAAACAAATGGCCCCTGAGCCGCACTTTGGACACCCTTGTATTAAGCAAATTTATTTTCAGAAATCCAATTCGTGTAATTTGAAGGTCAAGGTGTTGTCCACATGAAATTCCCCCAAAATTGCAGTCATAGCATGACAAAATGTAAAGATGTGGAGTGTGAATATGTTTGTAAGTATAAGGCACTAATCTAGTAAATCACAAAAAAGCCTATTGTGTATTTTTAATTCAGTAGAAAGCAACATTAATGTGTATTTCTGTCACTTGTACATCACTGGTTCAGCATAGAGATGAAGGGGAACACGACAACCGCAGTGGCCCTCTGACGCCTGTCGGGCTTTGTCACGGATGCCTCTTGGGTCCTTTCAATTGAGCTCAGTCTGGCCCCTGGACCCTCACCCTCACAAGGCCTCTGGGAGACTGCTGCCGACTAGCCATTGTGTGTGTGTGTGTGTGTGTGTGTGTGTGTGTGCGTGTGTGTGTGTGTGTGTGTGTGCGTGTGCGTGTGTGTGTGCGTGTGCGTGCGTGTGTGTGGTATATGTGTCCAAAGGGGCCTTTGGGGGCCTCCTGGGGACCAGTGACTCCTCATTGTCTCCTATTGGCCTGCTGTCAAAGCGTCTTTGTTATGACAGTTGGACTGCTTTTATACAGACTAAATCACCACTCAGCTGTTCATTTACTGGCGTAACCCCTGACAGCCCTTGTGACACCAAACACACACACTGACACACACTTTACTCACACACACCCACCTCACAGATTCAATGTACCACTCTACCTTTTCCACAAAAACCCCCTGTGAAAGCATCTCTTTATGGGGAATGAGAAGAGAGGATGAAACGAAAGGGAGGATGAGGAAGATGAGCAACAAAGCAAGCGCAGAGAGAAGGCCAGAGGGCGTTTGACCTCTAACCTCTGTGTTATGGCTGGGGTCCTTTAGAGGTCAAAGGACACAGCAAGCCAGGCTAATCAGTAACTACATGATAGATGCAGCAGAAAAAACAGGCAGAAGGAGAGAAAGCAAAGCACGGGGGAAATTCAATTGAATTTAAATCTGGATCATCTGTGCGACAGGATATGAAGTGTTTTTTCAAAGCAGTGAAACAGATTTTCCCGTGGGGCGGCTCAGCTACTTCAGCAGGGAGACGAGAAACAACAACCGCACGTGTGAGGAGCTGCTGACATGGGGGAAAAAAACCACAACAAAGCGTAAGATCATCAGAAAACCAAATAACCAAATTAGTTCATTTCACTTTCAACAGCTGCTGTTCTGATTGGTCTGTTGATAGCTGGCTTTCACTGGACCTGTGAGACCCGAGAGAAAGAGCATGGTGTCACCATTGATTTCTAAGATCAACACAGTTTTCTTTTTTTTCAGTGTGGATGTGCTCTTGTTTAACCTCAGACTACGTTAAGTTGACTTTTTTATTTAAGTTTCAGTCATATTCAAGATCAAGATTTTATTTAAAACATCTCCGCTTTTTTGTAGAAATACATTTTATTTAAAAGGCCCCAGATTTCTAGCTGAGCTGATCCTCTCTGGGCTTCCACTCCATTACTGGCACTTCACTGTAGTCAAATGGCTCTGGTATGTGCTTTATTTCCAATCAGATCAGAACAGATTAACAGAAAGTTTGAAGTTAAATTTAATATCTTTTAAGGCCTTTTTTAGTACTATCACTGTAGTGGCAGCTTAAAAGTTGCAGTACCTGAGTTCTGGCTCTGGAGGCCTGGAAATGGACAGGATATAGACGTAGATCAAGCCAGAGAAAGACTAGAATTTGTTTTATTTTTGATAGGGATCCAAACAATTAATTCACGATTAACAGCTTGTTAGATTAAAATGAGTTCCAATCAATAAACTAGTAACATTCACTCTTTGGACGGCATGCTAGGGTTATTGTAAATAAAAAAATTTAAAAAGTAATTTTAAAATATATAACAATGTACTTTCTAAAAATTCATCATATTATGAAAAATTAGCCTTCATCTTATAGAAAGACAGTCAAGACTTTTGATATAAGAAAAACTCATGTTTTCTGTATTTTAGGAAAATGGCCAGTTATCAATTAATCTTTAGTCAATCAATAAAATCTGTCAATCCACCATTGAATCAATTCATGTTTGAATAACTTTTAAACTTTTATTCCTATTTATGGAATACATAAAAACCTGGAAGAGTTGGATGGCTTGATGTTCCTGCGGCTTGTAGCGCTTTTGGCTTCAACACACCTGGGTCAAATAATGAGGTCATTGGTTCAGGTGGTCAGCCATGTCCTGGTAGGTTTGCAGATGCGATCCTTTATTATCAAATGGTAGACTGAACGATGCTCTGTTCAAGGCTTGGGATGTTGTTCTACCCACTTTAAACCTAACTAACCCTCAGTTGTACAAAAAAAGACTCCATCTTTGCTAAAATTTGTGCCCAGTGATAAAGCCAGTATGAAAACCCTTAGAGTGTCAAACTCTAGGTCATTCGGCCCTTGATAAGTTTTCATAAGGTCTTCTAGACTCCAGGGACACATAAATAGAGCCTTCAAGATTAGAGTTGTGTAATTACATTTCATTTTATCAATAAAATCAGAGCGGTTCTAATCAGTGTACTGCTAAATTACATCAATGTGAAAAGACGTTCTATATTTTTTCATTTTAAGTACATATCAAATGCAGAGACATGCATTTATTGATGGGTTTTGTTACTACATTTTCTTTCACCTGGCCCTATGAGGACATTCATGATCTTGATATGGGCCAAAATAAAAACGAGCCTGACATTCCTAGAATTTGATAAGGACATACATTTTAACAAAGACTGTCAATTATAGAAGACCTGGTGTAAAAATGTGAATGAGAAGGAGTTGATTGTTGCTTCGTTTTCTACCAAGCCTGGCCATTGCTTTCCTAAGCAATTCCACTTGATTCTCATCTCGGTTTAGTGCTCCAGATTTCTCCTACAGACCTCGATTTCTCCAGCAGAATTTCAACTGGGTCAATCAGCAAACAGAAGAAGCAGTTGTGAACGATGATGAATATTTTCTGTGCTTCTATAGAATCGTGTAGTTTGGCATTGGCAATGGAGGAAGTGAATGAAGCCGTTCAGTCTGTGATGGTCACACTTCCAAATATTGAGCAGTTGGGAATGTTTAAGACATTTTGTTGCTGGGAAAGATGTTGTTCACAGGGTGATGTGGTGGCGCAGAGGGTTAAGCACAACCCATGTAAAGAGGACTTAGTCCTTGATCCAGCAGTCGCAGGTTTGATTCTTGGCCTGGTGACCTTTGTTGCATGTCTTCTCTCTCTTTACCTACTTTCCTGTCTTAGCACTTTCAAATAAAGGCTACAAGAGCCTAAAAAACTTCAACAGAGTCTTCATGTAAGCTATCATTTCTCACCAGCCAAAGGTTGAGAAATGATAGTTGAGGAACCTGGTTCAAAGGTTCCCAGTGAACGAAGCAAGGTGTAAAATAATGGTCTGGTTTTTATCAGGATTGTTTTCTACCTAGCACACAGATATAACGTACTTTCTTAGAATGAACTGAGTTCCCACAACAGTTGAGTGTGATCCATTCTAGATCCAGGCTGCTGGAAAAACCAAGAGAGAGGAAGAGACTTGTCAGATTTGTCACACATTGTCTGCTGTGTGTGTGTGTGGGGGTGGGAGCGTGCGTGCGTGTGTTTGAGTCTGTGTGTGTGCATGTGCGTGTATGTGTGTACACATGCAACAGTTCATTTGTGCGTGACTGTGTGTCGCCAAAGAGTAAATGTTAGAAGGCCAAGCAGCATTAGCGTTACCGGGGTGATAGCACAGGAGTGTAAAGCCAGGGGCAATATAAAACCTGTGCTTTCCCAGAATGCCTTCGCAATGGGCATGTATGCCAGCTCGAGTTGCCATGGAGATGGGGAAGTCGTAAGGGGAACATGTCCTTGCTCAACCTTTTCTCTCTTGACCCCATTTTAATATAGTTTATGTGGTCATGCCTGTCCATGCCTCCCTATGTGTCTTGAACTCACACAGCCAGTGTGGGTGTGTGTGGGTGGGGGTGGGTGTGCGTGTGCGTGTGTGTGTGTGGAGGGGGGGTGTGCGGGGATGCGTGTGCGTGTGTGTGTTGTCTGTCTGCATGTAGAGAGCCCAGATATCTTGAGTCCGACGGGATAATAGTTCCTTTCACTGGCTGTAAACTTGGATCTCCTCAGCAGCCACACATCCTGGCAGTGTGTTCGCTTTACTCAAACTGAATGAACACAAGTTAAAAGATTTACTTCCTGGTTCATGCCAATTCTTGAGTGAGATCAGTTCATTTAAATCTTCATCTTAGAGGGAAAAAAATCCCTCTGCCATTCATTTAAGAAAGCAATGCAAAGACTTTCACCAAGAACATATTTATAATGCATTAAAAAATTAAGATTATTGTGCTTCAGTGTTTAGAAAACAAATGCAGAATTTTGATACAACTTTGATAATGAGCAAACTGAGAGTAAAACGGGACAAGATGTAAGGAATGAACTAATTTTGCTTGTTTTGTCTGGTTATTTTGTTTTTGTTTTTTTATTTTATTATTAATGGTTAAAATGATTAAATTATGATCCATATAATCTGCTGGTAATCAGAGTGAATTGCTGGATTACATGTTGTCATGTTTAAAAAATGTCTGAAAACTTATTTCCAATCATTGGCCTTCAATCGAACTGAGACTTGATTTTACCTTAGCTGTAGTGGTATTGATTTTATTGGTCTTAACTTTATCTGCTTATTTGTGTTGCTTTATTGGGTCTGATTTGAGTTTTTAATTTATTAGTACTTTATTACTTTAGTTTTATACTTTATCGTTATCATATTTAATAGTCATGTTCCACACAGTTTCAGCTGTGACTGGTGTTAATAAGACACTTCATAGATGATGATGATGATGATGATGATGATGATGATGATGATGATGATGATGATGATGATTCATTGTTTTGGAATGGAGCAATTTGCTTTCACACTAAACTGTCAAGCCAACTAAACTCCTTGAGCAACCAGTTCCTCCCCTCACCTGTGGTGGCGCTGCACCAAGAACAATTGAAATAAATGATACAAAGACCTCTGAAGAAGACACTGAGCGCAACTTTCTTAAACAAAAAGAGTGGCATCAGATTTTAGCGGTTGTAGGATTTCTCTTTTGCCTTCGATGAAAGACCACGAGCCATTTCTCCTGCTAGCACTAGACACACATGTTTGTTTTGGTTGTGTTTACCCAGAATGCCCTGTGCTGTAGTAAAGTTCCATTTTTTTGGAGCGGTTTCTCTCTGCTTGGCGTTCACATTTCTCTTCAAACATTTCCGCTGAACTGAGACCTAGGTTTAATGGAGGACCAGAGTTTGCTTTTTTGGTCCATATCAGAGTTTGATTATGCATTCACACCTCCCCAAACGAACCAGACTTTCTTGGCAAACAAGCTAAAGTTCAACTGAAGCAAACTAAATAGAGCTGGTGTGAATGCACAGGTGGTGTTTGTTTGATTTTAACGTTTCTTTGACAATCTGAAACATTCAAGTTCGACGCAAAAGCAGATTGAATTTTTTAAGGGGGAAAGCACTTTTTGAGTGTGTGTGTGTGTGTGTGTGTGGTAGATCAATGGGCCTTATGTACTATTGTGTCCCAGCAGGTTAAATATTTTGCTATCTGAACTCTGGGAACTGAAATGAGATTAGTGAACACACACACACAAACATCATGGCCACCAGCAGCAACACTTGCACACACACACACACGCACACACACACACGCACCCAAGACTAAGCTTGACTTGTGAGTAGAAAACCTTGGGATGAAACCTCCAGTCTGAGTTCTCACTGAGGTCTTTCCAGATCCTTGTGTTGTGACGGAAACACTTTCACACATTTAGTTTTCTGTTTCTTTCCTTTTTTAATAAAAGGCTTCAATTTGAGAAACTGCTGGAAGTCATTATTCACTGCATATGGTATTTTATATTTTTAACACTCAAATATGATAAATATGAAATGGACAGATCTGCTGTAAAAAACTTCACAATTCAATTCAAATCCATGCACATACGACTCAATTTAGTTTTAAATGCTTCAACAGTGATTTAGTAAAAAGTAGTATACAAATCATTGATTAGATTTCCTATTAATTTTGTGCATTAGATGTTTTTGTTTTTTTTTGTATTGTTTTGCCCATAAGAACAGCCATGGCGATATACAATACTTTAACAGTGGCTACTTTAACATTTTTGAGCAGTAAAATATCTGAAAATAAAACAGTCGTACAATATCACTTGTGCTGAATACTGAGTACTGTATTAATATTGACGTAAACTGTATGTAAACATAAATAATTCTCTTTGTGATAATTCACATTATTATTAACACATTTTTGAAACAATATTGCCATTCTGACCCTCACTCCTCACCAGTTGGTGGCAGTAATGTCCACCAAACAGGTGGACCGGATGTGAAGTTGTCTTCTTCCTTCACATCTGAGTGTTTTATGTGCGACACCAAGCAAGCAGTTGCCAGAACATCAAGTTGGTTATTTGAGCCATGAGAAACCCTTTTTTTTTTACTGAAACCCATTAAAGGACACAACTTTTATTTCTAAGGTTAACATGATCTCCTTTTCAGCACCATTTTACTTCCTTGGGATATTTGAAACCCTGTCATGTAATAATTTAACCTATGAAAAAGAATCTGGCTCTGAGTTTTATTTTGAGAGATCAACAGTAACCTTTTTGTCGCTGGTGTAGTTTCATTAAAATGTTGAAGCTACATTTTCAATAAAAATATATCAATTATTGAATTTGCCTTTGGAATCAATTAAGTTTTTTATTATTTGAAAACAAGCTATGAAGGCTCTTATTTAGAAAAATGTCTAAGTTTTAGTTTGAAAGCCCAAATTACTAACCTGTTGACATCTGTTTTAGGAATTTGAAACCTACTAAATGTAATAATATACAGTATCTACAGCATGAATTGGCTTCATTTGTTGCCCTTGGTCCCTAAAAATGCTCTAGTTCTCTATGTTTACAGTGATCTATCGTCTAATAACACTTACTTCAATTGTGTTATGTCTGATTATTCAATCACAACATCCTTTTTAAACTCTAGTATTGCTTTACATTTTATTCCACCTAAATATACAATCTGCTCCTGCGATGCCTGGATTTTCCTCTTGACAAATGTAAAAGGCTTATCTTATCTCACACTGACTGTCAAAACACACACACACTCGCACACACACGCACACACACACACACACGCACACACACAGATTGAGCCACATGAAACAAGCAACAAGTTGGGTCTTGTCATCTCCATAAGTGTGGTTTATTTTTGTTAGTTTTCCCGTCAAAATGACATCTTGTGAATCTTTATTTCTGTGCGTACACTGTTTATTGAAGGTTTCACTGTGAATTTAAGAAACTTGGAGACAAAATCTTCTCGTTTCCTCGTTCATCTGCACTGCCCTTCATACGAATAAATAGCTGATTCAAACTGACGTATTACCAAGGATGACAGAGATTTTTTATGCATTTGCATTTTTTTATACACGCTTCTAGAATAATTCAGCCTGACATGTTTAATGTAATCAAAAAGCTTGGGATCAACCTCATAACACTTTTTCAATAAAGGTGTAACTGTAAATGCTTACATTTGACTATAAAGCTATATTAAAAGTGAAAGACAATCCTGGTTAAAACTATTTACAAATTTTGGTAGATGGCAAGAAAAAGTAAAAGATAAAAACATATATCAAGTTTTCTGTTTTTTATTTCCTTTTTTCCCTCTTTAACGTTTTTGTTTTATTTATTTGTTTTACAAACTTACAGTAACTATTTAGCAAGGCATAGTTTCACCAACATAACAATAATTATAACAAACGCACACACATGTACATGTACACACACACCACATAGTATGCAACGACAACAGAAAGGATCCCAGTTCAGAACCCTGAAGACCACCAATATTAACAAAATAAGGTTAATAAATCATCATTATGGACAACTGGAATCCATCAAATGTCATTTAAACCAAGAGACTTCCATGCCCATGGTTTTGAATGAATAATTGTCCTCATACTGCTCAGTCTTCATCTCGTTCTCTTTAGTCTGCATCACGTCAGTCATGAAGAGTTAGTAGTTTCACACACACCCCTGTTTATTACCCACATGTTGTATAAAGTTCTGCTGAGTGAGTACTGCAATGGTGTCGTTTGTCTGATTATTTGAATGTTTCTGGTTTTAAGCATAGACATTCTGCAGCCGAGCTTTAAATAGCCACGTTAGCCACAGAATATTTGGTGACGAGGCCAAGCCGAGAGGTGTGTGTGGTGTGAGCCAGGCGCGAGTGCGTGCATGTTGGACAGGAGCGGTGAGTGGCCTGGGAGGGCAATAGTGAATGGCTGCGCTATTGCATCCTCCCAGGAGAACTCTAAAACACACACGTACACATGCACGCACACACACATACATGTTTGGCTATCTCTGTGGGGACTTTCCATTGACTTCCATTCATTTCTACAGCCTAAACTTAACCCTTACCCTAACCATTACATACCTAATCCTAACCAAAACTCAGTCCTATGGTGCTTCTTGTGGGGACCAGGCTTCGGTCCCCACAAGGAGCAGTGGATCCCCACAACATAGTGTGTGTCAGGAAAATGCACGCACACACATGTACATGCACACACCCACCACATAGTATGTCTATCTTCACAAGTGCTTTGGATTTACTTCCATTCATTTTTAATTCAGGGTCAGCCTGACCACAAACACTAAATCAGAATTTCTTCTTATGGGTCCCGGCCTTTGGGACCTATAAGGACCAGTGGTTCTTCACAAGATGAGTATTTGTTGGAAAAAAATGAATTTTACAAGGTGGGAAATGCTAAAACACACACACACACACGCACGCGCACGCACACCCGCACACACACACACACACACACACACACGCACACACACACACACACACACACACACACACACACACACACACACACACACACACACACACACACCCCCACACACACACACACACACACACACACACACACACACATATAAACAACACTTCAGCAGCTCACTCAACCCGCCTACTTCATCCCCCTCACGAAAACGAAGATTTAGAAAAGAAGAAGAAGAAAAAAACTTCCCATCCTGGTGGCATACCTCTCCATCCTGGCACCGCCCCTCAGCTAAAGTCAGCGCTCTCGGTCTCTCCTCAACAGACTTACGGAGAGACGGCGGCGTGTGTGCAGGGGGGCCCGCTCAGGCTGTGCGCATGTGGCAGGGCAGAGCCGACGGGACGGGACGGACTCAGCGTGTCAGACCGGCGCACAAGGAGGAAGAGCTCGTTGACCTCTCCACGCGCTTTCAGTAATGCGCAGCAGAAAAGGAAAACAAACAGACTAAAAAACATCAAGTTAATTATTTTTTCTTTTTTCTAAATATACTTAGTTTCTCTTCATATATATCTGAGCGCTCTGTGCCGTGGTGTGGAAGCTGCCTGTGGCAGAGGACGGGACGGGATCCCCTGGATGCGGGACGATGGATTAACATCCCGCAGTCTGGTTTCCTCTCAGTCCTTCGAGCCCCTCTTACCTGGGGATTATTCGGCCCGTCGGACCTCCAGTCTCTGCCTCTCGAGATGAGTGAGGATCTAATTCTGCGCTGCGTCCTGATGCTCTGCTGCGCGCTCCTCTCCGTCAGCGCCAGCAACTGGCTGTAAGTTTCTGAGCCTCCAGTTGTGTTTTCATTTCTCCTGACCGGAGCACTGCTTCTCACTTTCTCCCTGCATGCTCACGGCGCGCGCGCACTTTCACACACGCACACACCTGTTCTGGCGCTGTTTTCATTCTGATCTCCGCATCGCCTGTCCTCTTTACCTCCGGCTCAGCGGCCTCTCAGGTTAATTGTTAACCATCTCTCTCTCTCTCTCTCTCTCTCTCTCTCTCTCTCTCTCTCTCTCTCTCTCTCTCTCTCTCTCTCTCTCTCTCTTTCACACACACACACGCACGCACTCTGTCAGAGGTTTAATAGCTGACACTCTTACGGAGGGGAGTAGAAAACTTTTGCACAAAAAACTGAGCAAAACAAAGAATCCGACATGTTTATTCTAAAGAGGAGAACTTTTCAGTGACAACTTAAACTGGAGACGGCTATAATATTTATACAATTCGTAGAAAAATAAGTTGCTGAAATATTTTGATTAAAGAGATATTTTTCCTTTTTTTCATCTAAATTTTTTTTGGACCAGTTCGACATTCTCCAGCTTCACTGGACCAAGACAGGACAAAAAATGAGATGAAATGTTTAAAAATACCGATCCGATGCTAAATGAACACAGGGTCATTTGGCACCTTAGGGCCGATGCAATGCTTTCTATTATTTACATTTGACATACCTCCAGGTATCTTTGTGGTTTTTCTTTTGTATTATTTTGTTAAAACATCAGAGAATTTTTACAAAGCTTAAACATGTCCACAAAATATTTTAATAATTAATTAGCTCAAGAAACAGGAACATAGAAA